>NC_140592.1:200053125-201299048 GCF_964204655.1 Triturus cristatus | reverse complement strand
ACCTGATAATTTTTGGCAGTCTACAGCACCCCGCATACGTACCTGCTCCCTGCTGACGAGAGGCAATTACCTCGAAACACGTGTCCAGGGATGGCATTTTAAACTTTTTACTCGTGGCATAGGTGTACCCGCCACTGTCACTACATCCTCCAGAATCCTATGGGGCTATTTGCTAGTATGACGAGCGGTGTGCGACCCACTTCGCATTTTGTATTTAAAGCTCCCTGAGCTATGGGTTGCCGAGCCCGGATCCCACACCCGCACGCCGTGAGAGGTACTATACCTGATAATTTTTGGCAGTCTACAGCACCCCGCATACGTACCTGCTCCCTGCTGACGAAAGTCAATTACCTCGAAACACCTGTCCAGGGATGGCATTTTAAACTTTTTACTCGTGGCATAAGTGTACCCGCCGCTGTCACTACATCCTCCAGAATCCTATGGGGCTATTTGCTAGTATGACGAGCGGTGTGCGACCCACTTCGCATTTTGTATTTAAAGCTCCCTGAGCTATGGGTTGACGAGCCCGGATCCCGCACCCACGCGCCGTGAGAGGTACTATACCTGATAATTTTTGGCAGTCTACAGCAACCCCGCATACATATCTGCTCCCTGCTGACGAGAGGCAATTACCTCGAAACACGTGTCCAGGGATGGCATTTTAAACTTTTTACTCGTGGCATAGGTGTACCCGCCGCTGTCACTACATCCTCCAGAATCCTATGGGGCTATTTGCTAGTATGACGAGCGGTGTGCGACCCACTTCGCATTTTGTATTTAAAGCTCCCTGAGCTATGGGTTGACGAGCCCGGATCCCGCACCCGCGCGCCGTGAGAGGTACTATACCTGATAATTTTTGGCAGTCTACAGCACCCCGCATACGTACCTGCTCACTGCTGACGAGAGGCAATTACCTCGAAACACGTGTCCAGGGATGGCATTTTAAACTTTTTACTCGTGGCATAGGTGTACCCGCCGCTGTCACTACATCCTCCAGAATCCTATGGGGCTATTTGCTAGTATGACGAGCAGTGTGCGACCCACTTCGCATTTTGTATTTAAAGCTCCCTGAGCTATCGGTTGACGTGCCCGGATCCCGCACCCGCGCGCCGTGAGAGGTACTATACCTGATAATTTTTGGCAGTCTACAGCACCCCGCATACGTACCTGCTCCCTGCTGACGAGAGGCAATTACCTCAAAACACGTGTCCAGGGATGGCATTTTAAACTTTTTACTCGTTGCATAGGTGTACCCGCTGCTGTCACTACATCCTCCAGAATCCTATGGGGCTATTTGCTAGTATGACGAGTGGTGTGCGACCCACTTCGCATTTTGTATTTAAAGCTCCCTGAGCTATGGGTTGACGAGCCCGGATCCCGCACCCGCGCGCCCTGAGAGGTACTATACCTGATAATTTTTGGCAGTCTACAGCACCCCGCATACGTACCTGCTCCCTGCTGACGAGAGGCAATTACCTCGAAACACGTGTCCAGGGATGGCATTTTAAACTTTTTACTCGTGGCATAGGTGTACCCGCCGCTGTCACTACATCCTCCAGAATCCTATGGGGCTATTTGCTAGTATGACGAGCGGTGTGCGACCCACTTCGCATTTTGTATTTAAAGTAGGGGTGGGCGGAATTTGCGGAATTAACCTCCGCAAATTATCGCGAGAATGCAGAAAATCTCCGCAAACACGCCGGAAATATCGCGAAGATGCGGAAGGTGTTTTGCCGCCTGTTCGCGGTATTTTTTGCGTGTTCGCGGGTCGCCAACTTACCCATGCGGTCGCTCACGGGCGCGGCCATCTTGTTTTCACTTGTCCCGCCCTCTGGCGTTGTTTACTTCCTGTTCCGGGTCGCGCAATGCATGTTCGCGGTCGATATTTCCTGTTCGCGATCGCTTTTACTTGATCGCGTTGCTTTTTGCTTGCTCAGGGAGAAAATATCGCGCGAACTTGCGCACGTGGTCGCAACGGGCGCGGCCATCTTGTTTTCCACTCTATTGCATGGTTCTGGGGCCTGATTTTCAATCCTCCCTAAATCTTTTCAATCCTTTGTTTATAGCCACTTTTTTCGGATCTTTATTACTTATTATTTCTCTAACTATTTTCCTGCCTCTATATTTTTGGTTTTTGTGTACCTTTTTTTTGTTTTTTAGCTACTTTTTCTCTTTGTATTGCCTGCTATTTATTTCCTTTACTCCTTTATTTATTTTACCTTTTCTTTCCCGCCCCGTCCCCAGAACCATGTCCAAGGGCAGGGCTGTTCGCCGGCGCAGCCAGAGCCGCGACCGCCTTCCTTGCGGAAGGCGGCGCCCACAAGGGGTGCATGCACGGGCCTTATTTGGGGAGGCGGAGTTGGCTGCACTAATTTTCTTTGTGCAGCGCCACCTCCCCTCAACCCTGGCAGCAGGTGGCAGGCCTGGGTCCGGGTACGGCCTCCGGGAGCGTCGGCAGCGGTGGGGGAAGGTGCGCCGGGCAGTGTCTCGCATCTCTGGGGTCCGGCGCACCCAGGCACAGCTGACGCACCGGTGGTCCGACATCCTGGACCGTGAGCAGGACCTGCTGGACCTGCTAGGAGTGGAGGTCCCGGGGCTTGGTGAGTACCTATTTAATTATTACAACTTTGTGTCTGTTCTTCTGCTCTATGTTATATATTGCGAATATCTTTTTTTCCTTCCAACCATATAGAATGTTGCTGCTTGCAATACATTCCAGGTTAATAACGTTTAAAAGTCTTCTGTGATTATGACACAGGTGCTCTTCTGCGCTACTACTAATCTTACTTGTTTGCAGCTTTGCGTTTGCGCTTGCTTAGCGTGATTCTTTACGAGTTTATTTTAGAGAAATTAAGTTACGTAATGCTACAGTGACTCATGTCCACTCCTTACTTTGTCCTGTCACTAATAGATAGGGGCGGATTGATACATAGGTTTAGGTACTTTGTATGAGCTTCTAATTGGTTAGTGGTATGCGTGATGCCCCCTCACTCAGTTACGTGACGTGCTGCTAGTACGCCAGTCTTTAGAACCTTTCTAGTTTGTTCAATGAGTGGAGGTAGGCTTTGCAGTTACTTAGCAGTAGCAGATGAGCATCAATCAAACCAAAATTGTGAATATACAAAAAATGTAGTCATGTTAATGTGTCCTCCATGATTGGATCATACACATTGTTGAGGAATACAGTCGAAATGCATACTTAATGTACAATTGGCATGCCTGGAATAGGTGGGCTAGGTTGGGTGGTAGGTTGTACTAATACTTAGGCTTACTTGTAACTTAGTTTTCTGGAATCAGAATGGAAGAATGGATTACTGTTGATAAATAGTAACTTAAGTAGTCGAACTGCGAATCCCCCGATATTACATGTTGACCAGATGAGATCGGTCAATGTAGTTATTGCAATTGTTTACATAAGTGTTTTTTGACCGTTGTTGAAAAAAATTGTATTTGCTTAAGTTGACACCATCCATCAATGTTTGTCTTTCTTATATCTTTCCTGTTCATCAGCACCCAGGGGCAGACGGGCAGGGACTGGGCAGTCGGCGGGACAGGAACACCACGAGGAGGACACCGCTGAGGGCTCCTCTGCTGGCCCCAGTAAGTCTTCTTGTTTTTAATAATATTTCTTATTCCATAACTTTTACTGCCCCATTTCTCCCGAACTATAGTGTGTTTCCAAATGCTATTTTTTTACCACCAATTATCCTTCGATCTGTACGGTTTCAAAAAGCTTATCCCTGCCTCCGCTATGATGACTGAGTACTACTACATACTATCAGTCTGTCTGTCTGTACTGTAGTAGCTAGTCTTGCCCAGTGCCACTCTTTGTGAAAGGTTGTAATATAAAACTCATATTCACCAGTAGCTCGTACAATCCGTTGGGTCGTTGTCTTGTACTACTTTTTACTCTTGTTGATGTTTAGGCTTTGAAAATTCACAGCAACAGCCCTACCAGATTTCTTAATATTTTGATATGATACCCTATAGGACATACAACTGTTGTAGGGATCTTGCACATACATTTGCACCAGAAAATAGGATGTTGGTGATGGTAGGTTGGACCTTCCTTGCACACCTCAATCAGAAATTCCGCACCCACCACAATTCCACTGCTTGACTATAGTACTGTCTTGTCATACCTATTAGGTCTCGGAACCCTCCCCCCAAGACAACCAACAAGTAGACAACCCAGAACATTAACACACCCAACCTCTGTCGTGGAAGCAATTCACATGCACACCCTTACTTTAATTTGCTCAATCGTGTAAGTTAGTCCACTCCACACCAAATACCACAAAGTCTATGTAAGTTTAAAATTTTTATTTCGATTTGAGAAGGTCTGTACACTGTTATCTTAGCAGCACCAACCGGCAAATCAATAACATTAAAACAATATACATTGTTACACTTATACAGTTGGGAATTAAATCATGATAACTGAAGTGGTGGAAGGCAGCACCACCATCCCATAGCAATTTAGTTTATATACATTTATAAATGAAGATGTGAGTGAAGGGACCCCTCACCTCAGAAGAACCTAGTACTGGTAGTTGGTGCATCGTTCAGAAGCTCTGGTTCGTAGAAGCGAATCTTGCGTCTGTAATGCGAAAAAAGGAAATGGTGTGCGTTAGTATATTGCAACTTGCAAGCATTTCTCTGCCGTGCCAAAAAGTGTAGCATCTATGAATAAGCAATATGGACTAACAGTAACAGTAGTACACCAGTTCTTCCTAAAAAAGTGGCTTGTTAATGTTTGTTGACCGCCTGTACGCAGCGCGTAGACTAGACAGTAGCAGTGTGAGGCAGGTCATGTGGGCTCAAAGGTGTCTTAAGAAGCTGCAAGGTAAAGGTAACGTCACATGTGCATGGCTAGGGCTAATCAAGCAAATGCTACAATGATCATATAACTTAGTGTCTACTCTACTACTACCTGATTTGTACTAGTGATTTATGTTAGTATTAACTCATTTTTCAACCTTGCTACTGATCAATAGGGGGGAGGTGTATATGTTGCCTAATAAATGTGTAATGTTTTCTAGGTGCACTACCGACCACCATTGCTGGGGCCAGCGAAGGCGACGCAGAGGGCGAGGATGCGGCAGTTGCAGATAGCAACGGAGGGGGAGTGGCAGCACCAGTGGCAGGCGGTGGTAAGTTAGATTCATAATCTTTAACTATTGTTGAACTTGACAGCACACTCACTGCAAAGGTGTACTGTATGTATATGTATACTGTAAAGTTGTGAATTAGGGCCCCATTAGGATGGTGGGCGTATTGCCCCCGCCGGGCTGGCTGGAATTCACTGCCGTCACAGCAGGGGCAAACCTCCCGCCATCCCTGTAGAAAATATTCAGACATGTCTAGGCGGAAAAGGGTTCAATATGGCGGTGGTGTCTCTCTCACCACACCGGCAGCCATATAATCTGCATTTTGGAATGCCTTTGCGTGGCGGCATTACCGTCCGCCACGGAAAGGCATGCACACATTGCAGAGTATGCTTGGGGGCCCCCATGGAGGGTACCTACCGATGCTATGGTACCCCCCCGACTTTCAAAGCAAAACGTGACAGGCTCCGTGCGAGGCCCGTCATGTTGTGCTTGGAAAAGCAGCACAACATTTTAGCATTGCTTTCAGCAAAGCCAACCAGAATTTAAATTTAAAATAACAGGGTGCGCCCGCCACTGTGCCGGGCGCATCATCCTAATTAATTGTCCCCACGGGACCCCCACCCTTTTTAGCAGTCGGATGGCGGGCGGACAAAGTCCGCCCGCTATCCGATGTCGTAAGTAAGTATGAGTTCTTGGGGACGTTTGAAGAGTGAACTAGAAGACTAGAATTCCCTTTAATTGGTATAGGACTAGGAGCCAGAGTATTGAGTAACCAATGGCCTCATCTATCTGATTTCAACTCCGCTTTGAAAGTTTTATGGAGAAGAGCACCTGGTGCACTGTTCAACTAAAAAGTGTAAGACAGGTGGAAGGAAGAAGGACGGGCGACATTTAAAATGTTATGTACTACTGTGCTTTATTTTATAGTGCTACTCTACCATGCCACTATGTGTATAAATAATTACCTTGTCCTACTGTTTTATTAAGACTATATTTTACAATTGTCTTGTTTTTTTCTTTTTGATACACAGCTACTCCGAAAATCAACCGGAAGGAGTTGGCCGCCAAGGCACGGCGCCGGAAGCTGGAGGCAATCCAGCAGGAATACCGGCGGCTGGTGGTCCTAGCCGAGGAGGAGGAGGAGAGTGCAGCAGCAATTCAAGCCTCCTCCAGTGCCCCGGGCCCCAGCCACCGCCCTCCAGCGGTACGGCGCCACCGTCTGGCGGCTGCCCGCCGCCACCGTGCCATCTCCGGTGCCCCCCCCCACTGTGGTTGCAACTGCCGCGGCCTTAGACGCCGCGTCGCCCATTTAGAGGACCAGATTCGTGTCCTCCTCCAGTCCCGCCCCACCAGTTAGTCCCTGTCACTGCCCCTTTTTTAATTCCTGTTTGTTTCCTCACTCGTTTGGGCGTTCTCTATTTCTATGGACAGTCGTTGGGGTTAGGGAGGGGGGTGGGTCAGCTTTTGTGGGTTTAGTTTATTTGTTAGGGTCAATTAAATATATTTTTCTATGTTACATGCAATGTTGTTAATGTTTTGTAGGTGGGGTAACTGTTTTACATCACACTGTTTCTTTGCTGGTGCATGGCCGCCCATAGCGTGTGTTTGATTTCAATAATTTGCTGACTGTATAAGACACAAACAGATAGATGCGACACACCTCACTCATTGACTGGTCCTACTATGCATTCTTTGGAGTGGTGTTTGAAACTGACATCATTGACAACATGTCCATTATTGATTCTGCCTCCCCCAAACTTCTCTCTTACCGGTGCTTGATGTTTATGTCCAACTGTGGCACAGCACTGGCTGCATGGTGAAGATGGTTTCCTTTTTCATACATGCCATGATTGGGGTGGTGGTGGTAGTATAGTAGTAGTATACACTGGCAGGGTAGCAGCATTTCCAAAAAAAGAAAAGGAGATAGTCAATCGCCTTTGAGAGACTGTTTGAGGAGTAGTTGAATGAAGTACATCACAGAATTTACCGAGCAACAATTATATGCTCAAATATTTGACAAAAAAACTGAATGCTGGATATTATGAGGATAGCCTACTAGACAGAGTTACAAACTATAGTTTTGTCGACTTGGCTATGCCTACAGTCTAACAGTTAGTGCTGTATATGAGGAATGACAACAAACAAATCAAATCAATGCCGGCAATTCATGCTGAGGTATATGTTCCTTTGTTAAATAAAATAACCTGTGAAATATCCTACTCATGGGTGGGCAAGCAGAAGAAGATCATCGCTCTGCATTGAAATTGAAGTAGTGTTGCTTTCACCACATCCGCCCCAGCAAGTGTGTGATTAAGTATTGGTGTACATTTAATTTAGTTACACCTCGACAATAAGTCACACAGCCCGGGGGAAGAGGGTTAGGGTCCGTTGATTGGATGGGAAGGGGGATTTTGGGAAAGGTTTGACATAGAAAAACAGTATGCATACATAGACAAACAAACGACAATCATTGAAGACTACCATACCATATCCATTCCATATGTTAAGGTATAAAAAAGGAAATGCATGCATGATGAGACCCGGATTACATACACCTCTATTTCTTGTTCTGTTCCGGCCTTAATACTTTAACAGATAGCAAATAGAAATTTTAAATATTGGTAGTGAAGAATCGTAAACACAGAGCAAACGTAATGATGATTGATAATAACAACTCCAAGAACACACTGTTGTAAAGAATGTATACAAGATATTAATCAAATTATTTAAAAGAAGTGAAAAGTGGATACTGTTACTGTCTTATCCTGGTCAAAAGTGTGGACTGGTTTTTTGCATCTCGGCATTCCTCTTGCTCCTCTCGTCCATCAATCTTGGGTGTGTCGCCTCACCACTCGCCACTGCCCGGCTGGAATAAAAAGGTGATTGATTGGTAAGGTAATTAAGATGCATTGTAATGTTTTACAAAGTTTTGGACAAGGCCCGGCCTGTAATTTTAGATTGAAAACCAAAGGGGATATTCAGAAAGAAAGTGAAAACAAATGCACAAGTGATGGTGTAGTGCAACAAGAACACTTTCCGAGGTGGCATGTATGCATATGCATCATCTCTACTGTAGTCTGTTTCCAGCATAGACCTTCAACAGTAACAGGAGAGATCAGGCCCACAGTGCTTACCATTAGCACATCCTACGTTAACACTTTAGAGTCCTTTTTTTTTTTCTCTCAAAGAGTTGGACAAACGCAAAGCACATTATCCATTCCAGACATAGCATTTTACAGTTAAAGTTAGTAAAATCAATGCACTGCAGTCATCCCACCGCTACACTCTATTCAACTTCTACACAGACATTTGGGTGTGCTGTGGTTGTGGTTCACGTGTTTACCTTTAGGCTTTTCCGTTTTATGCCACTCATGAAACATCCTCCTGACTTCATCATCAGCTCTGATACTTCTACTGACTGAAGATCGGCCTGCAGTACAAGTGTAATTTTTAGAACACAACAAGAGTAGAAATATAAATATTACTGACTTGAGTCATTCTTTATTGTGTACAGAAAGATAGATTAACACTAGTACACTTTGACATCACTTTGTGCACAACAAACAACGCAAACACAAAGACCAATAGCTCAGAGTCAGGTGTCCAATGCATGCCATTAATTATCATCATTTATTACCTGTTACTTCTCATCTTAAGTTAACGGGCCGTCTCTTTCGCCATCATCATGACGGACGGTGCTGTTAAGTCACAGTCATTTGCATTGCGCAGATTGAGTGAGTCCCCTTCCTGTATTGAATTAAAAGCAATGTATCACCAAGATGCAGGAGAAGTACACATTTCTTGTTTGCCAGAAGAGGAAAATTAGTAATTACTAGTGTGTTCTGTAGAAAGTTGATTAGTGGCAGTGCACAATTACATCAATTCATGCGCAACACACCACAAAATCTACATCATTCAGTCTGCTATTCTGCGGCCAATGCATGGCATCAATCATTACCTGTTGCATCTCATCTCGTTAACGCTGCAGGCCGTCTCTTTCGCCATCATCATGATGGACGGTGCTGTTAAGTCACAGTCATTTGCATTGCGCAGATTGCGCAGATTGAGTGAGTCCCCTTCCTGTATTGAATTAAAAGCAATGTATCACCAAGATGCAGGAGAGAAGTACACATTTCTTGTTTGCCAGAAGGGGAAAATTAGTAATTACTAGTGTGTTCTGTAGAAAGTTGATTAGTGGCAGTGCACAATTCCATCAATTCATGCGCAACACACCACAAAACAAAATCTACATCATTCAGTCTGCTATTCTGCGGCCAATGCATGGCATCAATCATTACCTGTTGCATCTCATCTCGTTAACGCTGCAGGCCGTCTCTTTCGCCATCATCATGATGGACGGTGCTGTTAAGTCACAGTCATTTGCATTGCGCAGATTGAGTGAGTGCCCTTCCTGTATTGAATTAAAAGCAATGTATCACCAAGATGCAGGAGAGAAGTACACATTTCTTGTTTGCCAGAAGAGGAAAATTAGTGTGTTCTGTAGAATGTTGATTAGTGGCAGTGCACAATTACATCAATTCATTCATGCGCAACACACACAACAAAATCTACATCACTCAGTCTGCTTTTCTGCGGACAATGCATGGCATCAATCATTACCTGTTGCATCTTATTTTCAGTTAATGGCCAGTCTCTCTCGTCTCTGAAGGAGGATAGCTATAGAAGTCATCAGATTCATGGTCCACTTGTTTTGGAAGGACGAGGAAAGTTTGAATTTGTTGTTACCATCATCCAATCATCATTCATGAGGGAAATGGAATTGACCAGGAGATGCAGTATGATCGAGCGGAGGAGCTGGATTCTGAGGACTGTAGTGTCAAATGGCAGACACCTGAAACTTGTATCTTAAATTAGAAGATTAGAAGACGGTGATAATGCATTGGTTGCGATTCACAAGTTTATAACCGGAACAACAGACACAAACAAAGGGGGAAAAAAGGGAGGAAGACAGTAAGTGCGAGCCTAATTGTCAGGGAAGTATAGCTCGTCCTCAAACTCTGGGGGATCTTCCAGTAGTAGGTAATCATCTGACACAATAATTCCGTCACCTGAGCCGCTGTCCTCATCTTCCTCTGTTGATTCATGCATTGTGTAATTCGGTGGTATGAAGTGCTGATTCATTTTGATCATTGTTAACCTCTCCACGTTTTTGGGAGATAGACTGGTCCTTCTCAAGGTTACAATGGAACCTGCAGCACTGAAAACACGTTCGGAAGAGACACTTGCGACAGGGCAAGCCAGATAGCTTATCGCCAGCCTGCTGAGCTGTGGCCATTCAGACCTTTTCCTATGCCAATACTGCACTGGGTTTTGATCAACGTACACCTCTGTTGGGTCGTCCAGATAGGCCTGGACCATCCGCTCAATGTTCAGGGTTGCTGCTGGTAAGCTTTTGTGCTGTTTTTTCTGTGCATCAGCACTGTGCTTAAGGCCCATCTTTACATACCAATCTGATAATGATTGTACTCGGCAGAATGATCCAGTTATTGTTTTTGTAGTCGATGGTGATGGTGAGTGTTGCGATTGTGAGCCAACCGCACTGCCCTCAGCCGACGAAGTTGCACTTGATTCTGCATGGCCTGCTTCAGTATCAGTACTTGTTGTGGGTTGATGTGGCGGGCTTTTAATTAGCAGCCCTTCGTTTTCAAACTTGATGGCTGCTTCAGCTATACAACTTTTGTAGCGGGCAACATCAGTGTCGGAAAAAGAACGGAATAGTCCTAATTTTGCACGTGGATCCAGAATTGTGGCACAAATGTAATGGTCTTGTGACAAAATTTTATTTTGTATCCTTACATTTTCTGATAAGCGCCTGGATAAGCTCTCCACCAAGTCATGGGCTTGCCTTCTGTCCTCTACACCTTTGTAGGATTCAGACACATTATTCAGCTCATGCTCTAGCATTTGCAACAATGGGATAGCTTGGCCCATTGTACAGTCCTCCTTGCTGACTTCACGTGTGAAGACCTCAAAAGGAGACAGCATCTCAGTCAGGCATTGAATTAGGGTCCATTGCTCCCTCTGAAGGGTCATGCCTTTAACACTAGCATCACTGCTTCTGTACCAGACATAATCATTGAGTGACCTGTGCTGTTCGTACAGACGATCAAGCATGTAATACATTGAGTTCCAACGTGTTGCCACCTCCTGGATGAGTGCCTTGACTGGCACCCTACGCTCACGTTGGAGGATCCTCAGCTGCTTCCGAGCTTTAAAAGAATGGCTGAAATGAGTGCATATTCTTCGGCAGATGGACAGTAAATTGCTTACTATGGGTTCTTTTTTCAGAAAGTCTTGCACTATAATGTTTATGCAGTGTGCCAAACACGGAACCCTGAAATAGGAACCAAGTTCCATGGCCTTAAGTACATTACTGCCATTGTCTGTGGCAACAAAACCAATACCAAGCCCTCTGGGCTGCAGCCATTCCAAAACCTTGGTGCGAAACTCTTCTAAAAGGTTTTCAGCCGTATGAGATTTCTCCATGGCGAACATGGCTACAGTTGCATGTTTCCGAGTACCTTCAAAAATCGCAGCTGTGTCAACAACACCTCGTGCAGATAGTTGATCTTTAACCCCCACAAAAGAGATCCAGTGTGCAGTGATACACATGTAATCTGTGGCTTGGCAACTGGTCCACATGTCTGTTGTCAGGTGGATATTGTGCACAGCACTCTTCTGCAAAGCTTGTCCAACCAATTCCAGCACATCATGATGTAGTGCCGGGACAGCAATTCTTGCGAAATAGGACCGGCTTGGAACTTTCCATTTCGGGCAGATGGCAGACACAAATTCAAGGAAACCCACCCCTTCCACAAATGAAAAAGGAAGAAGGTCCAGCGCTAACATTTTAGCCAGCTTCGCATTGTACAATCGTGCCGTTGGGTGGTTGCGTTGGAACTGCCCCTCCAACCTAAACATGCTGTCAATGGTAGGCTGGCTTACTTTCCTTAGTGGTGCCATTAACCCACTAAGGCTCAACGACACAGATTGTCTCATTGAGGTACTCGCCGCCGGTCGCCTTGGTGTCTCACCCACACTCTGAGTATGGCTCTTACTGCGGTGCCACTCTGATGTTACTGAGGAGGATGTGGGCGTTACCACCACAGTGACTGCACTACTGGAGACAGGGCTAGAAATGCCTCCCTGTTCTTCACCTGCCACCACAATAATATCGCTCCCTGATTCCTGACCAACTTCAAAGGGTTTAGTTTTCCTACTTTCTTTTAACTTAAGTAGGTGATCCTCCCACACAATAGTGTGGTGTATTCTGAGATGACTTGCTTGTCCTCCGGTACCATAGTTTGTACCAAGCTTACCACGCCGAACACCTTGCCGACAAATTGCGCATATAGCAATGTTCTCCTCCTTGGCGCTAACAGAAAAGAAGTCCCAAACTGGGGAGGAGAACTTTCTGGCACTGCTGGATGTGCCACTTTCAACACCAGATGAACTTGAGGGGGTCCTTGAAAATATGTGACCCTGTCCACCTACACTGTGACTTTTACTACCACTTCCTACTGAGGTGGTTGAGCTGGATGTAGGTCCCTGCCGGGCCTTGGAAAATATGGCAGCTGGAGGTAGTGGTGGTGTAACCTGTGTTGGTGAGATCCGTGCTGCATCCCGCTCAGTAGCAGCCTTTCTGGATAGGGTTAGAATGTCGGTGTCCAATCCCTTTGGGGCGGGAGTAATGTGCGTGATGACTGGCTCGTCTTCATCAACATCATCACCCCCCTCTTCTACATCTACCTCCATAACTCTAAGTTTTTCTGGGACCTTCCTTTTCAGAAGCAATGTCTTGTGGCGTACTTCACTCTCAGACCGAGCTGGTGGGACCCAAGTGTCATCACGATCATCAGAAGCGGGGCTTGAAGAAGAAGATGATGGACTAAGCCTCCTTTTCCTTGCTGGTGGTCTGGAAGACAATAGATGTTCTGAAACAGTGGTTTGACTTCGCTCCGCTTTGTCTGCAGGAAGCTCGATTTCCTGAAATGCCCCTACGTCAGGAGCAACAACTACTATGGTGGGCTGTTGTGGCGGCTGCTGCTGTTCTGGTTGCGGCGGCTGCTGCTGCTGTTCTGGTTGCGGCGGCTGCTGCTGCTGTTCTGGTTGCGGCGGCTGCTGCTGCTGGTCTGGTTGCGGCGGCTGCTGCTGTTCTGGTTGCGGCGGCTGCTGCTGCTGTTCTGGTTGCGGCGGCTGCTGCTGCTGTTCTGGTTGCGCCGGCTGCTGCTGCTGTTCTGGTTGCGGCGGCTGCTGCTGCTGTTCTGGTTGCGGCGGCTGCTGCTGCTGTTCTGGTTGCGGCGGCTGCTGCTGCTGTTCTGGTTGCGGCGGCTGCTGCTGCTGTTCTTGTTGCGGCGGCTGCACACTGATCTGCTGAGTTTGCGCCTGCGTTGAACTTGATTGTGTACTACTTTGCGGTAATGACATTTCTTCAACATCGCTGCCCGTTAGTAGACTGGCTACCTCTGCGACAGTAAAGCCCTTGGGCCTAGGTTGGTGGGGTTGCTGGACCGCTGTGCTGCTCCCAGCTTGGTTCCCGGACAACGCTTTGGTGCCAAAAAAAACCTTGGCCGGCACACCACCAGTCGTGGTTAATGGCACTTCCTTTTTCTGTTCCTTCTTCTCACCAGCAACTTTCTTGGTACTGGACCTGGTACCTTTCTTTGGGGCCATCTTATTCCGACGTCAGGCAGGAGGCAGATGCACAACAAGTTCTGGTCACACGTGGGCGTGATGCGCAGCAGGACTTCCGTCTGGCTGGCAGTACAACGGGTAGCCAGGTGATGCCGATGACACCTCCTACTCTGTCTTTTGTGCACCTAAAAGCAAAGAAGACAGGAGAAGAACATCAGTGAAATGTTGCATTTGTTTTTGTGGTTCAGTTACTTAGTACTGTACTAGTGCAAACAAAAGATAGTCTAGCCATTTATGAATTTTTTTTAACTAGAGCTATGTTATACTACTAGTACTGTGTACAGCCACACTACACTCTCAGGAAGGTGATGTCTAAAAATTCAACAGATCACATAGAAAACACTTGATCAATAAAGCTGTGGCTACCTGCTCTGGTAGCAGTGGATGAAAGCAGGCCTGTTGGCAGACAAGGCCAGGCAAGCTTGCAGGCCTAGGCTTCAAAATGGCCACCAGCCATATGGCCAGGCCCAACAACATCACAAAGGCCACCCCAAAAAACACACTTCCCCAACTCAATCCAATGCCATTCATGCCCTAAATGTTCTCTAAATTCAACAGATCACACAGAAAACACTTGATTAATAAAGCTGTGGCTACCTGCTCTGATCCTAGTGGATGAAAAAGCAGGCCTGTTGGCAGACAAGGCCAGGCAAGCTGGCAGGCCTAGGCTTCAAAATGGCCACCAGCCACATGGCGAGCCCCAACAACATCAGCAAGGCCACCCCAAAATACACACTTCCCCAACTCAATCCAATGCCATCCATGCCCAAAATGATGTCTAAAATCAACAGAACACACAGAAAACAGTAGATTACTAAAGCTGTGGCTACCTGCTCTGGTAGCAGTGGATGAAAGCAGGCCTGTTGGCAGACAAGGCCAGGCAAGCTTGCAGGCCTAGGCCTCAAAATGGCCACCAGCCACATGGCGAGCCCCAACAACATCAGCAAGGCCACCCCAAAATACACACTTCCCCAACTCAATCCAATGCCATCCATGCCCAAAATGATGTCTAAAATCAACAGAACACACAGAAAACAGTAGATTACTAAAGCTGTGGCTACCTGCTCTGGTAGCAGTGGATGAAAGCAGGCCTGCTGGCAGACAAGGCCAGGCAAGCTTGCAGGCCTAGGCCTCAAAATGGCCACCAGCCACATGGCGAGCCCCAACAACATCAGCAAGGCCACCCCAAAATACACACTTCCCCAACTCAATCCAATGCCATCCATGCCCAAAATGATGTCTAAAATCAACAGAACACACAGAAAACAGTAGATTACTAAAGCTGTGGCTACCTGCTCTGGTAGCAGTGGATGAAAGCAGGCCTGTTGGCAGACAAGGCCAGGCAAGCTTGCAGGCCTAGGCCTCAAAATGGCCACCAGCCACATGGCGAGCCCCAACAACATCAGCAAGGCCACCCCAAAATACACACTTCCCCAACTCAATCCAATGCCATCCATGCCCAAAATGATGTCTAAAATCAACAGAACACACAGAAAACAGTAGATTACTAAAGCTGTGGCTACCTGCTCTGGTAGCAGTGGATGAAAGCAGGCCTGTTGGCAGACAAGGCCAGGCAAGCTTGCAGGCCTAGGCCTCAAAATGGCCACCAGCCACATGGCGAGCCCCAACAACATCAGCAAGGCCACCCCAAAATACACACTTCCCCAACTCAATCCAATGCCATCCATGCCCAAAATGATGTCTAAAATCAACAGAACACACAGAAAACAGTAGATTACTAAAGCTGTGGCTACCTGCTCTGGTAGCAGTGGATGAAAGCAGGCCTGCTGGCAGACAAGGCCAGGCAAGCTTGCAGGCCTAGGCCTCAAAATGGCCACCAGCCACATGGCGAGCCCCAACAACATCAGCAAGGCCACCCCAAAATACACACTTCCCCAACTCAATCCAATGCCATCCATGCCCAAAATGATGTCTAAAATCAACAGAACACACAGAAAACAGTAGATTACTAAAGCTGTGGCTACCTGCTCTGGTAGCAGTGGATGAAAGCAGGCCTGCTGGCAGACAAGGCCAGGCAAGCTTGCAGGCCTAGGCCTCAAAATGGCCACCAGCCACATGGAGAGCCCCAACAACATCAGCAAGGCCACCCCAAAATACACACTTCCCCAACTCAATCCAATGCCATCCATGCCCAAAATGATGTCTAAATTCAACAGAGCACACAGAAAACAGTAGATTACTAAAGCTGTGGCTACCTGCTCTGGTAGCAGTGGATGAAAGCAGGCCTGCTGGCAGACAAGGCCAGGCAAGCTTGCAGGCCTAGGCCTCAAAATGGCCACCAGCCAAATGTCCAGGCCCAACAACATCAGCAAGGCCACCCCAAAAAACACACTTCCCCAACTCAATCCAATGCCATCCATGCCCTAAATGTGATTGAAAATGAAATATATTCAAAAAACAAAAGGAACAGTTGCTTCATCATGCACACACACACCCATGAGGCCATGCCCATGGCTAGCTCGGGCCTACTACTACAACCCACAAAATTAAAATAAATTAAAAAAAACAAAAAGGAATGATGATAATTAATTATCAAAAATAAATTGTAGTTACACAACAACTGCAATGCCCACAATCAAACACAACAACCACTTACTTGTAAAATATCCTATTCCAAAAATCCTGAAATCCAATTGCAATGATGCAGCAGACAAAAAGAGAGATCTTTCCAGCTCCAAATCAAAAGGCAGAATGAGCAGGAGATGGACAAAGCACTGGGAGGAGCCTGCTGGACAGGAACAGGAAGTTGGAGAATCTGTGTCACTTCCTCCCTCTCTCCACTTTGTAAAAAAAAAATGACTCCTGGAGTCCTTGCACAAAAAAGGAAAGCCAAATGTGAATGTAAGGAGTTCTTTTCATCCAAAATCAGTATTTGCAGATGGTTTCATGCTGCTAGAGCCGATATTCCTCTCCAAATTGTAAATTTTACGTTGTTGAGTTCTCCAGCTTCACATTACTTCCGCCGGCGTGTCGAAAACGATATGATCGCGTTCTCTTCTTTGTCCCTGTCGCGTTGGATATGACGTGTTCGCGGTCTCTTTCTCCTGTTCGCGTTCGATTTCATGTGCCCGCGTCCTCATTCTCTTGCTCGCGATGTAGAATGACATGTTCGAGATCTCAATCTTCTCATATTCGCGCGGTGCATGATCGCGAGAAGAAAGACCTGATCGCGCGACAAATGACGTGATCGCGTGAAAAATGACTTGAATGCGGCCGCGAACTCTCGCGAGACAGCGCAAAATGGCTACCAAAATCCAACATCTCGTGGAGAACGCGACCGGGTCAAGAAAACTTGTCGGAGAACGCAGGGATTCAGGTAAGGCGATCGCGCGCGCGCGAGAATGTATTGTTTTACAGCGCGAGCAAGAAAAAAATTATCGCAAAGCTGCGGAATGCGGAAATTTTGACATTTCCGCGCTCTCCGCGGAACGCGGAAATGCCAAATTATCGCAAATTCCGCGAACGGAACGGAATTTTGGCCCAGGCCTAATTTAAAGCTCCCTGAGCTATGGGTTGCCGAGCCCGGATCCCACACCCGCACGCCGTGAGAGGTACTATACCTGATAATTTTTGGCAGTCTACAGCACCCCGCATACGTACCTGCTCCCTGCTGACGAAAGTCAATTACCTCGAAACACGTGTCCAGGGATGGCATTTTAAACTTTTTACTCGTGGCATAAGTGTACCCGCCGCTGTCACTACATCCTCCAGAATCCTATGGGGCTATTTGCTAGTATGACGAGCGGTGTGCGACCCACTTCGCATTTTGTATTTAAAGCTCCCTGAGCTATGGGTTGACGAGCCCGGATCCCGCACCCGCGCGCCGTGAGAGGTACTATACCTGATAATTTTTGGCAGTCTACAGCACCCCGCATACATACCTGCTCCCTGCTGACGAGAGGCAATTACCTCGAAACACGTGTCCAGGGATGGCATTTTAAACTTTTTACTCGTGGCATAGGTGTACCCGCCACTGTCACTACATCCTCCAGAATCCTACGGGGCTATTTGCTAGTATGACGAGCGGTGTGCGACCCACTTCGCATTTTGTATTTAAAGCTCCCCGAGCTATGGGTTGACGAGCCCGGATCCCGCACCCGCGCGCCGTGAGAGGTACTATACCTGATAATTTTTGGCAGTCTACAGCACCCCGCATACGTACCTGCTCCCTGCTGACGAGAGGCAATTACCTCGAAACACGTGTCCAGGGATGGCATTTTAAACTTTTTACTCGTGGCATAGGTGTACCCGCCGCTGTCACTACATCCTCCAGAATCCTATGGGGCTATTTGCTAGTATGACGAGCGGTGTGCGACCCACTTCGCATTTTGTATTTAAAGCTCCCTGAGCTATGGGTTGACGAGCCCGGATCCCGCACCCGCGTGCCGTGAGAGGTACTATACCTGATAATTTTTGGCAGTCTACAGCACCCCGCATACGTACCTGCTCCCTGCTGACGAGAGGCAATTACCTCGAAACACGTGTCCAGGGATGGCATTTTAAACTTTTTACTCGTGGCATAGGTGTACCCGCCGCTGTCACTACATCCTCCAGAATCCTGTGGGGCTATTTGCTAGTATGACGAGCGGTGTGCGACCCACTTCGCATTTTGTATTTAAAGCTCCCTGAGCTATGGGTTGACGAGCCCGGATCCCGCGCGCCGTGAGAGGTACTATACCTGATAATTTTTGGCAGTCTACAGCACCCCGCATACGTACCTGCTCCCTGCTGACGAGAGGCAATTACCTCGAAACACGTGTCCAGGGATGGCATTTTAAACTTTTTACTCGTGGCATAGGTGTACCCGCCGCTGTCACTACATCCTCCAGAATCCTATGGGGCTATTTGCTAGTATGACGAGCGGTGTGCGACCCACTTCGCATTTTGTATTTAAAGCTCCCTGAGCTATGGGTTGACGAGCCCGGATCCCGCACCCGCGCGCCGTGAGAGGTACTATACCTGATAATTTTTGGCAGTCTACAGCACCCCGCATACGTACCTGCTCCCTGCTGACGAGAGGCAATTACCTCGAAACACGTGTCCAGGGATGGCATTTTAAACTTTTTACTCGTGGCATAGGTGTACCCGCCGCTGTCACTACATCCTCCAGAATCCTATGGGGCTATTTGCTAGTATGACGAGCGGTGTGCGACCCACTTCGCATTTTGTATTTAAAGCTCCCTGAGCTATGGGTTGACGAGCCCGGATCCCGCACCCGCGCTCCGTGAGAGGTACTATACCTGATAATTTTTGGCAGTCTACAGCACCCCGCATACGTACCTGCTCCCTGCTGACGAAAGTCAATTACCTCGAAACACCTGTCCAGGGATGGCATTTTAAACTTTTTACTCGTGGCATAAGTGTACCCGCCGCTGTCACTACATCCTCCAGAATCCTATGGGGCTATTTGCTAGTATGACGAGCGGTGTGCGACCCACTTCGCATTTTGTATTTAAAGCTCCCTGAGCTATGGGTTGACGAGCCCGGATCCCGCACCCGCGCGCCGTGAGAGGTACTATACCTGATAATTTTTGGCAGTCTACAGCAACCCCGCATACGTACCTGCTCCCTGCTGACGAGAGGCAATTACCTCGAAACACGTGTCCAGGGATGGCATTTTAAACTTTTTACTCGTGGCATAGGTGTACCCACCGCTGTCACTAAATCCACCAGAATCCTATGGGGCTATTTGCTAGTATGACGAGCGGTGTGCGACCCACTTCGCATTTTGTATTTAAAGCTCCCTGAGCTATGGGTTGACGAGCCCGGATCCCGCACCCGCGCGCCGTGAGAGGTACTATACCTGATAATTTTTGGCAGTCTACAGCACCCCGCATACGTACCTGCTCCCTGCTGACGAGAGGCAATTACCTCGAAACACGTGTCCAGGGATGGCATTTTAAACTTTTTACTCGTGGCATAGGTGTACCCGCCGCTGTCACTACATCCTCCAGAATCCTATGGGGCTATTTGCTAGTATGACAAGCGGTGTGCGACCCACTTCGCATTTTGTATTTAAAGCTCCCTGAGCTATGGGTTGACGAGCCCGGATCCCGCACCCGCGCGCCGTGAGAGGTACTATACCTGATCATTTTTGGCAGTCTACAGCACCCCGCATACGAACCTGCTCCCTGCTGACGAGAGGCAATTACCTCGAAACACGTGTCCAGGGATGGCATTTTAAACTTTTTACTCGTGGCATAGGTGTACCCGCCGCTGTCACTACATCCTCCAGAATCCTATGGGGCTATTTGCTAGTATGACGAGCGGTGTGCGACCCACTTCGCATTTTGTATTTAAAGCTCCCTGAGCTATGGGTTGACGAGCCCGGATCCCGCACCCGCGCGCCGTGAGAGGTACTATACCTGATAATTTTTGGCAGTCTACAGCACCCCGCATACGTACCTGCTCCCTGCTGACGAGAGGCAATTACCTCGAAACACGTGTCCAGGGATGGCATTTTAAACGTTTTACTCGTGGCATAGGTGTACCCGCCGCTGTCACTACATCCTCCAGAATCCTATAGGGCTATTTGCTAGTATGACGAGCGGTGTGCGACCCACTTCGCATTTTGTATTTAAGCTCCCTGAGCTATGGGTTGACGAGCCCGGATCCCGCACCCGCGCGCCGTGAGAGGTACTATACCTGATAATTTTTGGCAGTCTACAGCACCCCGCATACGTACCTGCTCCCTGCTGACGAGAGGCAATTACCTCGAAACACGTGTCCAGGGATGGCATTTTAAACTTTTTACTCGTGGCATAGGTGTACCCGCCGCTGTCACTACATCCTCCAGAATCCTATGGGGCTATTTGCTAGTATGACGAGCGGTGTGCGACCCACTTCGCATTTTGTATTTAAAGCTCCCTGAGCTATGGGTTGACGAGCCCGGATCCCGCACCCGCGCGCCGTGAGAGGTACTATACCTGATAATTTTTGGCAGTCTACAGCACCCCGCATACGTACCTGCTCCCTGCTGACGAGAGGCAATTACCTCGAAACACGTGTCCAGGGATGGCATTTTAAACTTTTTACTCGTGGCATAGGTATACCCGCCGCTGTCACTACATCCTCCAGAATCCTATGGGGCTATTTGCTAGTATGACGAGCGGTGTGCGACCCACTTCGCGTTTTGTATTTAAAGCTCCCTGAGCTATGGGTTGCCGAGCCCGGATCCCACACCCGTACGCCGTGAGAGGTACTATACGTGATAATTTTTGGCAGTCTACAGCACCCCGCATACGTACCTGCTCCCTGCTGACGAGAGGCAATTACCTCGAAACACGTGTCCAGGGATGGCATTTTAAACTTTTTACTCGTGGCATAGGTATACCCGCCGCTGTCATTACATCCTCCAGAATCCTATGGGGCTATTTGCTAGTATGACGAGCGGTGTGCGACCCACTTCGCATTTTGTATTTAAAGCTCCCTGAGCTATGGGTTGACGAGCCCGGATCCCGCACCCGCGCGCCGTGAGAGGTACTATACCTGATAATTTTTGGCAGTCTACAGCACCCCGCATACGTACCTGCTCCCTGCTGACGAGAGGCAATTACCTCGAAACACGTGTCCAGGGATGGCATTTTAAACTTTTTACTCGTGGCATAGGTGTACCCGCCGCTGTCACTACATCCTCCAGAATCCTATGGGGCTATTTGCTAGTATGACGAGCGGTGTGCGACCCACTTCGCATTTTGTATTTAAAGCTCCCTGAGCTATGGGTTGACGAGCCCGGATCCCGCACCCGCGCGCCGTGAGAGGTACTATACCTGATCATTTTTGGCAGTCTACAGCACCCCGCATAGGTACCTGCTCCCTGCTGACGAGAGGCAATTACCTCGAAACACGTGTCCAGGGATGGCATTTTAAACTTTTTACTCGTGGCATAGGTTTACCCGCCGCTGTCACTACATCCTCCAGAATCCTATGGGGCTATTTGCTAGTATGACGAGCGGTGTGCGACCCACTTCGCATTTTGTATTTTAAGCTCCCTGAGCTATGGGTTGACGAGCCCGGATCCCGCACCCGCGCGCCGTGATAGGTACTATACCTGATCATTTTTGGCAGTCTACAGCACCCCGCATACGTACCTGCTCCCTGCTGACGAGAGGCAATTACCTCGAAACACGTGTCCAGGGATGGCATTTTAAACTTTTTACTCGTGGCATAGGTGTACCCGCCGCTGTCACTACATCCTCCAGAATCCTATGGGGCTATTTGCTAGTATGACGAGCGGTGTGTGACCCACTTCGCATTTTGTATTTAAAGCTCCCTGAGCTATGGGTTGACGAGCCCGGATCCCGCACCCGCGCGCCGTGAGAGGTACTATACCTGATAATTTTTGGCAGTCTACAGCACCCCGCATACATACCTGCTCCCTGCTGACGAGAGGCAATTACCTCGAAACACGTGTCCAGGGATGGCATTTTAAACTTTTTACTCGTGGCATAGGTGTACCCGCCGCTGTCACTACATCCTCCAGAATCCTATGGGGCTATTTGCTAGTATGACGAGCGGTGTGCGACCCACTTCGCATTTTGTATTTAAAGCTCCCTGAGCTATGGGTTGACGAGCCCGGATCCCGCACCCACGCGCCGTGAGAGGTACTATACCTGATAATTTTTGGCAGTCTACAGCACCCCGCATACGTACCTGCTCCCTGCTGACGAGAGGCAATTACCTCGAAACACGTGTCCAGGGATGGCATTTTAAACTTTTTACTCGTGGCATAGGTGTACCCGCCGCTGTCACTACATCCTCCAGAATCCTATGGGGCTATTTGCTAGTATGACGAGCGGTGTGCGACCCACTTCGCATTTTGTATTTAAAGCTCCCTGAGCTATGGGTTGACGAGCCCGGATCCCGCACCCGCGCGCCGTGAGAGGTACTATACCTGATAATTTTTGGCAGTCTACAGCACCCCGCATACGTACCTGCTCCCTGCTGACGAGAGGCAATTACCTCGAAACACGTGTCCGGGGATGGCATTTTAAACTTTTTACTCGTGGCATAGGTGTACCCGCCGCTGTCACTACATCCTCCAGAATCCTATGGGGCTATTTGCTAGTATGACGAGCGGTGTGCGACCCACTTCGCATTTTGTATTTAAAGCTCCCTGAGCTATGGGTTGACGAGCCCGGATCCCGCACCCGCGCTCCGTGAGAGGTACTATACCTGATAATTTTTGGCAGTCTACAGCACCCCGCATACGTACCTGCTCCCTGCTGACGAGAGGCAATTACCTCGAAACACGTGTCCAGGGATGGCATTTTAAACTTTTTACTCATGGCATAGGTGTACCGGCCGCTGTCACTACATCCTCCAGAATCCTATGGGGCTATTTGCTAGTATGACGAGCGGTGTGCGACCCACTTCGCATTTTGTATTTAAAGCTCCCTGAGCTATGGGTTGACGAGCCCGGATCCCGCACCCGCGCGCCGTGAGAGGTACTTTACCTGATAATTTTTGGCAGTCTACAGCACCCCGCATACGTACCTGCTCCCTGCTGACGAGAGGCAATTACCTCGAAACACGTGTCCAGGGATGGCATTTTAAACGTTTTACTCATGGCATAGGTGTACCCGCCGCTGTCACTACATCCTCCAGAATCCTATGGGGCTATTTGCTAGTATGACGAGCGGTGTGCGAAACACTTTGCTTTTTGTATTTAAAGCTCCCTGAGCTATGGGTTGACGAGCCCGGATCCCGCACCCGCGCGCTGTGAGAGGTACTATACCTGATAATTTTTGGCAGTCTACAGCACCCCGCATACGTACCTGCTCCCTGCTGACGAGAGGCAATTACCTCGAAACACGTGTCCAGGGATGGCATTTTAAACGTTTTACTCGTGGCATAGGTGTACCCGCCGCTGTCACTACATCCTCCAGAATCCTATGGGGCTATTTGCTAGTATGACGAGCGGTGTGCGACCCACTTCGCATTTTGTATTTAAAGCTCCCTGAGCTATGGGTTGACGAGCCCGGATCCCGCACCCGCGCGCCGTGAGAGGTACTATACCTGATAATTTTTGGCAGTCTACAGCACCCCGCATACGTACCTGCTCCCTGCTGACGAGAGGCAATTACCTCGAAACACGTGTCCAGGGATGGCATTTTAAACGTTTTACCAGTGGCATAGGTGTACCCGCCGCTGTCACTACATCCTCCAGAATCCTATGGGGCTATTTGCTAGTATGACGAGCGGTGTGCGACCCACTTCGCATTTTGTATTTAAAGCTCCCTGAGCTATGGGTTGACGAGCCCGGATCCCGCACCCGCGCGCCGTGAGAGGTACTATACCTGATAATTTTTGGCAGTCTACAGCACCCCGCATACGTACCTACTCCCTGCTGACGAGAGGCAATTACCTCGAAACACGTGTCCAGGGATGGCATTTTAAACTTTTTACTCATGGCATAGGTGTACCCGCCGCTGTCACTACATCCTCCAGAATCCTATGGGGCTATTTGCTAGTATGACGAGCGGTGTGCGACCCACTTCGCATTTTGTATTTAAAGCTCCCTGAGCTATGGGTTGACGAGCCCGGATCCCGCACCCGCGCGCCGTGAGAGGTACTATACCTGATAATTTTTGGCAGTCTACAGCACCCCGCATACGTACCTGCTCCCTGCTGATGAGAGGCAATTACCTCGAAACACGTGTCCAGGGATGGCATTTTAAACGTTTTACTCGTGGCATAGGTGTACCCGCCGCTGTCACTACATCCTCCAGATTCCTATGGGGCTATTTGCTAGTATGACGAGCGGTGTGCGACCCACTTCGCATTTTGTATTTAAAGCTCCCTGAGCTATGGGTTGACGAGCCCGGATCCCGCACCCGCGCGCCGTGAGAGGTACTATACCTGATAATTTTTGGCAGTCTACAGCACCCCGCATACGTACCTGCTACCTGCTGACGAGAGGCAATTACCTCGAAACACGTGTCCAGGGATGGCATTTTAAACTTTTTACTCGTGGCATAGGTGTACCCGCCGCTGTCACTACATCCTCCAGAATCCTATGGGGCTATTTGCTAGTATGACGAGTGGTGTGCGACCCACTTCGCATTTTGTATTTAAAGCTCCCTGAGCTATGGGTTGACGAGCCCGGATCCCGCACCCGCGCGCCGTGAGAGGTACTATACCTGATAATTTTTGGCAGTCTACAGCACCCCGCATACGTACCTGCTCCCTGCTGACGAGAGGCAATTACCTCGAAACACGTGTCCAGGGATGGCATTTTAAACGTTTTACTCGTGGCATAGGTGTACCCGCCGCTGTCACTACATCCTCCAGAATCCTATGGGGCTATTTGCTAGTATGACGAGCGGTGTGCGACCCACTTCGCATTTTGTATTTAAAGCTCCCTGAGCTATGGGTTGACGAGCCCGGATCCCGCACCCGCGCGCCGTGAGAGGTACTATACCTGATAATTTTTGGCAGTCTACAGCACCCCGCATACGTACCTGCTCCCTGCTGACGAGAGGCAATTACCTCGAAACACGTGTCCAGGGATGGCATTTTAAACTTTTTACTCGTGGCATAGGTGTACCCGCCGCTGTCACTACATCCTCCAGAATCCTATGGGGCTATTTGCTAGTATGACGAGCGGTGTGCGACCCACTTCGCATTTTGTATTTAAAGCTCCCTGAGCTATGGGTTGACGAGCCCGGATCCCGCACCCGCGCGCCTTGAGAGGTACTATACCTGATCATTTTTGGCAGTCTACAGCACCCCGCATACGTACCTGCTCCCTGCTGACGAGAGGCAATTACCTCGAAACACGTGTCCAGGGATGGCATTTTAAACTTTTTACTCGTGGCATAGGTGTACCCGCCGCTGTCACTACATCCTCCAGAATCCTATGGGGCTATTTGCTAGTATGACGAGCGGTGTGCGACCCACTTCGCATTTTGTATTTAAAGCTCCCTGAGCTATGGGTTGCCGAGCCCGGATCCCACACCCGCACGCCGTGAGAGGTACTATACCTGATAATTTTTGGCAGTCTACAGCACCCCGCATACGTACCTGCTCCCTGCTGACGAAAGTCAATTACCTCGAAACACATGTCCAGGGATGGCATTTTAAACTTTTTACTCGTGGCATAAGTGTACCCGCCGCTGTCACTACATCCTCCAGAATCCTATGGGGCTATTTGCTAGTATGACGAGCGGTGTGCGACCCACTTCGCATTTTGTATTTAAAGCTCCCTGAGCTATGGGTTGACGAGCCCGGATCCCGCACCCGCGCGCCGTGAGAGGTACTATACCTGATAATTTTTGGCAGTCTACAGCAACCCCGCATACGTACCTGCTCCCTGCTGACGAGAGGCAATTACCTCGAAACACGTGTCCAGGGATGGCATTTTAAACTTTTTACTCGTGGCATAGGTGTACCCGCCGCTGTCACTACATCCTCCAGAATCGTATGGGGCTATTTGCTAGTATGACGAGCGGTGTGCGACCCACTTCGCATTTTGTATTTAAAGCTCCCTGAGCTATGGGTTGACGAGCCCGGATCCCGCACCCGCGCGCCGTGAGAGGTACTATACCTGATAATTTTTGGCAGTCTACAGCACCCCGCATACGTACCTGCTCCCTGCTGACGAGAGGCAATTACCTCGAAACACGTGTCCAGGGATGGCATTTTAAACTTTTTACTCGTGGCATAGGTGTACCCGCCGCTGTCACTACATCCTCCAGAATCCTATGGGGCTATTTGCTAGTATGACGAGCGGTGTGCGACCCACTTCGCATTTTGTATTTAAAGCTCCCTGAGCTATGGGTTGACGAGCCCGGATCCCGCACCCGCGCGCCGTGAGAGGTACTATACCTGATCATTTTTGGCAGTCTACAGCACCCCGCATAGGTACCTGCTCCCTGCTGACGAGAGGCAATTACCTCGAAACACGTGTCCAGGGATGGCATTTTAAACTTTTTACTCGTGGCATAGGTGTACCCGCCGCTGTCACTACATCCTCCAGAATCCTATGGGGCTATTTGCTAGTATGACGAGCGGTGTGCGACCCACTTCGCATTTTGTATTTTAAGCTCCCTGAGCTATGGGTTGACGAGCCCGGATCCCGCACCCGCGCGCCGTGATAGGTACTATACCTGATAATTTTTGGCAGTCTACAGCACCCCGCATACGTACCTGCTCCCTGCTGACGAGAGGCAATTACCTCGAAACACGTGTCCAGGGATGGCATTTTAAACTTTTTACTCGTGGCATAGGTGTACCCGCCGCTGTCACTACATCCTCCAGAATCCTATGGGGCTATTTGCTAGTATGACGAGCGGTGTGCGACCCACTTCGCATTTTGTATTTAAAGCTCCCTGAGCTATGGGTTGACGAGCCCGGATCCCGCACCCGTGCTCCGTGAGAGGTACTATACCTGATAATTTTTGGCAGTCTACAGCACCCCGCATACATACCTGCTCCCTGCTGACGAGAGGCAATTACCTCGAAACACGTGTCCAGGGATGGCATTTTAAACTTTTTACTCGTGGCATAGGTGTACCCGCCGCTGTCACTACATCCTCCAGAATCCTATGGGGCTATTTGCTAGTATGACGAGCGGTGTGCGACCCACTTCGCATTTTGTATTTAAAGCTCCCTGAGCTATGGGTTGACGAGCCCGGATCCCGCACCCGCGCGCCGTGAGAGGTACTATACCTGATAATTTTTGGCAGTCTACAGCACCCCGCATACGTACCTGCTCCCTGCTGACGAGAGGCAATTACCTCGAAACACGTGTCCAGGGATGGTATTTTAAACTTTTTACTCGTGGCATAGGTGTACCCGCCGCTGTCACTACATCCTCCAGAATCCTATGGGGCTATTTGCTAGTATGACGAGCGGTGTGCGACCCACTTCGCATTTTGTATTTAAAGCTCCCTGAGCTATGAGTTGACGAGCCCGGATCCCGCACCCGCGCGCCGTGAGAGGTACTATACCTGATAATTTTTGGCAGTCTACAGCACCCCGCATACGTACCTGCTCCCTGCTGACGAGAGGCAATTACCTCGAAACACGTGTCCAGGGATTGCATTTTAAACTTTTTACTCGTGGCATAGGTGTACCCGCCGCTGTCACTACATCCTCCAGAATCCTATGGGGCTATTTGCTAGTATGACGAGCGGTGTGCGACCCACTTCGCATTTTGTATTTAAAGCTCCCTGAGCTATGGGTTGACGAGCCCGGATCCCGCACCCGCGCTCCGTGAGAGGTACTATACCTGATAATTTTTGGCAGTCTACAGCACCCCGCATACGTACCTGCTCCCTGCTGACGAGAGGCAATTACCTCGAAACACGTGTCCAGGGATGGCATTTTAAACTTTTTACTCATGGCATAGGTGTACCGGCCGCTGTCACTACATCCTCCAGAATCCTATGGGGCTATTTGCTAGTATGACGAGCGGTGTGCGACCCACTTCGCATTTTGTATTTAAAGCTCCCTGAGCTATGGGTTGACGAGCCCGGATCCCGCACCCGCGCGCCGTGAGAGGTACTATACCTGATAATTTTTGGCAGTCTACAGCATCCCGCATACGTACCTGCTCCCTGCTGACGAGAGGCAATTACCTCGAAACACGTGTCCAGGGATGGCATTTTAAACGTTTTACTCATGGCATAGGTGTACCCGCCGCTGTCACTACATCCTCCAGAATCCTATGGGGCTATTTGCTAGTATGACGAGCGGTGTGCGAAACGCTTCGCTTTTTGTATTTAAAGCTCCCTGAGCTATGGGTTGACGAGCCCGGATCCCGCACCCGCGCGCTGTGAGAGGTACTATACCTGATAATTTTTGGCAGTCTACAGCACCCCGCATACGTACCTGCTCCCTGCTGACGAGAGGCAATTACCTCGAAACACGTGTCCAGGGATGGCATTTTAAACGTTTTACTCGTGGCATAGGTGTACCCGCCGCTGTCACTACATCCTCCAGAATCCTATGGGGCTATTTGCTAGTATGACGAGCGGTGTGCGACCCACTTCGCATTTTGTATTTAAAGCTCCCTGAGCTATGGGTTGACGAGCCCGGATCCCGCACCCGCGCGCCGTGAGAGGTACTATACCTGATAATTTTTGGCAGTCTACAGCACCCCGCATACGTACCTGCTCCCTGCTGACGAGAGGCAATTACCTCGAAACACGTGTCCAGGGATGGCATTTTAAACGTTTTACTCGTGGCATAGGTGTACCCGCCGCTGTCACTACATCCTCCAGAATCCTATGGGGCTATTTGCTAGTATGACGAGCGGTGTGCGACCCACTTCGCATTTTGTATTTAAAGCTCCCTGAGCTATGGGTTGACGAGCCCGGATCCCGCACCCGCGCGCCGTGAGAGGTACTATACCTGATAATTTTTGGCAGTCTACAGCACCCCGCATACGTACCTACTCCCTGCTGACGAGAGGCAATTACCTCGAAACACGTGTCCAGGGATGGCATTTTAAACTTTTTACTCATGGCATAGGTGTACCCGCCGCTGTCACTACATCCTCCAGAATCCTATGGGGCTATTTGCTAGTATGACGAGCGGTGTGCGACCCACTTCGCATTTTGTATTTAAAGCTCCCTGAGCTATGGGTTGACGAGCCCGGATCCCGCACCCGCGCGCCGTGAGAGGTACTATACCTGATAATTTTTGGCAGTCTACAGCACCCCGCATACGTACCTGCTCCCTGCTGACGAGAGGCAATTACCTCGAAACACGTGTCCAGGGATGGCATTTTAAACGTTTTACTCGTGGCATAGGTGTACCCGCCGCTGTCACTACATCCTCCAGAATCCTATGGGGCTATTTGCTAGTATGACGAGCGGTGTGCGACCCACTTCGCATTTTGTATTTAAAGCTCCCTGAGCTATGGGTTGACGAGCCCGGATCCCGCACCCGCGCGCCGTGAGAGGTACTATACCTGATAATGTTTGGCAGTCTACAGCACCCCGCATACGTACCTGCTACCTGCTGACGAGAGGCAATTACCTCGAAACACGTGTCCAGGGATGGCATTTTAAACTTTTTACTCGTGGCATAGGTGTACCCGCCGCTGTCACTACATCCTCCAGAATCCTATGGGGCTATTTGCTAGTATGACGAGCGGTGTGCGACCCACTTCGCATTTTGTATTTAAAGCTCCCTGAGCTATGGGTTGACGAGCCCGGATCCCGCACCCGCGCGCCGTGAGAGGTACTATACCTGATAATTTTTGGCAGTCTACAGCACCCCGCATACGTACCTGCTCCCTGCTGACGAGAGGCAATTACCTCGAAACACGTGTCCAGGGATGGCATTTTAAATGTTTTACTCGTGGCATAGGTGTACCCGCCGCTGTCACTACATCCTCCAGAATCCTATGGGGCTATTTGCTAGTATGACGAGCGGTGTGCGACCCACTTCGCATTTTGTATTTAAAGCTCCCTGAGCTATGGGTTGACGAGCCCGGATCCCGCACCCGCGCGCCGTGAGAGGTACTATACCTGATAATTTTTGGCAGTCTACAGCACCCCGCATACGTACCTACTCCCTGCTGACGAGAGGCAATTACCTCGAAACACGTGTCCAGGGATGGCATTTTAAACTTTTTACTCATGGCATAGGTGTACCCGCCGCTGTCACTACATCCTCCAGAATCCTATGGGGCTATTTGCTAGTATGACGAGCGGTGTGCGACCCACTTCGCATTTTGTATTTAAAGCTCCCTGAGCTATGGGTTGACGAGCCCGGATCCCGCACCCGCGCGCCGTGAGAGGTACTATACCTGATAATTTTTGGCAGTCTACAGCACCCCGCATACGTACCTGCTCCCTGCTGACGAGAGGCAATTACCTCGAAACACGTGTCCAGGGATGGCATTTTAAACGTTTTACTCGTGGCATAGGTGTACCCGCCGCTGTCACTACATCCTCCAGAATCCTATGGGGCTATTTGCTAGTATGACGAGGGGTGTGCGACCCACTTCGCATTTTGTATTTAAAGCTCCCTGAGCTATGGGTTGACGAGCCCGGATCCCGCACCCGCGCGCCGTGAGAGGTACTATACCTGATAATTTTTGGCAGTCTACAGCACCCCGCATACGTACCTGCTACCTGCTGATGAGAGGCAATTACCTCGAAACACGTGTCCAGGGATGGCATTTTAAACTTTTTACTCGTGGCATAGGTGTACCCGCCGCTGTCACTACATCCTCCAGAATCCTATGGGGCTATTTGCTAGTATGACGAGCGGTGTGCGACCCACTTCGCATTTTGTATTTAAAGCTCCCTGAGCTATGGGTTGACGAGCCCGGATCCCGCACCCGCGCGCCGTGAGAGGTACTATACCTGATAATTTTTGGCAGTCTACAGCACCCCGCATACGTACCTGCTCCCTGCTGACGAGAGGCAATTACCTCGAAACACGTGTCCAGGGATGGCATTTTAAAAGTTTTACTCGTGGCATAGGTGTACCCGCCGCTGTCACTACATCCTCCAGAATCCTATGGGGCTATTTGCTAGTATGACGAGCGGTGTGCGACCCACTTCGCATTTTGTATTTAAAGCTCCCTGAGCTATGGGTTGACGAGCCCGGATCCCGCACCCGCGCGCCGTGAGAGGTACTATACCTGATAATTTTTGGCAGTCTACAGCACCCCGCATATGTACCTGCTCCCTGCTGACGAGAGGCAATTACCTCGAAACACGTGTCCAGGGATGGCATTTTAAACTTTTTACTCGTGGCATAGGTGTACCCGCCGCTGTCACTACATCCTCCAGAATCCTATGGGGCTATTTGCTAGTATGACGAGCGGTGTGCGACCCACTTCGCATTTTGTATTTAAAGCTCCCTGAGCTATGGGTTGACGAGCCCGGATCCCGCACCCGCGCGCCGTGAGAGGTACTATACCTGATCATTTTTGGCAGTCTACAGCACCCCGCATACGTACCTGCTCCCTGCTGACGAGAGGCAATTACCTCGAAACACGTGTCCAGGGATGGCATTTTAAACTTTTTACTCGTGGCATAGGTGTACCCGCCGCTGTCACTACATCCTCCAGAATCCTATGGGGCTATTTGCTAGTATGACGAGCAGTGTGCGACCCACTTCGCATTTTGTATTTAAAGCTCCCTGAGCTATGGGTTGACGAGCCCGGATCCCGCACCCGCGCGCCGTGAGAGGTACTATACCTGATAATTTTTGGCAGTCTACAGCACCCCGCATAGGTACCTGCTCCCTGCTGACGAGAGGCAATTACCTCGAAACACGTGTCCAGGGATGGCATTTTAAACTTTTTACTCGTGGCATAGGTGTACCCGCCGCTGTCACTACATCCTCCAGAATCCTATGGGGCTATTTGCTAGTATGACGAGCGGTGTGCGACCCACTTCGCATTTTGTATTTAAAGCTCCCTGAGCTATTGGTTGACGAGCCCGGATCCCGCACCCGCGCGCCGTGATAGGTACTATACCTGATAATTTTTGGCAGTCTACAGCACCCCGCATACGTACCTGCTCCCTGCTGACGAGAGGCAATTACCTCGAAACACGTGTCCAGGGATGGCATTTTAAACTTTTTACTCGTGGCATAGGTGTACCCGCCGCTGTCACTACATCCTCCAGAATCCTATGGGGCTATTTGCTAGTATGACGAGCGGTGTGCGACCCACTTCGCATTTTGTATTTAAAGCTCCCTGAGCTATGGGTTGACGAGCCCGGATCCCGCACCCGCGCGCCGTGAGAGGTACTATACCTGATAATTTTTGGCAGTCTACAGCACCCCGCATACGTACCTGCTCCCTGCTGACGAGAGGCAATTACCTCGAAACACGTGTCCAGGGATGGCATTTTAAACTTTTTACTCGTGGCATAGGTGTACCCGCCGCTGTCACTACATCCTCCAGAATCCTATGGGGCTATTTGCTAGTATGACGAGCGGTGTGCGACCCACTTCGCATTTTGTATTTAAAGCTCCCTGAGCTATGGGTTGACGAGCCCGGATCCCGCACCCGCGCGCCGTGAGAGGTACTATACCTGATAATTTTTGGCAGTCTACAGCACCCCGCATACGTACCTGCTCCCTGCTGACGAGAGGCAATTACCTCGAAACACGTGTCCAGGGATGGCATTTTAAACTTTTTACTCGTGGCATAGGTGTACCCGCCGCTGTCACTACATCCTCCAGAATCCTATGGGGCTATTTGCTAGTATGACGAGCGGTGTGCGACCCACTTCGCATTTTGTATTTAAAGCTCCCTGAGCTATGGGTTGATGAGCCCGGATCCCGCACCCGCGCGCCGTGAGAGGTACTATACCTGATAATTTTTGGCAGTCTACAGCACCCCGCATACGTACCTGCTCCCTGCTGACGAGAGGCAATTACCTCGAAACACGTGTCCAGGGATGGCATTTTAAACTTTTTACTCGTGGCATAGGTGTACCCGCCGCTGTCACTACATCCTCCAGAATCCTATGGGGCTATTTGCTAGTATGACGAGCGGTGTGCGACCCACTTCGCATTTTGTATTTAAAGCTCCCTGAGCTATGGGTTGACGAGCCCGGATCCCGCACCCGCGCTCCGTGAGAGGTACTATACCTGATAATTTTTGGCAGTCTACAGCACCCCGCATACGTACCTGCTCCCTGCTGACGAGAGGCAATTACCTCGAAACACGTGTCCAGGGATGGCATTTTAAACTTTTTACTCGTGGCATAGGTGTACCCGCCGCTGTCACTACATCCTCCAGAATCCTATGGGGCTATTTGCTAGTATGACGAGCGGTGTGCGACCCACTTCGCATTTTGTATTTAAAGCTCCCTGAGCTATGGGTTGACGAGCCCGGATCCCGCACCCGCGCGCCGTGAGAGGTACTATACCTGATAATTTTTGGCAGTCTACAGCACCCCGCATACGTACCTGCTCCCTGCTGACGAGAGGCAATTACCTCGAAACACGTGTCCAGGGATGGCATTTTAAACGTTTTACTCATGGCATAGGTGTACCCGCCGCTGTCACTACATCCTCCAGAATCCTATGGGGCTATTTGCTAGTATGACGAGCGGTGTGCGACCCACTTCGCATTTTGTATTTAAAGCTCCCTGAGCTATGGGTTGACGAGCCCGGATCCCGCACCCGCGCGCTGTGAGAGGTACTATACCTGATAATTTTTGGCAGTCTACAGCACCCCACATACGTACCTGCTCCCTGCTGACGAGAGGCAATTACCTCGAAACACGTGTCCAGGGATGGCATTTTAAACGTTTTACTCGTGGCATAGGTGTACCCGCCGCTGTCACTACATCCTCCAGAATCCTATGGGGCTATTTGCTAGTATGACGAGCGGTGTGCGACCCACTTCGCATTTTGTATTTAAAGCTCCCTGAGCTATGGGTTGACGAGCCCGGATCCCGCACCCGCGCGCCGTGAGAGGTACTATACCTGATAATTTTTGGCAGTCTACAGCACCCCGCATACGTACCTGCTCCCTGCTGACGAGAGGCAATTACCTCGAAACACGTGTCCAGGGATGGCATTTTAAACGTTTTACTCGTGGCATAGGTGTACCCGCCGCTTTCACTACATCCTCCAGAATCCTATGGGGCTATTTGCTAGTATGACGAGCGGTGTGCGACCCACTTCGCATTTTGTATTTAAAGCTCCCTGAGCTATGGGTTGACGAGCCCGGATCCCGCACCCGCGCTCCGTGAGAGGTACTATACCTGATAATTTTTGGCAGTCTACAGCACCCCGCATACGTACCTGCTCCCTGCTGACGAGAGGCAATTACCTCGAAACACGTGTCCAGGGATGGCATTTTAAACTTTTTACTCGTGGCATAGGTGTACCCGCCGCTGTCACTACATCCTCCAGAATCGTATGGGGCTATTTGCTAGTATGACGAGCGGTGTGCGACCCACTTCGCATTTTGTATTTAAAGCTCCCTGAGCTATGGGTTGACGAGCCCGGATCCCGCACCCGCGCACCGTGAGAGGTACTATACCTGATAATTTTTGGCAGTCTACAGCACCCCGCATACGTACCTGCTCCCTGCTGACGAGAGGCAATTACCTCGAAACACGTGTCCAGGGATGGCATTTTAAACTTTTTACTCGTGGTATAGGTGTACCCGCCGCTGTCACTACATCCTCCAGAATCCTATGGGGCTATTTGCTAGTATGACGAGCGGTGTGCGACCCACTTCGCATTTTGTATTTAAAGCTCCCTGAGCTATGGGTTGACGAGCCCGGATCCCGCACCCACGCGCCTCGAGAGGTACTATACCTGATAATTTTTGGCAGTCTACAGCACCCCGCATACGTACCTGCTCCCTGCTGACGAGAGGCAATTACCTCGAAACACGTGTCCAGGGATGGCATTTTAAACTTTTTACTCGTGGCATAGGTTTACCCGCCGCTGTCACTACATCCTCCAGAATCGTATGGGGCTATTTGCTAGTATGATGAGCGGTGTGCGACCCACTTCGCATTTTGTATTTAAAGCTCCCTGAGCTATGGGTTGACGAGCCCGGATCCCGCACCCGCGCGCCGTGAGAGGTACTATACCTGATAATTTTTGGCAGTCTACAGCACCCCGCATACGTACCTGCTCCCTGCTGACGAGAGGCAATTACCTCGAAACACGTGTCCAGGGATGGCATTTTAAACGTTTTACTCGTGGCATAGGTGTACCCGCCGCTGTCACTACATCCTCCAGAATCCTATGGGGCTATTTGCTAGTATGACGAGCGGTGTGCGACCCACTTCGCATTTTGTATTTAAAGCTCCCTGAGCTATGGGTTGACGAGCCCGGATCCCGCACCCACGCGCCGTGAGAGGTACTATACCTGATAATTTTTGGCAGTCTACAGCACCCCGCATACGTACCTGCTCCCTGCTGACGAGAGGCAATTACCTCGAAACACATGTCCAGGGATGGCATTTTAAACTTTTTACTCGTGGCATAGGTGTACCCGCCGCTGTCACTACATCCTCCAGAATCCTATGGGGCTATTTGCTAGTATGACGAGCGGTGTGCGACCCACTTCGCATTTTGTATTTAAAGCTCCCTGAGCTATGGGTTGACGAGCCCGGATCCCGCACCCGCGCGCCGTGAGAGGTACTATACCTGATAATTTTTGGCAGTCTACAGCACCCCGCATACGTACCTGCTCCCTGCTGACGAGAGGCAATTACCTCGAAACACGTGTCCAGGGATGGCATTTTAAACTTTTTACTCGTGGCATAGGTGTACCCGCCGCTGTCACTACATCCTCCAGAATCCTATGGGGCTATTTGCTAGTATGACGAGCGGTGTGCGACCCACTTCGCATTTTGTATTTAAAGCTCCCTGAGCTATGGGTTGACGAGCCCGGATCCCGCACCCGCACGCCGTGAGAGGTACTATACCTGATAATTTTTGGCAGTCTACAGCACCCCGCATACGTACCTGCTCCCTGCTGACGAGAGGCAATTACCTCGAAACACATGTCCAGGGATGGCATTTTAAACTTTTTACTCGTGGCATAGGTGTACCCGCCGCTGTCACTACATCCTCCAGAATCCTATGGGGCTATTTGCTAGTATGACGAGCGGTGTGCGACCCACTTCGCATTTTGTATTTAAAGCTCCCTGAGCTATGGGTTGACGAGCCCGGATCCCGCACCCGCGCGCCGTGAGAGGTACTATACCTGATAATTTTTGGCAGTCTACAGCACCCCGCATACGTACCTGCTCACTGCTGACGAGAGGCAATTACCTCGAAACACGTGTCCAGGGATGGCATTTTAAACTTTTTACTCGTGGCATAGGTGTACCCGCCGCTGTCACTACATCCTCCAGAATCCTATGGGGCTATTTGCTAGTATGACGAGCGGTGTGCGACCCACTTCGCATTTTGTATTTAAAGCTCCCTGAGCTATGGGTTGACGAGCCCGGATCCCGCACCCGCGCGCCGTGAGAGGTACTATACCTGATAATTTTTGGCAGTCTACAGCACCCCGCATACGTACCTGCTCACTGCTGACGAGAGGCAATTACCTCGAAATACGTGTCCAGGGATGGCATTTTAAACTTTTTACTCGTGGCATAGGTGTACCCGCCGCGGTCACTACATCCTCCAGAATCCTATGGGGCTATTTGCTAGTATGACGAGCGGTGTGCGACCCACTTCGCATTTTGTATTTAAAGCTCCCTGAGCTATGGGTTGACGAGCCCGGATCCCGCACCCGCGCGCCCTGAGAGGTACTATACCTGATAATTTTTGGCAGTCTACAGCACCCCGCATATGTACCTGCTCCCTGCTGACGAGAGGCAATTACCTCGAAACACGTGTCCAGGGATGGCATTTTAAACTTTTTACTCGTGGCATAGGTGTACCCGCCGCTGTCACTACATCCTCCAGAATCCTATGGGGCTATTTGCTAGTATGACGAGCGGTGTGCGACCCACTTCGCATTTTGTATTTAAAGCTCCCTGAGCTATGGGTTGACGAGCCCGGATCCCGCACCCGCGCGCCGTGAGAGGTACTATACCTGATAATTTTTGGCAGTCTACAGCACCCCGCATACGTACCTACTCCCTGCTGACGAGAGACAATTACCTCGAAACACGTGTCCAGGGATGGCATTTTAAACTTTTTACTCATGGCATAGGTGTACCCGCCGCTGTCACTACATCCTCCAGAATCCTATGGGGCTATTTGCTAGTATGACGAGCGGTGTGCGACCCACTTCGCATTTTGTATTTAAAGCTCCCTGAGCTATGGGTTGACGAGCCCGGATCCCGCACCCGCGCGCCGTGAGAGGTACTATACCTGATAATTTTTGGCAGTCTACAGCACCCCGCATACGTACCTGCTCCCTGCTGACGAGAGGCAATTACCTCGAAACACGTGTCCAGGGATGGCATTTTAAACGTTTTACTCGTGGCATAGGTGTACCCGCCGCTGTCACTACATCCTCCAGAATCCTATGGGGCTATTTGCTAGTATGACGAGCGGTGTGCGACCCACTTCGCATTTTGTATTTAAAGCTCCCTGAGCTATGGGTTGACGAGCCCGGATCCCGCACCCGCGCGCCGTGAGAGGTACTATACCTGATAATTTTTGGCAGTCTACAGCACCCCGCATACGTACCTGCTCCCTGCTGACGAGAGGCAATTACCTCGAAACACGTGTCCAGGGATGGCATTTTAAACGTTTTACTCGTGGCATAGGTGTACCCGCCGCTGTCACTACATCCTCCAGAATCCTATAGGGCTATTTGCTAGTATGACGAGCGGTGTGCGACCCACTTCGCATTTTGTATTTAAAGCTCCCTGAGCTATGGGTTGACGAGCCCGGATCCCGCACCCGCGCGCCGTGAGAGGTACTATACCTGATAATTTTTGGCAGTCTACAGCACCCCGCATACGTACCTGCTCCCTGCTGACGAGAGGCAATTACCTCGAAACACGTGTCCAGGGATGGCATTTTAAACGTTTTACTCGTGGCATAGGTGTACCCGCCGCTGTCACTACATCCTCCAGAATCCTATGGGGCTATTTGCTAGTATGACGAGCGGTGTGCGACCCACTTCGCATTTTGTATTTAAAGCTCCCTGAGCTATGGGTTGACGAGCCCGGATCCCGCACCCGCGCGCCGTGAGAGGTACTATACCTGATAATTTTTGGCAGTCTACAGCACCCCGCATACGTACCTGCTCCCTGCTGACGAGAGGCAATTACCTCGAAACACGTGTCCAGGGATGGCATTTTAAACTTTTTACTCGTGGCATAGGTGTACCCGCCGCTGTCACTACATCCTCCAGAATCCTATGTGGCTATTTGCTAGTATGACGAGCGGTGTGCGACCCACTTCGCATTTTGTATTTAAAGCTCCCTGAGCTATGGGTTGACGAGCCCGGATCCCGCGCGCCGTGAGAGGTACTGTACCTGATCATTTTTGGCAGTCTACAGCACCCCGCATACGTACCTGCTCCCTGCTGACGAGAGGCAATTACCTCGAAACACGTGTCCAGGGATGGCATTTTAAACTTTTTACTCGTGGCATAGGTGTACCCGCCGCTGTCACTACATCCTCCAGAATCCTATGGGGCTATTTGCTAGTATGACGAGCGGTGTGCGACCCACTTCGCATTTTGTATTTAAAGCTCCCTGAGCTATGGGTTGACGAGCCCGGATCCCGCACCCGCGCGCCGTGAGAGGTACTATACCTGATAATTTTTGGCAGTCTACAGCACCCCGCATAGGTACCTGCTCCCTGCTGACGAGAGGCAATTACCTCGAAACACGTGTCCAGGGATGGCATTTTAAACTTTTTACTCGTGGCATAGGTGTACCCGCCGCTGTCACTACATCCTCCAGAATCCTATGGGGCTATTTGCTAGTATGACGAGCGGTGTGCGACCCACTTCGCATTTTGTATTTAAAGCTCCCTGAGCTATGGGTTGACGAGCCCGGATCACGCACCCGCGCGCCGTGATAGGTACTATACCTGATAATTTTTGGCAGTCTACAGCACCCCGCATACGTACCTGCTCCCTGCTGACGAGAGGCAATTACCTCGAAACACGTGTCCAGGGATGGCATTTTAAACTTTTTACTCGTGGCATAGGTGTACCCGCCGCTGTCACTACATCCTCCAGAATCCTATGGGGCTATTTGCTAGTATGACGAGCGGTGTGCGACCCACTTCGCATTTTGTATTTAAAGCTCCCTGAGCTATGGGTTGACGAGCCCGGATCCCGCACCCGCGCGCCGTGAGAGGTACTATACCTGATAATTTTTGGCAGTCTACAGCACCCCGCATACGTACCTGCTCCCTGCTGACGAGAGGCAATTACCTCGAAACACGTGTCCAGGGATGGCATTTTAAACTTTTTACTCGTGGCATAGGTGTACCCGCCGCTGTCACTACATCCTCCAGAATCCTATGGGGCTATTTGCTAGTATGACGAGCGGTGTGCGACCCACTTCGCATTTTGTATTTAAAGCTCCCTGAGCTATGGGTTGATGAGCCCGGATCCCGCACCCGCGCGCCGTGAGAGGTACTATACCTGATAATTTTTGGCAGTCTACAGCACCCCGCATACGTACCTGCTCCCTGCTGACGAGAGGCAATTACCTCGAAACACGTGTCCAGGGATGGCATTTTAAACTTTTTACTCGTGGCATAGGTGTACCCGCCGCTGTCACTACATCCTCCAGAATCCTATGGGGCTATTTGCTAGTATGACGAGCGGTGTGCGACCCACTTCGCATTTTGTATTTAAAGCTCCCTGAGCTATGGGTTGACGAGCCCGGATCCCGCACCCGCGCGCCGTGAGAGGTACTATACCTGATAATTTTTGGCAGTCTACAGCACCCCGCATACGTACCTGCTCCCTGCTGACGAGAGGCAATTACCTCGAAACACGTGTCCAGGGATGGCATTTTAAACTTTTTACTCGTGGCATAGGTGTACCCGCCGCTGTCACTACATCCTCCAGAATCCTATGGGGCTATTTGCTAGTATGACGAGCGGTGTGCGACCCACTTCGCATTTTGTATTTAAAGCTCCCTGAGCTATGGGTTGACAAGCCCGGATCCCGCACCCGCGCTCCGTGAGAGGTACTATACCTGATAATTTTTGGCAGTCTACAGCACCCCGCATACGTACCTGCTCCCTGCTGACGAGAGGCAATTACCTCGAAACACGTGTCCAGGGATGGCATTTTAAACTTTTTACTCATGGCATAGGTGTACCCGCCGCTGTCACTACATCCTCCAGAATCCTATGGGGCTCTTTGCTAGTATGACGAGCGGTGTGCGACCCACTTCGCATTTTGTATTTAAAGCTCCCTGAGCTATGGGTTGACGAGCCCGGATCCCGCACCCGCGCGCCGTGAGAGGTACTATACCTGATAATTTTTGGCAGTCTACAGCACCCCGCATACGTACCTGCTCCCTGCTGACGAGAGGCAATTACCTCGAAACACGTGTCCAGGGATGGCATTTGAAACGTTTTACTCATGGCATAGGTGTACCCGCCGCTGTCACTACATCCTCCAGAATCCTATGGGGCTATTTGCTAGTATGACGAGCGGTGTGCGACCCACTTCGCATTTTGTATTTAAAGCTCCCTGAGCTATGGGTTGACGAGCCCGGATCCCGCACCCGCGCGCTGTGAGAGGTACTATACCTGATAATTTTTGGCAGTCTACAGCACCCCGCATACGTACCTGCTCCCTGCTGACGAGAGGCAATTACCTCGAAACACGTGTCCAGGGATGGCATTTTAAACGTTTTACTCGTGGCATAGGTGTACCCGCCGCTGTCACTACATCCTCCAGAATCCTATGGGGCTATTTGCTAGTATGACGAGCGGTGTGCGACCCACTTCGCATTTTGTATTTAAAGCTCCCTGAGCTATGGGTTGACGAGCCCGGATCCCGCACCCGCGCGCCGTGAGAGGTACTATACCTGATAATTTTTGGCAGTCTACAGCACCCCGCATACGTACCTACTCCCTGCTGACGAGAGGCAATTACCTCGAAACACGTGTCCAGGGATGGCATTTTAAACTTTTTACTCATGGCATAGGTGTACCCGCCGCTGTCACTACATCCTCCAGAATCCTATGGGGCTATTTGCTAGTATGACGAGCGGTGTGCGACCCACTTCGCATTTTGTATTTAAAGCTCCCTGAGCTATGGGTTGACGAGCCCGGATCCCGCACCCGCGCGCCGTGAGAGGTACTATACCTGATAATTTTTGGCAGTCTACAGCACCCCGCATACGTACCTGCTCCCTGCTGACGAGAGGCAATTACCTCGAAACACGTGTCCAGGGATGGCATTTTAAACGTTTTACTCGTGGCATAGGTGTACCCGCCGCTGTCACTACATCCTCCAGAATCCTATGGGGCTATTTGCTAGTATTACGAGCGGTGTGCGACCCACTTCGCATTTTGTATTTAAAGCTCCCTGAGCTATGGGTTGACGAGCCCGGATCCCGCACCCGCGCGCCGTGAGAGGTACTATACCTGATAATTTTTGGCAGTCTACAGCACCCCGCATACGTACCTGCTCCCTGCTGACGAGAGGCAATTACCTCGAAACACGTGTCCAGGGATGGCATTTTAAACTTTTTACTCGTGGCATAGGTGTACCCGCCGCTGTCACTACATCCTCCAGAATCCTATGGGGCTATTTGCTAGTATGACGAGCGGTGTGCGACCCACTTCGCATTTTGTATTTAAAGCTCCCTGAGCTATGGGTTGACGACCCCGGATCCAGCACCCGCGCGCCGTGAGAGGTACTATACCTGATAATTGTTGGCAGTCTACAGCACCCCGCATACGTACCTGCTCCCTGCTGACGAGAGGCAATTACCTCGAAACACGTGTCCAGGGATGGCATTTTAAACGTTTTACTTGTGGCATAGGTGTACCCGCCGCTGTCACTACATCCTCCAGAATCCTATGGGGCTATTTGCTAGTATGACGAGCGGTGTGCGACCCACTTCGCATTTTGTATTTAAAGCTCCCTGAGCTATGGGTTGACGAGCCCGGATCCCGCACCCGCGCGCCGTGAGAGGTACTATACCTGATAATTTTTGGCAGTCTACAGCACCCCGCATACGTACCTGCTCCCTGCTGACGAGAGGCAATTACCTCGAAACACGTGTCCAGGGATGGCATTTTAAACTTTTTACTCGTGGCATAGGTGTACCTGCCGCTGTCACTACATCCTCCAGAATCCTATGGGGCTATTTGCTAGTATGACGAGCGGTGTGCGACCCACTTCGCATTTAACATTAAAATCAAGTTCATTAAACACAAGAAGTTTTTGTACAGCACGCATCTTGAACTTGTATATTTCAAGGTGCCAATAATAAAGATGAAAACAGAAGTGCCGGCAGGCAAGAAAACACAAACGGGAATGGGGGGGCGGGGGAGGGTGAGAAGTCACAGACTGAGGTTGGGGACGGTGGGGTGGGGAGACAGGGAAGAAGATTGTGTTAGGAGTAAAGGGGCCAATAGCCGTGGAAGAATACAAATGATGAATGAGGAGGGACTAACAAGCCTCACACCAATCGGTAGGCAGCATTTAAGACAAAAGCCAAAGGTGCAGAGAGTGGGCGGAGCTTCCACAAAGCTTCCACACTACAGTATATACTGCACTATACCCACAGTGGGGACTACATTAACATACACCCCTGTAGCCATACCTCACAACCCAAAACCAACTAACATCCTGAAAAAAATTACGCCAAATAATTAAACCTCAGTACCGGAAGTGAGACTCCACAATCTTCCTTAGGCTGTTGTAAAAACTGAATCATACAGCAAGGCTTCCGATAACCTCAAATAAACTTCTGCCATAATTCTTCAACTTCAGTGAAAAAAGCAACTGGGTGAAAAAGTGGAATACAACAGAAAAGATAAAGGGCCACGTGCATCATACTTAGAAATTGTGATTCTAAATTGCGATTTTTAAGAAATCACAATTTAGGAATTGCAATTCCTTATGCATGTAGGAATCGCAAAAAAAATTGTGATTTCTACACATTCCTTATTTGTGATTCGCAAATTGCGAATTGCAAATAATTAATGGCTTCCCATTCATTCCTATGGGCCCAGAGGCCCATAGGAATCAATTGGAATTGCATGCGCAATTTGCGAGTACCAAATAGGTACTCGCAAATTGCGCATGCATTTTCAAGGGTGCAAGGGTTCCAAAATGACACCCTAATGCACCCCTGAAAGCGCAATAAAAAAACATTTTGCACACGCACATGCCCCAAGGGCATGTTTGTGTGCAACATAGATCTTATGTGCATTTTTCAGTTTTCGCAAATTACCATCAATTTTAAGTTAATGGTAATTAGCGTTTCTTAAAAGAGAAATCACAGTTTTTTTTGTTGCATTACAAGTAGGGAATGGCAATTTGTGATTCCCCAAATGCAATCGCAATTTCAGTAATCGAAAATTTAACGATTACTTAAATAGCGATTTTTGCATTTGGGATGATGCATCCCAAATGCAAAAATTGTGGTCGCAAAGGGGCAGATTCTGCAAGTCTGCCCCTTTGTGACTGCATAAAATAATGCTGCATGTGCTCCAAAGATACCAAGGGAGGATAATCATCTAAATAAGATTGCAACCACCGATAAGGCCCACATGAAAGTGATTCCATTTAGAGAAAAATTCTATAGAATGTTGATACAGCTTCCCATAATTAATCTCTGGAATCACCTGATATTTATGGTTAGAGTGACTCCAAGATACACCCAGGACTGTACCCATCTATCATCCTGACTCAGAGGTGCCACATTAGATAAGACCTTAGTCTTATCAGAATTGAACTTATAACAAGCGACTTCTCCGAATGATTGAGCCGCTGCACCTACTGTGCGTAGGCCTTTGATTGGAGCAGGCTTCAAAGTGGCAACGTCATCCGCATAAGCCAGAATTTTAACTTCATAATGATGAAGTCTCAGAAACTATTTCTCTTCAGACCGGTTCAGAGATTGAATACACAGTTCTATATATAATGTGAATAGCTGAGGGGGGGGGTCACCCATGCCAGGTATTGCAGAGAATAGAAATGGTATCTGATAGCAGACACACACTGTCAATCTTTGCCTTAAGAGCAGAATACAGGCACCTATAGATCTTAGAATTGGCATTAATTAAAGAAATTGGATGGTATGATCCGCAGAGTGTGGGATCTTTCTCTTTTTTGGGAAAAATGACAATGTTATTCTCCCTACAAGAGTCGGACCCAATCAAACACATCAAAGGAATTAAACAAATCTCTTAACACCAAAGACAGAGTCTGCGAAAAGGTGGAATAATACCCAAACGGAATTTGGTCAGGACCCAAACCCTTGCACTAACAAGAGGGCCAATGGCATTTTCAACCTTCTAAATGGTGATGGGTAGCTCTAATTTGAAAAGATGGGTAGGTATCACCTAAAATCATCTTAAACTTAAGTTAAACTTAAGTTAGGATTTTGTCTTAAAACCAAAACTTAAGAGAAACTTAAGACAAAATCCTAACTTTACTACTCCTAAATACCTTTTGTGAACACCAAAAGTAGTAAAGTTAGGATTTTGCCTCAGATTACTTTTGTGAATTGGGCCCAATATGCTTTTTTATCCTACACCTCTTACCTGTTGTCACGGCGCGCCTTTAATGCAGGGTGCATGTGGGATGAATGCAGCACTACACCTCGTAGAATGCCTGCCACAGAGTTTGTGTTTGTCCTACCTCGCTTTCTAGGCCTCCCTATCTAACCACCTCCCTCCCAGTACACGGGGCTCGTCACCTGATGACTCCGACCGTTGAAGGATCTCGACAACCCGTTGGACATCTCCCGCTGTCCTAGGAACAGGCAAACTGAGGAAACCCTGGAAGGAAGAGTCGAGACTTGCTGGAGAAACGCATCGAGACGTGCCCACAGAATCGCCTTCAGACGGGTTCAGCCGCAGGAGCTGAAACCCGTAACCCGCCATCCACTGCTCTTACGTTGGGGGTGTGTGAGCACGAAAGAGAGACCCCGGCAGCCGCCCGTTCTCATGCCGCCAGAAGCGGCACGCGTGCATCCCCCTTATTTGGCCAGCATTACAGAGGAGCCGGTACGGGCTCTTACGCGAACGGCCATTCGGCCGCTACCTTGATCGTACGAGCGCATAGGAGCGCTAATAACTCTATTTTAGGAAGAGCCGGTGAGAGGCTCACACATTGAATCATACCGCTACTATAGGGCCACACACACGCGCAGGAGCGCTTATTGTTTTTCATTTGCATCACAGCGGAGAGCTGGTGAGAAGCTCAGACACAGAAGAACACCGTTACGTGGCGGTTTGCTACACACGTGCGCATAGGAGCGCTATTTCTGTTTTCCCTTATATCCCTAGGAGCCGCTGAAAGGCTCGGATGTTAGAACTCTGACACGCACTACATGGTTGGGAATTTCTCGGCGTCAACGTGCAGGAGCACGCGCCGCATATACTGCTCTGGCAAACACAAGTAGGTGGTTACACCAATAGAGGAAGACCGCTACTTCAAGGCCCTTGATGTTCCTGAAGGGGAGATAAGTACCTCACTCCTTGGCAGGATTTCCTGCTTCCTTCTTATTGTTTTCTATGTCTGATGACTCATGAATGCTTGGGGCAGATATACAGCGAACGAAGGACGGTTGAGGGAGTGAATGTTCCAACTCCCGGGAATCTTCCTAAGTCCCTTACTGCATCATCTTTATTGTTTCGTTTATCCCTTTCTTCCCTTTCCCCCCTCTCTGTGGTCTTCGCTGTAGAGGTAAAATATATTGTTACTCACAGGAGGGCCACACAAAAGGGGAAAGGGTTGCTTACGTCCAGCCTCGCTCCTGCTGTACCCGGCTTAAGGTTAGTACCTACTCTCTGCTGTGACAGAGTGACGAGCCCATGGATACTTGCAGCCTGAGCGATGGATGCTACCACAGTGCTCACGTCTGTGCTGGAAACATTAACAGCCTTAAGAATGGAAGTGGACGCCTTTAGAGGTGAAAACCTGGAATTAAGGAATGAGATGGGTAACATGAGAAGGGAAGTGGCTGGCCTGTCTCGTGTGAATCCTGCCGGCGTTAGGGGGCCCTCATACATTAGAAATTGGACCCTACCTCCTCCCACTTCCTCCAACCAGACACAAGATCAAGGGGGGAGCAGGGGAACCTCCACCATCCAGGTCATACAACCCTTACACTTGCCATTAGCTCCACCTGAGAGGTTTTTCGGGGACCCCAAAAAGTTTAGTATTTTCTTGGGGCAATGTAAGCTGCACTTCATGGGCAAACCCGCTGTCTTTCCGGATGATCAGGCTAAGACAGCGTTCATGATGTCATATTTGGGGGGGAATGCGGCTAGTTGGTCCTTTCCCTTGATAGAGAGGAATGACCCATGAATGCGTGGGGCAGATATAGAGCGAACGAAGGACGGTTGAGGAAGTGAATGTTCCAACTCCCGGGCATCTTCCCAAGTCCCCTACTGCCTCATCTTTATTGTTTCGTTTATCCCTTTTTTCCCTTTCCCCCCTCTCTGTGGTCTTCGCTGTAGAGGTAAAATATATTGTTACTCACAGGAGGGCCACACAAAAGGGGAAAGGGTTGCTTACGTCCAGCCTCACTCCTGCTGTACCCGGCTTAAAGTTAGTACCTACTCTCTGCTATGACACCTGTACTCTTCAAAACTCTGAGTGTCTGCAGACACAGAATGATCATTATAAAATTTGAAAACAAAAACAGAGCATATGAAATGTATGCCTTTATATCGGGCCACTGCAGAAGGCAAACCTTCACTAGGAATGATGCAACCTCTCCATTTGCTCTCAGAATTGATAATGCTGAGGTTGCCACTGCAATTGGCAAAGGACCATTCTTCAAAAACATACCACTTCTGCCTTACTCTGAGTCTGCTTTCACCTCTGCACCCAGGTTCTTGACTCTGTATTTTCATTCTTGACTTCACCCTTCTAAAATCTCATTATTACTTAGTTCTCCATTTAAGGTCTCACTGACAGGCTCAAAACCCTGAAGGAGGAACTGCGAAGCAGCTTTTCTCCTAGAAATTGACAACGTAAAGCAAACTCACGTGTGTGTAATGAGATTAGAACAGGACATGGGTGAGGTGAAGAAGGCTGGGACCAAACGTTAATTGAGGTAAAACAGCTTAATAGTTATTAGAACATTGGAATGTTGGGAGCTCCATTGAAAACAATGGAGCGCTCCGGGCTTATAATGGCTGGTATAAGCCCGGAGCTCCAACATTCCAATGTGTCTTTGTTCACAGCTCTGGCTGTGAACAAAGACTTCAGAGAGCCTGAGGGGATTTCAATCCCCTCGCGCTCCCTGAAGGCTTTGTTTTGTTAGAGCATTCTGCCCCCTAGTGGCAGAATGTTCTAATAGCCTTATAGCCCTTCGTAGCAGGGCTATACCGGCTTTTAAAGTCCCTCTGCTTTGTTAAAGTCCCTCGCCTTCGGCTCGGGCCTTTAACGCTGCAGCGGGCCTTTAACAGCCGGTATAGCCCGCTACGGCGGGCTATACCGGCTATAATAGCAGTGCCAAACGGAACACTGGCAATTGTGTCGAAGGTGAAAGGAACAGATTGGTAGTGAGCACTATGGGTTCAAAGGGGAGATACAGAGGCAGTGATGCAGGCACCATCTCTTGTTTAGCTAGCTTGTGACAAGCACACCCATATCCAATCCAAAGTCACCACTTTGAACTGGATAAAGGAGGATGTCTGCCCCCTCACTGACTGTTGGTCCTTCCGCTTGGGTGGTACCCCTACCCCCGCCACCCCTGTCTCAGTCCTCCAATCAAGACCCTGGGACCTTTCAGACCTGCAACATCACTTTTGTCTCTCTTTCTACTGCTTCTGTCTTTCTTTCTGCTATGTCTGTCTGTCATTCTCCCACCTCTGGTTTTCTTTTCTCACACTTCTGTCTCTCTTTTGGACACATTGTCTGCCTCTGTTTCCTTCTCTCTCTGCCAATTCTGGTTTTCTATTTTCCACTTCTCTCTCTCTTTTTCCACTTTGAGTTTTTTATCACTCTTACTTTCACTTCTGCCTTTCCTTTTGCCACTTGTTTCTCTCTTTTTGCAACTTCCGTCTCTCTTCATGCACATCTTCCTTGCCTTTCCTGCTCTTGTGTCCCTGTGTTTCCTGCAAATCCTTCCCACCATTACTTCTTTCACGCTTTCTGCTCCAGTGGCTCTTGACCTGCTAACCTCCCCAATGGCCACTTCTTACGGGCAGCTTGCAGTGCACATGCATCAGCAACCCTGGCAGCACCTATCCACACCCAACTTCACCCAGTGCAATAACCCCTGCCATTAGCCCACCACAGTCATAGATACTACTCGGATGAAGCCTTCCACACTCCCAACCCAAGATGTCAAATCATTCACTGCACATAGTCCTCTCCCACATGAACGGTATGTGCTTTCTCCTGCCTGCTACTTCTCCTTCCCCTGACCTTCACTCACTGCCCCACCATAGCATGCCACATGCACAGCCACAGCAAGCCCCCAACTCCACGCACAACACACAACCAGCCGTCAACTAGCTTCTCCTCAACACCTGCTCACTCCCCAAGCACGCCAAAGAAGATAAGGACCACATGCACATTCTTTCTCTGAGCCACCTCTTCCGAACCAAAAATTAGTCTGACTCTGCAGCTGTCCCAGACATAGCAGTGGTCACCTTCGTAGATTCAAAGTTGCTAGACAAGACAAAACATACAAACCTGACACAACTTAGATTATTGGGGCCACTTGCATGACCACACTCCGGACTTCCTCTTCCTCACCGAAGTGTGGATCAACCCAGCATCTGCCCGACCACAGCAGTGTCCACCTTGCTAGTTTCAAAGTTGCTAGGCAAGACAAAACCAACAGACCCAGAGGAGGTCTTTGGTTCATCTACCCAAGGAATTTAAGTGCTCCATCAGCTCTGCTCATACCAGAAACCAGCTAGAACACATGGCCTTCAAAATCAGCACCTCGAGTTCCACGACCCCTGGAGGAGTGCTACTCTACTGCCCCTCCCCCCAGGTCCCAGGCCCAAATTCAGCTTGGAGCTCTCTGACTTCATCATCCCTCTGGCCGTCACATCCAGCTCCTTCATCCTAATCAACTTCCAAATGGAGGACCTGACTTACCCAAAGTCTGCTACCCTCCAAGAGAAGCTCAGAATCTTAGGACTCACTCATCAAGTAAACAACCCCATCCACGTATCCGGATACTTCCTAGACCCCATCTTTAGCAACTTTTCCAAAACCTCTGTGAACAAGCCCACCCTGCACATTTGGACAGGACTTTTTCCTACACCTCTCACCCAACCCACAACTGTAGATACACAAACTACGCAACGACAATGGAAAAAAATACCCAAACAAGTGATTCACCTCTTGTGCTGACCCCCTGGTTCCACTGAAAACCTTCCCCAGTCCTTGAATCAAGTCAAAGGTGGTACCCAAAGGACCTCAAACCCTCTAAGCATTACTGCAAACAGCTGGAACAGTGGTAGCACCACTCCACCACCAACACTGTCAGAGACTTTTACAAGATGGCCCACCGCATCAATCACCAGTGGCTCAAATACATCACAGAATGGATCCAAAACAGCTCCTACACTATGAAAGAGATCTCGGCCATTGTGAAGGAATTCTAATCCCCATTTGTCAGCTGTGTAGCCATCATCCCATTACAGTAACTCTGCATACAACTCTCCAACTGCTTGGCAAACACAATTAACACCATCTACAATAGTAGTAGTAATAGTAGTTTATTGTATTAATCAGTAATTATAATAAAATATGCATCATCACATATAGCATGTAAAATCTCCAACAAAATGATCTACAAATACGACTTACAGCAATACAATTTATAAAAAACATCTGTTTATTTTTCAACATCAATGGTTCTTTACAAATAGTTATTTCATAAAATCTTCCCATTGCTGCTATTGACAGCACTGGTCACATTGTTCGACATAAGACAGTTGTATTTACTACCATCATTACCACCACATGTTACTTTTCTATAATAATAAAGTGCTAATGTACCTAATTCTGCAAACCGCAAACAAATCCTTAACTTTGTGCAACCAACAATTGCCCCAAAAAAGATGCCCAATACTCTTTTGAATGGTTGTATAATTTCCCAGTATGCGCATAGATATAGTGAACAATCATGCAGATAGTACTTTATAGACCTGATCTAAAGATTTTATCATCGTTGTTATTGTGCTGTCTTCTCTAAGTCTGAAACAATATCTGATAGCTTCAGCAGTTGTTCCTATTTTAGCATTTTTAAATATTTATTCCTTATCATCAACAATTTGGGACAAATACATATAATATGTATCAGAGAGTCAACTGTGGCACTACAAAGATGACTGGCGGTATTTCCTTTAAAAACTGGATTCCATCTCCCTTCAAACTCCTAAATCAGAATATATAACAATCTAAATTTGATAAAATATGTTTTTTGTATGGTCCAGCAAGTTTAGCCGTTGATAATCTTGACTCTGTGCAATATAAGGGTCAATGACTAAGTTTGTGTGTTTATATTTTGCAGCACCAGTCAGATCGTTGGCCCACTTCTCGGTAATAAATTAGTCGAAAATGAAGTTTTTCTGACCATAGCGGTTCATTTGGCCCAATGACTGTGCATCAGGCAGATCATAGGCTTCTAGACTTCTAAATAATTTGTGCAATTCTGTTTCTTTATATATAGCTCTCACTAATTCTTCATATTATAGGTATTCTAATGAGATTGGGTCAATCAACAATATAGTTCACAGTACTTCTATAATGGAATGTTACCAAAGATTTTAGGCCTAATTCCAGTCTCATAATACAGTGAGGAGTTGCTGACCATAGATGCATAAATGTCATCACTTTTCAAAAAGATTTTTTTCAAAATTGGAAATTATCTTGTTGCTCAATACCGGGGATGCATACAATAGATATAGAACCCGTTTCATGTGTAGTGCTTTGAGTGATGGGTTAATCACTTTACCTCCAAATATATTCATGAATCTCAGCACCGACCCAGTAATCACTGGTGCCTTTCTATTTCCTATTGGCCTGGTGACTTGCCCAATATAACTTACTATCGAAGCACACTCCAAGGTATTTATAGAGGTTTACTACTTCAATTGATGATTCTCCCCGTACTCACTCCGTAGCTTTTGTGTGATGTCCCAAGATCATGATTTTTTTAGAGAGATTGATGGTTAGTCAATTCTCCACATTATACAAGTGTAGTTGATTGAGTTGGTGTTGTAGTCCTTTTGCCATCTGGGACAGATTCACTAGATCACATGCATATGCCAGATATGTTATTTGTGTACCTCCTAACTTTGGAGGAATACCCTGGTCAGCCTTTAGTGACATGTTGAGGTCAGCAATGTATAGGGAAAACAATAATGGGGCTAGGATACATCCTTGTCTAAGGCCATTTTCAGAACAAAATGTAGGTGATAATGTGTTTCCGTTTGATAGTTTTACCTGTATCCAAGTATTGGACTGCAGTTCAATGATAAGGTTCAACGGGGTGTGCAAATGCCCCCTTCCAGGAAGGTGGAACTTGCCACCCTGACTTGATTACATGTGAGAACAACTGTTCTAACAATGAGCTCCAATAGGTTATATTTAATTTGTCCAGATCTATTGGTATTCCATTGGGTCAAGCTGCTCTAGATGGACAAGAGCTTTTTATTAGGTTAGATATTTCTTCCTTCGTAATATCAAGGGATGTCCAACATTTTTAAAGGTGTGTGGTGGCAGATCACTTTTAATTTGTAAAAGGTTTGAATATGGGTTCCCCATTTATCTCTAGAGATAAACAAGTCATCTGGCTGGCTATATGAAGTTGTACCATATCCTACCAAGGTCCAATAAGCTTGTTCATTTCGGGTTGAAATAGCAGGAAATAGCTTTGCATAAGCATTGTCCTCACCATCACACTTTATTTGTTTGTTTCTGTTCTTAAATTCGCTCTATAATTTCTGCAACCACAGATTACGATCCTTAGACTGGGTTAGTTTTAGTGCATGCCACACCATCTTATGATATACTCGCTCTGATTCTGTTAGTTGCTGCGCATTAGTTGAAGTTAAAGTATATAATCGTGTTTTTTTTTATTGAGTCATCAGGATCGATAGTATATGTTTTAAAATGGATTGCCAGGTGTACATCCAATCGCTTCCTGTTTCCAGTTGCAAGGCAGCTTTTTGGATGCGTGACGACATAGTTCCACCTGGGTTAGATTCCTTATTCTATAAGCTTTTTTCTGTTAACAGAAATCAGTCTGTCATTGTTTGCCATTGTTTGTGCCTTCCACCGATCATGTCTAATATATATGACTAATCTTTGCGGGCCATGATCACTCTCGGGCCTTTGTATGATTGTATATCCTTTACATAGGTGAAAATATGAATAATTTATGAATCTATAATCTATAATGGTGGAGGCCATGAGTCCATGGTGAGTTGGTGCCACTGACTGGTCTTCTGCCAACCTTCTGTTTAGTGCTCTGTATCAGGAGTCCACTAAAAGGTCATACAGCAACCTAGATGGAACAGTGGAACAGTTTGATATTTTCTGTGATAGGATTTTTGGATGAGGGATGCTATAACTTAAATCTGGCTCTTCCATGATTGAACCCTGATTTGCAAGGGGCAATAGCGTTTTATTAAAGTACCCCATTACAACAACACATGATTGACTATGCGCATCCATAATTTGTTCTAATTCCTCAAGTATTTTCCAATATCTATATTTGTTTTTCGCAAGCTGTGGGAAAACGTACATAGATATAATCAACAATTTTATAGCCAATTGGTTTGTTAAAAGGATTGCCAATATATACCCCGAAATGTTTTTATTTTTTCACTTGTCATACTGAGTTTGTCCCTGATTGATGTTGACAAACCTCTGCTTGGTCTTCCAAAGGCATTCTTTTTGCTCTAATTTCGTATATAGTGTAATTTGAAATGTTAAATTTGAGGATTGTCAGGTCGCTTGAAAACAGATTACACACTGTTCTTGAATGAAACTAGACATTTTTGTCGCTGCCTTTGTCAATTGCCATTCATACCCAGCAATATTCCACAATAAATTGGAGAATTCATTGCAACAAGCTTTTCTTAATTCCTGTTCATTAGGAGTAATGTTTGGTCGGATCTACAATAACTTTGCTTCCCATTCTGGACCTACCCACCCTGGAAGCCCTTTGATCCACCAACAGAACCACCTTATAAATTTATACTGACTCAGTGGCCAGGCATCACCAGAATGGAAACCATTAATACCGTCCCCTCTCTGCCCCACATAATCACAGCAGGGCTCAGCCCCATTAATACAGCCCTCACACCCATACTTAATGGCTCAGTCTTCACCTCCACTTTTCCTAACTCATATAAAAATTCCAAAATCCTACTGCTCATCAAAAAACCTCCAGCTGTCCTATTTTCCCTTGACCATGACAGGCTCATCTCCCTCCTCCCCTGCCCAGCCAAATGTCCTGTAGAAGCCTATACTGTCCATTTACCACAATGCGAGCAACCATGTGGATCCCTCCCAATCTTGATTCTGACCCGACCACAGAAAGAGACGGCCCTCATCACCACCACCAATGACATCTGCCTCATTTGGGGCAAATGAGAGGGAGCTGCACTCATCCTGCTAGATCCCTCTACAGCATTCAACAACGTCTCCCACTCCATCCTCATCCGGTGCCTCCACAAAGTCAGAATTCACGACCTAGAACTTTGATGAATCAGCTTTTTCCGCACAGGGCACACCCAAATGGTATGCAAACAGAGCCTCCTTCTCATCTGATGCCTCCAACGGGGTCTGTGACATCTTTGTGGCACCACTTTCTTCAACATATACATGGCACCTACACCAGGATCATCCACTCTCTTCAGCTTCCATTGATTCAACATAATAAGTTGCGCAGATGACATTCAGGTCATCCTATCGCTGTCAGAAGATACTGCCACCATCCAAGCATACATAATCAGCTACATACTATAGGTAGTAGCCCAGAAAAAAAATAACTGCCTTAAGCTCAACAGCAATAAAATAGAAGAGGTCCTCTTCAGCAAAGACACCTCTCTCCTCACAATGGAAGGCCAACTCCTCACCCATTTAATGCTGCCAGGAACCTGGATATCATGATTGGAAACCAAATCTCCATGACAAATCAAGTCAACTTGGTCACCTCTACCTACTTCCACACCTTTAAATATATCAGTAAAGCCTTCAAGTGGCTCCTCATGAACACCTGCAGATCTGTCACCCAAGCCATCATCACAAGCAGGCACGACTATAGCAATACCCTCTATGTTGGCTTCGCAGCCCAGCTCACTAACAGGCTCCAAGTAATACACACCTCATCTGCCAGACTCACTCTCAGACTCTAACATTGCAGGCACATATCTGCCACCTCAAAGATCTTCACTGACTCCTTATCCACAAATGCATACTTTTCAAACTCCTCTCAAACACACACACCTACACTGCACTTCACAGGCAAGGACTTGCTTAACTCAACAGCCTTATTTAGGTCTTCTCGCCAGCCACACATCTCTCTGTTCTGCCAAATTTCTCCTCGATTGCATCCCTCACATCCACCGAGCCGGAGATCAAGTCTTCTCTATTTCAACCCAAAGCTTTGGATGAATTCTGCCACAACATCAGAGCCTCCTGCTCCATCTTTAAATTCTGGAAGAATCTCAAATTCTGGCTTTTCCACTAGGCCCTAGACAGGCCAGTATTCTCTCTTTCACAGGTGTCAAGATACTCTGAGGGTTATATGAGTGCCCTACAAATCAATATAACTTAACTAGGTTTGGTGTAACTCGCTTAATGCAGTGTAGCGTAATCACATAGAATTTGTTGAGAATTCAGCTTAAATGCCAGATAAGAGTAATTCCATATTTAGCGCTATTACTTAGCACAAAAATGTCTCTTCGCTTCCAAAATGGGCATGAGAATGAAGGTGAGATGTGCATGTGAGATGCATCACAATATTCACCACACACCTGGGTTTGTTTCGATATAAACAACTCAGGTTTGGAGTATCATCAGTTGCTGAGACCTATCAAGAGGGGATAAGACCTCTAATCAGCCCATGTGTGAATGCACTGAACTACAGTGGGCGCTAGAACAACTATGGGGCCGATTCACAGAACTAATTTGAGATAAAATCCTAAACTTACTACTATTGGTATTCACAGAAGACATTTAGTAATGGTAAAGTTAGGACTCCTAACTTTACTACTACTAAACTGAGATAAAATCCTAAACTTACTCCTTTTGGTATTCACAGAACGCATTTAGTAGTAGTAAAGTTAGGACTCCTAACTTTACTACTACTAAATGCCTTTTGTGAATACGGAAAGTCGTAAAGTTAGGATTTTGTCTCAATTTAGTAGCAGTAAAGTCAGGAGTCCTAACTTTACTACTACTAAATGCCTTCCGTGAATACCAAGAGTAGTAAGTTTAGGGTTTTTTCTCAGATTAGTACTGTGAATCGGCCCCTACATGACTGTGCACTAGAACAAGTATGCCGAACACTTCAAAAGCCAATTTGACTCTCTACCCAGCCAAGTGCAAGTTCCATTAAACTTAGCTGAACATTTTTAGACACATTTTTACCAGCCATGCATTAAGCCTGAATTCAGATGAAACTAAGACACTCAATGAAACACCGGCCGCAAAGGACGCGGACAAGGTCAGATCATTCCTGGGGATGGCGAGCTAATGTGCTTGGTACTTTAAGGACTATGCAATCAGCACCACCCTGAAGGAACTAACAATAAATGTCAAAAATTCTACTGGACCCCAGAATGCAAAAAAGTATTTCAAGAGATCAAGAGAAGAGTTAGCAATGCTAGTAATATGGCATATGTTGACCCCAGCTTGCATGCAGAACACATGGTAGATACCAGCTCAGTGGATCTGAGAGCAATCATGGAACAACATCGACAAGGTGAGTCACTGTCTGTCAGATGTTGAATGATCATACTTTCAAGTAGAGAAGGGAAGCAGTGTGGACATGTGAACACTATCATTGCTTCTTTTTTGGGAAACAGTTTGACATAATCACGACAACATAGCTCTGTTGACAATATTTGTCACTTTTAGACCAAGAATGCCACCAAGAATAGAGCATTGTGGAATCCGTCTACAAGAATACTCCTACACATCGCAGTACCCCAGGAGTATTGGTAAACATGATAGAGGAAGTCACTCAAGTTGATATGACTTTGAGAGAAGTAAAATGGCTGATCCAACAAGAAAAATGGAGACAACTAGAAGGAAAATGCGCTGAAATAGAGGTACACATGGAAGATTTGCCTGCCTTTAGTCAAGTACACAAGGAATTATCAGTGACCCTTCAGGAATAATCCTAAGAGACACTAGAAAAGTGGTGCCCAGGTCACTACGATCAAGAGTCATAGATCTCACACATGAAGGGCACAGGGGAATAGTGGCCACAAAGAGAACACCACGAGACCAAGTAGGGTTCCCATGTCTGACACACTGAAGGCATGAGATTTGTGTCCAGTGACAAGTGAAAAATCAAGACTACCACAAACTCAGATGTCAACCTTATCAGAAACTGCCAGGCACAAGTTGCCTTGGAATTTTTTTAACCTCTACTATTGAGAAACTACATTCTGGTTGGGATGAATGCATATTCAAGATTCCTGATCATCAAACAAATCTAGTCCACAAGCTTAAAATCAATAAAGGCCAAACTAGTTGAGATCTTACTAAAATGTGGCATTCCAGAGATGGTGAAGACCGATAGTAGGCCTCCATTCAATCGAAATCACTTTGTTGAATTTTCAGCTCATTAGACTATTAGCACATGCAGATCATGCCCTATGGCCACATGCCAATGCCGCCTTCAAAGCGGCCACCACCACACATCACCACCTCGTCAAAACCACAAGGAAACATTTTCAGCACATTTGACTTTAAGCACAAGAAAACGATGCCCTATGGCCGCATGCCAACTCCGCCTTCAAAGCAGCCACCATTGCATACTACTAACTCAAAAACCACAAAGAAAAAGGCCCTTCAAGAAAGAATCACCACCAACGCACACAATAGCAAAGAACTCTTCAGCGTCATCAAGGAGTTCCCGAAACCCAATAGTGAGGCCACAGACGTCCCACCCTCCCAAGAGCTCTTCAACATACTTGACATTTTCTTCTGCCACAAGATCAAGACTATCTATGACAACTTCGGCACACAGGACCACCCCACTGCGCCAGCAACAACCAGAACCAATGCTGACCCTGCCCCCCTGACTGACCCTTCACAGCTGGTCCCCACTCACCACAGATGACACCATAAAGACAACCAAAAGCATCCACTCCAGAGCACCTTCGGACCCCTGCCCGCACCGCATCTTCCACAGAGCTGCCTACGAAATCGCTCAAAGCTATGCCAAACTATCAACTGCTCCCTTGAGACCGCCAACTTCCCAGATGACTGGAAACACACCGAGATCTACCCCCTTCTGAAAAAACCATCAGTGGACCCGACGGTCCTCAAAAACGTCAGACCCATCTCCCTGCTCCCCTTCCCACCAAAGTAATAGAAAAGGCTATAAACGCCCAACACACCAACTTGATTGACACCAACCACGTCCTGGACATCTCTCAATCTGGATTCCGAAGCAATCACATCACTGAGACAGCCCTCCTTGGCACCACCGACGACATCCGCTCCCTCTTAATCAGGGTGAAACCGCTGCCTTCATCCTACTGTACCTCTCAGCGGTCTCCAACACTGTCTCCCACTGCACCCTAACCGCAAGGCTCCACGCCATTGGCATCCAAGACAAGGCCCTCAACTGGATCTGCTCTTTCCTCACCGGCAGAACACAACGAGCTAGTGTATCACCGTACCTCTTGAAACTGACAGAGAACAGCTGCGTAGTACCCGAAGGCTCCTCCCTCAGCCCCACCTTGTTCAAAGTCTACATGGCCCCCCTTGCAGCCATCTTAAGAAACCACAGACTCAACATTGTCTCCTACTCTGACAACACCCAGGCAATCCTCTCCCTCACTAAATAACCCACTGTCCCCAGAAACAAATTCCATGAAGGAATAAAAGTCAACACCGCCTGGATGAATGACAACTGTCTGAAGCTCATCCTGAAAGCCTCCCCCTCCACTTGGAATGACTCCTGGTGGCCCTCAGCTCTAGGATGTCCCCCTACCAAAACAAACCACGCACAAAACCTCAACATCGTACTGACACCTTGCTCAAAATGAACCACCAGATAAACACCTTCTCATCGGCCTGCTTCAACACACTCCACCTGGTTTGAAAGACCTTCAGATGGATCCCCTCCGAATCCAGGAAGACAGTCACCCATGCCCTCATCAGCAGCAGACTCGACTAAGGCAAAGCACACTATTCTGGCATTACACAAAAACTCCTCTGAAGACTCCAGAATGTCCAGAACATCGCAGCAACGCTACTCCTCAACAACCCCAATCGGAGCCACATCACTCAACACCTCTGCAACCTCCACTGGCTCGCAGTTGGAAGAAGAATAACCTTCAAACTCCTCACCCATGCATACATGGCCCTTCACAAAGCCAGACCTGCCTACCTGAATCACCGCCTCACATTCCACGTACCCAACAGACACCTCCTCTCTGCCCAGCTTTTCCTGGCTACCGTCTTTCAAATCTGCAAGACTAGAACCTGAGGAATGTCCTTCTCCTACCTCGCCACCAAGACATGAAACACCCTGCCCATACACCTCAGGAAATCACCCTCGCTGATGCAATTCAGGAAGGACCACAAAACTTGGCTCTTCGGATGAACTAAGTACTTAGTCTGATCTGCTGCACCCCCCACCAACAGCTCCTTGAGATGCTCACAGGTGGGTAACAGAGCTTTACAATCCCTGACGTATTGATTGTTGCAAAAGGCATAGCAAGGTGGTACATGAGAACACTCAAAAAGGTCATAGGACAAGCATCCTCCATCACTTCAGCAAAACCCTCAACACATCTCTCAGAGCCTACTGCAATACTCCTCATAGCACCATGGGCCAATGTCCAACCATATTGATGTATGGCAGAGAACTGAGATACAGAATACCAACCTGGAACCACAGCCTAAATTAAGAGTGCGCACACCAGACTCATGACGAAATACAAGCCAAAGACACAAAAGCAAATGAAAAGAAGAAAGAACAGGCAGATGGTTGAAGGTGAGTGGAAGACGATAACATTCACATTGGTGATTTGGTGCTGGTGAGACAACATCAAACAAAAAAACTGATGCAAAATACGACCCTTGCCCCCCTTGAGGAGTTGAGACTTGAGACAATGGTTACAGCAAGAACAAGAAACAAGAAAGTCACCGAAAGATTTCTCAGTGAAACACAGAAGGGGGTGGACCTAAAGGCAGATGAGCAGTGGGAGACAAGTGAAGACGAGCTCATAAACAAGCCATTCATGACAGCCGAAGTCACACCCCTCCCCCCCAGCATTCACTATTCAGACAGAATACCAAAGAAGCCCAAACGACTCATCGAAGAGATTAAATGAATCACAAAGGGAAGAAGGAGGCAGAAGCTCAAAAGTACAGTTTGAGAATCAGAAGTGCCTTTTCCAAGTGGAGTGGAGAAGTAGTGTCGGTCAGAAAGAGCCAAACACACTAAAGGTCAGCAGTATGGCTTCTGAACACCCGGAACTTCTGGGACGGACAGAAAACAGCATGGGAAGGGAGGAAGCAAGACACGAGGAGGTTAGCTCCTTATAAGTAGCCATAAGAGCTTAGCTGAGGGATATTATAAATAAAGAAAATCTCAACTACAACCAGCGTACTTAGGGGCATATTATCAAGCACGGCGTTAAAATTATCGCCGCTTTAGCGTCAGAAAACTGCCGCTAAAGCGGCGATAATAGGCTTGATAATATGCCGCAGAGAATTCCCATAGAAGCCCATGTTGACACCAGAACATGGGCTCCTATGGAAATTCTTTGTGGCATATTTTCAAGCCCATTATCGCCGCTTCAGCTGCAGTTTTCTGCCGCGAAAGCGGCGATAATTTTAACGCTGTTTCTTGATAATATGCCCCTTACTTCCTTGAAGAATTGGGCTGCCCAACATGCTGACCAAGAGAGAGATTGAACCTACAAAAATGTCAAGACAAAACTTGTCCTTGCTATTTGTGACCTGCCCAATGACACATCTAGCATTTTAGTCATGTGGTCTCCATGACAGTGCAGTTTTACTCTTCCGCGCAAACATTTTGTTCCTTAAATGTGAAGGAGCCATGCCATTACCATCTTTTCCTATGACACACTTTTGAACACTGCATATGGTACTGGTGCAATTAGGTGATATAATATTCCATTTCAACTGCACTATAATGGTACGTCTTCCTTGTAGTTCAATTCTACTGATTAGATGTCTATATTAAAATAAGTGCCACAATCATTTTTTGCTCCTCAGCATCCCATGACCGCCATCTCAGATTCTCTCACTACCACCGGGCAAAAGTGCCCCTCATCACTTCCAATCATACGTTATTGCTAAACACAGCGCCCCCCTGAGGTCAGCGCCCCTGTTCACAGGTCAGCGCCTAGTGCAGCCGCACCAGTTGCACTGCCCTAAAGCCATCCCTAGGTGGGGACGATTGAAAAAATGTTTTATGGGTATGGCAAGGTGTCATTACATTAGTACTTTTTAAAGTGCTCTTGCATGTTTTTGTGTATAGGCCTAAAAAACTATTACCTAATAGTAAAAGAGCATCGAGGACACGTTTTTAATTTGTAATAAATGTATATGAATTTTCCTGGAATATTCCCAGTTTATTTGCATTGTAAATGTTTGGGGATAGTTCATAGAGTCATGTACGAGTTTTTAAAAGGATTACAACAATACTACTTTATGGACATCAAACTTCATTTGTGTTAAGGTTACCTTCGTTGCCATGTAGCCCTCATTAATTTATTATAAATTAAAATGTCTTACTACAAATTATAAAACATATCTATATATATTTCTTATAAAAACGACCTATCCAGCAAGACAGCTTCTTGATTTAAATACATGCTGTTGACGTGCTGCGACCTGAAAGCCAGCTGCTCAATTACTTGCACGGCAAACTCTGCATTGCATCCTAATGAGGTCGATGTTTTGAGTACCATTAAAATAGGTGGCAGTAGCAGCTGGAATTAACAAAGCCCCGACTCTGAGCCTGCAAGTACTAGAGTGTGATGCACTATACATATAAAAAAAGTTTCAACATCTAAGAAACATTTTCAATACATTCAAGTTGTCAAATATGTTCCACTCATCAGATTGCCAACGAAACTAGCATAAGTCTGAGTTCTTATGACAGAGTTGCTATCCAAAGAATAGTCATTCAAATTTTCTGAAAGACTCGCGTTTATATTACGCACAAAAAAACGAGAGTCGATTTTTGTCTTTCCCCTTTATCCACAGTTTTTTTGGCAAACACTTTCTGGTTACCCTAGAAAATGACAAATTTGCCATCTGATCAAAATGTTAACAAGGTAACTGTCAGCGAGATGGATGGCTGACTGTCAGTGGCACAAGGAACATGAGGATGCATTGATATTTCCCAATATATTCACTGCTTCCCCAACATTCACTAACAACATTTCCTCTGTGCCTCTCATAAATCATATGGAAATGGCGAGCTCTGCAGAAAGGCCGGGCGATGATAGATGTGTTCTGATAATCCTATGAGCAAGATAAAAACAATTGATAATGATGCATTGAAAGACCTTTTCAAGTACAAAAATATAAAAATGTTGAGTCTACTGTATCGTATTTCAAGCAAACAGACCTAAGGAGACAAAAGGAAAACAATCGAAATTCCAATTCATAGTTTGGAAGGTAATATAAATGAACAAACGCTGTTCTTGTGATTTAAATGCACATTACTGCAACAGTCATGTGATAATTTTACTGCCACACCTGTACTGGTAGATGTCTGGACAGTAAATAATCCCACAAACACTGCACAGTGCTTTTAGCTGAGGTCATAGTCAATTTATTTTAATGGGCCGCCTGCCTTGTATGCATTAGCTGTCTTTTTCCATTTATCTTTACCACTAGGACTCCCATGGCCGCATTATTTTGATTAACTTAACACAAACACAGGGTTGCAAGACAACAGGCACTATGCAAACTACCATTATTGCAGAAATGAGGTCTGTGCTGTTTCATTCACCGCTGAATCGAGAGAAATGTATTCGTTCATGTGCGATGTTTGTAAGGACTGAACGCAGGCTGAATGAACTGAAGTAGTTTACCCTGGCGGAACTTCCTTGACGAACATTTTTGATAGTTCTGATTTGTTCAATCACACCACTTAAAATAACTCATCCATTAGTTGTTGAGGGAAAAATCACCTTTTTTTTAATTTACCCGGCGAATCATTATTCAATATATTAATATCAGACATATTTTCTGCTTGTTTCGCCAGGCCAAACTGATTTACCCTCTATACTTATACAGCAAATTCTGTAGCCTAGGCCGTACTTGCAGTGTTTAAATGACCCCCCTGTAGAATGTGTGGAGGGTCCATCAGTCTCCCATATCTCACAGATATTCATTGACCTTGAGATGCATGGTACCCTCCCTGAATGGTTGTGGGCCCTCCAGATTATTGAGCCCCTCTCCTCCTGTGCAGCAGGGACTGCAGGGGGCTTTGTCATGCCCCTGCATACTTCTGAGATGAGCGAGGGGGAAGGGTCAGGACATGAGTAGAAGCTTCAGGTTCACTGTGGCTAAGAGTTGGGAAGGAGGGTTCTTGTGTGTGGATGTGCAAAAAGGTTGCATCACTGTGAAGAGAATACGGGCTGCAGGGGTTTACAAGGGCTACATGGGATATTGTAACGTATGGCGACCTTGACTGAGGGAGCTGAAAAACAGTATTGTTAGACATGGCATCCTTGGCATGGTTTCCCCTGTCTTTTTGCATCTAACAGTTATATTTTTGATGGTATGCTAGAATTTGTTTTTGCTGGTTTGTGTACCAATGCTAAAGTGCAAATGCTCCCTGTGTAAATTGTGATTATGATTGTTTATCCATGACTGGCCTATTTGGTTTGCTGGTAGGTCCCTAGTGAAGTACACTGTGTGTGCCCAGCATCTGCAATTCAAATGCTACTAGTGGGCCTGCAGCACTTGTTGTGCCACCCATGTGCGTTTCCCTGAACACGTGTCTCCGACCTGCTATTGCAGTGTCTGTGACTGCAGTTTTAAACTGCCATGTCGAACTGGCAAGTGCAACCGCTTGCCAGGTCCAACCCTTACCCTTTTACAACATGTAAGGAACCCCTAAGGTAGGCCCAAGGTACCCTTGAGGGCAGGGTGCAGTGTTAGAGAAAGGTAGGGCATGTACTGGTGTACTTTACATGTCCTGATAGTGAAATACTGCCAATTTCGTTTTTCACTATTGAAAGGACTAGCTCTCCCATAGGTTATCATTGGAGCTGCCTTGTAACATTTTAGAAAGAGTAACTTTCAATTGGGTGTGGAGTTTAGGCTGTCTGAGCTCAGGATTTGAAAACACATCTTTTAAGAAAGGATGGTTTTTAAATTGTGTGTTTAAAAATGCCACTTCTAGAAAGTAATCTAACACCAACACAATTGCCAGTAATGATACTTACTACACTGATTCCTTCACCCAATCACACGTGACAGTCGTAGTGTTTGATAAAAAGTTTTTGAATTCAATTTCTTCAAAAAAACTTTGTCGGTTCACGTTATTAGTTCGAAGAACAAATAAACGGTTTTACATAGACCACATACAATTCCACACATATTTAACATTAATCTTAAATCAATTATATGATACAACACTAAACATCACATTTGACCAAAAAAGGAAAACGTAATACATGAGCAAGCTCAGGTTCCAAACATACATGACACATAGAGGAATAGCACAAATAAAGTACAAGGAAAAGAAAAGGAAAAGGATCCCAGAAGAGGAGGTTGGAAAATGATTTGAAAACCAATCTTTAAGTTTTGGAAAAACAACACAACCCCATTCAGGGCACTGGCCAAACCGTGTGATTTTCAGGTAACCAAGAAAATTCTATCCTCAAAGATTCAAAAACTTTAATCACGAGAATACATGAAGGAAGGTTAGCCTGATACTCAATTTTCTGGTTCACTTGTTTGGACAGAGAGAAAAGGTCAACGCGTTTCGAACCCCTATTAAACCTTGGGCAGGGTTCTCCTCAGGACCTGGAACACAAGTGAGCTAGAAAAAAAGAAAAATAAAGGTGCTTTTGTTACCATTTAAGCCTTCATTTAACCAGACACTCCATCCCTATTTCTTCTGCATCTGATTTACCTTGTGCGAAGTATCTTGCAAGTCGATGTCTGTGCCAGTTTTACTTGAGACGATTGCAGAAGAAATTACTATGAAACGATAATAAGAAAGAAAAGAGTAAAAAAGAGAAAATACATGGAGAGGACTGTATCAGTATTATTAAAATTAAAGATGCTCATACTGGGGAGGTTGGAGGTGCTTGAGACACTTACTTTGCCATTTCTCAAAATGTGGAGCGGTTGCACACATAGAATGTCTTCAAACACGTTTTTATCGCTGGTGGAGCATGCGGTTTTTTCATGCATTGATCTTAGAAATGAAAAAAAGAAGAATACAAAAAAAAGAGGCTTGTCCAGAGCCATAGTGTTTCTTAAAAAACGAAAGGGGCAGTGTCTCCTTACCTTTTAAAAGTAGTTTCTGTCGTGGGCTAGAGCCTCTTGTATGCCCGTTTTTAACAGAAATAGGACAACCTTTTTGGTTTAATTGTCGTTTGGATCTAAAAAGAAATGAAGCAAAATGCGCTCAACTGTGATATAGGATCCGGACAAGGTTTCTTATTAAAGAGACTGAGGGGAGATCTTTGAAGACCACATACCTGCAGAAAGTGATATCAAAAAGCCGTTAGTTGAGGGGGCACCGTCCGTGTCTCCTACCAGCGTGGTGTAGCCGCTTCCTGGTTTGGTGGACGCGGCATGTTTATGACAGCAGCAGCGTGCGCGTGCTGTGATGACACATGATCATGCTTGCTTGTGTCTTCCCTATAACTTTATTGTTTTGTTTGAAGGTTGCATTTAAAGGGGAGTGAGATTTAAACCGAGAAAATCATAATTGCATCACTATCCCCAGAATGATGGATCTCTGTGAATATAAGGTTTAAAGGAAGTTGTAATGCAGTAGGTCTGTAGGTGAACAGTTTATCATAAATTATAAATTTCAGATATCTCGTGTAAGCCATCCACGGCAGTGTTCCATTTTACAATCAACACTGCTTCCCTTTGCATCAATGCTCTCTCCATGTCTCCACTTCGTGGGTGTTTCTCGATTTTTGATAAGACAGTCCACTTCAATTCATTTACACTTTGCTTGTTTATTATCCAATGAGTAACTAGCGGTGCATTGAGTGATTTTTTGAGAATCCTGGACATATGTTGTATTATTCGCTGACGCGCCTCCTGATTTGTCTTGCCAATGTAAAGCTTTGAACATGGACACAAAATGCCATAAACTAATTTTTTTGTTTTACAATTGGAGAAAACATCATGTTTTCATTTGATGTCTTTGTATGAAAAGAGCAATCCTTCGATCGCTTGAGAACAGCACACACAGGTGCTGCATTTGTGATTCCAACAATAGGTGGTAGACTCAGTTGTGCCCTTAGTGTGCTCCTGTTAGTTGATTTTGGTAGCACTGCACGGATGATTTGGTTGCCAAAACTTTGGTCTTTTTTAAGGGTGAACAAAGGTCTGCTGAAAGACTTGTGTTAATTCTGGACTAAATGCCAGTTTTGATTAATCACCTTTAAAAAAAAGTTAGTGCGAGAGCAAAACGTTGTTTCACATACTAGGCGTTCGGTGTTGCTATTTTCTTTTCTCTGTAAAAGTGCTTCTCTTGTCATCCACCATGCGCGTTTCATGGCACGTTTTAGAAGTTTCCTTGGATACCCTCGTGTCTTTAGTTTTTCAAGCAGATTATTCGCATGGTGCATATATTCAGTTTTTAGTGTGCAATTGCGTTTAATCCTGTGAACTGTCCGAAGGGGAGATTATCCCACAAACTTCGTGGGTGGGGACTCGTGTAATGCAATGCTTTATTTCGGTCGGTCGTTTTTTTGTGCAATTTTGTGATACGCATACCTTGAGAAGCATAGATCTCCACGGCCAAGAATATCATCCTGCTGGAATTGGAAATTAAAATAAATTTGATGTCTGGTGTGCGTTCGTTCAACCAAACATGAAATGCCACTAGGTCATCTGCATCTCTTTTAAAAAGTAGGCATGTTCTTGCTTTACCATCCTGTGCCTATGGAATCAACGTTTGGTTTAGACTGGCAGCAGGGTTGTTTGTGCATTCATTCAAGACAGTCACACAAAGGGAGCTGAGGTGTGCTTTCCATATCGTGATGGGCCATCACCAGATTCATGGGCCTTCCTGAGCTAGAGTGGTGGGAGGAGTTGTCACTGGAATTTGAATAGGGCTATGCCTGGCCTCTCACAATGCTGTCTCCGCCCCCCTATAATGTGTCTGTAGCCAAGGTTGGGCAATGCAGGATCTTGTTAACAATAAAGACTTTCCTTTGAAGTATGCCTACTTCAAAGGCCAAAAGGGGTATAAGTACTGGACCTGTAACCCACATTTTTAGAACACTTCGGGATTGAGGACTCTGCCAAGAAGAAGCACTGAAGAGCTGGAAGGAGGAGTACTGCCCCTTTGCTGAGACTTGCTCTGCTGGGTTAAACTGCAGTTGCTGCTTCTGTATTTGGGCAGTGAAAGAATCGGACTTTGCTTTTGAATCCTGCTTTTCCAAGGTTGTTCAAGGGCTTGAGTGTGCCTGCCTCCTGTTGGAAGTCTCAGGGCCATCAAAAACTTCACCTGCAGCATTCATGAACTTCACTAGGAGTTCTGACCTGCCAAGTGGTGCCAGATCCAGTTGTGGGCCCTTTGAGGTTTTCTTGCTGCAAAGACTGCAAAATCGACACACAGCCCTTCCAACGCCTGTTTTTCAGATGCAGTATTTCAGTGTGGGAGAAGTTTCCATGCACCACCGCCAGGTGGAAGAAGAAATCGACACACAACTTGTTCGCGGCCTAAAGAACAGCCACAGCCCAAGTCCAGTGCCCAATGTCTCTGACATCCAAGAACAGCGCACTGACTCCGATACAGGCCCTGCTGTGCGGTTGAAAGAATCGATGTCTCACCTGTCCGCGGCTGAAAGAATCAATGCAGTGCCTGTTTGTCGCCACCGCATCGGCCTCCAGCACGTCTGGATTTCCATGCGTCTCACCTGTGTGCAAAGTGTTCTATCACACTCCATGCATTGTTTCTCTTTACAGTCTGGAACCAAAGCAACACTTCTCCTGCGTGCAGCAGAATTAACACATCGCTTACCCAGGGACACAAGAACCGATGCATCGCAGCGTTTTCTGAAACTTCCCTCCTCTGCAGCTGTTTTTGCTTGTGGATTTTGACGCATCCCAGGTACTTGGTATAAAATCACTGCATCCATAGATTTCTAAGGATAGAATTGCTTAAACCTTTTAAAAACTATTTTTTGAGTTTTGTATTTTGGATGTTTGTCATTTTGGTCTTGTTTTGTTTAGATAAAGATTGGTTATTTTCCTAAACTGGTGTGGTGTCCAATTGTAGTTTCTTCACTGCACTACTGTGTGTTATTTACAAATACTTTACAAATTTCCTCTGAGATAGGCCTGACTGCTCGTGCCAAGCTACCAAGGGGGTGAGCAGGGGTTATCTTGGGTATGTAACTCCCTTACCCTGACTAGAAGGAAGGGTGCCTACTTGGACAGGGTGCATACCACTGCCAACTAGAGACCCCCATTTCTAACAAGGATGATTGTGGGATATATGAAATGTGGAAAGATGGATGGATCTGAAAGAGTTGTGGAGATGATGGAGGAATGTCTCGTTGTCTTTGGAAGGGTGAGCAAGGTGGAAAGTTTGAGTGATTATTGTGCCAGGATAGCAAGTGCCAGTCTGGAGATCCTAGTCAATCAGGCTTGCCAACTTTTTGTATGCTTTTACAACTTCAGCAACTTTATTAAGTAAATTCTGGTTTTAGAACAGGTCAAGTGCACCACATTCACCACAATCACAGGTAGCCCATTCCTCGTAATTAACAATATATGTGCCTGACCATTCATCCACTAGAAAACAATAATTGAAATGCAGGAATAAAAAACTGGGATCAAAATGCACTAAAGCAACATATATTAACGGATAACTGCAAAACGTTTGTGAAACTAAAGCATGCTTTTTTTCAAATCACTATGTGCAAGCCTGCAATATGATGTGCAACAAGAAATTAAATGCATATTTAGAAGTTTGCAACTTCATTAATTCACTGTGGAAATGCGTTCCTCTGTCCGATTCAAAAGAGGTCGGGAACCCGAACCTCGGGATGAGCTCTCTCAACAGTAACTTAGCTACAGTTAGAGTATCACATCTGCGTGTTGGGTAAGCCTCCACCCATCTAGAAAAGACACACACTATGACTAATATGTACCTCAACCCATTACACTTTGGCATCTCAATGAAATCTAACTGCATCCTGTTGAAAGGGCCACCTGACCTCCCTATGTGACTCGTTGTCACAGCTGTTCTCTTCCCTACGTTCATTTGTTGACAGGTGACACATCTTCGACATACAGCTTCGGCGGCTGCCCAAAACTTCGTATTGTACCATGTTTGACAAAACACTCGTACCATCGCATCCCTTCCAAGGTGCACAGCACCATGTATCAATCGTGCCATTGGATTCAACAGACATTCGGGTAACACCGCTCTTCCATCACTTGAAACCCAAACATCCACATCTCCCTTCTCAGATCCAGCTCGCACCCAACTATCCCGTTCCTGGTCAGACACCTCGTCTTGCAATTGTTTTAACTCTTCCCACGTATCTGCCATCGCCAACATCACACTGAGGTCAGTTGTCTCTTCATTTCCCCTTATGTGTCGTTCTGTGAAGTCACACCCCTGTTCTGCACAAAATCGAGCAACCTCGTCTGCATAATTATTTCCAAGAGACACAAAATCATTTCCTTTCGTATGGGCAGAACACTTTACCACTGCGATTTCATCTGGGCCTTGCAATGCTTCTAACAATTGTCTCACATATTCTCCATTTCTAATGGGCGACCCAGATGATGTCATGAATCCTCTCTGGGACCATAGCTGTCTGAAGTCATGAACGACACCAAACCCGTACTGGCTGTCCGTATAAATCGTTATACGGATCTGGTTAGCGGCCAAACAGGCACGAGTCAGAGCAATAAGCTCAGCCACCTGTGCGGAGTATACTCCTTCTAGACAAGCGGCTTCAACCACTCCGGTGATGGTACAGACAGCAAAGGCTGCTCTCAACTGACCCGTATTGTCTCTTAAACATGAACCGTCCACAAAGAATATTTCATCTGGCTCTGAAAGTGGTTCATCCACAATATCAGGTCTGGGTTTGGTGCACAATTCAGTCACATCGAGGCAGTCATGATCCTCACAATCTTCATCATCTATATTCGGGATCGGTAACAATGTGGCAGGATTTAAAACAGAACACCTCTTCAACGTCACATTCTCAGCAGCTAGGATGACTTGTTCATAACGTGTCAACCTATTATTCGTGAGGTGTTGTGTCTTAGTCCTGGTCATCAACAGTTCAACAGAATGTGGCACATGCACAGTAAGCGGATGACCCATTACAATGCTCTCACATCTCTCGATACTGACACCTGTTGCAGCAACGGATCTGAGACATCCGGGCAACACGGAGGCTACTGGATATAGTGTAGCCAAAAAATAGGCAACTGGTCTACGGACATTCCCATGGACTTGAGTTAACACTGCCAATGCGCAACCTTCACTTTCACAGCAAAACAATGCGAATGCCTTTCTGTAATCAGGCATTCCCAGAGCTGGTGCACAGCACAAGGCCTCTCTTAGTTTCAAGAATGACCTTAAACAGTCTTCATCCCATGGTACCGGATCACTCACATCCTTGTGCGTCAGCCGCTGTAAGGGCTTTGCTTCAAAGGAAAAGTTCGGGATCCATTGGCGACAACAGCCAACCATTCCCAAGAACATTCAAACTGCCCTCTGAGTTGTTGGGACGGGTATTCTCAGAATCGCATCTATGTGATCTGGTGAAATTTTTCTTTTACCTTTCTCAATCCGATGACCCAAATACTGTACTTCACTCAGACAGTACTGTAATTTATTTAGAGACACCTTATGTCCATTCTCTCCTAGGAAATTCAACAGTGCTACTGTATCAATTCTGCAGGCGTTCTTTTTCAAAATCTGATTGAAAATAGACGGGCTCTCAGTGTACCCCTGTGGGATACGACACCATGTTAACACACGATTTTCCAGCCTAAACGCAAAAAGAAATTGGCTCTCCTTATGCAGAGGAATCGAGAAAAAGGCTTGACACAGATCAATCACGGTGAACCATTCCGCATCACATGGGATTTGGAACAGGATCACGGATGGATTCGGTACCACGGGACAGCATGGGATTACGATCTCATTAATTCTTCGCAAATCTTGTACAATCCTGAATTTCCCGCTCGGTTTCTGCAATCCCATTATGGGCGAATTACATGGACTGCCCCTGATTTCTCTCAAAATTCCTTGCCTAAGCATGGATTCAATTACAGGTCTAATCCCCTCAATAGTTTCCGGTGACAATTTGTTCTGGGGAGTTCTTGGGTACTCTACATTTGTTTTGACTCCTATTTTCACTGGATCTACACCTGTAACTAGTCCGATCTCTTCCCCACTAAGGTCCCATACATCAACTGACACAGACTCCCTCAGGTCTAATGGGAGTTCCTCCACCGTGAGTGCAGGATACATTTCCACGCACCAACGCTGGTTCGCAACCATAAAGGTCGCATCATCGTCTCTTGTCTGGACTTCCACTCCATTCGGGGTGCAATAGATGGTACAATTAAGCTTGCACAATAGATCTCTTCCTTACAAACAGACTGGACTAGAATCCCACACCACGAACTGGTGTCTGTCACTGAAGTTCCCAATTCTAATCGGTATTGGTTCCGTCAGTGAGCTAGTCAATTTCTCATTCGCTACCCCAACGACTTGGATTGTTTGGCCAGAAAGGGGTAGATCCGGGATCACTGCGGATCTTACAGTCGATCTAGTAGCCGCCGTATCAACCAAAAAGGTCGTAGGGTGGCCATCGATCTCTGCTTCTACAAAGGGTCCCTTCTGATCTACTTCTAGGACCGCTCTAAGTGTACAATCATCTTCTCCTCCCCAGCAAGATCTTGTTGCTGGATCGGAATCATCTTTCCCATTCACTTCGAATAGAGGCATCTGTACATACATCCGAGCTCCCTGCTGCATATTCTGTATTCTAGGCGGTCGGGGAACCTGTACCTGCGGAACATTCGTCCCCCCTTTTATCATTCTAGGTTGCGTCACTACAGGGAGTGTGTCTGCCACTGGAACATGGGTAAACTCTTCTTCCTGCTGTATTTGATTTAACGGATTAAAAGGACACTCGCGTCTCCAGTGTCCAATCTGGTGGCAAAGATGACAAGCTGTGGTCTTTTTCAACACTGCCACATCTATTCCGGTCTTAGGATCTACTCCTCTCGGCCTCGCCTGTCCTTGAGCATTCTGTGCTCCTCCTTGATAATTTCCATGCCTCCTTCCCAACGTTCCTCCGGTAGACTGTCCCTGCACTGCGGTCTGCATCTGTACTAATAGCAGATTATCTTTCAATTTCCTGTGTTCAGACTCAATCTCGTCGCTACAATATCTAGCATATCGGAGAATCTCATCCACAGGCTTATTCTGCCAACAAATCAAATGTTGCTGTATCATTAAACTAACCTCTGGCCTCAATCCCAACACAAACTTGGACACAAACTGTCCCATATCTTTGGTATCCAACGCCTCCAAACCACTGTACTGTTTAAAAGCCTGCAAAAGCCTCTCGTAAAATTCATGCACTGTCTCCTTAGGTTCTTGTACTGTTCTATCTATCTTCACCCAATCGGTGTCTTGAGGTGAGACCTTCGATTTCAACCAAGTGATTACCTGTTCGAACTTTGTCATCACTATCGGCGACGGGCCATGTGTAATCAAATCCCTGTCAGGCTCTCAGGTCGGCCATTCAATCCCAACCTTACATGCCGACCACAGATCCCCCGGGATCACTATGTCAAACAAAGTGTTCAAATCAATCCACAGTACTTTTGAGATTTTGACAAAGCGATCAACTTGCTTGTACCACTCCACAGGCTTTTCCCTCAATCGGGGAAAATCATTTGTGAAGGCAGCCAAGTCCCCTCTACTCCAGGGTACGTGAACGTACCCTCCATTCTGTACCTCCCTTAAAGGGAAAATCCCTATCGCCGTCGTACCTCCACCCGGAGGTGGCGTCTCTCCCACTACTCCTCTAGAACTTTTCTTCTTGGACCATCTTTCTTCCCATTTGTCGAGCATGATCCATGCCTGGATTGCTATAATCAGATCTTTGACATGGGTCCTCAATCCCATGAGTCTCTTATCTTCCAATTCCTGATCACTATACTGCAGCCGGTGATCTCCTTGCAACGCTCTAGTTTTCGACAAATCCACCCCATATCTCTTTGCTAGCTCTGACAATTTCTCATGAGCCGTGCGTGCTTTGCGGGTCACATCTTTCGCTAAAAAGAGTAACTCATCTTGTTCGTACGTTAGTATTCTCTCTAGGGGTAGATTTCCGCCTATTATCTCATCCAACTCTGCCTTTAGTCTTACAACATCCAACACTTTCCCTCTCAAAGCTCCCCTCAAAACTTCTCGGCAGGCTGTACCATCCCTGTCATCGTACTCACATTCTCTTTCGTGTGGCCTACCCTCTCCTGATCTGCCCATGGGAACAGAACGATTTACAATCGTCCCTCGATCCCTTTCTGCGTCTAACACACCTTGACTTTGGGTTCTCACCAGTGGTGTCCACATTCTCAAATCTGATCTTGACTCAACTAAAGACCTCGGTCTAGCAGGTCTCGATTCTCCCTGTCCTCCTGAAGAGTCAGCTGTGGCTGGCATCGGCGTACTCCATTCTATAGGCTTCGGAATCCGCTCCATTCTCTTCACCGAGCCATTTTCCTCAACTCCATTTCTCGTCCTGCCCTCTGAGTGTTCTAAACTCCCTGCCGTTTCTGGCTCAAGCTCGTACATCGACTCAATAGGTCTGATGATAATTGGTATTTTCAACGCATCTGGTAACCTCACTCCTCTCTCCACCTCTGAGCTGCCTACAGACTTATACCTGGTATTCTCGGTTCCCATCGAGATCTTTCCTTCAACTCTTACTTCTGATCGGGGTACCGTTCCCCTACTCTCTTCTTCTTTTGTCTCATTGCCTTCTGAGGCATCTGGATTGTATGGAGGTGGTCTCTCGGATAACATCCTTTCTACCAAGCTATCATCCGTGTCACTGTCTTCCTCCCCATCTACTGTCTTTTCCTTTGACTTTTCTGCCATCTCCAATAAGGGATACAATTTATGTCCCTCTATTGCCTCCATTCTCCATCTTTTCTCCGCTGCATCCCATCTAGCATCTTGAAAAGCCTGGACCGACCTTTTCACACTTTCCTGATTTCTGCCTCTCTCCTTATCATGCGCTGCTCTAATCCATGCATGTAGTGCTTCAAATTGCGTGGGCCTCGGCATAGGTCGTAAAGCTGCCATCACAGTCTTCAGCTGATACAACACCGCTAATCTGAATGAACCATACCGTGGGAATGCTAACTCTCCTTCACCTTGAGTCATTTTATGCCAATTCTCAAGCCAAACTATGGTATGCAACCCCACATTTCTTGCCATGTAGGGGGCTGGCGTGTCCTCAGGAGTGGCCTCCGCACCCTCTCGAGTCACCACATGTTCATCCCCTCGACACAATTCTCGGAAAACTTTAAAACATTTCATAATGACCAAATGCTAAACGCGCACAATCTCTGTTTACTTCCTGGTATCTGTCCGCCAATGACAGCGCGAACTACACCCCCCAGCCTATCGCAGCGCGACACCTGCTGACGTCACTTTTCCTCCACTCGCAGCAGTTCCCCTCCTGCTCACCGCTCGTCTCACCCTTGCATTCGTCCCATTCACACGCTGAAATAACCGTTTGTCCCAAACAAGTTACTCCTCTGGCTGTCCGTCCACAGCCTCTGACTGTCCGTCCACAGTCTCTCGAAATTGTCGACCTCGGTTGGTTACTATCTGTCCCTGCCGGGCAGACAGATCGCCTCTGATAGGTTACAAACACTCAATTCCACATACAACAACCCACGACCAGCATCAGGTTGACACACACTCATACATTCGCTCCCCCTATCTTGGACCAGGTGATCGATGGTACCTCACGATCAATGGTCAACAAAATCTACCAGGGGTGTCTTCTACACCCTCTCGCTTAGGCTTCTCATCGCCTAAGACTTTCCCGGGCTGCGCACGCTCACAGTCTGATCTCACAATCACACAACATTCACACTAACTCCGCAAAACATCTCACATAATACAACACCGCAATCTACAACATCGTATCCTGTTCATACTCACTCTTCGAGCGTCTGCTTGCTGCCGCACTGCTACTCGCCATCTATGTCCGTCCACCAGGCTGTCTGCCGTTCGCCCTCCGATGATTCACCCTCACTTATCATTTATGGGCCTCAAGGATCACTTATCCTATTCTCAATCTTCCCTCGCTATCAGAAATAAACCATCCTTGTCTGCTACCAACTGGGAATGCCGGATTCTTGATTTTATCCAATTATCTACAAGAACCCACTCAGGTCGCCAGGATCTTTTTACTTGCAAAAAAGCGTAGAGGGAAGAAACACAATTATCAAATCGTATTTACCGCAATTTGACATTTCAGAAAAGAAGACTCATAATCTGGGAGGTTGACCTTTTATTATCAGCAAAAACATCTGAATATATAGGCACCTCAATACAAGGCACAAAAGATAAATGGGGACTAATACAAATGCTAGTCTACGAAGTATCCGCATACGACTAAAGATAAACAGGATTACAGCTTCCAAAAGCATCAAGTACCCTATGGCAATTGTGATATCTAAATTTAAAGTCATGAATCAAATCATTTCTATCCCTACTCTATTCTAAGGTGACATCCCTACTCAACATTCCCTTCCATGTGGGGATCGCATAAAAGGTGTCAGCAGTGAAACTTCCTAAGAAGTCTTCACCATATGAGAGCTCGATCTATAATGCTCCTTTCAATCCCTCTCCTAAGTCTCGTCTGCTCAACCCACGGGGCTCTGTTCCTAATACAAAACCCCAAAAAGCTGTACACGCCCTCCAGCACACCCCTTCAGGCAGCTTATTCCTTCAGTAGATTTCCATTTGGATCCTTTCATCTTCCTTTCCATGGATACGACCTTGGGTCCCAGGCCTTTTCTGTACTAGGAGTTGCAACTTTACATTCCAATCCACTCCCTTCCTGTCTACTCCTTCTGTCTCCATTCCATTTGAACAAAGACTTATTCTAACTAACGAGCTACATGGCCTTGTACCTGCAGCCAAATGATGAACGGAAAAAACCCCTAACATCATGAGGTTTCACTATTCACTGTAATTTAAGCTTTGCTAAAATCCTGTTGTCCTAACAAAACATGGCAAAAATAAAACGAAGGACTTCACTTTACATACATGTTTAGGCCTCAAACTAAACACACTACAATTACCAATTGTAATTATTCATCTCATACTTAAGAAAACTACCTTCTTCTTTCTTCTAACATGACTTAATATCTCTTAATGCATGACATTACTACAAGCTAAACATTACACTTACACAAATGCATTTCTGAATAACTGATGGCCTTCTCTCTTCTCTCGGGGCCTGTTTACATTCTACTTTTCTATTTCAATGAATACATTTCTATTACTCTTTGATAACATGCTTATTTTATATGCGGGTGCTGACTAACGATGAATATGGTGCACCCCTACAATTTTCGCATCAGCAACGCTCTATCAGATGTCTACACCCGTACTTTTATACAAAAAGCAATTCAATATAACAATGAAATAAACAAATATTGTGTAATGCTTAATGTTCATTAACAAACTGAATTATCTTTATTTTTTTTAGTTCTTATGTATTTTCTGTGTGATTGTACTACAAATATTTTTTCACTCCCCAAAACAGGAGAAATCATCATGACAGATATATTTCATACACTGATAACATTATTGTAATTTGTTGATTTTAAAACATTGAAAAGAAGTTATCCAATATGACATTATATGCATTGTGTACACTTTGGCAGGAGCAGATTGAGAGGGAAACTCAAGAGATTGAAATAATAACTGGAGCAACAGGCTGACTAATTTCAACAATGTGCTGCCACAACCTCCCCTTTTTAGCTTTCACCTGCAAAATCTATTGTAATTATTATATCTTAAAATGGGCTTACATCCCCCGCCCTTACTTTTCATTTGGGGGCATATCAACAAGGGCTTTATCTCTGCTTTTTTGGCTTTAAAAGCCAAAAAAGGAGAGATAAAACCAGCGCCCTATCAACAACAGGGTGGGGATCGCATAAAAGGTGTCAGCAGTGAAACTTCCTAAGAAGTCTTCACCATATGAGAGCTCGATCTATAATGCTCCTTTCAATCCCTCTCCTAAGTCTTGTCTGCTCAACCCACGGGGCTCTGTTCCTAATACAAAACCCCAAAAAGCTGTACACGCCCTCCAGCACACCCCTTCAGGCAGCTTATTCCTTCAGTAGATTTCCATTTGGATCCTTTCATCTTCCTTTCCATGGATACGACCTTGGGTCCCAGGCCTTTTCTGTACTAGGAGTTGCAACTTTACATTCCAATCCACTCCCTTCCTGTCTACTCCTTCTGTCTCCATTCCATTTGAACAAAGACTTATTCTAACTAACGAGCTACATGGCCTTGTACCTGCAGCCAAATGATGAACGGAAAAAACCCCTAACATCATGAGGTTTCACTATTCACTGTAATTTAAGCTTTGCTAAAATCCTGTTGTCCTAACAAAACATGGCAAAAATAAAACGAAGGACTTCACTTTACATACATGTTTAGGCCTCAAACTAAACACACTACAATTACCAATTGTAATTATTCATCTCATACTTAAGAAAACTACCTTCTTCTTTCTTCTAACATGACTTAATATCTCTTAATGCATGACATTACTACAAGCTAAACATTACACTTTCACAAATGCATTTCTGAATAACTGATGGCCTTCTCTCTTCTCTCGGGGCCTGTTTACATTCTACTTTTCTATTTCAATGAATACATTTCTATTACTCTTTGATAACATGCTTATTTTATATGCGGGTGCTGACTAACGATGAATATGGTGCACCCCTACAATTTTCGCATCAGCAACGCTCTATCAGATGTCTACACCCGTACTTTTATACAAAAAGCAATTCAATATAACAATGAAATAAACAAATATTGTGTAATGCTTAATGTTCATTAACAAACTGAATTATCTTTATTTTTTTTAGTTCTTATGTATTTTCTGTGTGATTGTACTACAAATATTTTTTCACTCCCCAAAACAGGAGAAATCATCATGACAGATATATTTCATACACTGATAACATTATTGTAATTTGTTGATTTTAAAACATTGAAAAGAAGTTATCCAATATGACATTATATGCATTGTGTACACTTTGGCAGGAGCAGATTGAGAGGGAAACTCAAGAGATTGAAATAATAACTGGAGCAACAGGCTGACTAATTTCAACAATGTGCTGCCACAACCTCCCCTTTTTAGCTTTCACCTGCAAAATCTATTGTAATTATTATATCTTAAAATGGGCTTACATCCCCCGCCCTTACTTTTCATTTGGGGGCATATCAACAAGGGCTTTATCTCTGCTTTTTTGGCTTTAAAAGCCAAAAAAGGAGAGATAAAACCAGCGCCCTATCAACAACAGGGTGCTAACATGCAAATTTGCATGTTAGCACCCTTTTACTCTACGCTTCCCCTTGCATCTCTAATGAGATGCAAAGGGGCGTTCCAGAGTAAAATAATAGGAGAAATGTCGCTAAGCGACATTTCTCCTATTATCAAGAATGTCGCTAACCCTGTTAGAGACAAAAAAAGCAGCGCTAACCGCGGTTAACGCTGCTTTTTTACGTCTGGTATTTTTCTGACTTAGCCATGATATCCTATGGAAGGAGGATATCATGGCTAAGTTTGCCTGTCCCTATCAACAAGGTAACGTGAGATTATCGCTGGGTTTCCAGCGATAATCTCACGTTAGCCTGTTAGCGTGAGGATTTTTATCGCTATTGAGATAAGCGTTGCTAATAGCACGCTATCTCAGCGATAAAAATTCACGCTAGCCGGCGATAATTATCCTAGCGCTAAGTGCGCTTAGAGATAATTATCGCCGGTTGTTGTTGATATGCCCCCTAGTGCTGTGCTTGCAACTTACTTTTCCTCCATTTCCATTGGTTGTTGCATACTATTTCCTGTTCTTTCCTTGTGTGTTTCTCTTATCAGTTTCCCAAGGCCTAAGTACTCCTTTCCATCTGCTTTGGTGGGTGGAATTTATTTTATGAGGTTTGCCTGCACAGCGTTTACTGTTTATCTTTTCCTAATACTTTGTTTGGTTTGTCCTCCATATTTTTTTTAATGTCCTTGTCTCAGCACACATTTCAAGCATGCTTGTAGACTGCATGTTTTTTTTGTTTCTTCAATATCTTTTAAGTATTGTTTTCATTTCGTTTGTCCCATATATTCTATTTAATATCCTTGTGTCAGCACGTCTTTCAAGTGTCCTTGTTTATTTGAGGCGTTTGAGACTGCTAAAGCTGTTTCCCAGTTATTCTTTGAGCTCCGACTGTTCTGTGAAAACATTCTACTGCCGAGAGTCACCTAGCCTGCACTTGTTTCACGGTCAAGTCACCTCCTGCAGGCCATCCCTCTTCAGTATTGCACATGTGGACGACTTTCCTATAATAAGTGACAAAATGCAATCATGTCTCATGCGTCGAGAGGTAGGTGTTGAAGGTCTTTAGTTGCATTCTCATTTTTGTTTAAACTGTCATTGGTGTCTGTCTTGTTTCCCCGCCCGCTCCTGTGTTCCCCTATTCTTCCAATCTCTCTATTCCTCTCTACATCCTCTTCTGCCACTGCTCTCGCACACCTGTTCACTTACACATCCTATCTCTGTATGACCCCCTTACTCCTCGGCTAGTTTCTTATTTTTGGCTTTTTACTTCAGGAATTTCTTTTATGAGCTAATAAAACTCAGGTACGCAACATGCCCTCACCAGTCCCCTGGGGCCGCAGGACGGACCTACTCTAGTGCTCGACCACGCACACTGGAAGAGTGAGCTGCGCCCCTTGCAGCTGTATACCTGGCTTCGCTTGTTTATTTTTAGATTTCGTCATGCACACAGACAGTACATTCTGCAGTATAGTCTTTATGCGCTCTTTAAATATATGCACCCAAAATTCCAACAAAAGGCACATGTTGATGACGGTTCTATAACTGGTACGAAGATGCAATTGTGCCTAATGCATGGTGAGGTAGGTGTTGAAGGTCTTTAGGAGCATTTTCTGTTTTGTGTCATTGGTGTCTGCCTTGTTTCCCCTGCACTCTCCTGTCCTCTCCTCTGCCTCCTCTCTCTCTATTTCACTCTTCATACACTTCAGCCCGCTCTAACTCCCCCAATCTCTTACATGTCCTATTCCTGTATGACCCTCCTATCCCCTCTGCTCGTTTCTTATTTTTGACTGTTTGCTTCAAGGCTTTCTTTTGTAAGCTAATACAATTCCGGCACTGGATTCATGTTACAAAAGAGGTTGAGTGCCCTGGTGACTTTGAAAACAGGCAAAGGAGGGAGTGTGGTTTCAATTTCCTTTTTTTTGGTGCAAGGGTTCCTTTGAATTGTATTAACATTAGAGTACATTTTAGGAACTGAGGGGCATTTTATCAAGCAGGGCGTTAAAATTATTGCCGCTTTAGCTGCAGAAAACTGCCGCTAAAGTGGCGATAATGGGCTTGATAATATGCCGCAGAGAATTCCCATAGAAGTCCATGTTGACACCAGAACATTAGATAATTTTAACGCCGTTTCTTGATAACATGCCCCTTATTTGCAACAGCAGCTCTAGACGGTGGTTTCTTTTGTAGGGCAGACAGTCAATCATGTCCCTTCTGTACTGTTCTCTCACTGCGCTATATAAAGGGTACTGAAAAACTCCCACCAAAAGGCTGCTTCTTTCATTTGGACTTTCCACACGCTTGCAGAAGACATATTGTAATTGCGTCAATTTCAAGGAGATTTGGCAGACTCTTAAGGATGTTGGAGTCCAACTCAGCTGTGCATCCTTAATGTGCCTCCTCCATCATACCACTTGACCCCACACCTCGCCCCATCCTTGCTTACATGTCCTCTCTCCCCACGTTTTTGACTCCCTCTTCCCCCATCACAAAAAAAATGCTATGGCCACATCACTGCACTTTTATTTTATTTACTTTCAACAAGGCTGAAAGCAAAGAAAATAAAAGTGCTTGTCAGCTGCATGTTTTTTTCCTTTCTTTTCCGCCCTTTACTTAATCTGCTTGCTTTATATTACCACCAGTTACTGCACAATATATTGCCTGTCTCAATAAACAATTCATAACTCTTTTAAAGAGTTTCACTAACTTATATTGCACAACTGCACTCCAAGGTAAAACTTCTAACAACAACAAAAAATTATTATTAATCACAGAAGCGAAACCCATTTCATTTGTCAATGCCTATTATCCTAGTAGTTCTTAGAAGCAATAGCGATCCTATAGAACCTATGGAACAAAAAGCTACTTCAGTACTGAAGCCAGGTGTTTTTTATAGGTCTTGTGTAGCAACCAGAGACATATAAACTGAATTCTCTGTCCGATCAACAATAGTAAAGCTCTCTCCAGGCATGAGGGAAATGATCCTTCTTTCTAGTAAGGGCCATTCAATATACCCAAGTATTTTGAGTATATTGTAGTTATGTCCCAGCCGAATCAAGAAAACCAACTGGCAGGCCATTATTACAATAATTCAGCCTTGAGCGAACACTGACTGCCACAACCGACGCACAGTGAGGGGAAAGAAGAAAAGAAAGCGTTCGTCTAAGATGGGGAAGCATGAACTCACAACCATATTAGCGAGTTTGTTCAGAGAGAGGTCTTACTGAACTGCTTAGTGTTTTCCCTGGTTTGATGACGTTGTCCAGAGGTAACTCAAACAGTGTTACCCTCACTCTAATAGTGTTGTTCTGTGGGACCTTGTGTTGGGTCATTTCTTTCCAATTTAAGCAGCCTGTTTCTGTGTTGGCAGAGTAGGACCTCCACTATGGTTTATTTTCGGGGATTCGAGAGGTTCTATGTGCCTTTTATATGCCCCTGGGTGTTAGGCCATTGTGTGCACGTGTTTTCTTTGATGTGAGGTTGCTTCACTGTGTACCTCTACTGAGTGGCGCCAGGTTGCTTGAGTTTGGTAAATTCTGGTGTTCAGAAGTGCTTAGGATATTTTGCGTTGTGTATTCACAGTTACACCCACTTTGAATACATCAAAGGGATTTTGGCACAACAGCATAATTATTTTGCGTTGCACTACCTTAATATTTTACGCAGATGTCCTGTTGCATTTCATAGTACTTTTGACACCAATATGTGTTTCTTTTCCTTGACCTTACCACCTATGCTGCCTTTTAGGAAGTCTGGCCTGTTGTTAGGCCCTTTTATTATGAGGGTAGTCTCGAGTGAAATCAAGTTATTAGGCTACCATCAGCTCACATCATTTTCTGTATTCCTCATCTGTAGGCTGACTACATAGTTTACTCACGGGAGAGTTCTTTAAGGGGAACTACAAAATCGAATCTGAGCCACGTGCTGTGAGCTAGAAACATTCACTGCATGGCTTACAGTAACTGGAAAGTAGAAAGTAAGCGAGGTCATTTATACGCGAGAACCTATTGTACAAATGGAGAGCTCGCAAACTCATTGCACGTTTAGATTTTCAAGCAGACACCCATCCTCGCGAAACAAGCTTAAAGCAATGTTAATAACGCCTGCTAAGTGAGAGAAAAAACTACACACCTTCCTCCTGCCTCAGCATAAGGTCATTTTTTTTAGCGCACATACCCATACCTGATAGTGTGCGCTACTGTGTGGAACGATATTTTATATAATATTTTCTAAAGGATGTTATTATATTTCTCTTGTTCTCCTGCGTTGACTGAGGCTTTAATATTTTCGCATGTAATTTGTTTTCACTTTGTCATCTGATTGGATGCACGATTTCTTCAGATGCTTTTCAAACTCGTGGTTTAGTTTGGTAAAAATATGGTTACTACTTACATCATTGCATTGGATGCTACTTGAGTCACTACTCGACTTGACTCAAAAGGTTTGCTTCCCTGAATTAAATGAAAAGCGTGAATGACTCACAGTGTTTCAAACTCTAATAAAACATTGAGGGGCAGATTTACAAGACTGACGCATCTCTACCTATCAGCAGAGATGCGGCAGTTAATTCGTGTCACAGAAAAAAACCCTTGCGCCACCATGGATGCATCACATTTACAATGAGGCGCACCGTGGTGCAAGGATTGATAGATGCATGATACATCTATTGGTGTAAAGGCAACACATTGGTGGAGTCGTGTTGCAAGCGCGACACAACTCCAGCAGTGCTCAGGGGCGGCCTATACTTATTGCGCTGCGTCACTCCTTACGCCTTCTACAAGCAGGCGTAAGATTTTGACGCAGTGGCGTCGTAAGCGTGACTCAGTAAAATCTTGTAGATTTCACTGCGTCACTTTTATGAGGCTTTCTTGCGGGGGAACGCCCACCCTGCATACATTACACATGACGCAGGTATAATGTAGCAGAGGGCTTTACAACGTGACGTATCGCACTAGATGCGCCACGTTGTAAATATGTTGCAAAGTGGCACATTGTTTACGACACCGCTGCATCACAAAAGTGACGCAAGGGCATAAAAGTGTCGCAAGGGGCTTATAAATCTGCCCCTAAGAGAGAAGATGAACACGGAGGTTACACAACTAATCAAAGATCGGAGTTTAGTAAATGATCTAGCGCCCAGGTACCTTCCATATGAAAGTGATATAAACAGGCCTCACAGATATCAGGTTCAATTGCAGAGTAAGGTAATATTTTTTTCTCCTGATGGAATCATCGGATTATTATCTCACAAGCGTCTGATGCATATACTTTGAATATTACTATATAAGTTAATAAAGCGAAGAAAACGTCTCCAATTTATGATACATAATCTTCCCCACTGTAATAGAGAATTGCACTTGATTTAACTAGTCATTTATTGTTCAGATGCTGAAAACAAATGCTTCATACAAAACATTTTCTGAAAGGAGTGCATCTTTATACATGTGTAAACAGAACCACATAAAGAGTGAAATGTTTTCCCTTTGATATATGTTTATTTGTTATGCTGGTAGCATACATCTGTACTAACCAGAAACCTACTGGGCATCAATAGAGCCTGCAGCAAAGCCTTTCATCAGTTTCTGGTGGTGGCAGCAACAGGATATGTCACCACACTCTCATAAAATGTATTCCTCAGCATCACCCAGCAGTAGATGATTTGTATTACAGAAGAATTAAATTACCAGTAGTTTGTTCTAGTTCTGTTTAAACACGTACAGCTTTTCATACATAGTTTTCTTATTTTAGATATAAGATCTCCTATACATTGACAGACAATGCCCTAAATATATGCTGTCAAATACAGATTGACCAAGGCTGAGGGCGATGTTCTAATCTGTGTGGCCTAGCCAGATCTGCACATGACCTAGCAAATTAGCAAGAAAGAAGAATGGGGATAGACTAATCCGCCCAGTTCCCTTTCACCAGACATCGAGACTCCTCTCTAAGGGGCATATCATCAAGCCCCAGCGATAATTATCGCTGAGCGCGCTTAGCGCGCTTTTAATTATCGCCGGCTATCGCTGGAATATATCGCCAAGCTAGCGCTGTATTATCAACGCTTAGCACTATGGCGATAAATATTCCAATGATAGCGGGGTTTTCCATGGAAAATTACGGGTTTTCCAGCGATGTTCCATGGGAGACGGCGATAAGCTTGATAATAGGCCCTGTGGCCTTGACCTCGCAATCCACTTCCCATGTTAGGTATGCCTTAGGAGTGAAGGCAGGGTTAACGCGATTTAAATTATCGCTGTGCCTCGTTGTTAATATCGCAAAGCTGCTTTCGCTATATTTTCTCATGTTGTTTTCACAGCCACGCCTACTTTGCATCTCATTATCGATGCGAGGCGTGTGAAAAACAGGAGCTAAGTCAAGGAAACACGTGCTAGCGTGTCCTTGTAAATAATGCCATATGATTATCTACTAAAGCGGCGATAACTGTATCGCCGGCCCTTGTTCATATGCCCCTTAATATGTAGCAGGGCGGCTTTGAGATCTCCCTGGACTCCGTGATTCAGAGCCACAATTACAAGGTGGCAACGGAGTCAGACATATTGTAATTGAATAGCTGCAGCTCCTTCTCTGGCCATCAAACATACAGCTCCTACATGTTCCCGACTTTCATATGGCTTGACAGATGGAAAATGTCAAGAGGAACTTCAAGAAGAATGATGGAAGTGATTCACAGTGGAGAGTTTCATATCTGCGTGAAACTTCAATAAAAAACAGTGACATTTAAAAGAGTGAAGGAAATAAGCCCCATAGGAAAATAAACTATGTAAATAACCAGAGAGGAAGGCAATTGGCTTCCTCTACTGAGTTACTATTTCCTGTTTTGTAGACAAAAATGTTTTGGTGGTGGGGGAGTGCGGAATATGAGAATTAGATGCACCCTCTCCTCTGACCATCAAACACACACCATGTAAGAGTCACTGTAAAATTTTCTTATGGTTTGATGGTCGGGTGGTAGTAGGGTACAAACGTTCTAAATTGGGGATGACCTTCTATCTCTACCTGTCTGAGGCTAATGGAAATAACAGGATTCACTGAGACGGAAACTAATCAAATTACTCCCATACAGCACGGCACAATGGTGATATTTACAATAATAATCACCTTATCTGTAAATGGGAATCTGGGAGATCTCCATGTGGGGAGAGTGCTTGTCTAGCCATCAAAAGTAATCATGTTGATTACCAGGGTGCTTTTGACCTCCCAGGCCCTTGGAGAATCCAGGAAATTCACAAATTCCAAGAGAATGTCTTCTAGGGAAGTGTCCGGTCATCCATCTAGCAATGTGAGTTTGAACAGTGTCATTGTCCAGGATTTTTGCTCACTTCCATGCTGATGCACATCATGTTCCCACCATGGCAACCAATGTAATTTGATTACAACTGTCAGACAAGTTAGAAGAACTAGTTTCCATTTAAGGATGGCACTAAATAATAACAATAAATGTCTAAATGATGGCCTTAGAGTATGGAACAGTTAAACATGTGCAAACCACCTTGGAGTACCAGTACCAGTGCCATCACCTGTGAACGCCTACCACTCTCTTAAGACTCAAAATCTGCTACTACCTTAAATCACTGAGCAAACGTACTCCCCAGAATCAGATGAGGGTCTACGTCCTCATCCTCATATATCATATTTACTGAATTGATGCTTTTAATTTCTATTGAGTTACCTTTTATTTTATTTCCCCACATTTATTTCTTTGTACTTTGGGTTGTCATGCCCATCTGTCATTTTCTTTATTGTCATTTTTTATGTTTTTTTGCTCCGAGTTCCTGTCAGCTACTTTTTAAACATGCTTTGTTGGTTTCATACTTTGAGTTAAATTAATTTTCTTTCCTTTTAGCCACTCATTTGGCACTGGAGGACACTGGGCTCCGAGTTTGCTTTCCTTCTCCTGCCTTCCTTGTAGAGAAGAGTCCTTTCTCTAGCTTTACTTTTGCAACAGGCCATTCTTTGGCTCCACCTGAAAAGTTATCTAGTTTCTCCATCTATAACCTGACTTCTGTATCAGGGATACACAGAGGACAAGAGAAATGTATGCACACAGACGATGTGCAGAAAGGGCTTACCAACGATAAGCGCATCTTCTCATGCACCATCTCGGGACAGGGCCAGGTACCCTGCCTGTTTTGACGTGTTTCCTGTACCACTGCAACATGCTCAGGCTCTCTTTTGGACAACTGTCAAGTCAAAATTGCCAAGACTATTGCTACCATCCTAGATTATTTCCTCATAGTTGACTGCAATTCTTCCTTTAATTACGGCATTGTGCCTGATTCCTGGAAACAAGCAATGGCCGTACCTTTGCTTAAAAAGCTCAATCTTACTTATGGCTGCCAAAATCACCAAAAGGCTGTCTAACTTCATGGAGGAACAAAACTTTTAGAATGTGTGAATCCTTTTTCAATCCGGATTTAGACGTAATCTTAGCACTGAAACTGTGCTGGTTTCTCCCTGCAACAACATCTGCATGATTTTGAATTCCGGAGGTGTGGCTATTCTGATCTTACTTGACAATGTGGCAGCCTTTGAGATGGTATTGGAATGGGTAAATACAATGTCAATAAATGTCATAATGTGTGCAGGCCCTACAACAGAAATATTAGTAAATTCAATGTGAACATATGCCACCACTTGTACCTGCACAAGTGCGTCAATGTAATGTCAATGTATACTGTAATTCTTGACTGCAAAGCAATGCCAACATCAGATATAATGATACCAATGAATTCTGTGAGACATGCAATAATATTATTGTTGCAAATAAGAACAATGTCTACGTATGTTCAGACCAGAGCAAACATAACCTCATTAATGTCAGTACAAATGATATCAAAGTACAAAATGACAAGTGTATGAGTAGTGATGATAATGTCTATAAAAAGGATACCAGTGGCTGCCATATTATTTTTAGGAGTTCAGATCAACTCACATCATTGCTGTTGGATTCAACCAAGGTGACCTCTCCATCAACCCGGAGTCAGAGATACGTGGTCAGGCAGGTCCCTAAACCCATGGCCGTGCCTATCGAGTAGCATGTCACAGGAGGGGTCCCCATAAACCAAAGACAAACACGCAGCCAAGGAAAACCCTGATCGATTCCACAGATAGATAATTGTACTGCAAACAAGTCCCAGATAAGTGGCCGCAATAAAACTTGTTTGGCGAAAGGCTCGCATTAACCAGAAATACCACACAGCTAGATAGCAAATGTAAATAGGTACATTCAACCAATCAGGACACAACAGGAACACCACACATAGTGATCATGTGCCCATCATGCCGGAAATCTGGACACATACACACTGGCCCACACTAGCTCTCCCGTGAGGTAGAGAGCCATCTGTGTCCTTATCAGATGCCTGCCTTAGTTGATTTACAACTGAGATGCGCTTTCAGAATGTAGGAAAGTGTTTTATTGTAACTTATGAACTGTATAAATCGACAGCCAAAAATATGTACATCGAGAGATTTTGAGTAGACGCATTCTGTCCAGGCTGTCCTGGCCACAGTGTTTAATTAAACCAATGTGTTTTTATTATGCCAAACGCCTCTTGTCTTTTTATTTATTCAAGGTAAAGTCAAATCAGAGCAACATCTACATCACACCTGATCCTAAAACAATGATTGTACGATTTCAAGGCCAAAGGCCTTGCTCACACCTGGCTAGCGTCCTTCCACAAAGATTACTCTCAGGCCATACAGCTCAGCCCTTTTAAATCTGGTTTTCAGGCCATCAGCTGTGGCTCTACTTAATTTCATTATTGTTCAACATCTATGTCACCCCAGTTGCTGAACATATAGAGTCTTATTACATTAGGTTTTATTGCTAAATGGAAGACACTCAGATCATCCTTAGGCTTGACAGCAATTCGACAAGCCTTTAAAATCAGTTCAAGAAGTGTCTCTGCTCTGTGGCCAATTGGATGAATTCCAATTTCCTAAACGGAAACTCAAATGAAACTTGGGTGAATATCGGTAGAAACAAATTTTTCCTGGTCCCCTAATTGATGGCTGGACAACCTTGACTCTCTCCCACACCTTCAGCATCAGCTTAAATCCTAGGCATCATTTTTGAAAAATATCTCTTCCTTGAAACACACATAAACAAAGTCACTTGAGCTTACTTTCTTATGCTGAATGTCATTAGGGAAATTCTGTCTCTTCTTCTTGGTGCCACTATGAAAATCTCAGTTCAAGCTCTTGTCTCATACAGACTGGATTATTGTAATTCCATGTTTGTCTACTTTCCAGCTTCCTTAAGAAAGTGACTCCAGATAATTCAAAATTCAGCTGCTGGTTTCATCCTTGAGCTCAAAAGATGTGCCTGTATAACTGGCCATATGGTCTCTTTCATCAGAATTTCTTTTTAAAACAGTTGCCTTTTCAGGCCACCCACAATTCCCCTAATGCAATGTATTTGTTGCTCTCTTTACACTTTACCTTCCTCCTAGGCAGCTCTGTTCCTGCTTGGCTCATCTTCTGTTAGTCCTAAGACTTTTAAAAGTGTGCATGGGAGGCCATGCTATCTATGTAAGGGTTAGTAGTGTCCTCTCTTTGAAATTCAGTTCTGAGAAGAAGTTTCTCAGATTTCACAAACAGTAAAACACCTATTATTTTGTTTTATTGGCTGGTGTAGTTATTTGCATATAACCATTTCTCCTTATTATGCATGCTAGAGAAGGCATATTTGACACAGATTAGACAGGAATGTGTGTCATAACACTTGGGTGATTGCATGGGAACTTCCATGTACCACCAATGTAATGACCCCTAGATACAAATTACCACAAAGTAGCACATAGTGCAACTTTACATTATTTTGGGAGACTATCCAATGCAAATCCTGATTTGTGTTGGCTAGTGAATTCCTGCAGAACACTTTGCATCTGGTTTGCATTAAAAAAGATTTTGCAAACTGTTGAAAGTCCATCCTTTTGTTTTATAGACCTTTTCAGTTCTTTGTGTGAAGCCATTTCTGCTTGTTACACCTGCGTAAAGGAGGCATTACATTTTGATACTAATTACATAGGAATTTGTGTCTTAACACACAGATAGTTGTGTGAGAACACCCACGTTGCACCCATGGAATGACTCCTTGCTGCAAACTAACATAAAGAAGCTCATAGCCCAACTTTGCATTATTCTGGGAAACTATCCTATGCAAACACTGATCTGCATTGGATAGTAAATCCCAGCATAACACCTTACATTAAGTTTGCCCTACTAAAGTAACACAAACCGAACATAAACTATCGGTAAATCTGGGCCTCAAGCTCTACATTTATTCCTACTTGGTGAAGTAGTTTCCATGCATGACAGCTGTCATTGGATTGCCACATTTCAAGTCTTTATGATTTATCCTGTATTGAGTCAAGAACAAGAATTGTGTTGCAATCCACTCAATTGTTGATCTCCCTGTTGTGTGTAGGGTCTTGTACCTCTTGAAACCAGGCCATTGGTGTCATCTATGTCATCAATATGGACAAACCAAGCAAATACTTCTTAATAAAAACTTCAACTCTATCCTTTCTGTGGGCTGCATTGAAAGGCTGATCAGTGTGAGCTAAAAGATCTTTATGTGTATAGTACACTCTCCTCACCCAGTTGGTTTTCACCTTTTCATACATCTTGGGTGAATGATGTATCTTTTGGATGAAGTTTATATCCGGGACTTTGAAGCCAAAGGAGGTAAGCACATTTTCCTGTTACACAAAATGAACTAGACCCTTTACATACAGGGACATAAACAATAGGGCCTTATGCCTGCTCACTGTCATGATCATATTATTCAAGAACAAAATTCTTAAATGTGTTACTTTTCTGAGTACACACTTTGGGTTTCTGTTCTCTGAATGTGTCAGTTCCAAGGGAGTGCTCACGCTGAGGTGTCCCAAGTCATGGGATATTGTGGTATCCACAATAAAAAAAAGAATGACAAATTTGAGTGAAGTGCAGATAGCATCAATAAGGCCTAACGTAAAGAAAAGCTGTGTGCAAGGAAGGAAAGACAATGAAATATGGGTATAAGGGTACACTGTGGTGGGTAAACAAAGAGGAATATTCATGGAGATATATTTTCAAATGGAGAGGTATTCAAAACCAGGGGTGAGTGAGATTGTGCCTGGCTATAGGAAGGCAAGTGGGACCTTAGGCCATGTGTCTGGTCGTCAGGATCTTTCAGTGCACTGGTTCTCATTATTTGCACAACAAATTTGTACCTTATCTTACATACTCAAGTCTGTGATCAGCTAATACACATCTACTGCTTGTCCCCATGTTTCTGAGGACACTGTTAGGGGGCCAAGCATTTTCAGCAATTGCTACCAAGCTATGCAATTCCTTACCCATGGAGCTTAGGATGCATTACAATCTTTTAGAATATTGAACGACTCTAAAGACCTGGCTATCCCCCAAACACTAACTGATATTGTTCTTCTGTGATAGTCTATCTGGGTAGGCGAGGATACTGGTTTGAATTTCAGTATACTTTTCCAAGATGTCTGCCATTCTTTATTTGCAAAGTCCTTTTTACATTGTCGATTACCATGACTACTATAAATGTGGCCGTCATTTGTTGCACTAATTCACAATTTCCTAAAGCGAAACGCGTTGTGAATAAACAGCGGTGAACTTTAATTTGCATGGAGTCGTCTGTTTCTGAGATTGCGCTTACGAAGTAATTTATATAAATATATAAACCTAAATCTGAAGACAGACATGAGTGGGCAACAGAGCTTACAGGCAAATCAAATCTCTGACAATATGATTAAATCTGAAGAATTCCTAATTATCATGGATTATAGTAAGCAGCATAGGGAGCTACGTTATATAATTACACGTAATTGGCCCCCAATCTTGAGTGACCCAGTGTTAGGACATACATTGTCACAAAAAGTAACTATTACTCACAAAAGAGCCATATCAATGAGGGATAGATTGATGATGACTAATCCAGAAGTTATTGAAAACTGCAGTTGGCTCAAAGCCCACAAAGGATTCTACAGGTGCAAAACATGCAAAGCATGTCAATTGGGTATAAACAAAACCTCGTACAGAACACCATTTAGTTAAGAAGAGATTAAGATTAGCTAGTTACTTACTTGCAAGACTGAGTACGTTATATATGTCCTGACTTGTCCATGTGGGTTACAATATGTGGGTAGCACCAAGCTGCAAGCCCACAAACGATTTTTGCAACACATCAGGGCTATAAATAATCATGACAATATGTACCCTGTAGCAAGACATTTCCGGGAATATCACAATTCTAAGAGCAAGGATTTAAAATACTATATCATTGACTTAGTACCCCCGAGCAGACGAGGAGGCAACAGAGAGGCTAAACTAAGAAGTTTAAAGACAAGGTATATCCTTGAAATGGACTCTAAGTCTCAAGGGGGACTCAACAAAATGGAGGACATGCACACCTGTATATGATATCATTAACAAAACCAGTGATATAAACAGTTGGTACACGACAAATTGAACTTTAAATACGATGATTCTCGAGCATCTTTGCACATTATAAAGGTGTTTTTACATGTTTTTTGTAAATATTTATATATTTATACTTGCCATATTTATATATTTATATATTTATGTATTAAATGTTCCACATTTGAAAAACATGTGATTCAATCAATACGAAATCATGCTGTCATGCTCATTAATATATGCTCATTAATACATTCATATTTGTATTAGCAATAGCGGCAAAACGACCCAAGCATATGCATTTACTCTAACATAGAAACAAATTAGATTGCTGTAAGAGATTAAATAAAGAAAAAATGACAAGACAGCAATATAAGGCAAACCAAGTAGAAATGAATATGGTTATCATGATGTTGATATGATAACAACTAAGATATACATAGTCTGTAAAACATAAGAAAAGACTTTGGTTTTAAGACTACCACTTTATTCTGGCACCTTTTTGCACATTGAAATTGGACATAAGGCACATAAATTCAAACAATAGGACCAGTTATTTTTACACTATAAAATACCCTAGAGGAAACGGTGATCCATTCAGATATTGCATTTTGCACATAGGTCAGATAGGATTCAAAATGTCTGTCGTATTAATGAATTGCATTCATGCAATTATTAAATTGACAATACACATTATTAAGTCATGACAGTAAATATTTGTCAAATACTGAGGATAAGGGAGATTGAATAAGCTTGCCAAATATGTCCATGAGAGCCTATAGTAGCATTATCTCCATTCTTTTTGAAAATCGAAAAATGAATGTAATATTGTTTTGTACAACAATGAAAATGTGGGCAAATGCATGTTATCGATTTATAGACAGATAGGATCAGGGATGTTTAAAAGTGGAAAAATGCATTAAAGCAAATACACAATGAGAAAAGCATTTTAAGTATATATTTTCTTTATGTCTATCACCAAGTGCAAATTCTAAACCGATCACAGAGCACTTTGTCATTTTAAATATGTAAAAGATGACCACAACGTTACCATGTGATCAAGACTCGTAAGGAGTTGAACCGCATAATGGCGGCGGCATCATGAAAATAAATATCTGATACTACTCCGTGGTCCGTGTCCGTGTGTGGCGATGTTAGGTTGTATATATAAACATTGTTGCAGAAATTGGCATTTCATGCATTAGTGAAAATGTTTGTAAAACCTTAAAATGCTAGATGAACGTTGAGGTAGTTCAGCAAACACTGAGTTGCTTTCAATAGAATCACATGATTGTAGTAAGGAACTAATACCTACATTGAAAGAACATTGAATAAAGATTGCTCTTATAAGAGTGAAACTGACTGTTTTAGATAAATGCAAATTCCACAGTGATCCTAATGTCATCAAACCCTGCACTCTGACCCTATGATTAATTAATCTCCTTTTACTTAAGTTCGAAATCTTTTAAAACACAGAAGAAAAGAGGTGTTTGGCAAAACAGGAATAGTTTGTTTAATTAAACATTATGGCAGGGAGAATAGTTATAGGCACAAGGTCTGAGGGCTAGCTTAATTTACAATTAGAATGCATCCTTCTTTTATACAAAACATTATGTGTTTTAAACGTTTCCAAGGCACAATATAGGGTGAGGAATTTTGGTTGCTGCCTTGGGAGTCATAAATTGTCTAATGGTTGGTTTGCGATTCGTTTGCGCATGCAAAATGGCCCTGTGCCATGTACAATTCCTAAATAGCGAGTCACAACTTATCTGCGACTCGCTATTTAGGAATTGCGAGTCGCTATTAGGAAGGGACATTCTCTTCCTAATAGCATCCGTAATTCAATGTAGGAATGTTTTGTGACCGCAATTGTGGTCGAAAAACACTCACAAATTACCACAGTCTTCAAGAGGGTGGCAATGCAGTCTCAATTTGGAAGGGGTCCCCAGGGGACCCCTTCCACTTTGTGACTGTCTCTAAAAATATTTTTTAAGGGCAGGCAGTGGTCCCAGGCACTATCTGCCCTTAAAAAATGAAACGAAAACAGAGATTTTCTTTTTTTTAAAAATGCATCCCGTTTTCCTTTAAGGAAAATGCGCTACATTAAAAAAAAAGACTGCTTTATTTAAAAGCAGTCCCAGACATGGTGGTCTGATGATCCCAGCAGGCCATCATACCTGAGAGGGCCTGTCATTCCCAATGGGCTCGCAAATTGCGAGATGCTCATTAATATTAATGAGCCTCGCAATTTGCGACCCCATTGGGAATCGCAAACAGTGTTGAACACACTGTTGCACATGGCATATTGAGCCTCGCAAATTGTGACTCGCAAATCAGTTGCAATTTGCGAAGCACAATTTTGCGCGTCGTACATCTGGCCCTAGATCTTTTCTATCTCTGACATATAAAGGAAGAGTCTGGGCCTCAATTAGGAGTACGTGATGAGTGTAAATTGACTTTTTTTCTCAGAGACCACCTTGTGCTGAAATAGTTAATGTTCAAACTTCCTATAGACTTCTGGCAATAGGTACACGCAAGGTATAATGAGATATTTGTGTTAAAGGAACACATAGGGGCCGATTCACAAAGGTAACCAAAGACTTTAGTCTAAGTTGAGTACTTTTCCATATTAATAGAGGCACTTTTAAGTAGTATATTTACAACGGCACAGTTACTGCACTCGGGTGGAATTTCAGCATTCGGGCGGAGACTCCACACTTAGGGCAGAGACTTTCCACACAGAGAGGAATCTCTGCACTGGACAGAAAAAGTGAGAACTGCACGTCTGCTTAACTGGTAAGTATATATGCCTGCAATCAATCATTTACAAGTGAAACTCATTCATTCAAACCACGTGAAAGCAGCCTATATCAAAGACTCAATTTCATCCATCCTCATTTGACAGCCTGACTGCCCTCTGTGTTACCTGCATACTCCTTCCCTACCTGCCTGCCCCCCTTAGAAAACTCCAGCGAAGACGTTGCCTGTCTTGAGGAGGAAGCAAAATTTTACAGAACAATAGACTGAGACTGTTGTCAGATATGTGGTCCAAAACTACAAGAAGTTACATGGACTACTACTTATTTAGCAAGAGCTACACAGAAGGCAGCCTTATGGTAACAGTAGGTAAATGTAGTGACTGCAATGGAGGAAGATGGCTGGACTGTGTGTGACATAAAGTTAAGTGACAGGATAAGAGGAGATGTGTGAAGGAGATGTTCACTAGGATAAAGGTGGCAAGAGCTCGTCCTGATGGACAAACTTAAACCCATCTCTGTCTCACCCCACTCGAAAAGGAAATCCTCTCCCATATACACCCTCACCTGGTGCATAGACTGCCTGTAACAGATGACTGTTGTTAGAAATGGGATCTCTGATTGGCTAAGGCTTGTGCCAAAGCCAGGCAGAGACCACCACTCTAGTCAGGGCGAGGGAGTTACACGGCAAAGGTAACCCCTGCTCACCCCCTTGGAAGCTTGGCACGAGCAGTCAGGCTTATCCCGGAGGCAATGTGTAAAGCGTATGCGCAACATACACACATACAGCAGCAACACCCTAGGCACACCACAAAAGGAACTCCACACAAGGTTATATAAAAAATAGCCTTTGTATTGTCATAAACACATTAGAAACATAATCAAACATTTACATTGTGCCAACTGGCACGGGCAATATTCACAGGGGATTATATACACATGACAGGGCCAATTGGGCCACTGTCAGAACCATCACAAAGTGAAAATAGTAGATGTAGAACATATTATAAATGTAGAACACAAACAATAATTACTGGCAAACACTGTACTCAGCATTATATCCTGCAACATAAAACATATTATGCAATCAGCATCACATCAGGCGCAAACCACATTATGCGCCAACCTCATGAGCCTAAACATAATAGACAATAACCTCACCAGCATAAACCACATTAGGCAATAACCTCATAATCATGAATCACGCTAGGGGGATACATCACAGTAGAAAGTAACCTCATCACATAAACCACAGTAGAGGTATAAATCAGGGTGCATCAATCACATTATACATACACCATAAGCATAAACCCATTATGCGCCATATTAGAGCTCCACATAAAAGTGACCCCTCAGGCCAACTGGCCTCCTCTAGGGCTCCAATGCCCTATATCCAGCAAAGTCAGGGCTCAGCTGCCAATGCAGCAAAACAACAGGGCGCAGATGTACTGGGGCGTGGGGTGCAGCTCACGCCTTTCTCTACAAAAGATCTGGCCCCCAAGCATTGCAGCTGCCTGTGCTCTCACAGGGCAGCTGGGAAATGAGCCCTGGCAACCCTGTGCCATCGAAGCCCCACTGAGACTTCTAATACAATGTGCCCCAAAGTTGCAGCTGCCCGTAGTCAGGGTGGTGCAGCTGTAGCAGGGCCAAATAAGCACACACTGTCTCGGTACTGGCGCTCTCCGTACCACCTAAGTCCCAACCTGGGACTTCAATAAATCGGGCCCCCAGAACTGCCAAAAAAAGAAATGCTCCGACCTGCACGGTGACCGGAGCTTGATAACGGCAAGCTCAGCCCCACTCACCATTCCTTGGGGGCTGAGCTATTCTTCCTCTCGCTGGCTCCGTACACGAGCCAAAAATGGCAGGATGCAGCAGAGGGGAGCCCGCAGGGCTCCGGACCTGTTTTTCCTGTTGACGTTCAGCAGGATTCTAAGAGGGCCGCTGCCTGTAACAGTGCAGTGCTTTGGCCGAGTAGGGACGAGCTGACTTGGGCACTCCACGACTACTTTAAATGCCGGCGGCCACACACACACGGAGCGAAGTCTCCGTCGACCTTTTCCCTTCTCGGCTTTGTGGGCCCTGCCGACAACCCGTCGTGGACTTGCCTGGCTTCCGGTGTCTTCTCTGCCGGTCTGGCAGTTTCTCAATGAGTCAGCAATACGGGGTGTGCTCTCGCTCCAATGTGCACACAAATGCGCGGTGGCCTCCCGCCGAATAAGTTGGATAAATGCAGGGTAGGCTCCCGCTTGACTCCTTTCGGTCTCGGGGGAAGTCAGGCCACGCCTACAACCAGGCACAGCTGCCTGGCTTCCTTTGCCGGTCGTGCTTCTTTCGGGTCACTGCTCATGAAGCGACTGCCCCCCCAGCAGGGCACACAATGCGGCAGATTATGCACGAATGCAGAGTGGGCTCCCGCCAATGAAATAAAGTCAAATGCGAGGTGGGCTCCCGCCGAATGAGCACAAAAGCGGAGTGGGCTCCCGCTCCTCCTCTCAGCAGTATGGTGGAATCCCTATGCTGGGATTCCCTCCGCAGATAAGGCAGCAGCGCGCTGCAAGTCACCAGCGCTCCTTTTTAGAATAAATGTAAAAGGGCTTACAAGGCACTAGAGTTCTCAAGGTTCCAGGGGCACAGCTGGGCCCAGGCAGGCCAGCACACAGGGCCCTCCAGTAGGGAGGCAGTCCCTCGTGGAGGTTCCTCCTGGGACCCAGCAGCAGTAAGCTCCAGAACAAGAAAAAGCACAACAACTTCTTGAGGTCACAGCCCGTATATTTACATTCCATTTATCCTTTGTCTGCAAGCTCAGGGCTTGGGGGAACCAGTTAGAACTGGTTCTGGAGCACTCTGTTTACAGTGTGCACACCCTTCTTTCAGAGATGGGGCTCTGCCATCAGACACATCACAGGGGGCGGAGCCAGCATTGTACAGGCCAGGCACTGACCTATTCAGGGACCAGGGACTTCTCCTCCCACTACTCAAAATGTAGATGTCCCATTCAGCATAGCGCTGACTCACCCTGCCCCTCCTTGAGCCACACTCACCTCCCAGCCACTGTCACTCACAAGCCAGACAAGCAATTCACATCAGGCAGGCTGACACATAGCACAGAAATGCCAACTTCTAAAAGTGGAATTTCTAAAATAGTTATAAGAAATCTGCGCACATCATTGCGCAGCATTTATTCTCACCATTTCATACATACTAAATTCGACCATGCTGCTCTTCCCACACCATGAATTACCACTGACACACACTGGTCAGGGAATCCCCCATGCATTTCTATGGGAGGGCAGGCCAATCTCACCAATGTAACACAGAGAGTGCACGCACTTTACACTGGACCCCGGTGCTAAAGCACCCAGAGGCCTAAAACCACCAACACCAGGTTACAGGAAAAGGCTAGGAGAATGCAAAACGTTTCGGGGTGAACCTGCCAAAAGGGCCAAGTCCTACACAACCTCCTTCTAGCCAAAATGCAGGGTAGACCAATCACGACCCTGATGGGCTTCCCTGCTTTGGGCGATAGAACACCATCCTGTTCTGTGCCACTCTGAACCCATGTGGTTCCCTCTGTAAAAGCCCTCAGGACCAACTAGGCTACCCCACTGGTACTCTCTAGCTGTCCACGGCCAGGACCAGGCCCTAGGCCATCCAGATGTATCTGGTCCTTGCCATCTCAGTGAGTGGGGGGCAGTAACCCCTGGCACATAGTGACCATTCACCACTTTACCCCTCATCAGGGCAGTTCTAAACTGCCACTGATCCTCCAGCCTATGGTCTGCACCCTCATGCTGACCAGAAGTCACAGATGAGGCTTTTCTCCCCCTACCTCTCCTTCTAGGGTTCCGCACTCTCCTCCTTTGAGGGGCACCCTCAGAACACAGCTCTCCCACCAGTTCAGGACCTCTCTCCAGCAACTGGTCTCCCAACCTAGTGACTAAACCCTCAGGTTGCACCAGGGTCAGAGGCGAGGACTCCCTCCCTCTGCATCCCCTTCCAGAGTTCTGCACACTCCCAAATGGAGCGGTAGCCCTGGAAGCCAAACCGGTCAGGACACTGGTTACAGATGTCCCTCCCTCCAGATCAGGCAGATCCTGAACCTGTCCTCTAAGGGTGGGCGGAAATTGCGTAATCGCGTTGCGCAAATCTTTGCGAAAATGCTAAAAATCTCTGCAAACACGCGGAAATATCGCAAAGACGCGCGGAAGTTTTTGTCCCGCCTGTTTGCGATGTTTTTTGCGCGATCGCGTTTGAAATGTGTCGCCAACTTGGCCATGCGGTCGCTAATGGGCACAATATTAGATAAAGGACAATAGCAAATTTAACTAAAACTGCCAATAATAACCAGGTATATATCTACACGTAGTTAATCAGTACAATTCCAAATATAGATTCAGAAAGGCATATTTAGGTGTTTTATGATCATTTATATGTTATTATTATACAAAAAGATAAAGTATCTATATACAGAAACAGTGATTTTTTCAAAATAGTGAACAATGATTCTAAATTTAATAGAGATTCATATCCTGCGACAATGATAATACGGTCAATAAAGTAGTCGATGGAAGCAAAGCGGCAGATGGAGACTACGCGCGTTTCGGCAAAGCTGCCTTCATCAGGGGACTGTCTATTGCATAGTAACTATAGGAAGCTTGTTTCCTTCCCAGTATAAGAATTGGCTTGGTAGTTTGGTTTGCTCTGTTCCCATCATGCACTGGGACAGGTACAGACTAATTTGCATGTAGCCAGGTTCTGAGCTGGGATGGTGCAGTGAGCTAAAAAACGGTGATGGATTAAAACCATGATCTCTTGACTTGGTAAGAGTATTCTGCATCATTCAGAAACTCTGTCCATCACCACCCCCTTTTTCCCAAATAGTAACTATAGGAAGCATAAAATAATATAGAAAAGAATATAAGTAAATAGAATCAACAAATCATGTCTTTTGTTACATTTTCAACCAAATGGTTAAATATATACATACATACACCTGGCAAGATTGGTCAATTATTAAATACAGAGAAATACAATAAAAACATATATTTACAACGGCTAATCATAGTTCTTCTGAAAGATAACAGTTAATCTGAACTAATACATAGTATACCTATTTATATCAGGGAAGGGGTGAACAAGAACATACATTAAAGTCACTTTGAATACGACAGAGCATATATACAACTCTATGGAAATAATTGGAAAAACACACTTTCGGCAACATCAAGAATATATATAACTCATATAGTCAGCACTTCTTTAATTACAAAGTGAAGAATTTAAGTAAAAAAATAAACGTGAAACAAGAAAAAGAATGAAGGATAGAGGGATAAACTGAAAAAGATAACAGGAAAAAGAAACAAGAAAAATAACTTCTCAATAGGGTATATGAAAAGACCTTTCCATACTAAATTGCACTATATGAGCTACATGTTGATACCTAGAAATATCATGTTTTTGGATATAAAGGAATAATGACAATTGGGTGCCTCAAGGTACACCAGTATCTCATAAGAGCTTATGGGAGTACTAAGTAATTATATATTAAAGTGTACTTACTAAGGTTCTATAAGTGTATTATCATTTCTGGAAAGATATAATGGAGTAATTCTTATTCCGAATTTTTCATATATGCAAGAGTCCTAAAGAGGGAAAGAAACAATGATACATTTTAAACGTTATCTTTAATTGAATGGTGAATCCATGGTAAATCGCTCATACTGAACAAAAATAGATACTATAGGCTAAACTTACTAGGAAATTAATTCAGGATATAGCGCGCCAAAAGGTCTAGGTGCAAACTCGTAGTTGGAGAGCCACAAAAAGGTTGATATAATATCTGCGAGTAAATAACAATACTTAAATCTTGATCATGGAAAAGTGATGTATGCATTCATAGCCCAAATTGATTACCAAAGATAATGAATACTTACTAAAAACGTTTGATTAAACGTACTACAAACGAATAATTGTGCAATGTATTTGCAGGATGAGTAGTTACATGTGTCAACATCTAGAAGGAAGAGAGATATGGTGACTGAATTATGTAATAATAAATGGAATATATTAAGACCAAGGGTATCTGCACCCTATCGTAAATAGCAAATAGGTTTCCCGTGTAAGATCAGAAGGTTAGACCGATAGCTAATCAGCTAAACACCCTAAATATCAAAATAAGGTTAAACAATACAAAGGTATTTGAAGAATAACAAACACTGTGCACAAATATTCACCAATATGAGCATTATACGCTATTAAATGTTGTCCTGAATAAACTAAATGAATAAACAAGTAAGATTAAACGGACAAACTGATACTACATACTTACTAAGGCCGTGGTTTGAGCGCAATATACTGCAAGTGATTATTTCATTGTTGTTGAGAAGTTTGTTGGTACATATATCGATATCTAAACAAATGGGAAGTGTAAGAATTATTTTATAGAGATATAAAGTTTCTAGACAGAACTCCCAAACTTAGGACATACCTTAGTAGAAAGTAAAGAAACAGTGAAATGGGGGCCCTTTGCGATAGAGAATCTCCGATCTTCTGGCGATGAGTCAGGATAGATGCGAACCAAAGAGTTCTGCACTCTATCTTAAATAGACGTTGGATTTGCCGCACAAATTCAAATTGGAAAAGCCATAGTCCAATGGGCTACAGATAATATGCGCCATGCTAAGGTCAGGCAATCAGCAGATATTGTAATAGAAAAAAGACTACACGTTTCGATTTTAGTACGTGAAGTTTATAGATACATAATTAACGGCAATACTAGATGTTATCTTGAATCCAAAAGACTGTTACAGCTATGTACCGTAAAAATAGACGAACAATAAGCCACTTCCTGAATCCAAAAGGTATATTTTATTGGTAAACTAGAGATTCGAACTAGCGGTATTGGGGTAAGGTAGAGAGTTATCTGAGCCTTACTCAATTGAGCTAAAAAATCGGAGTAGAATAGATGCTCCTTACTCGAACGCAGTTAAATAATTGAGATGAAAGAGACGCCATATGTCACTGAATAGACTACACGTTTCGATTTTAGTACGTGAAGTTTATAAATAAATAATTAATGACAATACTAGATGTTATCTTGAATCCAAAAGACTGTTACAACTATGTACCGTAAAATAAACCATTTCCTGAATCCAAAAAGTATATTATATTGGTAAACTAGAGATTCGAACTAGCGGTATTGGGGTAGGTTAGAAAGTTATCTGAGCCTTACTCAATTGAGCTAAATGATCGGAGTACAATAGATGCGCCTTACTCAAATGGAGTTAAATAATTGAGGTGAAATAGACACCATATGTCACTGAATAGACAGCGTAATTAACGGGACAGAATGAATATAAGAAGAAAAATAGAACAAAATAGAAAAAATAGATATTCAGAATTTTTAATAATCTATTGAAAAAATGGAAACTATACACCATAAATATACAAAAGAAAAAAATGTCTTTGTTACTGAAAACTAACTGAAAAAAGATTAGAAATATATCAGAATAGATGCCATACACAATGAGCTAATTAGAATTCGATACAAGTTGAGACATTGTCCTAATATATTAACGCAAAATGTATAAAGACAGAAACTAAGAATATTTACAGAAAACTCTGTTCCCACTGGATTTCATGATTAAGGCCCCTATTGACTGTATCCAAAGAAAAGATCCAGAAGACCTCGCGTTTTTTTCTTATTCTGTCGGAACATTGTCCTTCTTTCGTTACTATCCTTTCCAAAATGAACCAACGTATATCGGCTGAAGTATGGTTATTGTCTAGGACGTGAGACAACAAAGGTGCAGTCAGTTTTCTGGTTTTTATGGCTGATTTATGTTCAGTCAAACGTGTATTAAGTGTACGTGAGGTTTCACCCACATAAACTTTGTGACATGGACATAAGAGCAGGTAGACAATATTCTTGGTCTTACAGTTATTAAGGTTTTTTGATGTTATAATTTGTCCGTTAAAGTGTAGTTCTTTTGTCTCTATTGCTTGCGGACAAACTATACAGGTACCACACTTACAATTACCTACTATTGGATTCATGCCATCAATACTAAGCTGTGTTTGTTCTTTTTGTTTCGGCATGCGTGATCTGACCACTAAATCTTTGAGATTTTATTTTTGCGATAGGGGTTAACATTAAGAAGATGCCAATTAGAACAGATAATTTGTTGAATCTGTTCGTTCATTAGGGAGTGTCGTGTCACAAAAACAAGTTTAGTATCTTCCTTTGCTTGCGTATTTTTCAGAAGATGTTGACGATCAAAAAATCGAGCGCGTTTATACGATTCCCTGACCAATCTGTGTGGATATCCGCGGTCCAAAATTTTTTTCTTCATATCAACTGCTCTGTTGTCATAGTCTTCCAGTTTAGTACAATTATGTCTCAAATGTAAGAATGGGCTGAATGGAATACTATTTTTTTGTGTAGTTGGATGAAAACTATTGTAATGTAACAGAGTGTTACGAGCAGTGGGCTTTGTATAGAGATCTACAAATAAATGGCCATCTTCATGTTTGATCAAGATATCCAAGAATTCCAATTCAGTATTACTGATGTGTGATGTAAATTGGAGATTAGAGTCACACAAGTTGAGCCAAGTAATAAACTTGGTCAGGACATCCTAGTTATCGTCCCAGATGAATACAATATCATCTATATATCTTGACCAATAGAATATAGATTCAAAGAACGGGGCCACCTCATTGAAGATAAACTGTTGTTCAAAGTAAGCAACGTAGATATTCGCTATGGTTGGGGCACAAGATGCACCCATGCTTACTCCTTTTATTTGTTTGTAGAGGTTGCCTTGAAATTCAAAAACATTCTCCTCAAGTATAATCCTTAGACAGCCAAGAATGAAGATAGTATCACATTCGATGTTGTATGTGTCTATAAACCATTCAACTTCTGTAACAGCTCCAGCACAGGGTATATTTGAATATAAGCTCTCTACATCAAGAGTAACCATCCATTGTCTTTTTGCATTAAAAGTTGTTCCTTCCATAAGGTTGATAACATGGCGTGTATCTTGTACATAGCCTGGAATTTTAGTTACATATGGACGTAAGATAATATCCAAATATTTGGAGATGGGTTCCGTGACTGAACCAATAGTGGTTACAATTGGTCTAAAAGGGGGGTTTGTTTCATTTTTGTGAACTTTCTGAATGCCGTACAGGCTAGCCGTTTTGGGATGCTGTATATTCATATATTCATATTCTTTTTCACAGATCGACCCATGTCGTAATGCTTTTATAGTCAATCTTTGAATTTTATTTTTGATCTTTTCGATGGGATTTCTAGTGATTTTAGAGTAGAATGTATTATCACTTAGCATATCCTCAATTTTTCGGATATAGGCTACAGTGTCCAAAATAGCTATTCCGCCACCCTTATCACAACTTTTGATTGTTAAGTCATTGGTGGTTTTTAATTTTTGAAGAGCCTCATATTCATCAGTTGAGATGTTAAAAGGAGTTTTAGGAACGTATTTGTTAGACCTGGCATCATTGGCATGAGTCTCTCCTCCATTTTTTTCTGTTTGCCTCCTCTGTTTACGATGTTTTTGCTGGATTATTGCTTTGGGCACTGTGCCACTGCTGATCAGTGCCACAGTGCAAGTGCTCCCTATGTTAAATTGTTACATTGATTGGTGTTACCATGATTGGCTTGGTTGACTTACTGTTCAGACCCTAGTCTAGTGCACTGCGTGTGCCAAGGGCGTGTAAGTTAACTGCTGCTGGTGGGCTTGCAGCACTGGTTGTGCCACCCACAGAAGCAGCGTGTAAAATGTGTCTCAGGCCTGCCACCGCAGCGCCTGCGTGCAGTCCCTGACTGCCATGTCGACTTGGTAAGGAAACCTACTTGCCAGTCTCTAAACCTTCACTTTGCCACATTTCAGACACCTCTATGGTAGGCCCTAGGGCAGGGTGCATTGTTGGTAAAAGGTAGGTCATGCCCTGATGTGTGTGGCATGACCTAATAGTGAATTACAGCCATTTTCGTTTTTCACTATTGAAGGGCTACCTGCCTCCAATAGGCCAGACTGGGCAGACTGATTATTAACTCCATTATAATCTATCTGACTCAGGGAGCATGGTAGCATGTCGAGTTTAGTATCCCTGAACTCAGAATTTAATAACACACCCTTTAGGATGGATGGTTTTTAAATTCTATGTTTGAAAATAGCACTTTTAGAAAGTGGCTATTTTCTTGTCCAACTATCTACCGGTCTCTGCTGGTTTGGTGTGTGTGTCAGGGGCTGGGTGGCTCCAGAGGTCTGAATGAGTCAGTGTGGGGTGAATGGGGCGTTTACACATAGAGTGAGGGAAGAGTAGCCTGCCCTGCCTGACACAATACTGGCTCCGCCTCCTGCTGGGCGACTGATAGCCCTGCTCCTGCCAGTGACAATACTGGCTCCGCCTCCTGCTGGGCGGCTGAGGACTCTGCCCTGCTCAGTGAATAGGCCAGGTGCCTCTGCCTGGCAACACCCACAACGAACCTGAGATGGGGGGAATTTCCCTGCTTGGACAAAGGGAACAAAGGAGAAAAGGGGTATAAGAGAAGGACCCCTGAACCAAGAACTCAGATCACTTCTGACAAGGAAACCTGTACCAAGGACAAGAAGCCTGCTGATCTAAGGACTTGCCTCCCCTTTCTGCCAGAGTGCTGTTTTGCTGTGGAGGAACCTGAAAGCTGCTTCTTTATTTTTGCCAAGGAACAAGGAGAGAGGAACTTGGTGTGTACTCTCTGAACACTTGCTAGGAAATCTCCAAGGACTGGAAGAGTGCCAGTCTCCTGCTGAAGTCACAGGGCCAAAGGACTTCACCATCTACTGATTTGCTGAATTACTGGAAAGTGTTGTTTCCAGTACACAAGGGAAAATCTGCAGTCTCGACGCCAGCAGCAACGCCAGTGAGCAGTGGGTATCGGCCCCGGCTCCAAGTGACCCCGTCTCGACGCCGGTATCGACGCCAGTGAGGAGTGAGTATCGGCTCTACCTCCAAGCGACCCCGTCCCGACGCCGCTGCTGATCGCATCGACTCGACGCCCTTCTCGACGCCGCGAGCGCTGCTCCGGCCCGACATCCCTCGACGCCGCTGCGGATTGACCCGACTCCGAGGCACGACCTCGACGCCGATCTCGACGCCGTGGATCATCGTTTTCTTCGTTTCTCAAGGTACTGTACTTGTGGGGTCTGTTGCGACTCCAGGCTCGACGTAGCGCTCCTCGCGGTCGACGCCGAACCTTGGGAATCTTGTAGACTCGACGTCGTGTGACTCCTGTGGGGGTTACATTGTTGCCAAAGAACTGTGCTCCGAAGAATACTTTGCTAAAGAACTATTTGCCAAGAAGAAACCTTACTTGAACTATTATTTTTCCTTCCAAAGAGTATTTATTAAGACTGTGGTATATTTTTGTCGTTATTTGGTCTTGTGCTAAGCCTTATATAAAAATACTATTTTTATAATAACTTCTGTGTCGTGTCCATCTGTAGTGTATTCACTTTATTACTGTATGTGGTCATAAATGCTTAACACACTGCCTCTGAGATAAGCCTGTCTGCTCTGCCAAGCTACCAAGGGGGTAGCAGGGGTTATCTGAGTGTGTAATCCCCTTTCCCTGACTAGAGTTGGTTGGTCCCTATTTGTCAGAAGTGTATACCTCTGCCAACTAGAGACCGCCGGTTCTAACAGTATTTAGTGGCATTAGTTAATTTATTATATACCACGCGTTCAAAGATTTTTACTTCTGGGGTGACTTGCTCTAACGTGGGAGTAAAGATTGATTTTGGTGCCAACCCAGATCTGTTGGTGTCCATGGCAACTGTTTCGAAGTTGGTAAAAAAGATTTTAGTTAAATTTGACGAAAGAATGACTGCAAGTCATTGAATAATTCAAATTTGTTTAGTTCTGAATGAGGCACAAAAGATAGTCCTTTGGACAAAAGAGAATACATAGGTTCATTAGGTTTCAATGAACTCAGATTGAAAATTGTTATCGTTTTTATTGTCTCCAATAGCGTGCATTGCCTGTTTCCAGAAATTGATTCTGGTTTGTCGATTGATGACCCTGGAATTGCGTCTGATATTGAGGACGAGGCTGATATTGTTGCCGAGGGTGGTATTGAGGCTGGTTTTGTGGCTGGTATTGCGGTCGCCAATAACCTCTGTATTGACTGCGTCTCCCTAAAAAAGGGCGATAACTTTGGTTTTGACGCGGAGTATATCTACTGCTCCTATCATCAAAGTTCGATGGTGGACCATCACCATTGGAATCAGAGGTGTCAGAGAAAATAATTACTTTTTTAGTATTAAATTGTCTAGAGCTTTTTTGGCAAGAAGGGTTGTCTTGACCAAAGGATTCAGACTGTGTGTAATAACCATCTGAGAGATAGGAATATACATTCTCTTTGCTAAAGAATCTTATGTCTTTTTTGTAAGATAGTCATTATATGAAGATAATTAATGGGCACAGCCATCTTGTTTTCACTTGTCCCGCCCTCTCGCGATGCTATTTCCTGTTCCAGGTCGCGCAATGCATGCTCGCGCCCGTTTGCGATAGGTATTTCATGTTCGGGAATGAGTATTGTGTGTTTGCAACGCTTTTTGCATGCTCGGGGGGGAAAATATCTCGCAAACTTGCCCATGCAGTCGCAATGGGTGCGCCCATATTATTTTTCACTCTATGCTATGGTTCTGGGGCCTGCTTTTCAATCCTCCCTCTATCTTTTCAATCCTTTGTTTCTGAAAACTTTTTTTTGATCTTTTTTATTTATTATCTCTCTCTATTTTCCTGATTCTATATTTTTTGTTTTTGTCTACTTTTTGTGTGTTTTTAACTACTTTTTCACTCTTTTTCTACTACCTGCTTTTTTCATTTCTTTTACTTACTTTTTTAATTTTTACCTTTTCTTTTCCGCCCCCCGCCTACCCCAGATTCATGGCAAAGGGCCACAGGGCGCATCTCAGCCTGAACCGCGACCGCCTTCCTTGCAGAAGGCGGCACCCACAAGGGGTGCAGTCAAGGGCCTTTTTTGGGGAGGTGGAGTTGGCCGCACTGGTTTTTTTTGTGCAGCGCCACCTGCCCTTAACCCCGGCAGCAGGCAGCAGGCCTGGGTCCGGGTACGGGCTCCAGGAGCATCGGCAGCGGTGGGGTAAGGTGCGCCGGGTGGTGTTTCGCTGCTCTGGTGTCCGGCACAGCCAGAACCAGCTGACACTCCGGTGGTCCGATATCCTGGACCGGGAGCAGGACCTGCTTGGTGAGTAGCTATTTAATTATTACTACTTTGTGTCTGTTCTTCTGCTCTGTGTTATATATTGCGAATATATTTTTTTTCCGACCAGCTAGAATGCTGCTGCTTACATTACAGGTAATTTACGTTTAAAAGTCTTCTGTGATTGTTATGTCACAGGTGCTCGACGCTACTAATCTTGCTATTTGGAACTTTGTGTTTGCGCTTGTTTTGCGTGATTATGTAAGAGTTTATTTTAGAAAACTTAAGTTAGGTAATGCTAGAGTGACTCTAGTCCTTCCTTTGTCTTGTCACTAAGAGATAGGGGTGGATTGATACTTAGGTTTAGTTACTTATTATAAGTTTGTAATTTTGTAGTGGTCTGCGACGCGTGACGCCCCCGCTGTTACGTCACGTGCTGCTGAGTGCTGCTAGTGCTTACCCCAGTCCTTAGTAGAACCTTTTGTAGTTTGTTCAGTGAGTGGTAATAGGCTTAGCACTAGCAGAACATCTGCATCAACCAACCAACAATTTTGTGTATGCAAAAATACAGGCATATGTCCTCCATTTATGCATTTTTGAGGACTAAAAGAAGTGGAAATGCTTACTCAATGTACAATTGGCACGCCTGGAATAGGTGGGCTAGGTCAGGTTGTACGTACTGCTTAGGCTTAGTTAGTATTCTGGAATCAGAATGGAACACTAGATTAGTGTAGATAAATAATAACTAGTCGGTCCGCGAATCCCCAGATACTACTTGTCGACCAGATTAGATAGGTCAATGTTATTGCAATTGTTGTTCACACAAATGTTTGTTTGACAGTCTTATAAAAAATATTTTATTTGTTTCACACCAATCATCAATGTTTGTCTCTTTCTTTCTTATATCTTTCATGATCAGCACCCAGGGGCAAGAAGATGGGGGCAGAGTCGGCGGGAGCAGTTCCAGTCGGACAGGAGGACCAGAACGAGGGCTCTTCTGCTGGCCCCAGTAAGTCTTCCTGTTTTTAATATTAATAATTCTTATTCACTAACTTTTACTGCACAGTATTTTTTTCCCAAACTATTGCTTCTGTTTCCTTATGCTATTTTTTACCAACAATTACCCTTCGATCTAGAATATCTGTTTCTAAATTCTTGTTATGCCTGCCTCTAACTGCCTCTGCTATGACTCTCTGTACTACTACTATTAGTCTGTCTATAGCTAAGCGTGCCCAGTTGGCCACTCTTTATTTAAAAGGTTTTAAATAAAACTCAGATTCACCAGTGGCTCTAGCCATTGACTCCAGTCCTTTGGGTTGTCCTCTTGTACTCCTTCTATTCTTCTTAATCTTTGAGGCTTTATTAATCTTGATGTTTTTCGACAATTCCCACCAACACAATGCCCAACCAGATTTTACTATTTTGATAGGATAGGACATACTACTACTGTTGTAGGGACTTTCCACATACAGAACTTTGCACAAGAAAATAGGATGTTGGTGATGGGAGGTTGGACCTTCCTCACACTCACACCTCAATCAGAACAGAACCCACCACAATCCCCTGCCCGACTAGTTATAATAGTTTGTCATTACTATTAGCTCTCCGAACCCCCCCCAAGATACCCAATGTGTAGACAACCCAGAACATAACACTCCCAACCTCTCAGTCGTGGAAGCAATGCACATGCACAGTTTGCACACCCTTCCTTTCGCTCGCTCACTCGTGTAAGTCCATCCACACCAAATACCACCGAATCTATGTAAGTTCAAAGATTTTATTTGCAACTGACAAGCTCTGTACGTTGTTCTATAATGCAGCAGCAACAGCAAAATGCATAAGTTTAAAACTATAAACATTGTTACACTTAGTTACACTTACAACAACTACAAGTCCATAGAACAAAGAAAAAAAGAAAGTGAAATCATGATTGATAAGTGAACAGTGGTGGAAGCACCACCATCCCTCTTTGTAGGAATAGGAATATAGTTTATATAAAATTATAAATGAAGATCTCTGAGCGAATTCTGTGGACCCCTCACCTTAGAAGAAGCTAGTGCTGGTTACATCATAAGCTCTGCAAAGCTCTGGTTCGTAGAAGGGAATCTTCTGTCTGTTAGGAAAAAAATGGTGCACGTTAGTATATTGCAAGCATTTCTCAGTCGTGGCAAAAAGTGTAGCATTTTGGATAAGCAATATAGACTAACACCAGAACTCCATAACAAAGTGGCTTGTTTTGTTTGACCTTGTACGCAGCGCTTAGACAGTAGCAGTGTGAGCTCATGTGGGCTCAAAGGCGTCACTCTTTATACAACAATCTGCGAGGTAATGACGCGTGTGCTAAAATAAAAGACACAAAGGTAAAATGGTAGCCTGGCTCGGCCTAACTAAGCAAAGACTAGAATGACCCTAGGGACCATATAACTACTAGTGTCTACTCTACTACTACCTGAGTTGTACTATTGATGTATGCTGTATATGTATATATTACTATTAACTCATTTTTCAATCTTGTTAGTGAAAAATAGGGGGAGGTGGATATGACACCTAAAAAATGTGTAATGTTTTTTCAAGGTGCACTATCAACCACCAGTGCCGGGGCCAGCGGCGAAGGCGACGCAGCTGCTGATGGAGGAGAGGAGGAGGCGGCAGTTGCAGGAGGAGCTGCAGGGGGTGAGCCAGCAGCAGTGGCGGGCGGTGGTAAGTTAGATTCCTAATCCTTACTTATTGACATTACACTCACTGCTAGGGTGTACTGTATAATAGTGTACAGTTGACTTACTAAGTAAGAAGTTGTTGTGAACGGTTGAAGACACCCTTTACTTAGCATTAGTAAAAGCATTAGTGGCGGGAGTGTTGAGTAACCAATGGCCTCTTCTATCTGATTTCAACTCAGCTGTGAAAGTTTTATGGAGAAGACTAAAAGTCAGATCCGATGACCTTGATGGATGGGTTGAACGAAAAGGGAAAGAAGAGTGGAAGGAAGAAGGACGGGCGAGATTTAATATTTATGACTGGCAGAGAAGGATTTGTGGGATGCATGCAGCATGCATAGGTGGTTGATAGGAATCAGTCCAAGAAAGTGGGAGGATAGATAGTACATACCACAAATGTTATGTACTGTGCTTGCTAGTGCCACCGTGACACTATGTGTAGAAATAATTTGTCTTACTGCTTTGCTAAGAGTATATTTTACAATAGTCTTGGTTTTTCTTCTTCATATATAGCTACTCCTTCCAAGGGGAAACCTGACCGGAAGGAGTTGGCAGCCAAGGCCCGGCGCCGGAAACTGGAGGCCATACAGATTGAATATCGTCGGCTGGTGGTTCTGGAAGAGGAGGAGGAGGAGGCAGCAGTAGCTGCAGCCTCCTCCAATACCCCGGGCCCCAGCCACCGCCCTCCAGAGGTACGGCGCCACCGTCTGGCAGCCACCCACCGCCGCCCCTCCATCAGTGCTGCCCCCCCCGTGGATGCAACTGCCGCGCATTGAAGCTCCATGTTGCCCGCCTGGAGGAGCAAATTCGTGTCCTCCTGAAAAAAGCCTGCAGAACTTAGACCCTGTTTATTGCCCCTTTTTTAATTATTCTTGGGGTGGGTGGGAATCGGGCGTTGGGTTTTCTCTTTTGGGCAATTGGACATTTTCTTTACAGACATTGGTTGGGGTTAGGGAGAGGGGTGGGTCAGGTGTGGGATTTTTTTTACATAGTTTATTTTTGTTAGAGTATCAAATAATATTTTTCTACTTTACATCCGATGTTGTTAATGTTTTCTGGGTGGGGTTACTGTTTTACATCACACTGTATCCTTCTTTCCTTGCTGGTGCAGGGCTGCCCACAGCCAGTGTTTGATTTTAATAATTGGATGACTTTGTAAGACAGAAACAGATACATGCAGCACCCCTCACTGAGTGGCTTTTCCTACTAGTACTGTCAGTCTCTTCTACTCTAGGCACTCTGCAACTGGACTCAAAGGGGTATGTGAAATTGAATTAATGAAAACATGTCCATTATTAATTATGCCTCCCCCAAACTTCTCTTACCTTTGCTTGATGTTTAACTTAGGTACAGCAATGGCTGCATGGTAATGATGGTTTTCTTTCCTAACATGCCATGGTTGTGGTGGTGGTAGTAGTAGTAGTAGACACTGGCAGCAGCATTTGCAAAAAAAGAAAATGAGACAGTCAGTAGCCTGAGAGAGACTCTTCAAGGAGTAGTAGCATGAAGTACAGTACAGAACTTTCTGCCAAACAATAATATGCCAAAATACAACAAAACATAATGGTGGTGGGGATAGCCTAGTAGTACACAGAGTAATAAACTCTAGATGTGTTGAGTCACTTGACTAGGCCTACAATACACCGGACATAAGCAAAACTGTTAGTGCTGTGTAGGAGGATGACAACAAATGAAATCCATTAATCCAATCAATGCCGGGAATTAATGCTGATGTTTGTCCATGAATACTGTTCATCAAACGACAGAATCTTTGTAGACTACCATATCCATATCAATATGTTGAGGGAGAAAAAGGAAATGCATGCATGATGATGATAAGGAGACCCAGATTACATACAGTTTGTGTTCAGTGTTACCGGGCTTACTTTTACAGATAGCAAAGAAAATTTTAAAATATCTGTAGTGATGAATTATAGACAGAGAGCAAACATAATGATAATAATAGTATTAACAACAAGAACACACAAGAACAAAAAAAAAATGAATTGAATTATTTAAAAGATGATGAAAGTTGATACTGTTACTGTGTTATCCTGGTCAAATGGTGAGTTGAATCTCGGCATTCCTCTTGGTCCTCCCTTCCATGGATGCTCCGTCCATCAATCTTGGGTGACGCCACTGCCTGCCTGGCAGATGTAGATTCATTGGTAAGGTAAGTGTGCATTGTTTTCCCAAGTATAGCACAGGGTAAGGCCCGGCCTGTAATTGTAGATGCAAAAACAAAAGGGATATTTGAGAAACCAAGTAAAAACAAATTCACAAGTTATGGTGTAGTGCAACAAGAACACTTTCCGAGGTGGCATGGATGCATCATCTCTACTCTAGTCTGTTTCCAGCATTAACCTACAACACCAACAGGACAGAGCAGGCCCACGGTGACGGCACCCTTTGCACATCCTCCATTTAGCGTACATTTTTTGAAAGAGTTGGACAAAGCACATATCCAGCAACATAGCATTTTACATTGTAAGTGACTAAATCAATGCACCGCAGTCATACCACCGCTACACTTGACTCCACAAACATTCAGGTCTGCTGTGGTTGTTGTTTACTTGTTTACCTTTTATGTCACTCATGAAACGGCCTGACTTATTCCATCAATCATCTCCGATCCTTGTACTGAGTGACTGTAAAGATACTATGTCACTGTGGTCATCATGATGGTGTTGTTCAACTCAGTCTGCGTGTACCGAGTGAGTCCCCTTCCTATTTTCAAAATGCAATGTATCGGCCTGCAGTAGAAGTATAAATTTGTTATTAAAAATACAAATATGGGAAAAGGGATTTGAGTTACTTTTAGTGTGTAGATTATTACATAAAGTACACAATGAAGTAACTTCATGCAAACAAAATCACTCAGTCAGCGTCCAATGCATGGCATCATTCATTACCTGTTCCTTCTCATCTTCAGTTAATGGGCAGTCTCTCTCGGATCACAAAGAAGGATAGCTATAGTAGTCATCATCAATCATGTTCCACTTCTTTTGGAGGGACTAGGAAATATTTTTTTTTCTTATATTTTGCATCATCCAATCATCATCTGACTTCTTGAGGGCAATGGATTAGGGAGATTCAGGAGGATGGAGGAGCAGGATTCGGAGGAGTGTACTGTTATATGCAGCCAGACGAAACTTGTATATGGCAATAAAACAATTAGAAGATGGTGGTGATGGATTTGTTGTGATTCAAAGTTTCTAACCAGAAAGATAGATACAACAATAAAAGAAAATAAGGGAGGAAGACAGTAAGAACTGGAAGTGCAAGCCTAATTGTCAGGGAAGTATAGCTCGTCCTCAAACTCTGGGGGTTCAACCAGAAGTAGGTAATCATCATCTAAAACACCAGTTCCGTCACCTGAGCCGCCGTCCTCATCTTCCTCCCTTGATTCATGTATTGTGTAATTCGGTGGTATAAAGTGCTGATTCATTTTGATCATTGTTAACCTCTCCACGTTTTTGGGCGAGAGACTGGTCCTTCTCACTGTTACAATGGAATCAGCAGCACTGAAAACACATTCCGAAGAGACGCTTGCGACAGGGCAAGCCAGATAGTTTATCGCCAGCCTGCTGAGCACTGGCCATTGGTCCCTTTTCCCATATCAATACCTCAATGGGTTTTGATCAATGTACACTTCTGTTGGGTCATCCAGATAGGCCTGGACCATCCGCTCAATGTTCAGGGGTGCAAAACGTTTTTTGGGCTCTTTTCTCGTTGCATCAGCACTGGACTTACCAATATCTTGCTGTAAATACCAATCCTGTAACGATTTTACTGGGCCTGAAGATCCAGTTCTTGCTTTTGTCGATAGTGTTGGTAAGTGTTCTGAGCCAAACGCACTGCCCTCAGGCTCCGAAGTTGAACTTGACGCCGGATGCCCTGCTGCAGTACTTGTTGTGGGTTTATCTAGCGGTCTTTTAATTAGCAGCCGTTCATTTTTCAACTTACTCGCTGACTCAGCTATCAAAGTTTTGTACCGAGCAATATCCATTTCTGAAAAAGAAATTAATGTCTTCAGTGCCCATTTTGTCCATGGATCCAGAATTGTGAAACAAATGTAATGTTTTTGTGACAACATCTTATTTTGCACCCTTGTATTGTCAGCTAAGCGACGGGCTAAGCTCTCCACCAACTCATATGCTTCTTTTTTTCCTCTACATCTTTGTATGCTTCAGACACCTCCTTCAGCTGATGCTCTAGCATTTGCAACAATGGGATAGCTTGGTCCATAGTACAGTCCTCCTTGCTGACTTCACGTTTGAAGACCTCGAAAGGAAGAAGCATCTAAGTCAGGCATTTAACTAGGCACCATTGGTCCATCTGAAGAGTCATGCCTTTCACAGTAGCATCCCCCCTTTGCATGACATATTCATTGATTGGCCTGTACTGCTCAAACAGACGGTCAAGCATGTAATAAGTTAAGTTCCAACGTGTTGCCAACTCCTGGACGAGTGCTTTGACTGGCATTCTATAGTCACGTTGAATGATCCTCAGCTGCTTCTGAGCTTTAAAAGAATAGCTGAAATGAGTGCATATTCTTCTACAGGTGGTCAGTAAGTTGCTGACTATGGCTTCTTTTTTCAGAAAGTCTTGAACAATAATGTTCATGCAGTGCACCAAACATGGAACCCTGAAATAGGAACCAAGCTCCATGGCCTTAAGTACATTACTGCCATTATCTGTGGAAACAAAACCAATCTTAAGCCCTCTTGGGCGCAGCCATTCGAAAACCTTGCTGTGAAACTCTTCCAATATGTTTACAGCAGTATGAGATTTCTCCATGGCGAACATGGATATAGTTGCATGTTTCCAAGTAGCTTTAAAAATCTCAGCTGTGTCAACAACCCCTACTTCAGATAGCTTATCTCTAACCCCCACAAATGAGACCCAGTGTGCAGTGATGCACATGTAATCAGTGGTTTGGCAACTGGTCCACATGTCTGTTGTTAGGTGGATATTGTGAACAGCACTCTGCTGCAAGGCATGTCCAAACAATTCCAGCACATCATGATGTAGTGCTGGAACAGCAACTCTTGTGAAATAGGACCGGCTGGGAACCTTCCATTTAGGGCAGATGGTTGACACAAATTCAAGGAAACCCACCCCTTCCACAAATGAAAACGGGAGAAGGTCTAGCGCTAACATTTTAGCCAGCTTCGCATTGTACAACCGTGCCGTTGGGTTGTTGCGTTGGTACTGCCCCTCCAACCTAAGCATGCTGTCAATGGTAGTCTGGATTATTTTCCTTTGTGGTGCAGTTGTTTTCTTTAACCCAGTTAGGCTCAACAACGCACTTTGTTTCATAATCATTGCAGTACTAGAACTCGGTCACCTTGGTGTCTCAGCATGACTCAGACTCTTACTGCGGTGCCCCTGAGATGTTGCTGAGGAGGATGTGGGCGTTACTACTACACTACTGGGGGCAGGGCTAGAAATGTCTCCCTCTTGTTCACCTTCCACGGCGATAATATCGTCCCCTGATTCTTCATGCCCAACAACAATGTGTTGAGTAGTACTTTGTTCTAAGCGAAGTATGTGAGCCTCCCACATGATAGTGTGGTGTATTTTGAGATGACTTGTTTGGCCTCCGGTACCATAGTTTGTGCCAAGCTTACCCCACCTAACAGCATGTCGACAAATTGAGCATATAGCAATGTTCTCCTCCTTACTGCTAACCGAAAAGAAGTCCCAAACTGGGGAGGAGATCTTTCTGTTGGTGCTGGATGTGCCACTTTCAATACCAGATGAACTGGAGGGTGTGCTTGGAATGTGACTCTGAGCAGCTACACTCCGACTTCTACCACTACCTACTGAGGTGGTGGTTGAGCTGGATGTAGGTCCCTGCCTTTCCTTTGCAAATGAAAATATGGAAGCTGGAGGTCGTGGTGGTGTTACCTGTGTTGGTAGTATCTGTGCTACATCCCTTGCAGCCATTTTGGATAGGCTAATAATGTTGGTCTCCATATCCTTTGGGCCGGGAGTGATGTCCACGATGATTGGCTCGTCATCATCATCATCCCCCTCTTGTACATCTACATCCATAACTGTAAGGCTTTCTGGAACCTTCTTTTTCACTAGCCTTGTCTTGTGGCGTGCATCACTCTCAGACTGAGCTGGTGGCTTCCAAGTGGCATCAAGATCATCAGAAGCGGGGCTTGAAGAAGAATATGATGGAATAACCCTTCTTTTCCTTGCTGGGGGTCTGGAAGACAATGGATCTTCTGAAACAGTGACTTGCCCCTCTTTGTCTGCAGGAAGCTAGATTTCCTGAAATGCCCCTACTTCAGGAAGAACAACTACTATTGTGGGCTGTTGTTGTGGCTGTTCTTGAGGCTGCGGCTGTTCTTGCGGCTGCTGCTGTTCTTGTGGCTGCTGCTGTTCTTGCGGCTGCGCCTGCTGCTGCTGTTCTTGATGCTATGCCTGCTGCTGCTGTTCTTGCGGGTGCGCCTGCTGCTGCAGACTTATCTGCTGAGTTTCCACCTGCGTTGATTGTGTACTACTTTGCGATAATGACATTTCAACATCGCTGCTCGTTAGTAGACTGGCTACCTCTGCGACACTCATGGGCTTGGGCCTAGGTTGGTGGAGTTGGCCCGCTGGTGCGGATGTGCTGCTCTCAGCTTGGTTCCCGCTGGACAACGCTGCTGCAGGCGTGTGTTTTTTGGTCCCAAAAAACACATTTGCCAGTACACCAGACATGGTTAGTGCCTCTTGCTTTTTCTGTTCCTTCTTCTCACCGATAACTTTCTTGGTACTGGAGGACCTGGTACCTTTCTTTGGGCCCATTTTCTTCAGAGGTCAGACAGGATGCAGGTGCACAAGTTGCAGAGATGTCTGTGGTCACAGTTGGACGTGATGTGGTGTGCAGCAGAACTTTTGTCAGCAAGTACAACGGATGATATTGATAGTTACCTCCTCCTCTGTCTTTTTGTGCACCTAAAAGCAAATAAGCCAGGAGAAGAACATCTGTGAAATGTTGCATTTGTTGTTGTGGTTCAATTACTACTGGTAGAAACAAAACAATTGAAGATATAGTGTAGCCATTTGTGAGACTTTGGCAACAAGGGCTATGGTATACTACTTACTGTGTACAGCCTACACACACTACACTCTCAGGAAGGATAGGAAAGAATAAGAACAACCACAAAAATACAAATGCAATGGAAGGGAGCTGCTGCTGGCAAAGGGGATGGATGGAAGCAGTAAGCCAATAGTAAAACCATGCAGGCCCATATTAACTCCCACCAGAAAAGGCCACCAGCCACATGGACACTCACAAGCAACAAGCAGGAGACCTGGGAAACAATGAACTGCCAAAAGGCCTCTAAAAGAAGCCAGGCAAAAGATGCATGCTAAACCACACTGCTGTGCCTTTTTAATGCCATAAAATGCAAAAACAAAAATCCACAGGGCAAAACAAGGTCTGCAGGGTGCACACCAACACCCTAGGCACATACAACAAAGGCATTTCTTTAACACCCCCCAAAAACAGAAATACCCCCCAAAAACACATTTTCCAACTCAATCCAATGCCATCCATGCCCTACTGGATGAAGGCAGGCCCATGGGCAGACAAGGCCACAGAAGCTTGCAGGCTTAGGCTTCAAAATGGCCACCAGCCACATGGCCAGGCCCACTCAACTACAAGAAACAGAAGACAGACAATGCAGGCCTGTTTCAAAAAACACACTGCCTGCCTTCAAAATGTCCGCTAGCCTCATGACCAGGCCCACAACAAGAAGCCTAGGCCACAACAGAATACCATGCAGGCCTATATATGGCAAAAACAGCACACTAATAACTCCCACCAGAAAAGGCCCCCAGCCACATGTACACTCGCAAATCACAAGCAACCAGCTGGAGGCCTGGGAAACAATGAACTGCCAAAAGGCCTATAAAGAAGCCAGGCAAAAGATGCATGCTAAACCACACTGCTGTGCCTTTTTAATGCAAGGAAATGCAAAAACGAAAATCCACAGGGCAAAACAAGGTCTGCAGGGTGCACACCAACACCCTAGGCACACACAACAAAGGCTTTTTTAACACACACCCAAAAACAGATATACCCCCAAAAAACTAATTTTCCAACTCAATCCAATGCCATCCATGCCCTAAATGATATTTAAATTCAACAGAACACACAGATAAACACTTGTTTAATGCACCTGTGGCTACCTGCTCTGAGCCTACTGGATGAAGGCAGGCCCGTGGGCAGAAAAGGCCACACAAGCTTGCAGGCCTAGGCTTCAAAATATCCGCCAGCCATATGGCCAGGCCCATCCAACTACAAGAAACAGAAGACAGACAATGCAGGCCTGTTGCAAAAAACACACTGCCTGCCTTCAAAATGTCCACCAGCCTCATGGCAAGGCCCACAACAAGAAGCCTAGGCCACAGAGGAATACCATGCAGGCCTATATATGGCAAAATCAGCACACTAATAACTCCCTCCAGAAAAGGCCCCCAGCCACATGGACACTCGCAAATCACAAGCAACAAGCTGGAGGCCTGGGAAACAATGAACTGCCAAAAGGCCTATGAAGAAGCCAGGCAAAAGATGCATGCTAAACCACACTGCTGTGCCTTTTTAATGCAATAAAATGCAAAAACAAAAATCCACAGGGCAAAACAAGGTCTGCAGGGTGCACACCAACACCCTAGGCACACACAACAAAGGCATTTCTTTAACACACTCCCAAAAACAGAAATACCCCCCAAAAAACACATTTTCCAACTCAATCCAATGCCATCCATGCCTTAAATGATGTTTAAATTCAACAGAACACACCGATAAACACTTGTTTAATGCACCTGTGGCTACCTGCTCTGAGCCTACTGGATGAAGGCAGGCCCGTGGGCAGACAAGGCCACACAAACTTGCAGGCCTAGGCTTCAAAATGGCCACCAGCCACATGGCCAGGCCAACCCAACTACAAGAAACAGGAGAGACAACGCAGGCCTGTTGCAAAAAGCACACTGCCTGCCTTCAAAATGGCCGCCAGCCTCATGGCCAGGCCCACTACAAGAAGCCTAGGCCACAAAGGAATACTATGCAGGCCTATATATGGCAAAAGCAGCACACTAATAACTCCCACCAGAAAAGGCCCCCAGCCACATGGCCAGGCCCATCCAACTACAAGAAACAGAAGACAGACAATGCAGGCCTGTTGCAAAAAACACACTGCCTGCCTTCAAAATGTCCACTAGCCTCATGACCAGGCCCACAACAAGAAGCCTAGGCCACAACGGAATACCATGCAGGCCTATATATGGCAAAAACAGCACACTAATAACTCCCACCAGAAAAGGCCCCAGCCACATGTACACTCGCAAATCACAAGCAACCAGCTGGAGGCCTGGGAAACAATGAACTGACAAAAGGCCTAAAAAGAAGCCAGGCAAAAGATGCATGCTATACCACACTGCTGTGCCTTTTTAATGCAATGAAATGCAAAAACAAAAATCCACAGGGCAAAACAAGGTCTGCAAGGTGTACACCAACACACCAGGCACACACAACAAAGGCATTTCTTTAACACACCCCCAAAAATAGAAATACCCCCAAAAAACACATTTTCCAACTCAATCCAATGCCATCCATGCCCTAAATGATGTTCAAATTCAACAGAACACACCGATAAACACTTGTTTAATGCACCTGTGGCTACCTACTCTGAGCCTACTGGATGAAGGCAGGCCCGTGGGCAGACAAGGCCACATAAACTTGCAGGCCTAGGCTTCAAAATGGCCACCAGCCACATGGCCAGGCCAACCCAACTACAAGAAACAGGAGAGAGACAACGCAGGGCTTTTGCAAAAAACACACTGCCTGCCTTCAAAATGGCTGCCAGCCTCATGGCCAGGCCCACTACAAGAAGCCTAGGCCACAAAGGAATACCATGCAGGCCTATATATGGCAAAAGCAGCACACTAATAACTCCCACCAGAAAAGGCCCCCAGCCACATGGCCAGGCCCATCCAACTACAAGAAACAGAAGACAGACAATACAGGCCTGTTGCAAAAAACACACTGCCTGCCTTCAAAATGTCCGCTAGCCTCATGACCAGGCCCACAACAAGAAGCCTAGGCCACAACGGAATACCATGCAGGCCTATATATGGCAAAAACAGCACACTAATAACTCCCACCAGAAAAGGCCCCAGCCACATGTACACTCGCAAATCACAAGCAACCAGCTGGAGGCCTGGGAAACAATGAACTGATAAAAGGCCTAAAAAGAAGCCAGGCAAAAGATGCATACTATACCACACTGCTGTGCCTTTTTAATGCAATGAAATGCAAAAACGAAAATCCACAGGGCAAAACAAAGTCTGCAAGGTGCACACCAACACACCAGGCATACACAACAAAGGCATTTCTTTAACACACCCCCAAAAACAGAAACACCCCCCAAAAAACACATTTTCCAACTCAATCCAATGCCATCCATGCCCTAAATGATGTTTGAAAAACAGTCAACACACACCAAAGGAACAGTTGCTTCATCATGCACCCACCCATGACTAGCTCTGGGCCTACTGGCTACCCCCAACATTTTTTTAAAAAAAGAATGATAAGTACCAAAATTGTAGTTGCAGCAACTGCAATGCCCCCAATCAAAGACACAAAACCAACTTACTTGTAAAATATCAAATTCAAAAGTCCTCAAATCCAATGATAATGATGCAGCAGGCACAAAGAGTGATCCTTCCAGCTGAAATCCAAAGGCAGAATGAACAGGAGATGGACAAAGCACTGGGAGGAGCCTGACGGACAGGAACAGGAAGTTGGAGACTCTGTGGCACTTCCTGCCTCTCCCCCCAAAAGATTTTGTTTTAAAAAGGACTCCTTGCACAAAAAAGGACAGCCAAATGTCAATCAGAGGAGTTTTTTCCATCCAAATCATCATTTAGAGAAGTTTTTATGCAGCTAGAGTTAATATTCTTCTCCAAATTGAAAATTTAGCGTGTTCGCGATCGCGACCTTCACCACACTTCCGCCGGATGTTGATGGCGTGTACAAAATGACGTGTTCGCAATCTCATGCACTTTGTCGCAGTGGTGATTGACGTGTTTGCGACCTCACTCTCTCTCTCGCAGTGGAAAAGGATGTGTTCGCGATCGCAGGCTCTCGCGGTGTCTGATGGCAAGGAGAATGACGTGATCGCGATTGCGAACTCTCACGGGATAGCGACTATCAACATCTCGTGGAGCACGCGAATGGATTGGAAAACTCGTCGGCGAATGCAGGGATCCCGGTAAGGTGATCACGCGCGCAAAAACAAATTTTCAAAGCTCGAACATGAAAAAAATCTTCGCTAATAGCATTTTTGCGCTCTCCACGGAATGCAAAAATGTCAAAATATCGCAAATTCCGCTAGCGGAACGGAATTTGACGCCCACCCTTACCAACCTTGGGGCTGAACCTTTCGGCTGAGCACTTGCCTGGCACGCCAGGTCTTCTGGGGACTCACACAGTATCCCCCTGGTCAGGACACCACCTACCGATGTCCTTCCCTCCAGGTCAGGCAAATCCTGAACCTGGCATCCCAACCCAGGGACAAACCCCTGCGGCTGAACACTTGCCTGGCACTCCAGGACTTCTGGGGACTCACACAGTATCCCCGGAGGGTAACATGGGACTCATGTGTCGTGTGAAAGTCTGCCTGGCGCAGATCTCCCGACCCCTGTCCACCTGACAGTGAGTGAAGATCCCCCAGGGCAAAAGTGGTGTCACCATGGTCACTCCTAGGGGACTCAGCACTTCTGGCTGGTCCCTTACCCACTGGTTCTTCCACTGGGGAACACATCCCCCTCTCACCCCTCAATCTGGACTTCTGTACCTTCCCAACTGGAGCTGCAACGTCAGACACCAGAACTGATGGAGGCCTGACTACAGGCACTCCCAGCTCACCTAACACGGGGAAATTCCCCTCAACAGATGGTCCATCAGGATAGACTAGGCTCCCTACCTGGTGTTCCCTTAAGGAACCATCCAGTCCTGGAGACTGAGGTTGGGGTACTTCGGGACACAGCCCATTCTCACTCCCATGAGACAGGATGTGAGGCCCTACAACCTCCTCACTATCAGGGGACCTAGCTGGGCTTCTCTGAACCACTGCCACAACACTGGGTTGGAAGATACCCGAACAAGTCCTTTTAAGGTCACTCCCTAATGCCTCTTCGGAACCTCTGGTGACCACCCACAGGTCTGCTTCCCATGCAAGCTCCCTGGAATCAGAGGACTCACACCCCAACAGGTGTTGGCCCAACCGTGGAAAAAAATGACTGAGCATGTGCTCTTTGACAACCAATCGGCCAGCCTGTCATAATCACAATCATTTACTGTGCTAGCCATCACTCAATCGTCCAGTACATCACCACATTCATCCACAAACTTCCCCCAAGACTGGTGAGACAGTTTCTGACTACCTCTGAATCTCAACCTGTATGCCTCTTCCTGGGAACCAGGTGCCACACTCTGGGAACTGGGAATGGGACTTCCAGCACTAGACTCCATATTGCTGCCACCACTGGACCCCACCTTCACTGGTGAATCCAGACAACTAAAACTACTCTCATGGGACACTCTACCCTCCAGAGCTAATTTCTCCCTGGCGAAGGCCCTCTCAGCCTCTGCCATCCGCTCCTGCGCTAAGACCCTCTCGGTCTCTAACTTTTTCTCCTCCACCCTCAGCTGTGCTATCTCCTTGGCATGCTCTAACCTGAGCCTCTCCAAAGCCAGCTGATGGTCCCTTTCTTCCCTCCTATCTACCCACTCCTCTGGGGACAGGGAAAGGGATGGGGCACTGCCCCGACACTGGACCCAGAAAGAGACTCTCTATCTATGGGGTCCTTACTATCTACTGGCGTCCCTGTCCTATCATTTTCTTCCTCCTCTTCAGACTCCTCAGTGCCACCCCCAGACCCACCACCCTCTTGGAGTGTGGCCTGGTCCCTGTCTATCTGTCTCCATCTATCCTGTTGCCAGTGTAGCAGGGCAGTCCTGAGGGATAGCTGAGTGTCTTCCCCACCCATTGCTAAGCCTCTCTCATCACAGTACACCCTTAACTCCAACATACTTTATTCCAAGAGATCATGTACATTAAAGGTAGGTTCCATTTTGTCAACGTTCCTAAGCCCACACAAGTGCAACACAAGACTCCTAGGCGTAAGATCTGAAGCGACGGTATACAATTTAAAAATGACACTTTTAGGAGAAAAATAAAACTCAAAAAAAGTAGCCCCCAAACACGTGATTATCTAAATACAGAGCTTGTAGTGCAACCAGTTGTCGCTGTGGTACTGCGCAAACGCAAGTCCTATCCTCACGGCTGACAAACACTGTTAGAAATGGGATCTCTGGTTGGCTAAGGCTTGCGCCAAAGCCAGGCAGAGACCACCACTCTAGTCAGGGCGAGGGAGTTACACGCCAAAGATAACCCCTGCTCACCCCCTTGGTAGCTTGGCATGAGCAGTCAGGCTTATCCCGGAGACAATGTGTAAAGCGTTTGCGCAACACACACACATACAGCAGCAACAACCTAGGCACACCACAAAAGGAACTCCACACAAGGTTATATAAAGAATAGCCTTTGTTTTGTCATAAACACATTAGAAACATAATCACACATTTACACTGTGCCAACTGGCACGGGCAATATTCACAGGGAATTATATACACATGACAGGGCCAATTGGGCCACTGTCAGAACCATCACAAAGTGAAAATAGTAGATGTAGAACATATTATAAATGTAGAACACAACCAGTAATTACTGGCAAACACTGTACTCAGTAATATATCCGGCAACATAAAACATATTATGCAATCAGCATCACATCAGGCGCAAACCACATTATGCGCCAACCTCATGAGCCTAACCATAATAGACAATAACCTCACCAGCATAATCCACATTAGGCAATAACCTCATAATCATGAATCACGCTAAGGGCACAAATCACAGTAGAATGTAACCTCTTTTTTTTCTTTTTTTTTGTTATTTTTTTTTTCTTAATTCGTATTGTTCCTGCGCAGGTAGCATTTATTACAAATTTAGCTGTGGCATCCTGATAGATATTATTTAACATTCCTATCACATTAGGGGGGAAACCAAATTGAACTAGAGTAAAAAATAAAGTCTTCCAATTTACAAGGTCGAAAGCCTTTTCTGCATCGACCATTATGATACTTGCGGGGATATGGTTTATATTGAAATACTCTAATGCTTGTATTAAAAATTGGGTATTGGCAGCCATTGATCTACCCGCAATAAAACCCGTTTGATCTCTATGGATGACCTCCTGAGCGGCTGGTAAAAAGCGATCGGCCCAGACCTTCATTAATAATTTGTAATCGGAATTTAAAAGGCTTATAGGCCGATATGAATTCATGTCATCGGGATTTTTGTCTTTTTTAACGAATGAAATTATGATCGCTTCTTTGAATTCACACGGGACTTGGCCTCCTTCTCTTATAAAATTAAACAGGTTTCTCAGGGGAACAAGTAATTCCTCTGCAAACACTTTAAAAAACTCAATCGGAAAGCCATCTTGCCCACAAGCTTTTGATCCTGGGGTTGATTTAATAGCTGCCAAAATTTCCCCTTCCTCCACTTGGCTTTCTAACTTAAGAACCCGCTCTGAGGATAACTGGGGGAGATCTAGGGTTGAGAAATACTCTTCAATTGAGTTGTTCTGTATTTTATATTCGGTGGAATATAGCCCAGTATAGTGATCCTGAAAAAGTTGGGCAATTCTAGAGCTATCGACTGTTTCCAAACCAGTAGAGGGATCTAATATTTTTGTTATTGAGGCTGATTACTGTTTCTTTCTTGTAGAGTTTGCCAGGAGTCTGCCGATCAACTGGCTCTCCTCGTAGACCCTCTGTTGGAACAGTTGGGAGTTGCAAACCTCTTCGATGGCAAAAAAGTCTTTCAATGCCATTTTGGCTTGGAGATATTCGTTGGGAAGAGACTGTAGTTGAAGGGCGTACTCCCGCTCAAGATCTAGCTGTAGTTGAGCTATCTTGTTCCTACGGTCCTTAGATTGGGCAGTTGTATAGGCAATTATAAGACCCCGGGCTGTCGATTTAAAACCGCCCCAAACAGAGAAGGGAGAAGCAGTGTTTTCGTTGATCCGAAAATATTCCCCAATCCAGATCCTGAAATCTTTTACCCATTCCTCATTCTGCAAAAGAAAACGGTCCAGCTGCCACCTGGATCTCTCCCTGTTTACTTCATTGATTTTGATTTCCAAGTTGGTATAAGCGTGGTCAGAGAAAGGGTTGCATCCTATACCTATTTCAAGGATCTGAAGGGACCTGGAACTAAGGAAAAAATCTATTCTAGATGCCGTGTGAAATCGATGAGAATAAAAAGTAAAAAATTATTTCTCTGGATTCCTATCCCTCCAGCTATCCACCAATTGGAAGCTCTCAATAATAGTCTCCAAAGCTTTTTTAGTGTTCGGTTTTAATTGACCCCTCTGTTTATTCGTCGTATCTTTACTTGGATCTAGTATATAATTAAAATCTCCTCATCACATAAACTACTGTAGAGGTATAAATCAGGGGGCATCAATCACATTATACAGACACCGTAAGCATAAACCCATTACGCGCTACATTAGAGCTCTGTGCCCTACAACATAAAACTGACCCCTCAGGCCAACTGGCCTCCTCTAGGGCTCCAATTCCATATGTCGAGCAAAGTCTGGGCTCAGCTGCCAATGCAGCGAAAACACAGGGTGCAGATGCGCTGGGGCGTGGGGTGAAGCTCACCCCTTTCTCTACAAAAGAACTGGCCCCCAAGCGTTGCAGCTGCCTGCACTCTCGCAGGGCAGCTGGGTAATGAGCCCTGGCACCACTGCCACAAAAGCCCCACTGGGACTTCTAATACAATGTGCCCCAAAGTTGCAGCTGCCCATAGTCAGGGCGGTGCAGATGTAGCAGGGCCAAATAAGCACAAACTGTCTTGGTACTGGCGCTCTCCCTACCACCTAAGTCCCAACCTGGGACTTCAATAAATCGGGCCCCCAGAACTGCCAAAAAAAGAAATGCTCCCACCTTCACGGTGACCGGAGCTTGAAAACGGCAAGCTCAGCCCCACTCACCATTCCTTGGGGGCTGAGCTATTCTTCCTCTCGCTGGCTCCGTGCACGAGGCAAAAATGGCAGGATGCAGCAGAGGGGAGCCCGCAGGGCTTCGGACCACATTTCCCTCTTGCCATTCAGCAGGATACTAAGATGGCCGCTGCCTGTAACAGTGCAGTGCAGTGGCCGAGTGGGGACGAGCTGTCTTGGGCGCCCCACGAATACTTTAAATGCCGGTGGCCACACACACGGAGCAAAGTCTCCATCAATCTTTTCCCTTCTTGGCTTTGTGGGCCCGGCCCACAACCCGTCATGGACTTGCCTGGCTTCTGGTGTCTTCTCTGCCGGTCCGGCGGTTCCTCAGTGTGTCGGCAATGCGGGGTGGGCTCCCGCTCCAATGTGCACACAAATGCGGGAAGGGCTCCTGCCGAATAAGTGAGCTAAATGCAGGGTAGGCTCCCGCTTGACTCCTTTTGTTCTCAGAGGAACTCAGGTCATGCCTACAACCAGGCACAGCTGCCTGGCTTCCTTTGCCGGTCGCGCTTCTCCCGGGTCACGGCTCGTGAAGCGACGGCCCCCCCAGCAGGGTACACAATGCAGCAGAGTATGCACGAATGCTGAGTGGGCTCCCGCCAACGAAATAAATTCAAATGCGGGGTGGGCTCCCACCACATGAGCACAAAATCCCACTCTTCCTCTCAGCAGTATGTGAGAATCCCTATGCTGGGATTCCCTCTGTAGATACGACAGCAGTACGATGCAAGGCACCAAAGGTCCTTTTTAGAATAAAAGTAAAAGGGCTCACAAGGCACTAGAGTCCTCAAGGTTCCAGAGGCACAGCTGGGCCCAGGCAGGCCAGCACACAGGGCCCTCCAGCAGGGAGGCAGTCCCTCATGGAGGTTCCTCCTGGGGCCCAGCGGCAGCAAGCCCCAGCGCAAGAAAAAGCACAACAACATCTTGGGGTCACAGCCCCTATATTTATATTCCATTTCTCCTTTGTCTGCAAGCACAGGGCTTGGGGTAATGTGGTACCAGTAATACATTAGGCACAAAAAGCCATTCAATATATTAATATGCTTTTTCCCATTGGAAATTATGACTATTGGATGTGGTCCATGCTGTGCTAGGACTCATAATGATTTGTGCTCCTATATTTTCATTTTCTCAATCACACTCCAAGTCCCAGAAACCTATGTAATTCACATTAAAAGCATTATCATCAAGAGCAAATGTTGTAATTCCCTTACCTGTGATTTGACATATGAATTATAACTTACTCATGGATTTCACCTTGATTGTCTTTCCATCATACCTGCATAATATATTGTACTACATTGCTATATCCATATATGTATATAAGCATCAATTATTGTATTGGTGTGTAATCTGCTAAATTTATTTTCAACATACAGCTAGAGTAAATCCTTGTGCTGGGGTAGAGGTCCCTGTATGACTTCCACGTCAAAGGCCAGGTCAACCACAACCACCTGCAAGAACTGGTACGTAGATATGCGAACAGGAAGTGTGTTTTATGTTGTACTGTAATTTCCTACATTCATTAGATATGTTTTGTCTCATCCATTTCTGGGTTTACTACATTTGAATGTAACTGATGTATTTTGGTTCAACTTGTTGGTTTTCATCAGAAAAGCTCCCATATTCTTTTAGGTCCAGTGATGTTGGACTAGGCCCATAACAAGCAAGAGTGACTTCCGCTCCTCGTAGTGATGTCACAGATGGTCAGACACCACACACCGGGTGGATGTTAGCTGGTAAATTCAATTACATGCGACCACAAAAAAGATGAATTATCAGATTTAATGGAGAACATGTTAGCAGTATTTGGCCTTGCAAATATCCCTCTTGTTACCCAGCTGAATATGCACAAATCTGCTGTGTAAGATTATAAGCCTACAAAACCTGTTGTGAATCAACATTTCCAATCAATGTAAAATTTATGAGCACAACAAATCTTAATGTCCCCTCTCAGGAGGAGTGGCACCAACTGTTTCTAAAGCATATTTGATTAACACATACATTTCGTATTAACACATAAGCAATTTTTACACAAATATGTTTGTATTGGCTGCATTACAGCTGCTGTCAGGACCACGTCGGTCATCCGGGACACGCACCTTAACACATCTGGGGATTAGGAGACCTACTGGCAGCTGCAGTTAGACCAACTATCATCCGTCTGTCAGGCAAGTGTGCCAAACTTTGTAGGCAACTGAAATTTTGCATAGTGTTTTGTCAAGGGTACGTAAAGCGAGTATGTAGAATGAAAAGTCTAACCTGTGTTCCACTGGCCCAGTGGAGTGATGCACATGGTTTTGCCACTTATGCCCCTTGTGCTCTCTGTAGTGAGCAAAATGTACACCTCCTACATGATTGCACTAAGTGGAAAGGGGGAATGGGAATGAGAGTTGTTAAGAGAGAGTGGTTTGTGTTGCTTCACACAGGTGGTACCTCCTCATGGTGCTTCACACTCGTTCGGCCTCCTAATCTACCATCTGACCCAGGGTCACTCTAGTGTCGGTTTGGCAGAGTCTAAAGGGATGAATATAAAATGTGTTAATAGGTTTGCTCATACATTCTCCTTAACAAGTAATAAGACTATCACATCTCTGATGTTAGGTTTGCAGTACACCCAGTACAGTCCTTCAGTAACCTCTCAGAAAGGGATTACATAGTGCCAAACAGGGTTTGCATGAAGAAACACAAGGCGGCAAACTAGGTTCATGCAATAAGGTTAGGGTTCAAAAGTCTTGTCTCAACAATGGACTCTAGGTTTTTGCATCAGGGGTGACTTTTAGTTAAACACATTAGTCTCTCTTGAAGAACAATCTTGTGTATAATACCATTAATGACGTATAATATTTGGTCCTGTCCCTCCCTAGGCCATGCACGTGCAACCTGAGGGAGTGGTTGCATCGGCCATGTATTACACTATCATGCATAAATTAGTGTCATTCATGCTGAGTATGATGCTTTACTCAGCTGGCAATAGCTGTTTTATCTATGCAGGTCGCTGGGATCAGCTGTTGCTGCTACCAAAAGGAACAAAGGCCGTATAGCTAACAAATCACTCCTGACTGGCATGCGCTCTGTGATGATGTGCAGGTAGATTCTGAAAACATCAAGTGCCTTCCTCTTCTTGGAAGTCAATATTCAGGAAAGGCATGGCACCAAGAATATGCCTTTTATAGTCATGAGCCTCTGTTGAAAAGGTTCTGGAACTGAATAATGCACAGTCTGAAAGTCTTTGGAGGAAGGGCTGAATCATGCACAAGGCTAAGTCATGCATAGTGTGAAAGTCTCTGGGGAAGGGCTTAGTAATGTAGAACATGGTGCAAGAAGGCATACATGAGATTCGCTTCCCTTTACATGTTTGGGGTTTAATAACACATCTACACAAACTGCCGGATGGACAGTTTACTGGTGTGCATGTATTTGTGTCGTTTTGACGAGATTCAATTCACTGGGAATATGCATATTTGAGCATGCTAGTGACCAGATGACTTCGGTGGAATGCCTTCTCCATGCCTGCATCTTCCTGGACTAGATTGGGGACAAAACCACTGTTGAGTCTTTATGAGTTTTCTAGTAGATTTTCTAGTGGCCATGACAAGTTCACAATAACTGAACTAACTCTTTTTAGCTTAACAGATGTTGCAACTTATTCTAAGCCTGTAATGGTGGTCTGTGATTTTCACCGTATGTACAGTGATGTCCATGTTTTGTTGATCAAGTTCACTTATCAATAATGCTGAAAGTTAATGAGGGTTAAACTTCTCTTTTTGAAGCTGCTGGATCAAAAAACTCATCATCGATCTAAGGCTCGAGGAGCCATTTCAGCAGCTAACCTCACGTGGCATATCCGAACCATACAGATATGTGGCTTGAGTTGGTGAGTCTGAGTTTGCATTTCACATGTTTGTTTATCACATCACTGCTATAGTCAGAGATATTATATGTTGGGTTTCACCAGCTACATATTATGTGTAACTGAAAACAGAGCAGAATATGTATTCAATTGATCCGTAGTGTCCAAATTAGTATGTTATACACTTCATCTGTCGCAATCTCTGTCTACAGCTACTGGAGACAATTAATTGCTTGATGAAATCAAACTATCTACCAGTGGAGGGTGGTGGGCAATCCAAGGAGAGAATCTGATCCTCCTTTGACCATCAGTATCAGTGGCCTGCACTACAAGAGGATGAGGAAGAAGGAAGAATATGAGCAGGAGCTGGTCAAGGAGGAGGACCTGGAGGAAGAGGAAGGCATTGATGGCCCAGTTGCCAAAAGACGGAAGGCAACTTCATGTACGGACAGCACTGTACTTTCTACTTCCTTTCTGAGGACTGCCATTCCCCAGTAGTCAGCCAACCAGCCACAAAATATAACAACCAAACATCACAATCTCACAGCATTCACGTCCCTAGGTTGATGTATAGCTTCTCCCACACATGCCTCACTTAAAGGTTGGTCACACACTTGCTCTCAAACAAGGAGATAAACCCCTGGTAAGGCACAGGTATCCTCTAGGCACGAATCTCCTCCCCACATGCGACCACTCCCCATGCATGTCTACCTGATGGTAATATCAGAGGGGATCCCAGGCAGAGGGTAATGGCAGATGCTCATGTTGGCCAAAGGGAGGATACATTTTTACAACAGCAGACCGAAGTGCGGCAGGATATTCATGCAATAGGGGCTACTCTGTCTGATATATCAGACTCACTACGAGAATTCCCGCAAGGGCAGACTGGTGCCTTGGAGAATTTTGCAAATTGTTGCCAATAAATATCTAGGATGTGCCAAAAGGAAATACAATTGAATAGTGAAGGGAGTGCAAGATAGCATGCCTTGGAAATGAAGATGATGGAGAGCATGTTGAAAATGGTCCAAAGTCTACTTTCAAGGTCAAAAGATGGAAGAAAACCAATATACTCACATGCACAGCCACTGGAACACCCACCTGCACTCCAACTTGAACCCTATTCTGCACCCCCACCTGCAGAGCTACCTGCACCCAAATCTGTACAGCCGCTCCATCATCTGTATAGCCACCTGCACTCAAAACTGTGCAACCCCCCCACATCTGTACAGCCAACTTCACTCACACCTATACCTCACCCTGCACATCCACCTGCATCCCCACCTACACACGCACCTGCACACAAGCCTGTACAGCCACACCCCATCTGTACCACCACATGAACCCAAACCTGTACAGCCACCATCATCTGTATAGCCACCACCACCCAACCTGTACAGCCACTACCTCCACCAGTTGTGCAGCCACTGGACCCACCAGCAGAGCCAATTGATCCACTTGCACAGGCAGCTGCCACACATTCACACACACATCGGCAGCCACCTAGAATAATGAATCACTTACAAACATCCTCACCCCCACAATTAGTAGTTCACAAGTGATATCCCCCATGACTATTGTAAATATGTTTTGTCAACCTATGTTTGCGAATAAGTATATATGCACTAATCACAACTTCTACCCTGAGTTGACTTTGATGTTTTAAAAAAATGATTATTCTGGCTATAAGCCATATATTTTAAATAACTGTTTGTGAGTAACACATGTCAACCCAGATTACCATCTGTGTCATGAGGCATCATGGCCAAACACATGCTAAACACTTACATATTTACAATTGAGCACACTTTATGCAACACACATATTTGAAAATGAATGACAGAGAGATTTTGTGAAATTATCATTCATATAGGTTTATCAAAAATGTAATAAATACGGAAAGATTACCTAAAGTTACAATTAAATTGTTAGATGGAATGGGAGATAGGAACACAAATAAAGTCTTCGAATAGAATGGACAAGGTAACTAGGAGGTGGTTCGGCAAAATAAGAAAATTTCATCGGGAAGCATCAGGAAAACCAGTCTATGTACAGAAGTTAAACATAATAGTACACAACCAAAACTTTGTCCAAATGCAAGAGTCCACCATTAACTTAAAAGAAAATTCCGCCCTGCCACATATAGTTTAGCAAGCAGACTTCATGCTCGGAGAGGAAGGTGGGGGGGGGGGGGTACAGTCACTGGCCATCCTAATTCTCATATTTTACAATTATATGAAAATCCCTTCCACATGTGAATGCACTTTGCAAGGTTGGTGCAGAACCGGAAACCCCATGGGAAGGGGTAGCAGTGGAAATACAGGGCACTGATGTACTGGGAAACACAACAACAGTGAAGAGGGGAGAAACCTCGAAACCGGTCATAGGATGCTTGCTTCCAGTCCAGGGAGGACCTGATTTGGCAGCTCGGGCTGGACTGTTCCCATGAGGCACAGGGTCAAGACTGATTTGCATATGGTCGAGTTCAAACAGGAATGGCATGGTGAGCAAAAAAACGATGGATTTAGGCCCAGATCTCTGTACTGCGGTGAATGTATGACATTGTTCTGCATTCTGTCCATCAACTGTTGTTTTTGCATTTGTCACCCCGAGTGGGACGGGTATGCCCAGACGTGCGTCCTGTGCTCTCCATGCCACTGGAATCAAGCAATCCTGGCTGAAGAGGGGTGAAACCCCGAAACCGGTCCTAGGATGCTTGTTTCCAGTCCAGGGAGGACCTGGCTTGACAGTTCGGGCTGGACTGTTCCCATGAGGCACAGGGTCACGACTGATTTGCATAAGGCTGGGTTCAAACGGAAATGGCATGGTGAGCAAAAAAACAATGGATTTAGACCCAGATCTCTGTACTGCGGTGAATGTATGACATTGTTCTGCATTCTGTCCATCAACTGTTGTTTTTGCATTTGTCACCCCGAGTGGGACGGGTATGCCCAGACGTGCGTCCTGTGCTCTCCATGCCACTGGAATCAAGCAATCCTGGCTGAAGAGGGGTGAAACCCCGAAACCAGTCCTAGGATGCTTGTTTCCAGTCCAGAGAGGACCTGGCTAGGCAGTTCGTGCTGGGCTGTTCCCATGAGGCACAGGGTTGATGAATACAAGCCCCAGCTAGGCCCGCAAGAGACAAGGGTTCGCTCTTCTGTAACGAAATCTATAAGGAAGTTGGCACGGAAACTGCAAAGTACAAAAACAACGTTTATTAACCCTTAAGGGTGGTCCTACAATCCACACAACACTCTTCAGTATTGCAAGGAGTAGCACAAAGAACTTGCATACACAGTCCCCTTTTATACACAGCAAAGGGGCTCATGAGTGGGTGGATACCACAGAGTTGAAGAACATTACCATTTAGGGTCATTCTCGATACCGAATCAATACATGGGCGGAGCTAACACACTCCTTGGGCCCGCGAAAACACATGGTCAAGCAAAGCTAATTATAACAGATGTGGTCAAGTCTGGGCATGCGCCAGACGGACAAGGGAGAACTATTTATAACCTGTTGCTAGGCAGATTACAAGAGCAACTAACACAGAGGTCGGACTCTCCTCGTGGTGGACACGTGGCAGCATGTCAATACAAAATGGAGTCCGGACTTCGGCCAACATAATGAGGAAAACACGATAAAAGGGAAACACTAATGTTTTCAGTAAATGCTTAATCACATTCTGCCTTAATTTACAACAGATGACCCTTTCAGCATTTACTGAAGACATCTGGCCTCCAGGAATAATCATCGTATATGTCAATTATCATCATTCCTTTAACCTCTTTAGCTAAACCCTTCTGGCGGGCAACATCGGCAATAGCTTTCTTATCTGGAATGCAGACTGAAATGCATACGGAACAGCACAATGGTCCACATTGAATACACATACAAAGAACGAACAGAATTGCTATAATAATGCAGAGACCAGTTAAGACTTTCCATCCCCAGGCAGTAACCAACGCCCAAAACCATCCAGAAAAGGACCAAGTGCCGTTTTCTGTGTGGATTTCAGCTGCTATTTTATGCAGCTTATTAATGGCGTTATAAACGGATGGCGTATGATCAGGAATGAACACACAGCAGCTACTTCCAATAATTTTACAGGCTCCTCCTCGATCAGCTAGCATTACATCCAATACCATACGGTTCTGCAATGCAACAATTCTGGTAATCTGTAATTCTTCCGTAAGATTCCCAAGAGCAGCAGCAGTCTGATTAGTCACAGCTTCTACCACTCTTGTTAATCTTCGGATCTTCCTACTATTCAAAGCGGCTCCAACAAAGAAGAACAATCCTAAATTGAAATCAATATACTGTTGCAAACTGGTATCTGTTTGATCCACCTCGTCAATTGATAGAGTACGTTTATATCTATTTACAGTCACATTATTCAACAGTTTTAAATCCTTATGATATGACGCGGGTGCTAAAAATACAGGAGGTAATAGGAATGATACATAGCATACCCCAGACCACCCAGCCGGCAAACGGTAATAACCTTTATTTCCACATACAAAGTAGGTATTATGGGATGCTAGGAAGGTGCTGTTATTTAACCCATCGATGTTTAACACAGTTATACAATCACTGACACCAACAGGGATAAAACCCACACTCTGGACACACAGGTCCGCTTGGGCTTGTGCTACTTGAATGACAAATTTGTCCTTCCCCACAGTGTCTCTGGTGTTCGTGAAGATATAGGGGATGGATTCATTGTCCGGTCGGTACTCTTCCCATTCCCAAATTGTCCCATTCGCTTGTGGATATCCATTCTTGTCCTGATGGCATTCTTTATTAAGTCTGAAAAGCAATCGTCCCACTGTCGGTTTTCGAGTGGCAAACAACAGAGTGTACCATGCTCTACAGGAGCCATTGTGAGAGAAAGGAAGTGGTATGAATGGCGTACCTCCTTTCTTCTGATGGGCTGGCATCATCCCACATATCCAACAGTTCGTAGCATTTGTAGCAACGTGGGTGTGATGCAGCATCTGAATGAAAGTGTTATTCAAATAAGACTGACGATGCTTCAACTCTTGATATGGCAATGTATAAAAGTAGTGCTCCGCAGGCACTGGAGTCGTCAACACAAGTGTCTCTCGGGCAGGAGTTGCCTCCTCCACAAACCATGTGGTTATACCAACGATAGCTACGGTTAGCATGAACCCCAACGCACAAAGAATTTTCTTCTTCTCCATGTCAAAGGAAACAATACCCTGATATCTTCCTGAAACTAAAAAGTCTGTCAGAACTCTTCCCCTTGGGCAGCGGTTGATTTCTTCACCAGCGGGCCAAGACGGGTGTCGCTACACTAATGCAGGGCTGATCCCCCCCCTTGCCTCATCGGCTCTCCGTTTCACTAACCCAAGGGCCGTTCTGACAGTATGTCCCGGTACTGGAAACCTCACTTCCTTGGTCGCAGATGATATCGCCTTCTTCCAGAGGTCGTATGGTCCGGAAAGAGCTCCTCAGTGTCGTTTGGCTCTGCAGCACGGCCTGTCTCTGCTGCTAGGATGTCTCGTTGATCGGTCAGCACGGCAGACTCCACCAATCCGGGCGGTACCTTTCGACAGTGCAAGGAATGGATCCAATTCTTCCTGTTCGAGACTCGCACTGCCGTCCTCGTTGCAAGAAGAACTTGCTCAGGTCCGACCCATCTCGGCTCCAAACTATTCGTTCTGTCGAAGACCTTCACCATGACATGATCCCCAGGCCGGAGACCATGTCCTTCACCGGTAGACCGATCAGGGAGCGCCTCTCGGACCTGTTGATGAATAGAAACCAAGTTATCCGTTAACTGTGCCAGATAATCACTCATCATCACACAAGGTACATCATACACAGCCTTAGGCCTGGGTGGACCCCAAATATTCATTGGGCGTCCAAATACAATCTCATAGGGTGTAAGGCCGGTTCGAGAGTGTGGCACCGACCTAATTGACAATAACGCCAGTGGCAAGGCGTCTGGCCAAGTCAAAGATGTTGAAGCTTGGATTTTGGCGATCTTAAGCTTCAGTGTACCATTATATTTCTCGACTAGTCCTGCAGACTGAGGGTGGAACACGGCGTGGAACTTCTGGGTGATGCCTAGGCCCTTCAAGACATACTTTTTAACATCCGCTACAAAGTGAGGGCCATTATCACTCCACAGAAGTCTACAAACGCCGTATCGGGGGAAAAACTCTTTCAGCAATAGCTTCGCTGTAGTCATTGCAGTATTGTCTTTCGCAGGGTACGCCTCAACCCATTTACTGAAGGCGCAAACCACTACTAGAACATACTTCAAATTGTTACAGCGCTCAAGCTGGATGTAATCCATCTGCAGAACCTCAAAGGGTGCAGTGGGTGTCGCAAATCCTCCTGCTGGAGTTCGCGTACCTTTCCCTGGGTTATACTTCAGGCAGATCATACAGGTCTGCACCACCCTCTTTGCCGTGCTAGCAATCTCTGGATGCTCCCAGACTTGGGTAAGCAATTTCACAATTGCGGAAGCTCCAACATGTGCTAGCCCATGTGCCATCTGGACCATAGGTTGTACAAAAGCCGTGGGTAACTTCCATCTATCCATCTGCTTATTTCTCCAGCAACCCTCGTCATCCAGTTCTCCTTCGCTAGCCCATTGTTCCCGCTCTTTGTCAGAAGCGGTCTTTTGTATTTCTCGCACTTCCTCCTTCGCATCATGCCATCTCTCCACCTGTGACTTCACTACATACATGGCAGTAGTACCGGGCTGCATCGCAGTCTCCCGTGCTACTCGATCCGCTAACGCATTCCCTTCTCCAACCTTATCAACTACTTTCCTATGGGCACTACACTTAACAATGGCAATTTTCTTTGGGTATGTCAATGCAGTTAAAAGATTGTGGACTAACTCCCCATGCATTATCTGTACCCCATGTGACGTTAGAAACCCTCTCTCCTTCCAGAGTAGGCCGAAATCGTGCGCTACTCCGAAGGCATAGCGGCTGTCTGTGTAAACATTCACACACAATCCTGTACTGAGCTCACACGCTCGTGTTAACGCTATCAGTTCCGCTGCTTGAGCTGATTTCTGTGGTATGCGTGCTGTCTCCACTATCGTCTGTAACGTGGTAATTGCATACGCTGCTGAAGTCGTACCATCTGGTAGCTTCAGGCATGATCCATCCACCCACAACTCTCCATCTACATCTGAAAAGGGCGTATCCTGGAGATCAATACGACCCTTTGTTTGTTCCTCAGTCACAAGAATACAATCATGCGCTTTCTGCGCCTCAGGCTGGGTCTCGGGGTATGGCAACAATGTGGCCGGGTTTAATGTCACGCACCTTTTTATCGTAATATGAGGAGCTAAAAGCGTCAACTCATATCCCGTTAAGCGGGCACTGGTCAAATGCTGCGTCTTTGTTTGATTAAGCAGGGCATCAACAGCGTGGGGAACTAACACCAATAGTTTATGGGACAATACAATTCCTTCACTCTGCCGTATTGACACAGCTGTCGCCGCAACCGAGCGAAAAAACCCTGGCAATGCTCGGGCGACAGGATCAAGTACAGCCGAAAAGTATGCACAAGGGCGCTGCTTATCGCCGTGCATCTGCACTAAGACTGATAATGCACATCCATCTTTCTCATGCACATACAACGAAAAGGGTTTTGCATAATCAGGGGTCCCTAACACTGGTGCTGAACAAAGGGCCTGTCTTAATTGCTGAAAAGCAGCATCACACTCATCTGACCAGGGGATCGGGATGGGCGTGTCTTTTGTCAAGAGCGCTAGTAATGGCTTAGCTATGTGTGAAAACCCCAATATCCACTGTCTACAAAAAGAAACAAGACCCAAAAATGCACGCACATCCTTCTGCGTGGATGGCCTTGGTGTGTCCAAAATTACTTGTATACGATCTGGTGTGAGTGCACGCCCCTCCTTAGACAAAAGGTGACCCAAATAAGTCACCTTTGGTCTACAGAATTGCAATTTCTTCCTAGAGACCTTGTGATTGTGGGATGCTAAAAAGGAAAGTAAGGCTATCGTGCTTTTCTCGCACAACTCCAGGGTGTCAGCCGCCAACAGGATGTCATCGACATATTGAATGAGGGCGACCCCCTCGAGTAAAACAAAGGAATCCAACTGTCGCTTCAAAGCCTGACTATAAATACTAGGGCTTTCTGTATAGCCTTGGGGAATTCTACAAAAACGATAAGATCTATTGTTTAATGTGAACCCAAAGAGAAATCGGCTATCAGAGTGAATGGGAATAGAAAAGAAGGCATTTTTCAAATCAATCACTGAGAACATGGTCGCCGTAGGCGGGACCAAGGTAAGCAACGTCGTGATATCGGAAACCACCGGATACTGAGGTATCACGATCTTGTTCACCTCCCTCAAATCAATTATGAACCGATAGACCTTTGCATCCGTGTCCTTTTTCAGAATAGGGAGAATCGGACTGTTACAGATATTATAGGGAACTTCTTCCACTACTCCTACTGCGATCAGGTCTTGCACAATCTGTATGAGAGCTTCCTCGCCCTCCTGGGAAATAAGATACTGGGGGAGGCGCGGTAGTACCGCCCCCTCCTGGACACTAATGTGGACCGGGGGAATCACCATTTGTCCGACATCTGTGTCCGATGTCGCCCATAAAGTTCGGGGGAGGGTAGCCAACAACGCATCCTCTGAGATCGTACACATCCGTCCAGATCGGGGGTAGTTGTCATTTAAAATCACCCTCACACCCTCAGGGGAGCAGCGGATTGTAGCCCTAAAGTACTTTAACATATCAAGGCCCATAATGTTATCCGGTGTGTACGGAGCAAGCAGAAACGGACAAGGCGCAGAAAAACAGTCAACTTTAAATGCAAGGGGCTGTGAAAGAGGGCTTCGGGAGAGTGTACCGTCAAACCCTACCGATGTAACTATTGAGCCGGATGGGGGAGCCCCCGGAACCAAGTACCTAGACAATGCACTACGTGTCGCTCCTGTATCCACTAGGAACTGATCAGTAGAACCTAAAACCTCAGCCGATACATAAGGACCCGTCTGATCGACCGGCACCTCAACTGATTCGGACCCCCATCCTACGCATTCCTATGCATGCTGAGAATCATGATATCCTGAGCGATCGATGTCCGATACATGATACTGATGCTGGCGATCAAAAACATTTGAGCTATCTCGGTGCTGGCTAGCAGTATCGAAACGGACATTATCGTTGGAATTCCCTCTAAAGTTCGAGAAGCCCCCTCTGCCTCTCGGGCCACCCGGAGTGTGCCCCTGACGCGAAGCACGCAACGCTGGGCAATCCCTGGCCCAATGGCCCAACTGCTTGCAATACGCACACTGGTTCCTATTCAAATCAGATCGGCCCGAAGGGGGACCATAAGATCCGCCCCTTCCCCTATTATTATTACCCCGGCGGGGCGGGCCATATACTTGTGCTAACATCACTTTGGTTTTAAGATCTTTCGATTTCTTCTCCTCCTGGCCCTTCGCCTCGTGCTCCTGACGCTCATAATACTGGGCAATGGTCAGAAGGGCCGTCGGTGTCGCGGAGGACCAAGAACTCTCACTCGCTTTTAACCGGGCCGCAACTGCCGGCAGCAGATTAGCCACATATTTGTCCGCGAAAAGGTGGCGGCCCGTGTCGTCAGTAAGCGACTGGCCACTAAAATCATGGAACGTTTCCTCGAAACGCGTAAAGAAGTCCGCGACTGACTCGTCAACTTTCTGTTTACATGCTGCTAACATATTCCAGTCAATCTTTTTAGGGGGGATAATCGTCTTCAACTTAGCCACAATAGCCGCAGGGAGATCTAAAATATTCTGGGGTGGTTTCTGTGCGGGCTTCCGTTCCCTATCCTCATCCTCAAGGTCAGACCACCGGGCCTTGAAGGCAACCGCATCATCTACCTTCCGGACAGAGCGCCACGTATCCGGCGGTAGGATAAGGCCAAAGAACAGGTCTATATCCGCCAAGGTCATAATGCAAGAATTCAAGGCCCCCTCGACTTCTTCATAGAAGGCCGCTGGATTCTTGCGGGGGTCAGGCAGCGCATTCTTTAATGCCATAACATCGGCCCTATGCCATGGAGTATAAACCCAATTATATACAAAATATCCCTTTGCATCGGCGGAGTTAACATCCGAGCTAGTCCCCGCTCCCTTAGGAGGAACATACAAAGGCGCCGCCTCTCGCATTGGTTTAACATGCACTATGTCATCCTTATCTGACTGGGAGGCGGATGGGTGGCCCCCTGCTGCAGACGAATCCGACTGCTTCTCCTCCTCCGTTTGTTGACGTGCTTTCTCTCTAAGGGCCAGTACCTCGTCCCGCAAAGCGAACAGCCGCCGAGCCGCCTCAGAAGCCTTAGGGGGAGAAAAAACACCATTACGTAATGCTCCGGCATCCGAAGACACGTCGTCAGGCTCAAGGACACTAGAATATTTTCGGAAAGCAGCAATTACTTCTTCTGAAAAATGAGACAGAAAATACACCCTCTCTCTATCTTGCCACGACCCCCAAGCATGGAACAACTCATCCATAGACATCTTGCCTTTAAGTGCACGGAGGGAAAGTTTCCGAAGCTCAGCCATATGCTCGGCCGATAACATGGACCGTGTGTCGACCTTACCCGGAGCCGGGCCAGAGTCTTGCGGCCGTGGAGCAGATGCGCCAACATAAGGGGGCGGAGAACGATCTAGTAAATAAAAATCGTCATCAGGATTATTAAGGACAGGATAAAGCGGCTGACGAACAACATATTGACCCGAAACTTGTAGCCTACGCTCTTTCTCGTGTCTGTCCGTTTGCTCTTTGTCCTCCCGACGCTTCGCTTCCTGCGCTCGCACATGATCATTCTTTCGCTGCTCCTTATCAAACAGCGCTTTCTCACGTTTCTCTCGCTCACACACTTCCTTCACCCATAATCGCACACACTCAAACATATCCTGACGAGCACGTCGCTTACACATACACTGTTCCACATACTCAATCTTACGTATATCAAACGATCCATACAAAGGCCATCGCAACTCAGGATCCTTCCTAGTATATTTCCTCCATAACGTGCTGTACATTATGGAAGAAAGACCATGCTTCACGTACATATCCCTATTAGGAGTCCCCTCTGGGGGAGCTGGAGCAGATTCCTCGAGGTTCAACCGGTTCCCAAGACAGCAGCACCACTTACGAAGTGCGCTAAAAGCAGGCATGCTATAAATAATGCAAAATATGCAGTATTATCAAGAAAAATGGCACTTAATCGTTGCGCCGTTCAAAGTTTACACAACTCCGGAGAAATTTCTCCACATTACCTGCCTATATGTGTTGCAACGCATATATTTTCACAAAGACAAATTCAAAATATGACTAGTCACCATCAATCAAACTCAAATAGCCAGACCAGGCTTCAAAACTCGGAGCAAGTACCGTACAACGGTTCTTACCAATCAAGAGTCCAGGTTCCAACTGCCAAGCTCCACAATCGCCCAAACGGCTCTCACGGCAGGACCGACAGAAGAGGTCTCAGTCGATGACCGGCGCCACCCAGATGGTCAGCTCGGAAGGGAAGGAAGAAAAACCTCGGGATGCCAAGGCTAAGACGCCGCTGGCAGTGATCACGTCCCCGGCCAAACTCCTCACCTTCGTCGCGACCAGTCCTTCGAGCATCCGAGTCGCCGATGAGCCCCACGTGACGGGCGCCAATTGATGAATACAAGCCCCAGCTAGGCCCGCAAGAGACAAGGGTTCGCTCTTCTGTAACGAAATCTATAAGGAAGTTGGCACGGAAACTGCAAAGTACAAAAACAACGTTTATTAACCCTTAAGGGTGGTCCTACAATCCACACAACACTCTTCAGTATTGCAAGGAGTAGCACAAAGAACTTGCATACACAGTCCCCTTTTATACACAGCAAAGGGGCTCATGAGTGGGTGGATACCACAGAGTTGAAGAACATTACCATTTAGGGTCATTCTCGATACCGAATCAATACATGGGCGGAGCTAACACACTCCTTGGGCCCGCGAAAACACATGGTCAAGCAAAGCTAATTATAACAGATGTGGTCAAGTCTGGGCATGCGCCAGACGGACAAGGGAGAACTATTTATAACCTGTTGCTAGGCAGATTACAAGAGCAACTAACACAGAGGTCGGACTCTCCTCGTGGTGGACACGTGGCAGCATGTCAATACAAAATGGAGTCCGGACTTCGGCCAACATAATGAGGAAAACACGATAAAAGGGAAACACTAATGTTTTCAGTAAATGCTTAATCACATTCTGCCTTAATTTACAACAGGGTCAAGACTGATTTGCATATGGCTGGGTTCAAACTGGAATGTCATGGCGAGCAAAGAAACAATGGATTTAGGCCCAGATCTCTGAACTTGGGTGAATGTATGACATTGTTCTGCATTCTGTCCATCAACTGTTGGTTTTGCATTTGTCACCCCGAGTGGGACGGTGTGCTCTCCATGCCACTGGAATCAAGCTATCCTGGCTGAAGAGGGGTGAAACCCCGAAACCGGTCCTAGGATGCTTGCTTCCAATCCAGGGAGGACCTGGCTTGGCAGTTCGGGCTGGACTGTTCCCATGAGTCACAGGGTCAAGACTGATTTGCATATAGCTGGGTTCAAACTGGAATGGCATGGTGAGCAAAAAAACGATGGATTTAGGCCCAGATCTCTGTACTGGGGTGAATGTATGACATTGTTCTGCATTCTGTCCATCAACTGTTGTTTTTGCATTTGTTACCCCGAGTGGGACGGGCATGCCCAGATGTGGGTCCCATGCTCTCCATGCCACTGGAATCAAGCTATCCATGGCTGAATAGGGGTGAAACCCCGAAACCAGCCCTAGGATGCTTGTTTCCAGTCTAGGGAGGACCTCGCTTGGCATTTCGGGTTGGACTGTTCCCGTGAGGCACAGGGTCAAGACTGATTTGCATATAGCTGGGTTCAAACTGGAATGTCATGGCAAGCAAAGAAACAATGGATTTAGGCCCAGATCTCTGTACTGGGGTGAATGTATGACATTGTTCTGCATTCTGTCCATCAACTGTTGCTTTTGCATTTGTCACCCCGAGTGGGACGGGTATGGCCATACTTGGGTCCCGTGCTCTCCATGCCACTGGAATCAAGCTATCCTGGTTGAAGAGGGGTGAAACCCCGAAACCGGTCCTAGGATGCTTGTTTCCAATCCAGGGAGGACCTGGATTGGCAGTTTGGGCTGGACTGTTCCCATGAGGCACAAGGTCAAGACTGATTTGCAAAAGGCTGGGTTCAAGCTGGAATGGCATGGTGAGCAAAAAAACGATGGATTTAGGCCCAGATTCCTGTACTGGGGTGAATGTATGACATTATTCTGCATTCTGTCCATCAACTGTTGTTTTTGCATTTGTCACACCGAGTGGGACGGGTATGCCCAGACGTGGGTCCTGTGCTCTCCATGCCACTGAAATCAAGCTATCCAGGTTGAAGAGGGGTGAAACCCCGAAACCGGTCCTAGGATGCTTGTTTCCAGTCCAGGGAGGACCTGGCTTGGCAGTTCGGGCTGGACTGTTCCCATGAGGCACAGGGTCAAGACTGATTTGCATATGGCTGGGTTCATACTGGAATGGCATAGTGAGCAAAAAAACTATGGATTTAGGCCCAGATCTCTGTACTGGGGTGAATGTATGACATTGTTCTGCATTGTCCATCAACTGTTGTTTTTGCATTTGTCACCCCGAGTGGGACGGGTATGCCCAGACGTGGGTCCGTGCTCTCTATAACACTGGAATCAAGCTATCCTGGCTGAAGAGGGGTGAAATCCCGAAACCAGTCCTAGGATGCCTGTTTCCAGTCCAGGGAGGACCTGGCTTTGAGGTTCGGGCTGGACTGTTCCCATGAGGCACAGGGTCAAGACTGATTTGCATATGGCTGGGTTCAAACTGGAATGGCATGGTGAGCAAAGAAACGATGGATTTAGGCCCAGATCTCTGTACTGGTGTGAATGTATTACATTGTTCTACATTCTGTCCATCAACTGTTGTTTTTGCATTTGTCACCTCGAGTGGGACGGGTATTCCCAGACGTGGGTCCCGTGCTCTCCATGCCACTGGAATCAAACTATCCTGGCTGAAAAGGGGTGAAACCCCGAAACCGGTCCTAGGATGCTTGTTTCCAGTCCAGGGAGGACCTGGCTTGGCAGTTCGGGCTGGACTGTTCCCATGAGGCACATGGTCAAGACTGATTTGCATATGGCTGGGTTCAAACTAGAATGGCATGGTGAGCAAAATAACGATGGAATTAGGCCCAGATCTCTGTACTAGGGTGAATGTATGACATTGTTCTGCAGTCTGTCTATCAACTGTTGTTTTAACTTTGTAAAAGTGACATTTTCTAAATTGTAATGAAATATACGACGTTACCATTAAAGAGGGTTTATCATTACAATTTCATAGCTAGTAAACATGATCTATACACCTCCTTTCAATTAGGAACACCTCCTTTCAATTAGGAATTACAGCTCATTAAATTCAATAAGAAATCCCCAATGTTATCTTATGGGCGGGGTAAGGCTTCACTGTAATAAATGGGCAGTTTAAGGCTTGGCAAGGGGGATTAGATGCCATTATGACATGGCAGTGGGATTTGACACATTGCATTCAGGCTGCAATCGCAGGCAAGGGACAAGTTTTGGAGGACTACGTAAGTGGGTGGTACAATAAATGGTGCAGTCCCACTGGCAGCATTTAATTTACAGGCCATGGGTATATGGTATACCACTCTACAAAGGACTTATAAGTAAATTAAATATGCCAGTTAGGTATATCCCAATCAAACCATGCTTAGGGGAGTGAGCAAAAGCACTTTAGTACTGGTTAGCAGTGGAAAGGTGCACGGAGTGCTAAGGTCAACAAAAGCAAAAATCCAGCAAACATTGGAGGTAAGTAGGCAAAATGTTTGGGGCGACCACCCTAAGATTGGCAGGTCTAACAGTTTTCATCTGGACTCTCAGCCATGTCGGGGGGCTGGATAGATGAACAGAGCAGCAGGATGGAGGGGGATGCCTCTCTGAGGTGAGGATGGCACAGAATTATCACAGAGGCCCTGATTTGAATGTCAGTCGGAGTTGTCTCCAACCAACATCCCTGCGGTTTCGGAACTGACCAACCTCGGAACGGCTGTCCGAAATGGCAATTACGATGTGACCACACATGGTGCGGTCACAAACTCCCATTTCACTATTGGAGCTTGTGCGGTGATCGAATACCGGCCGCATCACAAGCTCCCATAGAAAAATGGGAAACACTGTTAATTGCAGCACCATGTAGCAGGCACCTCATGGTGCCTGCGGCACGGTGCAGGTATTTACAGGGGGCCACCAACCGGAAGCCATGGAAGAAGGTGCCCCAGCTAGGGATCGCCAAAGTCACTTTCCGGCAGTCTTTCCATGTCGGAATGCTCGACATTGAAAGCCTGTCGGAAGCCGCCATCAGTAAGGGATTATGTTACGGTTCTTACTAGCCTGCAGGCTCCTTGAGCCTGTTTGAAGCCAATTTGAATTCTGACCGCTGTAATCGTAATACGGCAAACAAAATTCAAGCCAAGGATGTCGGCTGAAAAGACCAACATTCAAAGTAGGGCCAAAATGTCTGACTTCATTTTCCAGTATGTCATTTCCTTGAGCCGCACATGGGGTGGAGATTCTGAAATTGGGGCAGAGGCTCAACACTCTGTGTGGAGACTCTGCATTGAGACCAGAGAGCAACACATATACACAGGTAAAACATTCAGGAAACAACATATACAACATGCTGATATAGCATGAAGTGTAGGTCTCATGTTGCTGATCGTCATAGATGAGCGCAGTTGGAGTACAGATCTGCTCTTACAGGAGATTCATGTTGGTGGGAGGCAAATGCTAATGAGTCTTGGTGCAAATAGGCTAGTTATTGGTCACAAGGAGCCCAAAAGTCAGGATTTTCAACTTTTACCTCAAGAGGCACTTTCACTGATGCCAGCGAAGGGTCCAGAATCTGGTGGCACCTCTTGAGGATGAGGACTCACTCCAGCAGAGGTCAGCAGCAGAGCTCAGGCAGGTCCAAGCAGGAACAATTGGGCTGGGTAGCAGCAGGGAGGACTTTGGAATCTTGTTGTTTCCTGTAGCTCAAACAGGAAGTCAGACGACTGAATTTTGTAGTCACTCTGGGTATCCTGGGATCAAGGAAAGCAGATTTGGTTCCAATCTGTGTATGACGACAAAGGCAAGGGCGGGCTTGGGATTAGGCTCCTTTGTGCTTGCTGCAGACAGGGCCTTTGAAATGTAATCAGGGCCGGGTACCGCTCCTCAACAGCCATCCCACCTTTTCCAGCTATACCTAGGTCCCATTGTTAGGTGTCTGGGCCCAGTACACATTTTTAATTGAGGAACCATTAATAGCCCAGGCAGCTGGAAACTCATAGGAAGGCCTCAGAAACTTTGGGCACGGAAATGTCAACTTCCTAAACGTGGAATTTTAAAATTATAATCTAAAATCTGACATTACCACGAAAGAGGATTTTAAATTACAATTCATTTGAGTGTCAACAGTGTTTCTCCATCTGCTCTCCATCTGAAGTTAGCACTTTTTAAATTGATACAAGGTATCCCAAAGATCATTTTTACTACCAGTTCATGTAAAACTTAAACCCACATGTACAACCTTTTAAAAACCATGTACCCTGACCTATGGCCATTTAGGGCCTACCTTAGAGCTGACTTGTAAGTATTACAAATAAATGTTTAGACCTGACAAAAGGCTTATTTTGACAGGTGGAAATGGCAGTGAAAGGCCTGGGACATGTTTTAAAGAACTACCTTAGAAGGTGGCAGAAAGAGTGTTATTGCCTACTAGTAGCATTTAATTGACAGTCCCTGGGTACAGAGAGTACCCTTTACTTGGGACTTACAAGTAAATTAAATGTACCAATTAGGTGTAGTATAATTTTAGCATGTTTGAAGGAGGGAACACAAACACATAAGCACTGGTTAGTAGGGTAACGTGGGCAAAGTCTTAATATCAATAAAAAAAGAGTTCAGCAAGGAAATGCATACTGGGGTGACCCAGCAGAAAGGGTCAGGTCCAGCAGCCATGCTACATTGAGGAGATATGGTTTCTAAATAAATAAATATTCAGTCATGCTATCCACCATCTACTGGATTGTGCTTGCATCATCCGAACACTGGTAGTGTGTATCCCTTTATTCTTTTCTCGCGCTTGTCTTCCTTGCTCTTTTGAACTTCAAGCATGCGAACTTCAGAAAATCATGTATGTAAATGAAAACTTGTCCCTCCAGAACTCCATCACAATTTTCATAATCACGAGAAAATAATGTTGCATTTGCTGCTGTGAACGATAAATATATCTTCGGGAACGCCATGCACTCTCTGTCGGCTGATGCCTTTCTGTAACAAAAGATCAAGGCATTAAAGCAGAACAGGTACAAGAGCGCAAGGCAAACGTATCGCTCGAAAGTGCGCCGTGATTTTGAAGTAGTGCTCAGCATTGAAGAGCCCAAACCGCCATAGCGCCTGCATTTATTTCAGCAACGGCCTTTAGCCAGTTTAAGCCTTTGCAATTCTTTGACTCTCTCTCTCTAATCGTTAATGTTGCTTGACCTCAATGAACTAATTTGGCTCATGGAAAAAACCTGCTCATTAGGGTGATGTAATTAACTGAAAAGTAGACATCTTGCCAAGCCTGGTTTTCTTCGCCGAGCAGCACCTGGGCGAATGCCTGAAACTCAATTACTCGATGCTAGCCTTGTTAGCGAGAACAATGTGCTGCAATGGTCCCTAGTCCCAATAACCTTGTTTCCTGTACTTGGATTTATTAATATTTTTCCCTTTCCACTCAACCACGGATATGACAAATTACGTATAACGTGAAGCAATTTGCATGGAATAAAAAGAAAGAAACGTAGAGGAAGCAGCACGTGCGGTGGCAGATAATGATTATGCAAATGTTAATAGGATTACAAAAAACAAGATTGCCATACATTCTTCCGCTTTTTTTCACAAAATAATTTAGATCCAATCATGTGTGAGATAATGCACAGAACAGGATTGATTAAAACACCGCAAGGAATTGGTGAACTAAAAAGTCCTGAATAAACTTCCCATGGAATGTTTTATGATTGCATTCCTTTCATGGTTCTCTTTTCCAGCATGTCACCCGTCTTTGTTTATATGTTGTATTTAGTGTTTCTTTCTAATAGACTCAAAAGAAATCCAGAACCCTGCTTTTGTACGAAAGGGTTGATAAAATGAAATACAAGGGACAGATTTACAAGCCCCTTGCGCCACTTTTGCGTCACTTTTCCCATGTTAAAAGTGACGCAAAAGTGGCGCAAGGGGCTTGATCTGCCCCAAGGTGTTTACAGTAAATAGGGATTGTTTCAGTAAGCCATTTTCAGAAATATCACCCGATGTCAACTCTATTTCTGCATTAAAATTTGAGAAGTATAAATGCTGGTTAAAGTTTATGTCTGGCACGGCAGCAGCAGCGATTAGAAGATAATAATATGAAATGTTGCATACATTTATTTTTATATGAAGAATAATCTGGCAATTTCAATGCATTATTTTTGCCACCTTGTTCAATTTGTGATCATGGATAATAGCAAGACAGACTTTCTACAAGATGTGGTAATCATTCTTCCTTTGCAACCACTTCTCCTGTGACTGAGGGTGGTAGGCAATAGGCAGGACCCGCAAGATAGGAAATATTTCTATAACTCTTCAGTGTCATTACATTTATGTAAATTAGTTGCTGAAATATGTATAGGTTGCACAGGCTTTGATTTGAAAAATGCCCCAAAACGTGCTACTTTTTAGTATAACACTTCCATGGCCATACTGCATTTGTATGTGTTCTGTGTATTCATTTCTTGGATAGACTAAGGACTCTTTTCTCACACCTGCATCAGGATGGACACTTCTGTAAATAAAGCATATGTGCATGCAGACATTATAACCTGCCAAGGTCTATCTGCTATTTACTGCTGAAAAACAAAGTTAATTTGTGCATTTGATTTTGTGGTGTTGTAGCTAGATATCTACAGAAATGCTATACTTGTCTCAAAAATACTGGTTGCAAATTGAGACCCGCCTTTTGCGAACACTAAATAGTGCAACAGGCCCCTAGAGAACAAAAGTAAAACTTTGCTTGCAGTGAGTTTGTCTTGAGGATTGTATGAACAAGATAGAACAAAATATCAATGACTAATATGATGATATAGGCGGTGCATCCAAGAAAAAAGTTCAACATAAGGAGAGTATAGTTACATCTTTGATGCAAAGTGAAAGGAGCAGCACGAAACTGTCAGTACATGGTTATGCAGCAGTAGATTTGACCAGTATGATATGAGGTAACTGAACATCTAGGTTTAAGTATATTTTTAATATGCAGTTTAACTGACTTGTGATTTGTTCCAAGAATGGGATGAGAAGCTTGCATTTAAAAAACGTTCGCAAGGACACCAGAAACACTGTTGCAGGACTCACGTAGGTTAGTTATTAAGCTTAACCTATATAATTTGTCTGGTGATCAGTGTAGGAGATGGATTGCAAAATATGTAGGGCCAAATGTATCAAAAGTTCTGCGTCACCATTGTCTCACGCAAGTGGATGCACAGTGATGCAAAACCTAGAACAAGATTTACCAAGCCTGACCCTGTGTGCCTTGGTAAATCTGTAGTAACACAAGGTAGCGCGTGCCTTGGCCTTGCGTTAGTCTGCCCAGGCAGGCATTCCATGGGTTGAGTGTGGGTCTTCCCACACATACACCCATGGATTTTGATGCATTCCAAGATTTCTACATGTGTTGCATTCTGCAACACACAAAGAAAGAGGAAAACACCTAAGAGGATTGTTTTTGTGCAGGAAGGTGCACCTTCCTGCAGAGAAACAATACTAACTGCAACACAAGCACCCTTGCATCTTGGTTCAAGAGTGCTTGCATTGGCACTAGTCAGCACATAGTGCACCAGCACAAGTAGAGGACAGGAATGTGTCATATAATGTTAAATATAGCTCATTCATGCCCTCTCCCTGTCAAGCAACGCAGCACAGCAAAGTGTCTTTTTGCACTGCGTTACATGACATTTTGATAAATCTGCCCCTTAGTCTGTGAGAGGTAGGGGGCAGTTGTATGTGAAAGACCCGTGAGGCATGAGGCACAGGGTCAAGACTGATATACGTGGGTCCCGTTCTCACTACGCCACTGGAGTCAAGCTATCCTGGCTGAAGAGGGGTGAAACCCCGAAACCAGTCCTAGGATGCTTGATTCCGGTCCAGGGAAGACATGGCTTGGCAGTTCGGGCTGGTCTGTTCCCATGAGGCAAAGGGTCAAGACTGATTTGCATATGGCCATGTCTAAACTGGGGTGGCGTGGTGAGAAAAATAACAATGGATTAAGCCCAGATCTGTGACTGGGGGTGAATGTTTTGCCTATGTGCAACATTCCGTCCATCATCTTGTGTGTTTTGCTGTGAAAGACCCATGTCCCAAATAATGTCCCATTGTTTTGCTGAAAAGGGATCCCGTTCTAACATTAGAAAGTGTGTGTTCTATTTAGTTAGTATAGTATGTGGTGTTTTGCTAGGTTGTGAACACAAAAAGGCTGAAGTAAGTTTGTCGATAGTGGAGAAAAAGGATTGAAAAAACCAAATTAGAATAATGCTAGAAAGGAAATTAGCTAACGGGGTCACCAGGATCTCAGTGGTTGCAAAACCTACCCCACCATGAGATGTTCTTAGGGAGCCATGAGGAGAGGAGATTGTTGATTTTAATAATGGTTTGTAGTTCTTTATGAGCAACTGAATAGGACAGATTACTATTGAACCAATTACCTAAATATTTGATAAAGTTGGGTTTCCAATGGGGACCTGTGCCTTTAATGCCTGATGAGAGAGAAAGTGGGTTGAGAAGAACCACCTCTGTTTGTCCTTATTTAAGAGGTATCCTGAAAATCGAATGAATGATATTAAGGATAGCCGGCTCTGCTAAGTCTATCTCTTCTGATAATATTAAAATATCATCAGCATAAGCCACCTTCTTGAATCAGGCTTTGTGCAAAGAAAAAACTTTACAGTTGGATGAATTGTTACAGAGGCGAATAAGTGGGTCAATGGAAATAATAAAAAGGGGCGGAGGGGCAGGCTTGACGCGTGCCTTGTTGAAGAGAAAGGGAATCCAATAGTGACCCATTGAGCTTGATGCATGCAGCGGAACCATCGTATAGTGACAGACCCATTGTTATGACAGGATCCCTGAGCCCACACCAGCTTAAGGTCACCTCAAAGTATGAAACCCTGAGGTCTATAAGTCCAAAAAATCAAATGAATCATTAAGTGAAGTATTGAAACAGACTAAGCCCAATAGAATAATACTAAGGGCAATCCCTTGTAGGACGTATTTATTTGCACCATATTTTTCTAGAGCGGTGTTCCTTTCCTGAGCGGTTGCCAGGTGGAGGTTATTGACTTAGCCAGTCTTTACGGGTGAGTGAATCTGCTGTTATTATTACATACTATATTTGTAGTCATAGTGTTTTGAACAGTGCATCATTATTTTTGCGGCACTGACGCGAATTTCATGTTTTCTTTTTTAGGTGATGTTGAAAAGCACTACTGACGGACACATATTGAGTAGTCCGCTTGTGTCCTGTGTATCCTTTACCAGTGTGGTTTACACAAGGTTGTGTTTGTGCTGTAGCGTAAGTGGTCCTGATGAAAGCCTAGCCTTGCTTGAGGCGCTCTGGCTGAAACATGTCGACCATTACTCTTTGATCACCACAGTTTATAATTCTCTGACTGGAGGTGTATACGCTTTTAATCCTGGTCTTGTACGGCTGTGGTAGATTTTTTGTTACATTTCTTACTTTCGCCTGCCGTTCTTGAACTAGTTTTAACTACACCATTTTCACTTATTTACTTGTTCATTCGCACTGCACCCCTCACTCACACAATAAGCTCATCATTTGAGGATTTAGTTTATCCTCCAATGTATTTTGAAAACATCCCTGAGCTCCTCCCTCTTAGAGAGGGGGTTGTAGCCCCCAGAGGAACTAGGTTTTTCCTCTGGGAGGAGAATCCCAAATGATGAAGCATGTCACCTATGGTGAGTGAGGGATTACGTCCTACAAGGGATTTCCCTTAGTATTATTCTATTGGGATTAGTCTGTTTCAATACTTCACTTAATGATTCATTTGATTTTTTGGACTTATAGACCTCAGGGTTTCGTATTGTTTTTTTGATTTGCGATTGGGGAACAAACCCTGTGTGGTCTTTAAACCTTCCCTGAGACCCCCCGGCTTAGAACCGTTTTGTGTGTACACCTCAAAGTATGGCCATGTGACTTTGTCCACCGCTTTTTCTGTGTCAAGAGCAATAGCAGCCAAAGAGGAGTCACAGAAGGAGACGCTTTCAATATAGTGTGGATTTATAGCTGGCTATCCTAACCTTAGTAACGCCCGCTTGAGAATTCTGTATCATTAGTGTAACAATGAGCTATAGACGCATAACTAAGATCCCTGCATACATGTTTGCTTCCATATTTATAATGGAAAGTGGTTGAACGTTTTTTTGGGGTCTACATAGTCTTTGCCTTCTTTTGGAATCAAGGTTATGTAAGGGGTCGCAGCAGTACCAGTTACTTTGACAGTGGTCTCAAAATGGTTAAGTCTCAACTCTAGGGGAGAAAGAATAGCAGAGGTCAGAGATAAGTAAAAGCTGATAGGAAAACGATCAGGACCCAGAGCTCTGCCTGTAGGAATCAATTTGATAGCAGCACGGATTTCCTTTCTTTCTATAGGTCTGTCAAGAGTTTTCATATATAGTTTACTGTGTTTAGATGTATGCATTTCGTGGCTCGCAAAACAGGAATCTTTGTTTGAAGTAAAGAAGTCTAGTGGAAACTGAAAAAATAATACGCACTGTTTGTGCTGAATTAGCAATTCTCACTTTGTGACAACAGAAACTCTAGTGCGTTTGTCTTCATCTTTTGAAGTATTTTGCAATCACAACTGAGTTTTCAAATGTTCACCCAAGCTGTGGTACGCGTCTTAGGAGCTAGAGGATTGCTGATGTATCAAACCACTATTAACTCCACTGGGTATCTCTGTCTCCCTTTTCCCCGGACAGTGTTTCGCTCTTTCAGAAGAGATGTTAAATGGAAAATAGCCCTGAAAGATGCACAAGTTACGGACATAGCTTGCTCTCCTCCTGGACTGAAAATATATCATCCCCAGGCCACCCAATTTCTCTGCAACTGCCACCTTTGTGAGCCTCTCACAGTCCACAACCCCTGACCTTGGACCTACCACTATCTGTATGCCCCCTTAGTAGGTGGCTTGCCCTGTCCCTCTTAGGTCAGTGGTAGAGGAAGTGGTAAAGGACACCTTAACGCAGCACAATGTGACAATTGTCATGAATTCTTCCTCCAATCTAGGACAGTGAAGACATCATCATGTCTGGGTTTGGGGGCTGACATTTACTTTAGGTTGGAATAGTTGAACATTTTTATGCTTTGAACATTTACTTTTCAATCTTTTATTTGCTTAGGACAATTTCATTGGACCTTTAGATTTTATTTAGACTTTTTCACATTTGGATTTTTATTTGACTTTTGATGTGTAATATTATTTTTGATTTTCCTGTCCCATTTCTTAATTCACTATTTTAACTCCGTTTAATGCCTCTCCAAAGTTCAAGCCTCTGAGGGCCATATTATCAAGAATGGCGATAACATTATCACCGCTTTAGCGGCAGGAAACTGCTGCTAAAGCGGAGATAAGGGGCTTGATAATATACCATAGAGAATTCCAATAGAAGCCCAGGTTCTGGTGTGAAGGACCACAAACCTGGGATTCTATTGGAATTCGTTCTTTTCAGGCTGCATCTTTCAGGTCGCTCAGAAACTGTTGAAGTCCTTGGTGAGCCCTTTGCAGCAGGGAGTCCAACAGCACTCTTCCCTTAGCCTGACACATTTTAAAGTGTATTTTCACCCCTTAGTCAAGGTCATCTAGCGGAATGGCTTATCGATCATTTCATACGCTGATGACACACAAATTGTCATCACACTGTCAAAGAACTGCGATATTGTGGCCTCCTCGCTCTGCAAATGCCTCTTGCGATATAGATGGACTTTAACTCTCTTGGGCTTAATGCAGGGACGACAGAGGTAATAGTCTTAGACAAGCACATCAACATTTGGTGTAATGCTCGGTGCTTGAGGATCTAGGCCCGCTACCTGTAATCTAGGACAAGGTTAAAAAGCTAGGCATCTGGTTTGATGCCAAGTTATCCTTTGATACACATATCACTGCTCTTTTTGGGAAAGGTCTTGGGATTGTCAGATCCCAGAGGAACATTCTTCATTTCCTACCAGAGGCTGGCCAGAAAACTGTGATCCAGGCACTGGTGATCTCCAGGCTGGATTATTGCAACATTCTTTATCTGGGTGTGGTTCAGACCCATTTTAGAAGATTACATCCGATCCAGAACGCATTAGCTCAGGCACTGTTGTGTTGAATCTTCCTAGGGAAGCTTCTATGAGACCTGCGTTGTTAAATCTACACTAGCTTCCGATAAAGCACAGAGTCCTTTTCAAAGCACTTTATTATTGCTTTAAGGCTCTTTCTTCTCATGGCCCTCACTACATCAGGCAATGGTGAATTTATATGTGCCCACGAGAAAACTGAGATCAGCGGTATCCAATGTTGCCACTGTCCCAAAATTCAAAACGGCAAGAGTGAGAGGTAGTTACTCTGCCTTTTTGGCTCCTAAAGTATGGAATTCCCTACCTATGGAAAATCGGCAAGCGTCTTCCAAACTTCAGTTGCGAAAGTAACTAAAAACTTGGTTCTTCTGTTTAGAGTAAGCTCCCTGGTGGTCAATGTGGCATAAGACAAAATATTTCTGAATTTAAGTTATTGCAAAATTTACCACAAGCTATAGTTTTTTGATAGTTGAATGTTCAAAACACTCACCATACATCCATGCTATAGGATGTAATATTGTGATAAATCAGGATTCGGTTTCATTCCCAATGTGCTATACACATAGTTTAGGAAATTGGGTTATTAGTGGAGGTGATGGATGTCCCATTCCAAAAATAAACGCAATCCTTGACAGAGTGAATGACGAAAGTCACTACATTACCCTGTGCTTAACCCTCTGGTAGCTTTGCACAAGCAGTCAGACTTAATTTAGAGGCAATGTGTAAAGTACTTATGTAGCACACAAAGAGCAATAATGTGAAAACACCACAAAATAAAATCCCAAACAAATTAATTTAGACAAATAGAGTAAACTCTAATAAATAAAGTGACACCAAAATGCAATCAATAGAACTGAAGATATGAGTTTTTAATATTTTAGGTGAAGGTAGTTCAAGAAGCGCAAAGCACCACTCATAAATATTATTTGGTCACACTTGTCTGGGGGAAAGTCACAAGTTCAGGCTGACCTCGATGGAGTGCAGGGTGTTTACAGGGAGCAAGTTAGTCCCATTGAAGAGTTAGTGTCTCAATTTTGGCATGAAAGGCTCCAGGAACGGTGTCAGGGCTGCAAGAAGGAGGCTATTGGCACTAGGAGGAGGTCGAGCATCACTCACGGTCATTATTGTAGCGAAAAGAGCTGGTCATCACTCTAGCTTCATATTTGTTGATCGTCGCAGACAGTCACTTTTGGCGTGAAGTGCAGGTGTTTCGCTGCTGGTCATCACGGACCGTTTCTGCAGCCGTCGACAGTCACTGTCGGCAAAAATCAGGTCCTGCTGCAGATTTGAATTGGCAGTGATCACGTGTGGTTGAATCTCGGCGTTAAGAGGTTACTTCACGGTCTCAAGGATCCTAAAACATCTGTAATTTAACCTTTTCTTCAGACGTAGATCTATTGATAATTGCCAGGGGTGCAGGACTGGGGGATTCAGACTCACTCCAACAGAGGTGACCACCAGGGTTGAGGAAGGTCCAGGCAGGTCCAATTGGTGCTTGTCAGCTGGGCAGTTGCAGAAAGGACTCTGGAAGCTTGTTGTATCACTGTAGCTCACACAGGAGGTCAGTCAGTTGACCCATGGGGTAACTCTTGGTGGCCTGTGTTCAATTCAAGCATGTCCAATCTTCCTTCTACAATCAGCAAGGCAGTCAGCAGGGCAGCCCTTCTTCTATAGTTTACACAGGTCGAAAACTATTTTGATGAGAGGTTCTAAAGGTCTGACTTTTATACCTAGATTGAGCCCTTGTGTGTGGAGAAATCCCCGACCTACCCCAAAACTGGTCTGGTCAGTTCTCCACCTGCCCCTGGGCTTGGCTCCAAACTGTCTAAGGTGGCTAATGTAAGGATAGTCAGGAAATTACACAAAAAGGTCTAGGTGAACCCCCATTCTCAACGTGACGACTCTATAAGAGAGCACTCCCTTCAACAGGACCCATCAATCAGTTAAGGTGGTTAATTGTTATTATCATCTGGGTCTGTGTACTCCAACCAGCAGGACCAGTTCATGAAGCAGTGACCCGGTCACTAGCGTATAAGGAGCAACCAAGGAGGATTGTCACCTGATCTCTCACGAGTATTGTCTTGGATGAGGTACTACCCATAGATCAAAGGTGGGAGATCCTAAAGGTTAGCAGTAAAATCATAATAGTGTGAGTTAAAAATGGCTAAGGGTGCTCAAAAGTTCTTTAATAGTAGAGGACCCCTGTCATATTTAAAAAGCAAGATGGCAATATGGCATAAATTAAATTGACATTATGCTATTGTCCATAGCAAGTACGGTCAACATGTTTCTGCCCTCAATCGATCAATAGTATCTGGGCTTTCGTCAGGACCTACATTACTGCTGTGGTTTTCTTTGTGAAAAAACGTGTAAGTAAATTATACAAAAATGGGGTGCAGATAAATAATTCCTACCGCACCGGTCAAGTTTAGAGGCAATCAAAACCGGATACCTGTGGAAAAATTGGAAAAGAAACAAAGACCCAATGTGTAAAACAAGCTCAACTACAGGTCAAACAAACTCAATGACCAAAGCTAGCATTCACTAATGCTGTATGGCATTCAATACTGTTCATTTTGAATTGCACTTACCCATAAACAGTGGGTACTGCCCTCACCTCAACCTGGTCTCGACTCAGGGAAAGGGGCCCCGCTCTAAAAGGACAAATTAGTAGGAGAAAGAGAAAACAGGTAATACCCGAAAAAACTCTCCTCTTTAGAAGCATGGTTTAAAAACCTGAGAACTGCACCAACATATCCCAGAATGCAAAGGCAGGTATGGTACATGAGAGTCATTATGAAAAGAGGTATTAAAACTGTGCCACATGTGCAGACACATTTGAATGTTCACTATCATACTAGGTAATTATTAAACTGTGCCAGTAGACGTGAAACATGGAGGCAGACACACACTGTTAAAACAAGTCACATAACTCAAAAAAGAGTTATCAAAGTAAATGTTAAGCCACATGTACCAAATAAACTGGTATGCAAAGTAGGGGGAAGACAAAGTTATTCACTGAGAACTCCCTTAAATAGCGTGTACCCAGTCAGTCAAACTGATACAAAATGAGCCTGAACAGACAAAGTATAGCATAGCATCCACCCAATCAAACCATCTGGGGCTAGCAAACTGAACACTCACCTGTCCGTCGGTACCCCGGGGCGGTCTTTGAGTTAAGACCGGAGGTGCCGACGGACCCGGCGGGGAAGTCTATTTATCCCTGCTCAGTTCAAATGCATACAGGTGAGGCGGGCCGGTTTAGCTGCCCAAAGCGATGCCTGTGAACACGTACCGCGCATGTGCAGCGAAGAGATGCTTGTAATTGAATGAGGCGCATGCGTGTAAACAAGTACCGCGCATGTGCGGCGAGGAGATGCTTGTAATTGAGTAAGGCGCATGCGCGGCGGAGAGATCACCAACTCATTCTCTCACGTCAACACCGCGCAAGTGCAGGATCTGCCCAATATTCATTATAACACCCCTGCCAGACGTACTTGTTAAAGAGCAAAACCGCTCCCATGCGATAGAGTAACCGCAACCGTAATGTTGCTCAAAGAGTGTGATAGTGTTTAGAAAAATCGATGATGTGCAACCTAGGTCATATAGGTGTATACAACAAAGACTCTCTGTCAGGGAAGGTCATCAATGTATGTACATCCAAAAAGGACATACATGGGAATAGCCCATCTCCAGTGTGATAATGTTGCAATATAGTAGCCATCTTATCGTCATGATCCCCTATATAGCAAGCATATAAATGCACATCAATATTAGCCAAAAAAGAGGGTAGGTTTTATAACAACAGCCAAGGAATTTCATCATTCAGACCTTCCGTGTCTGAATGAAGTCTGTGCACCCATCTCTGCTCTCTGACTAGAAGGAACTTCTGGATGTCAGTAATATGAGCTGGAATATGTGGTTGTTCTAGAACCACCCATTGAAGCTCGTTCTCTTTGTGTCCCACCGATATAAAGTGATTAGTGAGTTTGGTAGCACTCTTTTTACACCGGATAGTGCTCTTGTGCTCCGATATTCTCACCTTAACCTTTCGTGATGTCATACCCACGTAGTTTTTATTGCAGGGGCATTTTATTAGGTAAATCACTCGTTCACTGTTGCAGTTCGTATGGGTTTTGAGGGACCAAGGTCTATTCGTCCCTATCTCTACCTCAGTGGTGTGTCGAGTCTGGGGGCATACTGCACAATTCCCGCATGGGAAGTGACCTACAACTGGTGGTAACCCCCAAAGTGTAGTTATTTCTTGGTTTCTCAGCACCCTCGGGCGTGTATGCACTAATCGGTCTTTCAGATTGGAGCTCCTTTTAAAGGCAAAAAGGGGAGGGGGTAAGGGACTACCCTCTATTTTAAGAAACCTCCAGTTCTTCAGGATGCTCTTCTTAAGTGCATTGGAATAGTTGCAGAAGGTGTTGACACAGGTAATCCTTTTGTTCTCTTCCATGGGATTCTGTATCCTCTTCTCGAGCAGAGCTTCTCTGTGGTTGTTTCTGGCTCTCTTCATGGATGTTTTTATGATTTTCATAGGATACTGTCTCTCCTGCAGTTGTGTAGATAGAAGAGAAGCATGTTCATGATATTTGGCCACCTCAGAACAATTCCGACGAATACGAAGGAATTGTCCAAATGGGAGGTTCTCCCTTAGAGCCCTAGGATGATAGCTCTTGAAGTGCAAGAGGGAGTTCCGTGCCATTGGCTTCCTGTAAAGTTCAGTACTGAGGTTGCCATTCTTCGGTCCAATCCGTAAATCCAAAAAGGATATACTTTCCTTTGAAAACTCGCAGGTGAATTTGAGAAACCTGTTCTGGTTGTTCAACCAGGTGTGGAATTCCTTGATGGTCTCGATGGACCCCCTCCAGATGACAAAGATGTCATCAATATACCGTTTCCAGGTCAAGATGTGACCTAGAAACGGATTCGTATCGGAGAGGATCTCAGTCTGTTCAATCTGGTGGACGTACAGATTCGCTAAAGATGGTGCGAAAATGCTCCCCATGGACGTCCCCGAGATTTGTAAAAAGAGATCTTCTTCAAATTTGAAAACATTCTCTTTCATGGCTATGGTTGCATATGTCATAATAAAGTCCACTGGTGTAGAGCTCTGCAGTGAAGCACCTTCCAGGAGCATTTTGACAGTGGATAAAGTCTCATCCTGCGGAATGCACGTGTATAATGACTCGACGTCAAAACTCACTAAAATGTCTTGGGTGACATCAAATGGCATTCCATCCAGGATGCGTAGCAAATCTTTTGTATCCTCAACAAAGGAGGGCATAGTTCTCACCAAAGGTTTCAACTTTATCCACTGTCAAAATGCGAGTTTTCAAAGGAAAGTATATCCTTTTTGGATTTACGGATTGGACCGAAGAATGGCAACCTCAGTACTGAACTTTACAGGAAGCCAATGGCACGGAACTCCCTCTTGCACTTCAAGAGCTATCATCCTAGGGCTCTAAGGGAGAACCTCCCATTTGGACAATTCCTTCGTATTCGTCGGAATTGTTCTGAGGTGGCCAAATATCATGAACATGCTTCTCTTCTATCTACACAACTGCAGGAGAGACAGTATCCTATGAAAATCATAAAAACATCCATGAAGAGAGCCAGAAACAACCACAGAGAAGCTCTGTTCGAGAAGAGGATACAGAATCCCATGGAAGAGAACAAAAGGATTACCTGTGTCAACACCTTCTGCAACTATTCCAATGCACTTAAGAAGAGCATCCTGAAGAACTGGAGGTTTCTTAAAATAGAGGGTAGTCCCTTACCCCCTCCCCTTTTTGCCTTTAAAAGGAGCTCCAATCTGAAAGACCGATTAGTGCATACACGCCCGAGGGTGCTGAGAAACCAAGAAACAACTACACTTTGGGGGTTACCACCAGTTGTAGGTCACTTCCCATGCGGGAATTGTGCAGTATGCCCCCAGACTCGACACACCACTGAGGTAGAGATAGGGACGAATAGACCTTGGTCCCTCAAAACCCATACGAACTGCAACAGTGAACGAGTGATTTACCTAATAAAATGCCCCTGCAATAAAAACTACGTGGGTATGACATCACGAAAGGTTAAGGTGAGAATATCGGAGCACAAGAGCACTATCCAGTGTAAAAAGAGTGCTACCAAACTCACTAATCACTTTATATCGGTGGGACACAAAGAGAACGAGCTTCCGTGGGTGGTCCTAGAACAACCACATATTCCAGCTCATATTACTGACATCCAGAAGTTCCTTCTAGTCAGAGAGCAGAGATGGGTGCACAGACTTCATTCAGACACGGAAGGTCTGAATGATGAAATTCCTTGGCTGTTGTTATAAAACCTACCCTCTTTTTTGGCTAATATTGATGTGCATTTATATGCTTGCTATATAGGGGATCATGACGATAAGATGGCTACTATATTGCAACATTATCACACTGGAGATGGGCTATTCCCATGTATGTCCTTTTTGGATGTACATACATTGATGACCTTCCCTGACAGAGAGTCTTTGTTGTATACACCTATATGACCTAGGTTGCACATCATCGATTTTTCTAAACACTATCACACTCTTTGAGCAACATTACGGTTGCGGTTACTCTATCGCATGGGAGCGGTTTTGCTCTTTAACAAGTACGTCTGGCAGGGGTGTTATAATGAATATTGGGCAGATCCTGCACTTGCGCGGTGTTGACGTGAGAGAATGAGTTGGTGATCTCTCCGCCGCGCATGCGCCTTACTCAATTACAAGCATCTCCTCGCCGCACATGCGCGGTACTTGTTTACACGCATGCGCCTCATTCAATTACAAGCATCTCTTCGCCGCACATGCGCGGTACGTGTTCACAGGCATCGCTTTGGGCAGCTAAACCGGCCCGCCTCACCTGTATGCATTTGAACTGAGCAGGGATAAATAGACTTCCCCGCCGGGTCCGTCGGCACCTCCGGTCTTAACTCAAAGACCGCCCGGGGTACCGACGGACAGGTGAGTGTTCAGTTTGCTAGCCCCAGATGGTTTGATTGGGTGGATGCTATGCTATACTTTGTCTGTTCAGGCTCATTTTGTATCAGTTTGACTGACTGGGTACACGCTATTTAAGGGAGTTCTCAGTGAATAACTTTGTCTTCCCCCTACTTTGCATACCAGTTTATTTGGTACATGTGGCTTAACATTTACTTTGATAACTCTTTTTTGAGTTATGTGACTTGTTTTAACAGTGTGTGTCTGCCTCCATGTTTCACGTCTACTGGCACAGTTTAATAATTACCTAGTATGATAGTGAACATTCAAATGTGTCTGCACATGTGGCACAGTTTTAATACCTCTTTTCATAATGACTCTCATGTACCATACCTGCCTTTGCATTCTGGGATATGTTGGTGCAGTTCTCAGGTTTTTAAACCATGCTTCTAAAGAGGAGAGTTTTTTCGGGTATTACCTGTTTTCTCTTTCTCCTACTAATTTGTCCTTTTAGAGCGGGGCCCCTTTCCCTGAGTCGAGACCAGGTTGAGGTGAGGGCAGTACCCACTGTTTATGGGTAAGTGCAATTCAAAATGAACAGTATTGAATGCCATACAGCATTAGTGAATGCTAGCTTTGGTCATTGAGTTTGTTTGACCTGTAGTTGAGCTTGTTTTACACATTGGGTCTTTGTTTCTTTTCCAATTTTTCCACAGGTATCCGGTTTTGATTGCCTCTAAACTTGACCGGTGCGGTAGGAATTATTTATCTGCACCCCATTTTTGTATAGGTCCTGACGAAAGCCCAGATACTATTGATCGATTGAGGGCAGAAACATGTTGACCGTACTTGCTATGGACAATAGCATAATGTCAATTTAATTTATGCCATATTGCCATCTTGCTTTTTAAATATGACAGGGGTCCTCTACTATTAAAGAACTTTTGAGCACCCTTAGCCATTTTTAACTCACACTATTATAATTTTACTGCTGACCTTTAGGATCTCCCACCTTTGATCTATGGGTAGTACCTCATCCAAGACAATACTCGTGAGAGATCAGGTGACAATCCTCCTTGGTTGCTCCTTCTACGCTAGTGACCGGGTCACTGCTTCATGAACTGGTCCTGCTGGTTGGAGTACACAGACCCAGATGATAATAACAATTAACCACCTTAAGTGATTGTTGGGTCCTGTTGAAGGGAGTGCTCTCTTATAGAGTCGTCACGTTGAGAATGGGGGTTCACCTAGACCTTTTTGTGTAATTTCTTGGCTCAATCACTGACCCAGGTTGTATTAGTGTTTTGATATTTGTCGTTAGGGGAAACACAACCTGCTGGTCTATTGTTTTGTTTAAACTTCCCTTAGACCTCCCCCCACGTTGATATGTGTTATTAATGTAAGGATAGGCCTGGTGTCAGGTTTGTTTGTGTGTACAGCAGGCAGGGCCCTCTGAAGTGTAATCAGAGCAGGGGACTTCTCCTCTCCAACCATCTTGTCAGAAAGACTCTCTCCACTCCCACCTAGGCTTCTTTGTTTCACTCTCTGGAAGTAAAACACAACACACAACAGTAGAGTAATTCACAGTCAATTGACCCAGCACACTGAGAGAAAGGAACATTTGGTTTGAGCAGAAAAATGCCTTCTTTTAAAAAGTGATATTTTCAAATGTGTAACTTAAAATCTGATTTTATCTTTAAAGAGGATTTTAAAATCGAAATTCATTTGTGTGGAAACTACATATCTCTCTATGGTCTCAATCTATAATAAGCACTCATTCAGTGTAATAAGGTAATCAAATCTTTGCCTATGGGGGTGATAAGCCTTACAACATTGAAAATTGGCACTATGCATTTTTCTCTGTCAGGACAGGTAAAACTAAATCACACATCCTAATTTTTAAATACAACACACCCTGCCATATTGGCCACTGGGTCTACCTTAAGGGTGACACATAAGTAAACAAAGGTGAAAAATATTTATTTAACAGATCGAAATGGCAGTTTAACCCTGTACTATAGTTTGCAGTGGCATACCTGAGACAGGATTTGCAGTGCTACTTTAGTAGGTGGCACAATGAGTGCTGAAGCCTACTAGTGGTATTTAATTTACAGTTCCAGGGTGCACACAACACCATTTATTAGGGACTTATAAGTAAAATAAATATGCCAACTATGTGTAAGCCACTTTTGCCATGTTTTAGGGAGAGAGCACCACAAGACTGTTAGCACTGATTAGCAGGAGTAAAGTGCACAGAGTCCAGATGCCAAAAAAAACAAGTTTAGTAAAGTAGGACAAACATTTAAGGCAATACCACACCAAGAATGTCAGGTTTAACACATAGTTTCAGTACAGTACAGTCACAATATGAAGGTGATGTGTTGCACACATTTATAATCACAACTGAAGTGTTTATGACACCCACTGTCTTCATTAATGTTTCTGCATAGTGGACCTGATTCACAAAGACAACGTTTACACTTTGGAGTAAATGTACAACTTTTCCCTATTCATAAACTGCACTTTTGTAGTAACTTACACTATTGTAGTAAATCCAGCACTACGCATGGGCAAGCACGGGTACTGTAAAAACCCTCAAATAAAAAAAAATTGAGGTAGGGACTTACTACAAAACTGTGGGACCAACTAAAGTGTTGTTTGTGAATACCGAAAATTAGTAAACTTTCTCAGAAGTGTAAGCTACTACAAAAGTACAGTTTGTCATTAGCACTTTGTAGTATGTTTTGTAGTTCTATTGCAGTACTGCTGTACCACAAAGTGCGGTTTGTGAATCAGACCCATAGTGTTGCAGATGTTAACAGTGGATATGTACTTATATTAACTACATGGATTGCAGATGCATTCTTTGCATATGTTCCTCTCTGTCAGAGTGATGATTGCTTGCATTTGTTCTCAGTGTGCACAAAAATACATGCATTGATATTTGCTGTATAACATAGAGAGCGGTTTGCCAGGCTGTATTGGCCGTATAAATGGAGACTCCAAACAACACAGCTCTGTAGGTAAGGCAACAGCTGTGGAGGTAATTTCAGGTCACAGAGGATTTCCAGTGAAGGTACTCCAATGTGGAATGTCATATGATAAATAGGTATGTCTGTGTTGATGGTTTAATGCCATCTACTTTAGGGAAAGTATGTTAGCTCTGCACAAACATACTGGGCCCTATCGCAAAAGTAATCCGAGACAAAATCCTAACTTCCTAATCCTAGTCGTAAAGTTAGGATTTTGACTCAGTTAAACTTAAGTTTGTCTTAAGTTTAACTTAAGACCAAAACTTAAGATCAACTGAGACAAAATCCTAACTTTAGTACTCCTAAATACCTTCTGTGAATACCAAAAGTCGTAAAGTTAGAATTTTGTCTCAGATTACTTTTGTGAATCGGGCCCTCTATATTTACTTGGTACCAATGGTAGCACTGGACAATATGATTTGCTTTGTTTTCTAATGTGTGTTGCTGTGATGCACATCTGGGTGATCAATGGGGATACTCAAGTCACCTAAGGGCAATTAGCTGATGCTCTATGCACTGTTGAATATACATGGACGAGGAGACTAATGATAATGAAAGAAAGCTAAAATATGCTCTGCTTTCTGTCTGTGTACATGTGTCAAAGGGGAGTGTTATGTTGCACTGTCACAAATGGGATTTTACACTATGGGCCTTATTTCCAGTTGGCTGACAGGATACTGTGTCAAAACTTGGTAGAAAGCCTGTCCCCTGTACTAAAAACACCAGACTATAATGCATTTGTAACACAGTGGATGGGATACCTGACGCATTTGTGATGGAATATCCTGCCAACTAAACTCTGAGTAAGACACTGCGTATCAAGCCCAATATGTCTGCTCTTTGTTGCATGATGACATTAGAATGGAGTCGGTTGATGCAGTACATGTGGTCATGTGGGGTACTCCAGAACAGGCGAAAACAATTCACCAAGATGGATGATGAGGATGGATAATGTAAAAGATACATTGGTACGGGGGGAGAACAGCGTTTACAACGCTGTCATTGCATCGCGCTAACATTTCAGTACGGTCGTTAGAACGACCGCGTTGTTAGTATGCGATGCAATTACATCGCAATTCATTACAACGACTTGCACTAAGGAGCGCTCAGGTATTGGAAATAAATTCCAACACCTTCCCTACTGTTGCGCAAACTGGAGTAGGGATAGTAATTTAATCCATTCCTAAATCCAGCGCGCCCCCCTAGTGCTAGTCGTTGTAATTGCTTGCGATGTAAATGCATTGCGTACTAACAATGCGGTCGTTGGAATGACCGTGTTGTAATAGTACGCAATGTTATAGCATACATTGTAACATGCTATATTCGTACGGGGGAGTGAGGGAAGCTTGATTTGTCTCTGCCACCAGTCATTACAGTTACCAGTTTGATTGTAGCATACTTATTCTTCACATGTATCCGCTCATCCTGCCTCTCATTTTTTCTTTCAGTGGGTTACCTACCTCCACCCAAATGCATTCAACCTGTGTGTGACATCCTAAAAATAACCACATTCTTCACTCCACTAAGTGTGTTTGAAGACTGATTATATATAATCCATAGTGATCAACTACAGAGTTGACCACCTGCTGCAAACACTTTTGCTGATGTCTACTGCAGCAGTGCTTGCAACATCCACTGGTATTGTACCATTCATGTTTGCCTCTCAGCCTGAAGGAGACATCAACATCCAGGAAACAGATGAGAAGGAATGTAATGTCCCATACCTGGATAATAGGGCTAACATTGAGGCCTGGACACTGCCCTCTGCCACAGAAGCTGGAGAGCCATCTAACATTACAGGCAAATCCCAGGTGCAGAGAGTAATTGTTGCTATGAAAGCAGGTCATTCCATCCCCTTTGGGAACATACAAGAGAGCACAGCTTTTATGGTGGTGGAGACAACATGATGCATGTATTTGAAAAATGGTTCATGAGTCATGGTGTGATATGTGATGTGTGATCCAGCAACTCAGAGGCCACAAGACATCCTAATGCTACTGTGCACAGTTATTGGTGGAAAAGCAAGTACTCCACCACATGACCTATTCCATTTGTGACTTCAGGTGTCAGGTAGCAGAGGGATATTTGATCGTCATGTCAGCCATAAATGCACAGAACTGTGTTTTTCAGCATCTGTTCATCAGAATCCTGGCTAACTCCCACTTGCATGAGACCAGTAATCTCCATTACCCCTCTACTTCTTCACCTTCTCAATCACTCCAGTAGGTCTTTCCTGTTCTACCTTGGTGGTCTGCTTGTACTGTCCACCTGACAGGTTTAGGACTAACTCCAGCAAAGAACAGTGTCCATTGTGGGGAATACCGATATATTTGTAGGTACTTGGAGTTAGAGTGGTCAGTGTAATGTGTATGGGTAGATATTAATAGAATATAAGGGTAGGCAACGGCTTAGTTGGAGAGTGTGTGGATTTAGGATTGTCCTGCCATAATACATAGGTAGTTGGGGGTAGTTATTTCATTTCTTGACAAGATATGGATGTAGGCTATGCATTAGTTAGGGAGATGAGTGGGTTTTCAAATGAATAGTTGTAACACTTTAGTTTGGTTTTAAGCAGAGTTTATTGTTTAATATCCATGCCGCAATGTGTATGTGATACAAAGATAGTCCGAGATGCCAACAGAATCAGCATCTTGATCCTATTGAAGACATCCTAATAATGTTTCTTCTTCACCATCACTTTGGTCTTCATTGACACTTGTCTCCAAACTGCAATATTATTGAGAAGGCACAGTGGCATGTAATGCAATGTTAAAGCCCTCTTCTGGCACATGAGCTAAGGCACCTTCATTGCACCCTAAACAATGAAAACCAATCCCTAACTTAAACACACACTAAACACTGCATGGGGTATTTGATTGTGCTTGATCATAGGTGTGCCCCACCACACATGCTGGTTCATATACAGGGGTCATCACTCAGGGCCTCAGTGGATAACCAGTGACATCAAAACATATTTGATGAGTAAGAAGCGTGCAACAATTCCAATGTACAGGATACTCATACTAAGGGCGTTGTATCAATGTTATTGGGTGACCCATTGCTAATGTCATGTTTCGTTTGCTATACTTTTTAAAGCAGTGGTGGTTGTTGAGTGCATACTGTATACCTGTTCCAATTGCTGGAATAGGGACAATCATATAGTCAGTAGGAGAGTCCACTAATGTCTATGGGCAATTGATAGACATTAGGAATAGGAGTGTACATGAGTCCTGTCCGTGTGATTTTGCCTACCTGTGTTTGACAGTGCAGGCATACATGTTCTGTCTGTACACCTCAATCAATCATTCCACACTGTTAACTTTCGGGTTGTAACTTCATCCCCTTTGGGTTTTCAGGTGTACAGTGGGATATTGAAGACAACCTAGAATCATTTCCATACTTGAAAGAGGAAGAACATATAGTCAGTCCATTGCAAGTCTTGTGAAAGCTCCAGCGGTAGGATCTGTGAGACAAGTGCTGCCATCACTGTGAATGAAACTAGAATCATTTCTTGGTCACATGCTGTGGTCTGAGGTTGTGATGTACCAACACATGTCCTGGGAAGGTGGTATGTATCCATGCCATTGATATTCTGCTGTTTCTCAGGATCATGGCGTCATGGAGGGGATCGACAAATTGAGTGTAGCATTGTCCAAACACAACACCAACACCATCTGTACTTTGCTCATATATTATATTATTTGTTTCTATATGCATTTGCACAGTAGCATTTCAACAACAAGTGGCATACTTCTAGAGTTGGTCACTGCAATGATTTTTGGGAAATGCCAAACTCCACAGACCTTTGTCTTGCCAGTATTCACAGTCGTGGGTTCTGTACGGAAAACATTATTTTGGAGAACTAAGCTGTGAAGAGATTTGTTTATTTGGTTCAAGCCCTTATGAAAAGTCAGCTGTGATATGAAATGCAGATGTGCAATTGGTCTCTAGTAATAGTCTGTGGCAGAGAACACAGCAGGTAACTTCAAATGAGAGGAAACGGTCCTTCAGTAAATGTTAGACTCTAATGCACCTCTGGTGGGGTGAAGGGTGTGGGTTACAGCTGATATGTAGTGAAAATGCATACTTGGAACAGTTCCGGTGCTAATGCACATATTCATGAGCATGGACATTCTCCTGGACCTGAGGGATGACAATGCCCTTTAGTTCTGGTCTGTATCCTCATGTCACAGCTGCATAATACTAACTCAAATTTGTAATTCATGTAGCCTGATGTAATGGTTAATGTGTTGCACTATTGTGCTCACTACAAGTGTTAGTGGGTACGTTTATGGACCGTATGTTTCAGCTTTGTGGGCAACTGCAGTCTCATGTGATTACAGATGTTTCATGTTGTGTTTTGTGTGGAAGTGGGATTATATTATATTTTGAAAAATGTTGACTTTTTTGACAAAGAACATTAATTTCTGCGTTGTGATTTGCTAAATATGCTGTTTCTTCATGTTGATTTTTGGGATTGGAATTTTCTACTAGCTGCTCTGGAGGAGGACCTTGTTGGAAATTCCTTATTTGCTGACTGTCACCCTGCTGCTTATAATTGCCGAAGTGATATTTTCGAAAGCAGTAAAACTGCATGTGATGCGCTTGCATGCAGTTTTACTGCATGCAGAAAAGCACATTGCGTTTGCCATGTATTTCCGCATTCACTAAAATTGCAGGAGGTTATTCTTGTAACCTGTTCAGTAACACTTTTAATTAGGGATGTATCTCTCATCAGTATTCTTGATCTACCTGTTTCTCTTAGACCTCTCTCGTAGTTTGTCATAAGAAATGACATTGTGCATGTTGCATCTCCTGGCTTGTGGCTTCACTTTAAGGTACACAACTTTTCATTTTACATACTCTTTTGCCGTTTGGCCATGATCTGCTGTCCTTGAGTGAATTTGTGGTTAGCTGTTCAAACTATTGGAGGGTTCAGCATTAGGCACCCTCGGTTTTGAGATTACTTCACTCTGGGTCAGATGTACGATTCTTTTTTGTGGACACAAACGGGAGATCCTCCCATTTGCAACCGCAAAAAAGGGTAATGGCATGTACAAATGCTATTTTGCGAGTCACTGACTCGCAAAATAGCATTTGCGACTCTTGCCATTAGGAAGGGGTGTCCCTTCCTAATAGAGAGTCACCATGACATGTACTATTGTTTTGCAACCGCATTTGCGGCCGCAAAACACTCACAGTTTACCACCTACTTCAAGTAGGTGGTAAACCACTCGCAAATGGGGAATGGTTCCCAGGGGACCCCTTCACCTTTGTTAGTATGCCTGCCCTTAAAAAATGAAACTAAAAAGTTAAATTTTTCTTTTTTAAAGGCAGCCCGTTTTCCTGCCCATTTTCCTACAGGAAAATGGGCTGCATTTATAAAAATAAAAAAACTGCTTTATTAAAAAAGCAGTCGCAGACATGGTCGCCTGCTGATCCCAGCATGCCACCATCTCTGTGAGTGCTAGCCATTCCTAATGGGGTCACAAATTGCACCTGCCTCATTAATCTTAATGAGGCATTAAATTTGCGACCTCAATAGGAATCGCAAACATCCCAATTTGAGAGTCGCAAATTGCGAGTCACAAATGCGATGCAATTTGCGAGTTGCAAATTGGTGAGTCGTATATCTGGCCCTCTCTGTCTGTTGTGTGACCGAGTTTTTGTTTTTGCCTCTGAATGTTTAGGGATAGGGCTCTATCCTCCCCTCTCCCTAGCGACAGGGCAGATTTGAATTGCTGTGCTCCAGGCACACACTTAAGCGCCATAGTCCTAGGGTGGGTGCCTGAGTCTACCATAGGTTTTGTACTGGAAGGGTACCCTTCCAGTACAAAATACTATGCGTACACACACGTTGAACCTTTTCTGACTTTGCGAGTGTGCTGCACAGTGCAGCATGCATGCAAAGTTGGAAAAGAACGGCAAAATAAAAGCATTTCTCTTTTTAACACACCCTTTCAAATTGCATTTAACTTTTGGCACCAATCCCTGGCTACAAATTGTTTGTAGGTAGGGTTTTTGATCAACAGGCATGGGTGGTTGCATGGGATACCGATGGACCACTCATGTAAAACCCACTTGGCGCTAAGTAACACAAAGCAGTGCTTTGCGCTGCTTTGAGTTACTTTTAGGATATTTTCCAGCATAAATAAGTTTTGCAGAGGAAGGTAAATTAGGAAAACACATTTTGTGGTGGTTAACATAACTTTTATGATGCTACCCAGTGCAACACTTTGGTAAATCGACCCCTTGATGATTCAGTGCCCGCTTTCATTTTCTGCTTGTTACAACTTTAGGCCGGATTTACCAATTTCTCACACAGAGCAGTGCAGCAGCTGCAAATGCTGCACTGTGCTGCATGAGGAGAGAGCAGGAGAGTGACAAATTTACTAAAATATGGCACTCTCCCCCCTCTCTCTAGTGTCGGTGCTGAAATTGGTTGTCATGTGCCACAGAGACACCTTTGCGTCATAGTGCAAGGGTGTCTCCTTGAGGCATGCATAGGGTTTGTACTGGAAGGATACTCTTCCAGTACAAAATGCTGTGCTTAGACTAGTTTTAAACATTTTACCACTTTGTATGGGTGCTGTACAGTGCTGCACATATGCAAAGTCAGAAGATAAAGATGAAAAAAAGCATTTCCCTTTCAAAGCACCTGGTTGAAAAATGTTCTATTTTCTGATGCTAAACCCTGTCTACTTTTATTTGCTAAATTAGGTTGTCGTACTTTGCAATTTGGGACCGCGTAGGAGACAGGGCCCTACCCCTGTCTATCCCGGTATTAGCGAACCGCGAATGGTCAATGCGGTATGTACAAGTGCTTTATATAACGTTTCATTGATAAATGCACTATGTATACGATATTATACATCACTACGTGGGTTCCATCTTAGAGCGGTGGCCATCTTATGGTTGCCCTCACATAGGCTACATATTATGAAGCAAATACGGGCCTTTAGAGCACATGTGCCTTCCTTTGACTTCTCTGTGACCTGGGCAGATTGGCTCCACTGCCCCAGGTCAGTCCGGTCTCACGAGCTCCCCGTCCCCTGGCCACCTGTGATTAGCATCAGGGCTTGACACACCATAAAGCCTTTTTCATCCCACACGAGCCTCCAGCTAATCTCTTTCACACCTGACTGTTCCTGCTTTATGGCTTGTTTTCCAAACAGGAGATGCTCGTCTTTATTGGGGCCTGTTGATATCTGATGTGGGATCTGAGCCTCGCTGGGTAAATAATTGTGGGCTGGCCTAACTGGAATGTGGGATGGTCATCATGACTCTGCCTTTTCGTTTGTAATGTATACATTTATATGACCATATCATAAATCAAGGAATGTATGCCTGAAGCAGGATATTTTGTATTTAAGGAGAAGCCCGTTTCTGTAATTTTTAGCAGTCTCCTGAGAACATACACGCTGTTGTACTTCTAGGATGCCTGTAATTGGTCTGCAGCCAATAAACTGATCTTTGACTTCACCCAGAAGACTCTGTGTTTCTGTAGGTCTGAAACAGGAAGAACCCGAAGTCATAGGGTGTGTTCCCCTGCACCGCTGGGCTTAAAATTCCCAGTATTTCAGTTGGCGCCCAACGGGGGGCTATTTCAGCGGTACCGGTCCAAGCCAGAGGTTCGTGAGGAGCTTCGTGTGGAAATTCTGGAGGAAGGCCGCCACTTCATCGACCCCTGCATGTTGACGTGGTCCGAAAGTCTTTTCTGCGAGGTTCTCCGCATCCCGACGGCTACGAAGGACTGCTGCCCTGATTAATCGCCCTGTTTTGGACCCTTGACGATTTTGGTAGAGCGAAACAATCGAGAGAGTCTTCTGGTGACGCCATTGATCATCGATATTCAGTTAAGTATAAGTGGAGCGTCTCCCAGTTTTGTTTGGTATCCTTCGGGATTATTTTGATTTGGAGTTTGCAAACGCCAAAGCCAGAGGACTCGTGTATTCACGAGACTATCGTAATCGATAATCCTTTGAAGTTTGGAACTAGACTAGTGAGCGAAGATGCCTGGTTCTAGTGTATTTGGAAGATTGTTTTGTTTGGGTTGTGGAAGGGATTTCCAGTTAGAGGATTCATGTCCGGTCCCTCCAATTGGAACTCCAACTTATGAGCTTTATGTAAAACATGGCGTGGGCCCCATTGCATATAATGAAGTATGGATCCGATACACCAGAAAGGACGGTGTTTTAAAATGGCCCCAAAATGGTAGTTTCGATACAGATATCTTAGATAATTTGGAAGTGAAATTGTTTAAAAAGAAAGCCCGGCCGGCGATGTTTGATTCTTTCCGCCTATGGCGAAAGGAAGCCAAACAGAAGGAAATTAAGCTAGCGAAAAGGAATAAGAGAGAAAGAGGTATGTCTGTAATGCAAGCAGCTGTGCAATTTAAAGATAATGAGGAGGAACAAATGAATGAACAGCTACATAGACAGCGCAAACTAGGGATCGATAAGTGTTACCCTGTTTTGTCACCCCTTGTGCAAGATGAAACAAAAGAGAATGAGAAAGATTCCCTAATGTCCCATTTGCTAAGTTCGCCACCCCCGTATGTGCAAAATGCCACCGCACCTCCACAGCTTGTAAATGCGCAGCCTCTAGTAAATATGCCGCAAGCCTTCCCACAGCCGCCAGCTCCTCCTCAGTTGGCTCCTATCCCTGCAGTGCAGCCCTCTCAAGGGCCGCCAGTTTTGCTACCTGTTGCCCCTGTGCTTCCTGCGACTTTGCCTAGCACGCCAGCGGCCTCCTCTGGCGCTCCTTCTTGCACTACCCCGGTACCTGTATCTGAATCCGTTTTTCTTCCCTCTGTCTATCCCCCCGTTTTCGCCTCAACTTCTCCTTCAGCACGACAACGACTGGCTAATGTAGTTACTAGTTTAATGTCGCCTTTCTTTGGGTCATCTAGTGCGACTCCTGGTTTACAACGTAAGCAATTGCGTAGTCAGCTGCCTGGTCCTGACGAGAAAGAGGTGTTAGATCATCTGGCGCGTAGGTGGATTGGTTTCCCTTCACTCTATAATGTGGAATCAGTTGTTAATGTTTTTCACCAATGGGATGCCCCAAAACAGAGGTATGTCTTTGATAAAATGTGTGAATTCCTCTGTGAGGAATTGGAGGATAATGGTGCAAACCCAAACCCCCAGGAATTGTGTCGAGTGCGATTTGATTTTGAAACAGGTATAATTGTGGGTCCCAATGTAGATAAAGCAGTTGCGACTTTACTGTCCCTCAGAAATGGTGATTGTCAGCAATCGTTGTTTGAGCAGGATTTCCCTGTGGGGAAAAAGGGAAAAGCGCGACAATACCCTATGAGAGAAGTCCCCCCGGTATGGAAGGAAGCTGTTGCGGCTGATGCCGCTAATGGTATTGCTGCTATGCCAGCTCATTTTCAGCGTGTTTGGGTGCATGTCCCTTGGAAACGATCTGAAGTAATAGCGCTCAAGCAGACATTGCCTGACCCCCGTAAAAACCCTACAGGATATTATAAGGAGTTATCACAAACTGCAGAATCATGTGTCATGAATCTGGCTGACATAGACATGTTATTTGGGAATGTTGTTCCACAGCCTTTGTGGGGATCCATCCGTAATACGGATCATGCGGCAGAACTAGGGGGTACATGGGCTAATATCGTTGCTGCAGACGCTAGACAAGTTGGTGGCGCAAAGCCTGACCCTTTAGTAGCAGACCTCCCTGGTAGAATTATTACATACATGAAAACTATAATGCCTGCGATGCGCGTAAATTGGGATAAACTATCCGCATGTAAGCAGAAGAAAGATGAGACAGTGTCCGATTTCTTTATCAGGTTTGAAGAAACGTTTATCAACCACAGTGGTCAAGACATGAGTACTGAAGGTGGCCAACGGTTATTTGTGGATAAATTTGTGCAGAATCTACTTCCCGAGTTGTGTAAGAAATTAAAAGACTCAGAAAGTTCCTGGGCTGTTTCCTCTTCAGCGCAAATACTGGCTACTGCACAGTATTATGAAAATAGAGATAAAGATGAGAAGGATAGAACAGATAAGAAAACGAAAGAACTGAAAACAAAGGTCCTCTTGCAGCAGGCTTATCCGCCACGTGGAGGACAGAATAATTATAGGCAAACCCAAGGTATCTATCAGCAACCCCAACAATTTCAGAATAATCAGCAAATGAATGGGTATTATCAACCACGAATCCCTGTAGGTCCCAACCAATGTTCATATTGCAAAGAGGAAGGTCATTTTAAATATAGTTGCCCTAAATTAATGCAGCGTAACAGTAATGCGTATGGCGCAAGAGGTAGAGGTGGTCAGCAAGCTCCTAGAGGCAGAGGGCGTGGAAATGTTCCCCAGAACGCGCGTCCTCTTCCACCTCAAAATACGATAAATAGCTTTGATCAGCAAGCCAACGCAACTGGTAATACAGCTCAGTACTACAATAATGATTATTATGCAGAAGACGACAATGTAGAAGATAATGATTACTAGGACTGCCGTAGACAGAGAGAGGGAGTTGTTTCAGTGCCAGTGGATCAGAGCGGACCCTATGTTAAATTAACTACAGCAAATGTAACGGAGCCCTTTCTGCTGGATACTGGTGCTGCAAAGAGTTCAATCATGCATTCAAAACTCCCTGGCGCGCCTTTGTCTGGCGAAATGAATGTTTCAGTAGGTTTTTCTGGCGCCCCAGTTAGGAACCCGATTTCTAGTCCTATGTCACTTTCTGTTGGACCTTGCGAGTTAAAAGCACCCCTCATCCTAACAACAGGTTGTGGTGAAAATTTGCTAGGATTAGATTTGCTAAAAAGATTGCATGCAACGCTATATTGTTCTCCCTCAGGAGTACAACTTACCTTAGGCAAGAAAGTGATTTCCCCGATGTATTTGTCTAAGAATGCAATGCCACCTGAATTTTCATCCCTTCCGGATGTCCTTTGGGCTACTGGTCCCAATGATGTGGGTCTTTTGGAAATGCCGCCATACGTGGTCACTTTAAAAGCCAATGTCAGATTGCCACGTATTCCCCAGTACAAGATCTCCAATGAAGGTCGGAAAGCATTGTTAGCAATTGTCAGTGATTTGATTAAAAAGGGTGTAATTGAAGAGACAAGAGGCAACGTTTGCAATAGTCCTGTTTTACCTGTCTTAAAACGAACGGACCCTTCACAGCCACCTGTTTACAGATTTGAGATTGATCTTAGAGAGGTTAATAAGATTGTTGTGCCACAGTTTCCATTTGTTCCTGACATAACTGCCTTGTTAACCATGATTCCAGCCTCCGCTGCATGGTTCTCAGTGATCGATCTGAAGAATGCTTTCTTTAGCATCCCAATTGCAGAGGAGAGCAGAGACATTTTTGGCTTCAGTTTAGGAGGTCGAAGCTTCCGCTTTAAACGCGCTCCACAGGGCTAATGTGAAAGTCCATCAATATATAGTCAGGCTTTAAAAGCGCAGCTTGATGCACTTGTTTTACCAAGTGGCGCTATCCTCATTCAGTATGTTGACGATTTACTAATCGCCGTGGATACTGAAAAGATTTGCAAACAAGCTACATTGTCATTGTTGCGTCATTTGTCTGCTTTCCATCACAAAGTGTCTCTCTCAAAGCTGCAATATTGTCGACAAGAAGTGACCTACTTAGGTCATCTCTTATCGAAGGAGGGAAGGAAACTGACCCCAGAAAGAATGCAAGCCATTGCACAGTTGAGTGTGCCTAGAACACAGAGAGAAGTGCGTGCTTTCTTGGGCATTACTTCATACTGTAGGCATTGGATTCCCAATTTTTCCTTGCTGGCAAAACCTTTGTTAGCATTAACATGCAAAGACACACCAAATCCTATTCCATGGTCTGAAGAGTGTCAGAGAAGTTTTTTGGAATTGCGTAATGCATTGTGTTTAGCTCCTGTGTTGGGTACCCCAGACTACAGCAAGCCTTTTACATTGTATGTTCATGAAAAAGATGGTTGCGCATTATCAGTGTTAACACAGCCTTTTGGCGATAGACCGCATCCATGCGCATATTTTTCGTCAACCTTGGACCCGGTAGCGAGGGCATTGCCAAGTTGTCTGAGAGCTACAGCCGCCGCAGCTATGTCTATTCGACAGTCTGCTGGCTTAGTGTTGGATAATACATTGATTGTTATGGTTCCACATGCTGTGGACACATTATTAAACAGGACCAAGACACAACACTTAACTAGTGTGCGTTTGTCTGGATATGAACTGACACTGTTAGCAAATCATATACACATAAAGAGATGCAACACGTTGAATCCAGCTACATTATTGCCGATTCCAGCAGACCTAGATGAGATTGAGCAACATGATTGTCTGTTCAGAACAGAAGAAGAGACGAAAGGGAGAGTAGATCTTAAAGATACTCCCCTGACAGAGTGTGATGGTACCTTATGGGTAGATGGTTCGTGTTTCAAGCTTCCAAATGGTGATACGACTGCTGCATATGCTATCACTACTTTGCACACGATTGTTGAAACTGCACGTGTGCCACAACATTCGGCTCAAGCAACAGAATTGATTGCCCTTACGAGAGCATGCGTGTTGTCTGAAGGAATGAAAGTGAACATATATACGGATAGCCAGTACGCCTTTGGCGTGGCGCACAGTTTTGGGCGATTGTGGAAAGAACGTGGGTTCCTGACTTCGCATGGAGCTAAGATTCAGAATGGCAAGTTGGTGAATGATCTCCTTGAGTCACTGACCCTACCGTTACAAGTTGCGATTATGAAATGCAGTGCGCACAAGAAAATCACTGATGATGTTGGTCGTGGTAATGCGTTTGCTGATGAAGTCGCGAAAGAAACAGCAAAAGATGTGAAGACTCGAATGTATGTTGCAGGCCCTGCAAGATGGGTTGGTGATGTTGGAATGTGTGAAAACACAATAGAGAGTGTGAAGTCCCTTCAAGCTGAAGCCACAGAGAAAGAGTTGAGCAAGTGGAGAGAAAGTACGGGTAAGTTGGATGAGAATGGTTGTTGGAGTGATTTGTCAGAACATAGGTGATGGTTGCTACCTGATGCATATGTGCTTCCAGTGGTTACGATGGCACATGGAATGGCACATATCAGTATGAAAGGAATCTGTAAGTTGTTGGCTCCAGTATGGCAGAATGCTGGGATTCCCAAGTGTGCAGAGAATGTGGTCAAGAATTGTATGGTATGCTTGAAATACAACCCTGGTAGGGGAACCCCAACTCCAGCTCGTCATTTTGCGCCTCCATCATATCCATTTGAAGTTTTGCAGCTAGATTTTATCCACATGGAAAGGTGCAACAACCTGAAATATGTATTGGTGGTTGTCTGCGCTTTTTCAAAATGGATAGAGACATATCCCCTGAAAGACAACACTGCTCTATCCACAGCCAAAGCCCTTGTGAAGGAATTTTTTCCTAGGTTTGGAATGCCAAGAATGGTGTGGAGTGATAATGGGAGTGAATTTGTGGGTCGAGTGATGAAGAATGTGTGTGAGGGGTTAGGGATTAAGCAGAAGTTCCATGCTGCAAATCACCCCCAATCAGCTGGATTAGTAGAGCGCTACAATGGCGCTCTAATACTCAAGCTGGCCAAAATCCAAGCGAACTCCGGTCTTAAAAGGCCTGACGCTCTGCCTCTAGCACTCCTGTCCACCAGAATGACCGTACACTCACGAGTGGGACTTAGACCATACGAGATTATTTTTGGCCGCCCGGCCAATGTATGGGCTGTGCCAAGACCGACGAAATTCAGCGAAATCGAACATCCAGTACTGCTTGATTACTTGTATGAATTGACGGCTAAATTGCGTGTTTTACACCAACAGGTGCATGATACTCTCCCCCAGGCCTCTGAGGCTCCAGGACACCCTATCGACCCTGGCACTTGGGTGCTCATCAAGAATTTCCAGCGCAAAAGCAACGATGAGCCCCGTTGGATTGGCCCTCATCTCGTACTTCTGTCTACAAGATCAGCTGTTCGAGTAAAGGGGAAAAAGAACTGGATCCACGGCGCCCACATCAAAAGGATCCCTTTGCCTCTGCCGTATGACCAGTGGGTCCAGGAGGGTATAGCTGACTCTGAAACAGACACTGTACCTCGTTTTGTGCCGTTCAGTGATGCACGCGTAAGAGGCACAGCCTCAACACAAGAAAGTGACGATATTTTACAAGAAGCTGTGCCACCGTCAATTCAATTGGACACTACAGAGCCTGAACTCTTGTTCCAAGATCAGATAGTACCTGGCCGTTTTCACTATAACTTAAGACCAAGGCCTATGGACAAATAAACATTCTTTTCCTTACCTTTTTGTTTTTGATACCAGAGCTCTCCCATCTGAAGGACTTTCTTGATTTTTGTTTTTCGAACCACCATTCGGGTTCAGCCGCAGGGTCGCGGTGCCAAGACTTTGGGGTGCAGGCCGAAGACGTTAGGTCAACGGTTCTGGTTGGTCTAGGGCGTTCCCTGGACTGACAGGCGTACTCCTTAGCAGAAGATACTCACCCGCCGCGAGCGGCACGATTAGAGGATGGAGTTTTTCAAGATGGAGAGACTCGCTGAGGAAATGAACTTTAAAGCAAGAATGTGTAAAATAATGAAGAGCAAACGTTTTGTATTTTTATGTCTGTTTGTATTATGTAGTATGATAGTGTTTACTGTAGGATTTGTATTCTTCTCCTCTCAAGAGCCCATTGCACCCACTGTACAGCCTATACCTCCTTCTACTGTCTCCTCACACTCTTTTCACCCTCTGCCTGAACACGAACAAGCCAGACGATCAGAGTTTGTAAACAACTCGTTTATTCAGCTTCTGCACCAGCACCAACTAGTCATGAATACAACCAATTGCTGGGTGTGTGGTTTAATGCCACATACCATTAATAAGGGTATTCCTTATCTAGTGCTGCCGATTAGTTACAATGGATCGTCATGGGCATTCCAGACCATGTTTCTCTTTGCATTAAACGCCTACTCCCCGCGATAACCGCGTTCCATCAGACCCAGTACCAATAATAAAGCTTTAATGAAAGGAGTTGCCGATATGAGCAGAGATATCGATGCATACTCATCTATTCCCAAAGAAGAGTTGAGAGCTTATGTAGGGTGGAACGCGACGGGGTATAGTATTAGTCTGGGTGAAAGACAGCGAAAAATCTCATTCCCAATTTGGGTCGTACCCCACATAGGTCGGTTCTGTTTACAAGTTAATGGTCAGAATCCAAGAGCTCAACTGGGGAAAAGTGACTGTACTGAAACGTAGACTTTTCCATCACAGTTTTCCCCTGCGTTTTTGGCTGCCAAGGTTACATATTTTGTCTGCAATGACCGAGTATATACATGGTTGTCCCCTGATTTCTCGGGCACATGTTATATTGCAAACTTGCTACCGCCGACATTTACTGCTGCCTCTGACTATCACAAGACCAGAGTTGTGAGAGGCGTGATTAGTAAGGAGGACACTGCCGGTCAGGAAGCGGGAGATTTCTTTTTGGGTTTCCTGCCGTTTTGGGGACCTATGGTCAATAGTAGGAACCTGAGGCAACTGACTCGTGTGGTTGAATCCACTGTTAATGTTACGGCTGGTGCCCTTGGTAATTTAACAGCTGAGCTCCAAGCGGATCGCCTCATGACTTTTCAGAACTGCATGGTTCTAGACGTCATACTTGCAGACCGCGGTGGGGTATGTAAGGTCATCCAATCCAGTTGTTGCATTTTCATACTAGATAACGCTCCAACAGTTTATCAAGCCATCTCCAAACTGCATAGAATATCTGAATCCATACACGTGGATAAAGGAGATTGGTCACTGGTGGGGTGGTTCTGGGAACTGATATCTGCCTGGGGTTGGAAGATTCTGATGGTCATTGGAATGATCTTAGCCAGTCTTTTCCTGTTCTGTCTGTGCATCCAGTGTGCTCCTGCGATATGTGGCCTCTGTGCTACATTATGTGTAAGGAAACCTGTATCAAGGGATGAGCTAAGTAATAGGATGATGCTACAGCAACATCTCCATGACTTCGTGAATATTGACCTAGACTCGGATTGATGTGAATATAGTTATTGCCTAAGTAAGGGCAAAAGGAGGGTCTGTAGTACTTTGCAATTTGGGACCGCGTAGGAGACAGGGCCCTACCCCTGTCTATCCTGGTATTAGCGAACCGCGAATGGTCAATGCGGTATGTACAAGTGATTTATATAACGTTTAATTGATAAATGCACTATGTATACGATATTATACATCACTACGTGGGTTCCATCTTAGAGCGGTGGCCATCTTATGGTTGCCCTCACATAGGCTACATATTATGAAGCAAATACGGGCCTTTAGAGCACATGTGCCTTCCTTTGACTTCTCTGTGACCTGGGCAGCTTGGCTCCGCTGCCCCAGGTCAGTCTGGTCTCACGAGCTCCCCGTCCCCTGGCCACCTGTGATTAGCATCAGGGCTTGACACACCATAAAGCCTTTTTCATCCCACACGAGCCTCCAGCTAATCTCTTTCACACCTGACTGTTCCTGCTTTATGGCTTGTTTTCCAAACAGAAGATGCTCGTCTTTATTGGGGCCTGTTGATATCTGATGTGGGATCTGAGCCTCGCTGGGTAAATAATTGTGGGCTGGCCTAACTGGAATGTGGGATGGTCATCATGACTCTGCCTTTTTGTTTGTAATGTATACATTTATATGACCATATCATAAAACAAGGAATGTATGGCTGAAGCAGGATATTTTGTTTTTAAGGAGAAGCCTGTTTCTGTAATTTTTAGCAGTCTCCTGAGAACATACACGCTGTTGTACTTCTGGGATGCCTGTAATTGGTCTGCAGCCAATAAACTGATCTTTGACTTCACCCAGAAGACTCTGTGTTTCTGTAGGTCTGAAACAGGAAGAACCCGAAGTCATAGGGTGTGTTCCCCTGCACCGCTGGGCTTAAAATTCCCAGTACTTCAAGGTTTAGCATCAGAAACCTTGGGTGGTTGCAAGGGAACGCCCATGCACCACCCATGGTACGCCTCCTTGGATCTAAGTAATGCAAAGCAGCGTTTAGCACTGCTTTGCATTACTTTCACATTCACATTCACAAGAAAATCAGACAAAAAGATTTTGTGCCGCTATCATCACTTTTGTGACTCAAACGTGGAATAAAATCTTTGTAAATACGACCCTACTTATACTGAGTTAGGGTAATTTCACTTCCTTGACGCCAACATTTTACTGCTGGGGTGTCATGAGCCTCTTGTTTTAATAGCTTGAGCAGGAAAGGTGTGAGTACTGCTGTGCAGTTCAGCATAGTTTAAAAATTAGGATTGTTGTTCATAGCTGATTTGAGTTTGATTGAGTCATAAATTAAAAAAAAACTCTTGCAAGAGGATAGGATGATGGAGCTATCGGTAGGAAAACATGGAGCAGGAGAGCATTGAAGAAGGTGTGGAAGATGGATGGATAGATGATGGGTAGGTAGGGAGACTATGGATGGGGACGAGAGTGGGTGCAAGGAGAGAATGATTAATTGTTGAATTAAAGGAGGGTAGGGAGAAGGAAGGATAGATGAAGAAAAAAAGTTTGATACAAATATAGATGAATAGAAGGGAAGAATAAATGATGGGTCGATAGATGGAGAGACGAAAGATTGTATGGATGAAGAAAATTGAAGGAAGTAATGTGGATGGTTGATGGATGGATGAAAAGAAGGAAGGATGCCAAGATGGTTGCAGATTGTGGATGGATAGATGAGAGAAGGATGGATGAATGGATGGGGAAACAAGACAAAAGTATGGATGGACTTACGGATGTCAAGAAGGAAGCATAGATGGATGTGGTGAAGAAAAAAAGGAGGAAAATATACAAAATGGAGAGAATGATAAATGGGTGACTGGATAAATGAAAGAAAAGGTAAGAGAAGGAAGAGCGAAAGAAAAATGATAGATGACTGATAAATGGATAGATGGTTAAAAACATAAACAATAATGAAGAGTATCAAGGAATAAAGAAAAGAAGGAAAAGATAGACAAAATGAATGTGAGACAGAAGGAAGATGGAAAAGGAAAAAAGGAAGGAAAGAAGAAAAACATCTAAAAGAAGAAAGGAAAGAAGGAAGAAAAGTTAAACTGAAATAGGAGTAGAAGATGGACGAAAAAGAAAGAAATGGGAAACAAAGAAGGAAATAAAAAAATAATGAATTAACGAATAATAACAAGGAGAATACAGTTGGAAAATATTAATATAAAATGTATGAAAAAAGTACAGGTAACGGAAGTAAATAATAAAGGGGAAAGAAAATAAACTGAAGATAAGATGAAAAGAAAGATTGAAACATGGAAACAAATGTTATATTGAAAGAAAGAAGGAAAGGTGGAAAGAAAGATGAAAAAACAAATAATGATACAAAGATCCACACAATAAATGAAAGACAGAAGAAGACAAGAAAACCAGATGAAAAAAGTCTTATGAAGGAAATATTAGAAAGACGTGAGTAAGGAGAGATAGATTGGGAAACACCACCCCCAGATAGCCCTAAAGCAAGTATTATTGTCTTGTGCATGAGTATCCCTTCAAAACTGCCTACAAGTTTTTTTAAAATATATTTCAGAAAATATGCAGACAAATGCATTCATTAAACTTCATACACATCCAAATAGCCAGTACGTCCATTTGATGGAAAAAAATGTCTCATATCTCATTCATTACAATAAACTTTTCCAATGTATCACATTTTTGATATATTGACTTTCCAGTGGTCCCTGTGTTTTTAAGAAACATTCTCTTGAGTTCATAATAATGGCATACTGGACCCCACCATGTGCCTTTATTAAATGGGATTCAGTTAATCCACTGCTGGGCTATGCATAACCAGGCATTGGTGATAAATACAAAAAGGAAAGGTGCCTCAGTATAATGAATATCACCGTACATATCCCTAATAGTATATTTTGAGCAGAGATCACTAGATCCTCTTATTGTATTAAGTGAGGAATAGCTTTAATAACCTCTGCCCAAAAGAACATTAGCTTATTATAGTTGCTAATCATTTGGATGTCATCATCAGTCCCTTGCGTTGGACATCGTGGGCAGTTAGAGTTAACCCGAATGACCCAATTATACAACCTCAATGGAGCGTAAGAAAATCTGTTAATAATCTTAAACTTTTGTATGGTAATTGCTTTATATGTGGAATTACTGTACTATAACACTTTATATTTCATGCATACGTATTTTAGTACCCAGCTGTACCATACATGTTTTAGCTACACAATTGAATTCATCATCTGAATAACCTAAGAAGAATTTAAAAATATCTCCTATGCTTACCCTTTTATCTAGTCTATTTCATTTTGATATGCTTCTTATCCAACTATCTAAAGAAATTTCTGATTTGTAAATATTTGAAGAGCTCTTATCTGGAAAGATTAAACTCTCCTAGTGGGTAATTAAAGGTTTTGAATATTGTGTTTGAATACAATTGGCCAGTAAATTACTCTGTCGCACTGACTGAGGTGGTGCCTAGCAAATTTAGAAATGATGACCAAGCTGACAGTATTTTTTAAAGCATTGACACAAAATGGCATCATGGTGGTTCCTGTCAATGCTGCTACAGTTGAAAGCAGGGCTCTATCAACATAACAGAGTCCTGCACCAAACTGTTTTCTTTTTTATTTTCCATGGTCAGGGGAGCATTTAGCAGTTGTCAATCCTCCTTAGGATTAGGAACTGACAGAGTTTTCCTTGTGTAATGGGTAGAGAAAACCGACCTCTAATTCCTCCTATCGAAATTAGATGGGCAGAATTAGAGGTCCACCTCTGATGGCCCATACTCCGTAGGGCTGTCAGAGGTGTTTAATCACGGTGGAGATGGACTATTCTCAAATGTGATTAAACCTATGTATGCCCACATACAGATTTGGTGGGCGGATCATTACCTTGGAGGTATAGACACTATCACAAATGCGACAGAGTATCTATACTACCAAGGAATAAATCAGTCCCATGATCTCTAAATACATCTGGAGAAGAGGATAGACCCCAGATGGATGTATATTTGTTAATGATACTAGTTCCAAACAGACTGCTCCATATTGCCAAGATTTGTCTAAAAGCTATATTCACCTTAAATTGTACTCTCTGAAAATAGTTAAGGTCCAAATTTGTAAGAAAATAACCATTAGCATCTGATTCCAAGGTCATTTGATGCTAAGAAAGAAAGAGATCTGAAAGTGTTTCCATTATTCAACAAAGCATTCTTTGTGCCATTGAGGCACAATAATGGAAACTAAAGTCCAGAAGAGCGCACTTCCCACTTTTGTAATGGCAATTACAAAGAATGTATCTCTCTCCAACATTTGCAATATCTCCATATAAAATTGCAGATTGCAGTGTCAAGTTTATGGGAATATAGAGTTTGGGACCATGAGGAGTATGGATCTAAACAGATATAAAAATGTGGGTAGGATATGCATTTTGACAATATTATCCAACCAGTGATTTTGACAATAATCATCCAGCAACTGATATGGGTAGCCGGTGCTAGTTATGTAAGAGACCTATACACTTATTAAGGAAGGCACCATAATTTAGTTGAAAAATACACACTGAATTACCGGATATATTGACCCTGAGCTATGTTGCTTCCCTAACAGTTTTATTTTTGATAGTGTCTGAATTATAGTTTGTAATTATTTGTATTTTTTCTTTATTCATCTTACAGCCAGCTACTTTTCTAAATAATTCTGCCTCCTTCTCAACAGCCTGAATTGCTTTATCAGAGTTTATGAAGGGAGGCATCAGACACCACAGTCTTGTCCTGTGTTTAATCCTATTGCCAGTAGAGGATGTTCCCTTAATCACAAAATGTACAAATGGTTTGAAATATAGAGCCTTTACCCAGTGCATAAAGCTATCCCCAATCCCATACATCCCATTACACTCTATAGATTTCCAAAGCATGGTTGAAAGCTTTTTCAGCATCCAACAATATCATGCCTTAGTTTTTTCACTTCAGGTATAGCAAACACATTTTAGCATAAATTATGTGTGCAATGATTTCACTGCAGGGTATAAAGCCATGTAGGATGTTGAAGAACAATTTTTTGATAATTGTTCCAATCGTGCTCCAAGAACCTTAAAGTACATTTTAGCAGATGCATTGATAGATTAGATTGGCCTGTATGAGCTGCATTCATCAGCTGTACTATCACACTTCAGAAAACCGTGTTATCAGTTTTATTTCACGATTGTTGTATTCTTTCAATATTGCCAATCTCTTTGACTACCTGCTTCAATGTTAGTGCCAATATTGAGGAAACCATTTTATAAACTTCAAATGGGAACACATCCTCCCCACCCACTTTTCCAGATGCTAAACTATTTATGGCAAGAGACATTTCTTCTTCATAAATTTCAAGGTTAAATGCTTTTCTTTCCTTTTGTGGTAATCAAGGTTGCATAACCCTATTTATATATTTATCTCACTTGTTAGCGTACTCATCTTTTTCAATCGCTAACTATTCTGTATAAAGCTTAGAGCAAACACTATGAAATCTTACCTATAAGCCATAAAGAACTTTAATTGTGCAGGTGAGGGTTTAATACTAGCTGAGTTTTGAATGCCAACAACTGATCAACAGATTCAACAAAAGCAGCTAAGTATGCACTCAATTATATCAAACTCCAACTGTAATCTCAATGTCACTCAAAAGTAAATGACACTTCAACTGATTTAGTGTGCACCTGAAAGGTGGCACTGCAAGCCACCTGAGTACAACAATACTATTAGAAAATCTAGACGAGTGTCTAGAAAAACAAGTGCACTACTCGATGCCCAGGTGGGGCATATTCGTATTTAGACATGAAAAAGTGGCCTAACTGTAACAAATATCTTATTGGAAAGTTAAACAATTATTCACAAAGGACACCATGATGCAACATTGAAATCATCAACATAGTTATTTCTCCACACTTAGGAAACAAATTGATAGCGAAGCTGGATCCATGTGTCTGTATGATTTTTAATCAGTGACGAAAAAAAGCTTGACAAAACGTTGCTTCTTCTCAGCAAAAAATCACAATTTCAAAAGGCAAATCTCAATGCATTTCGGGCTTACAATTCAGCCCTTCATCAGGGGAATCTATAGAAACAAACAATACATATATCAATTGTAAAAAACATCATCAATTGTCGTACTGAATAAATACAGTTTTGCTGTTCAAGGAAAACGCAAGGGGATAACATTATGGTCATTGCAACAGAAGCGTAGTACCACCACCAAAGGAACCGAAAGATCAAGGTGCTATATGCCTAAAAAATGTGCGAATTAAAGAAAGCCATCGGTGCTCAAAATAAACCTAGTTCATGCCTACAGAAACTACTATATGTGTAACACCATTAAAATACCACCACCAAAAGAAACCAATACGTGAAGACACTACGTAAAAACACTATCCTATTTTCACAAAGACAATGCGTACCTGAAAAACTACGATGGGTGAAACACGAATGACGTGCCAGAAGCAAAGAACTAAATGTATCTGCAACAATCCTGGAGTTACGCTGTGAAAAATAAGTAAATCAAACCAAAAGCCTCATGGTAACATCACATCCACGTAAGTGCAGAATCACCCATAAAACAAAGCTTACCACTATTTCTCACTAAGATGTGATTAATCCAAATTATCAACCCACGGGAAGTTTTCGGATGCAGCTGCGGTCATAACCAACGTGCTAACTCTGAAAATGTTGAAACGCAAATTTCAGCATACTAGTCAAACGAACGAGATTGTTGAGAGTCTGTTTCTGGTGGCTCAGTTTGATGAGTTTTCTCGGAATAATGGGAGGGACGTTTCTCTATGATGCGACTTGTACTTGGCAATGGATGGCTTAAGTTTGAGTTGAGGAAATCATAGAATTCTCACTCCTCTAGTTGATATTGTGTTTGTAGGTTTGAAAAGGTTATATGGGGAGGTTACAGAACCTTGCTGTTTAGGGAAATATATGCCTTTGGTTATCCATGAGTCCCAATAAAGAGTCTGACCTTTGTATATGATTTTTGAGTTGTGCCAGAGAGAAGCTGTATTGGATAGCTATATCTGTGAGGGTAATTTCTTACTGATAGTTAATAGGGCATTTCTGGTGTTCTGAATAGATGTTTGGAAGTGGGAAGAGGTTTGCAATTGACGGTAAGTAGAGTTGAGGCGGTCTATGTTGTTCAAGATGGCTTTTTCAACTTCCAGCCAAGTGGGTGTATATTTATCAGCTGTGGGGAACCAATGTCTGCCCTGCTTGGACAAGAAGGCTGTCTGATAAGCACTAAAGTTGGTAAGATTAACACTGTCTAAGCAATGGGAAGACAGAGTTTCTTCAGTGCTATTCCTGCTCTCTTACCTTACTAAAAAAAGCTTGTGATCAATTTATCTTGTTTACAGTGGAAGTTGTCAGAAAGTAATACAGCCAGAATACTGATTAGGTAGTTAATTATTGCCGTTATAATCATTATTATAGTTTCAATGCATCCCCACCATGTAACAACTGTAGGTGTCCAGCTTTCTAATAGTTCAGTTTCTACTGAAGGGTGAGTTTTTCATTGTGTTTAATATTGTCTATTGAGGCAGAGCCGAATTCAATGCCCAAATATTGGTGGTATTGGGGCTGCCAAGTCAGGCCTGATTTTCCTAACAAGTCTTTTGTGCCTAGAGAGTTGGGAGATTTAACTTCTGATTTGTTTCTATTTAGTTCGTATCCAGAGACTTCTGAATACTGTTCAATTGTTTCCATGACGACATTCATGGAGGTGCGTGGCTTAATGCCGATGTAGTCAGAAGCGGGCCATGGAGCTCCGGCCGAGATATCCCCCATTCGTCATAACCCTGAGCCCGGGGCACTCTAATCAAGTGAGGTCCATGTGGGAGAATAACCCCAGGGTAATAATACCCAGGAAAAGCAAGAGTAGCAGGCACTGAGTGAGGTGAAACAGCCCAATTCAGAGAATAGACCGTGCAGAAGCGGGCAAGATGGCGGCCGCGGCAATGGGAGATGGCGGAGCCTGACGGTCTGCGTGACGGAAGAGGAGTAAGCTTGACCCTCTGCTGGCACAGAAGCGAGGAAAAGGGCATTGGTGTAGCTGCTATGAGCTACAGAGACTGACCGGCGAGAGGGAAGCACGAGCGAGTGGGTGATCATCTACGGAGCGCTGGTGCAGTGTGATAATGCCGCTGCAGGGCAAGGACACCGGCTGAGAAGAGCGGAGGAAACGAATGTGAGGCAATGGCAGCGGAGACTGAGACTGCTAAAGCGGGCGCCCTGAGAGGTCAGACAGTGGAGCCTTGTCAGCCCCAACCCTGCAGCAGTGACAATACTGCCTGAGGCATGCAGTAGGCCCTAGGCAGGCCCTGGGTCTCAAGACCCGGGAAGAAGAGAGCTCGCAGGGCATGAGAGAAGTGCGGAGTGGGGCAGACAGCATATCCGTAACCAAGAGGGCCCACTAGAAGAAAGCTCCACACCAGGAGTAGAGGGGAGCTCTAAGGCTCTGCCGCACTAGAGAATAGGGTCAGCACAGCGAGAGCGGGGGCTGGATCGCTGATAGAGTTGCCAAATCTGAGTGGTGTGAGAGCCCCATAGGCCCTGAGACAGCTGAGAAGAGGTGTAGTGGAATAGGAGTGACGAACGGGGGGCATGGACAACAGTACCGGGCAGAGACAGCGCAGGTAGACCTGAATGAGTGGTGCATTTAAGAGAGCACCTCAACTCGCCTAGGCCTCGAGTCTGGTAACCAACAAGGAAAAAGCCCTGAACTGACTGCTGACGAGAGAAGCAAGAATATAACAGGGAATAACTCAAAGGGCAATGCAGAGAATCGCCCGTTGGTAAGCTAAGAGGCTGTGGAAGAGCCCAGGAACCACATGCCCTGCCAGCAGGTACCTAACCTGTAGAGGCGAGGAGACAGAAACCGGGATAGCGAAAGTCCCGAAGCGTAAAGGATATAGTGCTCTCAGCATGGGAGGGGGCGGCACTCAGACAGACGACGATGATGAAAGCCTGGAGTTCGGGGAAGGACATGGCTGCTGCGCTGCCCACTCTGGCAGATATCATGCAAGCTATTACGGCCTTCAGGGAGGCCCTAGAAATTAAAATAGATGCAATTGGAACAGATTTGAACCTACTGAAGGATGACCACCACAAATTAAAAGAAAAAGTAGCAACCACCGAAAAGACACTCACTGACCTCCCCACAATGATGGCAGCCTTACAACAGTCACTCAGGGACATTGAAACCAAGGTGAGGTTACTGCAAGTAAGGTCAGAAGATAGCAAGGGGAGGACTCGTAGAAATAATCGACGCATAGCAGGAATGCCAGAGAGGGAAGAGTGAACAGACATCGTGCATTTCCTAGAAGATTGGATCAGAACAGACGTAGCGCCAAAGGGACTACCACCATTTAGTGCGCTGGAGAGGGCGCAGAGGGTCCCTGCCAGGATCCACAAACCTGGGGCCCACAGTAGAGCGGCTTCTACACTACAGAGACCGGGGCCATATTCTCCAACAGGCCCACAAGAAAATGGAACTACAAGTGGGCAGCAGTAAAGTGATGATATTTCCCGCCTTCACTAGAGAAGTACAAAGGCAAATAGTTTCGTTCCTAGCGGTCAAAAATAAATTACGACAACTACAGGTCCCATACTCAAAAACTGTACCCAGCACAACTGAGAGTAGTCGGCAAAACAGGAGTGCAAGTTTTTTAACTCACCACAAGAAGCATGGGCATTGTTGGACTCTGGACCAGGGCATGAAGGGTGGGGGTCTTCGCCGGGTTTGGCGCCAATGACGAAAGACAAAGGAAAGACCGTGGAATGGGCACCCTCCTCTGCGGAAGTCAGAACTGAATGACGGAAAGCCCTCCAAGTGGTGGTAGACCTCAGTCAAGGTAGATCTGGCCCCAGATTAAGCAGGAGTGGTCAAGAAGCAGATAGATCCGATGGCTCACTGGCCACAAGTGCAAAAGAAGACTCTGAGCCAGAATTGCCACAGATTACTCCCAAGTCAGTGAATGAAATTGTCTAGAGAGGGAGAGAATAAAATGTAAAGCAGACATGTGCACAATTAGAACACTTTTTTGAGGACATGGGCTCAAGGTTGAGAGCGAGACGCCCAATTGGAGGAAAGAAGATAGCTAATATGAGAGCTGGAGGCGATGATCAGGACAGAATAATGGGAGGTATGGGACTGGCGGAGCTCCCTGATCTAGTGGGTAAGCTACATAACCCCAAGGTTCTAAGGAATCTTACTTGTATTTTCTTGTGTTTGGATGGGAGCTGGACTACCTGTACCTGTCCTGGGGAGGCGGAGTTGGGATATTTGCTTGAATAGGGGGTTGTTTTCATGGACCAGGCGTGTCAGACATATGGAAACCGACGGAGAATGGGTAAGACCAATACAATGGCATCCCCTATAGACCTTAAGTGCATCTTGTGGAATGTGCATGGGATGCACACCATGTCGAGGCGACATAGAAAACATGCATATTTAGTGAGGAGGGGGCACAATTCGCTGTTTCAGGAGACACATATGACAGCGAAAGAGGGAGCTGCGCTTCAGCGTAGATGGACGGGACAATTGTACTACACAAACTATTCAGCATTTGCCAGGGAAGTTCTGGTGTGGGTGAGAGCGGAGTACTGTTTCAATGTACTAAACAAATATCGGACCCTGATGGGCGGTATGTAATATTGTTGGGTAAGTTAGATGGTAAAGATGTGACGGTAGGTAGCATCTATGGACTAAATACTGATCAAAGCTCGTTCCTGGCAGCCCTCCCCAGAACACTGGCACCAGCATTGATGGGGTCGGTGATAATAGGGGGGGGGGCTATAATTGCATTTCGGATGTGGAGCTGGATCATTCCCACCCGCCTATCCCACTCTCCCATGCATAAAATAACCGAAGTGCAAAGAAGCTGGCAACAGCAATGGGGGTTGATAGACACTTGGAGGGCGCAGCACCCAGAGGACAGAGATTATTCATTTTTCTCGCCCCTACATGAGTTACATGTCAGATTTGATTCCATACAGTGCTCCCCTGATGTGCATGAATGCGTACAGATGAGTGAATATCTGGCCAAAATGATCTCAGATCATAACCCGCTATTGGCCGAAAATCCCGACCTGGTGCCTGAGACACTGGAAGACCATGTCTTCCAGGCAATGATACTCACAGCAATTGGACAGCATTTTGAAGAGAATAATGGGACAGCTACAAATAAACTAATAGAGTGGGAGGCCTTCAAGGCCGTAATACGTGCAGGTGCCTCTCGGAGGCGATGGTAGTAAGGAAGGTACGCATGAGGGACACATTAGCAGCAGAACAGCTGCTCTGAGAATTTGAGAGGGAGAGACCTGAAAGGAGGGATAAGCAGGAGAAATAACTAGAGCCTAGGGAAGCAGTAGCTGAGCAGATGGAACGATTGCGCTGTTTCTATATGTTTCAAGCCCACACTGAGATGGACAAATCTGGGGCTTTGCTTGCCTGGCTGGCTCGTCCGGCTAGGAGATGGTCAGTTATATTGGAAATGAGGGGGTATGGGGGGGAGATCCAACATCAGCAACAAGATATCAATGATATCTTTCCGGACTACTATTCAAGGTTATATGAAAGTAGAATATCCCCCACAAATGAAGAAATTGATGAGCTTATGGGTGACGTTGAACTACCAGCAATTTCGGAGGAGGACACAGAGTCCCTAGGGAAGGATATAGAAATAGGTGAGGTGAAAGGGGCAATTAAAGCTATGGTCATAAACAGAACGCCAGGGACAGACGGACTCCCAGTGGAGTTTTACTCCATGTATATTGACTTATTGTGGTGCACACTAGTCGAAATATGTAATCGAGCAAAACAAGATGAAAGGCTCGATGGCTCAATGAGAGAGGCAGTGATTATTCCACTATTGAAACCCAGGAAACCTTCATGTGACAAAACGGCGTAAAGGCCACTTTCTATGGCCAATCTAGATTCGCTAAATGTTAGAAGGCTACTGCACGTACTTGATTCCGATTCATATTGCAAGGAAGAGGCAGCCATCTTTGCAGTAGATATAGAAAAGGTCTTTGAAAGTCTGGAATGGTCTTATCTGTTTCGAGTGATGAGAAAGTTTAGATTGGGCCCTGAATTTGTGGGGCGGACAGGCTTATTGTATAAGGAATCTACGGCTAGAGTTAAAACGGGCAAGCTTATCACCGATAGCTACCAAGTAGAGCAAGGAACACGGCAGGGTGCCCTTTTTCACCCCTGTTATTTGCCTTAGCCATGAAACCGCTTGCACCCAGAGCTAGAAAAGGGTGTCATTACCGGGGGCTAGAAGTTGATGGGCAAACACACCACATCGTATTATACACAGATGACTTACTATTATTCTTGGCCAATTCGGGGGAAGAACTTCGAGGGGAAAGGGAACTGGTAGCAGCACTGGAGAGAGTGGCAGGCCTCAAGGATCTGGTCAAAATCGTGTCTCTTTCCTGCCAAGGAGGGAAGAGAGGGACCACAGGAAACAGAGGGAGTTCATTGGGAGAACCGATGCTTACCATACCTGGGAACTCAGAAATACCACACCAAGTGGACCTTCTAGAGGGCAAAGTGGGGAGAGCCTCGAGGGGCGCGAAAGCTAGCTTTGATTTCTGGGGGACTCTTCCCCTGTCATTAACAGGCAGAGTTGCCTTATTGAAGATGGTGACCTTACCGAGACTCTTATATTACTTTGGGGTGCTACCGGTTTGGATCCCGGTGAGAAAGTTTAACCAACTACAAACACTGATGACTGCGTTTTTATGGGGAACGGGAAGACGAAGAGTAGCACTCTCAACGCTAATGAGGCAAAGGGCAGCGGGAGGGTTGGCAGTGCCTGAGTTTGAGTATTATTACATAGCAGCCCAGCTGCAGTGGCTCACGAGATGGATGGTGAGTCGGTTAAGAGGGTTGGTGCAACAAGGGGATATGACACCAAGCAGGTGGTGTAGAGACTCCCCATTCAGGATCGAGAAATGACCACTGAACTGAAAACGGCTCGTAAGTGCTGGAATAGAAGCCTACAGAAATCTAAGACTAGGCGCTGCAGAGATTCCACTGTCTGTATGTGAGGCATTACTGCATGGAGGTGAGTGGTGAAGGCTAGAGGACAAGGGGGACCTAGGAGTGTCCACCGTGGGGGATCTATAAGAAGAAGGAAGCTTGATTCCTTTCAATGACCTTAGGGAGGGATACAGCATGCCTGGGGGGGACCTCCAGCTACATACCGCCCTCACAGCAGCGATACGTAAGCACTGGGGAGTGGGACTCTCAGAACCGCTGACGTCAGAGGGATGTCAATATGTGGTAAATGCAGCGGGAATATACACAGCAGTTACCTGCCTTTACAAGTGACTTATCCATGAGAAGCTCCCTCCCTTGAGTAAATTTCACCAGCGGTGGGAGGGAGAATTAGTAGAACCAATAGATGAGAAAATATAGGGAGAACTAGTGGAAAGAGCGTGGAATAGTACCTGAAATGTCAGATTTCAACATGTACATTTTTATGTTCTGCATAGAGCATACCTCACTCAGGGTCAAAATAATAGATATTTGAACACACAAACAGCGGTATGACCACGTTGCAATGCAGAGGGAGTGGAATTCCTTCACATGTTCTGGAGTTGCCCGGGGCTGGGCGACTTCTGGGGGGAGGTGACCACAACCCTAGCAGAGGTGATGCAAAAGGAAGTGGTAGCAACTCCAGGGCACTGTCTACTACATTGGTTTCCCCTTACGGCTAAAAATTAGATAACAAGTAAGTTTCAAGACTTGGGCCTTGTACTAGCGAAGAGATCACTAGTCATTGAAAATCCCAGAGGGGCCCCAATACACTTAGATGGAAAAAGGAGTTTATAAAGTGGGCAGAATGCGAGGGAGCAGTAAGGTTACAAGCAGCTAAGAAAACTGATAGCGAAAAAGCTCTAGAGGCTGCTAGAGCATGGGTTACGATGGTGGAATTATTAAAAAACCCAGAGAATGAGGCACAAGTGGATTCAATAGGAGAAGCCCAAGCAAGAGAAGATGAGGCCCGCAGCTTATGAACCAAAAGACAGGAAGCTGGGGGGAAGGTGCGTGATGATGAAAACCCCCCTGACTGGATAGGCGCAAGGCCATAAGACCATAGAGATAGATAGGGGGAAAATCGGACACACATCTCCCCATTGGGAGAATAAGATGGTACCCATACACGATAAGCCTGGGTGGAGAGGAGGGAGGGAAATACACATTGTTTTGTTGATTTGGGATTCTTTGTTCTTTGGACTACTTATAACAGAATTAGCTTGATAGTACTGAATGTATTGCTGCATAAAGAGTTTACTAAGGGACGGGGAGTAGCAGTGAAGATAAGAGTTAAGCAAGAAATGAGAATCCCTCATTAGACTCTGTAACCGTAGCGCCTGCTGAATAGGAGAATGTCTAAATATTTATTGTAACAGTAGCAGTAACTGTAAAAGAATGTTAGACTGAATGTTTTTTATATCTAGGAGTGGTGGCTCGAGAGTTATTAGAAAAAGGGAGGGGGAAAGTGGATAGCACTGTCTAGTGCTTTTTTCCAATTTGAGTGGATGGTTTTGGAATCCCTCACTGCAGATACGGGTGCTGGAATTACTATATAAGGCCATGATCCTTCTTATGCAAAAAAACCCAAAACTGATGGGCAGGATGCAGAACAATGTCATACATTCACCACAGTACAGAGATCTGGGCCTAAATCCTTATTTTATTTTGCTCCCTATGCCATTCCAAATCAATCTTGACCCTGCGCCCAATCGGAACAGTCCAGCCTGAATGGCCAGGCCAGGTCCTCTCTGGACTGGAAACAAGCATCCTAGGACTGGTTTCGAAGTTTCAACCCTCATCAGCCAGGATAGATTGACTCCAGTCGAACAGAGAGCCACAGGACCCACGTCTGGGCATGCCTTGTTTCCGTTTCAGGAAAGACCTGGCTTGGCAGCTTGTGCTGGTCTGTTCCCATGAGCGGTACAAAAGGGGGTGGTGATGGACGGAGCATCAGAACCAATCAAACACTCACACCCAGTCAACAGATCTGGGTTTGATCCATCACCGTTCTTTAGCCCACTCTGCCACCCCAGTTCAAACATGGCCATATGCAAATCAGTCTGACCCTGTGCATCATGGGAACAGTCCAGCCCGAACTGCCAAGCCATGCCTTCCCTGGACCGGAAACAAGCTTCCTAGGACCGGTTTCTGGCATTTCAGCCGTCTTCAGCCAGGCTTGCTTGAATCCAGTGGCAAAGTGAGCAAGGGACTCACGTCTGAGCATACCCTGCCAACTTATGGCGAACAAAGTGGTACAAAAGGGGGTGGTGATGGACGGAGCATCAGAACCAATCAAACACTCACACCCAGTCAACAGATCTGGGTTTGATAAATCACCATTCTTTAGCCCACTCTGCCACCCCAGTTCAAACATGGCCATATGCAAATCAGTCTGACCCTGTGCATCATGGGAACAGTCCAGCCCAAACTGCCAAGCCATGCCTTCCCTGGACCGGAAACAAGCTTCCTAGGACCGGTTTCTGGCATTTCAGCCGTCTTCAGCCAGGCTTGCTTGAACCCAGTGGCAAAGTGAGCAAGGGACTCACGTCTGAGCATACCCTGCCAACTTATGGCGAACAAAGCGGTACAAAAGAGGGTGGTGATGGACGGAGCGTCAGAACCAATCAAACACTCACACCCAGTCAACAGATCTGGGGTGGCAAAGTGGGCTAAAGAACGGTGATGGATCAAACCCAGATCTGTTGACTGGGTGTGAGTGTTTGATTGGTTCTGACGCTCCTTCCATCACCACCCTCTTTTGAACCGCTTTGTTCGCCATAAGTTGGCAGGGTATGCCCAGACGGGAGTCCCTTGCTCACTTTGCCACTGGATTCAAGCTAGCCTGGCAGATGAGGGGTGTTACCCCAAAACCGGTCCCAGGATGCTTGTTTCCAGTTCAGGGAAGACTTGGCTTGGAAGTTTAGCCTTGACTGTTCCTACGCGGCACAGGGTCAAGACTGATTTGCATTAAGCTGAGCCTGAACTGAATTGGCGAAGTGAGCTAAAGAACGATGATGGATTCAACCCAGGTCTGTGACTGGGGGTGAGTGTCTGAAATGTTTCAACACTCTGTCCATTATCTACTTGTGTTTGCCATGATCATTCTTATGAATTCAGTTCCCAAATTAATGGTTCTGAGGAATTCTTCAAGAAAGTTCCATGATACCCTGTTGAACGCTTTATCAGCTTCTTGCGCTATCACTACAGAAGCCGATGTGGATGATTTTGCACTGACCATGACATGACACAGGAGACAGGTATTGAGGTTGGACATACAATTTTTGAAGAAGCCGTCCTGTGCATTACTTATTAATTGTGGTAAGAAGAGATTTAGGCGTTTAGCTAGTATTTTCGCATATAGTTTACAGTCCGAATTTATTAACAACATGGGCCTATAATTTTTCAGGAGAAATCGGTCCTTCAATTCTTTGGGTTTAGCAACGATGTTGGCTTCCTCTGTAGTGCCTCCAAGAACACCAGAAGTTCTGAAATAGTAAAATAGATCTAGCATGCTCATATGAAGTGAGTGGTGAATGTTTTATAAATTTGGCTGTGAAGCCATCAGGGCCAGGTGCTTTATTTTCTTTAAGAGTACCAATTGCATGAGTGATTTCGCCCAAAGAGATTGGTTTGGATAAGGGCATTTCATTTTCTTCTGATAAACGAGGTAGTTGTAACTTACTTAGGTAGTCGGAGCATTTTACTGGAGTAATCTGTTTATCATCAGAGTACAAATCCTCTGAAAATTATCAAAACGTTTCAGAATTCTCTTCAGGTTGCCATGGGTTTTGTTCTTGTCTTTAATCACTGTTATCTTTTTTGGTTTGTTAATGTCTGAAATATGAGGCCAACATTTTACCAGCTTTGTTGGCTTCGCAAAGCTTAAGGACTTTGAATTTGTTAATCTATACACCAGCTTTTTCCCCTTACAATTTTTTTGTATTCGTATTTCTTGCATGTGCGAAGGGAAAGAGTGTTCCTATCTATGTTTTTGATGTGTATGGATTTAATTTGTTTCATTTCCCCTTTGAGCTTTACTAATATTTGTTTTTATTGATTTTTGTTTTCATGTCAATTAAGGTGCCTCTCAGTGTTGCATTAAAAACATCCCAGAATGTCTGTATGTTTATATCTGGTGTAGAGTTATCTAGAATGTAATTAGGAATAACTTAATCAATTTTCTTTATATTGTCTGGGTTGGCATGGTACAAGTATGGTCAGAAAGAAGTCTTGGTGATATGTTTGTTTAGTCTATAAAGTGTGTATAGGCTCCGGACATAAGAATATAGTCAATCCTTGTGTAGAAGTTATGTGGTGCATAGAAACAAGTATGATCCCTTGAATTGGGATGTTATAATCTCCATGTATCTTTGAGGTTCTATTTTGGATAGATCTTTTGTAAAAATGTTGGTAGCTTTAGGTAGGTGATATTTGAAGGTCGAGGGTGCTGTCAAGTGGACGGTTGAAATCCTCACTTACAATAATAAGATCATGTGAGGATAGGGGTCCAAAATTGTGTCTAATATTTTGTTCCAAAATTAAGCATCATAGCTATTAGGGCCATATGTGTTGCCTACATGGAAAAATGAATCCCCTTAGCTTAGATTAGTAATTATCCATCTGCTTTCTTCGTCAATGGAGCCCAATTTAAGCTTGATGTTGGACCATTTAGATATTAGTCTGATAACCCCACGAGGCTCAAATCTAGTCTCATGAGGCTCAAATCTAGTAGTCATTCAAGAACCCCTTAACTAAGAACACAGCAGAACTGCAGATCGCAGTTGCAGATACAGCCAAGTGGGAAGCAGTCTCTGCTATCCACTCCTGCACAACAAACTTGTTGTCCTCCTGCTTCAAAGCATCGGCTAGGGACAATATTTTGTCTGGGACCAAAGAAAACCAACATCCATGGTACACTAAGATCTGTAAACAGAAAAGACAGGCCCTGACGCTAGCAATCAGATCCAAAAATGGCCCTAGGGTTAAATTGGGCAGGAGGGAATATAAGGTTGCACTGCATAGAGCCAAGATTGACTGGGACGACTGGTACTGGCAGGAACTGAAGGATGCGAGCCTTGGCAAGAATAGGAATGAATTCTGGTCATTAGTGAGTCGGGGTAAAAACAGAGACTCAGACTTGCCCAATTATATTACTGGCCACGAACGGCATGTCCATTTTGCAAACTTATATTCCAATACAGAGCACGGAGGTCTGGAGGGGTCATGCGGCCCCACAGACGTCTCTCCAGTAGGGGTTGTTAGTGACTATTTTTCGCAGGCCGAAATAGAGGCAGCAATTATGAAACTGGTTTCTGCTAAAGCTCCAGGACCAGATGGACTCCCAGGAGTCCAGGAGACTTATATTTATCTGATCCCAGGGGCTGGTCGCAATACTTCAAGCTATTGTTTAACACCATTGCCGCTGGATGTCCTGTCCCTAAATCTTGGAAAGGTGCTGTAGTGGTCCCTATCTACAAAAAAGGAGATAAGGAAGATCCGGCTAACTACAGGCCTATAAGCCTGATCGATGTTATGCAAATAATTCTAGGTAGGGTTCTCCTGCAGAGAATCCAATTATGGTCTGAAGAGGAGGATATCCTCTCCCAATACCAGGCGGGGTTCAGGGCCAGCACTGGGACCATCGACCAGGCTTTCAGGCTACAGCTCATATTTTGAAAGGTGGTCCTTATTGGAAAGGGTAATATCTACCTGGCATTTATTGATCTTATTTTGAAAGGTGGTCCTTATTGGAAAGGGTAATCTCTACCTGGCAATTATTGATCTTATGACAGCATTCGATCTGGTCCCTAGGACCAGATTGTGGCAGACCCTCGGAGACATGGGCATTCCACCCTTAATTCTCAATCTACTGATTCGTCTCCATGAGAACACCTACGCCCAGGTGAGATGGAGAGCCCAATGTCAGCTGACAGAGCAGATCTCCATGGGCAAGGGTGTCCGCCAGGGTTGCGTGATGGCCCCCACCCTGTTCTCTCTATATGTAAACAGGGTGGTGAGGTTTCTCCAGGAAGACCCAGCTGATGCCCCAATCCTGGTGGGCGACAAAGTGCCGACGCTCCTATTCGCTGATGACACCTTATTGGTGTCAAAGACTCCAGCTGGGCTCCAAAAAGTGATGAACAATTACCAATCCTTTTGTGAATCACGAGGTTTAGTTATTAACACCAGCAAAACAAAGCTCATGCCTTTAACTCCCACAAATCCTTCAGGAACAACCTCACCTTGAATGGCACCCCCTTGGAGAGAGTTAGAACTTTCGAGTACCTTGGTATTCAACTGTCTGATAAAATGCATTGCGGCCCCCACGTTGCAAAAATGCTTTTAAACCACAAACAGGTAACCGGGGCAATAACCAAAGAACATCGTTCCTCGTACAGCAGGCTGGTTGCCCCGGCTCTCATAGTTTATGATGCTAAGGCAGTTAGTTTGGCCCTTTACGGAGCCGAGCTATGGGGGTTCGAAAATATCGAAGAACTAACCATAAGTTCCTGAGGGATTTGGTATCGGTTCCATGCAGCACCCCAATAACACCTCTAAAGTATGACATGGGCAGACGGTCCTTGCTCTTCTGGGCACGCCTGAGGCGTACCTCTGAACTTGACAACTACGCTGCAGCCCTAAAGGAGGTAATGAACTTAGATGTAGGCATCAGGGGTAAGTGGACATCATACGTAAAGAAAACCACGATACTACTTGGTCTTAAAGAGTCCTGGGACACCCAAATCCCCCAGAGCAAGGAGGACCTTAAGCGCCATTATTGGGACTGGGTTAACAAACAGGAGCATAGCAACCCACATAGAGGGAGATTAACACGCAAATTCCTCATGGCTAATCACACTAGAGGATGGGAGCCTTACTTGGACATGATCCAGGTCCCACGGGATAGGCCAATGTATATCCAGTTTAGGTATGGCTCCCTCCCTGTCAATGCCATCACATCAAAGTGGTACTTAGTCAACAACAGAACAGAAAGCTGCCCTTGCTGTGGAGCAATGCTGGAGAGTGTTGCCCATGTCATGTTCGCTTGCCCAGCCTATAAGATTGCTAGGACTAATTGGCTGAGACATATCTGCAGTGGCATGGGCACTCGTGATCATCGGGCTGCCCTCTGCATTTTAAAATCTGAACCTAGTGTCTTTTTTAGGTCTCGCCTGAGCCAGCGCATGCGTTGCTCTGGCGAGACATTTAGTAACTGGGTTTTAAAAGTGCTACCCAGAGGCTTTTTCCAGCCACGAGCTTGCTGTTACGCGCACAAGCACGCGCAACATGGACAGCTGCATCTGGCTTTCTATAATGGCTCATTAAGCCTTACAGCCCGTGCGTGAATCCCCTCCCCCTTCCCCCCTCCCTTCTCCCACTCCCTCCTTGTCAGCGTCATTGCTTTCACTTTCACGTGCGTGTGAATCCCCTCCCCCTCCCACTCCCTCCTCATCAGCTTCATTGCTTTCACTTTCTAGCGCGCACTTCCGATGCTGCACAACATTGGCAGAAAGCGTTGTCAAAGCAGGTAGGTCAACAAAGCAAGGCTTATTGTATTTTTTAATGTTTGTTTTATTTTGTTTCCTTCTGTATCACTAAGAGTCCATGTGCTCTCCAGCTGCCTTGACATACTGTTTACCCACTTTGAGACATGTATGTTAGTGAGATGCTCCAAGACAAGTGAAGCTCACACTGCTGTTGTCTTTAGCTTTGTGCGTGAGTGTTGTGGCTGTGTGTATATATGTGCATATATATACACACATATATATATTGTCCATTTTTTCCAAGGCTATTTGATTTTTGAAACATCACGTGAAAGGGGCGGCAGGCTTGCTGCCAATCCAAGTCTATGTTGCCAATGTCCTCAGTGCTCAAAATCGCGCTAAGCTTGGGTAATTTTTTAGTTTATTTTCTGTTTGCCCGGCACCCAGCGGAAATAATGGAGCTTTTACTGCTAGGCTGTACAGCGAGTGAACGTCACCACGTGCTGACCCCTGTCGGTGTGTTAATGGTCCCACAATGGACAGCCAGGCCATGCTTCGGCATGAGGGGGCTTGGGAGGGTTTGGATGGTGTCACATTGTCCACGCTCTGGTTTTAGGCTTCAGTCCAGTGTTTTCCTCCTTCGCTCTATTACTGGACGAAGCCGCAAGACTACTATTGTTGCAAAGATTGAAGCTGTGAGCGGACAGAATGTTCTATGTGCTCCCGTGGACGCGGAAACCGCTATCACAGCTCAACAGAAAGCCACAGTTTATTACTGACTAGATCATTGTCTCTTGCTCAAAAGTTTCTCTCATAGCCCCATCTTTGCTAGGGGGGGGGGGGCCATGGTGTAAGAGGGTATCTAATTTATTTGTTGCCCTCCTCGTGCTTATCCTCAGTGGGCTGCTAAATGCAGCATTGTTTTACTTACATCTGTTTGATTGAATTATTACATGTACTGGTAGCTGTCATTATAACCTCAGTATAAGGGTGGCTGCGTAGTAAGATAACAAATATGCGTAACATCGACTGCATGTTTTTAGCCCATAGGATTTAGGATTACATTCATGACTTTGGTTATTTCAGTAATTCTTTCATTTGTAAAGTTTGTGTCTGACTGAGTTTGCTATGGCTTGGGGCGAGATATTTCGGCGTTGCAGTGCGACCTGTAACACGTGTTGAATAAACAGTTGCTTGTTTCTTCTGGATGTTTCTGCAGTTCTTTCCATTCAAAATATATGTGTTACAAATGACATTTCCTGTGTTCATGATGGCCCTGGTGAAGTAACTATGCAGAACTAAATGCTTGTGTTGCAGTGCAGCCTTCGAAGTCTGCAGTGCTAATGAGATGGCAGCCACAAGGAGCTTTTTGGTAGCTACCCTGACTTTGATGCAGGCTACGTTATACTCAATAAGTTACGCTATAAAGCTTCCCTTATTAGCCATGCAGGATACATACTCAATGTGTGGTAAAGCATTAAAATGGCTGGCATTGATTTACATTTGTTTTTGTTTCTGATCGGTTTCAGCTTCGCCCGTCACTGACTCTCTCCATGTCGTCCCTAAATCCTCATTCCACTCCAAGCAAAAATAAAAAAAACATTGTCATTTACAATGCCAATAGGTCTAACTTTCACAAATGCAAGACCGATTGCATTGTAAATGCTTTTTTTAATAGGGTCATTTAGTTGTACATAATATCTTCTGTTTTATATCTACAGTAACAAAAATACTTATAACACTTTTTTATTGCAACTTTTTAACATGCAGAACAGCAGCCACACTGCTCTACAACAAGTCTTAAAAACATTGCCAGAGTCAATAGCTCTGGCTAAACACTTATGAGGACCTACACGCGAGACCTATTGGCTATGCCAATGCTTGCTTCTTGTGGGGTTGCCAAGTTCTTGAGTCACGCTTGGCTACTTAGGCACAAAGCCCATGAGGGGCGACCCTACCCTAGGCCTTGTTTCACCTATGCAGCAATAAACATTTATGTGACGTCCTTTTTAATAACTTTGTAGATTAGCTTGCAAGCTATTTCTCATTTTAGAACATCTCTCATGAGGGACATAACACCAGCACATTATATAAAATGGCCGTGACGAATTGTGCTACACATTATTTTAACCTTATCTAGCTTGGGTATTTGTTAGGGTACGAATTTGTTTTAATCTGCACATGCATTTTATGCCATGATGTTTTTAGCGCTATTCGTCTTTTCTCCAGATTTTTAAATTTTGTTAAAATGCTGTATAATCACATCCTTAGCGAGCTTGATGTATTTAAAGGTTTATTATTGGGAATTCATGTTTTTATCCTTTGTATAAATGCCAAACAACGCTTTTATGACTCAAGCTGCCGAAATACAGCTATTGATGATGATGATGATGATGATAACCCCAGTTTTGTGTATTGCAGGGAAACAGTGAACTTTAGAGATTCAATTATTCCTAAGAGTATTGGCTTCTTTGTCGGTAACTCTTGCCTCCTGAAGAATAATGATATTTACTATGTAATTAAACAGGTAGTCCATAATTTTGCATCTTTTTACTGGATGGTTCCAGCATTTTACATTCAGGGAGACAATGTGTAGAATGTCTGCAAATGCTCTACTAGTCATGTCTCTGGGGATGAAGATGTTTAATCAGAGAGCTTGGTATAATGAGGTGAAATGATTAGTAAAGCCTACATCTATCTATCTGCTAGGAATATATATAGCACCCCAGAAAGGGTGAATAGTATAGGCCTGGGCTGTAAATTCCGCTCCGCTTGCGGAATTTGCGGAATTTAGTAATTTCGCATTCCGCGGAGAGCGAGAAATTGCCCAAACTTTTGCGATCCGCCTCTTTGCAGAATTTTTTGCTTGTTCGCGCTTTCAAAATGCTTGTTCGTGAGATATTTCTCCCTGAGCACGTAAACAGCGTTCGCGAACAGGAAAAAAGCATCGCGAACGGACAGGACAAGCAATTCCGTGTGTTCGTGGAAGTTTAGTATGCTCGCGGAGATTTTTTACCGTTTCACGGAGTTTTGCGTAGTGCGACTACGCAAATTCCGCCCACCCCTAGAATAGCATATTAATTGTAGTAGAGGATGTAGTCGCCGAGCATGGTACCGTAAATAAAGGTCTATGTCTATCTTGATTGAGGCCAAATTAATGAGTATGAGCATATTACTGGTACGGCCTTCCAAAGTTGTAGGAATGACAGGATAAATTAAAATTAAGGAAAAATTGAGTAAAAAGAACATAGGAATATTGAAGATACAAAAGGAAAGCAAAATCCACATCCCACTCCTCTCCCTCTTCCCCATGAACATTGACACAGACGAAGCGACAGAGAAGAGTGTCTATCTCCCTAATTTAGTAAATGCAAATTAGTAAATTAGGAAATGCAAAACCCAGTGCATTCAAACTCACAATATTAAATGCATTCACTTTATTATTACATCTAAAGCTATACGTAGTGTTGGCCTGATTGTGATAAAAATCCATATTCCATATTATTAGGCTCATTCGCCTTTGAGTCCCTAGTTTATGTGTTATTAATGATGCATATTTCCATTCTCCATCTGCCCCTTCTGCATTTTTATCCCCACCACCCTGCTTGTACATTTTAAACCTTTTAATCAATTGTATCTCATATCTATGTTTCAACTTTGTGAGCCTGGTTTCAACCTACCCTGCCTATCCTTAGAAAAAAACATCTACTTAAATTCCACTGATGCCAGATGGAATTAGACCCCTCTATCCAATCAACAGCACTTGTCGCACCTATGAACATAATCATGGCCTTACACCCTGTCCATGCAATAATCAAAGAATTAGAATCCTCTGTATCTTCAGATACAAGTCACCTCCTCTTTTGATACATATAGTCATACCTGACATCAAGAGATTTTCATGGGAGGCCAAACCAAACCACAAAAACATATATAAGTACTTTTTCATCTATTTAAATCTTCTCCATTAACTGTTTTAATAATTATTTGCCCTCACTTTCAGTGTTTTAATCTCACTTTCAGTGTTGCAGAAGTGAGTGCAACCATGCTGTACTACTTTGAGCCTGGTGGGATCTCAGATCAAGACCTGTGCCCTTAACACTTGCAAAGTTGTCAGCAGTTTTCTGGAGCTCCGTCTCCTCTTTATAGAATATATAAATATACACAGATCAGAACAAACGGAAGAACTAATCTCACCAAGACTGATAGGGGAGGAAGGGCGTTCTTTCCTATATGTCTCTTGCCATAGTGCATGTCACCAATATCAATTAATCAATCAATCAATCAATCAATCAGTCATTTGTAGAGCGCACTACATACCCGCGAGGGTCTCAAGGCGCTGGGAGGGGGGGTGCTAATGATCGAACAGCCAGGTCTTGAGTAGCCTCCTGAAGGTCAGCAGGTCTTGGGTCTGTCGTAGGCTCAGTGGGAGGGTGTTCCAGGTTTTGGCGGGGAGGTGGGAGAAGGATCTCCCGCCGGTGGTTGTTCTTCAGATGTGCAGGACAGTGGCGAGTGCGAGGTCAGCGGAGCAGTGCTGGTGGTTTGGGATGTAGAAGGAGAGTCGTCTGTTGAGGTAGGCTGTGCCGGTCTTGTGGAGTGTTTTGTGTTCGTGTATGAGGAGCTTGAAGGATATCCTCTTGTTGACGGGAAACCAGTGCAGGTTTCTCAGGTGTGGGGTGATGTAGCTGTGGCATGGTACGTTGAGGATCAGTCGTGCCAAGTCATTTTAGATGCGTTGCAGTTTTTTGATGAGCTTGGTCAGGGCTCCCACGTATAGGGCGTTTCCGTAGTCGAGTCTGCTGCTGACAAGAGCCTGGGTGACTGTTCTTCTTGTAGCTGTCGGGATCCACCTGTAGCTCTTGCGGAGCATGCGGAGGATGTTGAAGTAAGACTCTGCCACTGCCAACTAGAGACCCTCAGTTCTAACATTGGTGGTCAGGGGAGAGGATTTGAACCTGCATTTGTGACTCATATACAGTGATTGGTGTACACTACTAGTGAGTGCAGACCAAACACGACCACATACTTTTTGGTAGAATGTTTTTTCTTTGGACTGTTATTTTTTCCTGAGAACTGCCAATTCTTACTGCCATGAGTAGGCCAGCATCTTTTGCCTCTATGGTTCTCGTTTTTGAGGAAGGGAGTTTGGAAACCTACACTTTGAAACAGCTCAAGCATATCTGCAAGAAATTGAAAGCTGCTACACCAGGCATTTCTAAAAAGGATGACTACCAAAAGGCGCTAAGGGCCTGGGTAGAAGCAAGAAATGTCCCTGAGTCAGTGGTGGAGCCAGCTGGGGATGCAGATGGGCAACTGGAGAGGCCAGTGTTCCCAGCCAGGGAAGGGGTTCCGTCCCCACCTGGCAGTAGTGTCTCTTCCAAAGACCTGTCCCCCAGAGAGTTGAAAGACAGGGAGAGAAATAGGGCACACAAGCTGGAGATGGCTAAGCTTAAGATGGAGGGTCAGAGGGAAATGGAGAATAACAAGTTGTCCTTGGAGAGAGAGAGAATGAGAATGGAGCATGAGAGGATGTTGAGGGAGATAGAGATCAAGGCAAAGGGCTTAGAGATCAATCCCTCTGGTGGCAGCGCACCATCTGTGCCTTCAGAAAGCAGAGTGTATATTCCCAAGGATGTCATCAAAGATTTCCACAAGCATGAGGATATTGGGCAGTGGCTTGCAGCCTATGAGATAGCAATGTTGGCCCACCGGGTCCCTGAGAAGGATTGGGGAGCTGGGTTGTGGGGCCGCTTTGTGAATGAGAGGAGGGATACTTTGTTAGACCTGCCCAGTGAGAATAGGATGTCTTATTCCCACATGAAGGAAGCCCTGAGGACAAGGTATGATTTGACCCCAGAACACTATAGACAGAGGTTTAGGAGTTGCAAGAAGCTGGAGGGAACCACTTGGGTGGAATATTTGTCTTTCTGTTGCAGAGCTATGGATGGTTGGGTGAAGGGTAGCAAAGTGGATACTTTTGAAGAGCTCTATGATTTGATTGCATGGGAGCACTTGTCTGCTAACTGTTTTCCAGAGCTACGCCAGCACCTTATTGATAGCAATTTTACTAGCCCTAGGAAGCTTGCTGAGGAGGCGGACCGCTGGGTCAGTACCAGGGTCCACAAGGGTCATGTGGGAGATTCCACCAAAGGTGGGCAGGGTCCCCAGAAGAAGAGTGGGGGGAACAAGGTTAAACAGAGGGAGTTCCAGAAAGGGCCCAAATGTAATTCCCAAGGGAACCAAGGGAAGGGTTCCCAGCTTCCCCCTGAGAAGAAGCAAGAGGCCCGACAGGTAAACCAGTTCAGAGGGGCCCCTACAATTGCTTTACGTGTGGTCAAGTGGGCCACTGTTGGTTTGATGCACAGTGTCCCATGAAGGATTCCAGAGTGCCACCACGTGCACCACCCCATCAGATGGCGAGTGTAGCCCTGGGAGGGGAGGAGAAGGTGCCCAAGGTGGGTGGGGGCCCACAGAATGTCCCTTGTCTCATTAGGAGACTTTGAGGGGGTCCCTAAGACTCAGCTGCCTGATAACACTAAGAAATACAGGCAGTGGGTGACCATCAATGGCCATAGAGTAGAGGCTCTTAGAGACACAGGGACCAGTGTGACAGCTGTCAAGTGTCACCTGGTGTTTCAAGTGCAGGTTGTCCCTAATGCCTGTTACCCAGTTGTTGCTGCTGACAACACAGAGAGCCACTGCAAGGTGGCTCAGGTTCCCTTTGAGTGTGGGGGGGTCTCTGGTGCTCTTCAAGTAGCTGTGAGGCCAGCCATGCCTTTGGATTGTCTGTTGGGCAATGATTTGGAAAGCTTCCCTTGGGCTAAGGTGGAGAAGAAGGCTCATTTGGAGATGTTGGGTCTGCCTGAGTGGGCGTGTGTAACCACTCGGTCTATGGAAGCCAGTAAGGGTGTTGAAGAGTTCCTGGAGCCTGAAAGTATGGCCCAGGGACATGCCTTAAAGAGAAGAGGTAGGGGGTGCGGGAAACTAGCCCCCAGTGTTCCCATGGTCCAGGAGGAGGCAGACCTTGAGGGGGATACCCTGGAAACTACAGGGGAGCAAGTTGCTGAACTGGGGGACCTGTCTGAGCTGACCCATTGGCAGCAAGAAGGAGGACCCTCCAGGGAGGAATTTTGTGCAGAACAGAAGAAGTGCCCTTCTCTTGTGGGTTTGCGGCAACAGGCCACAAACCAGGCAGCAGGTGATCAGTCTGGATCACATTGGATCTACTGGGAGAACGACTTCCTGTATACAGAGCCTAAGGTTGCTGAGCCTGGGTCAGCCCGTGTGCTGGTGGTACCCCTGGGCTTCAGAGCCTTCCTACTGGGATTGGCTCATGATGTACCTTTAGCTGGACATCTGGAAGACTTCAGACAGTCATTGTAGGACCTGTCAAACTTGCCAGGCAAGTGGGAAAAGTGGAAGGAAGCAAAAGGCTCCTCTCCAACCTTTCCCTGTAGTCAGTACCCCTTTGAACGGGTGGGCATTGACATTGTGGGGCCACTGGACCCCAAGACAGCCATGGGCAACAGGTTTATCCTCGCCTTGGTGGACCATGCCACCCGGTACCCGGAAGCCATCCCACTCAGGACAGTGACCGCCCGTGGTGGGACGTGCACTGATGGGGATTTTCTCCCATGTGGGGTTCCCCAGAGAGGTGGTGTCAGACCGTGATACCAACTTCATACACAGTTATATGAAGTCCCTGTGGAAGGAGTGTGGTGTTACATACAAGTTCACCACTCCTTACCACCCCCAAGGTAATGGGCTGGTTGAGCGATTCAACCGGACCCTTAAAGGCATGATCATGGGTCTTGAGGAACCAATCAGGTGTAAGTGGGATGTCCTCTTGCCATGCCTTCTTTTTGCTTACCGTGAGGTGCCACAAAAGTCCCTAGGGTTCAGTCTGAACTGTTGTATGGACACCCGGTAAGAGGACCCTTTGAGTCTGGCCAAGGAAGGCTGGGAGCAATCTCCCAGGAAACCTCCCCAGGATGTATACAGTTACATGCTGGCCTTCAGGAACCAGACTCGGCGATTCAGAGAGCTCGCTCAGGCGAATCTGGAAGCCAGCCAGGAAGAGATGAAGCGGTGGTACGATCATAAAGTCACTCTGATTGAGCTTCAACCTGGACAGAAAGTTTGGGTCATGGCCCCTGTAGAGCCTTGTGCGCTCAGGTTGACCGGTCCATTTGAGGTGGTGGAGCGCAAGAGTGATGTCACCTACCTGGTGAACTTGCGGTCTCCAAGGAACCCTTTGCAGGTCCTACATGTTAACCGCCTGAAGCCCCACTTAGAAAGGTCCGAAATGGACATGCTCCTAGCAACGGATGATGGAACGGAGGCGGAAACCGAGCCTCTTCCTGACCTCCTGTCTGCAACAGAGCAAGATGGGTCAGTGGATGCTGTCAGCCTGTCTGCCACACTGACCCCTGATCAGCAGCAAGATTGTTGCCAATTGTTGGGACAATTCTCTGATTTGTTTTCCTTGGTTCCTGATGTCACTGAGTGGTGCGTCCATGATGTGGACACTGGGGACAGTCCTCCTGTGAAGCACAAGGCTTACAGAGTGACTGACAAGGTCAGGATTTACATCAAGGAGGAAGTCTCCAAGATGTTTGCTCTAGGGGTGCTTGAGTCCTCCAACAGTCCTTGGGCCAGCCCAGTGGTCTTGGTTCCAAAAGCTGCCTCGCCTGGTGCCACACCTGAACTCAGGTTCTGTGTGGACTACTGAGGACTCAATTCAGTCACCAGGACTGACGTGCACCCCATCCCCAGAGCTGATGTGCTCATTGATCGGTTAGGGGCTGCACGGTACCTCAGCCGTTTGATTTGATGTCTGGGTACTGGCAGATCGCCTTAACTGATGGGGCCAAAGAGAGGTCAGCATTCTCCACACCAGATGGGCACTACCAATTTCGGGTTATGCCCTTTGGGATGAAGAATGCCCCTGCCACCTTTCAAAGGTTGGTCAACCAGGTGTTGGCTGGACTGGAAGATTTCAGTGCCGCCTACCTGGATGACATTGCAGTGTTCAGCGCCAGTTGGGAAGAACATCTGTGCCACCTCTGGGAAGTGTTGTTGGCACTGCGCAAGGCAGGCCTCACGATCAAGGCGAGTAAGTGCCAGAATGGGCAGGGTTCCGTGGTGTACTTGGGGCACCATGTAGGGAGCGGCCAGGGGGCACCCCTACAACCCAAGAATGGTACCATCCAGGCATGGGAACCCCCAAACACTCAGACACAGGTGAGAGCCTTTTTAGGACTCACGGGGTACTACAGGAGGTTTGTCAAGGGGTATGGCAACATTGTTGCACCCTTGACTGTGATGACTTCCAGGAAGCAGCCCAAGAAAGTGAACTGGACTGACACCTGTCAGAAGGCTTTTGATGCCCTGAAGACTGCCATGTGCAGAGCACCCGTGCTTCAGGCGCCCAACTTCTCAAAGGAATTCATTTTTCAAACAGACACTTCAGAGCATGGTGTGGGGGCTGTTCTATCACAGATTAATGAAGAGGGCTTAGACCAACCTGTAGCCTTCATCAGTAGGAGTTTACTTCCACAGGAACAGAGGTGGAGTCCAATTGAGCGTGAGGCATTTACTGTGGTCTGGGCACTGAAGAAGTTGAGACCATACCTGTTTGGGACTCACTTCCGTGGTCAGACAGACCATAGGCCCCTCAGATAGTTGATGCAGATGAGGGGTGAGAACCCAAAGTTGTTGAGGTGGTCCATTTCCTTAAAGGGGATGGACTTTACGGTGGAACACCACCCTGGTACAGAACACCCCAATGCTGATGGTCTGTCCAGATTTTTCCACCTTAATAAACAGACGTCCCAAGAGGAAGTTCTCCCCACATTTCAGCTGGAGTGGACATGTGTTAGACCTGGTTCCATTGGCGTGAGTCTCCCTTCCATTTTTTCTGATTGCCTCCTCTGTTTTTGATATGTTTTGCTTGTTTAGATGCTTTGGGCACTGTGCCACTGCTATTCAGTGCCACAGTGCAAGTGCTCCCTATGTTAAATTGATGTATTGATTAGTGTCTCCATGACTGGGTTATTTGATTTACTTGTCAGACCCTAGTACAGTGCACCATGTGTGCCCAGGGCTTGTAAATCAAATGCTGCTGGTGGGCTTGCAGCATTGGTTGTGCCACCCACAGAAGCAGCTTGCTGGGAATTCTATCTGCAGAAGCCTGCGTGTCGCTGGGAGCTGGAAGTGTGACGCAACAAGAAGAAGCGTGTCGCCACCGCCGGAGAAGCGTACCGCCGCATCTCCCCAAAAGCGTATCTTCGTCACAGTTGTCTGCCGACATATCTCCCCGGAGAAGCATGTCGCCACTGTGAGGGTTGCCGTCGCATCACCGAAGAAGCTTGTCATGGGGCCTGTCGCGGCTCTAAAGTACAGAGTCGCCGCAAGGCTGCCATGCTGTTCATGCATCATCTCAACATCGTCGCATCAAGGGCGCCATCTTATCGTATCGCACCGGATTGTCACATCGCATTGAGGCGCCATCTTGCCGCATAGCAACCAAGCCACAGTACGAGAATCTACGCATCACCTCCTCTCTGGTAAGGATCAAGACGCATCCCCTACTCTGCGCAAGCATTGAGGCGCGATGCATCGTCTCCCCCAAAGCAAGGAACCAACGCATCTCCAATGCTGCAAGCCTTTTGTTTAGTTTGCATTACGCATCCAGGTACTTTTGTGAGAACTGTGTCGCATTTACTATCAACTTGAACTAAGTTAATTCTATCATCTTTAAGTAAATTTTGAGTACAGTATTGTGGATTTTTGTCATTTGTGGTCTGGTGTTAAGTCTATATAAAGAATACTTATTTTTATAAAACCTGTGTGGTGTCCATCTGTAGTGTTTTCACTGTATTACTGTATGTATTCACAAATGCTTAACACACGGCCTCTGAGATAAGCCTGTCTGCTCGTGCCAAGCTACCATGGGGGAGAGCAAGGTTTATCCAGTAGTGTAATCCCCTTTCCCTGACTTAGAAGCAAGGGTCCCTATTTGGTCAAAGGTACCTACCTCTGCCAACTAGAGACCCCCAGTTCTAACAATGTCGATCAACCAACTATACAGTTTCCCCACCCGTTTAGTGATAAGGGGAACTGCCGGGTTTCCAAAGGGGAAAGTCAGCTGGCTTCCCCAGCAGAAAGCTTAACTTGCTTGTCTACCTACCACTGAGACATCGGCCGGACTGGGAACGGAAACCAGCCCTAATCAAGTCTCCTCGAATGACTGCTACTGAGAACCTTTGGCCCTACCTTTGCACCGCTGCTGCTTTTGGTACAGGGGGCCAATATTGCAGCATTGCAAAACAGGTCCTCAGTAACAAAAACGGGCACCACGGGCCAAAACCTGGCCCCCACCCTTCTGGCCCACCTGGAAAACGCCCATGTCCACTACAGCCTGTCCGGCCCTGACTGAGACACCTTGTCACAATGGCAGCCAACCACCTTTATTTAGAAATGTTTGACCTTCACAGATTTTTCCTACAAGGACATCTATGAGAGGGACCCAGGAAGGCAAATGTTCAGATGTCCCTGATGAACACACAGCAAACTCCCTGCGAGTTAGGGACATTTGCCATACGCTTTCAAACAACAGATCCATATGTTAGACATGACATCCTTGGTGTCATATTCCCCAAACTTCTTGCCTTCACATCACCTGTTTGCTGAATTTGTATTTGTTGGCTATAGGCAATGAGCACCTTACCACTGCTAACCAGTGCTAAGGTGCTTGTGCTGTCTCCTTCAAACATGGTAAATTTGTCTTATACCCAGTTGACACCTTTTGTTTACTTGTTAGTCCCCAGTAAATGGTACTACATGTCTTCAGGGCCTGACAATTACATGCTACGAGTGGCTCTGCAGCACTCATTGTGCTATCCACTGAAGTAGACTTTTAAAACACGCCTCAGGCCTGCCACTGCAGCCGGTTGTGCAGTTTAAACTGACATTTCAACCAGGGAAAATAAACCTTTTGCATGGCCTAACCTTCCTTTTTAATACATATTAGTCACCCCTAAGGTAGGCCCTGAAGGCTCATAGGGCAGGTTGCAATGTGTTTAAAAATTATGATATGTTTACTTAAGTGGTACATGGCCTGCCAGTGAAAACTCCTAAAGTCGTTGTTCACTGTTGAAAGGCCTATAACTCCCTTTGACTTATACTGACTTGCTTTATTACATTTAAAAATTGATAACATTGGATTGGGAGCAGGTAGAAATATACTGTATACACTTAAATCAATTTTAATTTAAAATCATTGTTACTGGTAAAATGTGATTTTAAGTCACAATTCTGAAAATGCCACTTTTAGAAATTTGCCATTTTCTTGTCTTTACTATTTGTGCCGTCTGCCAGTGTCCTTGGTCACATGACTGTGAATGGCTCTGCTCTTGGGGTTTGTGTACTGCTTCCAGACAGTAACTCAAAGGGGGCTTTGTGTGAGTGGGATGTGCCTTACTGGCAGGATGATTTGGAGGTCCTGAACCGAGCCCCACTTGCACTTCAAAGGACTCTGCTGACATACACATAAAGGAAGCTGACATCAGGCCTACCCTGTCAATCGTCACCCAGACTTCTTGGAGCCTTGACAGGGAGCATGAAGACATGACCAGAACCAAATGTGAGGGTAGCATAGGGAATCTCTCACTTCAAAGGCTGACACCAGGAATAAATATTGGACCTCCAGAGGCACTCATAAGTACACTCCTGGACTGGTGGAGATTACAGCAGAAGGACTGCCATGTCACCAGTGGACTGCTCTCTTCATCTCTGGATAAACTGACTGACTCGAAGGGTCAGTTGTCTCACCTCCTGTTTGAGTTACAAGGATAGAATAACCTCCAGATGCCTCCCAGAATCTCTCAAGCTGACCTCCCGCAACTGGACCTGCCTGAGCCCAGCTGGCCTCTACTAGATTGAGTTCCTGATCCCAAAGAGGTGCCTACCCAGATCCTGGACCCTTGCCTGGCATCCTTTGAGATCTCCTAAGAAGAAAAGTGAACTCCTGAAGTTTTGGGCTGTTCGTGACAGTGATTTGACACATTCACATTGAGACTACATTGCCTGCAAGAATGCTGGGATATGTAGGTATGGTGCATGGCCCTCGGCAAGAGGAACGAAACCTTAGCCTCCACTGACCTAGCGAGTGGGTAGTTTGCCACGCATCGACCAAATGCCTCCTAGAAACTGCAATCAAGATGCTTCACATTTCCACCATTGGATTGGAATGCCCTAAAAAACCCTTCCTTAAGTGATTAACACTCCCAGATACCTCCTATCTCAATAAAAATAACAAATTGTAAGGCGTGGACTGATTAATCAATAATTATCAACAAAGAACTTATTTTATTGCCTAAAATTGGCATTCTAAATGAAGCCTGTTTAATTTTGTTAATTATTTACAATGATGCCACAGGGTCACTGCTAATTGCTATGCACATCTTTCAGTTAAATAAGAGAAATATTTAGAACTTCTTCATATTTAGCATAAAATGGAGAAACGAAGAAGAATTAAAACATATTTAAAGATTCACTGGAAATTTCAGATTCTCATTTAACATATGCTGCAGTAGAAAATAATAAAATAACTATTTTACAAATCGATCTTTAATTCACATACTTATGCATGTTAATTTGACTTATTATTGCAAATCCTTAATTGGTCCATTTTCTAATGCAAAAAAGAGTTTTCCTATGACTCAAACCCTATTTTGTGATTGGGTAACCTATTATGGGTTTGCGATTCGGTATTTGGAAGGGGCGTGTTTAGGGCGTCTCTTCCAAATACTGAATCGCAGCTGTATGTATGAATGTTTTGTGATCATGAATGTGGTCGCAAAACATTCACATTTTACCACCAACTTCAAGTTGGTAGTAACCCATTCGCAAGTGGGAAGGGGTCCCCAAGGGACTCCTTCCCCTTTGGGAATGATGGCAAAAAACTTTCTTAAGAGCAGGCAGAGGTCCCATGGAAAACTTTTCATTTTTGTCTTTTAAACACAACCCGTTTTCGTTTATTGAAAAGCAATCACAGACATGGTGGTCTGCTGACCCTAGTAGGCCACCCTCCCCATGATTTTAGTGATTCCTAAGGGGTCGCAAATTGCGATCTACGTCATTAATATTAACAAGGTAGGTCGATTTGGGAACCCCTAGGAATCACTGAATGAAACTCTTGGAGTTTCATACATTAGGAATAGCGGTTACCAAAATGCACATCACAGAAAATCGCAATTAGGCAATCGCTATTCCTAATGTTGATAAATATGGCCCTTAGTCTTTTTTTGACATAAGCAAGGCTGTAAATATAGGACATGTGTTCTTGTCAGTAAGCTGTGCAAGCTCCAATTAATGTTTCCCTGACCAGAAACTGTGTCTGTGGTACACACACTGATGAACAGATGCAGAATGCAATCTATATGTAGTCTACAGGGGGAACAAATAATCAAAGAAATTGTATGGTTGCGGCCTCACGGCGAAAAAACAGGTTTAGAGATTGTATACATTATCAGATGAGCAGAGGTTTAAAAAAGCCAGCTGTGTCTGTCCACAACAAGAAAGTGGTATTTCTGTTTATATTGACATGTCAAATTGTACACCTGAGTCTAATTCCCTGCATCAGCACCATTTTACTGTGATAGCTTGCCTCCTGCCTCTGCAGGGTAATGGTTCCAGCTGCCAAAAAGGGCAGTCTGTATGATTAAAGTATCCATTATAAAAATGGCTTCGTAATTTGCTTTGTTTTTTATAGTTCTGCTGCGAAAGAGATTGATAGATTTTTTTCTTCATTAACAATGTCTGTAATGGCTATAATTTGTAACTCCTGTAGTTTATGCTTTAGGATTGAGAGGTTAAAGGAAAAGTTGCACCACAGCAGAACAAGAATATGTCACAAAGTAAAATGTGACGAGTGCAACAAAGAATTTAATGGCACCTTCCAAGTAAATAATAATTATTTCTTGCTCTTATGATGATGTTGCTTTAACTGTTTATACATTTTGACTGATTATAAACCTACTCCGGGTAGATTTTATGTGTAGGAGACCACAAAGATAATATGAAAAAACTGTATCAAGTGCATTTTTCTTCGAGTCTTTCTCTTGGTATCACAGTAGCCATTTATTCAGAATATCTATATGTCCATGAAAGACATGACGGATAACAGACATGTGGCAATCAACTTTATTGTCATACACTTTCTCCTATATTGATGGCATCGATAATAGCATGAGTAGATGAATCAGTGCTAAACATCATAACCAGTGAGCAGGGCCGGACTGGCCATAGTGGGCACTGGACATTTCCCCAGTGGACCGCAAAGGGTGGGGACTGGTTTTGGATCCCTGAGGGGCCGGTTTTGTTAAAGGTGGCCGGTTTTGCAGCAGTGCTGCAATATCGTCCGCCTGTATCAAAAGCGGCATCAGGAGTGGTTCTTCCCACTCACATCCCCTTCAATGCCCCCCATCCCGCCCCTTGGAGACTGGTCGATCTGATTGCCCAGGCTGGTTCCAGTTCCCAGTCCGGCCCTGCCAGTGAGAGTGCATCTGGAAATTCAGCATTTTTTCAGGGATGGGTGTAGCTTGCGTTATTTGCTGTAGTGTAATCATGTGAAATTGCACCAAAATTACGCAAAGAGTGTAACCCAGCACGTAGTGCTATTTTCTCTCACATCCAAGATGGACCAGAGGAAGCATTTTGCACTAAGAAACTATCATTAGATGCAACAGAACATAAACAGCAGTAGCCAGCAGCTACTCGCAGGTACTAAGTTAATTGTTACTGTGCTCCTGCAGTAGGATTTTGATGCCAGGCTCCTCATAATTATGCAAGCGGTGTAATCATGTAATATGCATCAAAAGAGTAAACACAAAATTAGCTAAATTACTCCATTTACTCTAGCGTAATTATAATTTCCGCCAAGTTTACATGTTTTGCTTGTAATTTTTAGTGCTATAACTAAGGTGTTTATAAAGCTAAATAAGGGTGAATATGTCAGCCAGAGCTGCTAAAATTACAACTGGAGAACAAGGTTCAACTAATTCTGGGCAAATCACTTAATATTCCCATCCCTTAAAAAAAGTGGACTTGTGTACTGTAATTAGGACTTGGACTTGGTTGTGTCAGCATTCGAGAAGTTGATTGCAGGGGCTAATGGAGCCAGTGGCTGACTCGGTGTTCTGGTTCTTCAGGACAGGGAGACTCTGCTGGCACATGGCCACACTCTTTCAAAAGTACACTTTTGAAAGCCCCTGCAATCAACTTCTCGTAGGCTGACATGACCAAGTCCAGGTCCTGATGAGAACCCCTCAACAGGTTGGGGTTTGAAACGTATTGACCCCAGCTCTTGGGATAAGGCACCCGTAGGGTGTGCTGGGAGAGATTTTTGTACTAAGACCACTCTCCAATCTACAACATCTTAAAAAATTCGGATTCCCATAGCCACATACACTGGCAGGATATAATAGACACTTCTTTAAAATGCTCAATTGTCCGCCTAGTGTGTCAGAATGTAATAAGGGACTGGTCTTATATGTCTCGTCAATGAAGAAGTCATTAAGTTTTGATATGTCATTTTTGTTTATCTGTTTGTTATGAATTTTTCATTTTGTCTCCAAATATGTTGCAAAATTATGTGTTGCCCTTCATGTTGACATGATCAAAACGCCATAATCGTGTTTTCTGAATAATATAAAGAGAAGTGAAATAAATCAAATGAGCTTTTGAATTAAGGACATTGGCTCGTTTATTGTATAAACCTTTTTGTTAAAAAATGCTATCTAGATCCCTTGTGTGCATTACATCAATATACCGCACTCCTTTAAAGCCAGACCTATTGGACGTGCCAATGTATGTTTCAGTGAAAGGATGAAAGGTGGAGTCTGCCTTGTCTAGATTTAAACTTGTGACTAGGAGATCATCAAATGTCTCAGCATTGATTATATAATCCACTGAGTTATCCTGACAGTTTACATAAACCCTACTCCTGATTCACAAAATAAGCATCAATTGATGGTTCCACCTGCAAGTAGGAATTCCTGATTGAGGTAACTTCTGCTGTTGGCAGATTGTAACAGGATAGCAAAACGAAAATGTATTTTGTACTTTTCTAACGTGTATTTTTAAATAATTTTCCGCCTGGCAGAAAACTCACTGAAGTACACATAATGGACAGTGATGAAAATGCCTGTCTATCTCTCTTTTTATAGATGTTGATGCCATTTTCTTAAGGGTCATATGATTCATTTAAAAATCACAGGTGTAAGTCTAAAATCCATCGATTTCTCTAGAAATTCAGAGGCCATGAAAGTAGATGTGCACAGCATTAGGTGACTTTGATGATGCATATTTCATGAACCTTTTTGGGACAATTCACAAGCTTCGTGAAAATTGCAACATTTTCTGATTTCAGTTACAAAAGAGCAACTGGTCAATGACAAAATTAACTGCACAATACACCATTGAAACAGCAGACTCTATTCTTTTGTGAGATTCATCATGTTGCACTAGATGTGCATGACCGAATGTATCAAAATGTAACCTGAAGATGATTATCTAGCTGGTCAGGAGTAGCTACTCTAGCAAAGATCTTTAAGACTCACTTAGGCTCTGATACCTACGATAGCAATTCATTAAGAATGCCAGGTGGAAGGGGCTGTTCTAATACCACCTGCACTTACTACTAAGCCCAGGCAAAAAAACTCCACTCCGTCTATGGAGTTTGCAGAATTCGGTAGCCCTGCGTTCCACCAAGAAAGCGGAGTTACCGTTAAACTACACACTTCGCGATAAAGCAGAGTTTTTTTTAGGTTAATGCACTCTAAATGGTCTTTCAAGTGTGTGGGAGCTACTTGCCGGGCACTCGCGATCACCAACGAGATTTTCATGGCTGTTCGCGGGCACCACAAGATTCCCACATGCTCCCTCGAGATTTTGCGATCAGCAACATGTTATTCGGGCACATGAGCAACTTCCATACCATACATGATACCGAATGCACAGGATCTACAGTGTCTGCAATCTGGTGAAGATTCTCTCCTTGAGAAGCATCAACATTTTACAGAAATGATGATTTGATTTTAAAAACCTCCCAGGATTGGCATTTGGTGTTGATTTTTTTGTGCGAGGAGTCCTTTTTGAACTTTTTTTTCCAACTGTAAGGAAGTATCCCAGAGTCTCAAACTTCCTGTTCCTGTCCAGCAGGCTTCTCCCAGTACTTTGTCCATCTCCTGGTCACTTTTCATTTGTATTTGGACCTGGAAGGATCACTCTTTGTGTCGGCTGTATATCCCATTGGATTTAAGGACTTTGTATTAGAGATTTCACAAGTAAGTTGAAACACTGGTGGTTTTTTTTTGATTGCGGCCATGCACCTGGATTTGTTTGTACTTTAACGGATCTTTAAAATATATTGTCGTGGGTGGCCTGCTATTTCAATAGGGGCCTAGTGATTTCTTTCCATTTAATTTTTCTTCTTTTCTAAAGGAAACATTTTTCACAGTTTACTACACCTTCTCAATTTTTTAAAATACATTTTCAATATTGATTTAATTCACTTTGGGCCATATGTATGAAAAACGCGTTTCGCGATTGTCAAATAGCGATTTTTAGTGAATCGCAATTAGAGAATCGCAAAATGCAATGTATGTAGGATTTGCTAAATATTTTACGAATCCTACATATTCCTTATTTGCGAATCACAAATTGACATTCACAAATAAGGAATACCTCCCCATTCATTCCTATGGGCTAGAAGGCCCATAGGAATGAATGGGAAGACATTCTCAATTTGGGATTCCCAATTAGAGAATCGCAAATTAAGAATGCAATTTCAAGGTTGCAAGGGTGTCAATAGGACACCCTGTTGCACCCCTGAAATAAGCATGTGTGCACATGTGGCGCACATACATGCCCTTGTATGTGTGCCACATGGCACTTTTGAAAAATGCAAAAAAGTGAATTTTTCAAAGAAATCGCAAATTACCACCAACCTGAAGTTGGTGGTAATTTGCGATTCCTGAAGCTAAAATCACACAACTTGGGTGCTTCGTACATTGCATTTAAAGAATCACAATTTGGGATTCCTTAAATGCATTTACAAAATAGGGAATCTCAAATTTAGCGATTCCCTATTTTGCGAGTGGGTTTTTGTGTGCTACATTGCACACTGCCTACGAATTTCAGCGTTTGCGATCGCAATTTGGCTTCATGCATGTGGCCCCTCGTGGCCTAGTCAGCCAATTGGCCTTCCAGACAGTAGGCTCAGTGCTAGTCATGGGTGAATGAACCAACTGTTTATGTGGTGTATGTTGAATTTGAAACTGCATTGGATGTATTTGGATTAAAATACAAAATGTGTTTTGGTGGTATTTCAAATGTTTTACCCTGACAACAGTGTATAGCACTCACTAGGTGGGGTAATGTCCTTGAAGGATGTGTGTTGTTGTAGACATGTTTTTTTACCCCTGTTAATTTTTATGTTTGGCATTGCTGAATTAATGCTATGTTCTCTGTTTTACCATGCCTCCTTTGTCTGGCTAGTGTGTGTGTGTGTTCGCCAAAGGCCATTATTTGCCTTTGTTCCACATGCCATGTGGCCACTGGCCATGGGCCATTTTGTAAATTCAGTGGCCTGTCCATAGATCTGCATGAACTCGTTATTTTACAGGCTTCCTGCCTCTTGTTGTGACCATGTGGCTGGTGGCCATTTTGTGTATCCAGCCAGTGTGTTTTTGCCATAGACATATATGTCTTCTTTGTTGTGCCCATGCCTTCTCGCTGGTTGTAGTTGTTCTGACCATGTGGCTGGTGGCAATTTTGTGTTGTCCGTCAGTGTGCTTTTGCTGCATCCTTGCATTTGTTTTTTTGTTTGTGACCATGCCTCCTTCCTGGTTGATGTTATGTATGTAAATGCTTGTATTTTTTACAGGAAAAATGTTTCACAGTTTAGTAAAATTTCAACATGTTTTCTAAAACATGTGCAACATTCTTTTAGTTTAATTCACTATGTGGCCTTGCCTGCCAATGGGCCTTCCAGTAGCATCAGTACTAGTCATTGGTTCATGAAACAACTGTTTCCGTGTTGCCTGTTGGATGAAAAAGCTATTTTAGGCCATGGATGGATTAGGATTGAAATACAAAATGTGATTTTCCTGTGGTATTTCACTTTTCTTTTCATGCACACAGTCTATAGGTGGGGAAATGCCTGTGGAGGATGTGTGTTGTTGTAAACACTTTTAGCCCTGTTAATTTTAGTTTTTGGCATTGGAGCATTAATGCTGTTTTACCATGTCTCCTTTGTCTGGCCAATGTGCATATGTGTTTTTGCCATAGGCCCCCATTTGCCTTTGTTCCACATGCCATGTGGTCAGAGGCCATTTTGTATACATTCAGTGTCCTTGGGCCTGCATTTGTTCTTTGTTTTCCAGGCCTCACCCTCCTGCCTCTTGCTGTTGTGACCATGTGATTGGCAGCCATTTTGTCTTACCACTAGCCAGCCAGTGTGCTTTCCCCATAGGCCTGCATGTGTTTTCTTGTTACCATGTGATTGGTGGCCATTTTGTGTAGGCAGCCAGTGTTCTTTCCCCATAGGTCTGCATGTCTTCTCTTTGTTTCCAATGCCTTCCTGCACAGTGTTGTTGTTGTTGATGACAATGTGGTACTGGCTGGCAGCTATTTTGTGCATTCAGCCAGTGTGGCCCTTTGCCATAGGCTGCATGGATAACTGAGCATGAGATAGCCATTTAATGTATTATTATAACTTTGAAGATAACTTCACTTATGTTTAATTGTTGTGATTTTATTTTTTTCCATTTCTTTTTATTAATTGGTAAATTATATATATGTATATTTTTTTATTTTGTAAAAATATTTTGTCTCATACCATTTTCTACTACATCTGGCATCAAACAACTCTATGTCTGCAATAGGTGCACAACATTGTTGAGGGATTCTTCTTTCCATTGTCATGTGTCAGCTGTACCTCACTGAGTGCCACATCACACGTGAGTGACATCACTTGACGCACATAAAGCAAACAGTTTAATCTGTATGTTGTTCTTGTTTTTGCTCTCTCTAATCGTTCCTGAGTGTACAGTCACTCATCATGAAAGTTTATGATGGTGTGGTTTTCCGTTTTACGAATAGAATAGATACACTCTATTGTTAAATATTTATAATAGGAGTAACAAGTGACCGCACTAAATTATATTGTGTTTGTTTGTACTACTAAATGAACTGCAACAGTGCTAAGTTTCACTGATGTCCTTCTTGCTTTTTATCTTTTAAGTGCACAACAGACATCATCACCCACAGTATTGTCAGAAAGAAGGTCTGTGCACAGTGTGATGTGTGAGTGACCCACATATCACAGACATTTCTTTAACTTGTGAAGCTAAGTGCCACTGCTAACTGACAGCTTCAAGATGGCCACAAAGAAAGGTGTTACCAAGAAAGAGGCCAGTGAAAAGAAGAAGGAGCCTACCATCACTGGTACGTTGCCCCTGATCAATTTTGGAAAATAAGAAACTGTGTCTGTAGCATTGGCTTCTGGGGAGCCAGCGGGGAGCAGCACCACCACATCAGTGGACCCACACCTATCTAGAGCCAAGCCCATGTCTGTCACAGAGGCAGCCAGTCTAATCATAGCAACGCAGATGAGCATGATATTGAAATTGACTTATTTCTATTGCAAAGTAGTACCCAATCATTGCAGAAAACTCAGAGAAGTCGACAGCAACAACAACAACAACAGCCACAATCACCAATAGTAGTTCTTCCCAAAGCAAGAACAGTTCAAGACAATGTGTTTCATGCTGAGGAAGTAGAATAATCTGCTCTTTCAGTAGATCCATTGTCTTCCAGATCTCCATCTGGAAAAAGGAGGGTTAGTGGTGCATCATCTTCTTCTTCAAGCCCCCCTTCTGATGATCTAGACACCTCTTGGATACTTCCTCAGTCTGAGAGTGAGACATGCCATGAGACAACGCTAGGGAAAAGGAAGGTTCCAGAAAGCCTTAGAGTTATGGAGGCAGATGTAGAAGAGGAGGATGACAATAAGCCAGGCATCATGGATGTAAGCATAGCCCAACTTCCCAGGAGGGATGTTGCAGTGGCACCGCAGATCCAACCACTGACACCTGCCATATTTGCAAAATCCTGGCAGCGAACTACATCCACAACTCCCTCAGTGGAAATAGGTACTGCAGAGAGTCAAACGTCAAAACGACCACCTACTGCCAGTTCATCCAACATTGGCAGTGGCACCATTGTCAGAAAGTTGAGCTCCTCAGTTTGTGACTTCTTTTCGGTTAGCCAGAAGGAGGTGAACATTGTCATATGCTCCCTTTGCGAAGCAAGTGTTAGTCAGGGTAAGCTTGGCACAAACTATGGCACAGGGTGCCAAACAGCCCATTTGAAAAAGCACCATACTATCCATTTCGAGGCACACATTAGTGGCTGAAAAACTGCAAGTGTTGTTGGTCAAGGGGGTGTAAGCTGGCTGAGCAGGGAATCCGAATCGTATCTGATCACGGTGGAAGGTGAAGAAGAGGAAGACATCTCTGTTACGCAAAGCAGCTCTCTCCCCAGCAGTGCAGTAGTATCACCCACAGCAGCAACATCACAATGGCATGATACTCAGGTCGAGACACCAAGGCAACAGAGGACAGTGATTTCCCCGCTGAAAATAACATTGAGCTTACCATCACCTGGTCTCAAGAAGTCACCTGCATCAGTGGCATCAGGAAAGAAAAAAAACATGCTATAATTCCTGCAATGTTTAGGCCGGACAGGCAGTATGAACGCAACCAGCTGAACGGCACATTTGTACAATGCGAAGCTGGCTAAAATGTTAGTGCTGGACCTCCTCCCTTTTCTGCCCGAAATGGAAGGTTTCCAGTAAGCCTGGGCGATGAAGTTCACTCCATTCAAGGAGTTTGCAGAGTTTTTTGCACTCCGTGCTCCATGGAGCATGCAGACTTCCAACAAACTCCACTCCCTATAGCGTAGCAGATTTTTTTACTTGCTCGTGCTCATCAACGGTAAGTTGGCAAGCACGAGCGAGGAAAATCCAATGCTAGACCACTTTACAATGAGATTTCTCAATGGGGCAGTTGCGGATGGTCACTACTGCTCGCATTAAGAAACCTTCCCATAGCATTGAGGAAGCTGCTGCTCGAGTAGAAGCAATGCCCTCTTGCACTGTGCGAGATGCTGTTTGAGCTGATTTTATAGCACAGGACAAACACCTGGGACTAAAAATCTGTGCAAACGGTGTGAGGTAACCCACTCTGCAGAACTCCATGTAGCTTGGTAGAGTTTTGTCACTTCACGAAGTTCTTCGTAGCGGAACTCCGCAAACTCCACCCAGGCTTGGTTCCCAAACCTGTCCTATTTCGTCAGAGTTGCTGTTCTAGTGCTAAATTTACAATGTGCTAGAATTGCTTGGACAAGCATTGCAGCAAAGTACTGTTCAAAGTATCCACCTGACAACAGATATGTGGACCAGTTGCCAAGCTGATGATTACATGTGCATCACTGCACACTGCATCTCTTTCATGGGGGCTAGAGAATAAATATCTGCAGGTGTTGACACTGTTGAGATTTTTAATGCTGCTCGGAAGCATGCAACAGTAGCCATATTTGCCATGGAGAAATCTCATAGAGCTACAAACATTTTGGAAAACATTAACAACAAGGTCTTTGAATGAATGCAACAAAGAGGGCTTAAGATTGGATTTGTTGCCACTGACAATAGCAGTAATATAGTTAAAGCCATGGCTGATGGTGGCAATTTCAGGGTCCTGTGTTTGGGGCACTATATCAAAATCATTGTATAGGACTTTCTCCGAAAAGAAGACCACGTAAGCAACTTACTGTCCACCTGCAGAAGAATCTGCACTCATTTCAGCCATTCATTTAAAGCCTGAAAACTGCTGAGGGTCATTCAGTGTGATAATAGAATGACAGTTAAGGCACTTATACAGGAGGTGCCAACACATTGGAACTCAACTTATTACATGCTTGAATGCCTGTTTGAGCAGTACCGACCTATCAATGAATATGTCATGCAAAGAAGGGATGCAACTGTGAAAGGCATGATCATTGAGATGGGCCAATAGGGCCTAGTTAAATGCCTGACAGAGATGCTGCTACCTTTTGAGGTGTTCACATGAGAAGTCTGCAAGGAGGACAGTACCATGGGCTAAGCTATCCAGTTGTTGCACATGCTACAGGAACAACTAAAAGGGGTGTCTGCAATGTACGTAGGTGTGGTAGAAAAAAGATGCGTATGACTTGGTGGAGAGCGTAATCCTTTGCTTCTCTGCTAATACAAGGATGCAAAGGGGCACTCTGTCCTCCAAACATTGCATCTGTTCCACAATTCTTGACCACAGTACAAACCATTACTGCTCACTTTCATTCCTTTTTGAGATGGGGATGTTGGAAAATACAAAACATGGATAGCTGAGCACAGCAGTTATCTAGTAAAAGAACGGTAGGAAATTAGTGGCCCACTTCTCCAGGGCACAAGTCCTGCAGGGCAGCCTTCAAGTTCAGAGCCTCAGGGCAGTGTTGTTGGCTCACAGCTGCCAAAACCAGCAAGAACACCATCAACAACTAGCTTGGGAGCATCAGCCTTAAAATCTGCAAGGCTTAAGTCCAGTGCAGAGGTGAAAGCATAAGAGGTCGAGCAAGGTGGAGCACCAGCAATAACCATTGAGCGAATGGTCAAGGGCTATCTAGGAACATAATTTTCTTCCTATTGCCCCCCCGTTCCCGATACGAAACAAAAGGATTTTATAAACCCCTTTTGGATATTTTGCTTGCCTTCTAATTAGGTGAGATGTTATGAGTTGTAGAGTTGAGTTATAATAATCTTTGGTGTCATTAATAATGGGCCAGCGCGATGTTTCTTTGTCATTTAGTTTTTAGTTTTTGGACAATATCAATATACTATGACAGCCGATTGGATCAAATAGCCTACGATTTTACTTGATCTCTCTTTTTTTGGGAAGGATGTATTATCCGTTTGTTTCCTGTTCTTCCTTCCCTTTATCTCTCTTTTTTCTTATCTCTGTTTTTCTCTATTATCTCCTCTTCTTTATTATCTTTTATATATATTGATCTATATGAATTCTGTCTTAACTTTATAATAAGTTTTATGTAAATATGGAGTGTTGTTTAGATGTTTGGATTGCGTTTTAATTGTTGTGTTGTTTCAATGAACGTTTTTGTGAATTTTATGTATGTATATATTTATTTGTCAAAATGTCTTTATATTTGTGTGGTTACTATGGGCCATCTTCTTCTTAAGATTGAGCAGTCATATATTATTTGTTTGTGTCAATGGCTGTTTTATTTATATGTTTGTAAATGTTGTTTCCTTGTTTGTGACTATTGCAGCCCTGACGAAGTTCCCGCTTGGAACGAAACGTGTTGGCTGTGTGCTGTTGGTGTTCAAACTATCGAAATAAAGAGAAAAATATTACGTGTTCTGGACTACTTAATCTCGTGTTCAATTTTAATGAGTGCACCTTCCACCTTTGGATTGGCTATCTGGATAATGCAACAGAGGTCTACCTTGATCAAAACCCATTGGTGTATTCGTATGGGAATAGGCGCCACCAGGCAGTGCTCTGCAGTCTGGCAATAAACTATCTGGCATGCCCAGTAGCTAGTGTCTCCACTGACCTTGTTTTCAGTACTGCTGATGCCATTGTCACAGGGAGAAGGACCAGTCTCTTGCCTCAATACATGGAGAGATTAACCATGATCAAAATGAATCAGCACTTTATACCACTGCATTACTCTATACCTGAAGTACCACAGGAGGAAGATGAATGAGATTCAGGTCATGAAAGTAGTGTGTTAGATGGCCTACTTCTGGGTGAACGGCCAGAGTTTGAGGATGAGCTGTACTTCCCTGAGTACTAGGCCTGGGCCAACAACAATAGAACTTTCTCTCTTAGTCTCTAGTCTATCGCTGATCTGCTTTCTTTGTAGCCAAAAAAAGCAAGATATAACTACTAGGGAACATTATTATTTACTTGTATTTGTTTGTGTCTGGTTGACTAATTTATTCCTTCCATCATACTCTTAGATACGTTTTATTGCCGGATTGGAGTTGCAACTGTGAGCAGTGAAGAAGTCCCTACTCCTCTCCACACCAATTTCCATCAAGTCATTGGATGTAGAACACAAACAAATATGTGCCTGCCTCCAGCACAGGGCCATGACTATCTATCCTGTACTACCCTAGAGGGACTGCCCCACATGTAACATCATAGTTCTATTTACACTGGCCATTCTCTGCTTCCTGAACAAATAGATCCGCATTCTGTAACGTACCACGATCAATCACGGTGAGCACGCCAGAAGAACAGGTAAAAGGCATGCATTGCACGCTGAGTGATTGTTGTTTGTAGTTGAACTTGTGATGTGTGTTGAGAGATGATTCATGTGGTGGCAGGCAGTGTGACAATGGGTGCTTGTGTATCTGTAACTATTAAGCTTAAAATGTGGTTGTGATGCTTTACAATGTTGATGGCCTACCGAGGGCTGACCCTGAAGGGTATTTTTTTTCTTCCCCTTTGAGAGATAACGAGATTTCTTCATCAGGTCTACTCCACAGCCCACACTTCTTTGTTTTATTGTTATACTCCTCAAAGAGTCAGACGTTAATAGTCCTTTAGATAACGCAAACACAAATCTAGTGTACACAAAAAATGACTCAATCTTTCTCTTTTTGTTGTGCAACTACAAAAATGTACTACAGGCTGATCCATTGCATTTGTGTTGGGACTAGTTACACAGTTGGTATGGAGTTGCACACCATACTCGGAGTCATATTCAGGAGGATCAGAGATGATGGAATGTCTCAGTGCATGAGCGTGACTACTTCGAGAACAGCCACCAGAAGAATATGGAAGTTTTCAAATTCTCTATTACCAACTGATTTGGTGATGACTTTGAAGTGGCCTAAAGGTAAACAGACCTACACAACTCTGTGTAGTGGTGGTGTGTGGTGAGTGACAGCAGTGCATTGATTTTACTTGATTGGGAAAATGCTATATTGCTGGGTGTATGTGTGCTGCTCAGTGCTGTCTGGCTCAAATTCGAAGCTAAGGGATGGTTAGGTGTGGGGCCTGTTGTTAAAGGTATCTGGAAACACACAATTATCAATGCTGCCTCTGAGTCTTCTTGGTGCACTCCTTATGCAGTTTAACTTTTTTCTCTTTGATTCTTCAATATCATTTTTGTTTTTCAATCTACAGGCCCTCTTACACTGCGCCATATTGCAAAACAATATAACATACTCACGCGTACCTACCGGACAGAATCCACCAGGCACCCAAGAGTTGATGGACAATCCAAGAGGAATGCAGCTGCAACTCCGAGTTTGGCAATACAGTATCATTTTTTCTCTTTTATCATTAGAATTGTGTGTGTTGTTTATCTTTCCTTGGCCTATAACAAATGTTTTAATTTTATTTGCTGTCTTTCAAAGCTCGGTACACCAGAACATAATGTAATATGGGTCTCTCTGGGGGCAGACGGACAATTTGATTTGGTTTTCCTATACTACTCTGCATCATTCCTCCATTCCCTTCTCCTCCTATAACAGATTTGTGATGGTCAGCTGCCAAGGTAAATGTTGTCCTTGTGTTGTGATGTCTTTGTCAAACCTTTCCCTCAAATCTTCCTTCCCAGCCATTCATCGAATCCCTAACCCTCTTCCACCAGGCTGTGTGGTTTATTGAGGTGGAACTAAATTAAATTTACACCATTAAATGATCGCACACTTGGTGGGGAGCATGTGGTGAAAACAACACCAACTCAGTGCATGGCAAGGATCTTCTTCAGCTCTAAGTATAGCCCACACTGGTGATATTATATTTACATTACCCATCCACGCACAGTATTCAATATTTAAATATTTTTCAGAGGAACATAATTGCCGGCATCATCCTTCTGGCACTGTATTGCATTAAAGGTATCGCTTGTCCACTTCGTAGCTCGAGTTGACTTCATTTTTTAAGTGTTTACTAGCTCACCATTCTGATAATTTTAATTTAGCATTGCTGATCATATTTTCTCTATTGTCTCTCTTCTTCTTTTGTACTAGTAGTCTAGTCTCTGGTGACTGTCTCATTTTTGTGTGTAAAACTTGCATATAATAACGGCAATAACTCCGTTTTTATTTCAATGTAATTAGTTCCCTGTGATGAATATTTCTTATCCTACAGTTTGAGTTTGGTTAGGAGGGAGTTGGACCTCGCTTCTGGATCTGGTACTTTCACAGTTTGACTAGTGCGCTAGCATGCTGCAACTACTACTGCAACCATGGCACCTTGGGAAACCATGCATCATTTCATCTAATCAGGTAAGAGAAGAACTGTGTGTGATTCATTGTTGAACTGCAATAATCCATCTACAATAGAAATTCACACACCCACCCCCTCTAAGGCCTTAGGGGTTAATATAGTTGCAGACTGCAGAAACTAGGAGTAGGGAGTAGTAGGATAATTGAGGGTACCCCCTTACTATTTTGTTGCTGTTACACTATCAGCAGATTTTAAAAACGGGTGGCAGGCCTGCCGTAAAGGCAGGAGTGCGAAGTAATACAGTAACCCCCCACAAAACAATTTGAATCATATGTACAAATATAAAAAAATTATTTCCCTAACAAATACAAATAAACTAGTAAACCCACAACTGGCCAACCCCTCTCCTTAACCCAAACCATTGTCCAAAGTAAAACTCCGAAGAATGCCTAACCTCCCACATTCCTCTGCTGTATGTGGCACTGAAATGCTCTAAAATAGGGGGAGCAGCAGTGCTGGAATGGTGGTGGGCGGCTGCCTTGTGATTGAGGCGAAGGACTACCGGAGGCACTGGGGCCTGGCTGGGGCCCGGAACATTGCAGCTGCAGCTGCTGCCACCTCCTCATTCTTCTCAGCCACCAGTCGCTGATATGCAACCCTGATGGCCTCCAGCTTCCTTTGCTGGGTCCTGGCTGCTATATCCTGTCTGTTTGTTTGTGTGGGATTAGCAGGAGTAGCTTAATCAAGAAAGGAAAAAGACAAATTGTAAACAATACTCTTAGAAAAACACATACATTTATATATTTGCAATAACATAGAACACACAAATAATAATAATAGTAATTAGCTACTCACAAAGCCCCGTGACCCCAACCCCTAGCAGGTCCAGCTCTCAGTCCAAGTTGACGGACCACTGGTGCGTCAGCTGATTATGGGTGCGCCGGACCCCAGAGCAGCAAATCACTGCCTGGCACACCCTCCCCCGGCACTGCTGGTGCTCCCAGAGTTTGTACCCGGACCCAGGCCTGCCGCCTGCTGCCAGGGTGGAGGGGAGATGGTGCTGGACAAAAAAAAAACCTGCAACCTCCAACTCCAAGAGCAAGGCCCAGGATGGCACCCCTTCAGGGCGCCCACTTCCGAAAGGAAGGTGGCTCCTGGTTGCTGCCTTTTTTTAGGCATCCTTCTCTGCCATAATGCTGGGGGGAGGCAGAAGAGAGGAAATGTAGAAAGTATTTTAAAAAAACAGGAACCAGAGGAAAGGAAGTAAATACAATTATGAAGGAAGTAAATACAAAAAATAAAGTACAAAACTCAACAAAACCATACACAAAAAGTAGATAAAAACTTAAACAAACTCATAAAAAGACCAAGGGAAAGATAATAAATAAAAGTATCCGAAAAAAAGTTTAAGAAAGCAAGGATTGAAAAGATTGAAGAAGGATCAAAAAGTAGGCTCTAGCACCATAAACAAGTAAAGAGTAACAAGTAAGAAACATGATGTCCGTAACTATGCGCGACTGCGTGATGCAGTTTGCATGCTATTTCCACCTGAATATGCTATCCGCGTTGCCGTATGGCGGACACGTCATGCGGACGGGCGTGAAAAGTAACTTCGCCCGCTCGTGAATCTCCTCATAGCGTTGAAGAGTTTTTTTAACGGCTTCATTGAGTTCCGTATGGCGCTAATACGCAAACTCCGTCCACCCTCCTACCCCTTAAGGCTGAGGAGAAGGCCATTACTGGCACTAGTCAGGTGTGGTTGTGCTGGACAGTAATACCAATGGCACCTCACTATTGTACACATTTTGGTCTCAGTGGAGCTTAAGCATGCTGAGGACTTTCACAATTTCTCACCATCAACATCAGTGTGACATTGGCTTCAATGATTAGCCTACTAGTCTGCTGTAAATGTCTCAGTGCCACATTTGCAATACTATGTCACCAGTGGCTTTGCACCCTTCCTCTGTATATTTCTAAGATGTTCATAGAAAACATGATTATATCTGTGCTGGGCAGCCATCACATTCTGAGCCATCTCTCAGATAACTATTGGCAGTGGTGAGCTGAGTTTACAGCTTCCTGACCATCAAATAGGCGTATGTGTTTAATGCCTTCTGGGGCTGCTACAATAAGTCACTCATTCTTGTCCACAAGGAAATATCTTTTTCACTAGGCACACTCCCACCTACAGGTAATGGTTGTGGTATTACTAATGACAGAGGGACAGTACACCTGGCTGCGCTGAGCCAGTGAAAGATTGTGTGATGTCTCTTTCCTCAAGCTATTTAAGTGCAGAGACAAATGTCCTTTAGCACCTCAATAGCCCCTGAGTGCTGCCGCATCATTTGTGCATGCTTCTGCTGATGGCCGTTGTCAGTTGTGGAATTGTTAATTAAATGCCCTTTGGTATTAGATATGGTTGTGATTACTGTACATCACGCATTGGCATTGGCTACAAGGTCACATTTCACAGCGTAGTAAAGTATTCTATGGTCCTTTTCTTGCTGCATTAGTCCTAATCCTAGGAACGAGTCGACCCCTGCCAAAACATCTGTGAGAAAAGGACCCTGTTTATGTGGCAACTTCCATTTTTTTGCTGAATTTTATTGCTGGTTTTTAGACTCTGCACACGGGCTATTGCAGGGATTCTGCTCAGGAACAGGACTATGCTTGGGACCATAGAACATCCGTACGTAGGAGTCAGAGTCACCAAACCACATCAGTATCTATGAGCCAAAATCCGACTAGCTATAGTTACTCACATTCCCTCCTTACCTTTCCAGTGAGACAAGTAATTTGGCACCCCAGAACATAACACTCTGGACTCCTTCAGGGATCATGGTCACAGGACACACCCTTTCGCTCTCTCACTTGTACTTGTCCACAATAAGATACAAAAGAGACACAACGGAAGTTTACAATGTTTATTTAAACTATCGTGCTCTAAGATGCAATAATTGCGCCACAAAGAGAAAACAAATACTTATCAATAATGTAATCAGCATGGTTAATAAACCATATAAAATAAAGATCCCTGTCATGTTATCTGACAGATCTTCCTGAACCCTCCCGTACTACTGAAGCTAAGTTGTTATAAATTATAGATCACTGAGTTTAGTGGCGGACCCCATACCTTAGCATACAAAGGTGGATGCTCTACATCTCAGCTGACGCAGCACTCTTGTATCAGGACCTTCACTCTGTGAGAGTGTTTTTTCCGAACCCCTGTCATCAGTTATCTGACAAGTTATGTGTATTCAAAAAAGCAGCTGCATTCTTTTATTATGTCTAGGTCCCAGTGTCTGACCAGAGTGAATAACAAAAGGCAATGTTGTTTGACCTTTCCATGGCTATTCAGACTAAATCCCAGGAAATGAATAACATTTGAAAACATGTGCTGATTCTGTGTGATAATACAATGTGGTACAAAAGCAAGCATGATATTTCGGACTGTGTGAAAAATAAAACGGCTTACAACTTGCACAATTAGGCTTACATAGGGAAAAGGACAATGGGCCATACAAAAAACCAGGGCCAGCTCTAGGTCACTACGATCGGTGCCAACACACCAGGCATTGACTATTTGGGGGGTGCCATGTTTTCAAGTGCACTATGTTTTTAAAAGCACCTGCTTCGGTCCTTTCTTTCAGCAATTTTCAAGCAACCATAAATATGTCAAGATAGTTGGTGAAAAATAGCCCTTCTGCAGAGAGATGGAGTTTTCTCTAGTGGAAGTTTTGACTCATCATAAAATAGTGCAGGAGGTTAAAATGCCTGCTGCAAATCACGTGTCCCATGCAAATCACATAGTGGGTACAATGTAAATAGGTCAGTGCGTTACTTCTTCTGCCAGAGAGCCCTTTTGTTACTTGCAGTTTACACGTTTAAATCCTAACATAGAACAGTGAGGTATTACCTATCATCAAAGAGATGCATGCAAACTGCGGGGTATACATTAGAGCGTTATAATTTTTGGCCAGTCTTTCATTATCCTAATGTTTCAGAAAGGGTTTACTTGGGTAGAAATCAATTCTTATTAGTAAAGCCAACCCCCCAACCATGGCGTTATGTTTTAAGTTCTGAGTTTGAGTTCTGTAGACCAAGCACCACATTATACTGCCTACCAGTAAGGATGACTTGTGACTCCAACATCTTGTAGTCCTCTGTCCGATGTAAGATTTTCTATCCACTGATTAACACACATAATGCATTGTCTCTGTGTAATGTGTATGTGATGCGAAGTACCTCTGACACCTCACACTGTTATGAGTGGTGCTATAAAACAAAAGAAATGCATGAGAGAGTGGTTATGAAGACTTGAGGGGCACTATTAAAGGGTGATGGTGCAGGAATCTGGGTTGAAGGAGGTCATTGGGGAACGCCGACAAAAATTATCGCACCGGGCACCACCACTGCTAAAACTGGACCTGCAAAAAACACAAAACAGGACACTACTGTCCAGAGCCCTAACCCTTAGACTATAGGCAGATTGGATCATTCTTGATTGGCGTATTTAAGTTTTCTATAAGGCCACAGTAAAATATGCAGAAACAAACCCATGGTATGAAAAGTGAACTGTCACTTTTGGATTTCAGTACTTGTTGTATCATTCACTAGTGAGACAAAAGAACACAAACTTCAAGCCTATCATTGTAGCCTGACTACTGAAGTGTAAAATCTGCAGTTAATTTAACCCCTTTCACCAGTAAAAACCTCACTTTTCAATATTAGCAAGTCACCCCTATGCATGCATTGCAGTCCACAAGGTAGGGTGCATGGTATTTAAAAATATAATATTCAATTCAAAAGCTTTATTTCGACAGTTTGTCATAAAAGCACATAAATACAACACATATCACACGACTTAATAAATAGATAACACATAATACATTACAATTACAAGATAAAAGATAATTAAATTCCATATACTGTCGTGTATCAAGAAAACCTTAAGAACATTTAAAAGAGGAGAGACAGCACGGTGAAACAGATCATATTTAAAAAGTACATTTTAGGATTAGGTAGCAGCAATAGTTTTATTTAAAGTGCGAGTGCGTATGATCCAGGACCAGCCCAGGAATTTGGCAACTGCTATAGCTATACTAGGACTACAATCGGACCCTAGGATTCTCAGCGCAACAGCACATCTCCGGGCACCCAACAAAATACAAATCGGCCTCAGCCATCTCCGCCGTGGGGCCGCATATAACGGACAAACAAAAAATACATGGGAAATGGTCTCAGCCATTGCCATACAGCAGTGGCATTTGTCATCAGTTCTAGAAGCCCATTTACAGGTAAAGGTCTTGATGGGTAGACTACCTATCCTGAACTGAAAATAAAGTTTTCGGTCAAAGGGCCTCTCGATCAAATCCCAGTAGGCCTCACACACTGGCCACGATTTAGAATCCATAAAGCGACCTGTTAGGCTAGTTGAAATACTGGAGTGAACTACAGATGCATAAACCATTTCCCAGTATTACTGTTTCAGTTGCACCTTTGATGGGAAGACTGCCGTCTCAGGGTTGTCCCAAAGTGTCTCTAGATCCAGTTTAATGAGTAGGGACCTGATCTCTTTTAGCCAACCTACTCTATGGAAGCAGTCCCGTAAGATCATATCCTTAAAACCCAGGGCATATTGCACAAGTTCCGGAGTGACCCAGAGACGTCTCCAATAAAGGAGTGGCCGTAACTTTGCTAGGTCCGCTATATTTTTCCTCCCTAGGTCTAGGTGAAGCGGGATCGTAGGAGTGCTTTGTGGGACGCTAGCAAGGTTACGTAAAAATTTGTTTTCTAATCTTACTAGCTGTTTTATACCGTTAAATCCCCAGAGTTCAGCTCCATAAAGGGCCGAGCTCACCGCTTTAGCGTTATAAATTTCTAGGGCAGGAGTGACTGGTTTTGTAAAAGAGGACTTATATTTCTTGGTCAAACACCCTATATGCTGGTGTAGTTTTAGGGCTGTAAGATCCAAGTGGTGATTCCAACCCAAGTCCTTCTGGAGGGAGATACCAAGGTACGTAAACGCACTCACCTGTTCTAGGGGCACATTATTTAATCAAATACTGCCTCTAAAAGATTTATGCTGATTAAAAGCCATGAACTTGGTTTTTGAAGTGTTTATTTCTAGCCCTCTTAAAGAACAAAATTCTCCAAATGAATTAATGGCCTTCTGGAGGCCGCTCGGTGTCCTGGTGATGAGCAAAGTATCGTCCGCAAACATGAGGACAGGGACATGATTGCCAGCCAGTAGGGGAGCATCAGTGGGGGTCATCGAAAGGTACTCAACAACCCCGTTGATGTACAAAGAGAACAGGGTAGGAGCCAACACACACCCCTGTAGCACACCACGCACAACAGGGAAGGAGTCGGTAGCCTCCCCCTGTGCCCCCCATCTAACTTTTGCAAAATTGCCCTCATGTAAGCGAGCGAGAAGTGTTATCAATTCCGGAGCCATCCCCAGGTCACCAAGCACACCCCACAATTTCCTCCGAGGGACCAGATCAAACGCTGATTTAAGATCTACGAAGACAGCGTAGAGTGACCCCCCATTCAGGACCACATTCCTCCAGTAAATAGTTAAAAAACGAAAAATTTGGTCTGTGGTGCTGGTACAGGATCGAAATCCCGCTTGAAATGGGGACAGAATGTTAGCATCCTCTACCCAGGTCTGTACTTTTCCTAACACTAAACGACCCATAACCTTTTGTATTGAATCAATAAGACTTATGGGCCTGTAGTTATTGGGGAGGGATTTGTCTCCTTTCTTAAAAACAGGAATTATCTCAGCACCTTTCCAAGATGGGGGCACTGGAGCTCCATTAGCCACTGCATTAGCAAGAAGGGCTATGTACTGACACCAGGTTGGCTTATCACTGAGAAATACATCGGCCGGAATTCCATCCATACCTGGAGCTCTTCCCCTTGCCACACAATCAAGTGCTACCTCAACATCCTTGATAAAAAACACTGTGCCAGAATAAAATTTTAAAAAATGTGATGGTAGATCCTCCCCAGTTGCGCTGCCAGCGTACTGGGGTCTAAAAAATTCAACCCATTGTGCCTGAGGAACATTATTCTGGGGGGCTCCGGACGCCCACCCCTGTCCCAGTTGACAATGCTCCAGAAAATTCTCGAATCCTTTGCTGCGCAGGCACTTCTCAGATCCTGCCACCATGCTTGGTCCCAGTCTTTTTTTGCTTTTTTTTGCACATCCCTATAATGGTCCCATGCACCTCTTACCCCCAAGTGGTCTTTTGATCTTAAAGCTTCACTCAGCTTCTGGCGAGCCACTCTACATGTAGTATTAAACCATCTAGCGTCGTTAGTTTTTGAAACCTGTCTCCCTGGCTTCACATCCTTTAGGAAGTAGGTTTTCAAGTTATCAAATAGACTAGTATGGGCTTCTATCACAATTCGTGGGAATTCTACACTAGAGACTCTTGACATAAGAAAGTCGGTGCTCTTAACTACTTCAACTTTAAGGGCTTCCAACTTTTCAGGATGTTCAACTATTTTGTTCCTTTTTACATGGCATTTATCATTTGCGATCACTAAATCCGAGGATATAGTTCCCTCAGCTTGGGTCACGTCTCCCTCCCTAATCGTGGCCCAGAAATCAATACATAGGGGATTGGGATCACTTTCAAGCCGCCATGTTACCTTCATGTCATCAAGTCTATGCCATATCCTAAGATCAATCAATATATAGTCGATACGGCTAGTAGAGCGCCCATTATCAAAGGTAGTTACTCCTTTCGAATCTGATCTGGTACGCCCATTTGCAGCCCTGAGGCCTCTTTCAAGACACAACGCCTTAAATTGGATTGCAACATTTGACCATCTTTTAACAGGGGGTAAATCAAGCCTTGGGATTCCCCATCTAAGGTCCTGTCCTATTGATAACTCCTGCACCTCGTTGCCCAATGGTTCAAATGTAGTGTTAAAATCCCCTGCTCCAATAGGAATAATATGAACGGGAAGATTTTCTAATTGTAAGTCCAGAGATGTTATAGTCTCTGAGCTTTGTCCTCCCCTCTGACCCCTAGCATACACATTAAAAATAGCAAGGGTACTCTCATTAGCCCTACTGAGTTTCAACACTAAAATATCTTTATCAGAGGATTTTAACAATACTACACAACAGCCTAGGTTTTGCCGAACCCAGGCCACAAGGCCACCTACAGGACGCCCTTTAGGGTTTTTTTTTGCAGGGATGTAAAAGTTAAGGTATCCAGCCCTAAAAACAGGATCAACAACCCAAGACTCCTGAAATAGACAAATATCGTATTTGTCAATAAAGTTGCCCCAGTCAGGAGACAACATTTTCTGGACAATACCTGCGATGTTCCATGATATCAAGGATATTTTGCTACCACTATTAGGAGTATTTTGTAAGGGCTTTCCCCTTACTATTGCCATAGGATTATTTATTATGTTGCCAAAGGGGATCATTTGTTCAATTAACCTATTACAAACAGATGCCAATATTTGATGGTTACTCGTGGAGGTATACGTAAGAACTCGGGCACTAGTACAGGCAATTGTTTCATCTAGAGTTCTGTCTCCGATCAGCATGTTTTCTTGGGGGTGTGTTCGAACAGGGTAGTTATCACTCCCCCTATGTCAATCACATTCCTCCAGATCGGTCAAGGCGATAAATCTATTTTCTAGCCTAAGATCACTAGAAAAACTTGAGAGTGCCCTCCTACCAGTAACTATATTTAGGCCATTAGATGATTTTTGCGTCACGTTTCGTCTTAGGGATCTGGGATTACCGATAAAAAATTCCAATGTAAGTGGGATTATACCAGAGTCCCTTTTCTGGGGTGGCAATAGGTTGGCAAGAAAATTAGGTAATACATACATAGTAGCAAAATTAATGGCAACACAATCTCCTCTCGTTATTTCCTAGCCATGGAACACGTCTGGCCATTATAATTTCTCTTGCCAGTTGTTGTTGGCCACCCACTCCTCCAATGTTCATGTTCCTACTAAGCCAATGTAATGCTTTATCCATCAGCGCAGTTGTTGACTCTGCTTGACCCGGTCTTAGATGGGGGACATTGGCAAGAACAAGAACCAAAGGAATGGCCTCTCTGACAAACGGGAGCTCTTTCCCTGGGAAGGTTTTTTTTACATTCATAGTAGGAGTAGGCTCGATAGGGGGAAGTTCGTTATTATGAACATTAGCAATTTGGCAATTTTGGGTAGGCATAGTTGATGTTGGAATCAAAGTGTGAGTGGAAGAGCCTGCCACCGCTGGGAGGGGCAAATAAACACCATTAGAGGGAGCTTCCTTCATTAACACAGGCACAGAGCACTGAGGTTGGTCGGGGATTCTTGTTTCCGACAGCACCAGGGTAGAAGGTTGCACAATTGTTGTCATGGCGCTAAGCTTTGCTTCCAATATAGAAAATCTATCTTCGATAGATATCAATCTGTCAGTAATGGGGACCAATATAACATCCAATTTATTCTTTATTGCTGCCCAGAGTTTGTTAGATAAAACCTCCACCTGAGGCTGGGGGCCCGAGTCTGATTTAGTAATTCGTCCCGAAGTCTGTTTCTTAGATCGTACAGCGGGAGCCGGGCCCCCAGCTCTTGAGCGTCTTGTCTGGATTGAAACCGGGGGGGAGGGAGAGACCTCTACAACCAGGGGCTCTTGAATATGAATTGGGGAGGTGGACACACGATGCTCAATAGTGTTTGGGGGGGAAGTCATGAGTTCTAGCTGATCTACTAGATCCCTGGAAATGCCTGGTGATTGTTGCTGTGTTTGTAAGTCTGGGGTATCAAGGGTCTCGTGGATGAGGGCTGTTGTCTTATTCCCTACCCCCATCGACAAGCGCCTTTCAGTTCTTTCTATTTATTCAGTCAGGACACTAGCAGCTCTGACTAAATATGAGTCCAGGGTTGCCCCTACCACCCCATTTGGTTTGGCTCCAGTGGACTTCTTTTTCACCATGGTTACACCTAACAAACACCACTAAGCACAGTAACTTGGCTTTATGCAGATCACAGAGAGCAGGCCCAGCCCGGCCTCTTCCGGCCCCTAACGGCCACAGACGGCCCGCCCTTTGCCCGGGCTTAGCCCGGCGCTGCCCGCGCGCGGTCCCGCGACGCGGGGGTGGGGTTACTTTTGTAGCGCCTGCGGGCGCGAAATCCATCGCTTCCGCTTCCGGGGTATTAAGGCAAGGGATCTTGGGTGGTGTAGTCTTTATCTCCCCCCACACAGTGGCCGCGATGTCCAGCGGTGGCGGGAGGGAGAAAGAACGAGCAGCAAAGAGCGCAACAGCCCCACAAGCCTCAGAGGAGCACAGGTAAGCACAGGGACAGTAGCACAGTCGGTCCGTTCGTGCCAGGAACCCCCGCTTTGCCGGGGGTGGGGTTACTTTTGTAGCGCCTGCGGGCGCGAAATCCGTCGCTTCCGCTTCCGGGGTATTAAGGCAAGGGATCTTGGGTGGTGTAGTCTTTATCTCCCCCCACACAGTGGCCGCGATGTCCAGCGGCGGCGGGAGTGAGAAAGACCGAGCAGCAAAGAGCGCAACAGCCCTACAAGCCTCAGAGGAGCACAGGTAAGCACAGGGACAGTAGCACAGTCGGTCCGTTCGTGCCAGGAACCCCCGCTTTGCCGGGGGTGGGGTTACTTTTGTAGCGCCTGCGGGCGCGAAATCCGTCGCTTCCGCTTCCGGGGTATTAAGGCAAGGGATCTTGGGTGGTGTAGTCTTTATCTCCCCCCACACAGCGGCCGTGATGTCCAGCGGCGGCGGGAGGGAGAAAGAACGAGCAGCAAAGAGCGCAATAGCCCCACAAGCCTCAGAAGAGCACAGGTAAGCACAGGGACAGTAGCACAGTCGGTCCGTTCGTGCCTCGGAAAATATAATATTAATATTACTATATTCCTACAGTGACAGAGGCAAAAAATCTATTTTCACTCTGACAGGTCTAGCTGTCCTATGTAGTTAACCAGGGTACATATCAAATACTAATACTGTATCTCTCAGTGGGACCAGCTGGAAAAGTAATTGAACCACAATTTTTAATAGTTATTTTAATATAATTGTTAGACCTGGCATCCTTAGTGATGTTTCCCCCTAACATTCTGGCTTCAAACCTCCTGTTTGCTAACATCGTTTTTGCTGACTTTAAGAATTTGCATACTTTACCACTGCTAACCAGTGCTAAAGGGCTTTTGCTCTCTCTGTAAAACATGGTAGAATTGGCTTATACCCAATTGACACATTTAATTTGCTGATAAGTCCCTAGTATAGTGGTACTACCTATGCACAGCAGCAGTAAATTTTATGCTAATAGAGGGCCTGCAGCACTCATTGTGCCACCCACTTGACTGGCGCTTTGAACATGCCTTAGGCCTACCATAGCAGTGTGTGTGTGTGTGTGTAAGCAGTTTTAAACTGCCATTTCAAAATTGGCAAAATAAACCGTTTGCCAGGGCAAACCCCTCCTTTTTAATATATTTAGATCATCCCTAGGATAAGCCCTGGTGTGAGAAACTGGGTTCTTGTTGCAGTATCACCCCACCTTTTGCCTGTTTTTTCAATGCAACTTTGACTGAGATGTACTGGGTCCCTGCAAACCAGGTTCCCAGTACCAGTGTTTTTTCCCTAAAAGCAACCCCTATAAGTCCCTAGTAAATGGCACCTTGGTATCTAGGGCATTGGGTCTGAAGAGGATCCCCTAGGGCTACACCACAACTTGTGCCAACCTAGGGACTTCTCACCAAGACCATGCAAACTGCCATTGCAGGCTGCATGTCTTGGTGCAGAGAAAAACGAAGACGTGACATGGCACACAGTCCTGTGTGCCATGCCCCATGCACTGCATGAGGTATAGGTAAGTCACTCCTAGTGCAGGCCTTACAGCCCCAAAGCAGAGTGCTATATAACCTATATATATGTGGATATATCTGCATGAACAGATATGACCTTATAATATCTAAGTCCGTTCATGATGTTGTAAGTACACAGGCAAGCCATAAAAAGTACACGTGCTGGATACTTGCCATCACGAGATTCCTAGCTCTGTGATGGCTTCACTGTACCCTAAGATGTTTGGTACCAAACATCTCATCCTAATAAATCCTACTGATGCCAGTGTTGGATTTATTAATAAATGCACACATGTGACACATTAGAGGGTCCCTTTAAAACCTACCAAGCACTGGTGTGGTCTCTGACTAGTCTCAGCCAGCCTGTCACCACCAGACATGTTTCTGACCACATGTGGTATGAACCAAAGCTCTCAGAGTCCAGGAACAAAGCCTTCTCTGGGCAAAGGTGCTACACGCCTCCCGCCTGCCAGGATGGTCTTCTAGGGAGGGAAGCTTCAAAGGCGATGCTGCCTTTGAAATGCAACTCAGGTAGCTTCCGATAGTGGAGGATGCCCAGCCCCCCATCCTGCTCCACATTTGGCGGGAGGTCAGGCAGGAAAATTTGTTAAAGTAGGAGGTGTGCCCACATTCACCCAACACCACCCCTTAGGAGGTGTGCCCCCATTCAGCCAGCACCCCTCCTAAAGTAGGGCAGGCAATTTGGGGACAATTTTACCAATTCCTCCATCTTGGGACTGCAGGAATTCACCTATCAGGGCTAGGGTAGTACACTTCCCACAGAAAGTGGTTACTTAGAGGGTGTAGACACCCTGAAGGTAGGTGGTCTATTGGCTACTACCTGTCACCCCCTTTAACAGCCTTAAATTTAGTATTTAGGTGTTGCCCCTGGACCCTGAACTTCAGATTTGATAGATAAAAAGAAGATAGGGACAAAGAAGAGTTGCTGACCCTAGAAAAGTTGGCCTGCTGCAGAAATATAGTGTGAAGCCCAGCCTGCAGCTCCAGGACTCAACACACGTGGTGTGCTATCTCATCCTGCTTCTGTGAGGACTCCAAGAACCCCAGGGCACCCCCAGCCTTTTGGTAATCACCAGAGAACTCCCTTGGGGTAGAGGAACTGTAGGCACCAAACCAGCAGAGTTGGGTCTCCTGACTTGCTACTTCCCGGCGACTCCAACAGAACATCCAAACACAAAGAGGTACATCAGCTCTGGAGGGTCAGAGCTGTTTTCCTACTGAGTCTGGAGATACCATGACCTACAGAAGCCGTGCCACACCAATACACAGGGTACCAGAGCCCCTGCAATCTACACTGAGACGAAGAGTTCACCTGCCCCGGAAGCAAGCACTCATCGAGAGACCTCAGGACCCCGAGACCTACTTTTCCAGAATTATCCCCACAAACTGCCAGCCCCTGACTGAAAAGTCATTTTGACGAATGCTGGCCGGCTGACCGATCCGCTCTGCAGCCAGCCCACCCGTCCTGGGTACCAATGAGCCAGTTGTGCTCCTGCGGTCCTGAGGCCCTGGTGACCTGCTCCCTCATATGGAACCTCTAAGACTTACCTTTAAGTCCCCTTGTGCAGTGCATTTTCAGGTATCCCCCTTCTCCAAAGTGCACCAGCTACCAACGACTTCAGCACCCTGCTCCCTGCCCAATCCTAGATGCACGACAGAATCCATTGGTTGAACTTTGGTCCTGACTTTTCTACTTACCTAACTCCAGAAGGTGAACCTCAAAGTCCATAAATATGATTTTAAATGCATTTTTCTATTTTATCTCATTGACTTCAATGGGGCATAATTGCACACAAGAATGATTTATTTTGCAAACTTGAAAAATATGTATCACGGAAAGTACTTAGGGGCAGATTAACAAGAAACTGAAGCATCTCTAGAGAAACCCTTGTGCCACCATGAATGCGCCGGACCATGGTGCAAGGATAGACAGATGCATCAGAAATTCTGACGCATCTGTTGGTGCAAAAGTCACGCACTGCTGGAGGTATGTCGCAAGCACAACACAACTCCATCAATGCATGGGGAGGCCTATTCCCAATACACTGCATCACTCCTTACACCTGCTCCAAGCAGGTATAGGAATTTGATGCAGTGGCATCCTGGAAGTGGTGCAGTGAAATCTTGTAGATTTCACTGCGTCACTTCTATGAGCCTTTCCTGCGTGGAAACACTGCCCCTGCATATGGTATAATGGTATGCAGAGCTTTACCCATCTACCTAGATGTGTTACATTGTAAATACGCCTGCCACATGGTACATTGTTTACGCCGCCGCTGCATCACAAAAAGTGACGCAACTGCGGTGCAAAAGTGTTGCAAGGGGCTTGTAAATATGCACCTTACTGCAGAATTAAGTTTTTAGTCCGAAAACTGACATACAAATTGACGTTATTTTTGCGAATTGGTTTTGGATTTATTCTTGAGTGTGTGTGTCATATATTATTTATTTTATTTATAAAGTTTTATATAGCGCGAACAAGATCCCAAAGGATATCAGAGCGCTTTACAATAGGCAGGAAGAGAGGACAAGAGGGTAGTATAAACATAAATTGGGGGGGGGGGAAAGATAATTTATTAAAAAAGTCCTGGTTTATTAGCACTGCCAAGAAAAGCACAGGTCGGGTGCACAAACACCCTTTCATTTCCACCTAGAGCTTTCTCCATTCCCAGAGCTCCTTCCACTGCCTGCAGGGTTTAGTTGCACTTCAGTTTCCCTGCACGCTCATTTCAGTGACATTTCCTGTGACCTGCCTTTTTACTCTTTCACCCTTTATGAGAGACACATAGATACAAGACATCAATGACAGCTTCCAAGTTCTGTGTGCCCAGAGTGCCAACAGCCTGAGATGGTTCCTCGTGGGTTGAAGCCCAGTCTTTTTCATTAATATATTCATATATTGCCTGTGTGAGTACAATAAATGTCTAGCACTACCCTTTAATAAGCCTAACTGCTTGTCCACACTACCACAAATAGAGCATTAGTATTATCTACTGTTGCCTCTGCATACAAATCTGTGTCTCACTGGACTCTCTGCACAGTGTACTTCGTTTTAGTGCACTATATAGAGAGCCAGGTTCCTACATTGGTGGATCAGCGGTGGGGTCTTAGACTTTTTGTTTACTGAATCTGCTCTGTAAATAAGTGACCACATGAATAAATCCCAACATTGTCTTTAGCCAATTGTATTGTTCAATTGGTCTATTTTTCTAAATTTTCTAATTAACTGTTAAGGTCGTGGTCACGTTCCTGAAACCAGTTGTTAGAATTTACCCATTTTACTCTAGTTAGGACAAAAGAAACGTGTTATGGGTTTTTTAACTTTACAAAAAGGTCCCAACTTTAGTACAATAATGGATAACCCACAGGGGCAAGCTCAGGAGCTCGACACCATACCTGTAGGTGTAAGACTCCCAGTTATTAGCCTTCTGTAGGGGTTACAGTGTTAAAACTGGCTCCCATGCTACCAAAGAGAGAACACTCAGTGGGTGAGGTTGATGCCCGGGAGGATCATCCCACAGGAGAAGAAGGTGTTGAGGAGGTAGTGGAGACCCCTGCATCAGAAGTGGAAGCTCCCTCAGAGGAGGACTTTGTCCAAGAAAAATTGAACTTAGAAGCTTGACTTTAGAACATAGAAACACAGAGAAAAGAGATAGGACTAAATGTATCTCCGGTGGTAACAATATCATAACTAGGGAGAGAGAGGAATCTTTTGACCCTAAACTCCCCATAGGAGTCGTCTCTAAATATGCAGAGGGTGATGACATTACCAAATGGCAGCTAGTGTCAGTAGAAAGGTAGCCTAAAAGCACTGGGTCTCTCTTGTGGGAACTTTACTCAGATAAATGAAGGAATGGACTACTAACATTGAATAGGGAAGATTCTAAATCTTATGACCTCATGAAGGGTACCCTGATTGAGGGGAAATGGCATTAACAATGCAGGCTAATCCATGCATGCTGTCACGACGGAAGCAAAATAGCACTTGCCTTAACCACGCATATGCCTTAACCACACATTTGCATGGGTTAGGCAGTCAGAACTCTAGTTGCAGAGTAGATGGGCGGGGAAAGGAACAGGAAGGATCAGGAAAGGAAGCACCAGTATGCAGCTTGGTATGTAGGGCTGGGGCTAGGTTTTAGGTCTCAGGGCATGGGGGCATCGGGGTAGTTGTTAGGGCTGGGGTTTGGCTTTAGGGCTCAGTGTGGGATGCTGGGGTCAGGGTAGTTTGTAGGACTGGGAGCCAGGTTTTAGGGCTCAGGGCTGAGGCCAGGTTCAGGGGGTGGGGTTTGCGTAGTTTATTGGGCTGGGACTGGGTTTAAGGGCTCAGGGCGGGTGGCTGGGGGAGGGTGGATTGATGGGCTGGAGGCCAGGATTTAGGGCTCAGGGCGGGGGTCTGGGGTTTGATCTTTGTCACACATATGCCTTTAGCAATCATGTCTTTACAATGAAATCCATTGTGAGGACATGCATGGTAAAGACGTGGTTTTAAATTAGTTTTTCACTACTACACAGGCTACTTCACGCATAGGCTCACATTGGAGTTACCTTATTGCAATTAATAAGCTGTAATTTCCAAATGGGAGCATGTAACCAATTAATGTGTGGTGTCTTTCGGAATGGTAATGAAACATCGTAACTTTTGGTGAAGTTGGAATTTAAATTACAATTTTGAAAATTACACTTTTAGAAAGTTGGCATTAATCTGCACCAGCCATTTGGTACCTGCAGCCTGTCTCTGGGTCACATGACTAGGTTTAGTTGAGGATGGGCTTTGTGTATCTCTCCTAGACAGCCACACACAATTGGAAGTTTAGGTGAGCCTGGTTGGGCCCTCAGAGGCAGGATGTAAGGCAGGAGCTGGGCACAGCCCCACTTTCGCTTGTATATGCTGTATCCTGCCTCCACACAAAGTGCTGCATACCCCCTGAGGTTAGTTTGCAGCCAGGAATGGAGGACACCTGCATACTTCAAAGTCATGCCTCTAGAAGCTTCTCCTTGCTCCAAAGGCACAACTGGGTATAAATACTGGACCTCAAACACCAGCTTTTCAGTACACGTCCGGACCAGTGGATAGTCTTCCAGGAGGAAAGGCTGCTGCACTGCTGAAAAGACTGCCAATCTGCTGGACCACTGTTCTGAAGGACTGCTGCCCTGATGTGATGACCTGCTTCCCTCTTGCCTGGGTGAGAAGGACTGGTCCTGCATCTGTTGAACCAAGGACCACCAGAGTGCCTCCAAGGCTAGTTGGCTGACCTCCTGACTTGAGCCTCAGGGAAAGAAGGCTCAAACAATCTCGACCCCAGCATCTGGGCAGTGCCATAAATGAGTCTATCCTGGCAAATGGGGCCACCCCAGTCCTGGACCCTTGGAAGTGGAACAGATGCATTTCGTCTGCTGTTGCATCCCACCATGATCAGAACCGACGCATCGCAGCTCCTGTGTGGATTGAACTTGTTGGACAGACCCCTGTTGCTTCCGCAGACTCATCAGAACTGCTAATGTGCAACGCATCCAAGATGCAGGCCCTCGCATCCCTCATCAATGGCAGCCTCAATGACGATGCCAGTATCAGCATTGCAGTCTCACAGCTCCTTGGTATCGATGCATTGCCCTGACTGCACGACGTATCATCAACACGGATCCTCTAAATGCTCCGCAAACCAGGATATGAAGGTCTCTGTTCAGCAGACCTAACTGGATCCCTTTAGCCAGCCCATGATCCATTGCAGTCAGCCTGAATTTCTGGACTTTGTCCTGGTCCAGTACAGCAAGATTTCACCAGCTGGCACTTTGTGCATCTTGGCTCTATTGTCACACAAACATTTAAAATTACATAACTCTACTTCTACTGATTGGATTTTTGTCATGTTAGTCTTTTTTTATTTACAAAAATTAACTCTATTTTTCTACTTTGGTGTGAGATCTTTATTGTGCTGTGATTTTACCCTATAACTGTGTGAAGCTTTGTGCCAAGCTACCAGAGGGTGGAGCAGAGGTTAATTTAGGGTTGAATTGTGCCTCATCCTGACAAGGATTATGGTTGCTGTTTGACCAGGTTCACACCTTAGTCAACCAACAACCCTGTTTCTTACAATAACCCAGTAGTGAAGTTGGATTTTTTAAAGATTTAAAGGAAAAGTCAATTTTAGGAAGTTCCCCTTTACTTGCTTAAACTGTCACAAATCTTAATTAAAATAAGCCTATACCAGCTCTCACCTATGCTCAACCAGAGATGACTTCTCTGAACTTCACAGAATCTTTGTAGTAGAGACTGTGGGCATCCTGGCACAGCATTCTGTCAAAGCCTACTTGACAGATCTGTTGAGCCACCCCTAACACTTGGGGTTCACTTGAAAGGGAGAAAACAGGATCCAAGACAATACTTCTGTGTCCCCTATCTGCTTGCTGAAGGACCCTTCTTTTGTACTAGCATACTTCTGTCTAAGGGTTTGCTGTGGGTGCAGTAACAGCTTCAAACTGGGTTTTAGTATTAGAACTCTCTGGATCATGGCAAAGGGATGGAATAAGTACACCTTGGCTCCTTTCCAAGATTGTAGTAAGGCGTTGACTGCTTGAGCACCCGGGTCAGGCATCCAGCTGAAGTTGTTCTCCAGTTGAAAGGTTAGTCTGCTAGCAAATAAGTCTATCTCTAGAGGGCCCCAGATCCTGTTTAGGGTACTGAACACGGAAACATTCAGTTTCCAATTGCTGTGATCTAACAGGAATCTTGAGTTCCAGTCTGCAGAGATGTTCGATTTCCCCAGAAGGTATTCCGCTTTGAGAGCGATCTTGTGTTCCAGACAGAACATCCAAAGTTTCTTTGCTAGATTCGAGAGGTCCGCAGATTTGGTGCCTCCCAGACTATTTATATTGGATTACAGTAGCATACACTCCACACACATCCCCAGCCTTAAGACCCCAAGTTCAACGTGGCTTTCACTGTTTTGAAAATGCCCTGACACATGGTATTATGGGCCTGCTTGCAGTAAGGCAAACAGGAAATACTGCACAGGTTTGTTGGGAACATTTGCCCTATGGGCTAGGAAGAGTGAACCCTACCAGCATGAATGTGCCACCCATTGGCACCCTCTCCAGAACACTTTCTGGATATGCAGAAGATCAGAACAGGACACACCTTTGTATTTTAAGTAGATATGGTTCTATCCATTTCTCTCCAGTTCACGCAAAGTAGCACAGCAAATTCCTTGGCTGGTTTGAGCTGCAGGAAATAGCAGCAAATTGCCCCCATCAATGGGTAATACTGTCTGATTAATGTGCTCCTCCCAAGGGGCGTGATCCATGATATCTGATTTAGGGAGTTCTGTGGTGGGAGTTAGCTATAGTTAACTCTAGACTGGGCTTCTCTAATTCACTTTACCAATGTATAATTAAAACAAAACTGCAGATGGGTCAGCATGCAGGGTGTAAGTAACAGGGCTAAAAAATGGAACTTCTGTTTATATTTTTGTCTGTGGATAATTCTTCAAGTATGACTATCTGGTCCTGCTTCCAGTAGTGTTTTTTTCAGTCCAGCCAGGCATCCCTGTTCTCCTACCTTGTTTCCCACACTGGCATCCTGGAACGACATCTACTTATGCTGTGAACTTCAAAACCTAGACTACATTTTGAGCACATTGAGTTAGCCTGTCTGCCTTTGGCCCACATTCAGCATGTCATTATCCTTTGCAGAACTTAGGAAAGTGTCAATTTATCTACACAATGCCTTTCCTAACATGTAAGCTAACACAAGTCCGCTACAAGCTCAATGATATCTACAGGTCATGGTTTGACAGTGGATACATAAAATAAACATGTAGTCTGAGTTGACATATTTTCATCATGATGGTTCATAATGGGTATTTCTGAGATTAGTGGATATTCAACCAGATATATGTTCAACCCCATATAAACACCATGGCTTGACCACTAAAATTAGAGAGATCTTCACCCCAGGTTATCTCAAATGCTCCTACCAGGCTGTCACAGCATTCATTCTTATGCTGAGAGCCTACACAGAAAGGAGGAACATACGACTGCTGATGTGTGTTTTCGTTCTGAGGGAACAATCTCTCACAGCAGAAGTATGACAAGCACAGCTGATCTACTGGTAAAAGGTACACAGTGTGCTGAGTCCCAAGAAACTCAAGATATAGGTTAGCTACTTCATTCTCTCAGAGCCTAGTGTACAGAAATAGTCTTTAGGGAGTTAGGCTATTAGGAACATCCCAATAATTTTTTTAATGTCCATATTATCCTGAGTACTGAAACATACACTACTGCTGTTTCAATTATCTTCTATGTGGTTATTACTCTTGTACTAAGCAACTGGATGACTCTGTTGAAAACACACCTTTAAACATATGTAGTGTCTTTCCTAGTACAGTGATTATATGTGCTTTTCTAAAGAATGAATTTGGATTTCAATTACCACTGCATGCCTAACACCCTTACGGGACTGCTGGTAACCCAGAATGTTCAGACACTACATTGGCAGATTTTCCAAGTGTGGGTTGTGTAGGGCTACAATAACCTGGCCCACACAAGTGCTGGTGCACTCAACTCAGTCGAGTCACCTTTGGGTGTGAAAGCAAAACCTTGTAGACCTAGACCAGATCCCTAGGTTATGCTCTGGCCTTCTTCCGAGGCTGCAGAAAACCTAAAAGTCTAGCATGTTGTCTTTTCACTTGTGTGTTCAGGGAGGTAGAGTTAATTGTTTTCAAAGCAGCACAGCGGTGCTTGAAGTGTCGACATGGTACATTGAACAATAATTTGCACTAAACTGGACTCCATCATGGAATGATTGTTAGATAAAATTAGTTTTGGGATTTAAGGAATTCCTCAGTTTGTGTCATGGCATTTCTGTGTGATGTTTCAGTGTGAATCTTGTTCCAGATCCAAACAATCTTGCACTGGCATCCTGATACTGACCAGCACATGAGAAGGAGTGCCAGAGTGGGCATATAGCTGATTTCATCATAACGTCTTTTGCTTGGCTGTGTGCCATTTCTTAGTTGGGTTTGTGGTAGTACAGTATATATTTTCTTGATGCCCAAATGGGTACAAGGCACTATATGAAGAGGGGCCGTATTTGTTTTAAATTAGGAGCAGTGCTATTAAAAGAAGGTCATCAAATTAGCATTTCAGGTTACAAAATTATAATCTCAGCCAGCAAAATTGGCTGAAGCCGGTAGCATCTTTGTAGACAATCTTTCCAGCCTTTTATACTGAAGAGCAAGGACAAACTAGTCACAGAACTGAGGATTTACCAAGAGACAGTGCAACCTTCCGGAGTAGGTTTGTTGGATTTTCCAGACAACATGTGGGAGAGTGCAAAACTGAAGGCCACAAATGGGAAGATGATAGGGTATGTTAAGATAAACAATATGAGTGGGGGTAAGATGTTTCCACCAGACCTCGGAGAAGATTGGCCTAGCTAGTCAAATGAATTAAGGTCAGTTGTCCTCTAGGCTGAATTTATTTCACAGCAAAAGCAAGATGAGAATAAATATATTAGGAACTCTCCAAAGCACAGTTCCCAGGGGATGCTGCAGGAACAGGGACCATGGTAGGGTTTTAGCATGTCTAGTCAGCTTTCATCTTCTGTTGCATATTGCTTGTCCCTAACTGCTTTTGCTGGCTGTAGAACTCTATAACTTTACCCCTACTAACCAGAGGTAAAAACTTGTGCTCCTCTTTTGAACATGGTGAAATTGGTGTACCCCTAGTTGGCATACATAAATTGCCTATAAATTCCTTTTTATATGGTACAAAGTTTACCCAAGCAAGTAAGTCAAATGTCAGAAGTAGAGTGCAGCATCCATCGTACCATGCACTACAGTGTCAGTACAAACATGACTGTATTTCTACCAGTGTTGGCTGAGGGTTGCAGTTTCGGACTGCAAATTTAACTTAACAAAACAAGCCGTTTTAACAGGCTTAAACCGTTCTTTTTAAATACTAATAGGTCACCCCTTACTGCCTATAAGGTAGGGTCTATGGTATTAGAAAATAGGACCTGCAAACGTTTAATGTTAAACATGTCCTTACAGTGAAAACCCCCAAATAGATATTTGACTGTAGCAAAACAGCTGTTCCATAGGATAATGCTGGACTACAAAAGGGAAATGCTGGGCAACATTATTACATTCAATAATGCTTATTTCAGTTAGGAAACATCTAGAAATATAATTTAGAGACTCTTTTCAATAGGTATTAAAAATGGCTACCGGAGCAGGAAAAAGGCCTTGTATGTGGGGAGGTGTCTCTGTTCCTCTGGTAGGATGACCATCTGTACTGTGCCCAGAAACTTGATTAACCTCAAAGAGGCCTACTCTGTCACAGGCAAAAGTTAGCTGACACCTAGGCAAGGTCCTTCTTTGTTCCCTTAGTCAGACAAGAATCAATCCCAGTGGAAGAGCAGCTGCACTCAGAACAAGAGTAGCGGTTCCTCACTTACTTAGCTACATCTATGCAATAGGCAGACAGTGTCTGCACAAGGAGAGAAAGACATCACCATCTTGGATCTAGGAAGAGAGTGGAACTGTGTGGTTGTGTGCTGTAGGGCACACAGGAAGTGCTGCAAAAGTGAGTATGGTTGCCCCTGGTAACTTTTACTTCTTTGGTTTAGGAGGGGCCAGACATCATCCCCCACCCACAAACTGATGTCAGGTAAGAATGTGGTACCCACAGTGCCCTGCTACGAACACTATTGGAACTGTGGAAGATCATAAGAGGACTGAACCTGCTGTTTGGGACCTGAGAAAAGTTTGGACCTGCTCTCCCCCTTGTACAAGACAAAGAAGAAAGAGAACTTCAACGGTCATGAAGCTGACCTGCTGACGAGGTCTAACTAGACCTGCCCTGGACCCTAGTACTGGCTTCTGCTGGAATGACTCTAGAACCTCAAGTGCTGTCTCCATGGTCCTAGGACTGTTGAGTGTATCATCATCATCAACTTTATTCACACTAGTTAAAATGTATAAAAGTACATAAAAGGCACATCAAATCATTCCCTTTCTATTACATAATTTGATCATGATATTTAAAATGCTCCAGTCCACAGGCGATTACTCAAGCATTAGTACAATCTACAAATGTCCTACATTATAATCTTAACAATACTTTATACATTTCATTAAAAACTCATCTTTATCAATAAATCAAAATTATCGAAAAATCTGAAAATAATTATATTGCAAAATCTATTCAGAACTTAGCCGTGAAGCCTCTTGATTCTTTAAAGCTGCCCATAACAAAGGATGCAAGCACATAGCATACATACAGTTTCCAATTGTTGAATGAATGAGAAGGCTAAAAGCTGATGTCTCAAGTAAACTTTTCACAATAACGGAACAATAAATGTCTTTCACTCGTGAAGGTATAAGGGACAAAAGTATAACATATGCAATGTTGTCTGTATGGACTTTCCATCACATGGGCATGAGGGAAGATGGGTAATTGAAAAGAGGTTTGCAGGATAGCCCAACATAAGTGGGGTGTAATTTAATCGGAACCTTATTAGGATAACATGGTCCTGAGGGTTCTCAACAAATGACAGGTAAGATATGTGACCATACATCACAGAGGGTAATTCCAGGTATGATGTTATAGTACTTTTTCCTTTATTACTCTTCCTTCTATCACTTGTTCTTTTTGCCATAAAAATCTCTTTACGCTTTGATATAGGAAAGCAGCCACATCAAATTGGGGTTTCATAGAGTTTACCTAAGTCTAGGGATTTAAGGGTTGAATAGACATACTGCAACTATCAGAATCGAAGTGCATGCTCTAATTTCAGGCTGTCTTTTAGCACTAATTAATTTAGTTTAACTGAATTTCTTTTCCAGATTGAAAGCCATAACAATAGGGGAGCCAATTTGATGGTATCACTAATATAAGAGAAGCCCCAATTCTGTATGACAAACAGAACTAGAACAAGCACGTGGTGTAGAAATTAAATCAAGTCAAAGAGATATATTGGTCACACATGTCACCCATGGGTCTCATGGCGCTAGCGTAAAACTCCTTTAAGGGATGAAAGCTGACTGAAAGAGAAAGGGCCTTTATAGATAATCAAATAGGCCAGGTTTCGAATTCTTTGTGGAACTGCTTGTGGCCTGTGATAGTGCGGAGCTGTAATGGAAGCTCATTACAAAAAGCAGGAGCCAGGTAGGAAAAGGATCTACCGCCATTCCTGGTGGTGTGGATCCTATGAGGGGGTAAGGAGAAATTTGGTACTCGACCTAAGCGTCCTGTTAGGCTGATACCAACTGAGTTTTTTGGCAATGTAGCTTGGCCCATTCCCGCACATGTTCTTGTGTACCAGACAGAGGACTTTAAAACTGATTTGTTTCCTGATGGAGAGCCAGTGGAGAGTCTTCAACTGGACGCAGATGGGGATCTCGATGGGAGGTTTAGTACCAGCTTAGCAGCAGTATTCTGCAGGACTTGAAGTCTGGAATAGAGCTCCTCATTTATGGATCCCAGTAGAGCATTTCCGTAGTTGAGCCGACTTATTATTAGTCCCTGGACCAGCGGCTTCCTTGATTCGATTGAAATCCATTGAAAACTTTTACATAAGCTACGCATTAATCCGTAGCAGGTACCAGTTATTTGATTTATGTGATTTTTTTTTATATCTGGTTGTATCCTCTACTTGATGCAGTACCACAACGTCTGCTATACCCCTGATTGCGGACCCATCAGTTGCAATAGATGTGGTTTAGCTAGATACATCTTTGCAATTTCTTTGATTGGTTTAGAGCTTAGGATTTTTGAAAACCTAAATAAAGCAGCTATGCTTTTCTCCACAAGGTTTGCTCTATTTAACACCATGTCCTTCCAATTTGATCTAGAATCATAGAGGACACCTAGGTAAATAAAATTCTCCACCAGTTCTATTCTTCTTTACCCTATTTAAAATTTCCCCCACTGCTTTGAGCTGACCCCTACAAGCATTACAAAGGTTTTTGCTTAATTTATGTAAAGATACAAGTAGGCCATAAATGACGTATACTTCTCTTTGAGAGTGTGCAAGGCCATTGGTGTTTTGTAGGACTGCATCATCTGCATAGAGAAAAATATGGAGGGTATTTGATTCAGCAAGTGGGGTATACTTGCCATTTTCCGTCAAAACCTCATTCAGCTTTTTAGTGTAAAGAGCAAATAAAAAAGGGGCAAATACACAGCACCTTTTTCGATGTTGAAAGGCTTCAAAAATTCCCCTTGTTTCCCATAACATACAATAGCTGTGGCTCCTATGTAAAGTTGTCTTATGAATTGAATACAATTATCAAGGGATTCACTTCTATATCCTCCAGTTAGGTTGCTGAGAGATCCATAAAGGCCATACATAATTGGCCCTTCTTTACCATAGAATATTTTCCAGCCACCAATGTCAAATTCAGGTACTAATTGTTTGTGCCCTTACCCTTTCTAAAGTCATATTGAACCTCAGAGAGGGACTTCTTTTCCATTACCCATTCTTTGAGTCTATTTATTAAGATCCAGCCCATTAACTTGGCTGTACAGTTAGTTAGGGAGATCGGTCTATAATTTATTGCATTATGGCCATCCCCCTTTTTTATAACAGGAATAATTAAAGACTGTTTCAAAGAGGACAGCGAGCCTGTTTTAGCTATTGCATTAAAGACATTTGTCAACAATGGGGCCACATTAATTTATTTGAAAGTAAAATGTCAGCGGGAACCCCGTTCTTACCAGTGGCTTCCAGGAAAGATGTCTGCAAAAGGGCCAGCTCTAATTCCTCCAGTTCAAAGCATACATTTGAGCAGTCTTCTGGAGGTATCCAGGCTATAGCGGAAAAATTACTATTCCTATTTGGGAATATCTTCTGATAGTGAATAACCCATGTGTTCTCCTCAATGTACACATCTAACAATGGTTCTCCCGCTACTGAAAGAAATGGGGTGTTAACCACCTTCCAAATGTTTTTACTATCATTTCACGGTGAGACTTTTTGCAGATTGTACCACTCCCCCTCTCTAAGTTGTTTCTTCCTATTTTCTCTCACTTTTTTGTAATTTAGGCGATGGTTCCATATGAGAACATTATCTCTAGGGATCTTTTTCACTGCTTTGCGAAGGCCAGCCAGTGCCCTGGAGCAGTTCCTGTCAACACTCTTTGGAGGGAGCTGGAAGGGTTAATTGCAGCCTATTTCCTTGTAAGATTTCCCAAAAGCCCCCTCACCTGCTTGGGGTTAGCCGTCTCATCTAAACATGTCTGGAGATCTTTATTATTGTTGGTGAGTATTGTAGCAAATAGGTATTCCCCATCTACTTTAAACATAATCGCTAAAGCCTGTCAACTTGATCTGCATATTTTTAACAATGTTTGTCAAATTATCTGAGGTAACTACATAATCAATTGTTGACCATCTGCCTGCAATTAGGAAAGTACAGTCCATCCATCTGGACTGTGGGTTTATTCTATTTCTTACCTCTAGATTCCAAATCATTGGAAACCTATTTAGGACATTTCCATAGGTGGTATTATTATAATGAGCGATAGGATCTCCATTACAATCAGTTACCACACAGATCAGGGAATCAAGTATCGGACAACTTTTAAGATTAAAATCCCCTACTCAGATAATTTTAAGGGTTTTAGGATGATGAGGAACAAGGTCATCAATTGACCTTCCCAGCTCTTCCGCCACTTAATAAGGATTACTAAAATTATAATTATAATAATTGATTATCATTATATCTCCACGTACTTGCCCATTGCATATCAAAATGTGAAAATAGGGAGAATCATTTAAAATTTAAAAACATTAAGAGTGGTTGTACTGGCTATTAATGTCAATAAACCTCCTTTTGTCTTTCCCATTCTCGAGGGCAGTGCCAGGGTTTGATATGAGTTGTAACCATTTAGAAAAATAGGCCTCACCTCCCACGTTTCGTGAAGGCAAACAATATTAAACTTTGTCAGTTCTTTTATCAATTCAATGTTATCTTTCTTGTTATTATAACCTACAATGTTCCATGATATGAGTCTGCACTCCATACTCTCAGTTCTTGTTTCCTCTTTTATCCCGATATCTATTTCCTCCAGAACAGGATTAGGAGGCCTATTCTCTTCAATTACCCCACTAATTCCTCGGCGAAACACGTGACTAATACGCCATGTTCATGCGGACCTAGAGAGTCCATCACAACTGTCCAAGTTCTCCAGGGCAAATCTATTATTGGTGTGTCAACCAAATGTTACCCACGTGAGCCATCAGGTCTTTACTTGGTGTCTGGAATCTTGGGTTATACTGTGGTTTATAGAAAAAGCGCAAAAGGTAAGACAAATATCTGCATGCGTACCGAAGGCACTACTGGCAGCTCCGCTAGTAAATCTCCCACAAGCTGGGCACTGTCAAAATTGAGTACTCTACAGTCCCCATCAATGTTTTTGGATTTTGGACCAATCCAAGGTATTCTTCTTGCCATAATCAGATGACCTAGAATGTAAGAGCCTGATCTTGCAAATTTGATTGCCAATGGTGCTCTTTATCCATTAGGTGTATTGCAGACTCTCGTTGTGATGGTCTTAATACAGTTACATTTACCATTGTTACAACAAATGGGCACACAGCTGGTGGTAGATTTAGAGTTTGGAGTTTATTCTCACCCAAGGAGTGAAGCATGCCTGTCTGCTGAGTAACGGTGATACTCAAACTTTCAATTCCTTGAGTTAATCTGATCTCCTCTACCCTGCATAAACCTTGTTTGAGCATAGGACTTATGTCTGGGGTACGAGAGGAGGCTGACCCTGTGCTCCTGTCAGTTGATACGTTTGCAGGGGGGATAGTGGCCGTAATTTGTGCCTGTGTACAATGGTTAGCAGCTGGCTTGTTAGATCTATCCTTACCCTTGACACCAGGACCCCCATGTTGATCCTGTATATTTTTATGGGTATCTGGATTATTAACTTGGTCAAGCAGTATTGTGTTGTTCCCAGATAAATGGTCTTGGCCTCCTTTACTAAACAAATCTTGTTGCTCAATCTTTCCCAGATGGGTAAATATGGGTTGAAGAAGAAGGTTCAGTTTTTCATAATAGAACATCCAAATTGGAAATGGCAGGCGCATGTATTTGTTTTTGATTGGCAGAGGGAGACTGGATTATTGGTACTTTTCGTAGGTTTTTCAGTTTGGGGGGTTGTGACTCTTTAGTCCCACCTCTCTTCCTTTTTCCTGGGGGCTCCTTAGGGGAGGTTACTGGGGCAGCACATAAATCCTGAAGAGGTACTGGTAAATCATCAGGAGAATCCCCAGGTGCTTCAGATTGCGGTATATTCTGATGACTCGTATTTGCAAATGCTCCATTTCCACCCCCTCCTAATGAGAGCCTCCTTTCAGTAAGGGCAATCTCTTTTGAAATCATGCTTGTTGCCTTAACAAAAAATGAACCTAGAGTCATGATAGATACCCCATCAGAATCTGCTAATTGTGTCCTCTTTTTCCCCCAAATGATCTTGACTTTACCTTCCATGATGATCAACGTGTTAGAGGAGGGGGGATGCCCAGATTCCGCCAGGCTCCTCTGGGTGTGGACGGGCCCACTCTTGGCCCGGCGTGTTCCGGGCATGTCCCTGTGTGCGTCCTAGACCGCAGGTCAGGGTCACACTCTTATGCGCTAGTGATGTGGAGGATGGTAGGAAATGCAGTTTCTCCAGTGGTGTGGTTCTTGCAGGCATGGCTTCTCCCCCTTCACTCTTGGCGGCTACAACAGCTGTGGGCGGGGGTCGCGCTCTGATGCGCTAGTGACGTTGAGGATGGTGGTTATTGCAGTTCACCCAGTGGTGCAATCCTTGTGAGCACGGCTTCTCCCCCTTCACTCTCGTGGCTAGAACAGCCAAAGGTTGGTGTCACGCTCTTATTTGCTAGTGGTGTAGAGGATGGTGGGGATTGCAGTTCCCCCAGCGGTGCGATCCTTGTGAGCATGGCTTCTCCCCCTTCACTCTCTGCAGCTACAACAGCCGCGGGTTGGCATTGTGTTGTTATGCTCTAGTGGCGTGGAGGATGTTTGGGATTGCAGTACCCCCAGCAGTGCGGTCCTTGCTGGCACAGCTTCACCCCCTTCACTCTCAGCTCGCAATTGACTTTGGCTTACTCCTCTTAACATATCATCCTCTTAACATATCCTGAAACTTTTTGGCTCCAAAGATCTCCGCAAGTCTGGGATCAACCCGCCGAGTCCATCTGAAGAAAGCGCATTGCCACTGGGCCAAAGATTCAGGTTGCTCCTGCATGGAGCTTTTTCACAGCAGCAAATCCAACTCAGTGGGACCTCATGGAAAAAGTATTCTGCCTTGTGGAGCCCTGTTTGTCTTTAACCTGCTGCCTTGCCCAACCGGTAGAATCCGAACTCCAAAAAAGTGAATAAGTCTGAGTGTAGAAACTTCACCGAGTGAAGGTACCAAAAGTATCCAGTCAGCCAGGGACATTCCTTGAGTGCAAAATTCAAATTGCTCATGCTCAGAGCTGTCCTGAGAAAAGTCAACAACCCCAGCGGCTTTGTCCAGTGATTATCCAAAGTCATTGAGCCCTCTTCTGCCACAGCCTGTTGCCTTGCGCCATTGAGAACTTTTTGACTTTCATTTCAGAGACTATGAGCCTGTGCTCCATTGTGGTTGCCTTAAAGATTGTGCCCAGGTACCAAATTAAGCACAACCACATGACTGCGTTTGCCGCTTAATGAGTTTGGTGCTATTTTGAAGCTTAAAATGTAAAAGTTTATATCTCGTTGTTCCGCTTACTGGATTGCTATCATTTCGGTGACATTTAACTTATTAAAATGTATTCTGTTTTTCTTAATTGGGTTGAGAGTTTTGTTGTATTTTAATTTTATTACTGTTTTAGTGAGGCATAAATGCTTTAAGCTCAGGATACTGTAGTGATTTCAGTCATTCCCCCTAACCAGGATTGTGATTATTACTTGAGGTGGGTAGGTACCCCCGTAACTCATGCACTCATTTATTTCACATCTAGTACAAAGGACCACATTCACACTGAACACAGGCCCATTCACAAACAAGTAACATAGGCTCATGGAGACGAGAAGGATCTCAGTCATGAGGGACTATGTGATTTTTGGTATGGCAGTGCCAGTACACTCCTCTTTAACAAGGTCAAATATGTGTCCCCTTTACTAGGCCTTCATCTGCTATGAGCTAGCATTCATTACATGTATAGAGATGGGAAATAATCCATACCAAAAATGGGGGCTTACTTTGGATAGATAGGGTGCAGTTCTGAGTTCAGTGGAACCTTGTTATTTGCAATAGTAATTTATGAAATAAAGCACATCCAAATGCAGTCACAGATGTTGAATATATGATATTTCTAAATGTGAAGTAAGTCAAAAGGCACCAGAGTGGGGTACATGGTTCAAGAAAAGCATAAAATCAGCAAGTAATATGAGTGGAAGCTGAATTGTAGACAAAATTCATTTTGATGGAGTGTCCTCTAATGAGGTGAGTCTTCAACACTTTCCAAAATGGGAGCAGCGTTGAGGTGGTCCTTGTTCCAATTGGGTTGTTGGTCCAGGTCCTATGTGCATAGATGGAAAGAAGATGCTGTCTTTTTTTCAATTTTATGCTTCTTAGTCCACAGTCTGATGTTGTCCTGGCTGAGGGGGTGCTAGGCTCCACCAGAGATTATGGACGTGTCTGCTAGATAAGTGTGGTGCTAGTCGTAATAGCTTTGCAAACAATGCAGATGGTTTTAAAGATAGCACGGGTCAGCGAGAGGAGGCAATGGAGTTCCATTGGGGTTGCTGTGATTTGAATTGATATCTTCAATCTCTAGAAAGGACATCATATGGAATGTAGGGTGCCCCTGAGGGGTTCCAGTGTGTAGTCTGGGAGGCTATGGAGCAGGGTATTACCATTATCTAGATGCAAAACAACAAGGGCTTGAGCAGCATCTCTGAAGTAGCTTTCTGGAAGAAATGGTTTGATTATCTTGAAATAAAAGAGCTGGTAACAGACCGTCTTAGTTTTTTTGCCAATGTCTTCCTTGAGGGAGAGGTTGGAATGCAGGGTAACTTGCTGTTCATTGAAAGTTGGGGTTTAAAGTCATCAAGGTTCATGTCATTGTAACATATTTGTTTGGTTTTCTTGGCAAATAACAGGAATTCTGTCTTGGTTGTATTGAGCTTCAGGTAGGCACTGGACATACAGGTCTGGGTAATGTGTAGGGAAGGATTGAAACATTGCATGTCTGAAGCAAAAGAGAGTTTCAAGTAGAATTGTATATCATCAACATAATGGTGAGTCTTGGTGCTGTAATCAGTGAGTACCAAAGTACAAAAATGTGATGGGTGGAATGTTTGAATTAATCTCAGCCTTTGTAAATGACAGTGGCTGAATCCCAATACATTGTTATTTTGCACTCCATAATACCTCGATTTGGACCCAGCCATATGCACATCAGTTTTGACCCTGCTTCAGTAGAACCAGTCCAGCCTGAGCCCCCAGGTCTGGCCCTCCCTGAACTGAAACACATGCAACTTGGACAGGTTTCACCCTGATTGCAGCTCTAAAACTGGATATAGCTTGGTTCTATTGGCACAGTGAACACATTAGAGATGCTAGGCATACCTGTCACACTTAAGTTATCTGTGATGAGAGCACCCAGAGGCTCCAAGAAAAGGATGGAACTTCTTTACTCTTTGTGATAGGCAAGTCTTAGAGCAGGGTATATTTTGGCAGAACCCCTCATCATATAGAGGAATGGAAGGGAGGCATGGCCCGAGCTGTAAAACTGTCCCTAGGAAACCATCCCCAGGAGCCCAATGAGTGCAGTGTCCTGGGCACCCCATTCCCTGGGTCACTGCTGGTCTCCCTGTCCTTGAGAGTGTGGGCATGGAATATACATTGTATTCACTGCCCGCACTCTCTTGGGCAGGGTATATAACTTTGCTCCCATCTGTGAAGGAACAAAACAGCAGGCTCCCAACAGCACCACAATCAGTAGTAGCTAGGGAGCCAGTATGAGACGTAGGGGCATTGTGGCTCCCCTGAGACTCCAACTTCAAAGAAATTATGAGAGTGTCCCTGGTGGGCACCTAGCCACCCACAGTTAAAACAAAAATGACTGGCTGAGGCCAGGGTGCTATTTGGGGACCCAGCAGGGTTCATGGGAGCCTAGGGGCTCCCCCCACAGCCCCAAACATTGGGCATGTTGTGGGTACACTGGGTGGGCACTGGGGCCCCCAAAAACAAATGTATACTTCATATAAATACATGGAACGTCATTATTCACTGCTCCATGCAAAAGAAGTGCCCTATAATGTCCTGGGAAGGTTTTTTGTTTGATTGTATTTAACTTCTGGTGCCCCTAGAAGAGGGTGGTGCACCACCAAGAATGTTTTTAACGTTGTTGACACCTGTACAGAGAGCAGCAACCCACCATAGCAGCATTAAAAAAATACAGTCATTCTTCTTTGTCATTGAATCTATGACCCCAGGAGAGCTGGAGAGTTTACCACATTTTAAAGAATTATGAGCTGGAGATTTATGTTCTTTAGATGCAGTGCATGGTCCCCTAGTGGTTTGCTCTATGGCTGCAATTAATGGCCTGAAAATTGTTAAACAAATTACTCAAAGACATGTTTTAACCGACATATATTCACAGATAAAAAACAAAGGTAAAATGGTGTTATAGTTAGGTGCTAAAATTTGTTAATCGCCTTAATGATATAATTGGTGTCTGTAGCGTCCTCGCCATCCCAAGAGCAGGTAACAGGCAATGCCACACACCGAGCTCTGGTTTGCATGTCTTTAATCTTCAGCAAGCAACTGTTAACGCACTGTGTTACAAATTTTATTAACCGCACCCAGTCACACCCAACAGATTACGTAATACTTGTAAGGAGTCTGCCAAGAACTACAAGAGGTCTCATACACAGGAACACAGGACACAACAATGACATCACTGATGACATCTCAAATCACATCATTTGATCACAAGAGCATTAACTTCACTCTGCATGTCTGAATGTTTTAGTAAAATTGATGACAAAGATATTTGAGAACTGGTAGAAACTGTGTGATCATGTTAACTTTCTAGATCACTAACCATCATTTCTATGACCCAAAAAACCCACCTCTTTTAGTTCATTTCTAGAGGAAATTCTGTAGGTTTTACATGTTTGGTTCCATCAAGATGGCTTCTGGTGTGCATAGCTTGGTCATAAAGCACTCTACTTATTTACTAGAACACTCTAGGAAGCTATAGTACAACACAGGTTAGATACCTGACTTAGGTTATTGTCACTGGTATTGAAAGTATAGGTTTCCATCTGCATTTGAGAATGTTTGACTGACATGGATGAGAAAGATGTTTGAGGACTCATGGAAATTGTATCCTTATTTAAGCATTCCAAAGCACTAACTATAAATTCTATGACAAAATGAACCCCCTCATTTTGTTCACTTTTAAAGGAAATGCTTAAAGATATACAGCTATGATTCTATCTAGATGGTGTTCAGGTCTGCCACAGTTTTGTCATAAATACATAGGGTCAGATTTATGAGCCCCTTGCGCCACTTTTGCGTCACTTTTAACATGGGAAAAGTGAAGCAAAAGTGGCGCAAGGGGCTCATAAATCTGCCCCATAATATGTTTCTTAATTAGAACTCTGTTGGATGATTCAGTAGAACAATCGGGAATCAGCTGACAGGTTGGTCTGCTCCTGGACGTATATGCAGAATTTGGAACTGATTTAGAATGCAGTTACATCGTATCTTACTCTGTTGCCCTGATGGAGTAACTGCATAGAGATGTCTGTTGTACTAGTAGACATGTCTTACATTGACAGGAAGCGCTGTAATGGCCATTTCTGTCAATGCATTGAAAGTGTGCCGTGGGGCTCTGTCAACATGACGGAGCCATAGGACACTTTCAATTTCTTTTTTTTATTTTCAAAAAGGAAACCCTAAAGCAGTATTTTGTTTTTGAAAATGAAAAAAACAATGACTGCCCGTGCCATGGGAGTGTTCTCTCCTAGTGGTGGTGGGTGGTTTATAGAAATATTTTTACTTTCACTTACTAATGCGTTGTGAATGGTGCTGAACGAAAGTAAAACAATTTTTTTTTTCACCAACTCTAAATAGGGTTGGAGGAGAATATCAGTGGTGGACTCTAAACATAATGGGTGGATCTTCAGTACAGCGGAAACAGTACTACTTCACTCTCTAAATCAGACCCTTTATTCTCAAACAGCTGAGAAAGACAGTGCAAATTTACAGAAATGGGCCATCATTTTAACATCAAATCCCAGCAGAGGTTCAGCATTTTGCGCAGGGTAAAATCATATTGGAACACGCCAGAGTAACAAAAGCTAGCATGGTACCACCAACAAATGATTTAGATTTTGTCTAAAATCTGTTATCACCCTTTATAAGTTCTCTGTTTTTAAGCCTGAAAAACAGATTTTCACTAAATATATTGTAATGGAGACCATGTTCCCAATCCTGTAGTGGCTGCCACAACATGTTGTCCATGTTGTGGTCAGCCAATCATGAGTAGCGCCTTTGGGACACCCCACATGCACCTTAGGGTCAAGGTGTGTTCACCCTGTCTCATATATGTATTTTCAGTTCATGTTTGGAACATAGGGATATGTTCCTCTGCCCTGTGATGACTGGCAATACATATGATTCATGTAGGAGCTAGCTGATCAGGATTGACTAATATACTTTAAAGTGGCCATTTAGAGCATATTTGGACAACACCAGTCCTGATATACCTAACTTTTTAACCCCTTCATGCCCATCTAGAACCCTCTTTAAATGTGAATTGCTCAACAAAAGCTTAAAAGATTAACTACAAATGATATAAAGCACACTTTCTGAGTAAAGTTCTAACTTTCTGCTACATTTTATGTTAATTCTGTGCAGCCATTTCTTCTGTATCAGAGATCAAAGTTTACAATGGGACCTAACATGGGAAATTAACATTGTGCGGACCCCACTTTTTCTTGGTCTCCACTTAACAGCTTGGCATGAATCTTTCCATGTAGATGACTTTTTTATTTTGAAAATTTGTTTTGAGATACGTCCATGGCACCAAAGTTATTAATGTAACAAAAACTGGCCTTATGGAATCTCTGACCTAACTAAATCTACACAGTGGTGACCTTCACTGCGTAATATGTGTGTGTGTGTGTGTGTGTGTATGTGTCTGTGTCTGTGTGTGTATCTGTCTGTGTGTGCATGTGTGATGTTTTGACACTTCTATAGCACAAAATACAGTGTTAAAAAATATATATTTTCACAGGAAACTATGCAATAAGTTGACTGTGGAATAAATATGCAATAAAGGCTGCATACACAATATCACACTGACCCTCATCATTGGCCTTTCTTTTGTCAACAATGTATTCAAGTCCTTTGTTAGTTGCATGTTGAAGAAAACTGCATTCTCAAGCTAACAATGCCAAAATAAATTTGTAATATAAAAAATTACATAGTGGGTACTCTGCAAAGCATGGTCCAATACTGCCATCTCAAGAATTATGATACATCTATTATGTACACAGTTAGAATCTGAGTAATGGTTTGGTGCAAATGGCAAAATCGTGGAAATTTACCAATTATGGATATTAACGCACATAACAGTTGCCAGAGCTTGTGCTGCTTGCCATGGTGTTCTCATGATATCTCTTTTATTTGTTTTAGTACATTTGAAATATTAGTGTTTTGAGCACAGTGAGTGGCATGAGTCAAGTCTTGTGTGCATCGGTAAATTTAGCTGGTAAATCTTAGTGTCTTTTTGCATTTTAGGCTGAACTATAACTGTTGTTTTTAGTGAATTTTATTGTTATTTTATAATGTTTTTAATTACCAACCCCCGCTGCAAATTTTCTGTGGCCATGTACAGCAAGGGCCAGTTGCAGGCCAAGGACGTTATATAGGCCCTTCGTCCAGCCCACTGTGGTCAGCCACTCCCTTTGAGTACAGCCATTTGTTGTGCTCAGCTGGGGTTGCAGAGTGTACTCTCCTACAAATATGTCCTTCACCCATCCCTCTAGGGTGGCCAGCCTGCACTGCACATGGCATTGTTACCATATACAGATGTAGTGGCTGCAGATCCCACTAATCCACAAGCAGGGATACACCTACTAGACACCAGGTATATTGGGGGAGTAGCCCTTGGGAATAGGTGTGTGCTCCCGCCACCCATATGATATATCAGTCTTTCTGACCCCCCTGGGGACAGATTGGGGTAATTACCCACAATCTCCCCCACTGGGGACAGATCCTACTAGACACCAGGACTTAATTTAAAAAAATGTAGGAGTGGGGGCTGCCCATCATGGACACTGCCATGCCCCCAGCTCCAACAAAATATGCAGTCTTTCTGCCACCCTTGGGATTGAAGTTGGGTGTAATTACCCCCAATCTGCCCGTATGGGGAAAAAAAGCCCACTAGACATAACAAATAGTTGTGGGGGCAGCCCATCATGGGCATGGCCATACATCCATGCAAAATATGTAGGCAGTCTATCTGCCTCCCCCCTGGGGTTGCATATGGAGTAATTAACTCCCCCACCCAGGCAGAAAGGCCTCTAGATAACAATGACAACAAAAATAGGGGTGGGCTGCCATTGTCATGCCCCCACCCCACAAAAAAACATGCTGCAGACTTTGAGCCCCCTATCAAGGGCAAGTTGGGGGTGATTAACCACAATCTGCCCCTGGGGCATTAAACCCACTAGACACTGGGAATTTATTTAAAGGAAAAAATAAATATATGGTTGTGGGGTACACCTCATGGGCAGTGCCATTGATCCAGCGGTGTACCAACAACAACAGACACTCCACTACTATATACTCAGTTGGGCCCATAAACACAAACACTCGATTGAGTAAACCGCTGGAGTCAAAGTTTACATGATTTTCACAATATTTTTGATTAGTTATTTCATACTCCTAACTAGCCTTTCACTGATCAAAAAGTTATTTCCTCTGGTCAATGGACCATTAGTTGAACTAGTTGATGGTGATAATGAACACTAACTCTAACTTATTCATTTAAAGTAAATAACCACAGACTCAGGAAATTTTAAAATCTTTATCTAAATTAAATGCATGTAAACCACTTAAAAAATACAGTACAGTCACCATCATTCATAAGAGAGAAAATTCAATTGAATAATCATCAAACACATACTTCGGACACATGCAATGATCAATACTTAGAAAGGGAGAGGACAGAGAGAAAAGAACATCTACAAATATTGTGAAATTATGGTTACCAAGAATGGCGTGAAGACCAACTCCCTGGCCAAGGAGCTGGTAAGGGTCCCCCGGGATAGATCAGGCGACAAAGACTTTAGGACAGGATAGTTGACCTCTCTAGAATACTGACGGTTGCTCCACACCCCTCTCTGACACTCTCTTCCTCCTCGAGATTCTTCCGCGATCTTCTTATCTAACCCAATTAAATTAGGATAGAAGGTTCTGCATTCAGCTTCTTCATCAGCATCTCACAGCATCTCTCCAGCATCAGCATCATCCGCTCCAAGCTCACAGCATCTGGACTCTGCATTCAGCAATTCGCCATCTCTTCTTCTTTCTAACTTACTAAAGCTATCTCAATTATACCTTTCGTTCATCATGTTCCACCCACTAAAGTTTCAATGTCGTAAACATACGAAATCTAATTGGTTAGGCAAGGGGGGATGATCATCACACCATGCTTAGATGTCATCTAAATCAGTTCGACCATTGTTCCCAAACCCATCCCCTTAATTTGTATTCAAAAATGTATTTCACACATGCATTCACGTTTTATTTGCAACATTGTTATTAACAGTTTGAATGTGAGTCCACATCGTTGAACTTTTCATCATACATTCCCAGGGCAGAACACTTTGCGACCTTGGCTCATGTTCGACATCCAAGTCATCATTCAGGGTTAACTTTCAGTGGACATGCACAGTCGTCACATGACTCAGCTTGCTTCAGTTATAAAAGAGAGGCCCAAATGCGCACTATTGGTAAAGTCAGAAAGACAAATATTAATTTCACGAATAAATGGTTTCACTGTTTACCACCCATCTCTATTAGATTCCCCTTTACTTATTAATACTTTCCCCGCATTAGCATTAGTAAAAATAGCTTGTTTTTGTTTCAGCTAAGCAGATGCCATGCACGTGAGTCTTCAAGACTTAATATTTAGGGTCTTTTGCTCATGCACAAGAATTTCCCTCCAAGCGATAACTTGTCATACTGTGTAGGTGCAGTTGACGCATGCACAGTAAAGATATCTCGTTTAAAGCTGTTTTAGTCCTTCGTTTATGTTATTCACATTAGTAAACACATAAGCAAGCTTCACTAACCCGCATATTCATGTGGTGTGCATTAGTTTTACACAAAACAATTTTAATAACTTGTTAGTGAGTAAAGGAACGGATCGCTTCTGAGCAAGTCTCTTTTCTATGAGTCCTTGCTCCATCACCATGACCTCACCACCAGCAAAATATGCACGTAGTCTTTCTGCCCCCTGGGGTTGTATATGAGTGTGGTTACCCCCAATCTGCCCTTGGGGGGTACAAGAGGCCACTAGACACCAGGGGCATTTAAAAAAGGAAGTTAGGGGTGGGGGCTGCCCACCATGGGCATGGTCATGTACCCACCCCAAACACATGTGCTGACAGTCTTTCTGCCCCCCCACCTTCCCATGTGGTGGATATGCATGGTTACTTCAATCTGCCCCGATTGGGGAGGGGCAAAAATCCCACTAGACACCATGGAGTTTTTTTATGCAGCATTTGTTTGGGCTGGGGATGCCCCCTCTGGGCATGGGCCCATGTGCTCCCCCACCCCGTAGCCCAATAGACTTTCTCCCCCCACCCCCTCTGGAGAAGATAGGGTCTTCACCTTCAATCTTCCCTCCTGGGGGTAGAAATCCCACTGAACACCAGGGATTTCAAAACAGCACAAAAAACAACAAAAGGAGGGGATTGAAGACATGTGCATCGAGCAATACCCCTGCCCCAGAAGAGGCAATAGTATTTCTGTGCCCACCTTGGAGGCAGATTGATTTGTCCAAATTTGCGGCGTTGCCCCAAAATTGCCTCCTGGGTCAGTAGGCAGTCTAGGTGACACCAGGGTTTTGCATTTGGGGCAAAATAAATGTATTGGCCACAACCCCCACCCCAAAAAGGACAAACCAGTCTTTTTGCCCCCACCGGGCAATCAGGAGGGTTGCACCGAATTTTCCCCTGGCTGGGCAAAAAGCCCACTTTTTAGTAGGAATACATTTTTAAATAAAATGTTGGGGTGAATCTGACCTATCCTAAAATAAGGCCCCACCCTCACCCCTAAAGTGTCAGTATTTCTGCTCCTCTGTGGACTAAAGAATCCCATCCCAATGGCAAATGCGAAGACATTTGATCCTTTTAGGTGTTGTTCTTTGAAATTGGCCGGGATAGTGTAGTTAACTCCCGAAATTGGCCCACTTGTAATGGTGAATGGCTTCACTTTTTGTTCCTGGGTAGACTGCCACCTGGAAAAACCTACCAGACCCAGACAGTTCTGAAATCTAGACACCTGGGTGAGTCTAGGGTGGTGTGTTTTGGATGGATGCCACAACAATTTCTTAGCCACAATGCCCTTCGCAACTTCACACTTTGACTAAAAACACTCACAAATGTCCTGCTACACTGAATTCCCATACTTCTCTTGATAAGAATGAGACCCCACTTGTGTGGTTGGGCAAAGAGATCAGAACACAAAAGGCCCTAAAGCGCTACGTGGAGAGATCAACTATAGAGATAGCTGCGGGATTTGAGGCTATGCTAAGCCTCCATTCATGGACACCTACAATGCCCAGACATTTTTTTAAACTATGCAATCAGACGATTCCAAGCCTGTGTGCCTTGCATGGATCTTATGAGGATTTCTTACCCATAATTCCTTCCAAACCTCAAAGTGTGCCTGAAATCTTACATTTCTGTGATGGAAACTTCCGAAATCTGCAAGAATCCACAAAATTCCTACCATCCAGCATTTTCCAAATTGTGCAGATAAGGGGGACTAATGCCCACAACAGGAACAGATCAAGCCAAGGTCAATAGTAACCCCGGGTGGAGTTGGTGTAGTGCCTCTACTTCCACCGAGTTGGAAAAAACTCTGTGGAACTCTGCTCCCCCCCCTCCCTAATTAATTATAATTACAAAAAAAGGCACTTACCTGCTGTGGCTGCCTCCTCCTCACCATGGCCGCTCTCCTTCCTCACCGTCCTTGTCCTTGTTCTTTGGAAACCCCTACGTCAGAGTCAAGACGTACAATGGAGGGGTTTCCAAAGAACACCCCTACGTCAGAGTCAAGACGTACAATGTAGGGGTTTCCTAAGAACAAGGATGCAAGGACGAGGAAGGAGAGCGGCAATGGCGAGGAGAAGGCAGCCACGGCAGGTACGTGCCTTTTTAAAAATCATAATTAATTAGGGAGGGTGGAGGGGCTGGCTAACTCCGCTTCGCCACCGAGTCTGAGTTTTGCCTAAACTCTGTGGGGCATATTATCAAGCAGCAGCGATAATTATCGCTGAACGCGCTCAGCGTGTTTTTTTCTAACGCTGGCTATCGCTGGAATTCATCACCATGCTAGCGCTCCATTAACAACGCTTAGCGCAATGGCTAAAGAAATTCCAGCGATAGCGGGGAAATGAGCCAACATCGCTGCAAAATCAGCGATGTTTACTGAAAAACGGCAAAAAGCTTGTTGATACGACCTTGTGGTCGTAACCCCATAATCCACCTCCCATGTTAGGTATGCCTTAGTCAGGATTTTAGCAGACGTTAGAATCCAGCGTTAATGGAGCGTTAGCGTGATTATGTTTATCTCTACGCCAGACGGGGCCTCATTGATAATATCGCGAAGCTGCGTTAGCGATATTTTCCTGTGATGTTTTGTCAGGCACGCCTACTTTGCATCTCATTAGCGATGCGATGTGATGCATAATGAAAACGTGCGCTAAGACTTGGTAACACGTGCTAGCGTGCCCTTGTTAATAATGCAATACAGTTATTGCCGCTTTTCGGCCTAAAACGGCCGCTAAAGCAGCGATAATGGGATTGATAATATGCCCCCGTGTTTGCAATGAATCATGGAGTAGGCAAAACTCTGTAAACTCCTCTGGCTGCGCGGAGTTACCCGCCCAGGCTTAGTCAATGGGAGTCACCTGCAAGAGCGACCATTGACCTTGCTTTGATCTGTTCCTGTTGTAGACACTAGTCCCAATCACATAAGTGACACAACTTTTTAATTGGCCTAAGTGTGGTAATACTGGGTGGTATGAATTGTGTGGATTCCAGCAGATTCTGGAAGTTTCCATCACAGAAATGTTGAGAGCCACTTAAATCACCCCACCCTGCATTCCCTCATGTGTTTAGTTTTAAGAAATATGTAAGTTTGCTAGGTTTCCCTTGGTGCCGGCTGAGCTAGGGCCCAAAATCCACAGCTACCCACTTTGTAAAAAAAAGGGTCAGTTTTCAGTGTAAAAATGTGTTATATCTTTGTTCTGTTTTGAGCTGTTTACTGCCGCATCTGGAGACGGGGGAATGCTGGGTGGAAGAAAGTTTGTGGCTCCCTGCAGATTCCAGAACCTTCCATCACAGAAATGTGAGAATGTTTTTTTGTTTTTTTTTGTTAAAGTTTGAGGTTTGCAAGAGATTTTAGCTAAATAAACCTGGCGAGAACCATGAAAGTCAATCCACCTAGATTCTCCCAGGTGTCTAGTTTTCAAAAATTTGCAATTTTTCTTGGTTTCCCTAAGTGCGGGCTGAGTTAGAGCCCAAACACCACAGCTACCCACTTTGCATAACTAGGTTCAGTTTTGAATGGAAAAATGTGATTGATGTAAGCATATTGAGTTTTGGGCCTTTTCGTGTCCCGGGCACCAGGTCTACTGACACAAGTGAGGTGTAATTTTTATTGAGAGACTTGGAGGAATGCTGTATGGAAGGCAGGTTGTGGCGCCCCGCAGATTCCAGAATGTTCCATCATAGAAATGTGAGGAAAGTGTGTTTTTTAGTCAAGGTTCGAGGTTTGCAAGGGATTATGTGTACACAAATCTGATGAGAGCACGCAAGTCACCCCACCCTGGATTCTCTAAGGGGTCTAGATATAAAAAAAATTCAAGTTTGCTAGGTTTCCCTAGGTGCTGGCTCAGCTAGGGCCCAAAATCCACAGCTACTCATTTTGCAAAGAAAGGGTCAGTTTTGAGTTAAAAATGTAATGTATCCACTTTGCATTGTGTGCCCTTTCCTACCGCAGGCACTAGGTGAGGTGTCACTTGATTACATTAGGCCCGGGTATAATTCCAAAATCCACAGCTACCCATTTTGCAAAGAAAGGGTCAGTTTTGAGTTAAAAATGTGATATATCCACGTTGCGTTTTGTGCCCTTTCCTACCGCAGGTACTAGGTGGGGTGTCAACTGGTTACATTAGGCCAGGGTAGAAAATGCCATTCTACATGCTCACGTTCTTAGGTTGCCTTCTCTCCCTAAACAAAATGACATTTGACACACATTAATTTGAGTGCACATACAGAATAATATTCTTGGAACTTTATTTTGCTTACGCTGCCACTTCAAAGGCACCCTGTCAAAACACCATGAACATTCTGTACAAAGGATACGTTCACCACGCAGGATGTTGTTATTTGTCTTGGCCACTCTGTGACAGAGCTAGCACAATAGAATAAACAATAGCGGCCTGACTGGGGCTTTGGCATGGTAACATGGATGATATATTATATATACAATATCGATCCTTTGTTTAAACAGAGGAGCATTTTGCTGGCACTGAGAGGTCGACCCGCACCAAAATTCCAGTCCAGCTGACTTCTGTTTACCTCATGCGAAGGATGTGGCCTAGCTCTCCAGCAGGACGGGCCACTTGATTACACTTACCCACAGGTAACAGGAAGTTGGATGACCTTTCAGAGATTTGACAGACTCACTCACCCTAGACATGATAGGTTAGAATGCGTTAGGTAGGAGTTCAATATATTGCCGTACTTGTATGCAAGCATATATTTTCTGTAATCATCAAAATGGTTGAACTGTTTACCTTTTTCACCATTCTCATAATGCTAATCGCATTATTCTGTTTCCTTCTATTGATTGCTGCAGCGCAAATATTTTACTCAAGAATACCAATACTTCAATAAATATTAAAACGCTTCATGTTATGTTATATATTCTTCTTACGCTTCCGAATAACAAAAGAGGCATCTTGGCGCTAGCTGAGATTCTGAGCCCACAAAAACTCAAAGAAATATTAGGTAGAGTAGAAAAGCCATGTCTTCAGTGACTTTCTGAAAGGCAGGAGATAAGGCATCCTTCTGATGTGCAAAGGGAGGGCATTCTAAGCTCTTGATGCACCCACCAAAAAACTTCTGGCACCCCAATTTGCAAGTCTGAAACTATGATTTGCTACCAGTTTGGCGAATGATGAATGTAGAGACCTTCCTGGAATGTTCCAGGATTAGCTATTTCACAGAAAGGCAGGTCCCTGATTATGAAGTGCCTAGCAAACTATGCAAAACACTTTACAGGTAATCCTCCCCCTAATGGGTAGCTAGTGTAGTTTCCTAATTATCTTGGAACCTATTTGGTATTGTAGGATCTTATAAAGAACCTGGGCTGCTCCATTTTGAAAGGTCTGCAGTTTGTTTAAAACTTGTTGATGCACATTCAAATATAGCCAATTGTAATAGTCAATCCTTAGCAAGACCAGAGAGGTGACCGCTGTTTTTTGCAAGTGCGCTAGGAAAAAGTGGTAAGAATTTCTCGGTCAGTCTAAGGGTCAAAAACGCAGGGGAGGTGACTGCATTGCACTGGTCGATGTAGTTCAATTAATTGTTAATAAGAACTCCAAAATTCTTTACCACACTCACTGGGCCAGGAAGGGGGACTAACTCTGTTGGCCACCAGAGTGGAGACGGAAGCAAGTCTGAGCTCCAAACAGCAAAACCTGGAGTTTAGTTTGAAGAAATTGGAAGCTATTCTCAGACTGATTGCCTTCATGCAGTCGCAAAATCTGGTGGCATCATCCTTATCCCTAAGGCCAGTGAGATGATGATCCGTGTATCGTCGGCATAGGAAGTCAATGAAAATCCAAAGGACCGGATCAATTCTGCCAGGGAGGTGACATAAACACTAGACAAAGTGGGACTGAGTGATGACCCCTGTGGGACCCCCTCACAGGAGAGAAACAGGAGGAGAGATGAAGTCGCCGAGCTGTACCTATTGCTCTCGCTTGTTAAGGAAGGAGTTTAGTAACCTCCAGGCTGTTCCTGCCACCCCATTCCTGCCCAAATGGTTGATCAACAGCCCATCATTGACTGTATCTAAGGCTGCTGAATGGTCAAGCAGGATTCGGGCCCCTCTCCCACCCCGATCCAGTGACATTCCGATCTCCTCCGTTGCTTTAATCAGTGCAGTCACCATACTGTGCTCAGTTCGGATACCGAACTGGGTGGCATTCAAGAGGTTGCTACTGTTTATGTGCTGTACCAGTTGTTTATTAAGAACTTTTTCCATGATCTTAGCTGGCATAGGGAGAGAGGAAATGGGGCGGCAACTGTCGGGATCTAACATATCAAGCAAAGGAGGTTTTTTAAGAGTGGCAAAATAGATGCTATCTTCCATATAAATGGAAAGACCCTGAGTTGCATATCAGCTTGAAAAGATTGGTCAGTTTTGGCCCGATTGTATCAGCAGCTAGAATAGCCCCTCTAGGAGGACAGGAGTCACAGGGCAAACCTGATTTCACTATTTTAACCAAATTCATAACCTCTTTCTTGAGCGGTGGCTTGAATTGGCTAAGGAGAGAGCCTTAATCTCCAATCTGAGGGAGATACAGGAATTTTAGCGGAAAAGTTGTTATAGACGACTTCAACCTTGTGTCGAAAAGCCTCAGCCATAGAATTGCAAAAGGCTCAATTATGGTGTTTAGTTGAGAAAGATGTGTTATGTTACGTTTTGTAATCACCACAAAACAGCTCTTTAGAGGAATCAGCAGCTGCCTCAATTTTGTTTGTAAAATAGGTGGATTTTTCCTTGCGGATCAGTGCCTTATAACTAGAAAAACAGGTTGTAGATTTTAGCTTTTTTGCAGTGCAATAGTTAACTCTCCATCTCTTTATTTTTCTCCTACAAGCCTGTTTAAGAGCCCTTAAATCCTCAGAAAACCATGGAGCCACCTAATGATGTTGTTTAGTCTTTGCCCTTTTCACAGGTGCCAGCGTATTACAGGCAGAGTCCAACCAATTTGTGTATTGTATGGCTGCAGTCTCCATCTCTTCAAATGGGCCATGAGTGGTCTGTTCTAATAGTTGGGACAGAGCTGGTGCTTTAAACATAAGCCAGGTTCGAGACAGGATACAAACTGAACTAGCTAAATAGCTTGTGCTCTTTGTTTCAGAGAAATATCAAAGACGATTGCACTATGGTCCGACTAAACCCCAGGAAGTGTTCTGAAGTTGGTCAAAGAAGAGCCCTTCCAAAAGATGCCAACAAGTGAATGTGGGACTAGCCAGCTTTTGGCTCAGGCCCAAAGAAGACATGGTCAATAGTAGGGCATTAGTTTACGCATCGTCATGGGCATCAAGTCCCCAAGCATAGTATAATCATTTTGCAGAATGTTTGCCTCCAGTAGATTGCTGACCTTTTGGGCAAAAATAGCATGAGGGCCTGGAGATTGATAGATAATCATGCCTTTAAAAGTCTGTGTGTTATATAGCTCTATGCAAAAAGATGGAGACGAACAAGCTATGGAATACACCAATTAATGAAGAATTGCTATGTCCACACCCCATTTTCCCACTGATCCAGTCTAAAAATGCCGAATCCAGGAGGGAAAAATGCCAAAAATTCTGGGCTAGATGAAGAGTCTGCCCAAGTCTCAGTAAAAAAGATCAGAGAGGGGAGGTGTGTTTCATGGAAAAGAGTAAATACCATGCTGTGTTTTATTACCGATCTCACAATTAGAAGCGCACATTGCGCAAAAGTATCGGGTTTTCGAGGGGCTGTTAGGGTATGATGGGAAGTCAGTTGTAAGCTAACATCTCTTTTTAGATTGTGCAAGGTTTTGGTGGGAAGCGCCCTGCATGCCAGACAACATAGATTAAGAGCTGTTAGCAACTCAATGGGTTTGTGAGGTGAAGAGCTCAGAGACTTACCTGAAAAATGTAAACCCATCAATGAGCAATCCTTGGGAGGACCTCTGGAGCAAAACTGGCTGGGGGGGTGGCACTGTGCGTGATCTGTGTGCGAATGGGCGCAGAGAGGCTTGCCTTTGGCACACCTTTTGTGCACCAGCACTGTGTGTAAAATCATAAAATGACCAAGACAAGGGTACTGACCCTTCAATTATTGCCCCCGCAGTTAGAGACAGGGAGCCAGGCACCTCCCAGGAACAGTGGCGGTGAAGCCACCTACAAGGAAAATGAAAGCTGAGTACTGAGCAAGGAGGCTACAACACTCAACAGCACAGACACGATGTGTGTTTAGCTAAATATACCTCCATGAACAGAAGGAGTGACGTGCTCATGTAGCAATGCAGCAGGATGGAGCAAGTAAAAACAAGAATTAACAAAGTAAATGGGGCTTAAGAACCAGGGTACAGCAACCCCGGAATTCTGTCCGCGGCTGCCCAGGGAACAGAAGCCTACTGGTAAAAGAAAATATGTGGCAAAAAAAGGTGAGCAATGCAAAATCATAAAATGTTGAAAACAAGGGTACTGATCCTTCCAAAATGGCCCCTGCAGTTACAGGCAGGGAGCCAGGCTCCTCCAAGAAACAGTTGTAGTGAAGCCAGCTACAAGAAAAATAAAAGCTGAGTACTTGGAGTGGATGCTTCAACACTGTGTATTTCTTGTGTATCTCTTTGGGTGTGCATAAGTAACTAAGCAAAAGGGTTCTATATCTGTTAAAAAATTATTTATTTGGGAAGTCAGGGTTGGCATGCTTTGAGGTTGCACATCCATTTGTTACCTTGTAAAGTTAGGAGTACAGATGGTGCACTGTGAGCTAGCAGGACTTCGGTCAACATATCGGGACTGTGTGCATGGAATCAGTCTTTCACAGTGTTGATGGTTATGATGGCCAAACCATGCACACTTTTACTTTAGAAATTAAAAGGCATATGACAGAGATAACATTTTTATCGTAAGACATGTGGGAGCATCAAATAGCAGAACATTTGTTATTATCAATTGGATTTTGCTACATTGGTACCTTTGAAATATAAGCCAATGTGTAAGAAAGAACACATTTTGAAAAATACTCTCTAAATCCTATGCTAGGATGGATATCACAAACTGAGATATGTACAAATAACCACAGCTCCTAAACTCAACATCTTAGCCCCATTTAATAAATTCATAGGTTTCTTTCAAACACATTTTTGACACAATGAAAATCCATTGTACATGGCAGGCCAGTTGTTTGCTCTGGGTACCTTGGGTTCTTGGAGAACCTACAAACTCTATATATCCCCACAACCAGATGGGTCTATCGGACATAATGGTATATTACTTTTGTAAATTGTCCATTGTGACAAAAACTTACAGGTGGAAACATTGTCACAAATTGACATTTTCCTACTCATTTTCAATAATTATTTTATTCAGCAGTTAGTTTCTTTGGAAAAAAATTGAAGGATCTACATATGATCCCTTGCTAAACTTGGACTTTTGTGTCCTTTTCACAAATCTATAGCTTTTCTGGATCACCTATGGCTTTCACACTGGTTTCCACCATAAACTAGAAGTAGGTAGAGAGCAAAAATAAGAGGAAAAATGGGCTACCTCTTTGAAAAATGACAAACATGTGATAGCATTTTTTCCATTCAACTCTGCATGTTCCTGAAAAGCTGGGAAGATGGTGACTTTAGCACAGCTTACCGTTTGTTGATTCCATTTTTAGGAAAAGAAACCTTCAAAAACACAGCAGTTAGCTATATTTTGACTATTTTCTCTGTCCCCTTCAGGGGGAATCCAGAAACTCTCAATGCCTTTAGAATCCCCAGGATGCTGGGAAAAAAGTATGCAAATTTGGAGTGGATACATTATGTGGAAAAAAGGGTATGGCGCTCTAAGGATAAACTACCCCTAATAGCCAAAAAAGGACTCAGCACAGGGTGCGGGGGCAGCAATTAGAGAGTCAAATCCCATGAACATATGAGTCCTGCATTCTGGTCTCTTTGCTGTCTCCATCTGAATTAGGCCATATAAACAGCCTGGTGCAGATTTATTAAAGCTTTGCACTGGCACAAAGCAATGCACATTAATTCACGTTAATGCATATTCTTGCGAGGCCATCTACTATCCAGTAAAATAACAGTTTTGTGATGGAAATGTTCCTTTTTCTCAGGACAAAAACCCTTTATGCTGCTTTACTTTAAGGGGATGTCACGGGTACAGTTCAGCAATTGGTGCAGAATCAACTAAAAAAGCTGTACTGGGCTTAGTGACACAAAATAGCACCTCTTGAAGCATGCATTAACAAGGTGAAATATGTTTTATTTAAAAAAAAAAAAAAGAACTTGCATTTATATCGTACTGCACTGCACATATACAATATATGGGAACTTTGTGAGTTTGTCCTGGCATAGAAATGTCACTGTCAAGACATGCTTTCAATACATATCCTATTCTAGATAGCATACACATCTGTGCCACTATGCACATCTGTTCATCAAGCAAGGCAGGCGGTTTTTGTGCCAGCAAAAGAGTTAATGTCTCTGCAATTAATTACATCCCAGACCATAAATTACCATAGGTTGTGGAGACAAGATCTGTAACAATATACCAGCTCAGATTCTATCACTGAACTCTTTTTTCTTTGGTGCAGTTTTTCACAATCTATATAAATTCCTGTTTCCAAGTTTTTAAGTACAAGCCAACTTATTCAATAAATACTCTTACACTAGGTATTTGTTTGATTTGTTATCACTCTTATTGATTTCAAAGATGTTGTATCATCATTTCACATAATCACGTAAACAAATACTAAGTTTTACAAACACACAAATATATAACACACTTCACTGTATCATCATTTGACATAGACACGCAAACAGATACCAAATTTTACTGTAACAAAAATATGTAACACAGTTCACTGTGACAATGTACACATACTTGAAACAAATCAACAATTCCAACAATAATTGACATTGAGTGGCGACATAACTTACACAACAAAAACTTTCCATAAGCAGTGAGACATGTACATTACACATATGTAACATATATTTACAAGTGTTATGTTCCTCTTAATAATTACAAGTGTTTTATTCTCCTAACAGATTGTAGAAGTGCCTTATTGGGTTGCATGTGTCCTATTCTTATTTAATGTTGGGACCGGGTCCCATTGTGTCCTCTCGCATTTTTGTTTACTTGTATTATTTAAGGTCCTAGTAAGCTCAGAGTTTTTAATAGATAGTTTGTTGTAGCGCCCTTAATCACGCTTTCTACCATGTGCCTCGTGTGCACTCATGGCGTGTTTGTTTGGACTCTTGACCTTTAGCTATAACACGCCAACACGTTTCGACCTTCACCTGTGGATCTTGGTGGTATTTTTAGGGAGGGTCTTCTTCAGAGCCAAGTGTTCTTTTTTTGGACACATGTTTTTTGCAGACGTGTAACAATCTTTTGGGGTCTATACTAGACCCGGCATGGAGGGCAGTCTTCCATGATCTACTCGATGGGCTATGCGCCTCTTTTTCTTTGTCTTGGAATGAAGAGGCAGTGTTTTCAGGGTGGCATCCCTACTCACTCCTTCTTTCCACCGGCTTTCTGCTTGTTTTATTGTTGCGAGCCCTGCTTACTTCCTGGTTTTGTGCTTAGAGGGTGTGGTTCCGCAGTGGTTTTAGTGCGGACCACTTTCCGGTGGGCTTTGGTATTGTCTGTTGCCTGTTCAGTGCCAGCAAAAGAATTAATGGCATCAGCTATCCAAATTTAGTAGATATGTCTGTGTGCTGTGTTTCCCTGTTGTATAGCACAGCAAAGAAAATGTGGTTCCTGTTCTGAGTTGCATAAAGGTTTTGCACATTTCTCCTTCTGCCTTCTCCACAAGGCACTACATGGCCATACTCAGAATACTGTTGCTAGCCTCCTGGTGCCGTATCAAGCAACCGGGAGTCTCAGATCTGCGAAAAGAGACTGACTGTCCCTCCATCCATTCAGATATAAAATATATGGTCGCTGTTCATTTCGTTACCAACCACCTAAGACTTGAGACGGACTACCTTCATTGAAGAAAGTCCATGCAATGCAGCTATAAACCTCCTGCTACTCCAGGACCAGTTTACAGCTGCTTTATCCTAGCTTGACTAGTTAGATGCATAAGATACATACGATCAATCTGACTTACATACCCGGATACAAAACATTTGATCAGTGAAAACTCTTTAGAGCGACAAGCATATTACATTGTTGTTGAAGGCCTGATCATGATGCCCTGTTTTACTGCATTACTGGAAACTTCTGACTCACCCATTTGCTTCTCTCCTATAGTGCTCTAAGGCCACCAATTGGGTGGTTTATAATACATATTGAAAAGCCTACATGAATAAATCAATAAATGCATGAAATAATAAAAACGTTGGGGCTTATTTATGGAGCCCTGAGCCACTTGTGCACCACGTGAATTGGTACATTAAGGACGCAGTGCTCTGAATCAGTTTTATGAAGCCACACAATGCAACCCAGCTTGGCTTTGAGTCGCCCTATTAAACTTGAGTAAAGCAATGCATCGCAAATATCTGCGCCGCCTTACTCTGCACCCGGGAGGTGTCCCATGTGCATTGTGGTCGAGTTTGCCCATGCAACACCAAAGGATTTTGATGCTGCCCCATATTTACAAAACCATGTAAACCTGGGGAAGCACAACATCTTTACTCCTCCAGAGGGGAGACGTAATGAGGAGAAATATCTTTAGTTTCATTGTTTTTTCCTCTTTCGATGTTACCTTGCTACTCTGCCCAGCATCACAGGGAAAGGGCAGGAATGTGCTGTATTTATCCAATACGGCGCATTTATGTCCTTTCCTTTTGTGTTTCGGCAGCCTAGTGCCAACATGGTGCCAGGATGCCTGTGTTGTAGGCAGGATTGTTTTTGTGCAGGAAAGGGCGCCTTCCTGCATAAAAAGCAATCCATGGAGTTGGTTTTCTCTTTCTATGTGTGCTGCAGCACACATGGAAAGAGGAATAAAGGAGGAGATTTAAAGTTGTTTCTGCTCGTTACGCCTCACCTTGAGAGGCTTAAGGTTTTGGTTCTTCCTCAGGTTTACATGCTCTTGTAATTCTGGGGCAGGATCAAAAATCAAGAGTGTTGCTTGGGAACACCCACTGCAATGCCCATGGAACGCCTCCTGAGCTCAGAGTAAGGCAAAGCTGCTATTTATGCTACCTTCAGTGGCGGCTGGCTCAGTTTAGCGCAGTGAGTCAGTGAGGCGAGGCAGTGCGAGGTGTGGGGCAAGTCGACGGACGACGGGAGAGGTGTGATAAAATAAATAAATAATACTTATTCCATCATCCGTCGGCTTCAACCCTTGCGACGCCCTGATCCCCTCACTGCACTTACCTGAGCCGGCCGCCGCTGACTGCCTTGCCTTACTTCATATCTATGAGGCCATTCAAAGCCACACAAAGTGGCTCTGCATGGAATCATAGAAATGATTTCAGGTTTGCGCCGCCCGAGTGTCACAAAAAGCAGCAGTGCAAGGGCCTCATGAATATGCCCCCTCGAGTTTTGTGAATTTATTAGATGTGATAAATATGGCATATCACAAGTTTTTTCTTTGCAAATGGGACATAACATGCTCAATTTGGGACATTTCTTGCCAAAATCGCCAAATCATGGTATTTAAATGGCTTGTTTTGTGCAGTATACATCACCAGATTCGACTTGCCAATATGTACACGGGAAATGTGACCGATATAAAGCCGGACATGCGGCTTCACTATCATGTGCTTGAATGTACAAGTTAGTATGGAAATGGAATCACAGAATTACGATTGCCTCTGCCTTGTGAAAAAAACGCACAATTTCCTGGCTTGAAGATGTTCCGTGCTGTCAAAGGTAGCGAAACGCGTTGGCTGTTATGTGTTTTTTTTAATGAATGATAAAAGGACATTTTAATTGCCACATTGGCATTCTTATAATTTAAATATACAGCAGCGTGTGCTCTACCTCAATTGGATTTATGTACAGAGAAAAATGGCGGGAATATTGACATCCTGGGAGCGGTAATCTCAATAACACTCACAATTTAGGGGCATATTATCACGCACTACGTTAAAATTATCGCCACTTTAGCGGCAGGAAACTGCCGCTAAAGCGGCGATAATGGACTTGATAATATGCCGCAGAGAATTCCCATAGAAGCCCATGTTGACACCAGAACATGTGCTTCTATGGGAAGTCTTAAAGGCATATTATCAAGCCCATTATCGCCGCTTTAACGCCGTTTCTTGATAATATGCCGCATAGACACTTCGAGCAAACCGAGGTTTGCACAGTACACATAATTCCCTGACTCAGTTGTTATCAGACCCATAACATAGAAGTAAGACATTTTTGTTCGTAGATATCGTATCAAAGTCAAGAAAGGATTATGGTACATATTTCACCGGCAATACGTGTCAAATAACTTTCTGGAGAATTAGGGGCATATTATCAAGAAACGGCGTTAAAATTCCCTCGAGAATTCCCATAGAAGCCCATGTTCTGGTGTCAACATGGGCTTCTATGGGAATTCTCTGCGGCATATTATCAAGCCCATTATCGCCGCTTTAGTGGCAGTTTTCTAAAGCGGCGATCATTTTAACGCCGTGCTTGATAATATGCCCCTTAAATGAGTATTAGGTTGAGAGCAACAGCGCGTCTCTCGTATGGTTACTTAATACTAAATAATTGAGTAATACAGCTTTACTACTTGCTATTTGCATATGTAGTTTAAGCATCCTAATGTATAATAATTAGTATTTACTATTCCATAAATAAAAAAGGTAGCATGGCGTTTAATGAGGTCACATATTTCGAAGCAGCTTCTCGGATTAATAAGGTCTTTCACTGTACTTAATGAGAGGCATTTCCATAATCTACACATTATTTCCTAAACCTCCCGTCAGGAATATGGTACTAAGTAAAAGTTGCGCGCAACACTTGCAAACAGATGACAAAGTGAGCAAGGGATTATCAAATCGTCCCATTTAAGGGACAGTGTGAGCTTGCATGTTCCTCCAGAGATGCTGATCTCCTAATTACCGAGAATGTGCTGGTTAATTATCTCCCTCGTCCAGCAGATTATCACCCTGCCTCTCATTAGAGAGGCCTGCTTTAAATACAGAGATGAAACCACTGCAAGAGAGCAGACTAAACAAAGCACTAGAACCGCGAACTATCAGAAGGATGCATGTGGCTTATTAAAGCCGATTGATGCTACACTCGTAGGGCACAGAGGGGAAGAGGCGTTACTGTAGCATCATAAAATATTACATGTAATTCGTAAACAGCTGTAACTCCCATTGAAATCCTTCAACTGCTAATTCAAATTACATATTATACGAAGGGTTTATATATTTCTGCTTGGAATCTGCTATATATAATGTCTATATTTGCAATGCTGTCGAAAAGCAAGTTGCCTATGAGAGGGAGTGTTGGTATCAATGTTAATCACTCACTGCCAATGTAACCTTATTCATACAGTGCAGTTTGGGCCTGGGGATCTAAATGATCACATTTTGGGCTATGACTGAGGTCTTCATTGCGGTGCCTTGGCTTTTGCAATGGTGAAATCGCATAGGTATAAAAAAGAAAACCAAAAACCTCTACCTAAAGTAAGGTTCTTTTTCATGGGATGGTTTCTTCCTGGCTATTACGAATTTTGTAAATTTTAATGGAAAAAAAAATGTAGCATCAGATGAAAAGCATGCTTTAAACACGTTTGTAATTACCGATACGTGGATATTTTTCCAGCACACTTTTTGGCGGATATTTCCTGCCGAAATTTGTGCAGGAGAGAAACCCTGGGCCAGTACAAGCTTCGCACATCTTGTAATGTCACTTAGAATGAAAGTTTAAAGGCGACCATGCACATGAATTGTAGGAAGTTTCATCACATTATTTTAACCAATATAGAATGAATAGGGTTGCCCACTTCTCAACAACTCAGTGAACTTGTAGGCCGCCTTCATGAAGGTTGTTTGAGACACTTCAGCAGTCAGGAAGTAAATCTCACACATTCCTTACCTTATTTTGGCATCCACAGCTGAATTTCGTATGCAGTGCCCACCTGGTGAACATAATTCAGCTGCAAGGAATAATTAATCCATGAGAAAAAAAGATCGTCATCAAGAAATTAGTCACTGGAACCCTCTTGGAAAATAATTTTCTTCTTCCCGAATGACCATGCTAGCTCGGTAGGTGAGGTTTTGGGATTCATCTGTATAAGAATTTCAATTAACAGCAAACCACAGGCCTCTACATAATTGTACAGTGATCTCCTCCATACCTCTTCATTTATAGATGTATATGTTGGGAGTTTGTATAAGATGCCTGTTAGACCTGCCAGCCTTAAGGTGATCTTCCTCCAAACTTTTTGACTTACTCCTGTTTACGTTGAATTCGTTTTTGCTGGCATTAGGACATTGCACACTAAACTTCTTGTGCTCACTACATAAAACACGGTGAAAGTGGCTTAATTTACCCATAAGTCCCTAGTAATGTGGTCCTATTGTTCCCAGGACCTGTACAGTAAATGCTACTACTGAGCCTGCAGCACCTCTTGTGCCACCAATTCAACATGTCACAGATCTGCCACTGTAGCCTGTGTGTGTTAAACCTTTTGACAGGCCTAAACTTACTTTTTTAATACATGTATGTCAACCCTAGGGTAGCCCCTACACAGCAGATAGGGCAGGGTGCAGTGTCTTAAAAAAGGTAGACATGCACTTTTTACCTTTTCATGTCCTGGTAGTGAAAAACTCTTTAAAATTTGTTGTTCACTACTGCAAGGCCTGCCTCTCCCATTAGATAATATTGGCTGCTATATTACATTTAATAAGTGATAACTTTCAATTGGGAGTAGGTAGGAATAATAAGCGCTAGGAGGAAGGCCCAGGTGTCCACCCTCCTTTATTTTAAAAATGCCCCGGACCTGGCCCACCTGGGGGCTGATTACTAATGAGGCACGGGAGCCCATACTTTGTATTTAAAAAAATAAAAAATTTGGCAGGATCCGCAGATCCAATGCAGCTCATGCTGAAGGGAGGCTGTTCTTGTTTTTTAAAACATTTTTTAACCAAATTTGCAGATCCATCTGCAAATTCTTGACAAAATTGCAAAAACATTTTTTTAATCAGCAGTTTTTAATCCCTGTGTGGACCCCACCATAATATCAGGGTATTTTTGCCCTGCCTCCATTTCTTTATTTTTGATGTTTTTTTGGGACTCAACTAAAGCCGAGTCTTAAGATGTCTGCTAACACTTCCTGGTTTGAAGTATTGGCAGCCTATCAGATCTCAGCACGAGAGCAAGAGGGGTCTCAGTTCCTCTGTGTCCCAATATATACAATTAGAAATTTCCTTAAATAACTCTGCAACTACTGAACGGATTTCCAGCAAATCACAAAAAGGAATTTTCCAGGACCAACATCTACCTTCCTGCCAAATTTAATGTAATTCCGTTCTTCAATTCGGATGTAGCCATGTCTAGGTTTCCCATGTAAATTAACATGGGAGAAACTCATTTTGACACACATCTTAACTCGTGCACCCGCAATCCACTGCTCATGACGTCACATAATACATCACTCATAACATGGTCAGTGGCATCACTCATGACATCACTGATGACATCATCCTTGTGATAGAGTGGCGGTCGCGCGAGTTATAGTTATCTGAATTAACTATAACGGGGGAATTTCAATGGTTTTTTACGAGTGAAATGTTCAGCTAACTATAACATGTGTGAACCCTATGGTTTTTTAAGTGAATTTGCAAGGGTTTTTAAATGCTAATTCCTAACTATAACGTGTGTGAAACCTATGGTTTTTTAAGTGAATTTGTAAGGTTTTTTAAATGCTAAATTATGTATGTTTTATTATATTTTTTATATATTTATTTATTTTTTGTAAGGTTTTTCACCATGCGCGCATGGTGCGCGCACCCCGCGATTTTTTGAAAACAAATAAAATGTTTTTTTCAACCTTTGGGGTCCTTCAGGGACCCCCTGACAAAGGCTAGGGAGTCAGGAACCCTGCCCCCTTTTCACGTTCTCCACCTTTCTTTTTCACTGTCACACACAAAACACACAAAATGGCGCCCGACACTTCCTGATTTCGACCGATTCGAACGTTGACTGACATGAAACCACCAATCAGAATTACGCTCGCGCACGGCACCGTGCGCGCACCGTGCGCGCACGGTGCGCGCCTATAGATATTTATGTACTTTTAACTACAATTTTCTCAGGAACTACTGAACAGATTGACTCCATATATGCAAAAGGCACATCCCTGACCTGAGGACTACCTCTTTGCCAAATTTCAAGTAATTCTGTTCAGCCGTCCGGGCTGTACCTTCGACTAAAGGTCCTATGGGAAAATGCATGGGAAAAACGCGTTTTGGGACCCCCCTTTTTTCTCAGCCCCTGCTTGACGAATCACCCCGAGACGTTCAGGGTAGGAGCTGAGCGGAGTGCCCCATTAGTTTTGAAAATTTTGCAAGGATTCGTCAACCGGCACCAAAGTTATTCAAAATAGAATTTTCAGATTTCCTATGGAAACACGGTCCTAACTATAACTATCTACTGGCGACCGCCAGTAGATAATATATATATATATATATATATATATGTGTGTGTGTGTATATATATATGTCAGCAAAGTGATCCTAAACTCTGGTGCACACTCGCAGCGGGTGCTCTGCGTACGGGCCGGATCCTGGCCCCGAATTTCCACTTCGCAAAACCATTGACGCGGCACCCAGGAGGGAATGTTCAAATTGCGTTTATTTTCGCACAGCTCAACCAATACGTTTCGGCCCTCTCACGGCCTTACTCACTGTCAGTGAGTCCTTTCTCAAGTTACACTATATATACGCCCATGTGGCCTTAATGCGGCATTATGGGAGTTGTAGTGCATTAAAATTGTGTATTTACATTTTTACATTTTAAGGAATCAGTTTTACTGTTATTTACAAGACAGTTGTTCATCGGAGGATTTGTAATTCATTGGTATAGTACCAGATAAATTCATTATTATCTTTTGTAATATCACATTCATTTCTATATAGTTCTCATTTGTCTAGTACAAGAATGTTAATTAATTATTGGTAACAAGTACATTTTTTGTCAATTATCTCATCTTACATGATTCTTATAGGATGTTATTAATATGAGGTAAATCAGCAGAAAAATGAGGTAGAAATCAGGGAAAATGACAAGAGGAAAAAGATAAAGAAAAAGAAAGAAGAAAAAGGAAAGAAAAGAGAAAGAAAAAGACAAAGACAAAGAAAAGAAAGAAGAGCAAGAGAAAAAGAAGAAAGAAGAGGGAGAGATATTGTTTTCTTTTTAAAGAAGGGCTGGTTCCTGTTATGTATTTAATTCAATCAATCTATTTTCTTATCACATATTCAAATATGCTAAATACTCCATCAATTCTTCATATTTCAGAAATAGAGTAAGAAAAAAAGAAAAAAGGGTGGGGAAGGAGAGAAGAAGAAGGGAAAAGAAGAGAAGAAAAAAGGGGAAAAAGGAAGAAAAAAGGGGGAAGGAAACTCATTTAGAGGGAGTTACAGTTGCCCTAGTGTAGGTTTAAAAGGTCCAAGAAGTTCATCAATATCCTGTTTGTCAAATGTATAGATATTCACTCCAGATGTACAAACAGTTCCTCGTCATTATTCATGCCTCTCTGGGACTTGGTCTTAAGTCTAACAATGTAACAGGATTCAAGTTGCCGCAACTTTTTAGTTCTATTTCCGCTACGTTCATTTGGCATGATGGTATCAATTCCATAATAGCACATTGCTCGCCAGTTTCCGTTCTGGCAATAGATCATATGTTTCGAAATTGCATATGAAGTGTCTTTGTTTTTAACTGCTCGAATGTGCTTGAGAATGCGTTTTTTCAGTGGGCAGATAGTACTGCCAACATATTTTTGTCCACAGGTACACTCGATGACATAAATCACAAATTTCGTAGTGCATGTTATTTTTTTATTTAGTACTATTGTGTTCCCATTTGGTTCTATGATGTTTTTTAGATTCTTACCAATTTTACATGCCTTGCATGAGTTGCATTTTGTGAACCCCTTTCGTTGTTCCACTAACCAATTTGTTTCTTTTTTTTGTACGAAGTGGCTGCTCACAAGCATGTCTTTTAAAGATTTGGTTTTTCTGTATGTCACAGTTGGTTTTGAACCAATCAATTTTCCTATATCCGGATCTTTTGTAATCAAATGCCAATGTTTCCTGATTTTACTCATGATAATACCGCTTTCTTTGCTATAGGTAGTGATAAACCTCGGAACTTGCTCCTTGTCATTGTGTTCGTGTTTCAGCTTTGGTATCAAAGTGTCAGCTCTTGTCTTAAGATCGATTCTCTTTTTGTTTTACTTCAGGGTAGAAACCCTATAGCCTCTCTGTTTCAGTCTCTCCATGGATTCTTGGATTTTTTCTTCTGCATCCTCAGAATGTGAGCAGTTACGTTTCAGCCGCATAAACTCCCCATAGGTAATGCTATCCATTAGGGGTTTGGGGTGGAAACTAGTTCATGCAAGATGCTACTAGTGGCTGTCTCTTTCCTATAGAGCGTTGAGTGTATTTGATCATTTTTGATGTATATTAGAGTATCAAGGAAAGGGATCTCAGTTCTACTCATATTATACGTAAAAGATAGACCAACTTGATTGTTACTCAGCTTGTTATAGTAATCCTGGAATTCCTCTTCAGTTCCATTCCATATTAAAAACAAATTGTCTGTATAACGAACCCACAGTATGATCCTATCCAGATCATCTTGATTGTCCGTATCCAGTTCATTGTCTTTTCCCACCACCCCATAGTGATGTTAGCATTGTTCACAGAAAAGGAAATGCACATTGCTGTTCCACACATCTGACTAATAAGTTCTTTGTTAAAACAGAAGATGTTATTTGTAAGGCACATTTCAATCATGAAAAGTAACATTTGTGTGTGTCATGCTTTTAGTCCTACTTCATGTCATATTGATGTGTACAGTGATACTACATCTATGGTTATCAACAGGAATTGACTGTTCCAAGAAATGCCATTTAAAATTCGCAAAAAGTCCCCAGTGTCCCTAATATGGGAGCTCATGCTACGGGCTATTGGAGCAAGGAAGCGGTCTACATATTCCGAGATGTTCTCATACAATGAATCACACGAGGATACAATTGGCCTGCCTGATGGATGATTGAGGGTTTTATGGCTTTTTGGCAAGAAATATTTATTTGGAATTACTGGAAATTCGTTCATCAAGAATTTTAATTCGTCTTCACTAATCAAATTCTCATTGTGCCATTTAATCAATTTTTCACTCAAATCACACACCATTTTATTCATTGGGTTATTAGTGATTCTACCATAATTGGTATTATCGTTTAACTGTCTGTAAGCTTCATCCAGATAGTCTTGAGTGTTCAAGAGTACGGTATTTCCACCTTTATCCGCAGGTTTTATCATGAATTCCTTGTTTTTCATCAGATTTTTGATTGCTTCTCGTTCCTTTTTACTCAGGTTTCCTCTTTGATTCCTATTTCTTACATTTGAGACCTTTTCTAGTTATTCAATTATTGCCATATTAAATTGATCAAAGCGATTCCCAGGTGGCAGAGCAGGGCAGTATTTTGATTTTCTTTTTAATCCGCTGTCTACTCTTTTGTCCGTTTCAATTGCGAAATGTTCCAGGACTTGTTCTTCTGTCATATCATTTTCATTTAAATCATATAGAAGATCAAAAATATTTTTCAGGTCTGATACTTGATCGATACTGATTGTTGGTTCAGAGTTTAGGGCAAGATCATCCATTTCCGTCTGTGTATTCACAGTTTCCTTGGTTATTCGATTAGCATGACCTTTAGCAAGTTTAAGTTTGTGTATGTATTTATATAGATCGATTCTCACTTGTGTATGATCAAAGTGGCTCTCTGTGCAAAAGGATAATCCTTTATTCAATGCAGACTCTTATTCTGGTGTAAGTATATGTTTAGAGAGATTTACAATCAGATTGACATTGTTCATTTCCGATTGCGTAGTGGATATTGTCTTCTCCCGCTTAGCACGTCGGGTTTTTCTAGTGCTGGTGATGCATTATCCCCTCTTCCTCGTCCTCGATTCGCATTCCTTCCGCGGCCGCTTCCTCGTGACAAGGTTTGGTCCACATGCATTAGACGCATCTCCTCTAAAAAGTTGGTTTTTGGTTCGGGAATAGTACCGCTATTTTGTTCCCCTTCGCTCAGATCAGATTCACTTGCAGTACTGCTATCGGTTGTTTTAGAAGTCTGTAAAGGGTCATTTCTTTTTAAAGTTTCGAACTGCTTTGCAAACGTTAGAATTCTTCCATGTCGATAATCTAGCTCATCTCTTGTACATTTTCGTTTTTTGCATTCTTGGATTTCTATTTCGCATCTTTCCAGCCTTAGTTCCATATCTTTGCGCAATTTAACAATTTCTTCTTGATTCGAATGAATTTGTATTTTTGCCTCCATTTCTTCTAGTTGTTTCGTTAGTTCTGTTACGTCGATTTTTGCGTGCTTGATCAAAATTCGCATCATGTTCAATGAGCATTGGGCGTTATTTTCTGCCCATTCTTCCAACAGTTCAATTTTAGTGTCCGGATGCGTAGGCATTGTAAAAATACGCAACCCCCTTGGGACTCTTTCAACTCCAATGTAGTTCTCTAGGGCCAGTATCTCCCAACTTTTATTTCTTTCTTTTTTGTATAATTTTTCCATTTTATTAAATTGCTGTTTGATCGTTAAATCAGCTGAAGCAGACGTAGTCGATTTCCTGACATTCAACTCCTCTGTTCCCTCATTTACTTGAAACAATGTTGCCGCTGTTGTTGCTCGTTTGCCTTTCCGAGCCTCCATTGTCTTGTATTTCAGTTTAGACACTTTGAGCTGCGCTTTTACAGGTATTTTTTGATGTTATTCCTCTTCCTGCCAGCTTGTATGGGGTCGCCAGCCGTAATGTATACGCGCCTGGTTTACTTCGTCCCACAACAAACTATGGCCGCTTCGAGTAAAACGCTTACTTTTAGGAGGGCAAATACCACTCACCTCTGGGGAGACTCCCATGCGGGCGGCATCCTACGGCCTGTCCTACGGCGCTCAACCTCCAAGGTGAGTTTCCTTTTCTCATTCGTGATGACGCGTTTACTCGGGTGCACCCAGATAAATCCAATGTCAGCAAAGTGATCCTAAACTCTGTTGCACATTCGCAGCGGGTGCTCTGCGTATGGGTCGGATCCTGGCCCTGAATTTCCACTTCGCAAAATCATTGACGCGGCACTCAGGAGGGAATGTTCAAATTGCGTTTATTTTCGCACAGCTCAACCAATGCGTTTCTGCCCTCTCACGGCCTTGCTCACGGTCAGTGAGTCCTTTCTCAATTACACTATATATACGCCCATGTGGCCTTAATGCGGCATTATGGGAGTTGTAATGCATTAACATTGTATATTTATATTTTTACGTTGAAAGTTGACAGTTGTTCTTCGGAGGATTTGTAATTCATTGGTATAGTACCAGATAAATTATTTATTATCTTTTGCATGGTTTTGCGATATATATATATATATATATATATATATATATATATATATATATATATATATATATCCAACTTCACCGTAACTCCTACTGAACTCCACGAGACCCGTGGAAAAGTGTTGCGCACGCCGGCAGAGTACCGGCTATCACTCTTCTCGCAAAAAACCTAAAATAAAGCATGCTCTCAGGAAAGACAAACTCAGAATCGTGAGGGTGTCCGTTGTTTAATTCACAATGCGTTTCACCTCATGCGAGGCTTGTTCACGTGAATAAAGGTAATTTACAATCGGATCTGCAAAAAGAAGAAATATATGAAAATGGTTAACACCCAGTTGATCTAAAATAGACAATAAACACCGAAACAATACTATGAAATATGTACATAAACAAGTGAGAGGCAGCAGGTGGATTGAAGTTCCCTAAAGAAACCAATCTCATAACATTTTCTTATTATATTATATATTACTGTCAGTTTTAAAACACAAGTCAATGATTCACATATAATCTTTTAACAATCGTCCAGTAAATTTAGGACTACGTAAGGATGCGCTGATGTGAGAATAAGGTTTTGCTAGGAAATAAAAGGCCTATCCCAAATGGACTGATAACTCCTCATCACAATTGTGTCCCCCCCGGCGCCAATGTCTGATATTGTATTATGAGTCTTGACTCAAGGCATCTCAGATCTTGGACACTGTTATCTCCCCTTTCATTGATTGTTATCGTGTCGAGGACTCAAAATGTAAGTAAACTGCCATTCTGGTTGCGATATGTCTGGAAGTGTCTAGCCATCGGGTATTGCCTATCTCCGTTCTTGATTGCACTTAAGTGCTCCAATACACGTTTCTTTGCTTTGTGTATTGTGCTGCCAATGTACGTTTTATTACACGGGCAGCTCAAGGCATACACAACATGATCAGTATTGCACGTCAGATGTTTGACGATTTTGTATGGTTTACATTCAGAGGACAATATACACTCCTTGCAGTTCTTACTGTACTTACACGCGTTACAGTTTCGGCAGGTGTAGAAGCCTTGTATTCCTGATCTTTTTGGAAATGGTGACTCTAAGGCTCTGCATAGACTATCTTTAAGGGATTTTGCTTTCTGTAAAGTAATCCGTGGGAAAACTTCCACACTTGTGGCTATGTCTCAATCTGTTTTTAATACCTGCCAACATTTCTCTAGTCCCTTTATGACGTGTTTTGCCTGTCTATGATAGGTTGGTATAAACCTAATCTTTTGTTCTGAATCTCTCTTAAGTTCTTCTTTATTTTTTTCTTTTTCTTTCAGTAAAGAGGCTCTCTATCTGGACTCAACATCTAACCTAGTTTTCTTAATTGTTGACAGTTGATAGCCTCTTTGTAAGAATCTCTTGATCATAACAGATTCCTCCTGTTTGAAATCTAAATCGGTGCTACAATTACGTTTAGCACGCAGTAGTTCTCCAAGGGGGATGCTTTGAATCAAGTTAGATGGATGGCAACTACGGGCGTGTAGGAGGCTATTCCCCGCAGTTTCCTTGGGGAACAACTTACTTTCTAGTTTAGTATTTTTAACAGTCAGTGGTAGATCGAGAAATTCAATAGTTTCCTTAGAAAATTAACTTGTACATTTCAAATTAAACAGGTTATTATTGAGAGCATTAACAAAATCAACAGCTTCCTTCTCATTGCCATCCCAAACTCAGGAAATAGCATCAATGTAGCGTGCCCATGTTACCACATTTTTCGACCAGGCATCATGCTTTCTGACAACAGACTCCTCCAAATACACTAGATAGAGACCTGCAAAGCTCTGCGCAAAGCAGGTCCCCCTCTCTCAGGAAATGGTGGCAGCCTTCCAAGCCTGCATTATGAGGTATACACGTATAAAGGCTTGTTACATCTAAACATAATAGACAGTAACTCTCCTTCCATTCAATGTTTTCTAGACGTCTCAAAAAATATCCAGTGTCTTTAACGTACGACGGGAGGTTTTGCACAAGAGGTTGGAGAAAATGATCCACATATCTGAATGTATTCTCCATGCAACTTCCCCTGGAGGATACAATAGGTCTCCCAGGGGGGTTTTGGCAGTCTTTGTGGATTTTTGGCAGTACATAAAGAGCAGGGATCGTAGGAAATTTACAGATCAAAAAATTATATTCTTCAACCTCCAATAGCCCCTTGTCTTTCCATTCAAGTAATTGCATATGGTATAACTTGATGGAATTTTCATATTCTGCTTTACTGCTCAACTCATATTTCTCCCCATCAGAGAGCTGTTTCATTCCTTCCTGAATATACATTTGCCTAGGTAACACCACAACTTTACCACCTTTGTCTGATTTCTTTATAACAATCAAACGGTCTTTTCTAAGGTTTTCAATATAAAAAGTGCCAGGTCCAACAAACACATACATATTATCTACTGGCGGTCGCCAGTAGATAGTTATAGTTAGGACCGTGTTTCCATAGGAAATCTGAAAATTCTATTTTGAATACCTTTGGCGGCGGTTGACGAATCCTCGCGAAATTTTCAAAACTAATGGTGCGCTCCGCTCAGCTCCTACCCTGAAGGTCTCGGGGTGATTCGTCAAGCACGCACGGTGAAAAACCTTAAAGAAAAAAACAAACATTTTAAAGGAGCCATTCCATATTACAGGAGACAGTCAATCTATAACTATATACATAGGTAGCTTATTGTAAAATAAATATATAAAAAATATAATAAAACATACATAACTTCACAAATTCACTTAAAAAACAATAGGTTTCACACACGTTATAGTTAGGAATTAGCATTTAAAAAACCTTGCAAATTCACTTAAAAAACCATAGGTTTCACACATGTTAAAGTTAGCTGGACATTTCACTCGTAAAAAAACATTGAAATTCCCCCGTTATAGTTAGTTCAGATAACTATAACTCGCGCGACCGCCACTCTATCACAAGGATGATGTCATCAGTGATCAAGAGAAATAAGGCAACCCCCTAAAGCGAAAAATACTTTGAGGTCAGGGAACAGGGGGAAAGGGAACAAAAGAATTGAATAAACAATATCCCTCTAGACCTATATTGCTTTGTATCAAACTTATGTGGGCTCACATAGAGAAAGCAAAAAACACCCTTATATACGCATTACTATTTTGTCTTTTTATTATGTTTTATTTCTTTTTTCATCATTTTTTCATATGAGTGGAATTCATCTCTTTTAAAAAAAAAATTTTTACAAAACAATCCAAACCATACAGAAATATGACAATCTTTACACATATATTAATTATTTGAAAAACAGAATTTTTTACAAAATGTGAACCAAAATGCATATCTGTTAGAATCAACATACGGATATTAACAGTTATTTAGAATATCCAAAGTCAGAAAATCCCCATACCTTTTCACACCTCTTCACACTTCACATCCATATCACTATCATACATGACATACATACTACCCACCCCAGAGCCAAAATACATGCACAGATGGAACCAAAAGGGGTGAAGAGCTCAACCCTCTAATGCTGTGCTGAGAGCTAGGGTGTATCATTCAAACTGGCAGACGCATGTTTCGATGGCTTAATCCTCTTTGTGTGCCATCTTCTTCAAGACCTGTTACTTTGAAGCTTTGTAACGGGCAAGATGAGGGGAATAAACTTTCGGTTTTATTGTGCTGTGTAGATATCTGCAGGTACTTCTAACACTTTATATAGTTGTATTAATATGTCAACAGCTACTATCTTGCTCTGTGCGCAGCTATCGTTCTACTCTGTGATACAATAGTTTAATAAAAATGTCTTATCCAAAAGAGAGTGCACTGCAGCATTGCTCTTAAGATGCAGATTGGGGTGCCATGTTCCGTGTTGTCATCCAGTCTCTTCAAGGATCGAAGAGTTTCACACAACCGGCATGCCCTCGCGCTGTGACGATTCTGCAGCTGAACTAACTATAACGGGGATATTTCAATGTTTTTTTACGAGTGAAATGTGCAGCTAACTATAACATGTGTGAAACCTATAGTTTTTTATGTGAATATATATATATATATATTATATATATATATATATATTATCTACTGGCGGTCGCCAGTAGATAGTTATAGTTACAACCTAGTTTCCGTAGGAAATCTCAAAATTCTATTTTGAATAACTTTGGCGCCGGTTGACGAATCCTCGCGAAATTTTCAAAACTAATGGGGCGCTCCGTTCAGCTCCTACCCTGAAAGTCTCGGGGTGATTCGTCAAGCAGGGGCCGAGAAAAAAGGGGGGTCCCAAAACACGTTTTCCCCATGCATTTTTCCATAGGACCTTTAGACACAGCTACAGCCCGAACGGCTGAACAGAATTACTTGAAATTTGGCAGAGAGGTAGCCATAAGGTCAAGGAAGTGCCTTTTGCAGGTCTGGTGTAAATCTGTTCAGTATTTCCTGAGAAAATAGCATTTAAAAGCATATATATATATGTGGGTGGAGCCTAACCACACATCTCCGCCTGAGATCTGATTGGCTGTCAGCACTTCATCCAAGAAGTGTTGGCAGCCATCTTGGGACCAATATACATGATAGCACCTCATTAAAAAGCATTGCAGTTAATAGAAGGTTTTAAGACTTTAGTTACATTATAAATCATTTGTTGATGGTACCATACTCATTTTAGGAATTGTGGTATGTTCTAAGGTGATTTCACCATGTGAAAAAGCCTTCTGCTGGGATATCATGATTGAGAGAAAAATATTTTCTCATGCATTTACCACAGAGGTTTGGAAGGTGATCTATAAGCTAAACTGAGAGCTTATTTTCTGTAAATTCACATTATCTTTCTCAGTCATGTGACAATGAAGTCTGACATTCTCAGTAAAACATGTACATCCAACAACGGCAGAGACTGTCAGTTGATTCCTTTGTGTTCTACTGCAGCTTCCCAGAGTGTTCCAAAGAACTACTAGAGCGCTAACAGTCCTACTTATGATAAACGTATGGCACACCTGAAGCCATCTTGCTTGGATTAAAGTGGTAACTCTTAAAACATTTAATTTAAAAAGGAACAAAATGAGGGGGTTCATTTTTCCATAAAAAGTATGATTAGTGCTGCAGAAAGAAAAATTAGGGCACATTTTGAGTGACTTCTCAAATCCTCTTCTATTTCATTAAAACATTCTGACATGCAGACTGAAACATGCACTTTCAATACCAGCAGCAGTTTTCCCTGGTGAGCAGTAGCTTTACTACAGTGATCTAATGAGAAAAAAGAGTGCTAACATTCTGAATTTATGGCAAATGTGTGACACATCTGAATGCCTTCTTGATGGAATCAAAGTAAAAAACTGAAAGTATTTCCTACTGAGGTGACTGCAGTAAATGAGGAAATTAGGAAACTTCATAACAAATAAGTCTCCCAAGATGGCCACCAGAGACAAAAGAGCCCAAATGTAGCCCAAATATCACCCAGATGTAGCCCAAGTATAGCCCAATGACAGAATGTCCCAGAATGTTCTTAAAAACAACTAGAGCACTTACTGTCTTCATTATGACAAAAGTATGGCACACCTGAAGCCATCTTGATTGGAATAAACTGGTAACACTTAAAACATTTAATTTAAAAAGGAACACAATGAGGGGGTTCATTTTGCCATAGAAATTATGATTAATGCTGAAGAAAGAAAATGAGGGCACATTTTGAGTGACTTCTCAAATCCTCTTCTATTTCATTAAAAAATTCTGACATGCAGACTGAAACATGCACTTTTAATACCAGGAGCAGACTTCCATGGTGAACAGTAGCTTTACTACAGTGATCTAATGAGCAACTAGAGTGCTAACATTCAGAATTTATGGCAAATGTGTGACATATCTGAAAACCTTCATGATGGAATCAAAGTAAAAAACTGAAAGCATTTCCTACTGAGGAGACTGCAGTACATGAGGAAATTAGGAAACTTCATAACAAATAAATCTCCCAAGATGGCCACCGGAGACAAAAGAGCCCAAATGTAGCCCAAAATCCCCCCGATGTAGCCCAAATATAGCCCAATGAAAGAAGTGTGCAAAACACTTATTATTTTGTGTTTTTGCAGTGTTATATAGTGCAGACTTGTCACGTATTGGAGTGCTTTACATGAGCATTGGTTACATCACACAAGAACAAATTCATTTTGGTTGTAGACATGGGGAGACTAAGTGATTTGACCAGAATCACAGAATGTCGAGCTGAAGCAGAAACTTCAACCTGGTTCCCCAGTTGCAAAGTCTGCAGTTCTGGAAGTAACACCACATCCTCTCCCCTGAGTGCAACATTTAATCAAGTGGTCAACTGGATAAAAAAACATAAAGATAACAAATAATTTAAAAGTGCTTTGTCGCTATTTGAAAACTCAGAAAATATGTCCTTATTTTAGTCTTTTAGAGCACTAACCATAATTTTTATGCCAAGAAGACCCTCTCATATATGTAATTTCTAAAGGAAATGCTCTAGGTATTACAGTTTTGATTACATCAAGATGATGTCAGGCGTTCCACACTTTTGTAATAAATATAGAATGTTAGCAATCTAGTTGTTCATTAGGATACTGTTGAGAGGCAGAGGCCAGGGGCACGGACTCTGAAAATTGAAGGCAGGTAGGAGGGTGCAAAGGCAACAATTTAACCACACTGAGCAGGCAGGAAGGGCCGTGGAAGCACAACAGACTATGGAGGGCAGTGGAAAGGGGGGCAGGGGCAACAAACCAACAATACAGGACTTGCAAGAGAGGCTGTGGCAATGTAATAGACCATTGTGGGCAGAAGGAAGAGGCAATGGTAGTACAACCATGCATGCCAACAGACCCAATTCAGCCAGGAAACGTCCAATGTTTTTAAGCTCAAATGGGCTTTATTTGATCTGTCTCCTGTCTACAATCTCCTCTTTTCAATGTAACTCAAAGGGGAAAATCAATACCCCAGTTTTTTTTCAAAATCTCCCTCTTACCAAGTTCAAAATGTTCGCAAGTATGGTACATTGGATCATGGAAGGAAATGGGATAGGGACATGGACTTGGATAACAGAGGACAGGAGGGACATGGAGAGGTGCACCAAACTGACCCTGCAGGGCAGGCATCAGGGTTTGCAGCAGCACAATACACCACACAGGGCATGCAGGATGGGAGTGCAGCACAACAATCCATAGAAAGCAAGAGGGAGGGGACAGGACCATGCGCATGGACAACAGAGATCAGAGGGGCAAGAGGCAATGGTAGCTAGCTGACCATAATGGACAGACAGGAGAGAAAGCTGCAGCATAACAGACCATAAAGGGCAGGAGGGACGGATCAGGGGCATTACAATGGAACAGACAAGCCAGGAGGGAGGGAGTAGGGGTCTGCACATGTAAACAGAGGGCTGGAGGCAAGGGGGCAGGGCAGGAGCAGCAAGATAGCCATGGAGGTCAGGCAGGATGGGCACTAGAAGCAAGACACACCATGAAGAGCAACAGTGAGACTGTGATGGCATACACACAGACCATGGAGGGAAGGTGGGAGAGGGTCAGGGGCAGCTAACTGACCACACAGGGAAGGTGGGAGGGGCCATGGCAGCACAGAAGACCATGCATGGCAAGTGGGAAGGTTAGTGGCAGCACAATGGCTATGATGGGCAAGAAGGAGGGTGCAGGGGCATACACAAAGGACGATGGAGGATAGAAGGGAGGGTCAGGACCTGTGCACAGACAAGAAAGTTCAGGGGAAGGGGCCTCACAACAGACCACACGGGGCAGGCAGGAGGAGCAGTTGCAGCACAACAGACCAGGGAGGGCAGAAGGGTGTGGCAGTACAATGGACCATGTAGGACAGGAGGAAGAGGATAGGGGCATGGCATGTGGACAGGCAGGGTGGAGGTGGCAGGGACAGGTTACAGTCATCTGACAATGCTAGGCAGGTGGGAGGGGAGTGGCAGCTCAACAGAACACTCAGAGTAGATAGGAGTGGCAGGTCCATGGGACATGGTGGGCAAAAAGGATGGAGCAGGGTCATGCACAAAGACATCGGAGGGCAGGGGGAAGGAGAATAGGGGCAGCAAGCTAAGCACAGAGTTTAAGCAGGAGGTCAATGATGGGGCATAGAATTGGGCAATGGAGAGCAGGAGGAGTGGACTGGTACATCATACTAAATTGAGGGCAGTGGCAGCACATCAGACCATGCATGGCAGGAGGGAGGAGGCTAGTCCATGGATTCACACAACATAGGATAGGGAGGAGGGGGATGGGGCAGCAAGCTAACTGTTCAGAGAAGGCGGGTATTAGGAACTTTATTGTTTTTAAAACATTGTGTCTGTGCGAACTACTTAAAATATGAACAAGTATGCAGCATAATCTCACTTTTATTCAGGAAGAAGAGGATGTTTGTGACTGTGACTCCGGGCACACTTGGCAGAAATACCCCCTGACCCTCCACCCCCTATCGCAAAATGTAATGCCCGTGAAAAGGGTAGGTGAACACAGTGTTATATAGAACATAGTCCTGAGGGCACGATTGAAAATGAAAACTAGATATAGTGTATGGTATAAACTATGCACCAAAAAGTGTGATATAAGATGAACCGGGCGTGAAATATAATATGCAATACATTGTACGCAATGACAGATTCATTGGAGAGCGCGAGATAGCACAGGCACTAGTGCGTGCTATGCGATATGCGCCTTGGAGTGTAATATGCACAGGGCAGTGTTGTGTAACCTAACTAGTCTCTAAAGTTGTAATATAAAATATGTGCTGGGGAGTGTAACGTTGCATATGCACTGTGACAAAGATGTGGATCCCAGATTGTAATATGTATGGCATAGCGCTGTGCGTTATAACATAGGCATCGAGGAAGGCACGTTAGATGGGGCAATATAACCCGTGCTAAGGCAAGTATGGCATGACATATTCACGGGGTGGTGTTACAGTGCACATGGGCTAGAGAGTGTCATAGCATACGCACTAGCTGGTGGAATACAACACAGAGGTGTGTGGCATTCAGCGGGCACTGGTGGGTGTAACACAGCATTGGGCTCAGCCAGGAGCACGCTGTGACTCTCAAGTGAGGTTCGTCTCCTTTCCAGAGAGTAAAATGAAAAGTATTACACATCCGGCGGTGGATGTGTGTTTTATTAACCGTGAGGGGGGTTTCTTACATAGTTTGGTCGAATTTTTGTCGAATCCCCTTTGAATGGCTTGGTGTGCATGTGTATTAAATGTGCCTGTCAATAGCTACCCATGTTTGTATAAATAAGCGACAAGGGTGTCTACTTGGAGAGTACCCACCGGTGGGGGCACCGGGATTAGGCACGTGTACTGCTCGATTTTCCCGGCCTTCCGGTGTTGTAGAGCGATCCATATGACTTCAGTCTCTTTCCATCCAAGTCTAAGGACTGGAGTAGTGAATAGGGCCTGTCTATTAGACACTTTTGACACAATCCCGTGCTCCTACCCATAGCCCAGGGCCTACACACATAGCCTAGGGGATAGATTCGGTAGCCTTGAGGATAACTTGCCCTATAGTGAGGGTATTTCATAGAGCTGTGTTGAATTCAGGCCTGGTAGGCCTCAAACGGGAGAGATATTATTCACTTCGACATGATCCTGTGTCCTTCCCCATAGATCAGGGTTTGCATACATATCCTAGGGGATAGATTCGTTAGCATTAGGGGTAATCTGTTCTGTAGTAAGGGTATTTCATGGAGCTGAATTCAGGCCTGGTAGGCCTTAAACGGGAGAGATATTATTCACTTCGACATGATCCTGTGTCCTTCCCCATAGATCAGGGTTTGCATACATATCCTAGGGGATAGATTCGTTAGCCTTGAGAATAACTTGCCCTATAGTGAGGGTATTTCATAGAGCTGTGTTGAATTCAGGCCTGGTAGGCCTTAAACGGGAGAGATATTATTCCTCCACCGATGTTAGTCATGTTTATTGAATGTATAATAGACTGAAGTCAAGGGTGGAATGTACTGCTCGATTTTCCCGGCCTTCCCGTGTTAAGGGAGGCCTAATGTGACTTCAGTCTCTTTCCATTCAAGTCTAAGGGTTAGAGTAGTGTATAGAGCCTATTTATTAGGCACTTCAACATGATCCTGTGTTCTTCCCCATAGATCAGGGTTTGCATACATATCCTAGGGGATAGATTCGTTAGCATTAGGGGTAATATGTTCTGTAGTAAGGGTATCTAATGGAGCTGTGCTGCATTCAGGCCTGGTAGGCCTTAAACGGGAGAGACTCCATCTTTCCTCCTGCTCTGGCAGCTTGGAAAGTTTCTAGGTCATAGGCAGTGTTTTAGTTAGGAGGTGTTATTCGCTTGGAGAGAACCGGTTCAGGCCGGCCCTTATCGAAGGATTGTATTCTCCTTCATGCCGAAGACACTACAACAGGCCGGCCGGCTGGGAACGTGTCCTTGGCACGGGGAGGTACAGGAATTTGGTGGGCGGCAGGTTTCGAGCTGGAAATTTCCATGAGAGAATGCACATCTATATTAGTGAAAGTCTGAGGCAGACACTTGCACTTGCTTCTAGACCATAGGCGGCATCTGGCCGTTAGCAGAAAAGCTATTACTTATTCCAGGGAAGACAGATGACGAACCTGAATCTAAAGAGGAGAGATTAGCTGATGAGGAAGAGGTTCCAGTGACTCGGAGAAAAAGAGAAGGGAGTAGATCTGTGACTGCAGAGGTGTGACTTCCAGGCGAAGCCAAGGCGCAGACGGGAAGGGAACCTAGATGACCTTTGAGTACAGGCTGCATATAATCAGGTGAAGTCAACCCCTTACTATTAGAGTATACAACTTAACCTTTCACTTTCCTTGCAGGTTGTCTATATATATAATGTATTCTGCGAATGTGCATGTGGCATTTAAATAAAGTATTTAGCTTGTTGTACGTTAGCATGTGTTGTGTACTTTTGTATAGGAGGATAGTCTATTCTTTTAGTCAGAGTTGCCTTAAAATGAACAGAGGTTAATCCTGGTCAGGTAAGTGGTAACTGGATGAGGGGGAAAACAAGCCCCTCGAACTAGAGAACAGGTTGTGCTCAACTAATAGTCTTTGTGTGATCTGATATATGGTAATCCCGATTCCCCTGTTGTGTACCACAGTAATAATAGGATGAGCTCGTGCTAAGGCTGCCAACTGGTAGGAGATTCTGGGCCTGATTGAGGTCGCGAGACTGTATGTGGCTGCCGACTGGTAGGAGATTCTGGGCCTGATTGAGGTCGCGAGACTGTATGTAGCTGCCGACTGGTAGGAGATTCTGGGCCTGATTGAGGTCGCGAGACTGTATGTAGCTGCCGACTGGTAGGAGATTCTGGGCCTGATTGAGGTCGCGAGACTGTGTGTGGCTGCCGACTGGTAGGAGATTCTGGGCCTGATTGAGGTCGCGAGACTGTGTGTGGCTGCCAACTGGTAGGAGATTCTGGGCCTGATTGAGGTCGCGAGACTGTGCTGGGCCTGATTGAGGTCGCAAGACTGTGTGTGGCTGCCGACTGGTAGGAGATTCTGGGCCTGATTGAGGTCGCGAGACTGTGGTTGCTGAGATCGTGAGGCTGTGAGGTCTTGATATATATATATAATAGGAATTCCCTGTCCTTAGGTGGTACATATATATGTGGTTATTTAGGTGTAAAAAGGCCCTAGGGAGGGGGTAACGTTCTGGTTTGGGTTAAAAAGGCTCTGTGGAGCAGGTTCTATCTGGAGGAAAAACCAAAGCAGAACAGCACGGTAGGGCGTCAGACACGTCAGAGCTTCACTAGCGGTGTAAATACATTCCACGTGGATTCATTGTATGAATATCATGCAAATCGTCATGGTGATAGGTATATACGGTTTGTCCAGCATGTCCTAGGTGTTTCTATAAATATATATTTTTTTTAAATAATAAAAAACAAAGGCCGGCCCTGGGGGATGGGGTCCCCGGGGCCATAAGTGGCCTGAGGAGGGGGGCAAGGCGGCCCCCTTCCAAATTAATTTTTTTCAACAAAAAAAACAAGGGTGCAGGCCCTGGGGGATGGGGTCCCCAGGGCAAATAAATTAGAAAAAGAAGGGGGGCCACACAGCCCTCCTTCTTAAAAATCTTTTTTTTTAAAACACCGGCATCGCGCCGGAGTCCACGCACCCTCCTTGCAGCACTCTGCAAACGCGCCCCCTGGACAGTTGTAAGTTGGGGAATGAATTACCCTTCAATACTGAGGGTCCCTGAAGGCCAACTAGCCCAACAGGTATCTCCAGTATGCGGCAGGGAGCTGCGTTGCAGACAGGTGTTCTGAGGCCACGCCCCTTTTTACACCTCTATGCAACACAGCTCTGTGGCGCTTACTGGAGGTACCTCGTGGGCTAGTTTGACCCTAGGGACCCTTAGGATTTAAGGTGACTTAATCTCTCAAATTAGAAAGGCCACAGGGCGCGTTTACACAGTGGTGAAGGGAGGGGATGGGGCCTGAGGTGACGTGTGCAAACACGCCCTGTGGCACGTTTTAAGTTGGGGAAATAATTCCCTTTCAATCCTGAGGGACCCTGGGGGCCAACTAGCCCACCAGGTGCTTCCAGTAAGCGCCACTGCTCTGCCTTGCAGAGAGGTGGTGCAGGCCGTGGCCCTTTTTACACCTCTCTGCAATGGCGCTTACTGGACGCACCTAGTGGGCTATTTTGCCCCTAGGGACCCTCAGGATTCAAGGGGACTTAATCTCCCAACTTAAAACGGCCACAGGGCGTGTTTACACAGTGGGGAAGGGAGGGGACGGGGTCTGAGGTGACGTTTGCAAACACGCCCTATGGTGTGTTTTAAGTTGGGGAAATAATTCCCCTTCAATCCCGAGGGCCCCTGGGGGCTAACTAGCCCACCAGGTGCTTCCAGTAAGCGCCACTGAGCTGCGTTGCAGGGAGGTGGTCCAGGCCGTGCCACTTTTTACACCTCTCTGCAATGCAGCTCTGTGGCGCTTACTGGAGGTACCTAGTGGGCTAGTTGGACCCTAGGAACCCTCAGGATTCAAATGAACTTAATCTCCCACTAAAAACGGCCACAGGGCGTGTTTACACAGTGGTGAAGGGAGGGGACGGGGCCTGAGATAACGTGTGCAAACACACCCTGTGGCGCGTTTTAAGTTGGGGAAATAATTCCCCTTCAATCCCGAGGGCCCCTGGGGACCAACTAGCCCACCAGGTGCTTCCAATAAGCGCCACTGCGCTGCGTTGCAGAGAGGTGGTCTAGGCCGTGCCCCTTTTTACATCTCTTTGCAACGCAGTTCTGTGGCGCTTACTGGAGGTACCTAGTGGTCTAGTTGGACCCTAGGGACCCACAGGATTCAAGGGGACTTAATCTCCCAACTTAAAACGGCCACAGGGCGTGTTTACACAGTGGGGAAGGGAGGGGACGGGGCCTGAGGTGACGTGTGTAAACACGGCCTGTGGCGCGTTTTAAGAGGTAGTTATAATCCCCTGCCCTATTATATACTAGGGGCTTACAGAGAAGGTCATGCTAATCACAGGGGGACCCCAACGCATAGTGTTCCCTAGTGTATGTAGGTGTTTTCACTGTATTCTGAGTGTCTTTTAACATAGCACTGGCTCTAGGACTGGTTAGTCAGACTCAGTTACCACCAGCATCCGTCTGAAAAAGTTGAGGGTGCACGATGATTTTGCAACAAGGCTTCTTTCTGCTCTTCCGTTTGTTCTTTCTGCACGTTATCCTTCTTCCTGCACTTTTCTTAGTCTTTGATGACTTCTGTTGCTTCTTTCTGCATTTCTTTTTTTTCTTTCTGTGTGTTTTTTCTTCACATGTCCTATCTCTGTAGGTATAGTTAGAAATTAGCATTTAAAAAACCTTTGAAATTCACTGAACAAACCATAGGTTTCAGGCATGTTATAGTTAGGAATTAGCATTTAAAAAACCTTAGAAATACATGAGTGATGTCACGTACCATGTCATGAGTGATGTAATATGTGACGTCATCAGCAGTGCATTGCAGGCGCGCGAGTTATAGTTAGCTGAACTAACTATAACGGGGGAATTTCAATGGTTTTGTACGAGGGAAAAGTCCAGCTAACTATAACACCCCTGAAACCTATGGTTTCTTCAGTGAATTTCTAAGGTTTTTTAAATGCTAATTCCTAACTATAACGTGCCTGAAACCTATGGTTTTTTCAGTGAATATATATATACATAACACTATGTTGATCAATATGGTGGAATTTTGTTTGTACAATAACCTTTTCATGTTTGAGAACGTCATTTACCAACAACAACGGGGAGTGGCGATGGGGGCCAGCTTCTCACCAAACTACGCCTGCCTACATATGGGATGGTGGGAGGAGCTGGTCCTCATCAAGGAATTTCCAAGCATTAGGACTACTAATGTTGTGAAATGGTTAAGATATATCGATGACCTTTTTGTAATCTGGCAGGGCTTGGTGAGTGATGCTGAGATGTTTGTCCAAAATCTGAATATTAACACCTTAAATCTCCAATTTACTGCTTCAATTAGTACTACATCGGTCAATTTCCTGGACGTGGAGGTGTACATTAGCAATGACCAAATGCACACCACATTGCACAGGAAACCTACTGCAGGCAACTCAGTGCTTCATGCGAGCAGTGCCCATCCAGATCATCTCATCCAAAGCATTCCGTACGGAGAGATGATACGATTAAAAAGAATATGCAGCAGTAAGAGAGATTTGGAGATAGCACAGGCATCCAGCAAAGACAGATTTTTAGCACGAGGTTACTCTCTTAAATGTGTAACAAATGCTATAGATAAGAGCAATCAGACCAGTCGAGAAGTACTTTTAAATGAACAAAGCAAGTCAGCTACCAAAAAGAATGAAAATGATGGGGCGTTTAGATTCATTTTTGGGTACATTAAACAAAGTAAAGAAATCAAAAAAATCATCAATAGAAATTGGCCCGTTTTACTAGGAGATCCAGTAATTGGACATGAACTACCCAAAAAGCCCACCATAAGTTACAGCAGGTCACCTTCCATGAAGGACACTTTGGTATGCAATGACTTAGAAGTTGTAGGTAAAGGTACCTGGTTGAGTCAACGTTTGTTTTTTTTTAAATGCAAGGCGTGCTAACATGGCGTTAACACTACTGCCTACAAAACTCCTTTCAATCCAGTTGAGAACCCTATCAAGAAATCGCTATCTTGTAAAATGACCCATGTGGTCTATGTGCTGGAGTGCCCATGTGACCTTCGTTATGTAGGAAGCACGATATTACAAGGCCACAAACGCGTACTCCAGCACCTTAGGGCGATTAAAAACCAGGATCAATCTTACCCAGTGGCGCGTCACTTTGCCGAATACCATCAATCTGATCCAACCCTTTTGAGATACTTTCTTATTGATTGTATCCAAAACAAAAAGAGAGGAGGTGATGGGGTTCGGGCATTGCGCCAACTCGAAACCAGGTAGATTTTAAATCTTGACACTACGCATCCAGGTGGTCTGAATCAAACTGAAGATTTATACACATACCTATAGCATTGCACATGATCAAATATTGATGAAGTATTGATACCTTTACATAATGGTCAATCAGTCTTAAGAAAATTCTGAATTAGAAAATTTTAAGAAGTGATGAAAATAAACCTGATTTTTAGAAATCATCAGACTAATGAGCTGCACTCCCAGAAATCCCAATTTTTAGAATTTTTCATGGTGTTTTTGTATAGGCATTTTAGAGCATTTTAGGAATATTTTGGTTTTTAACACCAGCACATTGCACTTTGCACTTATCTACATTACGCACTTTAGGCAACCAGAAGTTAAAGAATACCAGATGGATGTATGCCAATAAGCACAACTGACCTTATGTAAGTGGGTCAATTATAAGATACGTCCTGGTATTTAAACCTGGACCTTTGAAAATTTGAAATGTAGAAATTTTTAATTTTGGAAATTTCTCTACGTGTTTATACTTTCCATCATTTGCATATTTGCACAAATAATGGCAGCTATTCAGGAGTCCAATGTATTATATTTTAGAAGCATAGGAAAACTATTTTAATGTTTTTATTGAAACATTTATTGGTTTTAACCTCTTTGTTTCTTCTGTGTACGTTGTGACGAATATGGTATGATTTCCATGTTCATGGTTGCTTACACTAAGTATTTTTTTGCGCTTGTCACTTTAAAAACAAAAAAAAACAAAAATGTAACAGCCTATTTAAACCTATCAAGCACTGTTCAGCGTGTCATGTGATCAAGATCCCTAGAGGATCGAAACGCGTCAGGCGAGTGCGAGGGTGCAAGGGGAAAGAATAATAAACTGAACTTGCACGTACCTGTGGTCCGTCCTCCATTGGTGTTCAACGCCGGAAGCTTTACAGCGATTGGAGTTTAGAGCATATATATATATATATATATATATATATATATATATATATATATATATATATATTCAGTGAAAAAACCATAGGTTTCACACACGTTATAGTTAGCTGGACATTTCACTCGTAAAAAATCAATGAAATTTCCCCGTTATAGTTAGTTCAGCTAACTATAACTCGCGCGCCCGCAATGCACTGCTGATGACGTCACATATTACATCACTCATGACATGGTCAGTGACATCACTCATGACATCACTGATGACATCTCAAATGACATCACTGATGACATCACTGATGACATCATCCAGTGAATGTGTGTTTTTCTGACAATTAAGTATGTTTTATATATGTATATCTCAAGGTCGATGGAAGAATAAATGGGTATATAAGTGTCTAAATGGATGATTTGTTTTTGAAAAATTGATTGTGTAACTGACTGATTAAGTGTATCATAGTGAATACATGGCTTAGTGAGTAATGTTTTAATATGTAAATATCTGTATCAGTCTCTCACTTTGTGTATAAGTGGCTGCATGGGTTGGAGAGTAGCTACATGGGTGTCTATATAGGTTATTAGTTGGTTTTATGAGTATCAGTCGGAGTGTCTGCATGGTTCAGTGGGGGTATTACGTAGTGCATGGGTGCATGAATGAGTGACTCACTCTTTGTATGTGTTGAAGACAGCATGTGTGCAGGACTCTATGGGTGGATGAGTGAGTGTATGGGTGTGTTAGTGAGTGAATGACTGTCTCAATAGTGTCTTTATGAGTAACTACATATGTTTTAAACTAGTATATGTGACTATTGGTGTATATAAGCGAGTATATGTGAGAGTGAGAGATTGAAAGAGTCCCTCTATGAATAAGTATGTGTTTCTATAAGTGATTGTTTAAAAGACTAAGTATGTGTAAGTTTCCGTAGAAGTAAGTGTGGTGGTGTGTGTATAACTGTATATGCAAGTAAATGTATGTTTGATTCTTTATTAGCATGAGTGACTATGTGTGTGAGTAACTCTATGGATGAGTGGCATAGTGTAACAGGATGTATAGGTGTATGAGTACATATGATGAGTGAGTACATGTATGAGTGACTGTATAGGACTGTTGGTGAATGAGTGGATGTGTATGTGGTTCTTAGAATTACTGAAGAGGTTGTTGTAACTGGTATTGGTATGTCCATTGTTTTGAAAATGTTTGTCTCTATTTTTAAATGTGTGTATCAAAGGTTATATTAGGGTGAGAGGAGGTCTGCCACTCTATCACATGGATGACGTCATCAGTGATGTCATCAGTGATGTCATTTGAGATGTCATCAGTGATGTCATGAGTGATGTCACTGACCATGTCATGAGTGATGTAATATGTGACGTCATCAGCAGTGCATTGCGGGCGCGCAAGTTATAGTTAGCTGAACTAACTATAACGGGGAAATTTCATTGGTTTTTTACGAGTGAAATGTCCAGCTAACTATAACGTGTGTTCAACCTATGGTTTTTTCACTGAATTTGCAAGGTTTTTTAAATGCTAATTCCTAACTATAACGTGTGTGAAACCTATGGTTTTTTCACTGAATTTGCAAGGTTTTTTAAATGCTAATTCCTAACTATAACATGTGTGAAACCTATGTTTTTTTCAGTAAATTTGCAAGGTTTTTTAAATGCTAAATTCTAAATATAACGTGTGTGAAACCCATGGTTTTTTCAGTGAATTTGTATGGTTTTTCAAATGCTAATTCTTAGCTATAACATATGTGATTCCCATATTTTTTTTTATTGATTTTTTATGATTTTTTTATTATAAATTCTTATATTAAATGTGTTTTTTTTTTAAAAAAAAAAAAAAGTTTTTTTTTAACTTTTTATTCTCTTAAAACACTATGTTTTTTTTCTAAAAAATCTGCAATATTTCAAGTTTTCTCTTTTTTTTTTTTACCAAACAGGTAAGATATATTAGTATAACTTTGAAAATATATATATATTTTTTTTTAGTGCGCGTACGGTAAGTGTACGGTAAGCGTACGGTTTACGCAATGTCCGTAATTTATCTACTCTGTTTGCGTATAGTTACGCAATTTGCGTAGCCGCGCGTACTGCGCGTGGGGCACGTAGGCGTGTATGCTACACGCGCACGTTACGCGGAAGTGTTGGGGAGTGACTGTTATGCGCATGCGCGCGAGCGCGTGTCTTTTTTACGCGCATGGGTACTTTTGCCGTAAGCGCACCGTAAGCGCACTGTAAACGTAACGTACGCGCACGGTGGGTTATGTGATCATGAAACACAACTTTTGATTGGTTGAAACTACTTTCAGTTCTAGAACTCTCCTACACCACACCCATTCCCCTCATTTCTGCTTGTGATCCCTTAGGAGAAGGAGCTGGGTTGTCTTTGGGATACGATGGCAGACCAGCAGAGCTCTTCTGAGAGTGAGGCTAGCAGCACTACCTTGAGGCAGAGAAGGAGGAAAGAAAAGACCTCTTTCATATGGGAGTATTTTACTTTTCCAGAGGACAAGAAAAAGGTAAATGCACCCTTAGTGACTTGTAAGCTGTGTGGCCGTGTACTTTAAAGAGGGAATCCCAACAAGAAGTATTCCTTCGGGAATCACACCATGTTGAGACACCTTAAAGATGTACACAGAAGGACACATGCTCGACATACTGAAGGTAACCCTTCAGTAAGTCAACCAAGCACATCCACAGCAGCTCAGCCTGGTCCATCATCTGCAGGGCCGAGTCCATCTTCGGCAGGTCAGGTGAGCCCTTCATCTGTGGTGGGAGCATCTCCTTTTTCTTCTCCTCTGGAAACAAACCATCGGTTTGTGAGGGTTGAAATACGGTGCGCCACTTGTCATGATCTAATTTGTCATAGGGAGACCAGTGTTTCCCTAGTGAACAATAAAATAGATCAGCACATTTGTCGTACCGACTAATATTCCCATTCTTTCTTTCCTCTGTCCCTGCATGAACACAACGGCTCTTGTAAGAGCCAACCTTACCTTTCAACTATTTTTCATATATGTTTTTAAAAAAAATTTTGATTTTTTTTTTACCGTACGCGTACTGTACGCGTAATTATATATATTTTTTTTAAAAAACACTAAAAATCAATTATCACATTACAAGGTCCTTGAGAGACTACAATGAAAAACTGAAAATGTGATTGTGGAGAAGTGGAAAAAAGGGACCATGAAATTTTTGACTTACCATACCCACTCCAAAAAATATTTATTAATTTAAATTTAATTTTAATTGCTTTAAAAATGGTTCTAATTTTCGAAAATTTTCTATCTCAATCTGAAAAAAAAGAAAAAAGTATTAATATTTAATAAAACATTTTATAATACAGTACACATTTTCAATCCACTTTTCAGAATCTGAAAACAGCACATGTCCAAACAGCTTTTTGAGACCAGCAACATGTGTAACCTGGGTGACTGACTACACTCCAGCAAGGGCAACCAGCCTTACTGATGCTGTATGTATTTGCATTACTGACTGAAACCTCAAACCCCACTCGGTTGTGAATACTGTGCATGATAAGCAGCTGGGTGTGTGCTAAGAGTCTGCTTCTACACAAAAAAAATGGCTCACCCTTTCCATCTAATGCAACTGTGAAATCACCAGAGCAATACGCAATAAATCTCTGCCTGTAATTCCTCTTTGCACACAGAGTCATGTTTTCACATTAGTCACAAAACGAAATTTCTTTGCCAATTTGAAAGCACACTTACTTTTCTTTTTTTTGGCAAGTGATAAACACTTTTACAGACTGACACATTTTGAATCCACTTTTTAGATTCTTAAAAAAGCACATGTCCAAACTGCTTTTTCAGACTAGCACCATGTGTAACCTGGGTGACTGACTACACTCCAGCAAGGGCAACCAGCCTTAGTGATGCTAAATGTATTTGCATTACTGACTGAAACCTCAAACCCCACTCGGTTGTGAATACTGTGCATGATACCAGAGGATAAGCAGCTGGGTGTGTGCTAAGAGTCTGCTTCTACACAAAAAAAATGGCTCACCCTTTCCATCTAATGCAACTGTGAAATCACCAGAGCAATACGCAATAAATCTCTGCCTGTAATTCCTCTTTGCACACAGAGTCATGTTTTCATATTAGTCACAAAACGAAATTTCTTTGCCAATTTGAAAGCACACTTACTACTCTTTTTTTTGGCAAGTGATAAACACTTTTACAGACTGACACATTTTGAATCCACTTTTCAGATTCATAAAAAAGCACATGTCCAAACTGCTTTTTCAGACCAGCACCATGTGTAACCTGGGTGACTGACTACACTCCAGCAAGGGCAACCAGCCTTACTGATGCTGTATGTATTTGCATTACTGACTGAAACCTCAAACCCCACTCGGTTGTGAATACTGTGCATGATTCCAGAGGTTAAGCAGCTGGGTGTGTGCTAAGAGTCTGCTTCTACACAAAAAAAAATGGCTCACCCTTTCCATCTAATGCAACTGTGAAATCACCAGAGCAATACGCAATACATTTCTGCCTGTAATTCCTCTTTGCACACAGAGTCATGTTTTCACATTAGTCACAAAACGAAATTTCTTTGCCAATTTGAAAGCACACTTACTTTTCTTTTTTTTGGCAAGTGATAAACACTTTTACAGACTGACACATCTTGAATCCACTTTTCAGATTCTGAAAACAGCACATGTCCACACTGCTTTTTCAAACCAGCACCATTTGTAACCTGGGTGACTGCCTACACTCCAGCAAGGGCAACCAGCCTTACTGATGCTGTATGTATTTGCATTACTGAGTGCAACCTCAAACCCTTAAAGTATTCCTTATTTTTACCAGTACACCTTAATTTATCGTGAAAACATAGTCCATATTATTTTACATGTTCCTCACATTTAAATTTCTCCCAAAACAGAAAATGATAAACACAACTTCAACAAAAGGAATTCCATTTCTATTATTCATTTCTTAATTTACCATATACATCCCCTCTCAAACTCTAAACTCACCTTTAAAATTAGTTAGTTGTGAAAGAAATGTGGCACTCAAACAGCAGATTATCAGAGCCAGGATCTCTGTTCTTTACACCTCTCTCCTCTCAGCAGAACCAGATAATGGCAAACTTTCCCTCTCTTTTTCCACACATATACATGTTAATTTCAAATCTCAGTGCTTCCCCCTTTTTTTCAAATGTAATCACACATTTCTATTGGTTGAAAACCCAACCCTTTTCCAAAAGTACCCTTCCCCCAACTTGACTTCTGCCTAGTACCCTTCCCCCAACTTGACTTATGCCTGCTACCATAGCAACAGCTCATGGAACACTGCTGTGTGGAGTTAGGTCAGAAGTTCACAAAACAGTGTTTCAATTCCACAGAGCAAGAGTGCTTGACTTTTCAAACCTAACAGCAAATCCATAGTACTGTTCTTTGGTAACACATTTTTCTGTACCAATACAAAACATGCTTCTATTAATTTACACATACAGCCTAGTTTTTAAAATGCGAAGTGGGTCGCACACCGCTCGTCATACTAGCAAATAGCCCCATAGGATTCTGGAGGATGTAGTGACAGCGGCGGGTACACCTATGCCACGAGTAAAAAGTTTAAAATGCCATCCCTGGACACGTGTTTCGAGGTAATTGCCTCTCGTCAGCAGGGAGCAGGTACGTATGCGGGGTGCTGTAGACTGCCAAAAATTATCAGGTCTAGTACCTATCACGGCGCGCGGGTGCGGGATCCGGGCTCGTCAACCCATAGCTCAGGGAGCTTTAAATACAAAATGCGAAGTGGGTCGCACACCGCTCGTCATACTAGCAAATAGCCCCATAGGATTCTGGAGGATGTAGTGACAGCGGCGGGTACACCTATGCCACGAGTAAAAAGTTTAAAATGCCATCCCTGGACACGTGTTTCGAGGTAATTGCCTCTCGTCAGCAGGGAGCAGGTACGTATGCGGGGTGCTGTAGACTGCCAAAAATTATCAGGTCTAGTACCTATCACGGCGCGCGGGTGCGGGATCCGGGCTCGTCAACCCATAGCTCAGGGAGCTTTAAATACAAAATGCGAAGTGGGTCGCACACCGCTCGTCATACTAGCAAATAGCCCCATAGGATTCTGGAGGATCTAGTGACAGCGGCGGGTACACCTATGCCACGAGTAAAAAGTTTAAAATGCCATCCCTGGACACGTGTTTCGAGGTAATTGCCTCTCGTCAGCAGGGAGCAGGTACGTATGCGGGGTGCTGTAGACTGCCAAAAATTATCAGGTCTAGTACCTATCACGGCGCGCGGGTGCGGGATCTGGGCTCGTCAACCCATAGCTCAGGGAGCTTTAAATACAAAATGCGAAGTGGGTCGCACACCGCTCGTCATACTAGCAAATAGCCCCATAGGATTCTGGAGGATGTAGTGACAGCGGCGGGTACACCTATGCCACGAGTAAAAAGTTTAAAATGCCATCCCTGGACACGTGTTTCGAGGTAATTGCCTCTCGTCAGCAGGGAGCAGGTACGTATGCGGGGTGCTGTAGACTGCCAAAAATTATCAGGTCTAGTACCTATCACGGCGCGCGGGTGCGGGATCCGGGCTCGTCAACCCATAGCTCAGGGAGCTTTAAATACAAAATGCGAAGTGGGTCGCACACCGCTCGTCATACTAGCAAATAGCCCCATAGGATTCTGGAGGATGTAGTGACAGCGGCGGGTACACCTATGCCACGAGTAAAAAGTTTAAAATGCCATCCCTGGACACGTGTTTCGAGGTAATTGCCTCTCGTCAGCAGGGAGCAGGTACGTATGCGGGGTGCTGTAGACTGCCAAAAATTATCAGGTCTAGTACCTATCACGGCGCGCGGGTGCGGGATCCGGGCTCGTCAACCCATAGCTCAGGGAGCTTTAAATACAAAATGCGAAGTGGGTCGCACACCGCTCGTCATACTAGCAAATAGCCCCATAGGATTCTGGAGGATGTAGTGACAGCGGCGGGTACACCTATGCCACGAGTAAAAAGTTTAAAATGCCATCCCTGGACACTTGTTTCGAGGTAATTGCCTCTCGTCAGCAGGGAGCAGGTACGTATGCGGGGTGCTGTAGACTGCCAAAAATTATCAGGTCTAGTACCTATCACGGCGCGCGGGTGCGGGATCCGGGCTCGTCAACCCATAGCTCAGGGAGCTTTAAATACAAAATGCGAAGTGGGTCGCACACCGCTCGTCATACTAGCAAATAGCCCCATAGGATTCTGGAGGATGTAGTGACAGCGGCGGGTACACCTATGCCACGAGTAAAAAGTTTAAAATGCCATCCCTGGACACGTGTTTCGAGGTAATTGCCTCTCGTCAGCAGGGAGCAGGTACGTATGCGGGGTGCTGTAGACTGCCAAAAATTATCAGGTCTAGTACCTATCACGGCGCGCGGGTGCGGGATCCAGGCTCGTCAACCCATAGCTCAGGGAGCTTTAAATACAAAATGCGAAGTGGGTCGCACACCGCTCGTCATACTAGCAAATAGCCCCATAGGATTCTGGAGGATGTAGTGACAGCGGCGGGTACACCTATGCCACGAGTAAAAAGTTTAAAATGCCATCCCTGGACACGTGTTTCGAGGTAATTGCCTCTCGTCAGCAGGGAGCAGGTACGTATGCGGGGTGCTGTAGACTGCCAAAAATTATCAGGTCTAGTACCTATCACGGCGCGCGGGTGCGGGATCCGGGCTCGTCAACCCATAGCTCAGGGAGCTTTAAATACAAAATGCGAAGTGGGTCGCACACCGCTCGTCATACTAGCAAATAGCCCCATAGGATTCTGGAGGATGTAGTGACAGCGGCGGGTACACCTTTGCCACGAGTAAAAAGTTTAAAATGCCATCCCTGGACACGTGTTTCGAGGTAATTGCCTCTCGTCAGCAGGGAGCAGGTACGTATGCGGGGTGCTGTAGACTGCCAAAAATTATCAGGTCTAGTACCTATCACGGCGCGCGGGTGCGGGATCCGGGCTCGTCAACCCATAGCTCAGGGAGCTTTAAATACAAAATGCGAAGTGGGTCGCACACCGCTCGTCATACTAGCAAATAGCCCCATAGGATTCTGGAGGATGTAGTGACAGCGGCTGGTACACCTATGCCACGAGTAAAAAATTTAAAATGCCATCCCTGGACACGTGTTTCGAGGTAATTGCCTCTCGTCAGCAGGGAGCAGGTACGTATGCGGGGTGCTGTAGACTGCCAAAAATTATCAGGTCTAGTACCTATCACGGCGCGCGGGTGCGGGATCCGGGCTCGTCAACCCATAGCTCAGGGAGCTTTAAATACAAAATGCGAAGTGGGTCGCACACCGCTCGTCATACTAGCAAATAGCCCCATAGGATTCTGGAGGATGTAGTGACAGCGGCGGGTACACCTATGCCACGAGTAAAAAGTTTAAAATGCCATCCCTGGACACGTGTTTCGAGGTAATTGCCTCTCGTCAGCAGGGAGCAGGTACGTATGCGGGGTGCTGTAGACTGCCAAAAATTATCAGGTCTAGTACCTATCACGGCGCGCGGGTGCGGGATCCGGGCTCGTCAACCCATAGCTCAGGGAGCTTTAAATACAAAATGCGAAGTGGGTCGCACACCGCTCGTCATACTAGCAAATAGCCCCATAGGATTCTGGAGGATGTAGTGACAGCGGCGGGTACACCTATGCCACGAGTAAAAAGTTTAAAATGCCATCCCTGGACACGTGTTTCGAGGTAATTGCCTCTCGTCAGCAGGGAGCAGGTACGTATGCGGGGTGCTGTAGACTGCCAAAAATTATCAGGTCTAGTACCTATCACGGCGCGCGGGTGCGGGATCCGGGCTCGTCAACCCATAGCTCAGGGAGCTTTAAATACAAAATGCGAAGTGGGTCGCACACCGCTCGTCATACTAGCAAATAGCCCCATAGGATTCTGGAGGATGTAGTGACAGCGGCAGGTACACCTATGCCACGAGTAAAAAGTTTAAAATGCCATCCCTGGACACGTGTTTCGAGGTAATTGCCTCTCGTCAGCAGGGAGCAGGTACGTATGCGGGGTGCTGTAGACTGCCAAAAATGATCAGGTCTAGTACCTATCACGGCGCGCGGGTGCGGGATCCGGGCTCGTCAACCCATAGCTCAGGGAGCTTTAAATACAAAATGCGAAGTGGGTCGCACACCGCTCGTCATACTAGCAAATAGCCCCATAGGATTCTGGAGGATGTAGTGACAGCGGCGGGTACACCTATGCCACGAGTAAAAAGTTTAAAATGCCATCCCTGGACACGTGTTTCGAGGTAATTGCCTCTCATCAGCAGGGAGCAGGTACGTATGCGGGGTGCTGTAGACTGCCAAAAATTATCAGGTCTAGTACCTATCACGGCACGCGGGTGCGGGATCGGGGCTCGTCAACCCATAGCTCAGGGAGCTTTAAATACAAAATGCGAAGTGGGTCGCACACCGCTCGTCATACTAGCAAATAGCCCCATAGGATTCTGGAGGATGTAGTGACAGCGGCGGGTACACCTATGCCATGAGTAAAAAGTTTAAAATGCCATCCCTGGACACGTGTTTCGAGGTAATTGCCTCTCGTCAGCAGGGAGCAGGTACGTATGCGGGGTGCTGTAGACTGCCAAAAATTATCAGGTCTAGTACCTATCACGGCGCGCGGGTGCGGGATCCGGGCTCGTCAACCCATAGCTCAGGGAGCTTTAAATACAAAATGCGAAGTGGGTCGCACACCGCTCGTCATACTAGCAAATAGCCCCATAGGATTCTGGAGGATGTAGTGACAGCGGCGGGTACACCTATGCCACGAGTAAAAAGTTTAAAATGCGGCCAATCGGATTTTTGTTTATATTCAGGCTCCCTTGAGCCGGTGGGGCTGACGAGCCCATGGCTACGCACCTGCGCGCCTTGAGTGGTACTTTACCTGAGAATATTTTTTGGCAGCCTACGCAGCAACCCTACTCACATACCTACTCCCTGCTGACGAGAGGCAACTACCTCGAAACACGTGTCCAGGGATGGCTAACGCGACACTCAGTTTCATTTTAAACTTTTGGCATAGGCGTACCCGCCGACGCTACTTCATGGACCACATTTCTTTGGGGTAACACGCTGGTAGGACTAGCAGAGTGCGGCCAATCGGATTTTTGTTTATATTCAGGCTCCCTTGAGCCGGTGGGGCTGACGAGCCCATGGCTACGCACCTGTGCGCCTTGAGTGGTACTTTACCTGAGAATATTTTTTGGCAGCCTACGCAGCAACCCTACACACATACCTACTCCCTGCTGACGAGAGGCAACTACCTCGAAACACGTGTCCAGGGATGGCTAACGCGACACTCAGTTTCATTTTAAACTTTTGGCATAGGCGTACCCGCCGACGCTACTTCATGGACCACATTTCTTTGGGGTAACACGCTGGTAGGACTAGCAGAGTGCGGCCAATCGGATTTTTGTTTATATTCAGGCTCCCTTGAGCCGGTGGGGCTGACGAGCCCATGGCTACGCACCTGCGCGCCTTGAGTGGTACTTTACCTGAGAATATGTTTTGGCAGCCTACGCAGCAACCCTACACACATACCTACTCCCTGCTGACGAGAGGCAACTACCTCGAAACACGTGTCCAGGGATGGCTAACGCGACACTCAGTTTCATTTTAAACTTTTGGCATAGGCGTACCCGCCGACGCTACTTCATGGACCACATTTCTTTGGGGTAACACGCTGGCAGGACTAGCAGAGTGCGGCCAATCGGATTTTTGTTTATATTCAGGCTCCCTTGAGCCGGTGGGGCTGACGAGCCCATGGCTACGCACCTGCGCGCCTTGAGTGGTACTTTACCTGAGAATATTTTTTGGCAGCCTACGCAGCAACCCTACACACATACCTACTCCCTGCTGACGAGAGGCAACTACCTCGAAACACGTGTCCAGGGATGGCTAACGCGACACTCAGTTTCATTTTAAACTTTTGGCATAGGCGTACCCGCCAACGCTACTTCATGGACCACATTTCTTTGGGGTAACACGCTGGTAGGACTAGCAGAGTGCGGCCAATCGGATTTTTGTTTATATTCAGGCTCCCTTGAGCCGGTGGGGCTGACGAGCCCATGGCTACGCACCTGCGCGCCTTGAGTGGTACTTTACCTGAGAATATTTTTTGGCAGCCTACGCAGCAACCCTACACACATACCTACTCCCTGCTGACGAGAGGCAACTACCTCGAAACACGTGTCCAGGGATGGCTAACGCGACACTCAGTTTCATTTTAAACTTTTGGCATAGGCGTACCCGCCGACGCTACTTCATGGACCACATTTCTTTGGGGTAACACGCTGGTAGGACTAGCAGAGTGCGGCCAATCGGATTTTTCTTTATATTCAGGCTCCCTTGAGCCGGTGGGGCTGACGAGCCCATGGCTACGCACCTGCGTGCCTTGAGTGGTACTTTACCTGAGAATATTTTTTGGCAGCCTACGCAGCAACCCTACACACATACCTACTCCCTGCTGACGAGAGGCAACTACCTCGAAACACGTGTCCAGGGATGGCTAACGCGACACTCAGTTTCATTTTAAACTTTTGGCATAGGCGTACCCGCCGACGCTACTTCATGGACCACATTTCTTTGGGGTAACACGCTGGTAGGACTAGCAGAGTGCGGCCAATCGGATTTTTGTTTATATTCAGGCTCCCTTGAGCCGGTGGGGCTGACGAGCCCATGGCTACGCACCTGCGCGCCTTGAGTGGTACTTTACCTGAGAATATTTTTTGGCAGCCTACGCAGCAACCCTACACACATACCTACTCCCTGCTGACGAGAGGCAACTACCTCGAAACACGTGTCCAGGGATGGCTAACGCGACACTCAGTTTCATTTTAAACTTTTGGCATAGGCGTACCCGCCGACGCTACTTCATGGACCACATTTCTTTGGGGTAACACGCTGGTAGGACTAGCAGAGTGCGGCCAATCGGATTTTTGTTTATATTCAGGCTCCCTTGAGCCGGTGGGGCTGACGAGCCCATGGCTACGCACCTGCGCGCCTTGAGTGGTACTTTACCTGAGAATATTTTTTGGCAGCCTACGCAGCAACCCTACACACATACCTACTCCCTGCTGACGAGAGGCAACTACCTCGAAACACGTGTCCAGGGATGGCTAACGCGACACTCAGTTTCATTTTAAACTTTTGGCATAGGCGTACCCGCCAACGCTACTTCATTGACCACATTTCTTTGGGGTAACACGCTGGTAGGACTAGCAGAGTGCGGCCAATCGGATTTTTGTTTACAGCCTAGTTTTTATTCTAGAATGGTATGAAACAGCCAATCAGTTCTTTTTTTTTATACAAAAAATATGTATGCCTCCATTTCCAAACTGTCTTTCATTTCTTTTTACCATTCTACTGAATTTCACCTCCTGAGTGCATCCATTTCTCCTTTGAAGATGTTCACAGTGTGGATTGTAGGGCACAGCTATGTCTTCTGGAGTGAAAAGTATGCAGAGAAAACAGATATGGTGAGAGACCTTGCTTTGCCAAATGTAGACATTAAATGGATTGGTCAGAGAGGGTTAAAGTGGCACCAATTGATGCCATTGGTGAAATCCTTCATGTAAATCCAACACCCTGACCTCATAATAGTGCACTGTGGTGGCAATGACCTAGGCACTTTGACTGGGGTAGGTCTGGAAATGCTTATGAAGGACACCTTTGCACAACTGTTTTCACTTTTCCCTAAAACTGCCTTTGTCTTTTCTAACATATGCCAAAGGCAAAAATGGAACTGGTCCAATCATTTTTGTCCGCAGATTGACAAAGCAAGAAAGCACGTCAACAAATCTGTTTCTGCTTTCCTCAGAGACTATGGTATGGGTTCCATTTACCACAACAACTTGCGTTACGACATGCAAGACATTTATAGAGGAGATGGTGTGCACTTCAATGATGAAGGGAACAGAGTCTTCCTCTTGAACCTTAGACTCTGCATCGGTACTTACTTGTAGGTACCACTAAAAAATCAAATCACTTCATAAACACAACGGCTCTTTTTAGAGCCCCCTAATATCTAAACTCTTAAATCTGAATTTCATTTCTTTTTTTTTCTTTTTTTTTCTACCGTACGCGTACGTTGAGCTTACCGTACGCGTACCCCGCAATTTTTTTTAAAATCAATAAATGTTTTCTTTGTACTTTTCTGTCCTTCTTTGACCCCTTTACAAATGTTAGGGGGTCTGTAACTCTCTCCCTTGCCCCCTTTTCAAGATATCACCCTTTTTTTTCTGAGTGAAACACACGAAATGGCGGCCGCCGCTTCCTGGTTTTGACCGATTCGAATGTTTACTAAGATCTAACAGCCAATCAGAATCACGCTCGCGCACGCCACCGTACGCGTACGGTAAGCGCACCGTAAGCTGGCTCAGATATATATATTGATTTAAAGGCTATTTTCTCTGAATCTACTGAACAGATTTACACCAAATCTACAAAAAGCACTTCCTTGACCTGAGGACTACCTCTCTGCCAAATTTCAAGTAATTCTGTTCAGCCGTTCGGGCTGTAGCTGTGTCTAAAGGTCCTATGGAAAAATGCATGGGAAAAACGCGTTTTGGGACCCCCCTTTTATCTCAGCCCCCGCTTGACGAATCCCCCCGAGACTTTCAGGGTAGGAGCGGAGCATAGCGCCCCACCTATTTTGAAAGATTTGCGAGGATTCGTCGACCGGCGCCAAAGTTATTCCAAATAGAATGTTGCGGATTTCCTATGGAAACGTGGTCCTAACTATAACTACCTACTGGCGACCGCCAGTAGGTAATATATATATATATATATATATATATATGTTCCCACGAAGTTGCTCCTGCCGACAGTCAGGGACCCGAGGAAGGTGGCGCACACACCGGCGGAGCACGCCGGTAAAACAATCAAATTTCAAAGAAGTCACTGGTAGTGCGCTCTCAGTAAATGCACAACAGGACACTCCAAAGGATCCAAGGGTGTTTAATTACGACGCGTTTCGACTTACAGAGAAGCCTTGCTCACGTAATACAACAGTGCATTGAAAAACACCTGACTGATAAAGCTACAAAAGCTAGGCATGGAAAAAGGACTTTGAGTTATTTGACCAGCTCTCATCAGTTGTATTATGTTGTGGTTTGAACCTCTTACATATTGGCATGTGGAGAAGAGTACTGTGATTTTTAACAGTATTTGTCTAGTACTGTGATTGTCTTATATCTGCATTCACTCATTCATGTTTTTACAATGTGTAACTATCACACTATCACTTGCTGGCATTTATTCAACAGTTTTGCCAGCATATCACGAATATGCCAATAGATGCAATCACTTCACGTATCGAGGAGGTGTGTTCAATTGTGTCAGTAGAAACAGACGAGCATTTTCAAATGCTTGGCTACACTATGTAGCAATTCACCATCGTAAGATGTCTGCCGTTTATGTTTTTGTGGTGATAACATGCTTCTTTTGGGATTGATACCATGGAGTTCATTTGATATTACAATTCAGTTGAGCCACTTAACATGACGCACGACAGTATGACTTTAACATTGATGTCAATATATGGCGTTATTTTTATATTAACTCTGGCCATATACATTGGTGAAGTTTAACCATTCAAAGATGTCTGCTGTCAGTAACACATTATGGCAGCTGTTGTCCTTTGTCCATGCCTAGCTTTTGTATCTTTATCAGTCATGTGTTTTTCAATGCACTGTTGTATTACGTGAGCAAGGCTTCTCTGTAAGTCGAAACGCGTCGTAATTAAACACCCTTGGATCCTTTGGAGTGTCCTGTTGTCCGTTTACTGAGAGCGCACTACCAGTGACTTCTTTGAAATTTGATTATTTTACTGGCGTGCTCCGCCGGTGTGTGCGCCACCTTCCTTGGGTCCCTGACTGTCGGCAGGAGCAACTTTGTGGGAACGTTTTGAATAGAGGACAGCACTTGGACCGGGCATGTGCTACTTTTTTCGGGAGCGGATGCGAGTGTATACACCGAACATTGGAGGTAAGCCTGGGATTATTATGCTGGCAATCGGGGGTTGAGAGGGCGGGTTGATCTCCGGCGGGCGGGTTACTCGTTCTCTCCCCCGTGTTATTAGCCGACGGACCCAGTGAACTTTGGCACATTTACGTGTGGTCATTATTATCCTCCCATTTTATAATATATGATCGGAACCGCAGTAATCATTTGAAATACGGAGGCGGTTCTTCTGGCATGTTGTTACACTCGCATAAACAGACATGCAACATGGGCATACTCTGACGTGTGACATCGTGAGTATCCCTGACATATTGTCTCGTACTGCACCTCTTTAACAGCTATTATTATCGCAAGGCAGAAGGAACCTGCATTTGTACAGGGGTTATGCTGACTGTACAGGACACCGAAGGCAATCCAAGGGTGCAGTGCACCATGGAAGAGGAGGATGAAAGGAGGGCAGCAGCCCAAATCCTGTTTACACGCAGATAAAAAAACCCAAATATTACGGTGACGATGGTGGCACCTTCCCAAACTATAGAGGACAAAATTAAAACTTTGGAAAAACTTAAAAAGACAGAAATTTCTAAATGGTGGGAAGCGATTTTGCTGCAGAACTACATAAATCAGGAGATGATCCCCAGAGGCCTGCGGATCTTTACCACACCCGCTTATGAGACACCGAATGCGGCGATGTTGAAAGAATGGTCTGACAATTACGCACTCAGCTCTAGAAGAATGCTGGAGATTTTGGTTAAATTTGCATGGATTGATAGAGACCTCATCCTCAAACAGATCCAAGAGGTACGGGATGATCTTAGCAAACTATCTGAAGGTGACACAGTGGACAAACTTTGCAACAGCATGAAGGATCGTCTAAAAAAATATGAAGATGATATCAAAGCACGCAAAGAACGCAAACTTAACCGTGATTACAACGATTATGATAGCGGCAGAATTTTGACCTTTAGCCGTAAATATGATCACCTTTATAAGGATAAAGAACCAGTGATGACTACTTCCATCAACACTGATGAAAGACAAATGAACTCAATTTCCACAGCCAGCGAAACTGAATCTGATGTTTCAGTGGAAACATCTTCCAACATTGATTCTACAGCACGTCCAGTCAATTTTTTAGAGGAATATCATCATCTACGCCGGAGCAGAGGGACGAAGCAGGACACTCCGGCATTGAGAACACGTGGACAGAGGAGCAGAGGCCGGGGAAGAGGTCGGGGAAACGTAGAAACCATTGAAAAAGAATACAGCAGCGATGGCAGAAGAGGCAGAGCAAGGGGCGGCATGGGAATCAACAATGCACGCTCCAGAAGAGCCCATTGATGGACAGTGACATGGTAAATAAGACCATCATCAATCTATCCAAGAGGGTGATAAATGAAACCGAGAAAAGGACTTTATGTTTAGGACTTTCCTTTTGTCCCTCTAAATCATTTAGCTATACTGATGCCAGAATAGATTTTTTAAGTTCATTAGAAAACTGAAACTTAAAAAATGGCATAAATTGAAGAGACTAGGGGAGACTAGAAAAACTAGGACACACACGCCCAGGGACTTTGAAAACATCAATGTGGGCGATATTGACACCCTCATTGATATGATTCAATTAAATCAGAATGAGACCATAGACACCACTGAGCAACTCACTCATACTTGTGAGCATATAGGCCTTGTAACTGACTCCAGTGCTTCTTCAGGTTTTAGACCTAAATCTACATTTTTTCCCACATTACCTTATGACACCATTGACACTTTCCATGAAAGTGTCGGTAAGGCTTTATGCAACTTTAGGGATAGGAGTAAGGGTCACACCTCTTCCAGGAACAACCTTTCATTCTCTCAAAAACAGGCACTTAAGTCACTTATGGATGATACCGACTTTGTCATCCGCCCAGCAGACAAGGGTGGCAATGTCGTAATCATGGATAGGGACAAGTATATTGCTGAAGCACACAGGCAACTCAATGATGTCAGATATTATGAGACCATCAGCAGTGAAGGTTATAATAATAGCATTACTGAACTGTGGGATAAACTCACCATCTGGAAAGACAAGGGCATCCTCGAATGGGAGGAATTTAGTTACTTGAAGAATGACTTTCCTATCCTGCCAGCCCTATATCTGCTCCCTAAACTTCACAAGGATTCCATCAATCCCCCAGGACGTCCCATTGTGTCCTCCAGAGGGAGCGTATCAGAACACATATCTAAATATGTGGATCACTTCCTTAGGGACAATGTCATTCGTCTTCCCAGTTACATCAGGGACACTAAAGATTTTCTTAACAAAATAGACGGTCTTGAATGGGATGAGGAGTTTCTCATGATTACTCTGGATGTACAATCTTTGTACACCATTATTGATCACCAGCAAGGACTGGAAGCCTGTGAACACTTCCTTAAATCCAGACCTGCCCATTTTAGAGAACACAACAAGATGATATTGGAAATGACTAAATACTGTCTTTCCAACAACATCTTTCTTTTCAATGGTGTTCTGTACCGACAGACTGTAGGTACAGCGATGGGTTTGTGCTTCGCTCCCAGTTTTGCGAACCTATTTATTGGGTACTGGGAGGAAGAGATTTTTACCAATCCTGAGTGGAATGTTTATCTTGGTCATGTCTGTATCTGGATGCGCTACATCGATGACCTGTTCATTGTGTGGAAAGGAGATCAACAGGAAGCGATCCAGTTTATTGACAGGCTCAACATCAACAATAGGAACATTGTTCTCACAAGTAACATCAGCAAAACTCATGCTGAGTATCTTGATGTCAGTTTGGACATAAAAAACAAGAAAATCAACACTACTCTTTTTAGGAAGAGCACAGCAGGGAACAGTGTTTTACATGCCCTCAGCAGCCACCCTGAGACACTCAAATGGAGTATCCCCTACGGGGAGTTACTGAGGGCCAGGAGGAACTGCAACACGGAAGGGGCGTATCAACTAGAGAGTAAAGAAATGCTGGCCAGATTTAAAATCAGAGGGTATCCCAACTGGGTATTGCAAAAAGCCAAAAAAAGAGCAGATGCAATGCCCAGAGCTCTCACTATAAGTGAAAGGGAGACTGAATCCCCTGACAGCGATGACGACAACACCCGTTTGATCTTGACCTACAATTCTGATTCCAATAACATCAGGAAAATATTGGCCAAGAATTGGGACATTCTCAAATGTGACCACACGATTGGCAAACTCATGTCTGATAGGCCCACCATAACGTACAGGAAGGGTAAGAGCATTAGGGACATGTTGGTCCGCAGTGATGTCACCATCTATCCCAATAGACATGAGCATGGCCTACAGGGATTTTTTCCTTGTGGACACTGCAAGGCATGCAAGAATAGCATGTTTGTTAAGAACATTTCTTACAATGGTATCACCAAAGAAATTGCACAATTCCTTACTTGTAGCACCACTTTTTTTATCTATGTTATTGAGTGCCCATGCAAACTTTGGTACATAGGGAGTACCACCCTGTTGGCTAAGAAACGTGTACTGGAACACTATCGAGCCATTACACACAATGACGATAAGTATCCAGTGGCCCGTCATTTTAGGGATGCACATTTCTCTAATCCAGCCCTTTTGAGATTCTTTGTCTTACAACAGATTACCATCAATCCCAGGGGTCGTAACAGGGTACTTAAATTGAGACAAAGGGAGTCTAAGTACATTGTGGACTTTCAGACTAAGGTACCTGGTGGGCTGAATCAGGATGAGGAGCTGGCGAGACATCTTAGAGAATAGTAGATGATCCAGCATGTTCCCTGTATGCTTTGTCCGATAAGCCTTCCTAATCTTTGAGCAGTTACAATGTATTTGTGATGTATTCTTCTAACGTGTAATTCATGATTTCTCTCCATGTGGCAGATATGTGCTTTAGTGAATATTAGCATGTTGTTTATTTCGTATATACATACATTTTCTCATTATTCTATCACTTTTTCTTTTTACAGGAGGAAAGGAAGGGGCCCAGACACTGGCACGTTCACTTCACGAGCAACCTACCCTTTTCCCCTTTTCCTCACTGAGCTCCATGACTGGAAGGCTTCTGAGAGCATGCATGAAGTACTACTTGGCACTAGCCATTATATATACTTTGAGTTATTTGACCAGCTCTCATCAGTTGTATTATGTTGTGGTTTGAACCTCTTACATATTGGCATGTGGAGAAGAGTACTGTGATTTTTAACAGTATGTGACCAGACATGGGGACACTTGTCCTCTGAGTGTAGTTCTCATGTGCAGAGTGCCTTGAGATATGTGGCACCGGTGACTATCGACATATGCATATTTTATGCATGCACGCACTCAATGTTGCTTTTTTTTTTTCCGCTTTACAGGGTGTCTCAACTATGATGATTATGTGATTAGTTGCGCATTAAATACGATCTTATGACCAGTATTTGTCTAGTACTGTGATTGTCTTATATCTGCATTCACTCATTCATGTTTTTACAATGTGTAACTATCACACTATCACTTGCTGGCATTTATTCAATAGTTTGCCAGCATATCAGGCCTATGCCAATAGATGCGTTCACTTCACGTATCGAGGAGGTGTGTTCAATTGTGTCAGTAGAAACAGACGAGCATTTTCAAATGCTTGGCTACACTATGTAGCAATTCACCATCGTAAGATGTCTGCCGTTTATGTGTTTGTGGTGATAACATGCTTCTATTGGGATTGATACCATGGAGTTCATTTGATATTACAATTCAGTTGAGCCACTTAACATGATGCGCGACAGTATGACTTTAACATTGATGTCAATATATGGCGTTATTTTTATATTAACTCTGGCCATATACATTGGTGAAGTTTAACCATTCAAAGATGTCTGCTGTCAGTAATACATTATGGCAGTTGTTGTCCTTTGTCCATGCCTAGCTTTTGTAGCTTTATCAGTCATGTGTTTTTCAATGCACTGTTGTATTACGTGAGCAAGGCTTCGCTGTAAGTCGAAACGCGTCGTAATTAAACACCCTTGGATCCTTTGGAGTGTCCTGTTGTCCGTTTACTGAGAGCGCACTACCAGTGACTTCTTTGAAATTTGATATATATATATATATATATATATATATATATATATATATATATATATATATATATATATATATATATATATATATATATATATATATATATATATTACCTACTGGCGGTCGCCAGTAGGTAGTTATAGTTAGGACCCCTTTTCCATAGGAAATCCGCAACATTCTATTTTGAATAACTTTGGCGCCGGTTGACGAATCCTCGCGAATTTCTCAAAATAGGTGGGGCGCTACGCTCCGCTCCTACCCTGAAAGTCTCGGGGGGATTCGTCAAGCGGGGGCTGAGATAAAAGGGGGGTCCCAAAACGCGTTTTTCCCATGCATTTTTCCATAGGACCTTTAGAACGAGCTACAGCCCGAACGGCTGAACAGAATTACTCAAAATTTGGCAGAGATGTAGTCCCTAGGTCAAGGAAGTGCCTTTTGTAGGTTTGGTGTAAATCTGTTCAGTAGATTCTGAGAAAATAGCCTTTAAATCAATATATATATCTGAGCCCGCTTACGGTACGCTTACCGTACGCTTACGGTAAGCTTACGGTACGCGTACGGTGGCGTGCGCGAGCGCGATTCTGATTGGCTCTTAGATCTTAGTAAACATTCGAATCGGTCGAAACCAGGAAGCGGCGGCCGCCATTTTGTGTATTTCACTCTGAAAAAAAAGAGTGAAAACAAGGAAAGGGGGCAATGAGGAGAGTTACAGACCCCCTAACATTTGTAAGGGGGTCAAAGAAGGACTGTAAAGTTCAAAGAAAACATTTATTGATTTTAAAAAAAATCACGGGGTACGCGTACGGTAAGCTTACGGTAAGCGTACGGTAAAAAAAAATAAAAAAAAATAAATGAAAAGCAGATTTAAGAGTTTAGATATTAGGGAGCTCTAAAAAGAGCTGTTGTGTTTATGAAGTCATTTTTTTAGTGGTACCTACAAGTAAGTACCGATGCAGAGTCTAAGGTTCAAGAGGAAGACTCTGTTCCCTTCATCATTGAAGTGCACACCATCTCCTCTATAAATGTCTTGCATGTCATAACGCAAGTTGTTGTGGTAAATGGCACCCATACCATAGTCACGGAGGAAAGCAGAATCAGATTTGTTGACGTGCTTTCTTGCTTTGTCAATCTGTGGACAGAAATGATTGGACCAGTTCCATTTTTGCCTTTGGCATATGTTGGAAAACACAAAGGCAGTTTTAGGGAAAAGTGTAAACAGTTGTGCAAAGGTGTCCTTCATAAGCATTTCCAGACCTACCCCAGTCAAAGTGCCTAGGTCATTGCCACCACAGTGCACTATTATGAGGTCAGGGTGTTGGATTTGAATGAAGGATTTCACCAATGGCATCAATTGGTGCCACTTTAACCCTCTCTGACCAATCCATTTAATGTCTACATTTGGCAAAGCAAGGTCTCTCACCATACCTGTTTTCTCTGCAAACTTTTCACTCCAGAAGACATAGCTGTGCCCTACAATCCACACTGTGAACATCTTCAAAGGAGAACTGGATGCACTCAGGAGGTGTCTTTCAGTAGAATGGCAATATGAAAAGAAAGACAGTTTGGAAATGGAGGCATACATATTTTTTTCAAAACAAAAAGAACTGATTGGCTGTTTCATACCATTCTAGAATAAAAACTAGGCTGTATGTGTAAATTAATAGAAGCATGTTTTTTATTGGTAAAGAAAAATGTGTTACCAAAGAACAGTACTATGGATTTGCTGTTAGGTTTGAAAAGTCAAGCACTCTTGCTCTGTGGAATTGAAACATTGTTTGGCGAACTTCTGACCTAACTCAACACAGCAGTGTTCCATGAGCTGTTGCTATGGTAGCAGGCAGAAGTCAAGTTGGGGGAAGGGTACTAGGCAGAAGTCAAGTTGGGGGAAGGGTACTTTTGGAAAAGGGTTGGTTTTAAACCAATAGAAATGTGTGATTACATTTGAAAAAAAGGGGGAAGCACTGAGATTTGAAACTTACATGTATATGTGTGGAAAAATAGAGGGAAAGTTTGCCATTATCTGGTTCTGCTGAGAGGAGAGAGGTGAACACAACAGAGATCCTGGCTCTGATAATCTGCTGTTTGAGTTTCACATTTCTTTCACAACTAACTAATTTTAAAGGTGAGTTTACAGTTTGAGAGGGGATGTATGTGGTAACTTAAGAAATGAATAATAGAAATGGAAATTGTTTTTGTTGTAGTTACACATGGTGGTTTCATAATGTGTCAGCCTGTAAAAGTGATTTTCACTTGCCCCGAAAAAAAAAAGAGCAGTAAGTGTGCTTTCAAATTGGCAAAGAAATTTCGTTTTGGGACTAATGTGAAAACATGACTCTGTGTGCAGAGAGGAATTATAGGCAGAGATTTATTGCGTCTTGCTCTGGTGATTTCAAAGTTGCATTAGATGGAAAGGGGGAGCGAATTTTTTGGGGAAGAAGCAGAGTCTTAGCACACACCCATGTGCTTGCCATGTATAGTCATGCACAGTATTTACAAGCGAGTGGGGTTTTCAGGTTTCAGTCTGTAATGCAAATACATTCAGCATCAATAAGGCTGGTTGCCCTTGCTGGAGTGTAGGCAGTCACTGAGAATACACATGGTGGTGGTCTGAAAAAACAGTTTGGACATGTGCATTTAAATAAATCAAAAAAAGTGGTTTCATAATGTGTCAGTCTGTAAAAGTGATTTTCACTTGTAAAAAGTGATTTTCACTTGCCCCGAAAAAAAAAAGAGCAGTAAGTGTGCTTTCAAATTGGCAAAGAAATTTAGTTTTGGGACTAATGTGAAAACATGACTCTGTGTGCAGAGAGGAATTATAGGCAGAGATTTAAAGCGTATTGCTCTGGTGATTTCACAGTTGCATTAGATGGAAAGGGGGAGCGAATTTTTGGGGGAAGAAGTAGAGTCTTAGCACACACCCATGTGCTTGCCATGTATAGTCATGCACAGTATTTACAAGCGAGTGGGGTTTTCAGGTTTCAGTCTGTAATGCAAATACATTCAGCATCACTAAGGCTGGTTGCCCTTGCTGGAGTGTAGGCAGTCACCGAGAATACACATGGTGGTGGTCTGAAAAAACAGTTTGGACATGTGCATTTAAATAAATCAAAAAAAGTGGTTTCATAATGTGTCAGTCTGTACAAGTGATTTTCACTTGTAAAAAGTGATTTTCACTTGCCCCGAAAAAAAAAAGAGCAGTAAGTGTGCTTTCAAATTGGCAAAGAAATTTAGTTTTGGGACTAATGTGAAAACATGACTCTGTGTGCAGAGAGGAATTATAGGCAGAGATTTATTGCGTATTGCTCTGGTGATTTCACAGTTACATTAGATGGAAAGGGGAGCGAATTTTTGGGGGAAGAAGCAGAGTCTTAGCACACACCCATGTGCTTGCCATGTATAGTCATGCACAGTATTTACAAGCGAGTGGGGTTTTCAGGTTTCAGTCTGTAATGCAAATACATTCAGCATCACTAAGGCTGGTTGCCCTTGCTGGAGTGTAGGGAGTCACCGAGAATACACATGGTGGTGGTCTGAAAAAACAGTTTGGACATGTGCATTTAAATAAATCAAAAAAAGTGGTTTCATAATGTGTTAGTCTGTAAAAGTGATTTTCACTTGCCCCGAAAAAAAAAAGAGCAGTAAGTGTGCTTTCAAATTGGCAAAGAAATTTAGTTTTGGGACTAATGTGAAAACATGACTCTGTGTGCAGAGAGGAATTATAGGCAGAGATTTATTGCGTATTGCTCTGGTGATTTCACAGTTACATTAGATGGAAAGGGGGAGCGAATTTTTGGGGGAAGAAGCAGAGTCTTAGCACACACCCATGTGCTTGCCATGTATAGTCATGCACAGTATTTACAAGCGAGTGGGGTTTTCAGGTTTCAGTCTGTAATGCAAATACATTCAGCATCACTAAGGCTGGTTGCCCTTGCTGGAGTGTAGCACTCTGGACATGGGCTTTTTAAAAAATCTGAAAAGTGGTTTCATAATGTGACAGTTTGTAAAAGTGATTTTCACTTGCCCAAAAAAAAGAGCAGTTTGTGTGCATTCAAAATTGGCAAAGAAATTTCGATTTGTGACTATTGTGAAAATAAATGTAGTAATATATTTAAATACAATAAAGGATTTTTTTTTTAGTTTTTTTCAGGTATTGCTGAAGAGCAGTGAACAAAATTTAAGATGCCTACAAAATCCAGAGTTCAAAAAACGCTAAAAAAAAAACTATATTTGAAGACAACTGGAGGACCAAAGTTAGTAGAAGATGCTCATGTTGGGAAAAAGAAAAAATCTTCTGGTAAGCAGAAAAAACAATTTCTTAAAAATATATTCAAAACAAAGAAAAATGTACAAAATGTCTGTACTGGAAAGAATGTTACAAAAGGAAGAGAACAGGAAAAAATTGAGAATTTAGTTAATGCAAATATACCTTCTGCAACTGAAAAGATTTACATAAACAGAAAAACAGCGTTTAAAGAGATACGTAGAAAAATGTTTCAGAGAAGAGTTATGTCCAATTTGATAAAGGATGTGAAGAAATATAAACAAAAGGCAAAATATTACAAGAGAAAAAAAGAAATTGAAGCCATTGCAGCAAAGGCATTAGAATTAAAAAGGAAACTATTCATATTAATTTTGAATAGGATGCGTACATTAGACAAAATGGTTAATGTACTGAAATCACATAGCAAAAGGAAAAGAGTAGTGAACAGAACAAACTTTTGTAAAGTGTTTTTAGGAAAGTGGATGCATAGTTCAAGTAGTGAACCTTTTTTTAATGAAGAGAGCTATTTTCAAAGTAATAGTTTGCTGCATGCAGTTGACACCAGAGGTCGTTCATACGAAGTAACAAATGGTTGCATAATGGAGAAGGAGATAATGGTTCCAAGAGATGAGGTACAAGTGATGGCAGATGAGGCAATGGGGAGACGTCCTAAAGCCCCAGTGTACACTTGGAATTGTAGTAGTATTTGCACTGTGCGTCAGGAATCTATTGACAAATTTCGAGAGTTTCTAAGAGAATATAGTAAAAAAAGTGTAAAACAGAAGATTAAGGTGCTTCAAAGTCTGGATCCATGCAGAGTGAGAGAGAATACTGGTTTGCAGGGTCATTCTCTGGCTTGTCTATCTAGAAAAGTGTGCAATAGTGTTTTCCATCATTTTAGGATGCTGGCTGTTCATAATACTGGAATGAGAAAGTTTGTGAGACGGTTGTATTTTGCCAAAAGTCCAGCAATAAAGTTAAATGAATTGAATAGGGCTCTGTTCCGAGGAACGGTATCAGATGTAGAGAAGGTTGTTGATGAAATTCAGTTTTGTTACTTTGGTCCTGAACAAAACAGTGCAGAGAAGGACACAGTAAATGAGGAAGAAGTGGAAGAGAATGTAGAACCTTCTGTAAGTAAGACATTTAATGATCACATAACAAAATTTGCAATAGTCTCTAATGAAAGACCAAATGTTACTTGTATTTGTTGCCGCAGAACTCATTATAGAAAACAAACTAGGAATGTTGATCTCTACAGAAAGAGTGAAAATGAAGATAATTATAAGTGGAAGGATTTTGCCACATATATATTTCTAGAAAATTGTTTTGAATTGGGTGAAGATCAGCGTATTTGTAAATACTGTTACAACAAGTTAGAGGAAAATAGAATGCCGACCAGAGCTGTACATAATAATTTAGAATTGGATGCTATTCCTGCTGAACTTTCTGAATTAAATACATATGAGTCTATACTCATTCAATGTGTTCATCCGTTCCAGACCATAGTACGTATGGAGCCCAAAACTGGTAAATTACCTCCTTCAGATTTACTGAGAGGTTTAAAAGGTAGAGTGGTGTATTTGCCCTTGGATTTGAAAAAAAATATGGAAACTATTGATGCGGATACTTTGGAAACTGAACCATTAATTATTCTGGTTAATGGTGTACCTACAAAGAATAAGAAGATTTGGCAGGAGCTGGTAGATGTGCGGAAAGTACAAAGAGCAAATTTGTATTTGAAAAAAAATAACAAATGGTATGAATCAATTTATATAGAAGAAGAAGAAGAAGATTTTCAAGAAGACACAGAAACACCAACTGGACAAATTGAAAAAGTGGACAAGTCAAAGGAAGAAGAAATTTATGAACATTTTAGCATACATCCTCTTCATTCGAAAGAAGTTATGGGAGACAATATTGATCTCTTTCAGATGAAGAAAGCAAAAGGAACTCCTGTGAGTGTATGGGAGGAGAGCTTGGAAGCTCGATGTTTTCCTCAGCTGTTTCCTAAAGGAAAACGAGGACGATACGATGAACGTCCAGAACAGATTCCAGCTTCAGAGTATCGGACTACAAGACTATATGCTGAAGATCCCAGATTTCGACAAAGTATTCCTTATTTGTTCCATCTTTTATTTGAAAGCGACTTGTCTGCACTGTCGTATGCAGTAAATCACATTTTAAAAAGTGGAGTACATTTACAAAATGTGTCTGCTAAGGATTTTATGGAGAAAGTGCAGCACCGAGATGATCATTTGGAAACACAACTGATCAATCTGATGGCTTGTCAGCGTGGGACAAATGAATATTGGTACCGACGCCATGGTGAACTAAAATGCATGTTACGGAATTTAGGAACACCAACATGGTTCCTTACCCTAAGCTGTGCCGAGTACGCTTGGGATGATTTACTGGATTTTCTACGAGAGGCCAATTCAAACATTAAAAACATCGAATACAAGACAGCAGGAGAACTGTGCTCATTGGATCCGGTTAATGTTTGCAGATATTTCAATCATAGATTTGAGGCTATGATGTCCTTCATCTGCAATAAAAAAAATCCACCCCTTGGAGAAGTAGTGGATTTCTTTTGGAGAAAAGAGTACCAGGCAAGAGGTGCTCCTCATATTCATATGCTGTTGTGGATCAAGGATGCCCCAAAGTTTGGAACAGATGCTGATGAAGCAGTGTTATCTTACATTCAAGAATATGCAACATGTGCTATACCAAAAAGCACAGAAGAGAACAAGTTAAAGGAGCAAGTTTTACGTTTCCAAAGTCATCGGTGTGGAAAATACTGTCGACGGAAATACAAGAGCAAAGAAAAATACTACACTAAATGTCGATTTGGATTTCCTAGACCTGTTCTTTCAAATGGAAGAGTCAACAGTTTTATGTCAGCTGTGAGACATACTATCACAAGAAAATCACCTAAGAATACCTACAACCTTAAAAGAAAAGAAGAATCAAAAAATATAAATGACTACAACCCAGTCATTTTATCCATGTGGAATGCTAACATGGATATACAGTATGTAGCTGACAATTCCATTGCTGTGGCACGATATGTAACGTCTTACATTACGAAATCAGAAAAAACAGAATTGAAGGAAATGTGGGAAGAGATTTCTCACGAGAAGACTGTCAGTAAGAAGCTGTACAGTTTCAGTTTGAAGATGTTATCGCATCGAGAAATTGGATCCTACGAATGTTCAGATAGGTTATCTTCTGCAAGTCTCTACTCGAAGTCAAGAAGAATAATTTGGGCAAGTTTAGGCCTTGCAGCAATGAGAAATCGGGTACTGAAATCTGTAGGAGAAATTGAATATTTGGTCGAGAATGACCCAGAAAGTACAGATATATTGAAAACAAACATGTTGGACACATATTACCCAAAAAGAAGTCATCATCTTGAGAACATGTGTCTCTATGAAGTGCTGCAGAACTACATTTATTCAAGGAAAGCCGCAGAAGACATCAATAATGGAAAATATAAAGTCGTTGGTGAAGAAGGATGTTTGGTGAAGCAAACAAAAGGAAGTTTGATAAATCACCGGAAGCTGAGTTGCGACACTACTGACAAGAAAGAATTTTACTACTTGGCTCTTTTACAGTTGTTTAAACCATGGCGTACAGAGGATTAACTACTGGGAGAATTTCAAAGCTATGAAGATTTATTTAATGCTTGCAAAGACAGCATACAATGCAATACATTCACAACTTATCTGCAAATGTTAAATGAAGAAATTGAACAGGAAACTACAATTGCAGCAGAAAGAGCTAGAGACAGTTCTCAGGACAGCCAAAGTTCAGGAACACACAGTCAAGATCCCCTAGGACAACCAATCATTGAAAATGAAGCATCAATAGCCATGAATGAAGTGGAAACGGCTATGAATCAAGCTCAAGAAGAATTTATAGACTTAGAAAATTTGGAAAGACAACTGAATCAAGAGCAGCAACAAATTTATGAAGAGATCAAAAACAAAATTGATCACGGATTTCTACATGTAAAAAAAGAGTGCTCATGCACATCATTTCATCCAATCAGGATGTATGTAAGCGGACAAGCTGGAACTGGAAAAAGCTTCCTAATAAAAGTCATCAGAAGCTACCTACAGCAAAAAACGGATTCTACTTTGTCTTGTGTGGTTACTGCTCCAACTGGGTTAGCAGCATATAACATAAAAGGAATCACCTTACATCGTTTGCTAATGTTACCAGTGGAGCATGAGAACAAAATACAATTCAACAAGCTAACTGGAGAAGCATCCTTGGAAGTTTCAAGAGTATTGAAGAAGATGCAAGTTCTCATTATTGACGAGGTGAGCATGGTATCAAACCTAATGCTTGCCTTTGTGCATTTAAGAATGCAGCAAATTTTGAAGACAGACTATGACATGTTATTTGGTGGAAAACACGTCATAGTTTTTGGAGATCTTTTGCAACTTACTCCAGTTAAAGGACAACCAGTGTTTAATACTGTGACACATGAAGACACGAAGAAGTCATTGGGAAGCATCGGAAATACAAATATTTGGTCCTTCTTTGAGTACAAGGAACTTACTACTAATATGAGGCAAGCAAACGATGAAGAATATGGAAGTATTCTGAAAGATATCAGGATTGGACTACTGACAGAAGTTGGCAAAAAAGCATTACAGAGTCGGCTGCTACATAATTTATTTCCAAAGGAAGAAATAGTTGCAGAGAAGATATACAAGAACATTGCAGAAAACAAAAGTGTCATCTGCTTAATGCCAACTCTACGTGAATGCTCAATATTCAATGAGGAGCTTTTGAAATTGGAAAAGGAAGAGATCAGGAAATTGGAAGCAGTGGACAAAATTGAGGATGGAAGAATTACTGTCACAGTAACAGGCAAACTGAAAAATAAATTGGACTCACTAGAGAAGAACATCTCCAAAACAGCTGGATTAGAAAAAAATCTATATGTTTGCATGAACTGTAGAGTGTTTTTAAGGAGAAATTTGGATGTTGAGAAAGGTTTAGTTAATGGAGCGATGGGAAGAGTTGTGGGTTTTATTAATTACCAGAAAAAAGAAGGAGTTGAATGTTTAAAAATAAAATTTGATCAGATAGATGAAGTTAAAGATATTTGTCGTTGTACAGTTCGTTTTATGCTTGTGAAAGACTTATATGTACGTAGGAAGCAGTTTCCGTTTTCTCTAGCATATGCTGTAACTATTCACAAGTCTCAAGGATTGACTGTAGATTGTGCATTTGTGAACATTGGTTCAACTGTGTTCAAAGAAGGTATGGCATATGTTGCTTTGTCACGAGTCAAAACATTATCAGGTTTATTCATGATAGACTTTGATGAGTCAAAAGTTAGTGCTGATACAAACTGTGTAAAAGAGTATAATAGATTAAGAAGAAGCTATGCTCCTCATTTAGGTCAGTATCCTGTGTTGGAGAAACGTGTAGTTTCTCGTAAAAGAAAAAATGAGAATATCTGTAGTGAAGATGTAGAGAAGAGGAAAAAAAAGAGGAGTGATGTAATTGCAAGCAAAAAGAAAAAGGAAAATGAAGAACAGGTTGTAGGATGTCATTTTGAAAATAGCTCTGGTGTCAACTGCTACGCAAATGTAGTGCTGAATGTTGCATTTTATCTGGAAAGTTTGCAAGAGCAGATAATAGTAAATCAGGGAAAAAGATTCTGTTCAGAGCTGAGTCTCCTTTTTCAAAAGCTGAGTAAAGATAAAACTCAAATAGAAAGTGCTACTGACATTAGAAAACTTTTAGATGTATGTTCAGGACGAACACAGTTTTCTCAAAATGAACAGCAAGATGCACATGAATTTTTGATGTATTTTCTTCAGGTAGTGGAAGAAGAAGGAGTTCCCATTGACATTTTTTTTGGTCTCTCTTATAAATGGGAACATAGTTGTGATAATTGTTATAATATATGTGGCTCTATTGTTGATAATGAAAGGTTTATTTATTTGACATTGCCAGAGAGTAAAACAGTCACTTTTGCAAAATTAGTTAAAGATGCTAATCATAGCATGAAATGTGGTGAGTGTAATTCTGACATGTTTTCAACATTAATTTTAAAGGAATACGGACAGTATGTAATTTTAATGATGCAACGATGTAGAGCTGATGGTTCAAAATTGGATACTTTAATAAAGAAGTTTACAGGACAGCAATTATCAATTTCAGGAAAAACTTTTTTAACTGTTGCAATAATTTTCCATGATGGACCTACTGTTACTTCTGGACATTACACAGTTTATCTTAAATGTGAAAAAGGCTGGACACTGTGTAATGATTCCCAATTGATTTTCAAACAACGTTTGCCTTTTGATTTAGCAAATTCCTATCTAATCTTCCTGAAACCTAAATTTTAGAGAGACTTGGCAAGATCTGGACAAAACAATTTTACCATTTTACTGGATTACCATTGCAATTTTGTAAAAAAAACATTTTTTAAATTATCATTTGGCCTAATGGAAAGATAACCAATTGTAATGTGGACTTTTTTAATTTTTAATGAAACTTTGAAAAACCAATAATTTAGAGATTATCGGTAACTTCTGCACATTTTAAATTTTGGAATATTATTGGACTGCCATTGGAAATGTTTTCAAAAATGTTTAAAAAAATTACTATTTGGCCATGTGGAAAAGTAACCAATTCTATTGTGGACTTAATAAATTATTCAAAAAATTTTCGTGAACCAAAATGTTACAGAGAATCGGTGAGATCTGGACAAATTAAACTTTAGAATTTTATTGGATTACCGTTGGAAATTTATTCCAAAAAAAAATTTAAAATTACTATTTGGTCTAAAGGAAATGAAATCAGATGTATTTTGGAGTTATTTGAGATATAATATTGTGATTATACTTCTGAAACAAACATATCAGACGGTATTTTAAAGAAATAACTATTGGTATTAGATGATATTTTTTTTAAATATTATGCTTTTCTATAATGTTAAGTTTAAGTAAAAAGAGATTCTGGGCTTTTTTATTACAATCTTTGTGATTGTTATTTTTTTTTGCCCGCTGTAAAATGATGAATGCAATTGCTTTCACAATTTATAGTGAAATGCAATATATTCTGAAAACAGCAAAAATAAGGCGAAAATATTTTTTGGAAAAAAATGTAAATGTGTGTACTGTATTATAAAATGTTTTTAAAATATTAATACTTTTTTCTTTTTTTCCAGATAGATATAGAAAATTTTCGAAAACTACAAACATTTTTAAAACTATTTTTTTAAAAAACAAATGAATAAATATTTTTTCAGTGAGTATGGTAAGTCAATAATAATAATTGTAGTCTCTCAAGGACAATGTAATGTGATAAATGATTTTTAGTGTTTTTAAAAAAAAAAAAAAAAAAGTACGCGCACCGTACGCGTACGGTAAAAAAAAAAATAAAAAAAAGTTTTTAAAAACATATGTAAAAAAAAGATGAAAAATAAGGTTGGCTCTTAAAAGAACCGTTGTGTTCATGCAGGGACAGAGGAAAGGAAGCATGGGAAAATTATTCAAAGCGACAAATGTGCTGATCTATTTTGTTGTTCACTAGGGAAACACTGGTCTCCCTATGGCAAATTAGATCTTTACAAAATGTGCAATGAATATCAACCTTCCGAAAACGAGGGTTCATTTCCAGAGGGCCAGCAAAAGGAGATTCTCCCCCCACAGATGAAGGGCTCACCTGACCTGCAGAAGAAGGAGTCAGCCCTGCAGATGATGGTTCAGGCTGAGCTACTGTGGATGTACTGGCTCGTCTTTCTGAAGAGTTACCTCCAAAAAGATGACCATGTGTCCTTCTGTGTACATCCTGGAGGTGTCTCTTCATGGTGTGATTCCCAAAGGAATACTTCCTGTTAGGATTACCTCTAGAAAGTACACGCTGACACAGCTTACAAGTCACTAAGGGAGCATTTACCTTTTGCTGGCCTTCAGGAAAAGTAAAATAATCCCATACATAAGAGGGCTTTTGTTTCCTCGATCTCTGCCTCAAGACAGTGCTGCTAGTGCTAGCCTCACTCTCAGAAGAGCTCTGCTTTTCTGCCATCGTATCCCAAAGACAAACCAGCTCCTTCTCCCAAGGGATCACAAGCAGAAATGAGGGGAATGGGTGTGGTGTAGGAGAGTTCTAGAACTGAAAGTAGTTTCAACCAATCAAAAGTTGTGTTTCATGATCACATGACCTACCGTACGCTTACGGTACACTTACGGTACGCTTACGGCAAAAGTGCGCATGCGCGTAAAAAAGACGCGCTTGCGCGCATGCGCATAACAGTCACTACCCGACACTTCCGCGTAACGTGCGCGTGTGGCGTAAGCGCGCACGCGTCCCACGCGCAGTACGCGCGGCAACGCAAAGTGCGTAACTATACGCAAGCAGCGTAGATAGATTACGGACGTTGCGTAAACCGTACGCTTACCGTAAGCTTACGGTACGCGTACTAAAAAAAATATTTTTTTTTTAAAAAAAGTACTGCAAATAAATTTTACATGTTTATTTTTAAAAATATATTTAAAAAAACATATTAAAGAATTTTAAAAATTTAATCATAGTCTTTATAAAAGGTAAGATAATTAAATTAAAAATATGTTAGAAAAAAAAAAAAAAATTAGCATTTAAAAAACCTTGCAAATTCACTGAAAAAACCATGGGTTTCACACACGTTATAGTTAGGAATTAGCATTTAAAAAACCTTAGAAATTCAGTGAAAAAACCATAGGTTTCACACACGTTATAGTTAGGAATTAGCATTTAAAAAACCTTAGAAATTCAGTGAAAAAACCATAGGTTTCACACATGTTATAGTTAGCTGGACATTTTACTCGTAAAAAACCAATGAAATTGCCCCGTTATAGTTAGTTCAGCTAACTATAACTTGCGCGCCCGCAATGCACTGCTGATGACGTCACATATTACATCACTCATGACATGGTCAGTGACATCACTCATGACATCACTGATGACATCTCAAATGACATCACTGATGACATCATCCTTGTAATAGAGTGGTAGACCTCCTCTCACCCTAATATAACCTTTGACACACACATTCAAAAAAAGAGACTAAAATTTACAAAACAATGGACATACCAATACCAGTTACAACAACCTCTTCAGTAATTCTAAGATCCACATACACATCCACTCATTCACCAACAGTCCAATACAGTCACTCATACATGTACTCACTCATCATATGTACTCATATACCTATACATCCTGTTACACAATGCCACTCATGCATAGAGTTACTCACACACATAGTCACTCGTGCTAATAAAGAATCAAACATACATTTACTTGCATATACAGTTATACACACACCACCATACTTACTTCTACGGAAACTTACACATACTTAGTCTTTTAAACAATCACTTATAGAAACACATACTTATTCATACAGGAACACTTCCAATCTCTCACCCTTGCATATACTCACATATATACACCAATAGTCACATATACTAGTTTAAAACATATGTAGTTACTCATAAAGACACTATTGAGACAGTCATTCACTCACTAACACACCCATACACACACTCATCCACCCATGCAGTCCTGCACACATGGTCTGTTCAACACATACAAACAGTGAGTCACTCATTCATGCACCTATGCACTACGTAATACCCCCCACCGAACCATGCAGACACTCAGACTGATACTCAAAAAACCAACTAATAACCTATATAGACACCCATGTTGCTACTCACCAACCCATGCAGCCACTTATACACAAAGTGAGAGACTGATACAGATATATACATATTTAAACATTACTCACTAAGCCATGTATTCACTAAGATACACTTAATCAGTCAGTTAAACAATCAATTTTTCAAAAACAAATCATCCATTTAGACACTTATATACCCATTTATTCTTCCATCGACCTTGAGATATACATAAATAAAACATATTTAATTTTCAGAAAAACACACATTCACTGGATGATGTCATCAGTGATGTCATCAGTGATGTCATTTGAGATGTCATCAGTGATGTCATGAGTGATGTCACTGACCATGTCATGAGTGATGTAATATGTGACGTCATCAGCAGTGCATTGCGGGCGCGCGAGTTATAGTTAGCTGAACTAACTATAACGGGGCAATTTCATTGGTTTTTTACGAGTAAAATGTCCAGCTAACTATAACATGTGTGAAACCTATGGTTTTTTCACTGAATTTCTAAGGTTTTTTAAATGCTAATTCCTAACTATAACGTGTGTGAAACCTATGGTTTTTTCACTGAATATATATATATATATGTATGTATTTGTTGGACTTGGCCCTTTTTGCGGGTCATCCCTAAACTTTTTGCCATTCTCCTAGCCTTTTCTGTCATGGTGTTGATGGTTTTAGGACTCTAGACACTTTGGCACTGCTGTTCAGTATAAAGTGTGTATGCTCTCTGTGGTAAATATGGCAAGATTGATCTTCACCTGTTTGGCCTATTTAATTTACCTGTCAGTGTCTTGTAAAGTGGTATCTCATATACCCAGAGCTGGTAAATGAATGCTACTGGTGGGCTTGCAGCACTGATTGCGCCACCCACCAAAGTAGCCTTTCAAACCTGTCTCAGGTCTCTGCCATTTCAGGGCCTGTGCGTGCAGGGTTACTGCCGCTGTGACGTGGCACCTAAAGAGTGCGCCATGCGTGTGACCCCTCTTTTACTGCATGTCAGTCACCCATAAGGTAGGCCCTAGCTAGCCCTATGGGCAGGGTGCATTGTAGGTAAAAGGTAGGACATGCACCTTAAGTGTGTGACATGTCCTGGGAGTGACAAACAGCCATTTTGGTTTCTCACTACTGTGAGGCTGCACTTTCATAAGAATGCAATGGGGATTCCCTGATAAGTGTTTCTGTAGTAATTCCTGATATGAGAGGAGCAGCGTGGTCAAGTTTGGTATGTTTGGAATAGTAATAATAAATGCTACGCAATGGTGTGCGCAGATTCATTGTAACTATTTTAGAAATGCCACTTTTAGAAGTTACGTTATGTTATGTTAAATACATTTTATATTGCGCACAGCTACCCAACAAGGGTTTTCCAGCGCAAGCCTGAAGGAACAGAAAAGAAAGAAAGTAAGAGATTATTGATTAAACAACCAGGTTTTTAGAAGTTTACGGAATTTCATATGTAGCGTTTCTTTGCGAATCGCTGTGGGAGAGAATTCCACAAGGATGGGCCAAGATAAAAGAAAGAGCGATCACCCATTCTTGTAAGTTTGATCCTAGGAACCACAAATTTTCCTGAGTCGTGGAACGCAACAGGCGAGAGGGCTGGTAAGGATGGACTAAAGTTTGCAAATATTGAGGAGCAGTGCCCGCCTTGAACTTGAACATATAGTTCAAGGCTTTGAATTTTACACGATTTTCAACTCTAAGCCAATGCAGATCTCTCAAGGCACGTGAGGTGGAAGACATTCTTGGGATCTTGCAAAGCAATCTGGCGGTAGAATTCTGTACCACCTGAAGCCTCCGTAACACCTCCTTATTAGCTCCCAAAAAAAGTATGTTCCCATAGTCCAGTCTAGATGTTACAAGTGCCTGGATTTTTTGGGTAGCACTAGGGAGCATCCAGATAATTTTCTTCAACCATTTTAAAATTGTGAAGCAGGTGGCTGCAACTTTTACCGCTTGTTATTTCATTGATAATTTGGCATCAATGATGACTACCAGGTTGCGGACTTGGGAGGTGGGCTGAGGTAAAAGGTCCATTGCGCTGGGCCAGTGTTGGGGGCCCCAAAGATCTTTGTTTTTCCCCAGAATCAGGATCTCAGTTTTTTTGCCATTGAGTTTAAGTTGATTGGTTTGCATCCAAGATGCAATGTTACTCAAACCCACTTGAAGAATTGAAGGTCCCGGCAGCTTTTCCGTAGAAAGGGAGAAAATGATTTAGGTGTCATCGGCGTAAGAAGAGAGACAACCCAGCCTCTTCTGCAATTGTCTGCCAAAGGTTGAACATACACATTAAACAGAAGAGGACTTCGAATCAACCCTTGGGGTACCCCATAGGGGGAAGAATGGATTTTGGAAGTAGCCCTAGATGAAAAAACTTGAAAAGTCCGCTTGGATTAAAATGAAGAGAGCCAACCAAGTGCTGAACCGGCAATGCCAAGAGACTGCAAAGTTTTAATGAGCACGGTGTGGGACACCATATCAAATGTGGCGCTCAAGTCGAGCAACATGAGGGCCACTGTGTCTCCTATATCCAGACGTTGCCGTAGCATTTCGGTGACTCCAAGAAGGGTTGTCTCAGTCGAGAAACCCGCTCTGAAGCCTGACATAGAAAAGTGTAGGAAGTTGGAGGATTCAATCTACTGAGTTAATTGTAGATTTACATGTTTTTCCAAGATTTTAGAGAAAATTGGGAGCAGGGAAATTGGCCTAAAATTAGATAACTGGGCAGGATCAGCATTAGCCTTTTCAGGAGAGGAAGGACCATGGCATGTTTCCAATCAGGCAGGACCATGGCCTCTTGCAATGAAGCATTGAGTAACTCCATAACAAGCTTCATGGATGGCAGACCAAGCTGTTGTAGTACTGGGGCAGTAAGGAGATCACAAGGAGATCCTGATTTAATGCTACCTAAGATTTTTTTCAAAGAATTAATATTAAGAGGTGTCCACGATTCCAATTTAATGGAAGGTTCAGCCATATAAGTGAGCTCAGAGGAGGAAACTAACTGAATAGGGACCATTGGCCTAGTTTAATCAAGTGTCAGGTATATTGTTTCCACTTTATTTATAAAAAAGTTAGCAAGAGTGTCACATTGTAATTCATCTAAAATAGGGGAAGTAGGCTGTGTATCTGAGGCGTCTAGTTTTTTAACCATTGTAAACAGAGTACGTGAACAGTTCTGTGCATCAGAAATAGTGGAGGAAACATATTCCGCTCGAGCTGATTTACATAGAGCTTGATATTCTTTTAGAGTGTTTTTATATGTCATTTTAGCATCAGATGAAAAGTTCTTCCTCCAACCTCCCTCCAACGCTTTGCATTTGCTTTTTTCAATTTTTAGTTGTTCCGTAAACCAAGATGCGGGGGGACGGTGGTTATACAATTTTTTTAATGGAAAGTGGAAGGCAATGATCAATGGCATTAGAAATCTAATTATGTATAGTTTCCAAAGAAGTGATCGACATTTGATCAATAGTAGGGGCACTACTGGACAAAAATTGTTTAAAGGCTTCCAAACCCAATTTACCCCAGTTTCTGGATTGTGATTGAATTCCAGATGCAGGTGTAAACAAATTCACCGGAGCTGTACAGAGGAACTTGACAGCAAAATGGTCTGACCAACATTGGGGAAGAGCAGGAGGACATTGAATGTGGATAAATTGGAAAAAATGGGATCTAGTAGATGGCCTGCCGTATGCGTCGGGCCATTATTACAAAGCAGTAGATTCATTGCTGCCAGATCCGAGATCAATGTGCTGCTAATTGTGCACTCAGTATTATCAAGATGAAGATTTAAATCACCTAGAATGGTAAAATTAGCCATTTTAAGTAGGTAGGGAGAGCGATTGAATCTGGGAGTGACGAAGCCCAAGGACCGGACGGTCCTAGGGGCCGATAAGCTAAAATACCAGAAAGAGTGAATTGAGATGTCAAGTCAAGGCAAGTATGAATAAAGCTGCTTCACAACCAGCAAGAGGCAGATCTTCAATTTACATGAGTAGGATTTATTAAAAATTATAGCAATACCTCCTCCCACCCTTAGGTCTCTGTCCTTTCTAACTATTGCATAATTGGGGCGTGGCTTGGCTGCGGAGCGGAATGGCTGCCTGAACGCGCAGCTCCGCCGATCGAGTGAATTAATCCTTCATTTATCGGCATTGCAGGTGCTGGAGCTCGGCCCTTTCGACCCCGATCAAGAGCGCTTGGTAGCTGCCTTCTCCGACGGAGTGCCTGGGCCCGAGACTGGAGCGACGGCGCAGATCTGCCGTGGAGCTGGTCGGCGGTGGTGCAGCCTGCTACGCACGCGGACGCCGGGCACTTGCGTAGGGCCGGTTCCGTGGTGACGGCGCGCTGCGGTGTGCGGGCCGCTGCTGAGGGCGCTGTTCCCTTGCTCGCAACCCCCCCGCTGGCGGAGTGGTGATACGGCTCAGGCACAAGTATAGTGCTGGGACGTTGCCTGCTGTGACGCGGGGAAGTGTACCGGCGACTCCAGAGCGCTGCGGACACGTGGACTTCCAGAGGGCGGAGTGGCTGGACCCCGGATCGGTGCCCTGAGCGGGTTGTTGCCGTGCCTGGCCTGGAGCGACGTGGGCTTGCCACGTGCCTGCGGGGTGCCCGCTCTCCAAGATCCAACGACACGGCGTGTTGCCCGCGACGAGCAAGAGCCCTGCGACGGGGGCCCGGAGGAGGCGGTGGACCTCGGGGCCTACCTGCCCCCCTCCGCGGGGTCTGGTTGGGACACGGGCTGCTTCTGAGGACCCGATCGCTGCGGTGACCCCGCTGGTTGGGCAAAGACTAGATGGAGCTGGCGCAGACTGGCTATCGATTGGACCGATGGTTGCCCGCGCTGGTGCGCTGATATGAGCGGGTGAGCGAACCGCGTGGGTCTGCCTGCTGAGACTGTGTGGACTGGACGAGAGGCGACTCGGGCTTGCGGGTGCACCCCGTAGCGGGCCCATCTTGTCTGACCTGGTCCCCTAACTTGCGGAGGCGGTGGCTCTCTGGCCTGCTGTGGGGGCCTGCCCGACGTATACTCTGCTGCGGGTGCGTGGAGCGAGGTGCCTGGTGTGGGGCAGAAGACTAGGGCCTACGGGTGTTTATTCACTGGCCGAGCGGGGAGGCGATCATGGGCAAACCAGATACACGCCAACCGAAAATCACATTCGACAAGACAAAGCAAAAAGCCTCGGACCAAGACTCTAGAGACTCTGAAGCGGCGCACCCGGAGAGGAGTGGCCCACCTGAGGCCGACATCAAATCTATGTTCCAAGAACTGAAGGAGGGCCTGCGGGGCATCGATTGCAAAATGGACGCGCTGGCGGCACGAATGGACGGCATCACAGCACGTATGGACAAGCATGAAAGTAGAGTGGAAGCGCTCGAGACCCGTGTGGCCGACACGGAGGAGGGTCAAACCGACATGGTTAAACAAATGCGCGGTATGGACAAAGTTCTGGAGCTAATACAAAGGAAGAATGAGGACTTGGAGGCGCGGTCGAGGCGCAACAACGTTCGCATCACAGGGGTGGCGGAAACAACAGACATTAACAATATGGAGCAGTATATAGAACAGATGCTGAAGGACTTGTTCGGATCTGGCCTGTCCGGGATGTTCCTTGTGGAGAGAGCGCATAGGACACTGGGGCCCAGGCCTAAGCCGGGAGCGCCGGCCAGGCCAATTATTGCGCGCGTCCTGAATTACAAAGACCGTGACACGGTGTTGCGTATGGCTAGAGACATACCGGACCTGCAGTACAAGGGCAATCACATCGCCATCTACCCGGATTATACTATGCAGGTGCAGGCGGCTCGCAGAGAATTCATGCCTGCAAAAATTTTTTTTCAACAAACAGGAACAAAATACTCCCTGATTTACCCTGCGAAGCTCCGGGTCCAGGGCCCTGGCAAACCGTCTTTCTTCCTAGATGCGAAGGCGGCGCTACAATACGCTAAACAACTTGCAAAGGAGCAGCGTAATCAACCGCCTGCTGAGGGCCAAGATCGTCAGGACAGGCTAAGTGACGTTGAGTAAATGCATACGTTATCTGTTTGCTGCTCTGTTGTTGGCTTATGAGATGCACCGATTTGGGGCGCATAACTTGTCCGTTGTAGGCTGTATTCCGCTTCCTGGGCAGTGAGGGTCATATAACTCACTACGTTTCCGGGGGGGAGGGGGTCTTTGAGCCGGTACCCTGAGCCGGCACTCGATCACCCTGGCATAAGTACAGGGCTAGTAGACGGCCAACCTGCGTACCTCAGGGGATGATTCCCAATCACTTGCTATTGTTGTTGGGTTTAGTCGTGGGTTTTATGCCATGGCGGGTAGTTTGGGGGGTTAATGCACAACCTGATTGGGGGGTTGGAGCGGGCGGGGGGTGGGATCACCGGAGTTTGGGGGGTGGTCATGGGGTAGGTTTGTTTTGTAGAATAGGGTCAGAGGAAGGGAATATGATTACTATACCGAATGCTAAATATGCTGTGCTGCACTGTCGAAATCCACGCTGCTTATTGTACTATGATTGCCCACGTACCATGTGGCCTGCTGTCCTGTTGTGTACTACTGTGCGCCTCGTCTGGAGGGGGTTGGAGGGTATGTCGTGTGATTTGGATACACTGTCTGATTGTAGCTGTCTCAGGTCCCTGTCAATATGGCGAACATAAACTGCCATACCTGGAATGTGAGAGGAATGAATGATAGACGCAAGGCTAGGTTGGTGCAGACATACTTGCATAGAAAAGAAATAGATATCTGATTTAGTGGACAATGCGGCCCAAATGCTGAGACATCACAGATGGGGGGAGATAGTGCATGCCTCTTACTCCACCTACTCGAGAGGTTCTGATAAGGAGGGGTCTCCAGTGGACGACTCATGAGGTGCTCAGGGATGAGGGAGGCCGGTATGTGTTGCTTGTGGGCACGCTGTGTGGCATGCGGCTGATATTGGTGAATGTGTATGGTCCTAATGACGATAACCCAGATTTCTTTGGAGAGTTATGGCATGTAGTGCGGGCGCGGGGCCCGGCGGCGATCCTGTGGGGGGGGGACTTCAATGTGGTGCTTTCAGGTAATATGGATAGGCAGGGCGCTGCGAGAGAACACCACCCTAGGGCGTCAGAAATGCTGGGCTGTATTATGCAGGAGACGGGAATAGTGGACACTTGGCGACTACTGCACCCCGCGGATCGAGCGGGCACCTGTATCACGGCTCACAGAGCCGCCTGGTCCAGGCTGGATTACTGGCTGCTCTCCAGAGACCTGCACTCGTCAGTGCGATCGGTGTCGCATATGCCGAGATCATTGTCCGACCATGCCCCGGTGCTCCTCGCAATAGTCACACCATCTCAATATGTCAAACCATTTAGCTGGAGGTTTCCCTCTCGGGCGCTGCGAGATCAGGTCTTCCAGCAGGGACTGCGCGACAAACTAGAGGAATTCTTTGAGCTTAATGAGGGCACCGTAGATTCGCCGGGTACGCTTTGGGAGGCTTGTAAGGTGGTGGCGAGGGGACACTGCATGTCGCTGAAGACGGGCGTTCTGCGCTCGATCCGCGATACCTTGAGCAAACTAGAAACTGACCTGGCTCGTCTAGAGTCTGAACTGACCCATGCGCCCACGGATAGGATACGCGCCGAACTGCGTTCAAAGCTCACTAAATACCAGTAGGAGGCGGACAGGGAAGTCGCGTATCTGTCCAAGGACAGTCGGGCTAGGCGATATGGCGAGGGGGATCGTGCCGGACGCACACTGGCCTATATGCTTCGCGGGCCGCGTGGGTCGGAGCACATACTGGAACTACGACGTGCGGAGGGGGACGTGGTCCGTGAGCCGCAAGACATACTGGACACAATGTCCGACCATTATAGAGAGCTATACACCACAAAGGTGTCGCCAGACGATAAAGTGCTCGACGACTACCTGGATACCATAGCCTTAGCGTGGTTCAGTAATAGCGCCAGACAATATATGGACTTGCCGTTCACGCAAGACGACATAAGATCGACGATTGCTGGTCTTCCGCTCTGTAAGGCGCCGGGCCCAGACGGGCTGACGGCAGCCTTCTACAAGGAATATGCGGACATACTGGTCCCGAGGCTGCATGGGGTGTTTGAAGAGGCTGTGGACAAGGGAGTCCTCCCTCGGTCACTGCGGGAAGCATTGATAATTACACTGCTTAAACCTGGCAAAGACCCCAGTCACCCGGACTCCTATCGCCCACTATCGCTCATAAACCTGGACGCCAAAATATATGCCAAACTGCTCTCTGACCGTTTAAAATACATGCTGCCACAAATAGCGCTGTCAGATCAATCGGGTTTTGTGATGGGACGTTCCACTTCCCATAACCTAAGAGTGCTATTTGGACTCCTGCATTACCTGGATCCTAGAGTCCCGGCTGCTGCGGCACTATTAGACGCGACAAAGGCGTTTGACTCGCTGGAGTGGAAGTTTTTACGGACGCTATTCACCCGGATGGGATTTAGTCCGCTCTTTGCCAGGAGGATAGGCGTATTGTATAATGACCCAACGGCTAGGGTGCGGGTGAATGGCCAGACGTCTGCCCCGATCTCTATAACCAGGGGGACCCGGCAGGGATGCCCACTGTCGCCGTTACTGTTTGCGATTGCGACGGAACCGCTGGCGGCCCGCATGAGACAGCACCATACTGGGCGCAGCATTGGTTTCACGTCGCGAGGCCTACTGGTTTCTATGTATGCCGACGATATCACAATATATATGATGAATCCGTCGGACAATTTTGACCCATTAATGCGAGAGGTGACACGGTATAGCGGACTTACTGGCATAGACATCAACTGGTCAAAGTCGGCAATGCTCCCCCTAACGGACGGCACGCAGAAGTGTCACACGGAATTCCCGATCGCTTGGGTTACGGACGAGGTCAAATACTTGGGTATACAGATGAGCCGCTCCACTCATGAAATATTATTGGCTAACTTCGGTGTGGCTATGGAATGGTTGGAGAGCAAAGTGCAGAGGTGGAGGACGTTGCCGCTGTCTCTGACGGGCCGCATAGCCATCGCAAAAATGGTCGTGGCGCCTAAATTCCTCTACCTGTTCGCCAATGTCCCCATACCGTTAACGAAGGCTTTTTTTCGGCGACTCCGCTCGGCGTTGCTTGATCTGGTTTGGGCAGGTAAACAGCCCAGGGTGGCCTGGAACCTTCTTACACTCCCCTTCCAGCAGGGAGGTCTCGCTGCCCCAGACCTAGAATTGTATGCATACAGTGCACAGGCCCAATACTTGCACTACTGGCATCATCCGATACCGTACCAGCCCCATGTGGCAATAGAAACAGATGTGGCGGCTCCCTGCCCCCTGAGGACAGCGGTATACCAAAAATATAAGCGGCAGAGGGAAGACATTGACACCGTGGAAATGGTGCGTTGGGCCTGGTCAAACATCGCGAAGCGAGCGGGCGTTGTGGACCTGTATGCTCCCAGTATGCCCCTGGAGGCCAACCCCCTGCTGGGCCCACTTACGGACACGGCGGTTGCACGCCGTGCGCACGCCTGTTGCCTGAAGGTGGCGGGGGACTTGTATCCGGATAACACCTTTATCACGCTGCCGGCCTTGACGGCAGCGCCTGAGCCGACGGCCTCGGAGCTCCTCTTGTATTATCAGTTGCGGTCGGCCTGCAAACACAGATACCCCATGTTCCCTAGGGCTCCACCAACGCTGGCAGCTCTGGAAAATATTCTCTCGAACTCTTCCCCGTGCAAATTGATTACACGCATATACAGGACCACACAACTCACGGCGCCTGTCGCACACATTGATTCCAGAGCCTTATGGGAGGAAGACGCTGGCATAAGTATCACAGAAAAACAGTGGGAATTCTGCTTCACCCAACTAGAACACTTATCGCCTAATTACCGACTGCGACTAATACACTTCAATTACCTGCACAGGACCTACCGCACACCCATGCAAATGTTTAGGATGGGTCTCCAGGCCGACACGACGTGTTGGAGATGTGGCGAGAGCGAGGCCACGTTCTTCCACATTGTCTGGTTGTGCGGCCCGTTACGCACATACTGGGACAAAGTTTTCAACATTATTGGGCGGATAATTGGAGCGGCGTTGGTGCCAGACCCGCTTGTTGCCCTCCTGGGATTCGTGCTGGGGGTGCCTAGGACCTCGCGTAAGCTTGTTGCCCTCTTGTTATTGCTTGCCAAGCGCCAAATAGCGATCCACTGGAAGAAGAGGGCCCCCCGAGGGTGTCTGACTGGATGGGCTCTGCGACATACTGTAGAGAGCAACTGACAGCGTATTGGGACCAAATGCCGCAAAAATCCAGACCAGTAGATGTGTGGCAGCCGCTGGTGGATTGGTTGGCTGGGACGGCAGTTGAGGAGGAGGACTGAGTCACTTGGGTGAATGGCTGCTGAATGGTTCATGATTGCATGGGTCGGATTGTGTAGCGCGCGGGTGTTGTTGGCGCCGGCCTGGTCCGAACGCCACTTCTGGCTGCTGATGGGTATGGTGGGGACGAGAGATGTATCGTTTGGAAGACTCGGATGGTGCGGGACCACACGGTGGAGGGCAGCTGTGAACTTTCCCCCTCTTGTTGGAAGGTTCCTTCCTGTCTCTGATTTCCAGTTGGTATTGTTTTTCTGTTTATGTAAAAAGATGTTATTATACCTCCTACGACTGTACACCGTGGATACGATAGTGCGATTTATTGCACTGAACCCATGCTGCCTGCCCCCGGGTTGTTGGCTGATTAGCAGTGTACGTTTTATTGTGAAAATAAAGGTTTTTGAAACATCAAAAAAAAAAAAACTATTGCATAATTAGCTGGTAGAGCAGTGGCCACAACTGGTCCTGAGCTCCTGTGTAACCATGTTTCAGTCAAAAAAAATGCATCTGGGTGTTCACTGCTGTTGGACTTGGCCCTTTTTGCAAGGTCATCCCTAAACTTTTTGCCTTCCTCCTATATTTTTTCTGACCTGGTGTTGGCTGTTTTGTGACTCTGGGCACCTTACCACTGCTGATCAGTGCTAAGGTGCATGTGCTCTCCCTATGGTAAAATGTATTATGCGAATTGACTTCCATGTCTGGCTATTTGGTTTACTATCAGTCCCTAGTAGAGTGCACCAGGGGTGCCAAGGGCTTGTATATCCAAATGCTGCTAGTGGGCTTGCAGCACTGGTTGTGTCACCCACAGAAGCAGCCTGGTAAAATGTGTCTAAGGTCTGCCATTGCAGAACCTGCATGCAGTCTGGTACTGTCATGCTGACTGGGCAAGTGTCCCCACTTGCCAGTCCCTAAACCTTCCCTTACCTTCATATTAGTCACCCCTATGGTAGGCCCTAGGGCAGGGTGCATTGTAAGGATGAGGTAGGACATGCCCTGAGGCGTGTGGCATGTCCTAATAGTGAATTACAGCCATTTTCGTTTTTCACTATTGTAAGGCTAACTGCTCTCCATAGGCCAGAATGGGGTGCTAGATTATAACACTCTATAATCCTAGCAGGCTCAGGAAGCATGGTAGAAATTCGTGTTTTGTATGCCTGAACTCAGAATAATAAAATACATCTTTTAGTAAAGTTTATTTTAATATCCTGGGTTTGCAAATGCTAGTTTTAGAAAGTTAGCATTTGCTTGCTTAACCATTTCTGTCCGCCTCTGGAGGGGAGGGCTATCTTCTTTGTGTGTAGCTTGAGTGACAGGGCTGGGAAGTTCCAGGAGACAGGCTGGGGCTGCCAGGTGGTGAATAGAAAGATTACACCAGGGTGGGTGGGAGGAGTGCACCTTGACTCTGAATAGGACAGTGCTCTGCCTCCACAATGCTGGCTCCACCCCCTGGGGAGCGTCTGATGTCTCTGCCCTGCCTGCTGAAAGAAGAAGCCAGAGTCTCAACAACAAAGTGCTCCTCACTGAAAAGAACTGGACTGGGATTATGCAAAAGCCCCCCTGGCCTGTAAAGACAAAAGAAACTGAGTATAAATGTAGGAGCCCTGCTCCTAAGAAATCAGATCCTGATTGAACCAAGAAAGGAACTCTGCCTGACTAGAAGGACCTGGAAGAAGCTGAAGGAGGAGTAACTTTCCCTGACCTGGGGGATTGGCCTGCAGTTGGTGCCTTGCTGAGAAAGGAGAGGAAAAGACTGAAAGAGACTTTGTACTTTGTTTTTCATCTATCTCCAAGGGCTTGGAAGAGAGCTTGCCCCCTGAACTGAGTCCCAGGACCATTGGACTCATCTGCCTTCAAAAACTGAGTTGCCTGGACAATTCTTGCTTGTTTCCCGCTGGATTTGGCCCCAGTACGCGTCGTACTACATCCGCCGCGAAGCCGTGTCTTTGCCGCCCGGCACCGTATGTCTACGCTGAACCAAAAAGCGTTAGTACGCACCGTATCCCTCCCGGCTGCATTGCACCTAACCTTCCCCGCCGATTCGAGACGTACATCCCTGGCTGCCGAAACCTGTACGCCGGACTCAAGCTTCGCTGTCCCGCAGGTACGGTCCGTACGCTGCTAACATACTGCACCGTGCCGTACTCAGCGCCGAGAAGCCGCAGTACGCTGATCATCCCCGTACGCTGTACGGTGCCGAGAAGTGTCGCCGCTGAGCCGCACCGAAGGTACGGCCCGAACGCCGACGCCACGGACTCTGCAAGCTGATCCGGCTTATCTGCCCGTACCCCGGAAGGTCCCGTACCAACGCCGCGTCCCGACGCCGCGACCGGACCAGACGAGTACGCTGCCGAACTACGACCCGGACCCATCAACTTGACCCGCACTGTCCATCGCGGACCCCACGAACTTAAGGTACTTTGTCCCGTTCGCACCGCAGTGTGCACGTCCCGGACCCCGGAGTCCGCACCGATTGTTTGACTCGTGCTTTCTTTGTTTTTAATGCGGACGAGTCGTACACCCAGGTACGAACCGTACAAAGCCTGAAAAGAAGCCGAATTGAGTAAAAGAAGCCTATTTTTGCATTTTAAGCCTTTTTGCAAGAACATTGAACTTTGAAATAATACTGTGGTCATTTCTAAACGTTATTCTGGTCTTGTGCTAAGCCTTATATAAAGAGAACTATTTTTGGTATAACCTTGACTGGTGTCCAATTGTGGTGTGTCATTGTATTGCTGTATGTGTTCACAAATGCTTAACCTATAGCGCCCTGAGAATAGTCTTGACTGCTTGCGCAACACTACCTAAAGGGTGAGCAGGGGTTATTTGAAAGGGTGATCCCCTTATCCTGACTTAGAATTGAGAGTCCCTGCTTGTCACAAGTGCATACCTGTGCCAACTAGAGACCCCCATATCTAACATTGGTGGTCAGCGGTGAGGATTTGAATTTGCATTTGTGATTCATGTACAGTGATTGAGTGAACGCCACGTAGTGAGTTCAGACCGATAACACAGCCACACAGTATTGATTTTTTTGTTTTGCTGAAGAATCTCCACTTTTAAGAAACCATGCCTAGCTCAGTCAGTGGAGGTGGAGCGTCCTCTATATTCTCTGGAGTTGATGACATAGATTGGGAGGAGAAGGCACTGATGAGGTGCACAAGTGAAGTCTTGAAAGGATACCTCTCCAAGTACAGAATTAAGCAAACTAGATTGAAAAACAAGGAGAAGTACACAAAGGCGCTGAGGGCCTGGTATGAATCCAAGTTCCCAGAGAATGTGCTGGAGGTGATACCCCCAGAAGGTGCTTCTAATCCTGGCAGAGGCCTGTCACCAGAGGAGATGGCCGACAGGAGTGCGGCAAGAGCACATGAAGTGGAGATGGCAAAACTGAGAATGGAAATTGAAAGACAAAGGCTGGCCATGGAGCATGAAGTAAGAATGAGGGAGTTGGATCTCGAGGCCAGAAGTTTAGACCGCTCTCCCTCCGGTGGCAGCAATATTCAAATTTATAGTGCTGAGAGAGTAGTACGCACACCCAGAGATGTGGCGCCTGACATGAAGGAGGGGGTTAACATACACCAGGAGGTTCAAGGGCATGAGGTAGCTCCAGTAGTGCGCAGTATCCCTGAAGGGAATAGGGTAACTGGCGCAGGGGTTCATAGTCCTAGTGGAGGGAGGGACAATCTACTGACTCTAGCTGAGAGGTACAGGGAGAGGGGTTCCCCCCAAAATTGAAGTCCTGGTGTGTGAGTGTGGAGACCGCCCATTGGGGTGTGGGTTGTGTGACAGAGACAGTCAGATATTGTCTAGCCAGTCTCAGGAGAGTGGTGTGGACTACGTGTGCGAGGCACGGGATGGTAAGGTGAAGGATAGTTTGGTTAACCCTGCTAGGGGGATGTGTGATCCAATTGTGGGAGAGCATATTGTAAGTCCCTGTTTTCCAGAGCTATGCCAACACCTGTGTGAGGGTGAGTTCTCTGACCGCAGAGAGCCCACATTGGAGGTAGACCTTTTGGTGGATTCCAGAGGGTCTGGAGAGGCAGTGGGGAGTGACCCCGTGGGGATTGGCTCAGGTATCTTCCAACCCAGAGTGGTGGAAGTGGTGCAGAGTAGCCCAGCTAGGTCCCATGGTAGTGGGAGGGGTGTAGGGGCTCACGTCCTGTCTCAGTGGAGAAGGAGTGAGTGTGGGGCTGCATGCCCTTAGGTGCCCAAAACCCAATCTCAGAGCCTGGATGGTTCTTTAAGGGAACACCAGGCGGGGAGCCTAGGCTGTCCTGATGGTCCGCCCGTTGAGGGGGATCCCCTAGTGTCTAGTGGACGGGGAGTGTCTGTAAGCAGGCCTCCCTCGGTTCTGGTGTCTGGCAGTACCGCTCCAGTTGGGAGGGTGCAGAAGTCCAGAGTGAGGGGTGAGAGGGGTAAAGAGTCCCCAGTGGAAGAACCAGTGGGTCAGGGGCCAGCCAGGAGGGCTGCGTCACCAGTGAATGACCATGGTGACACCACTTCTGTCCTGGGGGATCTTCCGGCACTGTCAGGTGGACAGGGGTCGGGAGATCAGCACCAGGCAGACTGTCACACGACACCTGAGTTATGTGTCACCCTCAGGGGGGGCATGCGTGCTCCCCGGGAAGTCCTGGTGCGCCAGGCGAGCGTTCAACCGCATGGGTTGGACCCAGGGTTGGGAAGACAGGTTCAGGTGTTGTCTGACCTGGAGGGTGGGACCACTGTAAGCAGTGTCCTGACCCATGTTGCTTCTAGGGTTACCACACCAGTTGGGAGTGGGCAGTACTCTGGAAGGGGGTGCAGAGGGAGGGAGCCCTCGCCTCTGACCCCGGCTCAACTGAAGGGTTTAGACCCTAGGTTGAAGGGCCAGGTACAGGGTTTCTCCCCTGACCTTGACGCCCAGTTGCAGGATAGAACCCCTGAACTGGTGTGCGAATTGCGCAGGACACCTGCCCCAGGTGCCCTGGCAATTCTGGAACGGGGTACCACTCCAGGTGGGAGGGTACAGAGACCCAAGAGGGAGGACCGGGTGTGGGAGAGGTCACCCCAGTCTTTAGTCCCGCCGCCGGGTACAGTCCTGGGGCTGGTGGGTCAGTGCCAGGATGTCATACCTAACCTGACAAGGGGGAGAATGGACAAAGGGTGCCAAGCACCTGGGGCTACTGCCCTCCGCTCCCTGGCGCCACAGAGGTTTGAGAGCCCTGAGAGGCATACGGCCTGGGTCTCATCCCTGACTACTGTCAGTGGCCACGGTAGCATTTTGCTGTCTGTCTGTTGGGACACACCTGTGGGCCAGTTAAGGTTAGGTGCTGCACAGGTGGTGTCCACAGGTGAGGAGACGGGTTCCCCAGGGATTGGCTTGGTGGGCCCTGAGAGTATGGACAGAGGGATTCCAATAGGTTCAGATTGGCGTAGAACTGGAGTCTGCCCCTGCAGTTGCGGGCCAGGTCCTTGTTCTATTGCCCCAAGCAGGGAAGACCATCACGGTGGTGATTGGTCTACCCTGCGTTTTGGCTTGAAGGGGGTTGTGTTGGACTTGGCCGTTTTTGCAGGGTCATCCCTAAACTTTTTGCCTTCCTCCTATATTTTTTCTGACCTGGTGTTGGCTGTTTTGTGACTCTGGGCACCTTACCACTCCTGATCAGTGCTAAGGTGCATGTGCTCTCCCTATGGTAAAATGTATTATGAGAATTGACTTCCATGTTTGGCTATTTGGTTTACTATCAGTCCCTAGTAGAGTGCACCAGGGGTGCCAAGGGCTTTTATATCCAAATGCTGCTAGTGGGCTTGCAGCACTGGTTGTGCCACCCACAGAAGCAGCCTGGTAAAATGTGTCTAAGGTCTGCCATTGCAGAACCTGCATGCAGTCTGGTACTGTCATGCTGACTGGGCAAGTGCCCCCACTTGCCAGTCCCTAAACCTTCCCTTACCTTCATATTAGTCACCCCTATGGTAGGCCCTAGGGCAGGGTGCATTGTAAGGATAAGGTAGGACATGCCCTGAGGTGTGTGGCATGTCCTAATAGTGAATTACAGCCATTTTCGTCTTTCACTATTGTAAGGCTACCTGCTCTCCATAGGCCAGAATGGGCTGCTAGATTATAACACTCTATAATCCTAGCAGGCTCAGGAAGCATGGTAGAAATTCGTGTTTAGTATGCCTGAACTCAGAATAATAAAATACATCTTTTAGTAAAGTTTATTTTAATATCCTGAGTTTGCAAATGCTACTTTTAGAAAGTTAGCATTTGCTTGCTTAACCATTTCAGTCCGCCTCTGGAGGGGAGGGCTATCTTCTTTGTGTGTAGATGGAGTGACAGGGCTGGGAAGTTCCAGGAGACAGGCTGGGGCTGCCAGGTGGTGAATAGAAAGATTACACCAGGATGGGTGGGAGGAGTGCACCTTGACTCTGAATAGGACAGTGCTCTGCCTCCACAATGCTGGTTCCACCCCCTGGGGAGCGTCTGATGTCTCTGCCCTGCCTGCTGAAAGAAGAAGCCAGAGTCTCAACAACAAAGTGCTCCTCACTGAAAAGAACTGGACTGGGATTATGCAAAGGCCCCCCTGGCCTGTAAAGACAAAAGAAACTGAGTATAAATGTAGGAGCCCTGCTCCTAAGAAATCAGATCCTGATTGAACCACGAAGGAACTCTGCCTGACTAGAAGTAGGCCTGGGCAAAAATTTCGTTCCGTTCGCGGAAATTGCAATAATTTGACATTTTCGCGTTCCGCGGAGAGCGCGAAAATGTCAAAAATTCCGGTTTCCGTAGCTTGGCGATAATTTGTTTCTTGCTCGCGCTGTAAAATAATACATTCTCGCGCGCGCGCGATCGCCTTACCTGAATCCCTGCGTTCCCCGACAAGTTTTCTTGATCCGGTCGCGTTCTCCATGAGATGTTGTATTGTTTTTAGCCATTTGCGCTGTCTCGCGACAGTTCGCGCCCGCAATGACGTCATGCGTCGCGTGATCACGTCTTTCTTCTCGCGATCATGCACCGCGAGACAACTCAAAACAAGATGGCTGAGCCCGCAAGCAACCACATGGGTAAGTTGGTGACCATCAACCATGCAGAAAATCTCGCGAACATGCCGGAAAAAAACTTCCGCATCTTCGCGATATTTCCGCTTGTTTGCGATAATTTTAAACATTTTCGCGATAATTTGCGAAAGTTAATTTCGCAAATTCCGCCCACCCCTAACTAGAAGGACCTGGAAGAAGCTGAAGGAGGAGTAACTTTCCCTGACCTGGGGGATTGGCCTGCAGTTGGTGCCTTGCTGAGAAAGGAGAGGAAAAGACTGAAAGAGACTTTGTACTTTGTTTTTCATCTATCTCCAAGGGCTTGGAAGAGAGCTTGCCCCCTGAACTGAGTCCCAGGACCATTGGACTCATCTGCCTTCAAAAACTGAGTTGCCTGGACAATTCTTGCTTGTTTCCCACTGGATTTGGCCCCAGTACGCCTCGTATTACATCCGCCGCGAAGCCGTGTCTTTGCCGCCCTGCACCGTGTATCTACGCTGAACCAAAAGGCATTAGTACGCACCGTATCCCTCCCGGCTGCATTGCACCTAACCTTCCCCGCCGATTCGAGACGTACATCCCTGGCTGCCGAACCCTCTACGCCGGACTCAAGCTTCGCTGTCCCGCAGGTACGGTCTGTACGCTGCTAAGGTACTGCACCGTGCCGTACTAAGCGCCGAGAAGCCGCAGTACGCTGATCATCCCCGTACGCTGTACGGCGCCGAGAAGTGTCGCCACTGATCCGCACCGAAGTTACGGCCCGAACGCCAACGCCACGGACTCTGCAAGCTGATCCGGCTCATCCGCCCGTACCCCGGAAGGTCCCGTACCAACGCCGCGTCCCGACGCCGCGACCGGACCAGACCGAGTACGCTGCCGAACTACGAACCGGACCCATCAACTTGTCCCACACTGTCTGTCGCGGACCCCACGAACTTAAGGTACTTTGTCCCGTTCGCACCGCAGTGTGCACGTCCCGGACCCCGGAGTCCGCACCGATTGTTTGACTCGTACTTTCTTTGTTTTTAATGCGGACGAGTCGTACACCCAGGTACGAACCGTACAAAGCCTGAAAAGAAGCCGAATTGAGTAAAAGAAGCCTATTTTTGCATTTTAAGCCTTTTTGCAAGTACATTGAACTTTGAAATAATACTGTGGTCATTTCTAAACGTTACTCTGGTCTTGTGCTAAGCCTTATATAAAGAGAACTATTTTTGATATAACCTTGATTGGTATCCATTTGTGGTGTGTCATTTTATTACTGTATGTGTTCACAAATGCTTAACCTATAGCGCCCTGAGAATAGTCTTGACTGCTTGCGCCACACTACCTAAAGGGTGAGCAGGGGTTATTTGAAAGGGTGATCCCCTTATCCTGACTTAGAATTGAGAGTCCCTGCTTGTCACAAATGCATACCCGTGCCAACTAGAGACCCCCATTTCTAACAACTGCTTAATAAATCAAAAATATCTTCCTTATGTTTAGGAAGGGATCAGCAATTAATGTTCCAAAAGTTGAAGACTTTATTAGGAGAATTACAACCTTGGGGAAGACAGTGATCTTGTTGAGAGGGAATGCTGTCTATGATTACACTATTTAATTCACTGGAGGGTGTAGTGCAAAATGTAAAATTACAACAAGAACAAGTAGTGATCTCATCAAAAGGATGAAGTAGGATACAATCAGGGTGGTACTTACAGCGAAATTTCAACAATTGGTCAGACGAATAGTGAATTAAATTTCCAGGGCAGATTGAAGTTTGGCCAGAGTTTGTGGCCCCAGGTCCCATGTGGTCTCAGATGGGCGCAGACGGACTTGCCTTCGGATCACCATTGGCACGCCCGCTGCACGCGTCTGTTGCACGTCCGACCCGTAGCCATTAAGTAAAGGTTGTGGCCGAGCGGTGTGCAACGAGTGGAGCGCTGAAGGCAAGCAGCGTGTGGGGAATCCAAAATGGCCACCTGGAACCAAGCGAGTCCCGATAAAAATTAAAAAAGGAGTATAACACACTCTGCGTTCAGTTGAGTTAGGTAAAAAACCAATAGCAGCAAGTAAAGTTAAAATTCTTCCCCCCAAGACAGTTTGAAAAATTCAATTCCCACGAAACAAGCAGCACAGAACAATATCACAAAATGAAACCTCACAGGCGTTGCACGTCCGACCCAAGCCCATTAAGTAAAGGTTGTGGCCAGGCAGCGTGCAACGAGTGGAGCGCTGACCGTAAGCAGCGCATGGGGAATCCAAAATGGCCGCCTGGGACAAAGTGAGTCCTGATAAAAATTAAAAAGGAGTATAACACACTCCGCGTTCAGTTGAGTTAGGTAAAAAACCAATAGCAGCAAGTAAAGATAACATTTTTCCCCCAAGACAGTTTTAAAAATTCAATTCCCAAGAAACAAGCAGTACAGAACAATATCACAAAATGAAACCTCACAGAAGTGAGCATTTCTGTGTGCTATGTGTCTGCCTTCCTGATGTGGATTGCATGTCTGGCTTTTGAGTGACAGGGGCTGGTGAGGTGTGTGTGGCTGCAGGAGGGGCAGGGTGAGTTAGCACTACGCTGAATGGGACATCTGCATTTGTAGTGGGAGGAGAAGTCCCCTGACCATGAATAGGTCTGTGCCTGCCTATGTGAATGCTGGCTCTGCCCCCTGTGGTGTGTCTGATGGCAGAGCCTCCATCACACAAACGAGGGTGTGAGTACTGTACACAAAGTGCTTCAGAACCCCCCAGAACCAGTTGGAACCGGGTTCCCCAAGCCCTGTGCCAGCACAGACAAAAGAGAAATGTAATATAAATATAGGGACCGTGATCCCATGAAAAGGGTTGTGCTTTTTATGCTTCCAGGTGACTTGCTGCTGCTGGGCCCCAGGAGGAACCGCCACGAGGGACTGCCTCCTGGCTGGAGGGCCCTGTGAGCTGGCCTGCCTGGGCCCAGCCTTTGTCCTGGGACTTTGGGGGCAAGAGGAGAGGACTGCTCCTGTGGCTTGGCACACCTTTGGTGCCCAACTTGCCTTTTGAGACTCTTGGCTCTTAGTGCCTCGTGAGCGCTATATTGCTTTGTGCCAGGAAGCAAGAGGAGCGTGCAAGCCCTGCAGTGCTGGGCGGCAGGTGCCTTGAGGGAATCCCGGAGTGGGAGATTCCCCCGTGAACAGGAGTCAGAGTCAGAATGGGAGTCCACCCCACTTTCATGCATCTTTGAAAAGTGGGTGCCCACCCCACATTGCCGCTTTTGGTGGTGGGTGCCCACCCCGCTTGTGTGCTTATTGAAGTAGCGGGTGCCCACCCCACTTTGGTGTTTTATCCAGGCGGGACGCAAAACTGTGGAGCCTTGTCACTGTAGAAAACTAAGTGGTGCGTCATGTTTGTGAACACACACATGAGAAAGCTAGCAAAAAGCCATCATGCGGAGCGCGTGGCTATCTCAGGTAGGGCAGTGTTAAAAACAAGTGGAGCGGCATCGCTCCTATAAGCAGCGCTTGGATAAAAAGCTATATTTACACTATGGCTGAGCTTGTTCGCTGATCGGTGTTCGGGAGGAGTGCGCTCCTCTGTCAAACTCTGGGAAAATAGAAAGGATATGCGTGAGAGGCACGCCCTTGTGGAGGATCTCCAAAAGTGAGGCTAAATTCCTAACCGCGACGCCAGGCAAAATAGTACCATACTTCTACATTGTTCCTAAAATCCACAAGAACATAACACCACCCCCTGGACGTCCCATCGTCTCGGGCATTGGATCTCTGTTGGAGCCCCTGTCACGCTACTGTGATCATTTCTTACAACCCCTGGTACAGTCAACCAGCACTTACCTCAAAGACACCAAAGACTTATTAGGACAAATAGCGGCCATACCCTATGACCCCAACACCTCACTCCTAGTATCTCTCGATGTGGAGAGCCTATACACAAGCTTCCCACAAGATGACACCCTAAGAGTACTAAAAGAAGCCCTGAACAACTCCAACTGGCAACACCACACCCCCACATCCTTCGTGCTCGAGTGTGCTACACTTGCACTCAAAGAGAACTTCTTTGAATATGAAGGCAAACTCTACCTCCAGAAGTACGGCACTACCATGGGGAGTGTCTTCGCTCCAAGTGTAGCGGGCTTGTACGTGTATGACTTCAAGACCAAACACCTCCTCGTCAACAATCAACCACGCATTCTCCAAATCAAATTTTATAAACGTTACATCGACGAGATTCTATTGATTTGGGAAGGAACCAGTGAATCCCTGGCCGCATTCTGTGACTGGCTGAACACATGTGACCCCAGCCTTCTCTTCACACATAATTCTGATAGATATCAGACGACATTCTTGGATTTGGACATCAAAGCAGTAGCAGGAGGTCTTAAGAGCAAGACCCATTTCAAACCCACTGCTCACAACTCCCTACTACACTTTACCAGTTTTCATCCTAGATCCCTTTGCGAAAACCTCCCATATGGCCAATTTCTTCGACTCTGTAGAAACTGCAGCGAATTGAAAGATTACAAAACCCAAGCTACAGACCTGAGTCACAAATTACACCTACGTGGCTACCCAGAACATATAACAAAGAAAGCCAACAAGAGGGCCAGAAACCAGAACCGCGAAGGACTGCTCGAAACCCACACACGAGAACCGACACCACCACCATGCGTGACAACTTATAACACCATGACCAACAAAGTCTCCCAAATCATCAGGAAAAACTGGAAAATAGTGAGGACAGGCAACTTCAACTGGGAACCTCCCCTTCTCTCCAACAAGAGAGCAAGATCCTTAAAAGACGCCTTAGTATCTACCAGACCTACACCTCCACCTCCACCAAGACCTGCAAGTACGGTTCTCAACGCCTGGGGGCTCCCAAGCATCACAGGCCATTTTCCATGTGGAAATTGTAGTGTCTGCCATATCACCGAGACGACTAAAAGCCTTAACCTGGAACCTGGAAAAACATGGGAACTGCAAAAACACACTATCTGCAACACCGAACATGTTATATACCGCATTGTATGCCTTTGCAACCTCACATACATCGGCATGACCACTCGCAAAATCAAAACCAGGATCTGTGAACACCGCAGCACGATACGTTGCAAAAAAACACCACTAAAATGACAAACCACTTTCTGGAAAGAGGCCACACAACCAACAACATGAGATGGGTTGTCCTAGAAGAACTAGATCCTAACTCGCCCAATATCCAGAACCGCCTTCTTAAAAAAGAACAAAGATGGATATATCGCCTATCAAGCCATCTCACGGGATTGAGCGATAATATCCCTTGGAATACTCTAAGAAGATCATAGACTTCCACCCATTGTCAGAGCATAAACTGCCCACCACACCCATTCATCATGGAGCACCCATGACAAACAGCCCCCTATCGCGCTAGTCAGCGCCTATAATTCATGGAACTGTGGAAATATGGATTTTTCTGATCAGTTATGTCCCCTATCTTGGACCCCAACGGTTTCATGTATGAATCACAAGTACATGTATGTTCCCTCTAGTTCCAGTTATGAAGACGCAAACACATGTGCGTCCATCGTCAACCTGTTCTCTTTCAGATCCGCCATGAATAGGCCGGATATTCCATTCCTAAGTATGAAAGGCCACCGGCTTTATATGGTTCATTTATGCCATTTTTTCAGTCCAGGCAAGTAGGCCCCGATTCTGTCATCAAGCTCTTCTTGCCTTCTGCCTCTGAAAGCTCCAGTCTGAGCCTGCATCTGTGACCATGAACTTTGTCTCATTCCCTGCGCGGCTCACGAAGCCTGACATCAGCATGCTGCCTGCCAAAAACTGTATTTCACCTTCGAAATTATCTGCTCCGTTCCCTGCCCGATGCATTCCTGTCTAGTAGTTTAAGTAAACATTCTTCCAGCTACCGAGCAAAGGCCCGGCTTCTTTGTCTTTATGCAAGTAATTCATAGCCCTATTACTATGGAAGATTTCTACCCACGCATCTAGTGTAGACACTTAGACGCTTGTACACGCACTAACAGTCAGTATAGTCAGTATAGTCAGTATAGAATAAGATTCTACTCTAAGAAGACCTCTCTTTTGGATAACTTAGTTCTTTAAACATAGGATGTTAGATATGTTTTGGGATTAGGTTGACTTGACCCTCCAGACTTCTGTCGCCACATGTAGAGCTAAATGTCAAGTCCCCTTCGCCCCCTAGTTGCACGTCAATCACACGTCATACGGCTGCGCGCGCATCTCTGCCAAGTATTTCTGCTGACATTGCGAAATTATTTCATAGGTCCACCCATATGTGACATCACAACCAATGACGTTTTCTTGTTACTCCCAATTACGCCTCCTTCAGCTACGCATGTGAAATGTTATCTTTGCTATCAATTGTTACGCCTCTTGTATTTGCTTCACTGTAATGCCTATTGTATAAAAGTAATTGATTGTCAATAACGTATGTACTTCACTTCCTGAACCTTCGTGGTGATGGAACTTGGAGCAACCGATTATAATCGACCATTGGAATAAAGCCCATTCCGAACCTCTAATACCACGGATTCTGCCTCTTATTTACTGAGCTATTTTATTATGTTTCTGTATCAAATTAAGTACCGGTAATTAAATTATTTACCACATGAATGGCGCCCGAACAGGGACACTTTCTCATCTCACGCGCCGGCGGTGCGTTGCAGGCCCGGTCTCCTGCCACAGCTGGACGGACAATAACGCGTACCAGCAGGATTTCCTGTATCTCCCTCCGGTCAAGCGGGGGCGACTGAGGCTGCGATCAACACCCAGACGAGGCGGTGAGAAGTGCGAAGTATCCCGACCAGAGCCTAGCTGAGAGAGCAAGATCCGAGGTATACAGAGGCCCACCAGTTTCCGAAGTCCCGAGTCGAGTCCAGTTTTTCCGAAGTGTTCGAGTCGAGTCCAGTCCGGTTCAAGTTCAGTTCAGTTTCCGAGGCCTTCCGTTTCCGAGCTACCCGGTGAGTACCATTACTGGGGAGGCGTTCTGACGTGCACATAGGTTGTGCCGGTCAAGACGGGTTTGGGTACACAAATCCGGTCTGCACTGTTTCAGCAGTGTATCTGTACTGTTTAGCAGTATATCTAGTATATCAAGTATATAAATTCAGAATAATTCAGTTAAAGTCGAGTATCATGTTTAGTGATTAAGTTTTCCTTAGATCGTCATCATCATCGTTGCTCAGTTAAATGTTAAAACGTTAAATGTTTTAGTACGTTCTGCATATTGTGGTGTGAATGATTGTTCATTATTGTGTTTACTGTATTAAGTTGTTCAAAATCAAGTATCAGATCAGTTTTCAATATGCCGCTCTTTTCGAAATTAAGACAGATCACAACTAGAAAAGGGGTACTCGAAGAAGCTGTTCCTATTCCTCCTAGGGACACTCCAGGGTATTTCATGTATCATAAACACGGCCTAGACGCTATATTATTTCTTGATTTATGGGTAGACTACACTAAGGAACTACCAGAAAGTCAGAGGTGGCCCGCAGCTGGGACCTGGGATGCGGAGTGCATCATGAAAGTCGAGGAAGAGTTATGGAAAAGGAAAGTCAGACAGTCACAGAAAGACGCCATTGAGTTATGGCGTAAAGAATCTCATAGACGTACAGAAAAAGCACTCCGACAGGAAGAGAAAAATAGAGAGAATTCAAATAAAATCCGAGAAAATCTATTAATTGAAGAAGGTACCCGAGTGAAATCAGAACAAATAGACAGACAAAAAAATGCCCTTATGAATGGTATGTATCCCCTTCTGGCCGAAGGATTACCTAAGGCTACTCCGGAGATACCAAAAGACTTGCCACTCCCATTATTTCCAATAAAGGTACATCCTAAGGGGCATCCTAGAACCGCAGAAGATGTTTTTCTTTCCTCATATTTAGATGACGCAGCTCCCGAGTATGCTAATCCCGCCCCACATAGACCGCCTGCCAGGGATATTCAACACCAAGATCCAGTATCCATATCTCTACAGCAACAAGTCCTGACACAAGTTCCGGCAAGCACATCTGTTTCTGCATCTGTTCCTACAGCTACTTCTATAGCTGTGTCCACACCTATAGTTGCTGTATCACGTTCAACGAACCCTTTCACACATGATACCCCAGACGGGGCTACCGGAGGTGCTACCAATATTTTTTCTACGCCACCCAGAATAAATAAACTTACCTTTCAAGAGTCAGCACATTCACGTACCCCCAAACTCATAAATGCCCGTACGCTTAAGGAACTTCTTATAGATTGTAGATATGACCCTGTGCCCGGCAAAGAGGACAAAATGATCATGGCATCATTACGTATCAGACGAGCCGCAGTATATTTAGGGAAGTTACCAGGAATGACTGCACACCTAGATAATATATACCATTTTGTCCAAACAGGGCGAGATTCAGAATGTATTAACAGAGCTATGGAATACCAGAAAGTGGAGATACAGGGGGAACTGTTACGTTTCCTCATAAATTGTGTGATCAGAAATCAAGACCGACCGGGGGTAGACCCGGAAGCAATGCAAATTCTTACCAGATGGAGCCAGAATATATCAGAAGGGAGACATGATAAGCAAAATTGTATAATAGCCATGTGCCGAAAGATCCGTAAAGAAATAGAACGCCTACACGAAGAGAGATTGGCGGTAGACCAGTTTGAACAAAGCGAGGAGGAAGGATCAGGACTGCCCGCAGGACAGTCAGACACCATAGCCTATGTAGGTAGAGGAAGATCTTGTAATAGTACTAGATGTTCTATTGACCCGATACGTCCGATATGTCCAGAAAATGACAGGAATTTCCAAACACCTATAATAAATATAAGGTCCCCCGAGCACTCGTTCCAAACCGCTGACAAATTACTCCGAGAACGAAGGGGTTATCATTTTCTCGATTCTAGGGATGAACAAGAATTAGCCAGGTCAGCCGTTCAATGGGTTGATAGTCCCGGAATGTATGGTGATGATACAGTAGCACACACATTTTTGAATCTCACCCCAGATGAACAGCGTTTAGCTGGGATTTATATGATTCAACAACTCCTTATACTATATCAGAGTCAGCATTCAGATCCTGGTCCTTTACCTGAAATACTGACTGAATTACTCAAGAATAGATGGAGAGGTTCAGGTACTAAGTTAATTAAAGAAATACTAGAATCAAGAAAGCAGTACATTCTTTTTGTATGCCCAGAACATGTCTCATTGCCCATCAAGGAAAGAACCACGTATTACATGGACAGACAGAATCCCTTACGAGAAGTACACCCAATAAAAGGCGAGGACAATGAGTTTAAATGTGTATTTGTATATACGCCCATATCAAAAATAGAATTGTTAGAAATGAAGAAAGTGGTACCCAGTCATGACAAAGACCCAGCAGGTTTTCACCGAGAAATTAAAGACATGTTACTCATGGGAGAGTATACCTATCCCGACATTATGACAATATTAAAGGTATTAATGCCTGCTGGCATTTATGAAAAACTCAGGGAAAAAGAGTGGGAGGTAGGCGACCAAAAGATAGAATGGTCAGCATTAGAAGCAGAAGAAAAGGCCCGAACTGCAGGAGCAGGACTTGGGGATAAAACTAAAGCACTACCAGGTTTACTAGTACAGGTACTGCCACGTTTATTAACTACGAAAAAGGAAGATTGGGGTACAATTTCAGCCTGTAAACAAAAGCAAGATGAAGACACTAGTGATTTCTATGCCCGATTTGAAAAATGTTTTGGTATAAATAGTGGCATAAAAGCAAGTAGCGAATCATACCCACATCTGTTCGTGACAAAATTAGTTGAAAATTCCTTGCCTCAAGTGAAGAATAGAGTATTAAAATTCGAGAGTACCTGGCAAGGTAACACTCCATCACAAATGTTACAAATGTTACAGTACCATCATAATAGAATTAGAGAGGAACAAGAACATGAACAAAGACGCATGAAAGACACGAAAATGAAAATGCTAGTCTCACAGACAGTTCCAGCTGAAGGACATAAAAAGGGTACGACACATTCCGGTGATTCAACAGGACCTATAAAAGGGATATGCAACTATTGTAAAAAGCCAGGTCATTACGTACACGATTGTCCAGTTTTGAAACATAATATCGCCATAGGTAATACAAAAGAAAGACCACGGCCACCTAGACAGGATCAGAATGAACAAGGAGCCCCGCAGCATGCACAGTCCATGCCAGTTCCACCACAGTCTATACAGTTTGTGCCAGCTGCACCAGCGCTGCCTGTTGCTGCCACACAAACCACGACACGACAACTGTACCAGACCGCACAGTATGACTATCCTGATTATCAGCGATACGCATGAACCAGCCTAGAGAGGGAAGTTGACTTACCCCTTATCGAGGTCCCTGTAGACCAAGAAGGACCTTATGTACATAGTGAATTATTAGGCCAAGATAGAAAATTTTTACTCGATACAGGGGCAAGTCGAACAACCATAAAACGTAGTGAAGTTCCAGGGGCACCCCTCTCAGGCTCACAGAATATTTCCCTTGGTTTCTCAGGAAAACCTATTGTTAATGAAGTGTCACAACCTCTTCCACTTACGATAGGACCTTTGACCCGAACTACAGATTTATTGCTTACTAAATCATGTCCAGAAAACTTGTTAGGTATAAAAACACTAAAAGCTCTAGGAGCTATAATATGTTGTTCTCCGGAAGGAGTAAGATTGTTTTTACGTGATTTCAAAGGTCATTATGTGTCTAGAGACATGGATCCCCGATTACAGACTTTACCTACACATCTATGGGCACAAGGCCCTACTGATGTTGGTTGCATGAATATTACACCATATCGAGTCACACTAAAGGCAGGAGTGGTACTACCACGAATGCGACAATACAAGCTACCACCAGATGCTGTAGTGGCTTTACTACAAATCATTGACGAGCTTATTACCCAAGGAGTGGTTGTGGAAACAGACTCCAATGTATGTAATTCCCCGATAATTCCGATTCTTAAACGAACAGATCCGAAGGCCCCGCCAGTATATCGATTGGTTATTGATCTGCGCGAATTAAACAAATGCATTGTGCCACAATTCCCTGTGGTCCCAGATATCTCATCATTACTGACAGCTATTGATTCCGAAGCAACATTCTTTACTGTAATTGATCTCAAGAATGCTTTTTTCAGCGTCCCAATAGATCCGGAAAGCCAATATTTGTTCGGATTTAGTTTAAATGGACGTAGCTTTAAATTCTCACGCGCACCTCAAGGATTTACAGAAAGCCCCAGCATCTATAGCCAAGCACTGAAACGAGAACTCGACAGTATCCACATGCCAGTTAACACTGCTTTGCTTCAATATGTCGATGATCTGCTGATCACCGCGAGAAGCGAACCCGAATGTGAGAAAGCATCACTGACAGTTTTACAATTTCTAGCCGAAAAGGGGCACAAGGTGTCCCCTTCTAAGCTGCAATTCTGTGTCCAGCGAGTTGTTTATCTTGGACACTCGCTGTCCAAGGAGGGAAGGCAGCTTACACCTGACCGCATTCAGTTAATAGCTAACATGCCAATACCCAAGACACAAAAGGAGGTGCGGGCTTTCATAGGCCTCACTTCATATTGTAGACAGTGGATCCCTCAGTATGCATTTCTAGCAAAACCACTCATTCAGTTGACAACACAGGAGGCAGCCACATCGACTGTTCTCCCTTGGACTCAGGAACATACACAAGCTTTTGAAAGCTTAAAGACAGCTTTATGTCAAGCACCTGTTTTAGCAACGCCATGTTACAGTAAACAGTTTACACTCTTTGTTACAGAACGCGAAGGTACTGCCTTGTCAGTACTCACACAGGAACAAGCAGGAGCACACAAACCATGTGCTTATTTTTCTAGTACATTAGATCCAGTAGCTCAGGCTTTGCCTGCATGCCTAAAATCAGTGGCAGCAACCGCTTTAGCAATCAGACAAAGCGATGCGATAGTGTTAGGACATCCATTGACAGTTCAAGTACCCCATGCAGTAGAGGTTCTTGTAAATAGAACGCAAACACAACACTTGACTATTGCGCGACTCACTGGGTACGAATTAACATTGTTTCAGCCACATGTAGAAATCAGACGTTGTAACACATTAAATCCTGCCACACTTTTACCTGTAATCGGAACAGACCCACTAGCCCATGACTGTATTGAAGTTATTACAATCACGACGAAACCCAGACAAGACTTAACCGATGTCCCATTGTCAGACCCAGACCTGACGTTGTATGTAGATGGTTCATGTATGAGAACAAGTACAGGAGAGTTAGTGACCGCTTACGCAGTCACAACAGATACTGAAATCATTGAAACAAATTGCATAAATACCTTGTCAGCTCAAGCCGCAGAGCTCATCGCTCTGACACAAGCCTGTATTCAAGCCACAAATAAAAAAGTCAACATATACACTGATTCACGTTATGCATTCGGAGTCGTACATGACTTCGGCGTGCTGTGGCGAGAGAGAGGTTATTTAACTTCTCACGGTGCCCACATTCAGCACGGACCCCTCATTCATGCCTTATTAGATGCAATACATCTACCAATTGCAATATCAATCATGAAATGTAAAGCTCATACGAAAGTTACTGATATCATTTCTCGAGGCAATGATCTAGCTGACAGAACAGCTAAACAGACTGCTCAAACTCAAACATCCGACATGACAAAGACAATAGTCCCGACGCCAACACATTGTATGACGGTTAAAGATCCTACTCTTGACGTAATTGATATACAGACACATGCTACACCAGACGAAATAAAGAAATGGACTGAATTAGGAGGGATCCAAACTGATCAAGGATGGATGATGAAGGAAAAGTCTGTGTGGTTCCTTCCTGATTCAATGGTCCAGGTTATAATTAACACTGTACATAGTCCCGCACATCTAGGAGAAAAAGCTATGCTAGACAGCATTCAACACATTTGGTTCAATAAACATTTACGAGCAGCAGCCAAACAAAAAGTTCGTACCTGTATGATCTGTTGCCAGTTCAACCCAGGAAAAAGCGTTCCCGTAGAACAGGGTGGATTTCAGCCTCCTGATCATCCTTTTGAAGTCCTCCAGATGGATTATATCCAGATGGAACGATGTCGAGGATTCAAATATGTTCTCGTAGTTGTTTGTGCTCTTTCCCGTTGGACGGAGGCATACCCGGTTTCAGATTACACTGCCCTGACTACTGCCAAACAGTTGGTTCGAGAATTCTTCCCACGATACGGTTTACCACGTGTTGTTCACTCAGATAACGGCCAGCCGTTCTCATCCGAATTAATGAAACACGTTTCACTTTTGTTAGGCTATCAGTGGAAATTCCACTGTGTCCGACATCCCGAGGCAGCAGGTCTCGTAGAAAGACATAATCAGATCCTGAAAATCAGATTGTCCAAAATATGCAGAGAGAAAGGTGTTGACTGGGTAGTAGCATTACCAGTTGCACTCTTTTACATGAGAATGGTAGCACACTCTCGAACAGGGCTATCCCCGTATGAAGTGATCTTCGGCAGACCACCAAATATGTGGGGGACGCCTATACCACGCAAAATAACTGATATTGACTGTAATATGCTGACAGATTACTTGGCTTCCTTGATGTCTGCACTACAATCTTGTCGTTCACAGGTAGCTGCAGCTTTTCCTGACAACACTGAGGTGAAACTCCATGACGTAGTCCCGGGGGACCTGGTCCTCGTGAGGAACTTTGATCGAAAGACTCAGCTGGATCCTAGGTGGAAGTCGCCTCAGCTGGTTTTGCTCACCACAAGGACAGCCGTGAAGATCGAGGGCAGAAAAGGCTGGATTCATTCAAGTCATATCAAGAAATTTCATGGACTACCAGCGGATGTGAATGCCACACCTCGTGTGTCTTCACCCATTGACTCAAAACTTCCTTTTGTTGAAAAGAGTAATTCCGAACATTATAAACTAAAGCTCAGGTCCAACCAGTCAAGCAATTTGATTGTTTAAGTCCTCTCCGAGGTGAAGCGGTTGAATTGTCTCTGACATGTATCCCTTGGACCTGAATAGAGATAGCACCCGAAAAATGCTGAAACGACAGGCGTACTGTAAATCACTGCGTAGTCATTGCATAGTGACGTTATTAATTTTGTTTTTCCTAAGTCTTTTAATAATTACTGCAAGTATATTGTTGCACATATATTATCCTATTTCTAGACATGTTTACAATGTTACTGCTGAACATTCTTTTAGTGAATTACCTCCGTTTGAGTTGTCTTATAGATTTGCGCTGCGCAATAACACGTTTATTAGTATGTTACATCATTCCCATCAGGTTAACAATGCTACAAATTGTTGGATATGTGGCCGACTCCCTCCCTATCAGAATTATAAAAGAATTCTACCTCTCTTTCCATACCCGTTCACACACAACGGCTCCTGTGGAGCATGGTTTAGTCTAATTAATTCCCTAGATTCGGATTCTGAAGTTTATCAAGATAACTGGGTATGGGGAAATTTGAACTTAGTTTTGCTTAAAGTCTGCTATCCTAACAAGGAGGGACTTCCCCAGAGAACAGGAACTGATCTAGAACTGAAGTGTATGGATTAGGTAATTTTACGCTTAATCTTATGATCCTAAATGTCGAATCCGAAGCTACTCCAATTTTGCCCGCTATGTCAATATTTCCAGTAAAAGGTGAATTATGTGTAAGAAAGAATGGTTCCATATATATGGGCCTTAGTAGATGCACCACTGTAGTAGAATTTAGTGATCAAGGCAAGTCTACATTTAGAGCTTCCCGCCATTCTTATTTCATCTGTGGTCAGACGGCATATGTACGTTTGCCGCTAGATTGGGATGGTACTTGCTACATTGGATTCCTTTTGCCACCTGTTTTCCTAGCTCCTCCTGATTATCACAGAAATACTCATTTAGTATATAATAGAGTAAGGAGAGATCTCCCGATAGTCGATTACACTGAAACAGCATGGGAAAAATACACAGATTTCAATAAAGGTCTCTTTCCCTATATAGGTACCGTTACTAATAGTAAGCTGATACGTAGATTAACTAGAACCCTTGAAGCAGTAGTGAACGAAACTATTTCCGCCTTAGGCAATTTAACAGAAGAGCAGTCTGCTATGCGGATTGTTGTGCTTCAAAATCGTCTTGTCCTTGACGTCATCCTGGCCGATAGGGGCGGAGCTTGTAGGGTCATCGGATCCAGCTGTTGCATTTTCATACCAGAAAATTCGCCATCTGTATATAAAGCCATAACTCGCCTTCATAAGATTGTAAGCCAGATACACCAGAATCCAGGCACCTGGACTTGGTCCGGTTGGTTTTGGAGTATATTATCTACCTTTGGATGGAAGGTCCTATCTTTCCTAGGTATTGGCCTTCTCATACTATTCAGTTGCTGTCTATGTCTACAATGTGGACCAGCGATCTGTGGTCTGTGTGCCACATCGTGTATTCCACCACCAGGATTTCATTCATCACGGAAGAAGAAAGAAGAACAAATGATGCTATATGAACAGATCAATGGATTGATGAAGATTGATATCTCTTAACGGGCAAGTAGGGGACAAGGAGGGAATGTGGAAATATGGATTTTTCTGATCAGTTATGTCCCCTATCTTGGACCCCAACGGTTTCATGTATGAATCACAAGTACATGTATGTTCCCTCTAGTTCCAGTTATGAAGACGCAAACACATGTGCGTCCATCGTCAACCTGTCCTCTTTCAGATCCGCCATGAATAGGCCGGATATTCCATTCCTAAGTATGAAAGGCCACCGGCTTTATATGGTTCATTTATGCCATTTTTTCAGTCCAGGCAAGTAGGCCCCGATTCTGTCATCAAGCTCTTCTTGCCTTCTGCCTCTGAAAGCTCCAGTCTGAGCCTGCATCTGTGACCATGAACTTTGTCTCATTCCCTGCGCGGCTCACGAAGCCTGACATCAGCATGCTGCCTGCCAAAAACTGTATTTCACCTTCGAAATTATCTGCTCCGTTCCCTGCCCGATGCATTCCTGTCTAGTAGTTTAAGTAAACATTCTTCCAGCTACCGAGCAAAGGCCCGGCTTCTTTGTCTTTATGCAAGTAATTCATAGCCCTATTACTATGGAAGATTTCTACCCACGCATCTAGTGTAGACACTTAGACGCTTGTGCACGCACTAACAGTCAGTATAGTCAGTATAGTCAGTATAGAATAAGATTCTACTCTAAGAAGACCTCTCTTTTGGATAACTTAGTTCTTTAAACATAGGATGTTAGATATGATTTGGGATTAGGTTGACTTGACCCTCCAGACTTCTGTCGCCACATGTAGAGCTAAATGTCAAGTCCCCTTCGCCCCCTAGTTGCACGTCAATCACACGTCATACGGCTGCGCGCGCATCTCTGCCAAGTATTTCTGCTGACATTGCGAAATTATTTCATAGGTCCACCCATATGTGACATCACAACCAATGACGTTTTCTTGTTACTCCCAATTACGCCTCCTTCAGCTACGCATGTGAAATGTTATCTTTGCTATCAATTGTTACGCCTCTTGTATTTGCTTCACTGTAATGCCTATTTTATAAAAGTAATTGATTGTCAATAACGTATGTACTTCACTTCCTGAACCTTCGTGGTGATGGAACTTGGAGCAACCGATTATAATCGACCATTGGAATAAAGCCCATTCCGAACCTCTAATACCACGGATTCTGCCTCTTATTTACTGAGCTATTTTATTATGTTTCTGTATCAAATTAAGTACCGGTAATTAAATTATTTACCACAGAACGCCCACGTTACCAGGCCTCTAATGTATACCCTGTTTCTGACTGTAGCCTTTATTCCTGACAACCACCATAGTTTCAGGCTCAATGAGCCATTTCATCATAGTTCAATCATTCATGTTTTTCCCCTTGAGGACACTAGCGCACTTTGCCATATTTTTAAGAACACTTCCAGCCCGCAGTGTTCGATGCCTCCCCCACTCTGCGCATCTGCTCTACAGGGCTTTCGCCCATACTCTCAGCGCATGCGTCCGCATGAGCCACCGCTCTCCCGCACATGTGCAAACACCATTTCCGCATTGCCACGCCCCCAGCCAACTTGGCACCTCGCCCACAACCAGCACGTACTCAATGGAGGTCATCACTATATACTCCGAGTACTCCTCGGGCCCCACCACCATCCGGGATGACGGGAGAGCCAACTAGGTGCAAGGCGGGTGACGCTTTGAAACTAAGTAAGGTTGCGTGACTTAACTTACACAAGGGTCGCTTGTGAACTACCTCGATCCCAATTCTCCCATGCCTCTCGCGCATATCCTTTCTATTTTCCCAGAGTTTGACAGAGGAGCGCACTCCTCCCGAACCCAGATCAGCGAACAATCTCAGCCATAGTGTAAATATAGCTTTTTATCCAAGCGCTGATTATAGGAGCGATGCCGCTCCACTTGTTTTTAACACTGCCCTACCTGAGATAGCCATGCTCTCCGCATGACGGCTTTTTGCTAGCTTTCTCATGTGTGTGTTCACGAACATGACGCACCACTTAGTTTTCCACCGTGGCAAGGCTCCACAATTTCACGTTTCCACACTGCAAATCATGGTGTATATATAAATACTACTATGTGACAACCCTCGGTTGCCATTAGATTAGCATGTGTAATACGCACAGCCTTAGACCAGATACATTTCTCATTCGCTGCTGCACCACTTCAGCATGCAGCATGCTCACCTTATGTCTTTATTGCATCCATAGGTACCATCACTTGGCAGATTCATTTGGATAGCCGCAGCACATAAGATTGCATTTTATAATTGCTGAATATCTCTGCATTTATGTTATCTATTTGTCATATGTGTATACATGTTGTGTGCTGTCTCCTTCTTCCCTACATGTCTTTTTTCGCTTCGGTGTCCGTAAGTACGCAGACGCTCAGTCCACACACCTTAGCGAGTGTGTAGGTACAAACATTTTTTTCACTTTTCACATGGCACCACTCACTTTGCCACTCACCACTTTCACTGGTCCTGAAGAAAGCCCCACGTAGATTACCTTGCGGGCTGAAACATGTAGACCCACCACACAGACAACTATAAGATAATTAATTCTTTTTTTAGTTGCATCACGTATAATGTTTTAACCATATCCTGAGCCCCCAGCAATAAAATTAGAATGGAAAAGATTCTCAGAGGTATTTTTAATCCACATCACATCACACCTTTGCACCACACCAGCCCCGCTGCAATCAGGCGTCGTAGCACAACCGAGGGGCATTCGGCCACCCGGTTGGGACCCAAATGATGAAGCATAACACCAACCAGGTTGGTGTGTGAGGGGTCTTTTAACTAACCCAGTGGGTTCCCAAACACTGCCTTGCAGTGATCGTACCACACATACTTGGGTTCATCCACCATTGATTAAATATATATTAATACAGGGGATACGGACGCACCCCCTTCCCTTCCCTAGCTCTTTCCTTGTTTTTGACATATGAAATTAATGCTCATTCATTGTGGGCTAAAAGTCTCATCATGTTCTGGATTGGCACAGTGAATTCAAAATAGGTAGTAACATATCTGAGACCAAAATAAAGTACATTTACTTCATTATTGTGCAGCAAACTGCAACAATACTCGTATACATATAACATCTATGGATATTCCAGTCAATCCTTGTCAAAACATTCTGAAGTTTTCCCACAAAATTCAGCAAGATCATAATCTGCCATTATGAGATTAATTTTCAATCTGCAAGTAATGGATAGTATTTACTCCAATTTAAAATCTTTCATATGGCTACGAATTGTCAATCATCCAATGTAAAGTGGCCTGCTGAATTTCATGTCCTAAAGTGATATTAGACCCACTTTTTAGCCAAGAAGTTGTCAAAATATATGCCATCGAAAGCTGTTATACTCTGTTCTCTCAGCAGCAGAATTGTGGGACAAACTCTCACTCTCTCTTTGGATGGACTCTTCATTAATGCAATCCTTAGAAAAGCAAAAAAAAATGTGTCTGTATGTTGATCAATTCCCTACATTATTCTGTATGTTGTCAATTCATGCTTGAATGGTTTTCGTTTAGAAATGTCTATTATCGACAAGAATGTAAGCTGCACAAATTTAATATTGTTATGTTTATTATTAATAAAAAATAATAATAATAACAATAATAGTAACAACAACATATTGTCACAGTACTTTGTGCTAAACCTCCATATTTGTATTCAGTGGGTGCACACATTTAACTTTCTAGCCTTTTCTCCTTACAGCCGTGGAAGTGTCTGTGTCTTGCATACATCGCCCGAGCTTGCCTATAAAAAACAACCCCTTGCTTTAACATAGAACAGACTGTTCTGTTTCTGCTGAGGCAGCCAGTGTATCCAACTTTTAGCTGAGAAGAATACAAATGACGGAAGGCAAAGTCCCTCTGCATACACGTTCATTGCTTTGAATCTTTCGGAATCGTCAGTTGCCTGCTGAGCTTATTAGGACTCCCTCAACATGCAAACAAGTTGCATTTTGCTGTTAAAGGAATCGCTTCTGATAAATCTACAAGTTTTCAAATGCCCTTTAAATTATGCGTCTATGAGAAGATTGCTTTTTTCAGCATCCTTTTTGTCTGTAAGGGATATGCTTCGCTTCTGAGCATGAATTACATCCGTACTCTTGATGAGACGTCAGCTTTTCAGATTGCTTTGCTATCTGTAACACATCAGGCACACTGCCATCTGATACCGTTGCAGTTACTACCGTTCAGTAAATTGAAGCTGAAACCTTTTGATAATAGCATTACAAATTAGGTGGTAACATGGTGAAGCCACGAGTCCTAATGCATTTAAAGTAAAGGCCCCCATCACTTGTTAGAAAGTGAAAGACAACTATAATAGGGTGCAGAGGACCCCTCAAATCTCTGGGGCACAATATTAATGAAGCTAACCTCCAGTAAGCCAATTACCATAGCCAACCTACCTTAGATAGGGCTAGGCGCACACACCTGCTGAGCATCAGGATACTCTTGCGGGTGATAGTGCACTTTACAAATACACATAACATAACATCCTATTAATAGCTACATCAAGTTGTGCTGTGGTTACAGATTGAAAAGTCTAGATAACATGTCTAGCCCTTACTATGCTTACATATTTTGTTGTTGTTAACCTTTTTGTTTGAGTGCTGAAAAGTAAGCCTTCAGCCTTGAATTACCAAGGACAATGAGGGCACTTGCCTGTGCTCTGTGCTTGTATCATGGGCAGCTCATCAATGCAATGGTTTCCATTGAGTAGCTCCACCCGAGCGCCTGTGCATGAACCTCTTTAATAATTTATTTCTGATAGATTTCCTCCCAAAGCGACAGGTTCTAGGATATTGATAAAGGAAGAAAGAAAGAGAATTATAAAAAGAGGTGTGACAGTAGGGATGTAGACAGTGATAGGTGGAAGAGAGTACCCTTTTAATTCAACATTTTTAGAGCACTCTCAATAAATTCAAAGGAGATGCAAAGTAGATAGGAATCTGGGAAAGCTGAAAATTTCAGAGGAGAAAGTGACTAAGAGCATAGGTAAAACAATAATGGATGTTTCTGAGGTCACTGGAAATTTCATAAGAATGGAGATGGGATAATACTAGAAGAAAGTTATTTATAAAAGGAGTAATGTGAATTTTGGGATATTGGTCTGCATCACGCAGGACTGGCAGAGTTTCTAGGGAAGGATACGGAGGGAGGATTTATAACACAAACGGATTGTAAGGAATAACATGCACACCTTGGCTCAAGGTCTGCTCTAGGAATTGTGACACAAAATATTTTTGAAGAAAAATCATATCCGTAAAAATAAAGTGGAATTTTTAACAGGAAGAATGTTAGAAAATATCTCAATATAACCTTTGTAAGAAATAAAAAAAAGTGTGATGTGTGTACAATGAAATGTTATGATAGATGGCCTTAATTTGTTAGTAAGAAATGTGTTAATAGAGGGATGCTAAAAGTTGAAAAGAGCTGGTTTGAAGATGAAGGGTAGGAGTTATGTGTTGTCTTTTGTTAATACCGCAATGAAAATCCTGAATGGCCAATATTCTATGGGTCTAAAGACAAAGACCTGATTATCTTGTTTTTTTCCGAAACTTAGATGGCCCTTTACTATTACTAGTTATAAGGATTGCGTGTGCTCGTAGGTAGAGTACATATTTTCCGTCACCATCAATGACTCCATGCACTCAGGGTCATTTGGTCTTGATTAAGCAGCACTGGTTATAACTTTCAAGAAGAAGGCATCTTTGGACATAATAAAACCAGTATCTTTATGTCCAGAACAAATCTGCTAATCATATCTGTGGGGCCTGATTTAGACTTTGGTGGATGGTCATTTCATCACAAACGCAACAGATATAGCATCCACATTATTACAAGTGCCATAGTATATAATGCACTTGTAATAAGGCAGGCATGATATCCATCATGTTTGTGACTAAGTAACCTGTCCGCCAAATTATAAATCAGATTCTATGTTCTTTTAAAAATTTGTGTTAAAACTGTGCATTTGGTGATTGATTTCATGCTACATCCTTGCTTTTAGAAGAAATCCATCTTGGTCAACATCTTCGACATTCTTGTAAATATGATTGATGTTGCTACAGAAGAAGATTCTCTTTTACCTGACCATCCAAGGCCATGCAATGTAGCCTCTTGGCAATACAGTCAGCTGCTTACTGCGCATGAATTGACGAAGTGCAGAATCCAACGAACAAGAGAGCGGAGTGGAGCTGCTCAGCATTCTGCCGCATTATCGTTCTACAGCCCTCTCAGGGCATTCTTCTGTGGGAGCAGAGCAGCACCGAGGGAACAGCACACGGACCTCAGTTACCGGTTCCCAGAGAGAGAGGGGGAGCAAGCGCCACATCTAGTTGAGCTGGCTTTCGGCTATCGTCTACTTTTAGTCCGGCCGAGCCCACTCCTCACTCCTCGCTTGTCTGAACTTGCATTGTGCTTTCTCCTTGCTTTCTGCCGCCATCTCTAGCATCAGGAGTACCACGAGTTTCGCTGAGAGTGTGCCCCCAGGGGATCGCAGAGGCAGCCTGGCCAGGACCAGGTGAGACCTGCGGTCTGCCCGATGGTTCCCACTCGCGTTGCACAAGGCTGAAGGGCGACGCTGATGAAGAACCTAATAAGACCATAAACGGACCAGTTTGGAACCTGAGCCAGATTGAGCAGCAAGAGAAGCCCACACGGCAGCAGCGGCAGGGGAGGGGTACTGAAGCTGGCAGTCACACAATACGCACAATCCACCCTTATCGCCTCACCATTACCCATGGTGAGACCAGAGCTTCTCTCTTCCCATGCCAGAAGCAGCCTGATAATATGCCATTACTGTACCATAGTGCTAACCCCCCTATATCTCGCTCATTGAGTCGCGACCTAAGTGAAAGACTGCCAAATATAGACCAGACTACACTAAAAAGCCCTACGTCCTAACTTTCAGCAAACATCCCCCAATGCTCCGAGCCCTTTTCTCAAGCATTTGACGGCCATAGTAAGGGCCTGGCAAGGCATGTAGGAGAAGCAAGAACTGTTGCTACCCCTCAGTAATTCGGAAGTGGCCTGTACTCGCCCACCGCACCTTGCACACTGGCGAGATTGACTCAGTTCTGCTCCTATCATACCTCTGAATGCTCTTTTCTCCTGACACCGCTCTGTGTCACTTTCCTGTGCCTCCAAAAACGTAACAACATCACAGCAACCGGGGGACAAGGAAAGATCCCTAAAGCAAACAACAATAAAACCAGGCGACTTCTCGCTCACTCCCTATCCTGTATGGCATGGCCTATAAAAAACTAAGGGGGCCATTACGATTGCGGACAGACTGCAGTCTGTCCACTATCGTATCAGATGTGGGACCGGCCGCCTACGAGGCACCCTACCCACCATCTGAATTATGATGCGACTGCCACCATGGCGGTCGCATTACCTATATTTTGTAATGTGGCGGGTATGCAGCCTGCAGCCCCCCGCTGCAATACAAAAAATATGGTGCTGACATTTTCCTGCACTACGCGGAAGGCATCATGCGGTGCCTGCCAAATGGTGCAGGGATATGTAGGGGGGAACCATAGGTGCCCCCCAGGGTACATGTCCCTGCTCCGGGGATTAAGGGGGGCCCCGTACAGGCCCCACATCCACTTCTGCAGCTGTTATGCAGCAGGATGACCACCGCAGAACAACTGGGGGAAAGGGATATCATAAACCCTATGGTGGTGCCTGGCAGGCACCGCTGCAATGCATGGATTAGCAGTTGGTCCAACTGGTGGTCAGATTTGATCCTCCCATCTGGACCATGGCGGTCGGTCTTTCGGACTGCCACGATTCCTACCGCCATCATAATTTGGCAGGCGGGAAAGTGTATTGCGATTGTGGAGTGACTGCCACCGACAGCATGTTGGTGCCGGTCCCTCCACCATCGTAATGAGGCCCTAATATCCAGAACAGTACACATGAAAAGAGTGGGCACAGCTCAATCCTTGAGAAAGAGTAACTGCAAAGCAGCCCATATTGGAGCAGTCATAGGAAATATAGAAATACATTTTTTTACCAACACTGCTAAAATGGCTGATCAAACAGCACCAGTCGAACAGGGAATCTCACAGGAGCTAAAGAACGATGCAGGCAATGGAGTCCTAGCTCTGGAGAAATCAAAGGACAATAATAATCAGTATCTCTTAGTAGATCAAGAAAGAAAACAGACAATCGTATTCACAAAAGCTACAGAGCATTTGGAGACTCAGGATCAATCCCCTCAAAAAGTCAATAAAACAGATAATGCACATTGAAATTGATATTGATTTTAGCCTACCGGATATAGGGCCACATGTATCAAGACGTTTTGCATTCGCAAATGGGCTGAATCTGAGAGTCAGCCGTTTGCGAATGCAAAAATTGCTGTTGCCATATATCAAACCCTAATTTGCGATTCGGTAACCTATTACCGAATTGCGAATAGGGTTTGCGATTCAGTATTTGGAAGGGGCATGTTTAGGGCGTTGCTTCCAAATAGTGAATCCTAACAGTATGTATGAATGTTTTTTGACCGTGAATGTGGTTGTAAAACATTTGCATATTACCACCTACTTCAAGTAGGTGGTAACCTATTCACAAATGGGAAGGGGTCCCTAAGGGACCCCATCCCATTTGTGAATGTTTGTAAAAGCATATTTAAGAACAGGCAGTGGACCCATGGACCACTGCCTGATTTAAAAAAATGAAAAGAACATTTTTCATTTTACTTTTCGTGAAGCATCTCGTTTTCCTTTAAAGAAAACGGGCTGATTTACAAAAAAAAAGATTGCTTTATTTAAAAGCAATCATGGACATGGTGGTCTGCTGACCCCAGCAGAGGCTTTACTCTTCCTCCTGGAACAGACACTCCCAACACTTACTAGAGGTCTATCAAATGAAAATTCCTCCTATTTTATCTTATGCCCTCGAATTTATACGGCTCAAAACCTGGCATCCAGTAAAAGTGAGAGAAGGAATCTTACGTAAGCTGTTTAAAGTTAATCAATCTGTCCTGGCCCAAGCATTACGCCTAGAATTTTCTCTAGTTAGCACATATTCTAGAGATATTTCCAACATATTTAGATGGGCATATAACCTTTTACACGCCAACACAGGATCTCTAAGGCACATTTTAAAATCTTAGACTTTTAGAGCTGAGCAGGGACTGGGAACTGAGAGCAGCCCTGGCAAATTTTGGCAGACCAGCCCCCGTCCGGCGCATAGCGAACGAACCCGACCACTTCTAGGGGGGTTTGGGAAAAAGACAGACCAAAATGGTGAATTTTACAGCACATTTTTCATTACATATTAACAATTGTATCAACTTTTAAAGCACAGTAAATAGTAGATGATGACCATTAAGAGCACCAGGTTACCCACCCAGTCATATGTACCTATGGACATTCTTTCAGAGAGCACCAAAAATAGACACAAGCACACAGGCCACTGAGGCCAGAAACTGTGAAAATGTCACACATAAACATCTGATAACTAGCACCTAGGGCACAGAGACCAGAAACTATGGAAACGTCACACCCAGGCCTTGTCAAACCAGGCCAGAAAGCACGGAAACATCACACATAAGCACCCAGGCCAGTAAGCATGGAAATGTCACACATGACATGAGCCTCCAGGTCACTGTGGCCAGAAACTATGGAAATAGCACACATAAGCACCCAGGCCAGAAAGCATGGAAACGTCACACATGGCACCCTAGCTAGAAAGCATGAAAAATTCACACAAAGGCACCCAGGCCAGTGGCACTGGAGCACTTTTCAGAGTGTGGGTGCTGCCATCAATGTTGCCTGTAAATCACTCAAATCATGGGATTGTGAAAAATTCAAGAATCACACAAAGAACAAGGGTAGCAATTCAGCCTTCTCTATTCCGGGACACATACAACTTCAAAGTATATGCCAAACCATTTAAATTCACTGCACACTGCATACTGCACCCTGCCTTATGGAAAGGGCTTGCGCTAGTGGTGACATCCTGGTGACATATGCAGTAAAAGGGAATATTCTTAGGCCTGGCAAGAGGTTCCTTTTGCCAGGTCAAAATGGCAGTTTTATAACTGCACAGGCAGACTGCAATGACAGGCCCTGGCCTTGACACATGTTTAAAAAGGCTACTTACGTGGGTGGCACAATAAGTGTTGCAGGCCCACTAGCAGCTTTTAATTTACATTCACTGGGTACATGTAGAACCACATTTCTAGGGACTTACAAGTAAATTAAATTTGCCAATTCGGTGTAAGCCAATTTTACCATGACTAAAGGAAAGAGGGCAAACACTTTAGCAATGGTTAGCTTTGGTAAAGTGCATTGAGCCCTGACAGCCAACAAAAATGGCCTTTTTTAATGTAATAATGCTGGTTTTGATTAAATCACTTACATTTAAACCTCGGCCTTCCTTTTCAGTGAGTTAAGCGCAAGGCCCGGCCATCACTGAGGGAGGGAGGGCCACATCCCGGGGCAGGCTACAATTTTCCGGCACAGACTGTCGCCGCCACCCACTGCTAAGGACCCCTCAATGGACGCCTCGTGACGTGCAATGCATTAAATGCTGCGCCCATGGAAAAACCATACTAGGAGTGAGTTAACTCTCGCCTCTGGCATTAGCTGTGATGTTTGAGTACTGACAAGACCAGTTCAGCCTTCCATCCTCCCAGGGTCAGTAAATCAGGCCTCTGTAAGCCTCGTGTGCCATCTCAACCCATTCCTCTTGGCCTCCCATTGCTATATTCAGCACCCCGTGCCCCTTGGGCCAGATCCTTTATTTAAAAACAAAACCTAAAATAGAAAATAAAATGTGAAATAAATATCAACCCATCCCTTCAGTTTCCCGCGTGTGCGTGACTCACTCAAATCTATGTCAGTTTTCATACAGAGCCAAGATTTCTTGTATGATTGGAATATTTCTCAGGCATTGCCAGTGCATGTTACACAGGCATGTTACAGGCAGAGGCGACCTCCTACAGTGTGCATGTTACAGGCAGATGCGGCCTCCTACAGGACAAGAAGGCATATTACAGGGAGTCGGCAGAGGCGGGCTCCTACAGGGCAGGTGGCGGCCTGTCAGCGCACTCCGCCTGTAGGCCTGGCTCCAACTTTCACAGAAAGAGAAGTACATTGTTGGAAGAAGCTTCAGTGGTGCCTCCTCCTGCGCTGCAGCTGGTGCCGAGAAGCACGGACCCTGTAACCACAGCTCTAACTAAGTACAAACGATCTTGGGTCTGTGCTGTGGAGGGCCATCTCAGAACATTCAAAGTTTTCTACCCACACACGGAGGGTTGGTGTCCAGCAGCAGAGGCCTGCAATCAGCAAGGAACCTCATCTCCCAACAGGCCTTTACATGCAACACAGATGGGTCTCACTCTTTGGGGGTTAAGGGACCTGGACTGTGCAACTCACTGAAGCCAGACTTCAGGGCAGAATCAAACACACTGTCTAGGGAACAAAAAAGGACCCCTGAAAAGAAATTAGGGAGGCGGCACACTGATCGAGGGCAAACTCTGTGAGGTTGTCTAAAGCCCTGGGAGGAAGAGCAGGCAAGTAGGTTGGTGCCTTCTCTTGATTTGTGGGAGCAGTGCAAGTACAGCAAACGGTATCCAATATGGACGATTGGGGGCATCACTCGAAGCAGTACTGGAATGTGCAGACAAAAAAAAGCATGCATTAGGAGCATAAATGCATTATCATGCTCCAGTGTAGCATATTACTTTGTCATTTATAAATAAAACTAAGTAGGTCCACGGCTTCCAGTAGCGATTCATTGGGGGTCAATGGAAATCAAAAGATTAAAAACACAATTTGGATTGAGTGCTCTCTACGCTTATTCCTGATATTGGATACTATATTACTCCTAAGCACTGTTTTATGTGCTTCTCAGAGAACTACCCTGGATTCCAGTGAGCCCACGTCTTCCTGAAATTACCACCAGTTGGTCTTTTCCAGCAGTTTCCATACCAACTTCTCTTTTTCTGCTCCTAAGTAGTAAGCTTCCATGGTAGCATAAAGGGTGGAATGCTGCACTGTTCCTGTTGCATGTATGTGGTTGTGTTTAAGCCTATGTCTGACAACTGGCAGTGTGAAAATATACATAAGCCTTGAGTATGACCTGTGTTCATTTGAGCAGGGATACTGCCTCTCTCATCTATTCTTAACATGTACTCACACCAGTGAAGTGAGATACTCCATCCTGTTCAAACTCTTCATTGTCATTCTGTCTATACCTCATCCATAACCATATTAGAACCCCTTCTACTAACAAGATTCCACAGGGCATCTGCATAAGGACCGCTTATCCTTTCAATAACCTGCAATTCCAGCCTCTGATGAATCAAAACCAATCTGTACCCCATCATGTTGGCCTTCTACTGCAGCATCACAACCTTGGAGCACGATCATGGAAGTCGCTTTTTATCCATTTGGAGTTACAGGTACGCGCCTACAAGGCCCTCCATGGCCAAGGACCAGCCTGCATCAACCACCGCCTGAACTACCACCATCCATCTAGATATCTGCGCTGTCTCCCTCGCCCTCACTCACACACCCCTTATCCGTCGAAGCCACAGCAGAGGATACTCCTTCTCCTACCTTGCCGCCAAATCCTTGAATGTCCTTCTCCTCCACCTATGAACAACACCCTCTCTCTCGGAATTCAGAAAGGGACTCAAGACCTTGCTCTGTGACTGATCGTAGAAGGATCCTAGGATACCCTCTTGTGTAAATAGCCGCACTCTACAAATCCTGATTGTTTTTTTTTTGCAGATTTACTGCAGATTTATATTGTGCGAACGCGACCTGAAGGTATTGGAGCGCTAGCATGAGCTCCAGTTACGTTACACAAGGACACACAAATTTTTTGGTAGGCACGGGGAGATTAAGTGATTTGCCCAGAATCACAGGAAGCTGAGCCGACGCCGAGGCTCAAACCTGGTTCCTTAGCTCCAAAGTCAGCAGCTCTGGCCATAAGGGCAGACCACAACCTCGGCCGTGCCCCTGGAGCAAGGTGAGAATCCTGCATGCACCAGGTATCTAGCCAGCAAATGGCAATTGCACTGCATCAAGTGAGTCTCTGGGAGACATGCCACACCAATGCTGGTCTACCAACCCTCACTTAATTAGGTAGCATAGACCTCTGACATTCCATGACAGGAGTTTTAGGGGACATCCCTCTGACAACATTCAAATACGGACAGCCCCACCCTCTTTCAAGTCAGAGTTAATATCATGTCCAAGCACCCCCTCCCCCGCCTTTTGTCAGGACCAAAACTTTAAGCAATGATACGTGAAACAATCCATTAACTTCCTTCCCACCGTTCTTGCGGCATGAGCAACAAACACCACACCTCATGTAGTGCCTGTAGCACCAACATTAGAATCTTTGGAACAGGGCAGCGTGAAATCTCACACCATTTGATCAGCAGCAGTAGGACTGCACCCACCAAAGTTGTAGTCACACTTCAATTTTCCCTCCCCACAGCCACTGCTTAACCATGTGCTAAATCTATTGATTTAAAGTGTTTAATCATGCCGCGGAGCAGTGGAGAATTCAAGGACAACATTCAGACGTTAATGTGTACTTATCAATTCCTGTCTTATTTTCCTTCTGACAAGGACACAAAAGATACAGTGCGCCCCTTTAGTCATCTGTGCTACAGTTAAGAGGCCAGAGGTGTATATGCATCTCCCCCCCTTTCCAACACAAATCTAACGAGAGATGTTTTGGCATGTACAGGTTTCACAATTTCTCAATAAGTTGTGTTTGTTTGAAAAACGCCTTTAAGGGTCTGTTGTGTTTTCTGATTTCAAATATAATTTTTTCTCTTTCTTTGCTGTTCATTTCCTGCCTCTCCTTTGTACTGCACACAGTTTATGATAGTAGGTATCAGCAAATCCAGGTGGAAAATTATGCCTTTTATGACTAATGGATCTTCCAACTCTCTATTAAAATAACATTAGGGTTTTTAACTGTACCAATTATAGAAACAGTTCTATCATACACGGTACTGAGCTCTATTACCAGACTGATAGCGAAAATGCTGAAGGAAAATATGGCAACCTATACGAATAAATAGTGCAATCACTCAGCCACATGGTATGCTTAGCCTTTTAGCTGTTCACTTAGGGGCCGCAGCGAGCAAACCATGGAGGGAGGCATTTTGGAGACCTTTGCACATTCTGACTTTGAGAAAGGGAAGTATTTGTCACGTTGAATAAATCTACGGGCCGGGCCGGGGTCTAACCAGGCTTTGATTGCTTTTTAATTCCGGCCCGGTCGCGACGCCCCCAGAGACAGTGCATGGCCAATTAATTAATTGATTGAGCAGGGTCAACACTCACCTGAGGGCGCCGGGTGGCAGCCAGCAGACACGGCCCGGTGCAGGCTTCAAATAATTAAATTATAGGTTCCGGGCCTCTCCAGGCTCCGCTAGAGCCTCTCGTCGTCTCACTCTCTGGCCTCCTCTGCCTCGCAGTCACGCACACTTTTTATTGTGCGATCCCAATGTGCTTGCGCATGATCACCCCTGACCAGGTCCACTGACTCCCGACCCCAACCCTAAGGGTGTATGATGCGCCGCGCAGACGCGAAGGCGGAGACTGAAGACTCCGTGCATGGTGCCGTGCAGCCAGTGTCACCACCCAGGGGATTTTTTTATAAATATAAATTATAATGCTGCAGTGCTAGCAGTGCTGGACACGGACGGAGCGTGCAGCACCACCAGGCAGCAGCTACATTTTATGCAGATAGTTGTGTGCTTGTTTGCTGCTCGGTCACGAAAGGGTCCAAATCGGCCCCAACAACAAAACCGGCCCCCTGCCACAAAACTGGCCCCCACCCCATCCAGCCTACCGGGGGATTGCCCGGTGCCCGGAATTGCCATTCCGGCCCTGGATCTGAGTCATCACAGTACACTTTTAACAGGAATCTTAATATAGCTCCTAATGCATCTCACTGCACATTATCATGTTTATAATCCTGGACACCAGTACATTTGAAACTCTTTTTAAAGAACTTACACCAAGAATGAGCTTTGGATTGGATGTAGAACACTGTTCCCAATTAAAACACTAAGAACCATTTGTAAAAAGCATAGAGTATAAATCTCCCGAGCAATAGCTACACTTTCTGCTAGAACACAGGGTTCGGCTCTATATCCTTTTACTGCGGTTTGGTATCCTCACATTAAAAGTATACACATCCAAATGGAATATAAAAATATACCAGGTATCTGTGATTTGTGTAAGGGAGGAGTACAAGATCTACCTCATGTTTTGTCAGTTGGTCCAAATCTGACCCGGCGTGGGTACATAAAGCCCATTTGTTTTAGATACGTAGGGGCATATTATCAAGGACGGCGTTACAATTATCGCCACTTTAGCGTCAGAAAACTGCCTCTAAAAGCGGCAATAATAGACTTGATAATATGCCGTGGAGAATTCTAATAGAAGCATATGTTCTGGTGTGAACATGGGCTTCTATTGGAGTCCTCTGCGGCATATTATCAAGCCCATTATCGCCGCTTTAGCGTCAGTTTTCTGCCTCTAAAGCGGCGATAATTGCAACGCCGTCCTTGATAATATGCCCCAATGTCTCTTCTGCTCCAGGTTTAATCATGTTATGCAAGTCACCTCCTTATGAATTTGTCTGTTATAATTTGTTCACGTTTTTAAAGAGTTTCTTGAAGTTTTTTTAAAGTGTATAATAACAATTGTTTTAAATTTGCGTATTCTGTATGTGTTGACCTCAGTAGAGGTCTAAATCAAATCAAATAAAAACCTTGATACACACTAAAGCATGCTTGATGAAGTTTACTTTGCCAGGGTTTTTTTCGTTTTTACCCTTAATCATTCTTTTATTTTTCCATTCATAATTGTGTATTTAAACTATGTCTTAAGACTTTTTCTTTCCAGCAAAACAAATCATATTTTTTATACTGTGATTCAACACTAAATATCGTTTCTATACCTTTTGTAAGTACACTTCCCTTCTAGTAAATAATATGGTATAATTCTAGATTTTTATTTTTATTGCAAGCATATGTGAGCAACATTCAGGCTGTGATATGATTTCTTTTTTCTTGTTTTATCTTTTTGACTTAGGCTTGGCATAACAATAAAAGTATAAACACGTAAATCAAAATAGAAATATTTGTATATGAACAGTAAATTGATACCTCAATTGTATTAGACCAAACTCTAGATATGGTTGTTACATTAAGTAATTTCTTCAAAAACCTGTTTTCCCAGTTTTAATAAGAACAATGTTACTGATTCCACAAATGTTTAATTTGGATCTCCCAGCAGTACAGCTTCAGAATTGTTGGAGTAGAGTGCTGTGGCTAATACACTTCCCCTTCACTATCTTTAAAAGTAGAGCAGAGCCTTCAACTTCTGAACCAGTTTGATTCCTGTTATTATTCAGTAGTTAATCAAGCATGTTTTTGAGAAAGCCTCAAGTCTAAGTAGTCAGAGGACCTCATAAATTAAATAATTCTTTAGATAGAGTGGCCTTCTAGTTCAGTGTGGTCCATGGGTGCTGATTCTACAAAATGCTGGGGGTAGCGGAAGTGACATCACAAATCCTTTGACCTTAATGACATCAAAATAAGTGACATCACATGACCATTAACCCTGATTTGTTCCATGAAAGCATTTTACATGTCCCTAACATCACAATAATTGACATTGATGAAGTTCCATAATAACTGCATTTTTAGTATAACAGCATAACACAGACATATCTATATTTTAGATACCAACTATGTTATGGTGGTGACGTGATCTTTGAAAGTTCTGAGGCATAATACTTGTCTTAAAATGTAGTGAGTGAGCAAAGCAAGCAAGCCAGGCCTCTTCTATGGGATTGCCCGTGAACCGCTCCCCTCAGACAAATGTGAAAAAATGGCAGGAAATCATGCTTTTAAAAGAACAACTTTTACATAAATCTGTTAAATTTGGTGTAATTAGGGCACTCATTAAATATTCAGATCCTTTCATTGTGTACAAGCAAAGGAAATCTGATGTTACCCGGGAGTTGACCCCATTTTTTTCAAACTGCAGCATCAGTGTCCCGACATTTGTTGTGGTTGTCACCCTCCCATGTGCCTTGTTGTTCCCCTTAATGCCAAGAATAACCTCCATGGTGCTAATATCAGCATTCTGCCAGTGGTGTTCACATGCCAAGAATTTCCAGTATTTTTCCAGTACAATTTTCTTCCACGTGTGCCCTAAATACGATGAATTACAGGTAGTACGTCAGCACCAGTATTTTACTATTGGTGCTCCTTATGTCAAGAATTACTCTGTGTGCCAATGCTAGTATCTTGTCACATGTGACTGCCATGCTAAGAAATGTGCAAGTATGGCAGCACCAGTATTTTGTTCTGGGTATCTGAGACAAAACTTCCCTTCATTGTGCCATGACCAAGGTCAAACTTGCAAGCATCACATCACAATATTGCTCACATTCATATTCACTCACTCACACTCATTCTCACACTCACTTTCACTCATTCATTCTCACTCACTCTCTTACTCCCCTGACAGTTGTTCTTATTCATTCTCATCCACTCACTTGCATGCATTCTTAATCTCACTCATTCTCACTCACTCATACATACTGACACTCAGGCCCAGGTTTACAAATGCCATGTGCTGGGTTTGCAACACTTTTGTGTTGTAAAACCGGCACAAAGTGTTAATGTGGGGTTTACTATCCAATGCAAATCAAGATTTGTTTTGGATAGTATTCCAAAGTAATGCAAAGTTGCACTGTCATGTGCATCCAGCATGGCCCATTGTAGTTTTTACTATGTTAGCCTAATTGTGCACGTTATAGGCTGCTGTCTCTTTTGCACAAATTACTGTATAAACACACTTGCTTTCATGCTACATTGTACTTTCACACGGAACCTGCACATGTTTATGTGTTCTGTTCTTTACCTGGGATTTAATCTGAACATCGTAGGCAAGTTCAAACAACACCTCCCCTTGTTATTCTGTCTGTTCAGACACTAGCACCTAGACATAACACCAGAATGCAGCTGCTGGTTGTGAGCACCCATATTTTGTCAGATAACTGAGCACAAGAGTTTAACCCCTTCGCTGCTAGGTCTTTTCCCCCCTGTGCTGAGCCTTTTTTTGGCTATTTGGGGTAGTGCGCGCTTAGGCTTCTGTAACTTTTTGACCACATAAGGTATCCCCGCCAAATTTGCGTCCTTTTCTTCCAACATCATGGGGATTGTAAAGGTACCCAGGATTTGAGGATTCCCCTGTAGGGGTCCCAGAAATTAGCCAAAATACAGCAAAATGTAGTTCTTGGGGGGGGGAAATGGGAAAAACGGGCTGCAAATGAAAGCGTCTGAGTTTTCCTCTGCAAATGATATCAAAAAAGGGTCTGTGGGGCTGAAATCACCACTTTCCTAGCTTTTAGGGAATGACAGACTTTTGTCAGAAAACCAATATTTTTTACACAGTTTTCGCATTTTTCTGGGACATAGCCTATCTTTGCTATTTTTTGTGCTTTCAACCTCCTTCCAGTTAATGTTAGAAATGGGTGTGAAAGCAATAATGGATGCTGGAAAGCTATACATTTTAGAAAAGTAGATAAAATTCTGAATTCAGCAAGGGGTCATTTGTGTAGATCCATCAACGTTTCTTTATAGAAACTAACAGTTAAATATAGGAAAAATTGAAAATTAGTTGAAAAAAACAGCCTTTTGTGTCAACGTTTTCACCTGTAACTTCTTCTAATTATGACAGCTCTTTGAAAGCAATATACCGTTACATACGCTGGACCTTCCTTGTTGTGGGGATATATAGGACTTGTAGGTTCACCAAGAACCCGATGAACCCAGAGTCAAAAACTGAGCAGCAATTTGCAATGGTTTTTTATTTTGTTCCGGGCATATAGCAATTATTGTGGGAAAATGTATACATGGAAAAATCGGTATGAAAGACAACTATGTATTTCTGAAATGGGAACAAATTATAGAGTTTAGAAACAGTACATATTTGCACATTTTCGAAATTGGGAATACTCATACTAGCATAAGAATTATCGGTCATTTTTCAAAATGACTTCTTTTTTACACAATGTCTTTCATTTGGAAGGCAGAAATGCATCAAAAATCACTAGGTAATAACAGTTGCTTTACAAATCTGAATAACCCTAAGTCTCCTGATAAAAATGGTACCTCACTTGTGTGGTTAGGCATAGTGCCCGCAACAGGAAATGGCTCAAAACCCAACGTAAACACACCACATTATCACAATGAAAATTTACCCTTTTTTTGCGAAGTGTCTAGCTGTGGTTTTTGAACACTAGCTCTGTCGGCACCTAGGGAAACCTTACAAACCTATACATTTTTTAAAGCTAGACACCCAGGGGAATCCAGGATGGGGTGACTTGACTGCCTCCCACCAGGTTCTGTTACCCAGAATCCCTTGCAAACCCAAACAATTGTAAAAAAAGCACACATTTTCCCCACATTTCTGTGGTGGAAAGTTCTGGAATCAGCGTGGATCCACAAATTTCCACCCACCCCGTGTTCCCCAAAGTCTTACGAGAAAAATGGTACCTCACTTGTGCGAGTCGGCCTAGTGCCCGTGACAGGAAACGGCGCAAAACACAACGTGGGCACACCTCAATTTCGCAGTGAAAAATGACTCTTTTTTTGGCAAAGTGCCTAGCTGTAGTTCTTTAACCCTAGCTCTGCCGGCACCTTGGGAAACCTAGCAAACCTATACATTTTTGAAAACTAGACACCCAGGGATATCCAGGATGGGGTGTCTTGACTGCCTCCCACCAGGTTCTGTTACCCAGAATCCCTTGCAAACCTAAAAAATTGCCCAAAAAAACACATTTTCCCCACATTTCTGTGGTGGAAAGTTCTAGAATCTGCGTGGATCCACAATTTTCCACCCACCCCACGTTCCCCAAAGTCTTACGAGAAAAATAGTACCTCACTTGTGTGGGTTGGCCTAGTGCCCGCGACAGGAAACGGCGCAAAATGCAATGTGGTCACACCTCAATTTCGCAGTGAAAAATTACACTTTTTTGGCAAAGTGCTAGCTGTAGTTTGTGAACCCGAGCTCTGGCGGCACCTAGGGAAACCTACCAAACCCACACATTTCTGAAAACTAGACACCTGGGAGCTTCCAGGGAGGTATGGCTTGCATGGATCCCCCAAAGTTTCCTTACCCAGAATCCCCTGCAAACCTCAATTTTAGCTGAAAAAATCACTTGTTTCAGACATTTTTGTGTGGGAAAGTTGTGGCATCACCGGGCTCACGCAAATATACCACCACCCAGCGTTCCCCCAGGTCTCCTGATAAAAATGGTGCCTCACTTGTGTGGGAGGCCCAAGTACCCGCGACAGGCATCCCCCCAAAAAATGGGGCAAAAACAAAACCCCTGGCATTTAGTGGGCTTTCTGCCCCCCCGGGGGGGGGGTAGAAAGACTAATTGTGTGCCTAGGGGGTTGGGGCATCGGCATGCCCGTTTTGGGCACCCCCCACCCCTAATGAATAAATTATTATAAAATCCCTGGTGTCTAGTGGGCTTTCTACCCCCGGGGGGGTAGATTGGAGGCTACTGCCCCATCTACCCCCCAGGGGGAGCAGAAAGACTAATTGTGTCCAAAATATTTATGGGGGAGCAAAGGCCCTTGCCCAAGGGGCCGCTCCCCCCTCCCTGGTGCCTAGTGGTTGGATCCCTGCTTGGGGTTTGCCCTCCTGGGTCGATCCTCAAGCAGGGATCCACTAGGGAGGGGTACTATTGGAAAGGGGAGATTCTCCCCTTTCCAACAATACCTCTCCTGAGTTTCTACGTGCTCAGGGGACTGAGATAGCCCCTGAGCACGTAGAAACTGAAACTGAAATGAGCCTCTTGGCTCATTTCAGTTTCGGTTTCACTGAAATTACGTCAGCACGACGTGCGCGCTGATCGTCTTTTCAGGGAAACCAGGGGGGGGCCTCGGGAGCTGGGGAAGCTCTTCCCCAACTCCCGAGGCTATTTTAGCTTAAAGGGAATCCCTCTGGTGCCCGCGCCAGAGGGATTCCCCACGCGATGTTTCATGACGAGCTGGACTCATCATGAGCACACGACCACTGTGTGCCATGACGAGTCCAGCTCGTCATGAGCATCGTAGGGTTTAAGCAAAACACACACACACTGAGCCAGGGTTCTGGATCAGGATTGCTAAAACCAGCTGAGATGTAGAACGTCCATCTGGGTATGCTAAGGTACAGGGTCTGTCCCTAATCCCAGAGATCTTTGATATACAATCATCTAGTTTCAGTAGAAGGGAGGGGGTTTTGGATACTCTGTCTTACAACATGACAGGGCTTTTAATGATACATGGTTTATAGACAATGCTAGCAGTATTTTTAGTGTGCATTTGTTTTTTAATTGTGCCACGAATATTGCATTTTTGGACCTGATAGTTTTAATTAAGAAATATTCTACACTTGCTTCGTGTCTTTTTATTGTGGATGAGACAAATGAGAGAGTTAAAGGGTGTGTCCTGTTAGTGTAATCCCTGAGAGGGTGGAGAGGCTGTGTTCTGGGGTGCCAATTCACTTGTTTCTCTGGTAAGGTTATGAGGGCAAGTGAGTCACTAGAATGAGTCGGACTCTGGCTCATGGGTACTGACTCATGAAAACTCAGTCTCCACTTGCTGAAGTTCTATGGTCTCAAGCATAGTTCTGTTTCTTAGCAGAATCTCGGCTTTGTGTTATTTTGCATCAAATGGGCGCTATATGGTTATGCATGGGCGTTACCATGCAACAACCCATGGGTTTTGATGCCTATCCTTATGTACAAACATTAGTAGACAGATATCTGCACCATTCATATGCCTCTTTTAGGCAGGCATAATAAGGTGAAATGTTTCTCCTCATTTCTTCCAACTTTGCACCTCTGCTGCATTGACAGCGCACATGCAAAGCAGGATAATCAATAAAGCATAGTTACCATCCTGTAAGGGACTCCTTTTAGTATAAAACCTATGCTTGAGAGAATGCACATACCCTTGCGCTATGGCACAAAGGGATGTGTGTGTTGGTGCATGGCTGGCAAAAGTGCACCAGCAAATGGGGAGAGATAAATGCACCATATATTAGTAGATATGGCACATTTGTTCTCTCACTGTTTGACAAACGGCAGTGCAGCAACTTTGGAGCAGGGTTGCCTTGTATCAAAGAATAGCAAATCTAGGTCTCAATCCCACACAATCTCACTCACTACCTGTCACTAACACTCACTCACACACACATGCTTATACATACAGACACACTTGCTCACGAATACACACACTGTCTCCCACTTAAAAACACTCTCACCGGCAAGCACAAATTACCAGATCTGCCAACTGTTCCAGGCAAATGTGCTCCATGCTATTACACTAATAGTAAATATTAAAATATTATTCACTTATTTTACTATTAGTGTGGTGAGAAACAGGCTGAAAATATTGTATATGGAGTGGCCCCTGAGTTCTTGACACTAATTTACCAACTCTCGAGCCAAGGGTTGCAAAGGTAGTGCCAGGGGTTAAAAGGGGCATGCCAAGGGATGCAGAAGCGATCCATGGTGACCTATAAATGATGTTCATGGTATGGACAGCATGTGATCATGATTTTGCGATGTCCTAGAACTTTTTGTGAATCATATCTTCATAGTATGGCATAGTTTTGAAATTTTACTACAGCAATTGTGTACTTTCAAAGAATAGAAAGAGATACATAGCCAGAGATGAGCTATGTAAGACCCAGGAAAAGGAGGGACTCTTCTGGGGCTTACAGTCCCGGACCATTGTTGGAAGATCCATGGAAGAGATGGGAAGCTGCATAGATCTGGTGCTACCAGGCCCTGGTTGGAAGCAAAATCACGGCTCACCCCTGCCCACTAGCTTCACAGTAAAATAGTGCCATGATGTGGGTACAATGGGAAACTAATACCCTAGGGGCCTGGTGCAACTGCACCAACTGGACTATTGATGGATATGTGTATGGTATGGGCCCATGCATGTAGCCGAGGTACAACAGGTGCAGAAGCATCAGGTCACAGGTGTATTAGGCACCTGGGGCACCCAAATAATTGCTGTATTTCATGTGCAGCAGTGGATATGGTAGCTCTTTTACTTTGTACCCCTGTTGGTCCACTGTCTGAAGAATAAAATAAAGCCAGACCTTTAGTGGATTAGGCATCCACAAACCTTATATCCTGGTGTCACTGTACTTACTGCACTATTGATGGCTATGCTCTGACATAGACCCATGATCAAACCCAAGCCATGGCACAATGTGGTGAGGTCCAGGTGTGCCTCACTACTCCCTATGTTTTGCAACCATGGTCAGATTCTTAAAAGGCCCAGTAAGGAACCCTTTTCCCTGGGCCTCATAGTCATGGTCTAGTGCTGCAAAGGCCACAGGAGGAGGGTCATTTCATCTGGGACTCACTACCATTATTCAGAGTTGCGAGGCCGGGGGGCCCTCACCTTTGCCTCACAGCTATGGTCTAGTACTGTGAGACCCAGGGGAGTGGGACCCTTTTCAATGGGCCTTGCAGTTATGAACCAGTGTTGCAACCCTCAGGGAAGGGGTCTCACAGCCATGGTCAAGTACTGCGAGTTCATGGGGAGGGTGATGCGCTGGGCCTTAATGTCATGGGCTTATATTGTGAGGCCAAGGGGAGGAGGGGACACTGCCCTGGCCTCATAGCCATGGTCTAGTGATGCAAGGACCAGAGGAGAGGCCTCATCCTCATAGCCACAGGCTAGCACTATGAATACCTGGGGAAGGCGTACTCCTTCTCTAGACTTTAGAGCCCTGAGCTAGCATTGCGAGGTCCAAGGTAAGGGCCGTTTTTCTCTCTCCCTCTGCTGGGCCTCACAGCATTGGCTCACAGCAGTGAGCCCCAGGAGAGGGACGCCCCTCTCCCTTTAGCTACTAGTCATAAAACAGCTGAGGGAGATAGAAAATATTTAAGTCTCTTTGGTGTGGCTAAATGGATGTAGGCAAAGCGTGAGGCTCTGGGCAGCTGCCCACAATGTACTACTGTAAAAAGCATGTTCAATATAAACAGGAGACAATGTGTTTTTTGTGTGGCATTCTTAACTAAAAATGGCTCATGAATTACCCTGACATATGTTGCCAATTTGCTAAAAGAAGCAGAATACTTAAATTATTATACCTCCAGGAATGGCAGTGCTTCAACAGTGAAGTGAGATCAGCCATTTGGCCATCAACTTTCGCTCTTATGTAGAGAATAGACCATAGTGTAACTCATGCAGATAGGGTTTGTTGCTTGTGTTAACACCTTACTGCAGCTTTCAATAATCATCCACCTATCATAATATTTTAGCAAAGATTTATTTTCAGATTTACATTATTGTAAGAATTGTTCCAGGTATATGTTATTAAAATGCAATATTGTCAACAATTTGACTTCAGAAAGGTGGTAGAAACATTAAATTTAGAAATCATCCATGTTAAAACAAAGATAAGCACTCACCAGTGCTTAAGGCATAGAACTGTTGATTAGGCACTTTGTATTGACTTTCTTGGAATGCATATGTAATTTGTATGTTCCAACACAACATTTATTGAAATTGATCAATGTGTTTGTCTCCAGGATTGAACAACTTTCCTGATTATTGTTTAATTAAAATTCTAATTACTGACAGAAAGGCTCCAGCCCGGCAGTGGAATTCAATTGCAGCAATGGCATCTGCATTGATTATCTAGGTCACCACCTGACAAAGGCTTTCAGAAGAAATCAATTAATGTCACAGGTTAAAGATACAACCAAGGTCTCATGAATTTCTGGAAATGTTAGACAAAGGGTAATGACCAGAGCCTTGCATTTTTCTAAAATGTTTTCATTCAGTAATTGACTACTGTGTCAGCCTTTTACATAGCTTAATAGAGGATCTCAAAGCAAAATTTAAGGAATAGAAATTATGCTTCTAAATAATTTCTAATAGAGTGTAATACAATTAAATATATTGCAAAGTTCATCTCTGTCATATATAGACTCTAATTGTGAACCCTATCAACACTGGCACCCCTATTTGCCCTCTCTTGGTCAGTTCCCTACACCTCAGCGCTCCCCAACCTGGATCATCATAGGAGTCCCTTTAATGAATTAACGCTACACAGTATAAAATCTGAATTGCAATTGACTATTGAAGACATCCTCATCTAGTTCATATCACCTCCAACCTTGAACACAAGGGTTCCTCACATTTGAATCAACCCAAGACCCAAGACTAATAGTACACCAGCTTCCTTATCTCCCTCAGCCTCTATCCCTGCATACTCATGGGCTGCATATCCTTGCTGGACATCCACACCTAACCATAACCACTCTTGCCAGACTATTATCGAAAAATGATATGCTTTCACTCCAGGCACCCGTAATCACTCTCCTTGTCAGCTGTTAGTAAATACACCCTGCTCCCACACCTTCCTCATGCGAGATGCTCAGAACCTCACGCAATTCCATGTCTAATATCATGGACACCCTTGCCCTCAAACAACTTAAGACAATCCCGTAAAAAATTTCCAACCCCTGGTTCAATTGTAGCCTTAATGAAAAAAGTTGAAACCTCTGACTTGCAGAAAGAGCATGGAGACATACTCGCTCTGTGTCCCTCCTCAAACCTCTATGACAAAGAAGTAGCATCTACAAGAGGCACATTAGGATATTCAAAGCATATTTCTTCCAAAATCAACTAGACAGGGGAGAAGGCTCAAATGGTCAAAGGTAACTCCAGATTCCTTTTTTTCTAATCTCTGCTTGAAGGTTGAACTCGATATTGCTACTTGCACAGATTACACTTCTCCGAAAGCTGAGATTATTTCAGCATTTGAAGGGATTTGTGGGCAGGTCACTAAGGACCTGACCATCCCTTCAAACTTAAAACCTAAAATTGGCGAAAGGTGGTTTGATGTAAATTGCTCCAGGGCCCACCAAACTTTAATGCTAGCACTGAGAAAAACACCAAGAGACAGCAAGCAGATAGCTATCCTTAGGAAGCATTATAAGTCTACACTATATATTCGTAAAAGCAAAAACAAATCTGAGGCCTGGAACGCATTAATGTCGGTAGAAGTCCTTAAGGACAGTTCGAGCACTTTGAGTCCATTTATGGATCAAGTGAGACCCAGGATTTGCTCCCTTTTTCAGATAAACATGGGGAATTCTCTACCTTGGTCTTTAATGTGGGAGACGTTGAAAAGGCCATATTGGAGACCCTCATCAACAAGGCCCCATGTCCTGAATGTGTTCCCGCAGACATGTACAAAGGCGAACCTAAATTCTGGGCTAAAATTCTAACAAACATTTTTATGTATCTGGGGGTCTTGTTCGATGAAAGAAGTTCCTGGGTCCCCCAATTTAAAGCAAAGAAAAACGCAGTAGTTAGGTCAACTTCAGCACTTCTGGGGTTCTCAAAGCGGTTGGGAGCCAGACCTTTTGACGCCATTCTCGCCATTTACCGCTCTAAATGTTTGGCTATTGCCACATATGGTGCTGCTATCTGGGGGTTATAAACCTGCGACAGGGGTACAGTTGGCGGAAAATAACTTTTTACGCATGCCCCAATCATCCCCTACATTCTCTATCCATCAGGAATTAGGGTTGGGGTATGTGACTGATCAATTGAGATTGGCCCCATTAGTTTTCTGGATTCAAACATGGCTAAATCCGGAGTTGACTTTGAATCACGAGATTTTGCGGGATTGTGTCGCTCTGGATAATGCCAGTAGTATCCCATGGCTGTCCTATGTTAAGTCCATGTTTGACAAACTAGGGCGTCTGAAACTTATAATACTCCAGCAGGGATTAAAAAAGAAGATGTAAATTGGGTGAAAACACATTTTTTAACCTCAGTAATGTTGGAACGGGAGCAACTAGAGTTACAAAAACCTATGGTTAAGGCCCATTATTTATCCATTTCCTCCTTATTGATTGAGCCCTATTTAAGTATTGTGACCAAACCTTACCATCGTTGGCTCCTGACCAGATTTCGTTTTAATCTAATCCACCCTTTGTTGGGTAATTATTCTGGTTGGTGTAAATTAGAGGAGATGGGCCCGTGCCAGTGTGACAATTTTTCAATACAGGACACCTTGCACTTTATCATGTTTTGTGATTCTTACAATGATCTAAGGAGGAGGTTTCTAGTCCCTCTTTTGAGGGAAAAGGGCTTCATTCAGGTCAGACCAGCCCTTTTACACCTCCAATTGTTGGATGATGTTATGACCATTTTTTGTGTGGCCAGTTTTCTTGTTGCTGCTGTCCGCCGCAGAAAAAAAACATTGCCCATGGTTAATTTTGAATGAATTTTAACTGGTTTGGTATTTTAACTAGGATTGCGATATCTTGTTGTAGATTGGATCTTTTATGTTATTTTAATTTCCTAATTTTTTTTTGTTCTTATGATGACATATCTCTTTTTATCCATGCGTACATATGTATTGTACTTTTATGATTTTAATTAATCGAATAAAGTCGCTTTGTCTGTCTGTCTGTCAACTAGACACAGCAACATATAGCCCCAAAAAATGTTTGAGCTCATCAAAAACCAGACAACCCGAAAAAGCAAATCCATTTCCTCAGACAACAAAACAACGCAGAGCTGTGAAACCTTTGCCTCCTTTGTCGCCAAGAAAACCACATTAATCACCAATGATATCCAAAATAATTTGAAACTCTATTCACATGAACCCCTCCCTATTCCCCACCTCTCTTGATCAGGAAATATGCCAGAGAACCCTCCCTCACACCCAAAAATAACACGGTCTGATCCAGCTTTAAAACTTTTGAGGAAAATGACATATTCAATCTTTTGACCTCTTGGAATTTCTCAAACCATTTCAACGATCCCCTTCCTTCCAAATTCCTCAACGAGTCCACTCACCTGCTTCTCCCTTTAAGGGCCCTGATAATCAACGTCTCACTCACTCATGGTTCTTTAACAAACTGCCTAAAAAGCAGCCAGGTTAGTCATATCCTAAACAAAACTATCTTAGACCAGTTTGATTTCAACAGCTACAGCCCTATCTCCAATATACCAACTTTGGCCAAAGTCTTAGAAAAATATGTACACTTATAGCTTGAAAATCACATTGAGCAATTCCTATTCAAAGACAACAATCAGGTGTTTTGCCAGTTCACAGCACCGAAACCGCCATGGTCCACATTGTTGACGATGCCCTGTACTCGCTCAAACAGAATTAATTGTGCCTACTAATTGTACTTGACCTGTCAGTGGCGTTAGACATTATGGGGCAGATTTATGTTGCACTTGCGCCACTTTTGCGCCGCCGTTGCGTCACTTTTGTGACGCAGCAGCGGCACAAATCCTGCACCATGGTGCGGGGTATTTACAACGTGACGCATCTGGGAGATGCGTCACGTTGTAAAGCCCTGCGCCACATGTAGGCGTTCCAGGGCAGGTGGGGGCGTTCCGGCGCAGGAACGCCTCCTAAAAGTGGGTGAGTGAAATCTACAAGATTTCACTCAGTCACTTTTAGGCCCATGCTGCGTCAAAACCCTGCGCCTGCTTGAAGCAGGCGTAAGGATTGACGCAGCATTGTACAGATAGGGCCCCCCAGAACATTGCTGGAGCTGCGTCGCGCTTGCGACGCAACTCCAGCAATGCGCCACTTTTACGGCACAGATGCGTCACGCATCTGTGCTGTTTTTGCCCCATGGTGCGCCGCATTATAAATGCGGCGCATCCATGGTGGCGCAGCTGTGGCGCATTATAACTGGCGCATCCCTGCTGATATGCAGGGATGCGCCAGTTATCATAAATCTGCCCCTATGAGTCATGATACCCTCTTAAACCTACTAGAACACAGGATGGTGTCTTTGATCTCCATTCTTAAATGGCTTCACTCTTTCCTTCACAGCAGATCTCAGCACTTCATACTCAACCACATTCTTTCTGACCAGTCACAAGTGATGATGGGCGAACCCGCCAAGTCTCTACTCTCTTCCCAACACTGTTTAATGTATACATGGAACCCCTAACGGAAATCCTCAATCTCGTTCACATTTCCAACCACATGTATGCAGATGATACTCAACTGTACATGAAAATCACTTTGCCTGTTGACATCAGTCAATACCCTCAATTCCACCTTGACAAAAATGCAAGACTGGCTGACTAGAAATCACCTCAAATTCAATGCCCTAAAAAACTAATTCTTATTGACCTTGCCGCCCTACATTGCCCCTAATATCAAAGACTGTCTTCCACATCTTACTGCCTTTAACTGTACCTCAGACCTCGTTGACTCTGCTAAATCCCTTGAAATAACCTTGGACAAAGCCCTCTCCATGCAAATACTCATCAGTGCCGCCACCAGGGGTGCAAAACATCAGTGGCACCTCCTTAGGAAAGTTAAACCTTTCCTCCCCCAGGCACACTTCAAACCATCGGTTCAAACTCTTGAACTATCAAAACTAGAATACGATATCTTTACCTTTGTGGGCCTCCGAAAAACATCACTTCTACTGGTGAAGACAGCAGCTAGGGTCATCATGGGATAAAATAAAATAGATCACATTACCCCAGACCTTTGATCACTGAAATGGCTACATTTGAAGTTAGAATCCAAATCAAAATGTCATGTTTCACTCATAAATTGCCACAATGCCGTTTCCTACCTGGCTCAGAAACTGTCCCACATGGGTGGAAACAGATCTTCCAGGAAGTACAAGCTCTCCACTACTCAAGCCGCAAAAATTACAGAAAGGAAAACACACAACAACCCTTCTCCGGAACTGCTCCCAGAATCTGGAAGGCTCTCCCTCCCAAGATCAGATGCAACCCTTCCACACCCCTCATCAAAAAAGAAGTACAAATTCTACTATCCAATAAATTCACCACCCACTAAAAGCTTACCCACCTCTCCCCTTGACCGACTTCTCCCCACCTGTTCCAGAATCTTGCATTGTTCTCTCTCCTACTTCACTCCTTCATTTACACTACGTTCCTCAACCACTCAGACTATGTCAGACTGGGAATTTTGTTAGACTGTGCCTTCTTATCTCTCTTGCTCAACTGTATAAGCAAATACTGCTCTCCATGATATACGTCATGTTGTGTATACTATATCAGGCTACACTATGTTGTTATTACTATATGTCTGCTTTTGCTTATCCTGTAAAGCACCCTGTCACCAGCAAGGGTCTTGTTCGAGCTATATAAAACTCTAAATACATATATATAGTTCAGTACACTAGTAAAAAATTAATTTAGCTGTATGTCATATAAAATTGAAATTACTTGTCCTACGTTTTACTAACTTAGCACCCTGCCCTTGGAGTTATCTACGGCCAACCTTAAGAGTGATTTATGTCTAGTAAAAGGGGAGTTTAAGCCTTGGCAAGTGGTTTTAAATGTCAAGTCGAAGTGGCAGTAAACTGTGGACACAGAACCTACAATGGCAGGCCTGAAAAAGGTTTGAAAATCCACTTGTGTGGATGACACAATCAGTGCTACAGCTACCCCCAAGTAGCATTTAGGTTACATGCCCTGGGTATATTGTATATGTTAGACCTAGCATCCTTGGCATGGTTTCCCAGACTTTTTGCCTTCTGACCTCCTGTTTTGCTGTCTTCACCTGTGCTAGCTTTAGGATTGAGGGCACTTTACCACTGTTAACTAGTGCTAAAGTGCATAGGCTTTGTACTCAAAACATGACAGCATTGGCTAATACACAATTGGCATATTGAATTTACCGGTAAGTCCCTATTGAAGTGAACAATATGTGCCCAGTGCCTGTATTTAAAAAAGTATTTTTATTGCTATTTTATGATAATAACAGAACAGTCATCCTGAATTGAAGAGTAGCCAGATACTGCACCTAGCAGAATCATATACATCATAAATCTGGTAATCCCAACAGTATCACGTTAAAGATAGGACCAAAAGCAGGCGATGAAGCATCAGAATAACGGCAATAGGAATGCTGTAGAGTTGCAATCTGACAGAGAAAAACTGAGTTAAGTGACACTTAATGCCCAAAGCAGGTGAGCGCCTCATGCCAGCCCCCCATGCCCCTATAGCTGCACCGCAGAAGTGACTGTCCCACCCTACCAGCATCTTCCCACCCCTCCCCAGTCTCAGGAGTCAGTGAGTCAGAGTCCCTCTGCCGAATGAAAGAGGTGAAGGGTTCCCATATATCTTTGGGTCGTGATCTGATTGGCATAAGCTCACAATAATGTTTTTGTTGATCCTGATAGTAGGACACATCGCTCAACCATGTTTTGAGGGCCAGTCCGGCTTCCTGCCCCAGTACATGGATACCCTGCATTTAGTTAAAAGAAACAGCATGGCTGTAAGGCGGTGGTGCATATTGGGTGTATCTTTAACATAACTGAGCAATCGTACCACAAGGGTGACGGGGGGGATGAACCAGTGACCGTGTGTATAATAGTGTAGACCTCGCTCCAAAAATCTGCCACTTTGGAGAGCACCATGCAAGATGGATAAAGGTGGCCTCTGGTGAGTGGCCTTCTCAGACAGCAGGAGTCAGGTATCACCCCATTTTGAAAAGTAGTAACGGCGTGCGATATATTTGGTGTATATATATGAAGTGTAAAAGTCGCAGCTGAAAGTTTGGTGATAACAGTTCCAACTGGCTGCAGCAAAAGTAACACTGCTCATCTGACTGGGGAGAGTCTAAGACTGCATTCCATGCCACTCAAGCTTTTGGGGAAATGATTTGTGAAGAGATTTGCAAATGATTTACAGGTGAGCAATTTGTTTATGCAGTGATGAGCAAGTGAGCATGTATTCCAGTGTTGGTGGGGGAGCAGGGAACGTAGCATGTAGTGCGCAGCATGTACTGCATAATTGATAGTGTAATGATGTGTCTAGTACGGTTGGGGCGAGGAATGATATGCCATCGAACAGTACGGTGAGTTGTCTTCGGGGTACACATCCGAAACACTCTGATGTCCCTTCTACTCGCATGCCGAATGGCACCATAATCTTGCAGCGGAGGTAATGTGGGATTGTTGGCAAGTGGGATGGAGGGGGCATATAGAAGCTTTAACAAACCCTCCCATGCCCAATGCACACATTTAATCAATGAATCAATCGATCAGGGGTTTATAAAGCGAGCTACTCGCCCACGAGGGTCTCAAGGCGCAGGGGTGCAGCTCTGAATCAGTCAAAGAGCCAGGTCTTGAGGCTCTTCCTGAAGGTGTGCAGAGTTGGGGAACATCTGATTTTGACTGGGAGCTCCTTCCAGGTCTTTGATGTGACGTAGGAGAAGGCTCTTCTGCCTGCTCTGGTTCTGCGGATGTGTGGGCTCTGCCAGGGTGAGGTCAGCGGAGCAGAGTTTCCTTTTGAGTATGTGGAAGGAACCTCTTTCGTTGAGATATTTGGGTCCAATGTTGTGGAGGGATTTGTAGGTGTGGGTGAGTAGCTTGAAGGTTACTCTCTTCTCGATGGGGAGCCAGTGGAGCTCTTGTAGGTGCTGGGTCATGTGCTTCTGTCGTTGGATCCTGAGGACGAGTCTGGCTGCGGTGTTCTGGATGGTTTGGAGCTTGGGTAGCAGAGCTTTGTTGATTTCTGCGTAGAGGGCGTTACCGTAGTGGGTGACGGTCGTTCTACATTCGGGGGGATCCACTTGAAGGTCTTGCAGAGGATGCGGAGGGAGTTGAAGCAGGTGGCGGCAACGGCGTTGATCTGGCAGGTCATGGTGAGGGAGGAGTCTAGGATGATGCAGAATTTTTGGGTGTGGTCTGATGGAGTGGGTGGGTTTTCGAGGGCAGAAGGTCTCTGGGTATTGTCCCAGGCGGTGGAGGAGGGACCTCTGTCTTCTTTGAGTTGAGCTTAAGGCAGCTGTTGTTCATCCAGGCTGTGATGTCTTTCATTCTTTCCTGGAAGCTGAGTCTGGTGTCTTCAGGTTTCTTCGTGAGTGAGAGGATGTGCAGTGTGTCATCGGTGTAGGGTACTATGCTGAGCCATGCTGTATAACGATGGCAGTGAGGGGGGCCTTGTAGATGTTGAAGAGCGTGAGGCTGAGCAAGGATCCTTGGGGTTCTCCGCAGTTGATCTCTGTGGGTTCAGAGAGGAAGGGTGGGAGTCTGATCCTTTGGGTTCTGCTAGTGAGTCCTGTGTCCTTCTCTGCCATGCGCACCTTATTTGGCTAAAACAGTGCCTTCGATAGCGGCCAAGGGGAAGCAAGATTTCTCTCCATGGCTTTAATTGTGTGGTGTGGAACCAGTAGTGAGAAAGTTAGCTTCGGCACACAGTGCATACAGCAGCACGTCGGGTGACCCTAGTCTGCCTTTCAAGTGTGACAGTGTTAGGAGCTCGTGGGAGACCCGTGGTTGTCTACCTACCCAGATCAGCATCACCAAGTTTGATCACAGACTCTTGAAGAATTGAGAGGTGATTGGAAGGGGAACGTTTATGAAGAGGTAAAGGAATTTAGGGAGTATTACCATTTTTAATATTGCCATGGAGCCCACTATGGACAGGGGTAGCTTGGACCTGGTTGGGATTCAGTCTTTCAACCAGTCGACAGCATGTCCCTAATTAACTCCCCATGGCTCCTCCGGATACCTGCTTTGCCATATTCCAAGATATCAGGTTGGTTGCCCATTTCAGAGGGTTCTCAGTGTTGAAAGGCTGTGTAGCATCATTCTGCAAGCGGTAATAAGAAGGATTTGGACCCGTTTATTTGGATACCTGAATAACTTCCCAAGCGCACAACCTGTGCGGCAATGGGGCCAACTACGCTTGCAGGTCACATGCGTAGAGGGTGATGTTGTTCGCATGCATCAAGACCACTAATTCCCTATTTGGAAGGCCTATACTCCTATTTGTGTGGCATTGATGGGGCCTTGCAGCCAGGGGCTCCATGAGGATGGTGAACAGAAGCGGCGACAACAGACACCCCTGCTGCTTGCTACAGAAGATCAGAAAGGAATCTGAGATAAGTCCATTTAAGTGCAAATGGGCAGTTGGAAGAGTATAAAAAAGCTAAACCTGTTTCAATAATTGTGGACTCAACCCTAAGCATGCAAGCTGTGGAAGAGGTATGCCAACTCTAAAGAATCAAACGCCTTAGTGGCATCCAAAAGGGAAGCAATTACAGAAATCCAGGGGTCCAAGTGGTGCATGACTGCAAAAATTGTGCAGAGGTTGTGTGAAGTGTAGTGGCCGAAGATGATGCCTGACTCTTCTGGTCTCATGATTAGTGGTAGAAAGAGGAGGAGCCGAATGGTGAGCACCTTACCGTTTATCTTATTGTTAATGTTTATTAATGAAAGGGGTCTCTAGGAAACGAAGTACTCAGCTCGTTTGTCCGGCTTGATAAAGGTTGCAATGACTGCCTCGATTAACGAGGGGGAAAAGGAACCTGTGACCAGGGAGTCCTGGCACATCACCAGCAGGTGAGGGGCCAGTAACAGGATTTATTCCTTGTAGAAGACAGTTGTCAAGCCATTCAGCCCTGGTGCTTTGTCCCCGGGCAGGCACTTGATCATCTGCACTATTTCCTCCATTGTGATGGGTGAGTCTAAGTAAGCTCGTTGGGCATAATTTTGCCAGCACAATTGTTTAGTGTTGAAATAGACAGTGAGCTCAGACGAGTCAAGAACCGAGGGTGCTTTATGAAGTTTCGAATAGAAAGAGGACAACACGGCCAGCAACCCCAACTGGGAGAAAATGAGTTGGGATTCCAGGTTCCAGAGCTTGGTCACATAAGTGGAGGTATGTTGTGTGCGGAGCCTACCTGCAAGTGTCTTTCCTGGGTGGCCCCTTTCACCAAACCAGCAGACCTGAGCTTCTTTGTTCAGATGGAGGGATTCCTGGGTCACCTCCTCTTAGTACTCTGATATTCGTGAAAGGTGGCCAGTGTGGTGGCATTTTGGGAGTGGAATAACTATATTTCCAGGGTACGGATTTTGTTCTCCAACCTGGAGATCGTTTCACAGAGAGCCTTGAGGACCCTGGCCACTTAGCAATACAATGTCAGTGTATTCATAAGTGAAGTGCCTCCCACAGTGTGGCTGGTGTTTGTACAGAACCCTCATTATGCTCAAAATATGCTATTATTGCTGCAGAAACCTCTTCTCTAAGTACCTCGTTGCCTAGTGCTCCCGATGGTAGATGCCATGTGAATGCGTAGGATGTTTGAGGGATCTGCAAACCCAGCTTTACTGCTACATTATCTGAGAGAGTATGAGATACGTGAGTCACTGAGATGGTCCAAGTTTGGGCTTCCTTAGACAGTAGCCAGATGACAATTCTGGACCATGCATTATGCTGTGGTGAAAGACATGTGCACTTGTGGGCATCCAGATGTGTGTGCCACCATACGTCTTGCAGGTATTTATCTTAGATTAGTGTGATGAGGGTCAACACAGCTTGGCGGGATGAATGCTTAAACTTTCCAGCACTGTCAATTTGATCTTCCAGCACGACATTAAAGTCACCACCCCATGTAATGGCCCTAGGATCGAAGTCAAAAAGCAGTTTCCAAATGCCTAGAGCGTGCTTTGAGGTCCTTGTTTTTAGCTTTAATGATTTCAAGAACTCTGTCCATCCGCCGTAGGGGTTCTTTAGAGTCCTCTTGCATGTCATCTGCATAAGAAATGCAATTTTCCAGGTGATCTAATCTGTTTTCGTGTTTGTCGACATGTTGTTTAACATGCTACATTCAGATGGTAAGGAAGTCCAGTTTGGCATCAATAGCCTTCAGGCTCGACTTAACTTCTATGAGGATTTACTTTATGTCACTATCCTGATGGGTATCATCTTTGAGGTGACTCAGCAAAGTCTTGGGGTGCTGGTCCTGGTAAGCCTGACGGGTGAGGCGTTTGCTTTCGAATGAGAGTTTCTGCTGCTTAGAGTCATACTTTCCCATAGTTGAGGTGGTCAGCAGGTGCGACGTGTGTGGGCCCCCAGCAGAGGAGCAAGAATCAATTTGTAGAGTGTAGCCTGAGACAGCAGAGGTTGTGATGGATTCCACACCCATTTATAGGTGTCTCAGGTGCAGCAAACCACAGCAAGGGGTGTAGGCACTCTGAGCATGATTCACCCTGAGGAAGCACCATGCCAGTGTGCCCGAGGAGGCTCCAGGAACTTGGCCCGCCTACCGGTCACCCTGATACAGTGGCGCTTAGCAGTAGATGGTGAGTATAAGACTCTGGCCTCTCCCCAGCTCAAAGTGTGCCACAAATCCAGCACCCAGATGCACTACCGATTTGGGGGTATCAGGCCCAAAACTAGTTGAGTGGGTGACTTGAGTAGACGCCACTCAAGTAGGCGTGAATGTCTCAGGGAGGATCTGCCAAAAGAGAGGGCAGTTGACACACCTCAGGGCCATGGGAATCGCAGGGCCAACATGGCAACCCACTTCCAGGACGGCAGTTCTCCCAAGAATGTGTAATGGGTTCTGCTGTGGAAGCCATGGTGGGAGAGGGTGGCCAATCAGCCAAGGATTCGCCACCAGCAGCAGGCAGCCACAGGGCAGCTCCAGATCATCAGCCCAGGCAGAATTGGGTGTGTCAGTGCCCAGGGCATCAAACACTCCTCGCAGCAAAGCGAGCCAGTGTGATGTGGTGGGGGCCACACCCAGGAGACACCACCATGCCCAGTCCAATATCTGGAGAGGGGGAGTGCAGATCAAACAGCCCTCCACCACCCCACACACAGGCTATTTTAGGCTGCTCCCCTCACTGGCATCTTAGTGCCAAGCCGTCCACCGGACACCACACAGTAGCACAAGCAGCTCAGTGGTAGTCTCCTGTCAGCCCTCGATCCCAGACTCCTCAAGTGACCACGAGGCTGCAGTAAAAATGCGTGACACCAGACCTACAGCAATGGCTGTGTCAACAAGTCTGTTGAAATGCAATGTGGGGCGGGTGGGTTCATGGGGGCCAGCAGCAACAGCGACACCAGAGCCATGGTGATCCCCAGGTAGAGGCACAATTCGATCAGCCACAGAGCCCACACCCCCTACCCTACACTGCCATTCAGGGTAGGCCGCCTCACCAATGTGTACAGGCCGCCCTCAGTCCCCTCAACAAGACGTGGCACAGCAGATTAGCCCCAAACCTCACATGCAAGGTCCCCTGCAGATCTGCATCTTGTGGCACTGAGCAGCCCTTTTATGTCAGATTTATGATGGATTTGGCATTCAGCCAGCAGAGCCTCCCTACTGAGTAGCCATTTTGCAGCTTGGCCATGCCACGTGCCCAGGGCCTGTGATTTAAATGCTACTAGTAGGTTTACACCACTGATTTTGCCACTCACTTCAGTAGCCTTTACACATGTCTTAGGCCTGCCACCGAAGAACCTATGTGCTCAGTTTAAACTGCCCTTCCGACCTGGCAAGTTAACCTACTTGCCAGGCCCAAACCTTCCCTTTTTTTTACATGTAAGTTACCCCTAAGGTAGACCCTAGGCAGACCTATGGGCAGAGTGATATGTATTTAAAAGATAGGACAGGTACTTTTGTGTTCTACATGTCCTGGTAATCCTGTGGCTCTGGTTCCCTTTGAGTAAGGGGTGGTGGCAGATCTGCTGGTGGGAGCTGTGAGCCCATCCATGCTGGTGGATTGTCTGCTGGGCAACAACCTGGAGCATTCCATCTGCAAGGAGATGGAGCTACGGTCACATTTGAAAATGATAGAGTTTCCTGAGTGGGCGTGTCTGACCACACATTCCTTGGCAGCTTGTGAGGGTGGTCAGAAGGGCCTGGAGCCTAGAAGAATTGCCCAGGTACCTGCCAAACAGAAGAAGGACAAGGGGAGTGGGAAACTTGTTCCTGAAATTACCACAGTCCGGGAGGGGACTGACCCTGAGGGGGACGCCCCGGTACCTACATGGGAAGAAGTGGCTGTACTGGGTAACCTGCCTGAGCTGACTAACGGGCAGCATGAAGAAGGTCCCCCCAGGAAAGAGTTCTGCAAGGAGCTGAAGGAGTGTCCTATATTGTGTGGTTCTTTGGTGGCAGGCTGAGGCCTAGGTAGCTGGTGACACCTCTTTGGACAGTGACTGCACCCGTCATGTCTAGGGCACTGATGGGGATCTTTACCCATGTGGATTTCCCTAAGTAGTTGGTATCTGACCAGAGTACCAATTTCATGTCCAAAAACATGAAGGCCATGTGGAAAGAGTATGGTTTGACATATAGGTTCCTTACCATTCCAAACCAATGGGTTGCTGAAATGTTCTACCGTACCCTAAAAGGTATGATTATTGGTGTACCTGAACCCATGAGGCGTAAAAAGGATGTCCTTGTGCCATGCTTCTTGTTTGCCTACAGGGAGGTTCCACAGAAGTGGGTTGGCTTCAGCCCATTTGAAATTCTATATAGACAACCTGTGAAAGGACCTCACTGTTCGGTTAAGGAAGGCTGGGAGCAAGCTGCAAAAAAGCAACCCCTGGATGTAGTTAGATACATGCTTCCACAACCAGACAGCCAGCTTCCAGAAGCTCGCACAGGAGGACTTGGAAGCTAGATAGGAGGACAGGAAATGATGGTAAGGCAAGAATATCGCTCTAGTTGAGTTTCAACTTGGTCAAAAAGGGTGGATAATGGAGCCAGTGGAGCCTCGGGCACTGAAACACCGTTGATGTGGGCCTTATGAGGTGAAGGAGCGCAAGAGTGATGTCACCTATTTGGTGGACCCTTAATGGGTTCCTGCATGTGAACCACCATGTTAGATCTGGCATCTTTTGGCATGGTTTCCCCCCATCTTTTTGTTTCTGGTCTCCTGTTTTTGATTGTGTACTGGATTTCGTTTTTACTATATGCAAAAAAAACATACTGTCATAAACAAACAACCAAAAATATAAAAGAATAATAAAAGAAAGGAAGTTATAATAAACAGCAAAGACAGACAATTTTACAATGTTAGACAGTAAAGTGTCCCAGAGAGAAGAAAAATAGGGGGATTATCCTAATGTGTACATATTTATGACTTGAGAGGGAACCGTTAGTACCATGACTCAGTGCACTTTCTTCTGATATATATATAACATACTTCTTCTAAATTTTGTGAAGAACCTCATTGAAGCTAGGTTATGTAATTTGTGCTAATTCTTTTTTATCATGATGTTATTCTACTGAAAACGTCTTTCTCATACTCAGTCTTACAAAGTGTTGTAGTGTAGATGGAGCCTATGTCTATAAGATTTGACCATTAGTTGACCCTTACTTATAATAAGAGTCACTTGGAGTAATAATAATATCTTTGTAATCTTTACTTCTTGCAAAAGGCAGTAATTACCCATTGACCTTTCTCGCCCCACTCTGGCCCTTGTGTGATTCTCCCTATGAAACAGCCAATACCTTCACACTATTCCAGTGCCTATATTGAAGTGCATTGGAAGGAGATGTTACTAACTCCTAACGAAAATCAAATTGTCTTCCCATTTTATTCATGTTTTTAGGTGTTCGCGGATATCTCAGTATTAGAAATTGTCATCCATCTATTACTGGATTTCAGGCTATAAGACAGATGTCTAATCTTAAGCGTATATAAATGCATCAGTCATGTTCCAAAAGAATGATACCTTATATTTCAGTAAATCTCATTCATTTTTTCCTATTTGCATCGATCAAATAATGCCAAAATATCCATTTCCATCTGTAAGAAGAAAGTAATACTGTACCTCAGACTTGTCTAAAAGGGAAAGAGATCCCCTGCCAACATCACCTGCATTATTCTAGCCTGTTGTTGGTTACCTAGCAAAATATTAATCTAACAGCCCTGAAGAAGCAAATGTGTTGTGAAATGTGTTGGCTTGGCTGACAATCTTTTGAGAACGTTTTGAAGAATTGGAAATTATATTTGTGAAGAAATATTTTTGAAAATAAAGGATTTATATGCGTCTTTAAATGGATATCCTTGCTCAACCCTTAGTAGCTTGGCTCACAAGCAGTCAGGCTTAACTTAGGAGACTGGTGTTAAAAGCATTTAAAAAGAGCAATAAGTGTAAGTAAGTAAGACAACATACAATAAACATCCAATACCAATTTATAACAATAGTAAATAGTTTTATGATTAAAATGACTCCAAAATGACAGAAGTCTAAAGTAGGGAACCGAGATATGAATTTTTAAAGATAATCTGGCACATGCATCAACAATGCCATTTGCGATTCCTTATGAGCGAAAAATAGGGATTCGCTAATAAGGAATAGCAAAAGGCTATGCATGTAGAAATCGCTTACAAAATAGCGATTTCTAAACATTCCTTAATTGCGAGTCGCTAATTGCGAGTCGCAATTAAGGAATACCTCCCCATTTATTCCTATGGGCCTAGAGGCCCATAGGAATGAATGGGAAGACTTTCTCAATTTGCGATTCTCAATTAGAGAATCGCAAATTGCTCATGCAATTTCAAGGGTGCCAGGGTGTCAAAAGGACACCCTGTTGCACTCCTGAAATCTGCATATGAGTACATCTTCTACACACACATGCCCCAAGGGCGGGGGGTGCGGAGCTTGCCGAGGATCATGGCGGACACGTGAGCGCGTAGCTCCTGGCATCAACCCTCAAACGATCCTTCATTTATCCTCTGCATTGCATAGCTCGAGCGCCTCAATGCGGAGATACCCTCCCGCACCAGACTGCCTCGCCTGGGAACCCCGGAATACTCCTCCAGCGCTGTGGGGCATCGGCACGGAGAGCGGAGCTCGGTCGGGTGGACTGGGCCGTCCTCCCCGACCTGCCTTGGGACCTGCCCCGGTGTGCGTCGCTCGACGTGCGGTCGCCGGCGAGGGGGAGGACCCGAACGCCCGGGGGCACTGGCCGCGGTGGAGCCGGAGACGCTGGGACGCGGACGGCACCCGGTGGGACCTAGGCGGTGCGAGCACCTGCGGAGGACGGGGGCTGAGAACTGCTGGATCTGCCTCCCCCCCTCCTGAGTCGCGCCTCAGCCTATCGGACGGTGACCTCGCAGAGCGCGTGGAGCCCTCGCGCTTCGGGACCTGCCGCTGACCCCCCCGGCTGCGCCGGTGACCTGGCCCCCTCCTCTCTGGCCCCCTCTGGGAGGAAACCGGGCGGACGCTCCTACACACGCAGCCCCAGCATAGGGAGGAACCGGGCCCCTGCTGCCGCGGGGCGAAGTGGAGCAACGCCGCGGCCGACTCGCGGACCGGCGCTGGTGCTTCGGCTGCGGCCTTCTAGCGATCCCTGAGGGGCCCGGCGGGGCGTTGGGGAAGCACGGAGCGTGCTCCGGACGCCTGCCAGACCAGCGTGGAGAGGACTGCTGACTGAGACCGGTTGGCCCCTTTTGAGACGCCGGTCCGGAACCAGGCGGCGACGTGCGGCCTGGAGGGGCAGGAGGAGACTTGCGGGAGAGAGCATAGCTGCCCCCCTTGGGAGAGACGGCCGAGAGGTGCCCTCCGGACATAGGGCAGGAGCGGTGTGCTGAGCGACGTGGCTTGGACTCGGGAGCCCTGGTCCTCTGGTGGCCCGGCCGCGTTGGAGGGCCCCCTGGCCTGCGCCTTGGCGAGAAGCGGTGGAGTCTCCTCCTGGCCTCGTGAGGGGTCACCTGGCGCGGGGGTTTTCGGACGGATACCGGGACCGGCTGTGAGGTGCTGGGACCCTAGGGAGCGTGGAACTCCGGAAACACCATGGGCAAGGGGGACAAGACCCAGCCTAAACTGTCCTTCGACCCTCGCAAGACGAAAGGGCCTGATGTCGCAGCTCCGGCGCCGCCGCCCGGTGGGCCCGCCCAGGAGACCTCTATCTGTGCGGACATTAAAGAAATGTTGGCGACAATGGAAAAGGGGTTGCAGGGCAGTCTGGCGGAGATAGGCACCAAGATCGATGCGCTCTCCTATCGCATGGATCGCATGTCGGAGAGGGTGGACAAGAACTCAGCGCGCCTGGGCGAGTCCGAGAACAGAATAGCACAGATCGAGGAGGCGCAGACGGAATGGGACTCGGACCGCAAACATTTCCGTAAACTGCTCCAGGTCATACAAGATAAGTCAGAGGACTTGGAGGCCCGCTCACGGAGGTCTAACGTCCGCATCACGGGAGTCGCTGAGTCGACGCATACGGGGCGGATGGAGCCCTTCGTGGAAAAACTGCTTCGCACGCTGCTGGGAGAGGACGTGTTCTTGCCCATGTTCGTCGTGGAGAGGGCCCATCGCTCGCTGGGACCTCGCCCCAGGCCGGGCGCCCCTGCGAGACCCATCATAGCAAAGCTGTTGAACTATCGGGACAGGGACACCGCCCTGCGGATTGCGAGGGAAAAAGGGAAGCTGCAATTCGAGGGAATGGACATCTCCATCTACCCGGACTTCACGGCACGGGTGCAGGAGGAGCGGAGACAGTTCGCCCCCTACAAGAAACAATTGCGCGAACTAGGGCTGGACTACGCGATGCTATATCCAGCGAGGCTGCGGATCAACAGGCAGGGCCAGTCGCACTTTTTCACGGACCCGAAAGAGCTGCAACGATCCTTAAAGGAATGGTCCCGGGGGCAGCGGAGTGGCTCGCGGGAACACGTGGGCGCTTGCGCTGGGGCCTCTGGCCTGGGGGAGCAGGACTAGACGTCATGCGCCGGCTCCCCCCGGTGAGCAGCTGCCCGGCGCGGGCCTGTGGCCCCCCCTCCCCCGGGGGCATCTGGGTCCCTTGAGAGTGGCCTGCCTACTGGACCTGTGTGCGGATGGAGGTGATGGCGCCTGCCCTCGACGACGTCGCTGCTGGGTGAGACCTTTCTAGTTTGTGGAGGGCGCCTTCCTATTGTGACACTGGACCGGGGGAGGGGGGTTTCCCTTGCAGTTGCGAACTGCCGCCAGCGCGGTGCTTCGGGGCTCATAGTTGCGGGGTTCTCCTTAGGGGTGGTCCTATCCTGATGCGGGGATGGCTTGTTTCTGATCCGGCCAGCAGCTGAACTAGATGCCCCAGCATAGGCTCCCTGGGACGGCCGAGTTCGTCCCGCTAGAGTGGGCGTTGCGCCCCTGAGAGGATTACACAGGAGCCTACTAGAACTATTGAATGGGGGACATCATCAGCTCGAGCCGTGCTGACAAGTGAGGGTAATGGTGCTGGGGGTGCGCCTGCACAGCGGTGTCCCGACAGGCAGGGACGTTCGATCCCCGGTGGCTGCTGCCCCAGCGCTGTTAAGCACGGGTGGCCCTCTTGAGGGCTGATTTGGGGAAGTTATCTCATGTTTGTAGCGAATGGAGTTGGGGGGGTGGGGATGGGGTCCTGTCTGGCCAGGTTGGGGGTGGTCGGCTGTGGGAGGGGGACTGGGCGGTTGGGGAGTTGTTTTGGGGTTGGGGATTGGGAAACGCACGGTATGTTGAGAAGAGAGTCTTCTGCTATGTTCTTGCGCGCCCGAGATGTGCTGTCGGGCGGTGCTAGTGGAGGGGGGTCCTCCGTTGACTCGCCCCCTACGGAAGCTATGAAGTATGACTGCAGGAATGCCTGAACATAGAGAGATGAGGGGGGATGGCTGCGAGGTGACCCTCAGAGCGCTCACATGGAATGTGCGGGGATTGAATGGCTTTTGCAAATTGCGCAAAGTACTGAATTACTTCAATAGGCACAACATAGACTTGGCACTCATGCAGGAGTCTCACCTCCCACTCACTAGTAAATTGCTCTCCCACAGGGGTCTGTCCGGTTGCAGCCTGGCGGCAGGATTTACCTCACACTCTAGAGGGGTGGTCACATGGGTGAACCCGCGATCTAAAATGACGTTGCAGAAGCTGGCCGCTGACCCGGACGGATGCTACTTGATCGCTCGGTGTACCGGCAAAGGCCATGACCTCATTGTGGTCAATGTTTATGGTCCCAACTACGATACCCCGGAGTTCTACGCCGCACTCGCTGCACAGTGCAGGCACCACGCGCAGGCACGCATGGTGTGGGGGGGCGACTTCAACTTCGTATTCGACCCGACTTTGGACCGCTCCTCGGGGCGGGCCCGCAGACCGGCGGCGGCCGCCGTGTACATGCAGGCGGAATTGTCCAAACTGGACATGGTAGATGTCTGGCGATATAGAAGCCCCGAAAAGGCGGGTTACACGCATTATTCGGCATATCACGATGTACATACCAGAATTGACTACTGGCTGGCGTCTCGGACGCTCCTGGCGGCTATCAAGCGATGCGAGGTTCTACCTCGTACTTTGTCGGACCACTCCCCCCTCCTCCTGGTATTTGCTGCTCCGGGCACACGATTGCCGCCGTTCACGTGGCGGATGCCGCCCTACTCCCTGCTGGACGAGGCATATCGGGGGGAATTGGCAGACGAGATTGACGCTTTCTTCGCGGCTAATCTGGGGTCTGTGCAGAGCTTCCAAACGGTATGGGACTCGTTTAAGGCCTACATCCGCGGCGTGGCCATGGCTAAGCACTCCGGTGTTCTCAAATCCATACGGCAGCGTATGAGAACCTTGGAGACTCAACTAGCTCAGTTGGAGGAGCGACATAGGGGGTCCACGGACCCCAAAGTGGCCGCCCAGATTCAGACTCTAGTCACAGACTTCAACAGCGAGGCGGACAGGGAAGTGCAGCACATGGGCAAATACGCCACAGCTCGCACCTATGGGGAGAGCGAACGCCCGGGCTCCCTATTAGCGGGGATACTCCGTAGTACCAGGCGGCCCTTAGTCGTAGACGAGCTGGTGACTGCATCTGGGTCGGTGATTACTGACGAGACAGAGATAGTGGAAGAATTTCGGGGCTATTATGCGGGGCTGTATACAGCAAAATCCTCCCAAATGGAGGAGGAGATAGACGACTCCCTCAGTTATATAAAAATGCCCTTCCTGTCAAACTCGCAGAGGGAATTCCTGGCCGCCGGTGCAAAAAGATGAAATCCTGGAGGCACTGGGGGGCATGAGGGCGGGCACTGCCCCGGGCGCGGATGGGCTAACGGTGGCATTCTACAAGGCCTTTCAGGATAAACTTCTCCCACACATCATGGCCCTTTTTGATGATATCTGTCAGGAGGGTAGCATGCCGGACTCGATGCGAGAGGCGCTGCTCGTCACCATTCTGAAACCTGGGCGGCCCTCGAATCTATGCGGCTCGTACAGACCGCTTTCCCTGATCAATGTTGACGCCAAGCTGTATGCAAAGGTCCTTGCTACGCGTCTGGCGTTGCTGGTGCCGGAGCTGGTGGCCCCGGAGCAGGCGGGGTTCATCCCGTCCAGGAACCTCACTTATAACATTCGCACAGTCCTTGGAGCCATGCAGCATGTGCACCCGGGAGGTAAGGCCTTGGCGATTTTCCTCGACATGGAGAAGGCGTTTGACTCTGTTGAGTGGCCCTTCATGGTGAGAGTCTTGAGGAAGCTAGGGCTGGGAGAACCGTTCATGCAGATGGTGGGTGCACTATACTTTAGACCTACTGCCAGGCTGCGCATAGGGGACCGAGTCACAGATGCCTTCGCGGTCTCCAGGGGTACTCGGCAGGGGTGCCCCCTTTCTCCCCTCTTATACGCTCTGGTGGCGGAGCCGCTGGCGTGTGCAATGCGGGAGTATCATCAATTTGAAGGTATTAACTTCCCCTCCTATCGGATTTGCATTTCTACCTACGCGGACGATACGTTACTTTACGTCCGCAACCCGGAGGAGAATCTCTCCTCCGTGCTGAGAGAGGTAGTCCGGTTTGGGGCTCTCTCGGGCCTCCAGGTGAACTGGAATAAGTCGCTGGCGTTCCCACTGACCCCGCTCACAGTGCCGTTCCCTATGGAATACCCCCTACAGTGGACAACTGACTCCGTCCGATACTTGGGGATCCAGCTGCACAAGGACCCGGAGGTCCTGCTCCGGGAAAACTACGGGATAGCCTACGCCAAACTTGTTGACGACGTAGAGGTGTGGATTAAACTCCCTCTGTCGCTGATGGGCAGAGTGGCCATCATGAAAATGGTGGTCCTGCCGAGATTTTTGTTCCTCTTCACTAACATCCCTATTGTTCTCTCTAAGGCTTTCTTTGCGCAGTTGACCCAGACCCTGGTTCGGCTGGCCTGGGGCGGTAAGCAGCCTCGGGTGCAGTGGAAGGTCCTGACGCTCCCCTACGAGATGGGGGGACTTGGGGCCCCTGACCTGGAAAGGTATTATAAGATAGCGCAGGCGGCCCACCTACATACGTGGGTTCATGCCACCACGGATATACCGCACGTGCTGATGGAGCGGTTATTTGCGGAACCGCTTCCCCTCCCGGCAACTGTCTTCCAGCCGGTGGACCGCAGAGTGGGAACATTGGACTCCCTAAAGGCCAGGAACCATGAATGGCATGCGATCCGGAGGGCGCAGGACTGCGATCTACTGTATTCCCCACTGATGCGAGTGGAGTGGGCGATCTGGCTCCCCCCACTGAGGGACGCTGGGGTGAGACGGGCGCTGGGCGCCTTGGGCATCGCCAAACTGGCGGACCTGTTCCAGGATGGGGTGGCTAAAACGTGGGAACAGATCTGCGTGGCCCGGCCTGGGGCTTCCCAGCTCCAGCGCTTCCAATTCCATAGGATCCGTAGTGAGCTGCCGGCTCAGCTGGGGCCGGGCCTGGAGGAACCGCCAGAGGTCCCGGAACTTACATATGTCATCAAAACGGTGGCCCCAGCCAAACTCGTTTCGACTCTCAAAAAACTTGGGGACAAGCACCGGGCGCGTGAGTGCTCGGCGGCGCGACGGGGGTGGCAGGCCGACATACAAATGGAAATAACGGACGAGATGTGGACCTACTGCTGCTCTAGCACTAAAAGGGTGTCGTTAAACGGTAGGCACCGACTGATACACTTTAAGTTCCTGCAGCGGGTCTATTACACCCCAGAGAGACTGCACAGGTACGGGCTTCGCCCATCGGCAGAGTGCGAACGCTGCCATATCCCGGTAGCGGACTTCATACACATGGCCTGGCACTGTCCGGGTATAGCCCGGTTCTGGACAGCAGTGTTCCTGGAACTGAGCCAGATACTAGAAAAGGAAATACAGCCTAACCCGGCGCTGGCGTTGCTGGGTTTCTCCAAGCCACTCCCGTGGGCGCTCAGACGCCTGACGGATATAGCGCTTTTAATGGCTCGGCGCGTTGTGGCGTCGTGCTGGATGAGGGGGCCGCTCCCCACTAAAAAACGCTGGGTCAGAGATATGCTGTATTGCTGCACGCAAGCGGAGACATACGGTGACTTGTTGCCCCCAAAGAGCCGTCCCAAGAACTTTTGGGGACTGTAAAGAACATATCTGATGGCTGGGGAAGCGGAGGGGGCGTGCCGGGGAGCGCCTCAGGACGATGGATCTGATGCACACGGCAGGTCGGCGTGACGCTAAGGAGGCGCGCCGGTGGGCTGAGTGTGTGGCGGGGCATTACCCGGAGGGGCGTGGCATGCTTTGAGTGGAACCGAGGGGGAGACGGAGGGTAGCAGCAGAGTGGACGGCGAATCGAGAGTTGAGCACTGCTTTGCCTGCTTACAGCCGGACGCAGAGACGGCGGATAGGACAGTACGCAGAAGCGAGAGTGATGAGACGACGTGCGCGGGGTGGGTGGGATGGGAGGGGGGGCGTTGGGTCTTGCTTTACAAAAACTCAGGGATTTGCTCAGGTTAGCTAATGAAGGAGGTTACTGGTGGAACTGCCCCACATGCATGATGGTCTGTAGTGGGGTCTGAGGGCTGGTGCTGCCACTGATATTTGCAGTAATGGCAATGGGATTCCTTGCGGGTAGATCCCCTTGAAACGCCGCCGGTCCTCCGGGATGTCGGCTAAATGGCCGTGTATGTGTAAACTGCACCTCCCTCTTTCTCCCCCCCCACCTCCTGCGGATCAGGGGGGGTAACACGTGACTATGTGACTTCCTGCTGTGCTGAACTGTATGTTTACTTTTTGTCAAATAAAGGTTTTTGAAACTTAAAAAAAAAAAAAAAAAACACATGCCCCAAGGGCATGTGTGTGTGTAAAATGGAACTTTGAAAAATGCACTTTAGTGCATTTTTCAACGTTTTTGCAAATTACCATGAGGTCCAACTTCATGGTAATTTGCTCCCCCTATTAGTGAAATCGCTAATATTTTTACTTTAATGCATTGCATTTAAGGAATCTCAATTTGAGATTCCTTAAATGCAATCGCAATTTAAGTAATCTCAATTTAGAGATTACTTAAATTGCGATTTTTGCATTTGGGATGATGCATCCCAAATGCAAAAATACCGGTCGCAAAGGGGCAGATTCTGAGAATCTGCCCGTTTGCGACCGGTTTTTGCTTTGATGCATGTGGGCCGAAATGCCTTCTAGTACCTAAAGGTCAAAAGCGCCAGCATGGGACATTTGGTCACGTTTGACAGGGACAAAGTCAAAGTTTCAGCCCGACCGTGATGGAGCATGGGTCAGATATAATGAACGGTAGGGCCGGGTCAAGCTTTTACCTCTGACTTAGTTTTATGGAGATTTTTCTCTCAATGTTGATCAAGGCTCTTCATCAGGCTGGGTTGCAACTCGACAATGATTGCTTTGCTTTCACGTGATGCCTCTGTGATTTCTGGAGGTCTTGTATCTCATTGTTGATGGTAAAAATCTCCAGAGCTTTTATCTGGGCAAACCTGGATTGCAGCTCGAGTCGCAGTTTGACGTTGCCGGCTTGACTCTCGATGATGGGTTGGTGATCTTAGGGGGCTTTTTGCCAAAAAGTCTCCAAATGATCTCAAACTTTTGGATCTTCTTCCAGAAGGTCCTTCTGGGATCTTGAAGTGTCCACAACACCAATCCAAGTTTCCAGAAGCTCTGAGTTGCTCCTTGGGAAGTTGGGACTACTAGACCTTGAGTGCACCTGTTCAAATCTTTCAAAGTTCAAATGAACCTGGTCAGCTGGTTTCTTTTGGTGGAGATGATGCAGATGGAGCTCTTTTAACCTATTGCTTTTAGAGAGCCTACTCCACAAACTTTCAGAGCAAGGCAAAGTCCTTCTTTAGTTGAACCCCGAAGTGTGTGGCAGGTGCAGTCCTGAAGAGTGCAGTCCACTTGGTACAGACTAGGAGTTCAGTGGGGCAGTCCTTCTTTGTCTTGTTTCTTCCAGGCAAGGACCTGAGCTGCTGGACAGCTCTCCCATATTTATCCAGGCTTATTGGCTGTCAAGCAGGAGGGCACCCCTGACCAATGGGGTGCAGGTTGCACCCTCTGCAGTGACCATTTCCCCCAAAATGTGGCATTTTCTGGTCCCAGAAAACACTGTTCCACAAAAATCAAATGGAAAAAATCTCTCCTGGAGCTTCAGGTCTAGCTAAACTCACCCAAAGTTGTGGCTAACTTCCCCCTATACTCCCCCTCTAGCCCCTCTGCTAATTCAATTACCGGGGCTCCCATTTAGCTGGGAGAGCAGGAAGTGGATGTTGGCTTGATTCCTGTCCTCAGTGTCTTTCTTCCTTTGAAGACCATTTTGGCTACCCAGACCCATTCCTCTCCTAGCATCTTCAATCAGCAGATCTCCCCCACCAGATGTCTCCTATGTCTCATCCCAGGTCACTTCATACCTCATTAAGGCAGCTTGGCTCAATTTGTCAAAGGCTAGCTGGTAATCAGAAGAGGGTGCTCTAGAGCTAGATTCATTATACAAGAAAAACAGGAGCTAGCCCGTTAACCCAGTTGAGACCGGGTATATGTAATAACAACAGACAATGTCTCAACAGGAAAAATGAATGTGGGGACCAATCAAAAACGATTCAATCAAGGGAAGGGCAAAATTACGAGAGATCCAAGGTAGAAAAGGAACAAATTTAATAATTGGATACACAAAGGTATATATAATTCAAAATAACCATAACTAACACATATACACTGACAAAAAAATGAAAAGGTGAACGGCGCAGTGACAAAAGTGTGGAAGTGACAACACGGTACGGCGAGATTATTTCAATAAATTCAAGGTCAAGGAGAGTTATATACAGTGAGTAGTTTACATATATACATGAAGGTCTCACAGGACCCTGGGATTAGCTGTAAATGGTGTTGTCTGGTCGACGACGTTTCAACCTCCATAAGTTGAGGTCATCATCAGGACTATGGTTATTGTTATTTTCAAATACCTATGTGTAAGAAGAAGGAAGGGAGATAATGAACAAAGGCCCAGAAAGAAAGCAAAATATTACAGAGTAGCGACAGAAGGGAAAGGACGAATGAGAAGGTAGTAGTACCTGTGTCCGTGGTCAGAAACCACTACGAAATTAATTGCAGGGAAGGTGGATCAATTATGTGTGGTCTAACACCGAAAGAAGGCGTTCATCGAATGTCTGAAAAAATGAAGAAATTATGAGGGTGGAAAAATATTTAGAGGCCAATAAATGCAGTAAAGCGCAATTTAAGGCGCTTACCTGTGGCTAACAACAGCGAAATGAAAGCCAATAGAAATGATGAGTAGGTCCAGAATTATTTAAAAGGCAGCCATCTAATGTGAAAGAAAAACGAGATGAAACTGATGTGCACGATAGGAAAAGAGAAATTAAAAGGAAAGAGATCGCTTACCAGGGATGGCATTAGGTTAATTAATGAAAGGGCATCCGGCGGTGATTAATACCGCAATATTAGATAAAGATCGTAATAAGCCAGATGGGAAGGAAATTCCGTTTAGGCTGGGTTGGTTGCCGAGCAACGGGATCAGTCCATAGGGTTCTATTGACATGAAGGGAAAGAAAAAAACAACAGAAACGGGCTTAGACAATTGGGCGTGTAAAAACTACGACAGTTAGGGGCAAGACGTAATCCAAATGAAAGGGGGACAGACAACAAGAAAGCTTACTAGGGTGTTCCGGGCATCGGGATTAGTCCGAAAAGGGGGCCTCGGCGTCCAAACAAATGGAGACGTCAAACGCGTATACGACGCGCCTGATACAAATAGGCAATGAGGGTCATGTGACCCCAACAGGGCCACAAACAAGGGACTAACAGGTACGGACAGGGAAAAAAGACTAAGGATAGAGCGGGGAGAGTGAATAGAAACCACCCATCAGTGTGGAGGAATATATAGAAAGATAATAATGGATATAAACCTGCCAGGTCTATAAATTGAGTATAATTATTATCAACAACATTTTAACAATTCCCAACAACATTTATAAATGAAACAGTATTAGTATCCATAATAGCTGAATATTGATAAGACATGTAAACATACAACACGAGTGGAAAAAACATAAATAACAAATAAACAACAATATTAATATTACAACATCTTTCAACGAACAATAAAAGATTACTAGAACATTCAAAGAACATTGTATAAATTGAAACACAAATGAAAAGGTGGGAGACCGGGGAGGAGGTGGGGACAAGGACGGGGAAAAGGGGAGTGAGGGGGAACAAGGATAATAGGGTAAATGCTAGAGGGCAGGGGACAGAGAGAGTATTTAAGGGTGCAAGGAAAAAGGAGAGAGTAGAGAATCGGAAGAGAAAGGGGAAGGTAAGGACATGACTAGGATAGGCAAAGGTCTATTAATGGGGTGACGAACCAATTTAAAAAAAACTCAGAGAATTAAGTAATGTATACACATAATGGATTTTGTCGTGACATATACACACATACTGATTAAGAATACAGCAGACTGAGCATCAACGGAGTTACAACCAGAATGGCGACAAGGGTACTAGCCACTTGTAATGACTGTGTTCCATTCATCCAGTGAATTCAGGCCATGTGACACAGAATTACAGCGTGTAATCCAGCGACATTCACATTTATTGAGCAGGGTCTGCAAATTACCACCACGGATCGGTAATTGTGGACAATCTATGACTTGCCAGGTCATGTCCGTCTCTGAATGGTTATGCTCCTTGTAGTGTGTTACCAATGGAGCAGTAACGACGTTACATCTAATGCGACTTTTGTGTTGGGAGATGCGTTGTTTCACCATCTGTGTAGTTTGCCCAATATAAAGTAAGTCACATGGACACCGTATCGCGTAGATAACGTTGGTGGTACGACAATTTGAAAAATGTTTCAGTTGGTAAGTATGAGAAGAAGTGACAAAGACCTTGGTATTACTAGTCAAATCGCACACATTACAATTTAGGCATTTAAAGTGGCCTATTACAGGTGGTAAATTCCATAAGGTGGTATTTTCAGGTTTTTCTTTGATGGGCCAAGTAATGGCATGAACAAGCTTGTCATTCAAATTATTACCCCTCTTATAGGATAAAAGGGGAGGGTCTGTAAAGTGTGGGAAGGAGCGTAACAATTTCCAATTGTTCCTAATTATCTTGGAAACCGTATTACTGCTGGGGCTGAAAGTAGAAACAAAGGGGATACGGTTGTTGACACGTTTGACTGAAGGTGCCAAAATTATATCCCTATGGTTATACCAGGCTCTTTTAAGAGATCTTCTAACCAAATGTTTGGGATAGCCTCTGTCGATCAATTTAGCCGAGAGGATCGCAGCCTCTCGAAAATAATCTTTTCTCCACTTACAATTCCGCCGTATACGGAGGAATTGTCCGTAGGGTAAGCCGTCTCTAAGTCCTCGAGGATGGTAACTAGAGTAGGCCAGAAGCGTATTACGCTCTGTGGGTTTTCGATATAAAGAAGTCCCAATTAAGCCATCCTCCGCATGTAATGTTAGGTCCAAAAAGGGGAGGTCATTCCTGCGTACATCTGAAGTGAATTTTAAATGTGTTTGGATGGAATTCAACCAGGTAATAAACGATAAAAGGTTCTCATGTGTACCTTGCCATAGCATCAGAATATCGTCTATGTACCTGCGCCATAAAGAGATGTTGGTGAGGAAAGGGTTGCTGTTATTCAAAAAAAGGGTAGACTCTAAATGATGGACATAGAGTACTGCAAAGTTAGGGGCAAAGCAAGCACCCATCGATACACCTTTGATCTGAAGGTAATATGTGTCCTTATACAGAAAATAATTGTTGGTCAAGGCTATGTGCAGCAGTTGAACAACAAATTCTGTCGGGATGCGTGTGGGACGAGGGCGGGTGTTCAGTATTGCCTCCATGACCGCGAGTCCATCTGCCTGGGGAATATTAGTATACAAAGACTCGATGTCTAGACCAACCATAAAGTCTAATTCAGGATTAAAGGGCAGGTCGTCTATGAGGTTAATAAGATGGGTACTGTCCTTGACAAAGGTGTCAGTCAAGGGAACAAAAACTTTGAGAATAGAGTCGATGTATTTTCCCAGGGGTTCTAATACAGATCCACATCCGGATACTATTGGGCGTCCTGGGGGGGTCAATGAGTTCTTATGGACTTTTGGTAAGGTGTAAATTACCGGTGTCCTTGGAAATGGACTGTTGAAAAAGTCATGTTCTTTTTTGTTTATAATGCCACTCAAGAGGGCCTGAGATGTAACAGAGGCAATCTTAGTTTGGATGGAACGAAGGGGATCTGAAGTCAATTTACGATAATGTAGGGGGTTATCAAGTTGTCGGAGAATCTCTGAATCATAATCATCACGATCCATCACGACAATCCCACCGCCCTTGTGAGCTGGTTTAATTATTAAGTTCTGGTTATTGCTCAGGCTATCGATGGCCAATTTTTCTTTGAGTGGCAAATTGTATGGAACAAATTCCTTAAGTCGTTTTAACTCATTGACTTCCAATAGTACAATCTTTTCAAAGGTCAAAATCTCTGGTGGCATCATAGTGGTAGGTGGTAAAAAAGTTGAAGCTGGTCTAAAAAGGGGCTCATATGGTAAGTTAGACTCTGGTTTATCTGAGAAAAAATGCCTCAGACGAATTCGTCTAAAGAATAAGAGTAGATCTTCCTGTAACTTAAAAAAGTCACTACGTGCTGTAGGGACGAATGACAAACCCTTACTCAATACGGCTATCTCATCTGATGACAGAGTATGTTGAGAAAGATTGAAAATGGGGATGGTCGTGGCAAGGGTAGATAACTCCCCATGTGGTAACGAAGGAGCAGATTGGAGGGTTTCATGAGCAGTAGATTGATTAGTCTGTAACTCAATGTTAGATGTATTCTCAATGTTTATTGAGAGTGATTGTGGCGGTAACATAGCGGCCACTGCAGGCAAAGCAAGCCCACTCCCCGAAGGAGTGAGATCAGAGCTGACAATAGTAACATCATGAGATTTTTTAGCAATAGCATTGGTAGGCTTTTGTTGAACGTCGACTGATAGTCGTGTTATTGTGGAGGACCCCATTGATAGAACTTTTGTCGGGTCTGTCTCTCGCCCGCGTATTGGTATTGATATCCCTGCCGTCTGCGGCCGCGTCCGTGGCCACGACCCTGGCCTAAAAAACCAGTGGGTAAGAGTGGAGGAGGAAGGGGATGTCTGTGTGGGCCCGTACTACTGCCTTCACCACTGTCAGTATCTTCGGTGGAGGTATTGGAAGAGAGAGAGAATGTGATTGGTCGATTATCTCGAAAACGACCCCAATTCTTGGTTTTGGGTGGCTGATTGGTAGAACTATAAAAAGAATCAAGTAAATATGGATAGGTATAATTCTTGTCGTAATTCTTAATGTCCCTCTGAATTTTATTGATTTTTTTATTTTGTTCAAAAGTGTGGAAGGTAGCAATAGTACTATTTATTCTCTCAAGTAGTGCCTTTGCATCAGCAATGGTAGTGTCTGCAAGAATAAGTTTCTCTAGTTCTGCTATCTCCTCCAATTCCTTCTTGCTATGTTCTATGGCTGTCTCGATGCCCAGAACCATCCAGTGCCTTGAACAAGTGGTGGCCAAATGACTGAAGCCAGTACGAAACTTAGGATCCTGAGTAAAAATAGCGGGAGTGTTGCGGATCTGTAGCCCCAAAGGTATAGTATCAGACTTTAAGTATTCTGTCAGCATGCGTGCATGTAGATCAGTGCGGATCTGTTTCTTTTTTAGATTCTCTAATCTTTCTAAAAGAATCTTGGAGTTATTGGGGGCAGTAGAGAGAGGTGTAGAGGTGAGGGTTAGAAGAGATGGGCCTGAAAGAATATTCTTGATGTAGTCATCAGAGTAAGTGGGGGTCTCTCTAGAAGACATAATAAGTAAACTAATCACTCATTATGTATCACAATTACAGTGTGAAGTATTTTAACAAAATACTCTCGCAATCCAGCGATTGCTCAATAATTATACAAGAAAAACAGGAGCTAGCCCGTTAACCCAGTTGAGACCGGGTATATGTAATAACAACAGACAATGTCTCAACAGGAAAAATGAATGTGGGGACCAATCAAAAACGATTCAATCAAGGGAAGGGCAAAATTACGAGAGATCCAAGGTAGAAAAGGAACAAATTTAATAATTGGATACACAAAGGTATATATAATTCAAAATAACCATAACTAACACATATACACTGACAAAAAAATGAAAAGGTGAACGGCGCAGTGACAAAAGTGTGGAAGTGACAACACGGTACGGCGAGATTATTTCAATAAATTCAAGGTCAAGGAGAGTTATATACAGTGAGTAGTTTACATATATACATGAAGGTCTCATAGTCCTGATGATGACCTCAACTTATGGAGGTTGAAACGTCGTCGACCAGACAACACCATTTACAGCTAATCCCAGGGTCCTGTGAGACCTTCATGTATATATGTAAACTACTCACTGTATATAACTCTCCTTGACCTTGAATTTATTGAAATAATCTCGCCGTACCGTGTTGTCACTTCCACACTTTTGTCACTGCGCCGTTCACCTTTTCATTTTTTTGTCAGTGTATATGTGTTAGTTATGGTTATTTTGAATTATATATACCTTTGTGTATCCAATTATTAAATTTGTTCCTTTTCTACCTTGGATCTCTCGTAATTTTGCCCTTCCCTTGATTGAATCGTTTTTGATTGGTCCCCACATTCATTTTTCCTGTTGAGACATTGTCTGTTGTTATTACATATACCCGGTCTCAACTGGGTTAACGGGCTAGCTCCTGTTTTTCTTGTATAATTATTGAGCAATCGCTGGATTGCGAGAGTATTTTGTTAAAATACTTCACACTGTAATTGTGATACATAATGAGTGATTAGTTTACTTATTATGTCTTCTAGAGAGACCCCCACTTACTCTGATGACTACATCAAGAATATTCTTTCAGGCCCATCTCTTCTAACCCTCACCTCTACACCTCTCTCTACTGCCCCCAATAACTCCAAGATTCTTTTAGAAAGATTAGAGAATCTAAAAAAGAAACAGATCCGCACTGATCTACATGCACGCATGCTGACAGAATACTTAAAGTCTGATACTATACCTTTGGGGCTACAGATCCGCAACACTCCCGCTATTTTTACTCAGGATCCTAAGTTTCGTACTGGCTTCAGTCATTTGGCCACCACTTGTTCAAGGCACTGGATGGTTCTGGGCATCGAGACAGCCATAGAACATAGCAAGAAGGAATTGGAGGAGATAGCAGAACTAGAGAAACTTATTCTTGCAGACACTACCATTGCTGATGCAAAGGCACTACTTGAGAGAATAAATAGTACTATTGCTACCTTCCACACTTTTGAACAAAATAAAAAAATCAATAAAATTCAGAGGGACATTAAGAATTACGACAAGAATTATACCTATCCATATTTACTTGATTCTTTTTATAGTTCTACCAATCAGCCACCCAAAACCAAGAATTGGGGTCGTTTTCGAGATAATCGACCAATCACATTCTCTCTCTCTTCCAATACCTCCACCGAAGATACTGACAGTGGTGAAGGCAGTAGTACGGGCCCACACAGACATCCCCTTCCTCCTCCACTCTTACCCACTGGTTTTTTAGGCCAGGGTCGTGGCCGCGGACGCGGCCGCAGACGGCAGGGATATCAATACCAATACGCGGGCGAGAGACAGACCCGACAAAAGTTCTATCAATGGGGTCCTCCACAATAACACGACTATCAGTCGACGTTCAACAAAAGCCTACCAATGCTATTGCTAAAAAATCTCATGATGTTACTATTGTCAGCTCTGATCTCACTCCTTCGGGGAGTGGGCTTGCTTTGCCTGCAGTGGCCGCTATGTTACCGCCACAATCACTCTCAATAAACATTGAGAATACATCTAACATTGAGTTACAGACTAATCAATCTACTGCTCATGAAACCCTCCAATCTGCTCCTTCGTTACCACATGGGGAGTTATCTACCCTTGCCACGACCATCCCCATTTTCAATCTTTCTCAACATACTCTGTCATCAGATGAGATAGCCGTATTGAGTAAGGGTTTGTCATTCGTCCCTACAGCACGTAGTGACTTTTTTAAGTTACAGGAAGATCTACTCTTATTCTTTAGACGAATTCGTCTGTGGCATTTTTTCTCAGATAAACCAGAGTCTAACTTACCATATGAGCCCCTTTTTAGACCAGCTTCAACTTTTTTACCACCTACCACTATGATGCCACCAGAGATTTTGACCTTTGAAAAGATTGTACTATTGGAAGTCAATGAGTTAAAACGACTTAAGGAATTTGTTCCATACAATTTGCCACTCAAAGAAAAATTGGCCATCGATAGCCTGAGCAATAACCAGAACTTAATAATTAAACCAGCTGACAAGGGCGGTGGGATTGTCGTGATGGATCGTGATGATTATGATTCAGAGATTCTCCGACAACTTGATAACCCCCTACATTATCGTAAATTGACTTCAGATCCCCTTCGTTCCATCCAAACTAAGATTGCCTCTGTTACATCTCAGGCCCTCTTGAGTGGCATTATAAACAAAAAAGAACATGACTTTTTCAACAGTCCATTTCCAAGGACACCGGTAATTTACACCTTACCAAAAGTCCATAAGAACTCATTGACCCCCCCAGGACGCCCAATAGTATCCGGATGTGGATCTGTATTAGAACCCCTGGGAAAATACATCGACTCTATTCTCAAAGTTTTTGTTCCCTTGACTGACACCTTTGTCAAGGACAGTACCCATCTTATTAACCTCATAGACGACCTGCCCTTTAATCCTGAATTAGACTTTATGGTTGGTCTAGACATCGAGTCTTTGTATACTAATATTCCCCAGGCAGATGGACTCGCGGTCATGGAGGCAATACTGAACACCCGCCCTCGTCCCACACGCATCCCGACAGAATTTGTTGTTCAACTGCTGCACATAGCCTTGACCAACAATTATTTTCTGTATAAGGACACATATTACCTTCAGATCAAAGGTGTATCGATGGGTGCTTGCTTTGCCCCTAACTTTGCAGTACTCTATGTCCATCATTTAGAGTCTACCCTTTTTTTGAATAACAGCAACCCTTTCCTCACCAACATCTCTTTATGGCGCAGGTACATAGACGATATTCTGATGCTATGGCAAGGTACACATGAGAACCTTTTATCGTTTATTACCTGGTTGAATTCCATCCAAACACATTTAAAATTCACTTCAGATGTACGCAGGAATGACCTCCCCTTTTTGGACCTAACATTACATGTGGAGGATGGCTTAATTGGGACTTCTTTATATCGAAAACCCACAGAGCGTAATACGCTTCTGGCCTACTCTAGTTACCATCCTCGAGGACTTAGAGACGGCTTACCCTACGGACAATTCCTCCGTATACGGCGGAATTGTAAGTGGAGAAAAGATTATTTTCGAGAGGCTGCGATCCTCTCGGCTAAATTGATCGACAGAGGCTATCCCAAACATTTGGTTAGAAGATCTCTTAAAAGAGCCTGGTATAACCATAGGGATATAATTTTGGCACCTTCAGTCAAACGTGTCAACAACCGTATCCCCTTTGTTTCTACTTTCAGCCCCAGCAGTAATACGGTTTCCAAGATAATTAGGAACAATTGGAAATTGTTACGCTCCTTCCCACACTTTACAGACCCTCCCCTTTTATCCTATAAGAGGGGTAATAATTTGAATGACAAGCTTGTTCATGCCATTACTTGGCCCATCAAAGAAAAACCTGAAAATACCACCTTATGGAATTTACCACCTGTAATAGGCCACTTTAAATGCCTAAATTGTAATGTGTGCGATTTGACTAGTAATACCAAGGTCTTTGTCACTTCTTCTCATACTTACCAACTGAAACATTTTTCAAATTGTCGTACCACCAACGTTATCTACGCGATACGGTGTCCATGTGACTTACTTTATATTGGGCAAACTACACAGATGGTGAAACAACGCATCTCCCAACACAAAAGTCGCATTAGATGTAACGTCGTTACTGCTCCATTGGTAACACACTACAAGGAGCATAACCATTCAGAGACGGACATGACCTGGCAAGTCATAGATTGTCCACAATTACCGATCCGTGGTGGTAATTTGCAGACCCTGCTCAATAAATGTGAATGTCGCTGGATTACACGCTGTAATTCTGTGTCACATGGCCTGAATTCACTGGATGAATGGAACACAGTCATTACAAGTGGCTAGTACCCTTGTCGCCATTCTGGTTGTAACTCCGTTGATGCTCAGTCTGCTGTATTCTTAATCAGTATGTGTGTATATGTCACGACAAAATCCATTATGTGTATACATTACTTAATTCTCTGAGTTTTTTTTAAATTGGTTCGTCACCCCATTAATAGACCTTTGCCTATCCTAGTCATGTCCTTACCTTCCCCTTTCTCTTCCGATTCTCTACTCTCTCCTTTTTCCTTGCACCCTTAAATACTCTCTCTGTCCCCTGCCCTCTAGCATTTACCCTATTATCCTTGTTCCCCCTCACTCCCCTTTTCCCCGTCCTTGTCCCCACCTCCTCCCCGGTCTCCCACCTTTTCATTTGTGTTTCAATTTATACAATGTTCTTTGAATGTTCTAGTAATCTTTTATTGTTCGTTGAAAGATGTTGTAATATTAATATTGTTGTTTATTTGTTATTTATGTTTTTTCCACTCGTGTTGTATGTTTACATGTCTTATCAATATTCAGCTATTATGGATACTAATACTGTTTCATTTATAAATGTTGTTGGGAATTGTTAAAATGTTGTTGATAATAATTATACTCAATTTATAGACCTGGCAGGTTTATATCCATTATTATCTTTCTATATATTCCTCCACACTGATGGGTGGTTTCTATTCACTCTCCCCGCTCTATCCTTAGTCTTTTTTCCCTGTCCGTACCTGTTAGTCCCTTGTTTGTGGCCCTGTTGGGGTCACATGACCCTCATTGCCTATTTGTATCAGGCGCGTCGTATACGCGTTTGACGTCTCCATTTGTTTGGACGCCGAGGCCCCCTTTTCGGACTAATCCCGATGCCCGGAACACCCTAGTAAGCTTTCTTGTTGTCTGTCCCCCTTTCATTTGGATTACGTCTTGCCCCTAACTGTCGTAGTTTTTACACGCCCAATTGTCTAAGCCCGTTTCTGTTGTTTTTTTCTTTCCCTTCATGTCAATAGAACCCTATGGACTGATCCCGTTGCTCGGCAACCAACCCAGCCTAAACGGAATTTCCTTCCCATCTGGCTTATTACGATCTTTATCTAATATTGCGGTATTAATCACCGCCGGATGCCCTTTCATTAATTAACCTAATGCCATCCCTGGTAAGCGATCTCTTTCCTTTTAATTTCTCTTTTCCTATCGTGCACATCAGTTTCATCTCGTTTTTCTTTCACATTAGATGGCTGCCTTTTAAATAATTCTGGACCTACTCATCATTTCTATTGGCTTTCATTTCGCTGTTGTTAGCCACAGGTAAGCGCCTTAAATTGCGCTTTACTGCATTTATTGGCCTCTAAATATTTTTCCACCCTCATAATTTCTTCATTTTTTCAGACATTCGATGAACGCCTTCTTTCGGTGTTAGACCACACATAATTGATCCACCTTCCCTGCAATTAATTTCGTAGTGGTTTCTGACCACGGACACAGGTACTACTACCTTCTCATTCGTCCTTTCCCTTCTGTCGCTACTCTGTAATATTTTGCTTTCTTTCTGGGCCTTTGTTCATTATCTCCCTTCCTTCTTCTTACACATAGGTATTTGAAAATAACAATAACCATAGTCCTGATGATGACCTCAACTTATGGAGGTTGAAACGTCGTCGACCAGACAACACCATTTACAGCTAATCCCAGGGTCCTGTGAGACCTTCATGTATATATGTAAACTACTCACTGTATATAACTCTCCTTGACCTTGAATTTATTGAAATAATCTCGCCGTACCGTGTTGTCACTTCCACACTTTTGTCACTGCGCCGTTCACCTTTTCATTTTTTTGTCAGTGTATATGTGTTAGTTATGGTTATTTTGAATTATATATACCTTTGTGTATCCAATTATTAAATTTGTTCCTTTTCTACCTTGGATCTCTCGTAATTTTTCCTAGAGCTAGATTCAGGCACATCAGAAAAGCAAGTTCTATAACTTCTTTTCTGACATAGTTATAATAAATCTAACCTTGGCAAGTTATAGGATTTATTCTATTATTTTAACACTTTGAAATATATCTTTAGCTCACTCTTGTCACTAGGTAGAATTTAATATTGTTGAAAAAGACTTCCCATGTTAGCCTATTGAGCTAATGGGCTACAATGGGGAAAAACAAAATTGGCAGTTTCTCCCTCACAAGGGCCTATAAAAACAACTTTTATAATGTCCTTGCTTGTTTTAACATGGCACCATACCCTTGAGGCACCTCAGGTAAACTTAGGGGTGGGGTGGATTTAAAAATAAGGTATTTTAACACTTTGGAAGTACCTTTAATTTCAAAGTCGCATTTGGACATAGTTTTATTTTAAAAGCAGCCTGCAAGGCAGGCACCACACCAGTGCACACGTAAGTGCATTACATCTTCTGGGCCTCTAAACCTTACCATATAGAAAGGGGGGTGGAAAGGGGGGAGACACTGTAGATAGATAGATAGATAGATAGATAGATAGATAGATAGATAGATAGATAGATAGATAGATAGATAGATAGATAGATAGATAGATAGATAGATAGATAGATAGATAGATAGATAGATCAGGAATTGAAGTCTGATACTTTACATCATAATTATGCATTCATCTCACTTACCACATAATGTGCCTCTCAAAAACTTTTGCTTCAGATCAAATGGATCAAAATAATGCTTTAGAAAAGGTTCTACATAACACTGAAAAATGTGCTTTTCTGTGACATATCATTTAGATATCCCTACCAAAGTATGTGTTTTAGCATAGTAATGAAATCCTCAAAATCACACTGTCAAGTTTTAATATTCTAGGGCTGCAAAGCTAAGGTGACAATTGAAGACCAAATTATAGGTTAGGGTTTTCTAAATGTGGCTACCAAAAAGGCAAGTCTGTGCCCATTGCTGGATGTGCCTTGAAGAGAACAACTTCATCAGTCGCTAACTTTGACAGACAGACTGTACATTTTAACACAAAGGGTATTTTTCTAAAATTCTTCATTGTTAGATGAACAAATAAGTACTGTCCTCTTATTTTTAAAACAGATATCCAAGTAAGTATTGTTTAGGATTTCATTTTTTCAATCAAAATTTCCATTTTAACAAACCCCAAACTAAATATGCAATATGAAAAATGCACAGCAAGTAATGTGTAAAATAGCCTTATATTACATGTGATTCTGGAATTCCTGTATAAACGTCAGTCTCTATCTTCTTTATGATAAGCGACTTGTGGTGCACCCAGTCTCCGATTGTAAAGAAAAGACGTCAAAACTCAGCTATTATAAGTTATTGCAGTCTAATGTTGATGTCACAATGCCTGCTGCCAGGAAAATGTCAGGTCAGGTCACGGAGAATAATTGAAGCAGCTGTTTAAAGCAACAAAAAATGGATGCTTGCTTTTCCATCTTCTGCTCTATTCTAATAGCTTACAATGCCAAACAGAGAAAATATATTTATTCTTTGCACTCCTTATATAAAAAAACTAGAATCTTTTTGCATAATTCATCACATTCCGAGCTATTGCAGTTTTTTTTAACTGACTTGTATTGAGCTGTTTTCTAGTATTTGTTCGCAACAAATCTCCTACAGGTTTTTGATATGTTTAATTTTGCACAAGATGTTTGCAAATATGCTTGCTCGTTCATATAAAAGAGCTACTCATTATGGTTTTACATCATTTGTGGGAAAGGTGATGGTGTGACCATGTAGTATATGGAATAAAGTACCCCCTGGTATGATAAGGATATTGCAAGTCACCTCAGAGTTCCATTACCATGTAAAGGGTAAACCTCTATATAGTTATGGAAGTCCTCGGTGAACTGCAATATCCTTATGATGTCTTACATGAGGTACTTTATCCCTTATATAATGATATAGAAGGGATCCGATGAAATTTACAAATAACAAGGCCTTTAACTTTATGGTTTAAGATATGTCACTCCTAAGTTAGATATAGAAAAGTTCACATCTTTCTGCAGATTTCTATACATTTCGAGCTACCATGTTTTAATTTTAAAACTGACATATTTAACAAATTCTAATATTTTTTGTCAAACATATCTAACAGCTTTTTTGATGTGTTTGTTTTTGCACTAGAGATTCTTTTTGTTAATTCTTCATGTTTACAAACAGGCTCTCTCTTTCTTATGAAACAGCTATACACCAAGGATGATTTAAGTGGTTTGTGGCAAAGGTGATGGTACATTCTAAGGTATAACGTACATGATCGGGATATAGCAAGTCACCTTGGAGTTACATAAATCTTATAAAGGAATTAAGCCTTGGGCCTCCTCCGTGACTAGTAATATCCTTATGATGGATGGAAGGGGGTACTTTATCCCATATATTATGTTAATAACATTAATAAAAATCCTGTTCCAAAGGTTTTTTTTATAGCATTGCAAGGACTTCATGCATTGTAAGAATGTAATGCATTGAAATAACATAATAAACTGTATTGTAAGAACAACGGCGGGCCTCATTTACAAACTTTTGGCATAGGGCAGAGCTGCACGCTTTCTTGCTGTGGTGCCCTATGTCAGAATAAAAGGACAGTAATTCACCATATCTATGAGACATGGTGCATTGCTGTCCTCTTCCTCAGTGCTGGTGCACAATTGGCTGCTATGCGCCAACATAGGAACCCTTGCACCATGGTGGAAATGATTGTTTTTGTGCAGGAAGGATCAGCTTCCTGCACAAAAACAATCAATAGAGACGATGTCCTCTTTCTATATGTGCTGCAATCAGCAGCACACACAGAAAGAGGAAAAGATGAGTAGAAATAAAGTGATTTCTCCTCGTTGCACCTTCCCTATGCCTCCCCTGGGGAGGAGTAGGCTTTTGACGCATGCCCAGGTTTATAGAATTTTGTAAGTCTGGGATTGTGTCAAATCTATGGGTGTTATGTGGAAAAGCCCACCGTAACACCCATGGCAAACCTCCCCATCACAATCTGAGACAATGCAGCACACCATACCTACAAGGCCATGAAACGCCACGAAGGGTGGCTTTACTTGGCCTTGTAGATACAGCACTGGAATGTGCGCTGACAAAATGTCCATAAAAGTGATGTTCCAGTGGCGTACAGGGGCTTGTAAATAAGCCCCTAAGTTTTTATTTTCATATAACTTTAAATAGGCAAGTGATTGATGACAAGAGTTCTGGCAAAGAGTTCCACCGTCAGGCTGTGAGGCTAGAGAAATCATGAGTGAAGAAAGACTGCATTTACACAGCGCAAACAGCCGCCCAAAAGGATGTCCAGGCACTAAAAGCAATGAACAAGGTTGATTATTTATTCTGACACCACTACGAGGAAATAATTAGCTAAGCCTTCAAAGATTTCAAAGTAAGATTCAACATTGGTCATGCATAAGCATAGGGGAAGCACATTCCATAATTTTGCTGCACAAAACGAGAAAGATTTACTGGGCATAAGATCTCTATTCAGACGGCAATGCTGAAATCTTTCTCTTAGATGTTTCGTAGCAGTGCAATAGTATATTCTATGTCCCAAGTCAAGAGTTTTAAACTGAATACCTTTCGATGGTGAAAAATCCAAGACCGACTAGGACATTTGGAAAATAGTTGTGCAGTGGCATTTTGCACCACTTTTAGCCTTTTAAAACAAGGCCTTAGGTAGGCCTGGATAATGGCTGTTCACATAATCAGTTCTGGAAGTGACCAGTGCATGCACTACTGTTTTCCGTGCAACAAAAGTAAGAAGTCCTAAAAATGTGTAATAAGGAAAAATAAATTTCTGTTGTACTGAGAATTTGCTAACATAAACTAAGTTTCTTATCATCTTTTATCCCCGGATTTTTAACTGCTGGGTGGGAGAGTGTAGAGTAGGCAGGCCCTCAGGACACCAATCCTCAATATTAAAATTATTCACCTTTCCAAAGACAAGAATCTCTGTTTTATCTGAGTTACATTTCAGGTAACTCTGCTGCATCTAATTATTAACCTTGGAACAGCTAATTTTAAGAGCTGATCGTGAGAAATGAGTGTCTTTATCCATGGAAACAAATCAACACTGTGTCATCTGCAAAAGACACCACCACTTTAATTCCAAATGTCTCTATTAATATGGCCAAAGAGGCCATGTATAGGGTAAAAAGAGTAGTGCTCAGAGATGAGCCTTAAGGAACGCCAAACTGGAGGTTTTTACATCCAGATTAACAATGGGACATTGTTACTATTTGATATCTTTCAAACGGGAAAGACTGAAACCAATTGAATGCTTGATAATAGATACCCATCACCGCCAGTCTTTGAAAAATAAGGAAATTAGAGACAGTGTCAAAAGCTACCAACAAATCTAAAAGATCTAGGACAGTGTTCATACCTCCATCTAATGGAATCTTTACATACTGAGAGACTTCCAATAAAGCCAATACCGTACTAGATTGCGGCCTTAAACCAGTTTTTGACAAGTGTAAAAGTCCTGATTGTTCTACATATTCAGATAATTGTGAGTTAACAAGTTTTTCCAGCATCCTAGAAAATTCATGCAATAAGGAGATGGGTCGAACATTAGCTAAGGTATCAGGGTTGGTAGATGACTTTTAAGACGTAGTTTAATCCATGCCTGTTTCCATATGGTAGGACAAAAGTTGAATCCAGAGAATTATTGGACAAAGAAATAACCACTGGATTCAGAACTTCATTTGCTGTAGCCAACACTCTTGGTGGACTGAGATCCACAGGGGATCCCGCTTTATAGTCTTTCATTGGTTTCTCTGCTTGTTGGATGCTGATTTCTCTCAATTTGAAGAAAGTAGTATTGTTTTGGAGACCATGTTTAAAGGTAGTATCTACTCAAAATCTGTCTGAAGTTTTTAAAAATCTTTTCTTAAAAGAAATCTGACAGGTTTGTTGCACAGCTCTAAAGAGGGCTTGGCCTCAGTATTACAGGATTTTGGATGTAAAATAATATTGGTGATTTGGAAAATCTAACGTGGCCCATTGCTTGAATTACTAATCCAAGTGGTGAAAAATTTGAATCGATTTCCTATTTGTTTTAAGTGAAAGTTTATATTTTATTGTGTCTTTTGCCCTATAATTACTTCTACATTTCCACGCTAAATGTTTACATTCTTTTTATCTTCTCAAACTATCTCTGATGAGAACCATGGTGCAGTCTTAATCTTGTTATGAGGAGTACGAAGAACAGGTGGGGTTAACTTACTTATTTTCTGTTCCAGCCATCGATTAACACAGTTCGAAATAGCTTTAATGAAGCTGCGAAATGCTGTAAGTTAACTCTTTATATTATTTATTAAATCATGAGGTTCAAAGATTTCAAGGATTAATAGCTAGCATTTGAGGCTATCTGATTATTAGATCTACCAACCTCCCATCTGATGACATTTGCAAAATGATCTGACAAAGTCAAATCTGATATTTGATCTATTCTTAATATACAGTGATTGGTCGAAACCAATTGGCTTATTTACAAAAGCCTGCGCCGCTGAAAGTCACTTATTTGATGCTCCGGTGGTCCAGGCCTCTTAATCATATCTATGAGGCTACATGGCTTTGCATGGCCTTATAGATATGGAGTAAAGCAAGGCAGCACAATGCACTGTGTTGCCATAATCTTCTTCAAGGAGGCGTTTCATTGGCATTGCAGTGGGTGTTCCCACTCAACACCCATGGATTTTGATGCTGCCCCAGATTTACAAAATCACGTAAAACGGGGCCAGCGACAAAACTTTTTGCCTCCTCAGAGCAGGAGTAACGAGGAGAAATATCTCTACTTCTTCTAGTTTTTTCCTCTTTCAAGGTTTGCAACACACATAGAATGAGGAAAACACTTCTCTGGATTGTTTTTGTGCAGGAAGGTGTGCCTTCCTGTACAAAAACAATCCTGCCTGCAATGGCAGCACCCTGACACCATGATAAAAGGGTGCCTAGGTTGGCACTAGGCAGCAATGTGTGTGCCTGCGGAGGAAGAAAGGACAGAAATGCACTGTATTTCATAAATACGGTGGATTCCTGCCCTTCACATTGGTGTAGGACAGCAAAGCATTAAGACTTGCGGTGCAGCCCTAGGCCAATTCCTTGTATATGAGGTCCTAAGTCTTAAATGCGGCCAGCTGAATGTGTAGGCGCACGGTACAGTTGTTTCAGAGAAAAGCATAAAATGTATCCAATAGAAATTGAGCATTTGTGCCTATCTTACTATCTATATGAAAATTAAAATCAGTTGAAACTCAGAAATTTGAATACTGAATAGTAGCATGCAGTAGCCTTCCCTTAGTGAACTGATAAAACCAGATGCTTGTCCGGGGGATTATAAATTAAAGCTCCTGAAAGTGTTGGAGAGGCTTTACAAACTCAAACTTTCTGACTCTGATATTGCCAACAAAGTAAAAGTAGAACACTAGAAAGCATCTCAAAAAATGAAAGCCATGCCTTCCCCTCTTCTACCTAATTTAGCCAGGTGATTAATTACGTAACCAGGTGGGACTGTATTTGTAATATCTGGGTTGTATATTTTATTAAACCAAGGTTCTGTAACAAACATTATACCTACTTTGATGCATAAAATAGGATCAACAATGTCATGAACATGTTTAGCAAGTGATTGTGCATTTACAAGACACCTAATTAGACTAAAAATATGTGATTCCACAGTGGTGCTTCAATGTAAATCTAATTGGGGGTCCTTACACAATTTGAATTCAGCCATGACTTGTCTTTGGTATTCCATGCAACATGGACCTAACATAGATTGTACCAGTAACTGAATTTTGCAGCCCACAGATGCTACCAGCTCTTTCAATTTCTCTGGAGAATAAGTTATTATATATTGTTCTTGCTCCAAACAGGCAGCATCTGTGTTGCTGGTCGCAGAAGGGATGCAGACAGGCTCAGATGGGCTTTCCTTTGGTGCACCTTTGGCTCGTCAGCAGAGCGGCTGATGCAAAAGTCTGCACCGCTGTCTTTCTTTTAAATGTACATCTGCATCTCTGTAACTGCTAGTGTGCTCCGCCTCACAAAATGATGGTTGAAAATGTAAAAAGGATCAAAAAAACGGCTGCAAAAAATGCGGCTGCTATGTAAAGTGGGCGGTTCCAAGAACAAAAATGAATGTGCAGTGCAGAAATCAATACTAATTCTTCCAAGTGCATAAAAGAACTGATCCTTCTTAAAAATTGATACCAGAGGTTTAAATACAATTCATTTACATTTTTCATTTTACAAAAGTAATCTTAGCCAAAAGTCTAAAGTTATGACTTTTGGTGTTCACAGAAGTCACTTACGACTTTTGGTATTCACAAAAGTCACTTATGACTCGTATCTTTACGCCTGCACTCGGGATGGAGTATCCGCACTCGGGGCAGAATTTCCGCACCCGGGCTGGATGTCCTGCACCCGGGCTGGAATTTCCACACTCGGGCGGAATCTCTGTATTTGGGCCAGAAGTTCCTAAACGGACCAGAACCCATTCTTTCATACAGGAAATGACATACAGGAAGTGGTAGACAGGAAATACATCACAGGAAGTTGTTGACAACCATTTTGATTTCATTCTGAGTCATCGTCCATCATAGATCAGATCTTCTGCCATCCTGTTGTTCTGTAGTGGAGAAACCTAAAGAAAATCATAGACATGAAACAAAAGCTAGAACAGACCATTAAATGAGATGTGGGCTGGGACAAAGGGGGGCCTGGCACAACATCACATCCCAGGAGAGATTTCTCCTCCTTCGCATTATGGTACATGTAGTCTAATTTTGTGCTCAACACAAGAGTTGACTGTTGTATTACGGTAAATTCAGGGGAAGCAGTGCTGTGTATCCCAGACACATAGCGCCCGATTCACCCAGAACATCATCACTCGTTGGGGGCCCATCAGTTGTGGGGGAGTCAAATATGTTGGGAGCAAAAACTCAAAAATGCAATAGTTAGGCCCTTTTGTGATTCAGGCACCCATTCTCAAAAGGTCCAGGAAGGTCTGTCAGAACATCTACATCTAATCCTCTGAGTCAATGGATTCCTTTGGGACATCAACAATAATGATTGCTGGCATCGGCACTAAGCCTAGGCATAGTTCATGGAGCCACGCGGAACTCTGCGAAGTGCAAAAAAACTCTGCTCCGCTATGCGGAGTTCCACGAGCAGTGGAGTGAGTAAGATAAATGCCAGTTTGCAGTGATTTTCAGTGCCAGGTGCTTGTCTGCACTGTGCAATCATCACGAACGGCACCATGCACAGTGCAAGTGGGCACTGCTTCCTGTCTGCCACTCCAGTAGACTCAGTAGACTCGAGCATCAGCTTTCTCAACGTGACGGTTTCTCAGCACGAGTCGTCGCAAGCATACACGACCACTCGCGATGAGAAATTTTACTGCCGCCCACGTTAAGAAATCTCACCGGGAGGTTGATTATCCATGCTCGCGCTCACCAACTTGATATTGACGATCGCGAATGAAGAAAAATCTTGCCCGGAGGTGGATTATCCTCACACGCGCTCACCAACTTGACATTGACGAACGCGAGCGAAGAAAAAAACTCCGCTCCGCAACGCGAAGCGGAGCTTTTTGGAACTCCGCGAGGTCTGTGTAACGTGGATTGCAGAAAACTCCGCAAACTCCGTGAGCGTAGCGGAGATCACCGCTCAGACTTAATCGGCACATGACCTGATGTACGCTCGATCTTTTGACTCCTGTCAACAGTTGTGGTTTACATACTGTTAGTGTGACTTGCAAAGTAGTCTCAGGAAGGAATTTTTGGATAGAGTCATAATTATCCAACTTTCATCATTGACAACAGACTGCAAAGCACATTTGGTCCATAACACAACAGGTTGCTCATGTGAAAAAAGTGGTAACCAGCTAATCACGCACTTGCGTACCCTGACATCTGTTATGCGCAATGGCCCGGTTGCCCTGATTCAGAGCTAGCCGAGGTACAAGAGGTATGTGTAAGCCATGACTTAAAGCTATGTTGTGCAAAACAACAGGCTAATATGATCTTGCACACTACTTCAGGGGAGTACATCAACACACCCCCTGTACGGACAAAACATCTGAATCGCGACTTCAAAAGACCAAAAGTGCACTCTATATTGGCTCGAGTTCATATGTGTTCCCTATTGTACCTACACTGAGGTACTGTGGTTGCACGCCTGTATGTTGTGAGGAGTTGAGGGGAGTGTGCATATCCAGCATTGCCTGAGGGGGGAAGTAGGGCAATAGGTTACATTTCCCTCTTAAAGTTGAACATAACATGATCTATACTTTGGTACATGCAGTGTCTGTTGAGGCCGTGTATTTGGCTTGATGATTCTTACAGTACGATAGTTGTTAATGTGAGGTGGCATTCATACATTTCATTTACACATATCCCTAATCTTTAGTGCTTGCTACTTACCCAGAAGCGACTTGTTGCCAAATTCTCCCACATCCATCCTCCAGGCACAAGGTGACATGCGGAATACAAAGCAGTCATGGGTACTACCTGGAAGCACAGCATGCACATCAATGAATCTCCCACTGGCATCACAGACAGCCTGCACATTGATGGAATACCATCGGTGTCTGTTGCAGAAGATGTGCGCAATGCGGCGGGGTGGCTGAAGAGCCACATGACAATCTATTGCACCCAGCACACTCTGGAAGCGGGAAATGAGATCAGATAATTCTTAACTGCCCTTTGTCTTCTGTCCATTGAATGGGGCATTTGTATGTGGAGGTGAGCTCTTGAATTGATGCAGCTCAGTACCTGATGCAAGCACCATGACTGGTTTGCCTGAGAGATGCACATAAAGCCACTGGAGACCCTTTGGAATGACCCTGCTATCAAAGAAATGGAAAGCAGATAGTATCTTGAGATATGCTGGAATTGCATAGGAGCAGCAGGTCACAGAGTCAAGTTCCTGCTCCCACTCACATACCATCTCCAAGATGACTTCTGAAGGGAAATGGTATCTGGCCCTGACATCTTGGCTGGACATCCCAAATAGGTCGATCCTTTGTCTGAATGTCCTCTCCTCCTCAAGTTTTCTTGCTGCATGGCAAGGGGCAGAGCAACAAACACATTCAGCGACCTGTTGGAAGATATGTGTGTGTCAGCTCTGATTTCATAGGTGCTACAGGACTGGAATTGGCTGTTGGGTGGCAGTGTTTCAGATGGAACGTGGTGGGGGATGGTAGGTACTTGCACAGGTGTTTAGCATTGAAGAAAATGATCACCCAGACAGAATACAGATATTCTAGCCCGGAAGCGGAGATTCTGCCCAAGTGCAGAATTTCAGGCCCAGGTGTGGGATTTCTGGCCCGGGTGCGGAAATTCTACCCCAAGTGCGGAAATTCTGGCCCGAGTGCCGATATAAAGATACGATTCATAAGTGACTTTTGTGAATACCAAAAGGCGTAAGTGACTTTTGTGAATACCAAAAGTCGTAAATTTAGACTTTTGGCTCACATTACTTTTGTGAATCGGCCCCTTCATGTTTAAAAATGCAGAAAAAAACAGAACATAAAATACAACTGCCCTTCTAAAATATCATGCTTCACTTCAAACCAAATGAATGATCTCTAATTCTCCAAAGAGTACAGAGGAAGAACAAAAACATTTTACATTGGGGAATATGGGAGGCAGCACAAACCGCTGACACCAAAATAGTGAAAAAGGTTGCTTTTTATTGAAACAGATGCACATCACATTTATAAACCTGGGCCTGTGCCGTACAAAACCGCTATCTCATTATAAAATTAGTTTTTCCTATGTTAATTGCCCCTCACCCCTAAATATCCCTCCCATCACAAAACTTAAACCTGCATTTCTGTACCTCCTTTTGGTCTGATCCTCAGCAATTGGGACCCTTTAGCCTCCCCTGCCTATCACAGCAACTATTAACCTGTAGCAAACCTAACTTCCGGTGAACCTTAAACTTCGTACATAGTCCAGGCCTGAGCTAGTCTACATGTTTCGTTTCAGCCTGGATTGCTGCAGTCAACAACAAAAAACTTGGCTAAACCATGCCAACTTCTCTGCCAACTGCCACAAAGAAAAAGTCTCTGCCCCCATCTCCTTATGACTTAGTGTACATTCAAAACCTTAGCCAGGGCCTCCTGAAGCTAAAGCAAATACAGTTGCATTAACATGAAGAAGACGTGATAGCCATTGCCCCTAACAAACTCCACCACATCATACTTCAATTCCACATGATCTATTTGTGTTACCCCGTTCTCCCTACAAAAAACCTTCTATCTCAGAGGGCTTCAGTACCCCAAACCACTCCCTATGTAGTATAAAGTTACTAACCATGATGTGGCCACCTTCTCATTGCCCAAGAATCTCCTGCAACAAATCCTTTATGTCTCTCATCAACACAACACTCTTCTAAACATCTACATCATTTTCCCCTGAGTGACGAAGTAAAATGTTCGGGCTCAGCCCCCTTACCAGCAACCCATTTAAACATGGGATCAATTGCTTACACCTCATCCACCCTCTACTCTGCCATCTCAGCTGGCAACAGTGCGGAAATAATCCCAATGAGGTCCCATGGGAGCTCTAACTCGCCTGCCTTTCTGCCCATTTTACAAAGGAATGTCCAGTTATCCAAACAGATAGGTTGGTGACCTCTGGGCCTGGAACAGAACCTGAAAAATGACAAGTAATGCATAAGAAAACAACAGTGGCTTAGCAAACTGCTTCCCCTTCACGCACTACAAACTGTTGGATATCCATCAGCCCAGGCTCATAATGTCTTCTATACTCAAGCCACATTTGCATGCCTCCAATGCCATGCCTATTTAGAAAGAATGAGTTCCAAACTTCCTTGCTTCGACACCGAACTGAGTCTGACTTTTTCGTAATACTGCCAATAGTTGAAAATCCATCACTCCCTTTCCACCCGCATGTATAAAAACAAGGCCTCCCTTCACTGAGGTTTCTCGCAAGGAAGCGGTGCACAGAACGAGGCAAAAAGCACCTACTGGAACACTACACAACAAAACAGAAGAACCCTGACCCCTCTGATCCATTTTAGACATATGCAGCCATACCTGTAAGCCTGCCCCACATGCAAGCACTTCTTCCTAGAGAAAATCCCTAAACTCCTCGCTCCCCAATAACTCAGACACTCTGAAAGCCCAAAAAAACATTTACGTTATCAAAGCCACAAACAAGGCCCGTTCGTTCCTGCCCACACAGGTTGGTCCTTTATTACTCATGTGAATAAATCCCACATTAAGGGATGCTGGGAAGGTTCTACTTGTACCACTCGTCTGGCTCATCCTTCCAAAATTCTGATACCCAACTCTCCAGCCGATGGAGTGTATCCCCACAAAAGCTTCCCCGTCAAGGCAATTCCGGCAAACCTACCTGCGATAGTCACCTGGGGCTGTCCCTTCTCAATCAATTGCATAATGAACTGAGCCATGTCCTCTGTCTGGACCAAGTGTGATGCCTCCTGTTTGCCCAACTAGCTAAAAACTCCGCCTCAAGTCTGCCTATAAGCCCTTTATGTTGACTCGGCCAACGACTCAATTACCAGCTTAAGAATTTTTTTTTCCCTAATGACCAAAGCTCCCGTGGCATCCTTGTCCAAACTCCATCCTCCTCAATGTCCAGCCCATGGAACCTCTCTCACTGCAAATGAGGCAAAGCATCTGCAATGTGATTGTTCACCCCTGGCACGTGTCTTGCCTAAAACAAAATGTCATTTCTTAGGCAATGTAACACAAAACCTTGCAACAACTTTATTACCTGGGCAGATGTAGCAGACTGACTACTTATACTACAGCCATTTTGTCAATATGAAAAATAACTTTTTTGTGGGCCAGCTGGTCCCCCCACTGCACCACTATGACCACCAGTGGTAAAAATTCCAAAACAAGATACTGTGCTGTCCTTGCTTCCATGCAAAAGGAAATTCCTGTGCCAGTACAGTCTAAAGCCTAGCCCTCCTGTAGTATTCAAGTAAATGTGTACATCCCGAACCAACTCTGCCAGTGCCACTAAGGGCACCCCATTAAAAGACTCCAAGAAAAAGGGACGCATCCTCAAATCATCCCTGGTCCTAGCCGATAACCTAACATGATGATGCAGCAAATGTAACCCTGGCAGTAATAGCCCCAACCTCCTGTAAAATGTCCTCCCAGCTATCACTACCCTGCATGCAAAGTTGAGATGGCCTAGCAGCACTTGCACTTCTTTCACCCTAATCTTGCATTTGTCTAGCATTCCATCCAGTGGTAAATGAATAGTCAGCTTTTTTTACTCTGGTAAGAGAACCTACTTCACTACCGAATCAATCTCAATGCCCAAAAATGACAGCACTGTGCTGGTTCCCACTGTCTTTACCAGTGCCAAGAGCACTCCCATGTCATTCATGAGCTCCTGAAAACTGTCCAGTATCTGCTGGCAGTCCACAGAACCGGACCTTACCACAAAGAAAAAGTAATTGAGGTAATGAGTCACCCACCCATAACCTAGGATTGCAGAAAAACAAACTGAAGAAATGTGCTAAAACACTCAAAAAGTGCACAGAATATGGAGCACCCTATAGGCAGAGCTGTATCCACACACCACTGACCCTCACATTGTATATCTAGAAACTAGAAATCATCAGGATGCACCGGGAAAAGAGAGAATGCAGACTTAATGTTGCTCTTTGCCAGCAGTGCCCCTTGCCTCCATATTTAACCATGGACATGCCAGGTCCACAGAAGAATATGTTACTGAAGAATTTGCCAATCAGCCAACAGGCCATGACAAGTGTTGATTGAGCATGAACTTACCTTTTTCTTTCCTAGGAATCACCCCAGTTGGGGGACACAATGAAGTCTACCATGGGCCAGTCATCAAAGGGACCTGCATTCCCACCCTCACTTTTCTCCTTCAACACCTTCTCCTGCACCGCAGGGGGCACTGCAGCAACTGACATAAGATTGTTTGCCCACCTGTGCACTCTGGGACCCTGGTACTCGAATGAAAATCTCTGTCTAAACCCCTCCCACAACAGATTGGCTGCCTCGTCCTTACCATAAAAACCCAACAAAAATTCCAAACGCTCCTACTTAATGGGTGGGCAAGCTTTTTGCTGTTGCCCTCCTGACCACCCCTGAACCCAGAAACCTGATTAGTCTGCTGGTTCCCTGTGTACCCTGACTTCTGTTGCCACTGTCCTGCTGTGGGATTTGCTTGGTCTGTCATTTCATAACAATTGACAAGGGAATGCTTGCCTGCACACTTTGAGCATTTGTGCCTAAACTTTCAATAATCATAGGTACAAACCTCCTTTGTTGAAATCCTAACATGCCACCTTGTGGTTTTCCCAGTACTCCCATACCCCCTTGGGTGAGGCAGCCCTGAAAAGGCCAATATATATACAATAGGTATATCATACACGACTCGCAGTGAGGATGGTGTTTACCAAATTTGGAGAGGCCCATAGCGTGGTGCCAAAGGTCAGTATCCACCTCACCACACTGTACTTCCTGATCTATAACCATGAGCACCCTTAACTCCTTGTCATATTGTGCCCAGACATAACCACTGTAATTAAACTGTGCCTTCCAGATCGTGTCCATATATTTAAAGATTGCTGCACACCTCTCCACATGTTTTTCTCAGTACACACTGGTGTAAACCAAAAAGACCACTGTCCAGTTTTCAATCATGAGTAGTATCTTAGGACGCTTAGTTATCTCATGTTCCTCCTCTTTCAAGCCCTCCTTAGCCCTCAACTTCCTTCGCAGTAACTTTAACATCTCAACATACTTTTTGTGTAAAATGTCTGCTTTTGTCACCAGAATAAGGTGGCCCCCAGACGCTTTGAAATCCCCACATAGGGAAGCTTCTTAATCTTCAACTCTGCACTTTCCTTCCCCTCTGCTTTCCCCTCTACCTTCTCCCCTTTGCCTCCCCCCACTACCTCACCTACTCCCTTTCTGGCACCTGGCTTCTTTGTCTGCAGTGTATCACCCTCTGTACTCAACATTGTACCTGACTTACTCTAATTAGCCCCCTACTCTTCAGCCATCTCCCCTTTCACTATCTGGTTGTCCATACCCATTCCCATATCCCTCACATACATCCTGTTTCACAGCTGCAGCATACCCCAAACCTGCGAGTCCACAGCGTCAACTCCAACCGACACCATAGCAGCACCCTTGCGCTCCTGTCTGCATTTATTTCCTGGGGCCAGGGTCGGTACCCACTCAGGAGCCTGCTGTTTTGCTGCCTGTTGCCTCTAGGGTGACAGACATCAACTGCTGTGCCTCAGTTGTCCATCTGATTGACCCTGCAATATACCATTAACAGACTGATGAGTGTTCCTCCCGCCTCCCGCCACCCTGTAGCTCCACCACCACATGATAGTCTCTGGATGTACCTCATCATCAAGCTATTTCCCTTCTTCTAAACTTTGTTACAAAATAATCCAATTATGTGTCCTCCCACAGAGCCTCCTCCTTCCCTAGGCCCCGAGCTGCTCCTGTCTTTGTTGGTGGGTCATGCTATACCCTTCCAACACCGCCAGCAAAGTGGACCACCATGTCTCGTACTGATTACCACCAAAGATTGTCTAGGGCCTACTGGCAAGTTGCACTGCTGAAGCCATGAGAGGCCTTTTTGGGGCAGCCATCTTGATGTCCCACGCCCATTTCAAGCTAGCAGTACTGGGCCCACCTACTCTTCTTCTCAGGGAGGTGGAGCCGTACAAGACTCCCCCAAGTCTACCACGCCACCAAACCAGTCACCCTGCAAGGAATATGATAGATCCAGTGTGCTGGTAGCTACCCCTCAGCTACTGGAAAGAGACCTCTCCTGCAAAATGCTGCTGCTTTGTACCTGTTTGCCACAAACACAAAACAAATTGCATTTCTCCTACCCCCTCCCCGCAGGCCCAAGTCTCCCTTCGAGTGCCTTTCCTCATCTCCCTTTGAGCCCGCATCTTCCTCCTTGTTCCATTCCAGACCTGCCACCATGCTTGTCACCTCCTTACTCTTTTCCAGACCGGAGTGCTGGCTACCCACCCACCTCCCATTCAACCCAACTGAAAATCCTCTTCTGCTATCAAACCCAACACTCCTTGAGCCAGACAGGCCCGGGCTCGGGCAGGAGCCCTCTACAAGAAACTCCCCCTTTTTAAGTACACTGGCCCCCAACCTCCTCTGTAGCCCTACATTTCTTACTCCTCCCCTCTTGACCCCACTTGACATCACCCCATTCCAGCTGGCACTGGGTCTGCTCTTAATAGTGACAGCCTGCTCCACATCAGCCTTGAAGTACTCCTTCTCCTCCTTGGACTTCTCCTACCAGCATGAACCAGCTTGCCTGCATTAGCTCAACCCTTCAGAAATCTTGTCGTCCCCTGAGAGGCATCTGCCAGCTGTACACTGACCCCTGCTCTTGCTTCCCCCCTCTCCATGCCAAAAACCTGTAGCTCCCTTCGCTCCCACCTCCTTCAGTCAGTAGCTCACTTTTCCCTTCCCCACTGTTATCAATGGCAGAGAGGGAGGGAATGCCATCCCAACACTGCCCCTGAAAATTCTGCCACTCTGCCATCCACCTGCTCAGCCCTCATGATGTGCCCAAAAAGATATCCCAGAAGGGAAAAGCTCCAGATAGCCAGTATCCATTGCACTACAGAGGGCCTCTCAGGCTAGGTTGGCCATTCATGCATACATGCATGTGGGGCTGCTCTCCGAATGCAAGAATGGCCTCACCAGCTTACTTTCTCAGTTTGAGCAGCTGGGGTCCAGCACCGAGGCAAACAAGCCCATATCGCTGCCGTGATCCTTGCTGAAGCCCTCTCTGCGCAACCACTGGTCGCACCTACATTCACCACCAAATCAGGGCTCACAGCCTCTTTCGAGAGCCGGAGCGCCTGGGCAATTTTTTATCAGCAGTAGCCATGGAAACAATACACCGCTCTCACCACAACCTGAAGGAAATAATGTGCCTCCCTCAATGAACAAGACACAAAATTCACAAACACTCTCTCACCCTAATACCAGCCTCTGTGTTGCCATGATAAAATGGTGCTGCTAACCTAAAATGTCCCCTTTTTATACCTGGGCCCAACCGTAGCCCAAATAAGCCCAAATATATGGGCAGTCATACTGACAGCTAGATTACCCAAATTATCCGGGGGGCAGACCTCCCTGTGGTCGGCTACCCCCCAAATGCCCATTAGCTGAACGTCTATGCCGCCACTGTTTTTGTAAGGGGTCCAATCATTTCCATTACTGTAACCACTAGTGCACTCAGCGTCACAAACGTGTAGCTTGAAAATCTCCAAAAGGAGATGAAAGGGCTGGCGATCACCCTGCTGCTCTCTAAAATGTAAAGCGGACCCAAGAACTAAAGTACCAGTACAGTGCAGAAATAAATCTATATTCATCCAAGAGAATCCATCTGACCTGGATAGTTTGATATAATCATTAAATAGATTTTCCTGTAAAAACATCTGGGGACTCACTTTTATTAGCTCAGTTAAGGTAAATATGCAGTGGCTAGAAGTGGAACATCAGTTAGTAGACTGATCACACGATCAAAGGACCTGTTCAGTGGGGATGTCACCATCAAATTATGGCATCAAACTAACCTTGGTATGGGCAAACCAGTCGCAAAGAACAATGCCAGGCTCTTTGAAATCGAAACAAGACATACATTATTGTCTGAAAGAACTTGAAATACTTTGCTCTTATTAACATTTTCTGATATGAAATCTCAATAAAGGGCAAGGTCATAATCAGAAATAAAATTAAAAGGATCATACAAACAACACATTCAATCAACAAATCACTAAATTTGTTTTGTGTTTCACGCCATAAAAGATGTCAGTTTAAGCCAGCTTTATTAGATTACATTTCTGCTCTTTGTGTACAATATTTTACTCCTGGACACTTTTCCCCATTTAAAATGTTGTGTTTTGTTTTTCCTCACTTTCCCAGTCAATTGGGATTTAAGGAACAGTAGTACAAGAAGGGAAAGAGGTATGGGTGATTGTAAATACAATACTTACCCAGAGCAATAAGGAGTAGCAAAAATAGAAAAACTACTTTTTTTATTGTCATCGTATCATCGAATTTATATGGTATCATATTTGTCTGATGGTAGGTTTGGAAATATTCACAGTGCAGAGTACTAATTTACCATAATTTTTGCTGATCTATTCTCCAGATGACTGTGTCACCCGATAGAAGGTACACCAAACATGCTTCATGCACTTTACACAGAGTCAGAAGGCAATAGATAACATCAAGTAAACTCCAAAGCATCAAAACACAAAATGCAAATGTTATCAAATGGTAGTAAAGCATAAACCACAGGGCATGTGCTGAACGTTTATCCAGATTTCCCCGGTTGCCAATTTAGGCTTTTAAACACTAGAAAACCCATGTTTACATTTAATATTTATTAACAATGCATACCTCTGGTCCCCTACATTGGGTTTTTGTAGATAAAATAAAATATTTCCTATTTTTATAAATTGGTGTTGTATTTTTACTCTGTGTTGCGTCTTACTTCTTCACCATTTGGTGATAATAAATGCTTTACCCACCTGTCACTTAAGCTAAGCCTGACTTCTCATGAGCCAAGATACCAAGGGTTGAACAAGGATTAATTTACTGAGACTTGACTGGATCTTATTTCTGATTGTGTTCTTATTACTATCTGTAGGTACCCACTTGCACCTATTAATAAACCAACTTCCAACAATTTGGCAGGCCTGTGCTACTCCTATGTGTAATTACCAATCTTACTTCCATAACGCCACATCATGTAAATGATTCTATTGTTTGGGGAAAATTGGAGTGCGAGAAATACTGAAACAGCACAGCAGCGTGCATGCTCGCGTTTGCCAAAAGATTAACACAGGAGTTCATGCTACTTCATTGTTTAAGTCCTTCTCTCGCTACAATTTTCCATGAACGGTAGAACGCTCAGCTCTTATTTTGTATGCAAACGGCAGTTCTATAATGTGGGCAGTTGCAGGTCAGCATTTCTGATACATTTTTAACCCGAGCAGCTGGAAAAGCAACTTGAAATGCATTTTTGAGTGGAAAATGTACCCAAACAGGCTGTTTTAGGATTTTTTTTGGGTGCAAAATGCACAATTTATATTTAGACAGTAAGAAAGTGAAGAGATTGGGAGGCTACCGTACATGCAGTAGGAATGTCCTCCTGCCTTTCCTAAAGACTCATCAGTCTGTTTTGTGTAGCCCTTGATCACATTGGATTTGGATTTTCGAGGGAAAGCACTATTCTATCACTTTGTCTGCAATCTCTGCTCTATCCACTTCATTGGAATCTTAAATTTTTGGGAAGCATCAAGTAAAAAAGTTTGCCTCATGATGGAGGGCGTGCAACAATAGTTTTAGGTTCTTTTTGAATGTTTTTTATTTTGTATCTATGTTGGCAGGTGGCCTGCAGTTTGAACTGACGTAGGGGGACCCATGTGAGATTCACTTTTTTTAAGTGGAAATGCTTACACTTTTTTAGATGGTGAAGACCTAGAGTTAAGTATATTTGTTCTCCAGTTTTGTGTTGTTTTTGTGATTTTTGGAGTCCAGACGCATGTAGCCAGATATTTTCTTTTGTCAGCTACCTTCTTCTTGACCACCATTTTGAAGTGACTTTTTGTTTGTGTGACATGGTTAGTATTGTCGTTAGAGACTTTTCACTCTTAATTTAATTTTTGTTTTTGCCATTCCTGAGTCAATGTTGAAGGGTAAAAGGCAGTTGCATGTGTGGGCCCAGACACGTGGGGAAATAATATCTTCGTAATACATTACCTGAAGTGCTACAAAATATGTTTTCTAAGGTGGGGAACGTGGTCCACACAGGACAGGGCAACTTTCTTTTTAGTACTATGTGCCTCCTTTGTTTACTATGAGGAAGCAACCATTTTGTGAAGCCTGTATGTGTGTGTGCCACAGGCTGCCATGTGTTCATTGTTATCCATGCCTCCTTCTTTGCTGACTATGTGGAAGTGCCTATTTTGTGTAGGCAATGTGTGTGTGGTTTCCATGTTGTCTTTGTTCTCTATTCCTTTTTTCTTTGCTCAGCATGTGGTGGATGTGCTTTTAACATTTTGTGCAGGGAGTGTGCTCTTCAATCCATATATGCCACTTTAAAAGACATGTTTGAGGAACATTGACTGAAGAGGCCTATGACAACTGTGTTGCTTTTCGTAATTGTTTCCTGCCTCTCAATACCTCCCAGAGAGTCCCAGTGGTCCATGGTGGGGTACCAGCAATTATTAAAATGCATTTTTAAAACTTTTGTGTGACTCAAATAGACTCTCAATAGCCCCTGGTTGAGTACCAGCAATTATTTCATTTTTTTAATAGTTGCATGCCTCCCATAGAGTCTCCATGGGTCTGGTGGGGCACCAGCAATAAATGCATGTTCTTCAATTTTTGCCAGTGAGTGTATTGTACATAGGCTGTCACATGTTCTTTGTTCTTCATGTCTCCTTCTTTACTGGCCATGCAGCAGTAGCTATTTTGAAGTCATTGCATGTATGTGTCTGTGTTTGCCATAGTCTGTCATGTGTTATTTTTTCTCAACTCCCCCTTCCATGCTGGCCTTGTGGCTTTAGCCATTTTGTTCAGTCAGCATCCAGAGGCAAAAAGAGGGCTGATGTGGGTGAAGGAGCAGGAGGTGACTCGCTGTCGCAAAGTGCCTCGGCCGAGGGCTCTGCTGGCCCCAGTACATCCTCCTATTGTTAACATTCTTATTCATTTCCCTAACTTTGACCGCTCCTTATTTTAAATTATTATTTCTACCGGTTTCGTAATTTTTTTCCAAATCCTCTTCGATCTATCAGTTTCTCAATTATTGTTATCCCTGCATTATGATATTTACGTATTTATTTTATATATTTCAAGTTTTTGTACTTTACTCTCAACTGTCTCTGTACTAGTCTGTCTTCCTTTCTCCTGCTTTGTCAGTCAGACTTCCCTCAACTTTTATATATTTTGTTGACTACCTAGTCTTGGTACTATAAAGATTCAGAGAACCTATTGATCACGTACTACTACTCTGTTGTGAAGATTGCATGCCCCTTTTCTATGCATGTTTGTTGAGATGTGAAGGCTTTCTTTTACTTGCTCAAGTACAATCAGTAAAACGAAAGAGTGGCCATGTGCATGTTGAACACACCAAAGTTGTGTCTTTTAGCAGAGGTCTAGTATTATTAGCAGCAGTCGGTGAACTGATGACTAGGCCTGGGCGGCAAATTCCGTTCCGCTCGGGGAATTTGCGGAATTTAGGTAATTTCGCGTTCCGCGGAGAACGCGGAATTGCCCAAAATTCTGCTTTCCGCGGCTTCGTGGAATTTTTGCTTGTTCGTGATCTCAAAATGCGTGTTCGCAAGATATTTCCCCCCGAGCACGCAAACAGCGGTCGCGAACAGAAAAAAAGCATCGCGAACAAGCAATTCCGCGTGTTCGCGGAATTTCTGCGTGTTCGCGGAGATTTTAAACCATTTCGCGGAGATTTGCGTAACGCGACTACGCAAATTCTGCCCACCCCTACTGTTGACCTTGCACCATCACTGGAAGGAAGTATGAGAAGGACAGCCCCATTGCATTTGCTAACCAAGACCTTACGGCCAGTTGTCAACTCTTTTACTACTTTTCAAAAACTCAGATTCATCAATAGCTCTCCCACTCCATTACAGTTTTTTTGAGGCTTTTTAAAAATTGCCCCCAACAAAATACCAAACCTGATATTTTTGATAGAAGATACTGTAACTGAATTGTAGTGATGTAAGTGGTTATATTTTGCTATAAAAAACTAATATGGGGAGGTGTATCTGGCATCTAAAAAATGTGTAATATTTTTCAAGCTGCAATGACCACCAGTGTCCGGGCCAGTTGTGACAGTGCCAGCCAATCTGCAGCTGCAGCAGTGGTAGGGGGTGAGCCAGCAGCAGTGGTGTGTGGTTGTAAGTCATATTGCTTGCTTCTTGACAATTATATATACACTCACTGCAAGGGTTTCCTGTTGACTTGTGAACAGTTGAACGCACCCATCTTTGGCATATACAGCTGGATGTGAGTAATGGTGGCTTCTTCTATCTGTAAATCAGCAGAAAAAATTTCATGAAGACCTTTAACTGTGATGGGTTGATGGAAAAGGGAAAGAATGATGGAAGGAGAAAGGATGAATGAAATGTAATATGATTGGAAAAGAAGGATCGGTGGGTGAAAGGATGAATATAGGTGGGTGATAGCTAGGATGCATGAATGGGTGAAGGATGAATGAAGGTATACGGGTGAAAGAAAGGTTACCTACCTAGGTGGGTGAAAGTGTATGGGTCAAAGGATTCCTGCCTGGGTGGGTGAAAGGAATCCCCGGGTGGGTTTGATGGGTGAAAGAAGGATGCATGGGTGGGTAAATGTAAATTGGTGAAATGTTCATTGAGACTTAGAGCCCTGTTTGGATTGATGTATATATGGATGGATGGGTTTTAATGGTTAAGAGTTGACTGGATTGAGAGAATGTAAAACTTAAACGGTGATTAGCAAAGCCATGGGAGAAGAATTATAATAATACTCAAAGAAAAATGCAACGATGAATTGAAAAATCCTTTGACTGAAGAAGAAACAAGGGACGAAGGTGCTTCTCTGGAGTGGCGTTCTTCTCACCTTTACTTGATTGTAATGGATTTATCAAGGTTTTTTGATTCAATGGGTTGAGATGTGGCGTCTATCTGAACGATCATTGTTATAGTACCTCACGTGACATACATCACTCATAGTAATTATTCATCTGCCTTGTAGTCAGGGAGAAATTGAAAGGCCTTTAACAGAGCATGGCCATGAGGAATAAGATAATTGTCAAGTACAGCTGAACAAACTGCTGACAGTAGAAAAGTAAATGCAATCACAAGGGGAACTCCACAGTGTATGGAGGGGGGAATGGGAGGCGTGGGGTTTTAGGAGCTAGCGGCCTCCATTACTGAATGATTACCACAGAAAGCTGCTCCTAATGAAGTGTGACCCTACTACAGTTAAAGACCTATTGTGAGTTAGGGCATCTCACAAAAAGTGACGGACTGATCTCACACACCACCTGGTGTCATGCTTCATCATCGGCCAGTCCTCGCCCTCCAAAACCTTCGTTTGATGGAGGGCGGGCATACACCTGGAGACAGGGATGCACTTCTAAACTAAAGAGTGGGGGGCGTGGCCAAGATGGCGAGGTGAGCGGACGCTTCCTCCCGTGGCTCCTCCGGCCCGGCCAAGCTAGAGCCCTTTTCCTATGCTTTTCTCCCCCCGCTGAGGCTTAGCGCGGGAGAGGAGTGTGGCGGAGCATCAGGGGTGCACATTGGCGCTGTTTCGGTTCGGATCGCCTCGGGGGAACCCCCCCAAAAGTCCGATCGAGGCCAAGGAACGACGACGGCGAGCCCGAGGGGCGGTGCGCATTGGAGAGCTGTCCGGGCGCCTCGGCTGGGCCTGGTGCTGAAAGTTGCGATCTGGAGGGGATCTGGCCCCCGCTCGACGTTGACTGAAGGAGCCTTGCGGGAAGGGACCCGACGGTGTGGAAGGCTTGGGACGGGTGCCCCGGCACTCAGACTGGTGACGGCGACGCCCCGCACTGCGGGGGCCCTAACCCCCGGCCGAGGCACAGCGGACTCCCTGATGAGGTTGGATCATCTAGGCCCCTGTGCGTGACAGACGGGGGCCGGTGGTGGAACTTATTTTACTGTGGGGTGCCTCGGGGGGCCCGGTGGTGTCGTCGGGCCTGGTCGTTTTGGCCTGCTCCGCCCGGCCGCCATTTTGTCCCCGAAGGAGCAGTGGTGGCAGCCTTCGCCGGTGTCCTGGCTGCTGGATGCAGGCGACCCCCGCTGCTGCTGGGCTGAGTACCGGAGGGATGTGCTGATGAGACCCCTCTGCTGCGGCCCCCTTGGTTGTCTCACACACGCTCTTGCGGCTGACGGTGACCGGACTGGGCCGCCATTTTGTCACCTGTGACGCAGCGACCTCACTTGTGGGGGATACCCAGGCCGAGTGCTAGCCGGCGGCTGAGCATCCCTGGAGTGCCTGGCTCGGTGCCCGACTGCGGAGCTAGCGATGTCTGGAAGAGGAGGCCCGAAGAAAGGGGACCGTACCCTGCCGGACATGCTTGGCAGGGCCCAGCACTTGCGGGACAGGACGCAACCCTCACCGGGGCCCTCCCGGGCACCGGCGGATGTGACTGGAGGGGAGCCACCCGTCACGAGGGCCTTTATGGAGGAACTGTTCAGCTCCCTCAGGGAGGACTTCCAGACACTGAAGCAGGAGGTGGCCAGCGAGGTCCGAGAAGTGCGCAGGGAGGTGGAGGGCCTTGGCGAGCGCGTGGAAGCGGCGGAGACGGAGGGCCAACAGCGAGCGGAGGAGATAGTCCACCTCCAGCAGGACGTTCTTCGCCTCCGGGAACAGTGTGTGGAGCTTCAGGCCCACTCCGAGGACCTTGAGAACAGATCTCGGAGGAACAACATCCGAGTGCGTGGCGTGCCGACTGCGGAGGAGGGGTCCGATCTGGGGAGCTACTTGCGGGCCCTGTTCCGAGAGATCCTGCGGGAAGCTGCGGACTTTCCCATCAGCATTGACAGGGCGCACAGGGTTGGCCGGCAGCGCCAGTCATCGGCACCTCCACCGGACATTCTGGCCTTCCTGCCCGACTTTCCACTAAAGGAACGCATCATGGCTGAGGCCCGCAGGAAACAGCCCCTGACTTTCCGGGATCGGCCGGTGGCGCTTTACCAGGACCTCTCCGCCATCACTCTGCAGAAACGCAGGTCCTTTAGGATTGCCACTGACTTTCTGCGCGAGCATGAGACGCCGTACTCTTGGGGTCACCCCTTCCGCCTGATTTTTCGGTGGCACGGAGTGCTACACCAGCTACGCTCCTTGCAAGACATTTGTGGTGTCCTGGGGCTCACGGCGGCGGAGGAGGAGGGAGCTACGCCGTCGTGGCGGTCCTCGGAGAGACGGAACCGGCGGAGGTCAACGAGGCGGCGCTCAGCGGCCAGTGTGGGGCGCCCGGACTTCCCTACCATCAGAGCGGACATGGCCGACGCCCTGAGGGTGGCGGCCGGGGACTCGACCGGCTCCTCTAGCGTGGCCTTGACGGCCTAACACACACTCCGGGGGGAGATGTCTTTAGCTTCTTCATATGCTTGGTGCGGGGCGGGGGGGTTGGGGGGGAACGGTTGGAGGTGAGTGGCTGGACGTCCACTTTGCTCTTTTCTACGGACTTGCCCGTTTTGGGGCTTGACTGAGACTATGGGGTGTTTGAGTTTGTGGGTGGCTAGTTGCCGGGGTTGGGTTTTGGGTGGGGGAGGGGGTTGTTCTGGGGTTGGGAAGGTCCCGTCCGATGTTGTCTATGCCCGCTTTGTTTTGGCTTGTCCTGCGCTGCGGCCCCGCGCGCCCCACCCGCTGATTCCTTGCCCATTGCATGGCGCTCCCGACCCCTGCGAGGAATGCCGGGCCTAAAGGTAGTGACCCTTAATGTTCAGGGTCTGAATAACCCGGTGAAGCGTAGAGCGATCCTGTCGTTGCTGGAGGGGACGCAGGCGGACATTTGCCTTTTGCAGGAGACACATTTATTGCCCCGAGATTGCCATAGGATGCGCTCTGCTAAGTTCCCTACCCAGTTCTTTTCCTCGGCAGCGAACAAGACGGCGGGGGTAGCCATTCTCCTAGCGAGCTCTTTTCGAGGGGAGGTGTTGCATAAGTGTGCTGAACAGAAGGGGAGGCTCCTTGCGTATCGCATGCGCCTGGGAGGCATAGCATTTACGGTCGGTTCCGTTTATAGCCCAAACGATCACCAAGAGCGCTTCCTAGATTCCGCGCTGGTGGATGTCACTGCTTCCCCCGACCGCCACATTATCTTGGGGGGAGACCTCAACATTGTCTTTGACTCTGCGATGGACAGATCGGCGCAGCGCTTCCCGCAAACGGGGGAACTGTCCCTGGCTGGGAGGGCCCGGATTGCGGAAATGGATCTGCACGACCTCTGGCGCTCCATGCACCCCACGGATAGGGACTACTCTTACTTCTCGCACGCACACCGAACCTACTCACGGCTGGACTACCTCCTGGTGAGTGGACCGATGCGTGCCGCTGCCACGGCGGCGGACATCGGGGTCCTGACCCTGTCTGACCACTCCCCAGTCACCGGCGTTTTCCAGTGGCCGGCGGCCTCCCCCTCTCGGGGGGTGTGGCGCCTCCGGGATACACTTCTACACAAAAAGTCGGTGGTGCAACGCATCGGGGAGGTCATACAGGACTACCTCACCCACAATAGCAACACTGACACCTCGCTGGCGACACAGTGGGCGGCATTGAAGGCCGTCCTCCGGGGGGAATTCATCTCTATCTCTGCAGCTGAGAATAGGGAGCGGCAACTGAAGAGGGATGAGCTGACAGCTCAAGTCCGGGAGCTTGAGCAGGTCCACCGCCGTACGGGGGCGCCGAGGGTGTGGAGGCAGTTGAAGGAAGCGAGGAAGCTCCTGTCGGCGCTGGATCTTGACAGGGCGGAGTATGCCGCCCTACGCTTGAAACATGCCTACTACACTGGGGGGGACAGATGTGGCAAGCTCCTAGCACACCGGCTCCGGGTCGCGCAGCAGCGCAGCGTTGTTAAAGAAGTGGTGGGCGCGGACGGGGGGGTTGTCTCCGGGGACGCGGAGGTAGCGGAGTCTTTCCGCGGCTTCTACGAGGCGCTGTATGCAGAGGAGCCCTCCTCGCCACGGGATGCCGACGGCTATCTGGAGTCGGTGACCCTCCCGGTACTGGATCTGGCTCAGGCTGACCACCTGGAGCGGGACATTCATGTTGAGGAAGTGATTTCAGCTATCGCGCGGCTGAAACATGGCAAGGCCCCGGGCCCGGACGGGTACACGTCGCTATTTTACAAGACTTTTTGCACGGCCGTGGCCCCTGTCCTTACTCGGCTCTTTAACTCTTTCTCCGAACCCGGAGCCATCCCTCCGGATCTCCTGAGGGCGACGGTCGCGGTAATCCCGAAACCTGGGAAGGACCGGGCCCTCTGCGGCTCGTACCGACCCATCTCGCTTTTAAATGTCGACCTCAAGCTGTACACGGGGATTCTCGCGTCCAGGCTGAGTCCACACCTCCCCGACCTGGTGGAGGCGGACCAGGCTGGTTTTGTGCCCGGCAGACAGACGGTTGACAACACCAAGAGGGTGACGCATGTTCTGGAGAAGGCCTCAAGGATCTCGGGGGAGCGGATGTTGCTGTCCGTTGATGCGGAGAAGGCCTTCGACAGAGTTCATTGGCCGTATCTTGAGCTGGTCCTCAAGAAACTGGGAATCGGTGATAAGTTCCGCACCATGGTCTTTAACTGCTACAAGCATCCTTCAGCGTCGGTGCGGGTCAACGGGTGTAGCTCCGGTGGCTTTGCCATCGAGCGCGGCACGCGGCAGGGCTGCCCTCTTTCGCCGCTCTTGTTTGCCCTCTACATGGAGCCGTTTGCTCAGAGGATTCGTAATAATCCGGATGCTGTCGGGGTCCGGATGGGCCAGTACGTCCACACCGTCAGTCTCTACGCGGATGATGTCCTGCTGACTTTGGACGACCCTAGGAGGTCGCTGCCTGCTTGCCTCCGAGAGCTGGACGCCTTTGCGGGGGTGGCCGGCTTCAAAATGAATATGAGCAAGTCGATGGCATTGGACGTGTCCCTGGCTGCGGACACCAGGAGGGATCTTCAGCGGCTCTTCCCCATGCAGTGGTCCTCGTCCACGGTGCCGTATCTGGGGATTCTGCTGGCGCCTACATTATCGGGGATGGTTACGGCCAATTATGCCTCCCTCAGCAGGAAGATCAAGGACGAGCTTGGCCGCTGGAACAAAGGCCTGCTGTCCTGGCTGGGGCGAATCGCGGCGGTCAAGATGACGGTGTTGCCCCAGATACTATATCTTTTCCGGGCCCTTCCGCTCCAACCCCCGGCGGGCTGGATACGACACATGCAGGCTGACATCTCCCGCTTTGTCTGGCAGGGCCGCAGGCCACGCATGAAGAGGGTCCTCTCCACGCTTGCTCCGGAAGCGGGGGGGCTCGGCATTCCGGACCTCCGTAAGTACTTTCAGGCGGCACAGCTCCGCTATCTGGTGGAGTGGAGCAGGTGGGAGTCCGACAAACATTGGCTCTTCCAAGACCAGGCAGTGGCGGGCCGCACCTTACAAGAGGTTCCATTCCTGCGCCGCGCGCATCGCCCCCCTAATCTTTACGCTTCCTTTGTTACGCGGGTCCCCCTGCGGGTGTGGGACGCGGTCTGTGAGACCCGGGGCCTTACCACCTTCCCTTCGCCGCTCACGCCCATTGCGGGCAACCCGGACTTCTCCCCAGGGATGGAGCCGGGGGTTTTCTCCCACTGGGTGCGGGCGGGCTGCAGGGCTCTCTTCCAGATCTATGGCCCGGAAGGAGTGGTTCCTTTTCAGCAACTCCGCCAGGAGTTCGGCCTGACGGAGCTGGACAGATTGCGCTACATGCAAGTTCGGCATTGGGCCCTCCAGCCCCAGGTGCGTGCCACCGCCGCCCGTCCAATTACACCGTATGAGAGGTGGTTGGCTACTCGGACCTCCGACGCTAAACTGATCACCGATCTGTACAAATATCTACAACCCCCGCCGTTTCACTATTACAACCCGGGGAGGGAGCGTTGGCACAGGGAATTGGGTAGGACACTCAGCCACAAGGAATGGGACAAAATTGCGTATCGGGCGCGGCACTCTGCATATCACACGGGCCTTACGGAGACCTTTACTAAGGTATCCACATACTGGTACTACACCCCGGAGAGACTGTATGAAATGCATAAACACACTGACAGGGGGTGCTGGCGGAGCTGCGGGCAGGAAGGTAACCTTACACACATTCTTTGGGATTGCCCAGTGCTGACCGCCTACTGGAAGGAAGTCTTGGACGAGGTGGATAAGCACTTTGGGATAGAGCTACCGCGAATCCCGGCCTATGTCCTGTTGGGCCTCCCCAATGACCTAATGTACCCACTGAAGTCCCGTAGGGGTAGGCAGATCGCAATCGCGCTGGGGTCTGCGGTTCAGAACATTCTAATCCACTGGCGCACAACCACCGTCCCCTCCATCACCGGTTGGTTGCATAGGCTCTGGCATGTGCTGGGGATGGAGAAGCTGTCGCTTACGGTTGCGGGGGAGATAGACCAATTTGAAGAGCTGTGGCAACCCTTTCTGGCGCTGCTGTCCACCGAATTCCGGGAGCTCACCTGCCCGAGGTATCTTAGGCTGCTCAGGCTGACGCCGCCGATGACCCCGGCGGACTAGCTTACAGGTGAAACGGGGACCCCCGGGGAGGGGGGGGGTGCGGGGCTTCCTGGTTAGGATTACTCTGATGCGGACCATAGGACGGGGAGGGGGGGGGAAGGGTTGTTGTTTCGTTACTGGGAGGATGGGGGATGGGAGGGGGGGATTGTGTTCTATTGAGGTGTTGATGGGGGGGTTTTTATTGTTTCGATTTGGGGTGTCGGATACGCGTGCGGGGATTCCACAGCTTGTATTTCTAGCCTTCATTGACTGTGTTTTTCCCCCTGACCCACCGCGCTACCTATCGCCAACCCTCTGGAGTTGCACCCTTTTTCTTTGACTGTATTCCATGTATCCTGCCCTCCTATCCCCCTCCCCCATGGTTTGTTTTTGTCTCAATAAAAACGTTTTAAACATAAACTAAAGAGTGGGGGCCCGTGAGGTGGACAGTAGAAAAGTAACACAAGTATGCCTAGGTCACCAGCTGAGCTAGAATGCCTCCATTAATTTTGCTCAACAAGAGAGAGAAGAATACTTGGGTACTCCATATAGTGCTCTAATCACATTCAAATTCGAATGACCCAAGGATAGGAGGATAGTATGCCAGCAAATGTAATGCTACTGTGCCACTATATAATTGTAAATGTTTTGCTAAGAAAATTGTTTACAATTTGTCTTTTTTCTTTCTTGATATAGTTACTCTTGCTGATCTGACTTATCCTAACAGGCAGGAGATGGTAGCCCAGACCTGGCAGAGGACACTGAATGACATCAACAGTGAATTTCAGTCATTGGTAGTCCTGGAGGAGGAGGAGGTAACATCAGCAACTGCAGCTGCCCCGGGCCCAAGCCAGGCCCTAGTGCCTCCTGTACACCATCGCCACGGTCCGATGGCAGCTGCCCAACTCCATTCCACCATTGCTGTTTACCCTATTTTCATGCATTTCAGGGCTACATCATGCAGAGGCTGGCCCACATGGAAGCCAGGCAGGAAGAACCAATGGAGTGACTAGAGAAGCAAATGAGCAATATTAATATGCTCCTAGCCTGCCGCTAGGACTTAGAGTCCTCTTCTGCCACCTTTTTTAATCCTTTTTTGTTGGGTGGGACTTGTTGTGGGGAGAGGGTGGGAATGTGGGAGTTGGGGCATTTTGGGGATTTTTTTCTTTATGGACATTGGACAATTTTGTTTTTGGACTTTACTTTGTTTGACACTATCCTTACTTGGGACATTGGCTGGGGACAGGGAGAGGGGTGGGCCAGTTGTGGGTTTAGTTAGCTTATATTGTTAGGGGAATAGTTTTACATTATGATTGAAATCATTTGTGGAGTGTTACTCTTTTACTTCGGACTTCTGCCTTTGTCACTGCCGTTAAATCTGCTGACATTGTAACAACAAAATAGTATGCAGTACCCTCCCTTGTCCTACTACTCTCTCCTCTTAGTCTCTGGCTGCAACTTTAACCCCCAAGGACTCACGGGTGGGTGGGGTTTATTTACATTTATTATAGATTGAAGTTCAACAATCAATCAACCACAGTTCTCTTACCTGATTAGATGAAGCGAGGGCTGCAAGGTTTACAAAGGTGCATGGTAGTGGTAGTAGTAGCATGCTAGTGCACGAACAGTGTAAGCATCAGAAGCAAGGTTCCAGTCCCTCTTAGGCAGACTCAAACGCTAAGATAAGGACTATTCATTGCAGTGAACTAAATAAATTGAAATAAAAAATGAGTTGAATGTTATTATATGAATGCTTTAAAACGAAACTGGGACAGTCACCATACTAGACTACTACACAAGAAGAGAGGCAATTGAGAAAATATGATAAGCATGGTGAGCTAGTAAAAGTTTCAAAATGAAGTTGACTCGAACTACGAACTCGAAGTGGACTTGGATAAGCTTTGATGCAATTCCGTGATTGAATGATGATGCTGGCAGTGATGTTCCACAGATCATATTGAACACTGGTGTTATGCGTGGGTGGGTAAATAATAAATATGGCCAGTGTGGGATATACTTAAAGCTGAAAATCCCACTCCTGCACTGAGTTGTTGTTGCTATTCGCCCCACTAAGTGTGTGATCAATTAACAGTGTAATTTATTAAGTCACACCTCAACCTAGGGGGAGAGAGTTAGGGGTTCAAAGATTGGATGGAGAGAGAGATTTAGGGAAAAGTTTGACAAAGACAAACACTACACAAGGACAACATTCATCTGGGTAATGAGCAGCCAACCATCATAAATCTGTTATAGGGAGGAAAGGGAAGCAAAGTAATGAGTACAGCTAACTTAAATGCAATGCAAACCAAACACTTTGGCTGCCCCCAGAGAGACCCAAGTTACATTATATCTAAATGTTCTGGTACCTAGCTTTGAAAGATAGCAAATATATGAAATTATATAGGAGTCAAGCGAACAACATACACAGTTCTAATGATTATTAAAAGAAAAAATGAAACTGTATCACCAAATTGGGTGTTGCATCTGCATTCTTCTTGGACTGTCCGTCAATCTTGGGTGCCTGGCTGATGCAGTTCTGTAAGGTAAGCATGAATGTTATGGTGGAGGATAAGAGAAGACCTGTGGATTGAAAAACAAAAATGATATAGTAGAATCAAAGAGATGTCTGTCTCCACTTACCTACAACAACGGCCCCCTCACACCCAACCACCACTTAGCTTCAAATTTAAGCCAAACAGCACTGAGCACACATACCCTATAACATTGCATTTTCACAAATCAAGTAAAATCAATTCACTGCTCTGACCAATATTCCACAGAGTTCAGTGAAGTTGAAAACATCCTTCTTCTAGTGGCACTTCTCAAAGTTCATAGTCAATTCCATGCCCTGAGTCATCTAATTCGATCATCCCTGATCCTCCTGACTCCGAGTGTCCAATTCTGTACCAACTGTGTACCAACTTAAATGGAATAGATCGACCTGTAGTACAATTTTGTTGTTGCACAAGTGAGAAACATTGAGTCATTTTTTGTGTGGACTCGATTTGTTTTTACGTTATTCATTCTAAAGGGACTGGTTGGGTCTGACTAGAAGAATAGTATAAGGCAGAAAACTATTATTACAAAGCAGTGTGGAGTGGACCTGGTGAAGAAATATTGTTATCTCTCAAAGGGGAAGGAAAAACAAATCTTCATGGGAAAAATTATCAGCCGTCGTTAGGCCACCAACATAGTAAATCATCACAAATACAGTTAAGCCTAAAAGTTACAGATGAACAAACACTCAGTGTCACTGGCTGCCACCACATGAATCATCTCAAAACACTAACAAACAACAATCACTCAGCGTGTAATGCATGCCATTTACCTGTTCTTCTAATTCTGGTATGCGTCAGCATGGTACATTGCAGATCAATTGTTCACAAAGCAGATATTGGCCAGTCTAAATCAAATAACGTGGGGCAGTATGGTAAGGGTATTAATAAACTAGGAAAGATAGAATGTCATGGCCCAGATTTGGTGGCAGGCACACATTTGCTTGTATCTCTCTCCATCCAATGTCCTTGATGGAAATGGGTGTGGCCGGGGAGCTTTTTTTACTGCAGTGACTGCACACTTTTGCAACTCCAATCCGGCAATAAAATGTGTCTAAGAGTAAGACGGTGGGTATGAATTAATAAACCTGACACAAACAAATAAAAGTAAATGATGTCCCCCTAGCTATATCATTTTTTTTGTGAGCATCAAAAAAAGAAAGCACATAAGTGATAGAGACTAAGTAAGAAAGTTCTATGGTTGTTGGCCCAGGCCTAGTAGCCAGGGAACTAAAGCTTGTCCCTAAAGTCTGGTGGTTTGCCCAGAAGTAGGTCATCTAACATACTACCTCCATGACCTGAGTCTCCCTCATCTTCCTTCTGTCATACTTCAGATAAGGAGTAATCTGGTGTAATACAGTGCTGAGTCATTTTAATCATGGTTATCCTCTCCACGTTTTAGGGCGAGAAACTGGTCTCTTTGACTGTGACAACGGCACCAGCAGCACTGAAAACACGCTCAACAGAGACACTGGCTACTGGGCAAGCCAAATAGTTTATTGCCAGCATGCTGATCACTGGCCATTGGCGCATCTTCCAATACCAATACACCAATTGGCTTTGATCAAGGTAGTCCTCTATTGGGTTATCCAGATAGGCCTAGACCATCCGCTCAATGGTCATTGGTACTCCTCCGTGCTCGACCATTTTTGCCTTTACCTCTGCACTGGACTTAAGCCCTGCCAGTAGACATCATTCAGTTGCAGATTTTGGGGCAGATGCTGATGGGGCTGAGAATATCTGTCCTAGAGGCTAACATGGGGGTTGCCTTGTAACATCTTACATGCCTAACTTTCCATTGAACAAGATAGAAGAATAGATTTTAGTATGCCTGAACTCAGGATTTAAAAATACATCTTTTAGTAAATATTTTTTTTTATACTATTTGTTTGAAAAGCACACTTTCAGAAAGGTGGTATTTTCTTATCTAACCATCCTGTCTGCCTCTGCCTGTTTGTGTATTCCCTGTTTGGGTTCAGAGTGACAGGAGCGAGGAATGTGCATTCATACTAGACAGACATAAGGTGGGGGGTTGAGGTGTGTTCTGCCCTCCCTGGGTGACTCATAGCCAGGCTGAATAGATCTGGCTGCATTTAGAGTAGTGAGAGGAGTTGTCGCTTGCACCTGAATGGCGGAGTTTTCTGCACTTCGCACTCCGCGGAGCTCGCCAAGTGCCAAAAACTCCACTTCGCGATGTGCAGCAGAGTTTTTTCCCCGCTACAGTTCGCGATCACGAACGGTAAGTTCACCAGTGCGAGCTGCCACTCGGGTAGAATTTCTACCCGAGCAGCAGGAATACCAGCACAAACTGCAGTTCGTGCTGCACTCCGCCACTCGCGGAACCTCGTAGAGTTTTTTTGTAACTTCGTGGAGTTCCACGTAGCAAAATTCTGCAAACTACGCCCAGGCCTAATCAAAGACTTCAACATCTTCTGGGTACCGGCTTCTGGAACTGGATGCTGCAGCCTCCGTAACCTGAAGGCACCACACTTCGCACTGCAACCCTGGTCTCACTGATGATGCCGTCCGCCGCTGCCACGAGCCGCTGCTTGCACCATGATCTGAGGTCACCGTACTCGACACCGCCTTGCCTCACACCACTGCCATGACACCGTCACCGATGCAGCTGCCTGCATGTTGGCCTGTGGACACTGCTTGTGGAGAACACGGAGCACCGTCTCACTTTGCACCATAGCCCTGGTCTCACTGATGCTGCCGCTCGAAGCTGACATCAACACCGCTGCCTGCACCATGGTTTAGGGGCACCACTCATAGGTTACTCGACATACTGTCCGTCACACACCACAGCCTTGGCCCACCGACACGAACGCCATCGACTCCAGATCGTCAACTGTTGCCAGCATCGTAACCTGTGGGCCCTGCACATTGCATTGCACCATATTGCACCACTGCCTTGGATCTACCGACGATAGTGCTTCAGCAACAACAATGCTGCTGCTTGCACCGTGATCTGTCAGCACCGCAACAAGCACCACCCTGCTTCGCACCACAGCGCTGGTCTCACTGACACCTCTGTACGACTATCACTGAGCTGCTGCCTGCACCATGACCTGAGGGCTCCTCATGTTGCACTGCTCTGCTTCACACCACAACCCTGTTGCCTGCACTCCTGACTTCAAAATCACAGAGGTCTACCTGCAATATGTGTGACTTCAAGGGCCCGATGACTCCTGCACCGACTTCCGGAACTGACCTCTTCCGATGCCACTCTTACGCAGCTCACAGCAAGGCCCGATGACATGCATCTCTAAAGATCCAATCAACACTGTAGCTGACCCACGAGCGACCTGCAGGAACTGTAGGATTTGTTTGCTCACGATGCTGCGATAGCCCCGGACAGAGTTATTGACTTCAAGGAACTGTATATAAAGTCTATGTTTGCAAAATCCATATTTTGATCACTGTATGTTGAATGTTTATTGTTTGGACTTGTTTTACACAAGTATATATTGGATCTTTTTTTTAAACTGGTGTGGTGTCATTTTGTAGGGTTTTCACTGTATTACTGCTAGTTATGTGCAAATGATTTACACACTGCCTATGGTATAGAGTAGACATGACTGCTCCGACCAAGCTATCAAGGGGATGAGCAGGGGTTATTTCAGATGTGTAATCCCTTATCCTGACTATAGTGATGAATTCTGCCTGGCTTAGGTGCAAACCCTAGCCAACCAGAAAACCCATTTCTAACACCCCAGGTACTATAGTTTGTACCACGCTAATCCTGAATAACACTTGATCCACAAATGGAGCATAAGGCAATGCTCACCTCCTTCTTGTTAACTGTAAAGAAGGCCCAAACTGGAAGGTCAAATTTCTGACGCTGTTGCCACTGTCAGATGGCCTGGCGGTAGGTGGCCGTTTGAGGTTTGACTCTCTGCAGTACTTACTTCTACAAAGGTGGTTGTGGACATAGGTTGCTCGTGGGACTTTACAAATATCGCAACTGGTGTTGGTGTTAATCGTATCTGTGGTACCATATTCCTCCTGAAAGTTGGAATGGGGTAACACCGGTCACCACTGGAACGGGGCCAACGTCCTTGATGACTGGCTCATCATCATCCTCCTCTTATACGTCTGCCTCCATAATTCTAAGGCTTTCTGGAACCTTCCTTTTCCCAAGCCTCATCTTATTGCATGTCTCACTCTCAGACTGAGGCATGATCCAAGCGGAATCTAGATCATCAGAAGGGGGGCTTGAAGAAGAAAATGATGCACTAACCTTCCCTTTTCTAGCTGTAGAAAATCTGAAAGACAATGAATCTTCTGAAAGAGCGGCTTCTTTTACTTCCTCAGCATAAAGCTCAATCTCTTGAACTACACCTTCTTCGGAAGGAACTAATATTGGTGGTTGCGGCTGTTGCTGTTCCTATCCACTTCTCTGAATTTCCTGCAACAATTGGACACTACTTTGCGATAGAGATAGGCCAATTTTCATGTCACTCCTCATTGGCATTGCCGTGATTTGACAGGCTGCCTCTGTGACAGACATGGGCTTGGGCCTAGATTAGGGTGTATCCACTGATGCGGGGGTGCTACTCCCAGTTTGCTCCCCAGAGGCCGATGCCACAGGCACAGCGATTTTGTTTCCACCAGTGGTGGTGGTAAACTCCTTCTTCTTGTCACTGGCCACTTTCTTCTAGTACCTATCTTTGTGGCCATCTTGAAGCTGTCAGTGGCACTTAGCTTCACACAAGTTGAAGAGATGTCTGTGTGATGTGCGGGTCACACATCATATCGTGCACAGGCCTTCTGTCTGGCAGTACTGTGAGTAATGATTAGGAATTCTAACTTTATTACTCCTAAATGCCTTTTTTGAATACCAAAAGTCAGAAAGTTCGGATTTCGCCTCAGATTTCTTTTGTGAATCGGGCCCAGAGTCCTTAAATCTAATGGAATATGCAGCAGACACAAAGAGTGCTCCTTCCAGGTCCAAATCCTAATAAAAAGTGATCAGGTGATTGACAAAGCACTGGGAGGAGCCTGCTGAACAAGAACAGGAAGATAGAGACTCTGGGGCACTTCCTTCCAGTTGGAAAAAAATGTTTTTTTTTAAAAAGCACTCCTCACACAAAAAAACACAGCCAAATGTCCATCATGGAGGTTTTTGACCTCAAATCATCATTTCAGGAAGATTTGGATGCTGCCCGAGGAGATAATCTTCCCCAGATCGCAGCTGCAGTGGATCCTGCATGTTCAGGATCATGTATAGCAGAAAACGTCCACTGGAAGTCGCTGGCATGCCCGAATGACTTGTTGGTAACTGCAAAATCTCGCAGGAGCATGCGTTAAGCTAGCAAATCTCGTGGAGACCACGAACGACTCTGAAAATGTTGTGGCAAATCGAAAGCACCAGGCAAGTTGCTCCCATGTGTGCAAAAGGACATTTTGAACAGCTAACTAAAAAAAGTACCTCTTTTTAAAAGTGCAGAGTTTATCAGCAAACTCTGCGTTCTCCTCAGAAAACAGAGTAGCCGGATTCTGCAAACTTCACAAGAGGAGCAGAGGCTTATGCCCAGATCTATCTTTCATGCACATTGTGCACTCATGTGGCCATGAGCTCATATCTGACGGGCATCCGCACAGCTAGATACCTTGTTACACTGTAATTATGTGTAAAGTCATGTACTTACCATGGTTTTCCTATTTGTGTATACTTATGTGATTGCAGTACACACACAGTTGTCTCCATAGTTCTGAACTGTAAGTACTGTGTACCAACTCTGAGGGGATTGGCACAGTCAGATTAGGAAGGTTGCTACCACTGATGTTCACCCCACTTAAACATTGCCAGATGTGGTTATCTGCAGAGTATCACATATTGCACAACTTAGCCCTGCTCACTTGTACCTGTACATGACTCCTATGCCTGTCCTTTAGGAGACCCAGGGACTCAACTTTCTGTCACACACTGATGGCACATAGATCATACTTTGGCTCTCAAGTGACATCAACATCACCGATGGTAAATTAACTGGCATCTTCCTTCCACAACAGAGGTGATGGGCTAATCAGCTTGGTGACTGTAGTGTTTGTCTATCTCTCACCGTTTCCTAGTTTCCCTTACCCATACATTGATTAAACCACAAACAATCTTTCCCCATGTAGTGTGATCAGTTGATTTGTGTATTAATTCCACCATCAACAGATCTCACACTTCGTGGGGCAGATGTGGTTAATATGATGACAATTATTAGAGGAGGCGGTTACTAAAATTGACACATTTGTCCACACAACCCTTCCTACTCAGACATCAAAGGGGCATCAGGGCAGAGACTCAATTACAACAATGTTATAGGCAGTGTGCACTATTTTCCACAATCAATGTCCCATGAATACTACTGAAGTAGCCTTCTACTGAGTCCTCCTGAATCCTCCTGAGACTTCAGGGATTCATTATGCTTACTTAAGTAATTCAACACGCCGATGTTAGTTGCTGTTTTCACATGGTCTCAGGGTTGGATTTTCCTCTCATTCAGTGTTTTCTTTTAGATGAATTGCTGGATGTGATGCACTAATTCACCTCACCATTTCATTTGGAATAAGAATGATGTCCTATAATTGTGTTCCTGTTAGTGCTGTTGATCCACTGTGACTAACATTAAAAAGGTTTTTTGCAAAACCCTGCATTAAGGTGTATGCTGGTTATAGAAGAGATAACAGGCATTGCTTTATCTACTCAGGTAAGAAAATAAGCTCTCTGTAAGGAGGGATTGTTGTTTTTTTGGTGTAAGTTGATGGAATACACTGCCATTTTGTGTATGGCAGTGAAAAACAAAGGTGGAGAACATGAAAAAGGGGCAGGGTAGAGAGTTCCTGACCCCCTAGCCTTTGTCAGGGGTCCCTGAAGGACCCCGATTGGGTGAAAAAAACATTTTATTTTATTTTCAAAAAATCGCGGAGTGCGCGCATGGTGCGCGCACAGTGCGCGCATGGTGAAAAGCCCTTAAAAAAAAAAACATTTTAAACGAGCTATTCCATATTATAGGATACAGTCAATCTATAACTATATACATAGGTAGTTTATTGTAAAATAAATATATAAAAAATATAATAATACAGACATAAATTAGCATTTAAAAAAACCTTACAAATTCACTAAAAAAAACATAGGTTTCACACACGTTATAGTTAGAAATTAGCATTTAAAAAACCTTGCAAATTCACTTAAAAAACGATAGGTTTCACACACGTTATAGTTAGGAATTAGCATTTTAAAAACCTTGCAAATTCACTGAAAAAACCATAGGTTTCACACATGTTATAGTTAGCTGGACATTTCCCTTGTAAAAAACCATTGAAATTCCCCCGTTATAGTTAGTTCAGCTAAATATAACTCGCGTGACCGCAATCCACTGCTGATGATGTCACATATTACATCACTGTATTCACTAAGATAATGGTAATAAGTCAGTTATACAATTAATTTTACAACAAAAAAAATCCATTTACACACTTTTTTACCCATTTATTCTTCCATTAACCTTTAGATATACATATATAAAAAATATTTATTTTTCAGAAAGACACATATTCACTGGATGATGTCATCAGTGATGTCATCAGTGATGTCATTTGAGATGTCATCAGTGATGTCATGAGTGATGTCACTGACCATGTCATGAGTGATGTAATATGTGACGTCATCAGCAGTGGATTGCGGTCGCACGAGTTATATTTAGCTGAACTAACTATAACGGGGGAATTTCAATGGTTTTTTACGAGTGAAATGTCCAGCTAACTATAACATGTGTCTGTGAATTTGCAAGGTTTTTATAATGCTAATTCCTAACTATAACGTGTGTGAAACCTATGGTTTTTAAGTGAAAATACATATATCTACAACCATAACAATATGGCACATTAAATTCATGCTGAACAATTTACTTGACTATAGAGTGCAACATAAATGGAGATATCCTAGAGGCAGCATGTTTTTTTTAGGACAGTTTGTGGAGTATCAGCATAAATGCCAATGGCCCTGCTCTTATCTTTCCTACTCCCTCACGAGTCCCATTCTTAGTCTAGTTCCAGACTGAGTTCCACACTACACCAAAAATAATACTCTACAAGTACTCATTTTCAGAAGATTTTGTCCATTCCTGCTTTATTAGGTAATTTTTTTTCTCTTACTCTCTTTCTCTTTGCTGGCCTTTTATCTTTTGCTCCGGTGTGATGATGAAACATAAAGCTCGGTCTCTAAAAGTGAGTGTTGGCACCTATCACCTGCAACCAGCACTACCAAATAAGTACTGCACTTAACTTTTGAATGCCTCATAGAAACTATGCAGACCACCATTGTTCAAGTGAGTACTAATGACGTATTTTTATGGAGGCAGTTGACGTCCCCTCAATCATTATTGGGTTGGCCACCTGCAAGAATTGACATAGTCCCTCAATCCACACCTCTGCCAGCCCGGGCGACTACGTCAGACCTCAGACTCGTTTGTCTTTCAATACTTCATGTCGACCCAGAAACTCCCTTTCTGATCCACAGTGAGCTCTTTCTCCTTGCTAATCATCAGACGATGATTTTATTAGTTTTATACAAAAAAATATAACAAATTCCTGATAAATCTGAATAAAGTCAAAACAAACATCTAAATGCACACAATTAAATAAACATTAGATCATTGTTGTGATACCACTTAGATGGAGCCCTTTAGTTTTACAGATATATTGCCTCCTGTAACGTAAGTATATCTTAAATGATATTAGAACATTGGAATGTTGGGAGCTCCATTGAAAACAATGGAGTGCTCCGGGTTTATAATGGTTGGTATAAGCCGGGAGCACCAACATTCCAATGTGTCTTTGTTCACAGCTCTGGCTGTGCACAAAGACTTCAGGGAGCCTGAGGGTATTAAAATCCCCTTGCGCTCCCTGAAGGCTTTGTTTTGTTAGAACATTCTGCCCTCTAGTGGCAGAATGTTTTAATAGCCTTATAGCCCTTCGTAGCAGGGATCTACCGGCTTTTAAAGTCCCTCTGCTTTGTTAAAGTCCCTCGCCTTCGGCTCGGGCCTTTAACGCTGCAGCGGGCCTTTAACAGCCGGTATAGCCTACTACGGCGGGCTATAAGGCTATAATATGCCGCAGAGAATTCCAATAGAAGCCCATGTTCTGGTGTCAACATGGGCTTCTATTGGAATTCTCAAGGGCATATTATCAAGCCCATTATCGCCGCTTTAGCGGCAGTTTTCTGACGCTAAAGTGACGATAATGTTAACGCCGTGCTTGATAATATGCCCCCCTGTTCGTTGATAAATTGCGTGTCTTTCAACTTAGTATTTTTTCAGGAAATTAAGCTAGATTCAGACCCAGTCTAACCAGTTTCTGTGAGTGTGAGTATGTCTTACAGAATACGTAGCTTTTAGTAAGCTTCTTATGTACTGGTTGTTTCCTTGCAAGCCAAGAACAAAGACTTCTCATCACATTGAATATTTTTGCATTTCTTAACTGCTTTTGACGCGCTGTTTATCTCCGTGGAATAGACATAGAGTCAATATCTTGTGCCCTGTGGGGGTTATGGGTTGGTCTTCTGTGCTACACCATAGGAAATCAATGTGTACAAGGAAAACGGTTCTGATCGCATATTGTTTTTGAAATGCAAACTCAAATATTCTTCTAAACGACATTTCCCTTTCCTCCATGCACCACCCTGAGTCCAAACCCCAGAGCAACAGAAAGACCAATCCATATTGTATCATCAATACCTTTGTATGATTATTAAAGCAGAATTGAATGGAAAAATACGGAAAAAGGATGTCAAAAACAATGATGCGGGCTGATGCTCATAGCAAGCTTAATCGTATTTGTTTTCTCTCATGAAAAGCAGGGCATAGAAGGAAAAAGGAATTAATTATGTAAAGATATTCTTTGAAATACAATGCATATTATAAATAATGTGCTTAGACCTCGGAATGATCATCCATGTTAATTTAATAATTAATACTGCAGTAAATAAAACTATGGCTTTTGGTTATGGTTACACTGTATTTTCTAATGTGAAAAATAACCAGCATATATATACATTTGTCTTGCTGTACAAAAGGATGGGAAAGCCTGCGGTGCACAAAATGTTGCAAACATGTTGACACAAATAGGGTGCCACGAAGTTTGGCTCAAACCAGAGCATATGATAAAAGGAAATCTGCAGACAATTTGGACACATTAGTAGGTCCCGTACTGTCACGATTTCTGTCAATATAATCAGGTAATTCTTACCAGCCACATCTCGAGTACATCTTTCTAGAAGATGCATGGTCTCTGTACCTGAAATTTTGAACAGGAACTCTCCAAGCGGCATATTATCAAGCCAGGCAATACAATTATCGCCGCTTTAGCGGCAGAAAACTGCCGCTAAAACGGCGACAATGGGCTTGATAATATGCCGCAGAGAATTCCAATTGAAGCCCATGTTAGATGTTCTTCACATCTAACATGGGCTTCTATGGGAATTCCATAGAGCATATTATCAAGCCCATTATCGCCGTTTTAGCAGCAGTTTTCTGCCGCTAAAGCGGCGATAATTGTATAGGCTGTCTTGATAATATGCCCCTTTATGCTTTAATGTGAAAAGTCGTCGATGCAAGCTAGGACACTTTCACAGAAAAAAGGCTTCAGCCATTTTACTCTAATGCAACCCTGGGCTGTAGTTTTAAATGTATTTTGAACGTATTTAAGTATTTGTATTATAAGGCTGTTATTAGGCTGGAATATTAAAGGTTGATGTTGGAAAGAAATCCTAATACTATGTGGACAAACATGCACGTGTGTCAGTCAGTATCACCCAATGGGCAAGACAAGGCTAGCATCCTGGCTGAAACAGTTCTTTCAGTGTTCAGAATCGCCATAAGAAGCAGCAGAGAAAACATGTTGAATTTCAAGGCTACAGAGCAATTTCCCAAATGGGATGCAATGCAGTTCACTCGTGTATATCCTGATGCCATGGTGGGAACTTGGAAAACAAGATACAGAAAGATGAGATGTCTGCTGTGGCTCTTGAGAAAAGAGCTAATGTCTTCTTTAAGATGTTGTGTTCTCCTCCCTTCACCGGCTATTCCACAAGGGGCCTTTAACTGGTTTTCTTCATCCCCTCACAGAATCTACGTTTGAAAGACAAAGAACAGAGTACTAGGCCAGATGGATGCCTCTACAGCTTGAGGTAAGTGACCACTGCATATCTGCAATGGTTGAACCAGATACCAAATACAGAACAAAGAACTGTAAGGTGAGCATCCCAAACAAATAAGTAGCCACTTTAAATGTAGGAAGTGTCTGGGTCTGCTCTCGCTTAAAATGTTCCCGGGCAACAACTCCAAAAGACCTGCCAATATGATATATTTGCAAATAATCACTGTAAAGACAAAACCTTTTAGTCAAAACTTAAAACGCTCTAATGATTTTCATTGGTCCCCTGTTAATACCCACAAAGGCACTAAAAGCATGCAGTTAATCACATTAATATTTAAAAAGGAGTTTGAATAACAGTGTAAGTAATTCTCGTGTTGCACACTACCTCCACTGCAGGCTAAACAGGACCGTATTATCATGACAAAGACCCCTTAAGCATTGGACGAGCAGAGCGCCAATTCATCTCTGTAGACCAGAATGCAAGAGAAAAGAGGGAAGTGAAAACAAAAAATAATTTTAAGGATCAGTTTAAGAATCTTTGGTGGAAACATAACTAACTGGTGTATGGTGCACAGTGTACCCAGGGCCTGTAAGTAAATATCACTGGTGGAATGCAGCACACATTGAGCAGTAAGTTGGTTGTACAGGTTTGAACTGTAAGTTTGATTTGTCAACCCTCCTTTTAAATTGTAATAAGTCACCCCTAAACCGGCTTTAAATGCTCAACAGAAGGCAGGGTGCATGATATTTAAAAGAAGGACATGTAAAGGATTTGTGTTAAAAAAATTACCCTACATTAATGATGCCAAAAAAGCAATTTATTTCTGTAGCAGGTCTTTATTTTCTTATACAAAAGCATTGGGATCCTTTTTTTAAAGTTAATAAAGTTATCTCTGCCAAATTGATTATTGGAGTTAAAATATATTTATTAGAATTCCAATCCATTGGTAAAGTCAGATTGGTATCAAATATTTCACAAAAGGTATTTTAAAAAGTTATCTCTGAACTGCCTAAAGCCTTTACCAGCTCAGTTGCCTGAGCTTTCAACTCTCACCCAGGAGCAGAATAGATTCCTAATTTGGTGTGAATTGGCTCCAAGAGTTGAGACAAAGGCCTTTGGTATGTGGGAAGTTGACCTTCCCCCACAGGATGACCATCTAGGCTCTGCTACAGAAATGAATTATCTTCAAAGGAGCCCACACTGCCACAAGCAGATGTGGCCTGCCTATGCCTGCCCACTCTATTGGCCTTTTCCCCATGGGAGAGGAGCTGCCCCCAAAACCGGTTTTGAGTGACCACAGGGAAGGGTTTGATCATTTGCCTCGCCACACCAATAGGGTGGGCACTGGAGCTCTGTACAAGGGAATAAAGGTTCTATAATGTTATAAGAGGTAAAGAAGGTCATTATGGGAAAGTAAGGTACACTGGAAGTGCTACAAAAGTGGATAAGGTTGCCCCTTCAAAACTTTTTCTTAAATGTTCGAAAGGGGCAAGGAGTGAGCCCGTCCCACAGGCTAGTGACCTGTAGAAGACAGAAGAAGGACTGAACCTGCTGTTGTGTAAGAGCTGGACCAGCTTCCACATGTACTTAGGACAAAGAGCTCAACACAAATGGTCTGTTGGCTAATTGCCTGTTATTCTAAAGGGACAAATAATCTGCAATAAGCCCAGTTTCTTAATAGAGCCCAGCTGACCACTTTCAACTGGATTTTCCCTGGCCCTGATGGCCACTTGTCTTGACCCCCAAGTGCTGTTCCTGAGTTCCCGGAACACTAGGCTGGTGTTAGAGTGCTTTCCTCCTGCCTAAACTGCAAGAGCTGGAAACGTTTTGCCAGGTTTCTGCCTGGAGAACAGACAGAGACCAGGCTGCAGCTATCAATGTTGAATCAGTGGTTGGTCTCCACTTGCTGACTGGCTCAGCGGAAGGAAATCCAAAATTAAGAAAAGATTCTGAGTCGAATATAAAAGACTTTGTGGGGACCGAGGCCAAGCAGCATTTAATTGATGTCACATCCTCCCTACACATGGACTTTGGCCTTCAACCACCTGGAGGTTTCACCCCATTTTTGACAACCCCACCTGGATCCCACTCTTCAGCAACTTGCCATCTTCAAGCTCTGCTTCAGATCCAGCTTGCATCTTGCCCTGCTGATGACTCGTCAGAAAACATTTTTTCCCCAAACTTTTACAACTTCTAATGCAGCTCTTTGGCGAGTACCAACCTGGGGCATATTATCAAGAAACGGCGTTAAAATTATTGCCTTTTTAGCGGCAGAAAACTGTCGCTAAAGCGGCGATAATGGGCTTGATAATATGCCCTTGAGAATTCCCATAGAAGTCCATGTTCTGGTGTCAACATGGGCTTCTATTGGAATTTCCTGCGGCATATTATCTTTAATAAAGCAGTGATAATGTTAACGCCGTTTCTTGATAATATTCCTTGGTCTTTGTATCTGACCCACGCTGCATCTTGAACCGCCTTAAAACTAACTTTGTTCCAGTCTAACATGAACAGTCGTCCACTATAAGAAATTGAGTTACTGATTGAGGGGGATGAAAACCCTACTCAAGCAACAACCACAATACTTGTAAGAATGAAACACAAAAGTCACTAAATTAACCTGTGCATAACCCTCTGGTAACTTGGCACAAAAACAATGTGTTAAGTTTTTATGCAGCATACAAACGGTACTAAAACACAAGAAAAATCCCAAACCAATTTAGAAACGTAGAGTACCCTTTAAAATAAATAAAATAACACCAAAACATATAACATCCAATCAATAGAAGCAGAGATATTGAATTTTAGAGGTTTAAGTAAAAATAGCCCCAAGAAGCAGAAAGCCCAACTGTGGGTATCTTGTTGTGCTGACAAAGTCACAATTTCAGGCTGATTGTGATGGAGCACAGGTTTGAGTTTGGCCCATCGAGAATTAAACCATATGTCCTTTATGCAGCGTGGCTTTACATCTTACAGCGTTAGTTCCGATAAAACTGTGCTGCAAGGCTTTGGGAATCTTTGCATCACTTGGCGTTGGTTCCAATGAAGCTTGCTGCTCTGTGGCGAGGCTTTGCAGGGCTTTTCACTGTTCTGCATCAATTGCGATTAAGCTTTCAGCTGTACGCCGACGCTTCAAGAAGCTTCATGCCACTTTGCACCAGATTTGATGGAATCTTCAGTTGAGCAAGGAGGAGTGCTCTCTGGTGGCAGCAAAAAGTCCAAGACCCGGTGAGGCATCTCTTACGGATCAGTGACTCACTCCAGCAGAGTGCAGAAAGACTCAGGCAGGTCCAGTTGGAAGTCTAGGCAGGCCCGGTGCAGCAGGTCAGCTAGGCATCTGCAGGAAAATCCTTCAAGCTTGTTGTGTCTCTGTAGCTCAGCCAGATGTCTCTTGGAGTCACTTGGGCTATCCAGGGATTAAAGAAGCAGGTCCAGTCTTGTTTCTCACAGAGCAGGGAAGGCCTCAAGCAGCAGGGCAGTCCTCTGTGGAACAAGGCAAGCCTCAAACAGCAGAGCAGTCCTCTGAGGACCAAGGCAGGCCTCAAGCAGCAGGACAGTCCTCTAGTAGCAGCAGGGCAGTCCTCTGAGGAGCAAGGCATGCTTCAAGCAGCAGCACAGTTCTCTGGGGAGCAAGGCAAGTTTCAAGCAGAAGGTCAGTCCTCTGGGCAGCAAGTCACTCCTTCTTCTGTAATTTCACAGGTCCAGAGGTGTAATGAAGAGTGGTTGTGTAAGTCCAATATTTATACCCGGTGCCAGACTTTGAACTGGGGGATTCCCTATACTTTCCCCTACATGCTTCTGGAAAGTTATTCCTTTCCCCTGTCAAGGGTCCAACAAGACTGGGGTGACAAAAGAATAGTGCCAGGTTCCTTTGTGTGTGCTGGAGGCAAAGCCCTATGAAATGTAAGTGAGATAGATGCAGTTCCACCCCTAACAATCCTTGCAGTATGGCCAATACTGTCTACACTCAGTCTCTTTTGTCTCAGGGTCTGTCAGAAATACACAAACCCCATCAGCAGAAACTTACACAGTCATGTGACCCAGGACTCTGGCAGAAGATTCAAATGCATAGGATAAGAAAATGCAAAGTTTCTAAAAGTGGAATTTTTTGAATTGTGACCTAAAATCCAACTTTACCATTAAAGTGCATTTAACATTACAATTCATTTGATTCTAAACAGCATATCACTATCCGCTCCTAATCAAAAGTTACCACTTATTACATGCAATAAGGTAAGCCCTTCTTAGTCAATGGGAGATATAGGCTTTATAGTAGTGAACAAAATGACACAGGACTTCCAACACTTAAAACACATCTTAGTTTTTAAACACAATGCACCCTGCACTATGGGCTTTTTAGGACTTACCTCAGTGGTGACTTATGTGCATTAGAAGTAAGGTATAGTCCTAGAAAAAATTTATTTTGTTAGGTCAAAATGGAATTGTAAAAATGTACTACAGGCTCCAGTGGCAGTTCTGAGATAAGATTTAAAGTGCTACTTTAGTGGATGGCACAAAAAGTGCTGCAGGCCCACTGGTAGCATGTATCTTCCAGGCCCTTTGTACCATGTAGTACCACATACTAGGGACTTCAATGTGCTAGTCAGGGGTGCCAATGTTACCAAGTTTTATGGAGAGAGCACAAGCACTTTAGCACTGGTTAGCAGTGGTAGAGTGCCCAGTCCTATTGCCAACAAAACATAAATTCTGAAAAGCAGGCGGGTGAAGGCAAAAGGTTTGGGGCTGACTCTGCAAAGAGGGCCAAGTCCATCCCCCTTGACTGGTGCATTGCACCTTTTGGAGCTACATTTGTTTATTAATTCAAATCTGCTGATTCCCTTATTGGGGGTTTGTCATGGTGGTTTCTTTCTGTTCCTCAACATATTCTCTATGTTTATAAATTGGGATTTTTGTTTTTGTTGTGCTTTTGGCTTTTTAATTTTTTTGATACTTCTAAATGCTTTACCCAATTTCTTACGTTAAGCCTGTCTGCCCTCTGGGTTAACCTAAGGATTACATTACTGAAACTTATACTGGACCCAACAAGAACAGTGTCATTATTATTTGTGATGGATTTCCATTCACTTTCTTATAGTATACATAAACAACTCTTTTACAATATCCCCACATGATATTTGAACCAAAAATTGATTAGGCTGAAATCTCCAATGCCCACCGTTTAAAAGAAGGTCTGCTGCTGTGCATCTGGGATAAGAGGATCTGCATAGGAATATGAGTACACACATGTGCACAGCTTAACAGGCTGTGGAAGGAAGACTGTTTTCATACTCAGCCTAGCAATTGAGTACAGGTATCATTGTGATAGATAGGAACAAGAATATATGTTACTCAGAATAAATGCCCCTTTCTTTTTAGCTGATATATAAAATCTGTATTTTTCACTCTGTTCTTACTCTTTGGGTAAAGTGTGCTTAAAATAAACGTTTTTATTGACATGAGGTAGAAAAGTAAATTACATGCCTTTCCCTATCAATTGCTGTGTCACAAATGCATATCTAGAGTTAGTTTCATATAATATACTATTAATACTATTAACGCCTTGACACCTACGGGTATTTGTTTGTGCTCTATAAGTAATTATAACGTAACATTACATATTGCCTTTGCATTTTTAAACTTGGACATTGTTCCCTTCACCAGCCTTAATGAATGTCATGTTTTGAGTGACCCTGCAGGGCCAATTATATGTTGTCCAGCAGTGATTTCCAAGCCTAGCAACAACTAACGGCCTGGCAGATTTACCTTCTACTGACAAAAGAAAAGCTTGGGGTCAAATCTTCAAAAGATAATTAGCTGTTTCTTACTTACAAGCCTAGAAAAGATTCAACTGGATGATAAGCAGACCTTTAGCCAAAGTCACAACATCATGGTTTCTTTGAAATTTGGAGTGAAGAAAGTAGATATGAATGGATAAAGTTTGGCTGAGATAGTGTATTGTGTCCCTGTTTCCCTTCAACCTAACATTTTGATTTTTCCCAGAATATGATCCAGTAATGTTGGATAGTAGACTGCCTACTTCCACCGACTGCCAGTCAGGGTACAATAACTCTCCGTCTCCCTTTTAAACTCCCTACTCAGGGAAGAAAAGCAACATAAGAAGAATAACATACCCTTCTTATTGATGGACCCATGTGTGGGGAATCCACTTCAAACGTGTATTAGAGTCTTTTGTTGGACTCTGTATCCAGAGCTAGTTATGTTATGTTAAATAATCTTATAAAGCGCAACAACTATCCAGCTACAGGCCTCCCGGTCTTGATAGAAAGAGCTAACTGAGAAAAAGACATATCTTTAAATGTTATTCAAAATTATGTAAAAAGGTGAGTTCTGAGTTACTTCCTAAAACGTAACAGATTATTGTTTGACCTGAGCTGAATCTGGAGAGTATTCCACAGTTTAGCGGTGAGGTAAGCAAATGAGCAACCTCCTGCTCTTGGTCTCTTAATTCTGGGGACATCACGAAAGGCGAGAATGTTTGATCTCAACATGCTGGCTACTATCTGTGGAGTTATGAGATGCTGAAGAATATTGGTGCACAAGAAATATTTTAATCTATGGTTAATGCAAAAACATTTGAATTAAATTCTTTGTTTGACTGGCAGCAAATGAACTTCTGCGAGCATTGGATGTGTGGAGTTCCTTTTCGGCATGCTTAGTAATGCTTGTGTTTCAGCATTTTTAATCACCTGTAGTTTTTTTTATCACATAGCTGGGTTGGCCAAGTAAAGGGAATTATCATAGTCCAGGGGTTCACAGACAAAATATCGACCCAAAAATATAGAAGTAAAAAATATTGAGGTAGAACTATAGAATGCAAAATAGCGACTCCCTAAACTTAAACAGGTAAGTACAAAAATATTGAAAAAAAATATCAAGGACAAAAAAATAGTTGTACAAAATATTGATTCTTCTATATATATATATATAAAATAAAATAATGAATATTATTTTACATTAAATAATACAATTAACTAAAAAAATAAATGAGATTTAATATACATTTTAACAAATAAACATCATTTAAAAAGTTAAACACACGTACATAATAATTAATTTACTTCTGCCCAATGTACCATCTCCTGGGCGCTTGTTCAAACTCACGGCGGGTGCATGCAGAAGGCTGGGGAGGAGACCCGCCATGTTCCACAACAACTATGCACTCATGAGGTGAATATTGTCAGCTTTAACTCCACATACGCGTTTCAGTGATTATGCCTTCGTCAGTGTGGTTAAAAGCAAAATTGCAGAGAAACAGGATAAGAGTCATTTTGATTTTAAATACACCAAAGAGTCACTTGATTGGTCAATATTGCAGCCAATAGGAAGGCTTCCTTTCATCCACACTGGTGTCGGAGCACCGTGCACTATCATTCAATAAATTGAGTGATTTGACTCTGTAAATCAGAATTGTGATGTAAGTACATGTCACAATGCTCACCACCAGTTATGTCCTTGTGACTCTCTGTCCTACTTCAAACACCTCTCACCTGTCACTGGATCACATAGAGGTTCCGTGGGTGTCAATATTATTGAGGGACATCTCCGGCTTTGTATGAACCACGTCCACCATCGGTCGACAGATCCTCACAGCCACGGTTCTGGTATTGAGGTAGAAATATAGAATGAAAAATAGCGACTCCCTAAACTTAAACAGGTAAGTACAAAAATATTGAAAAAAAATATCAAGGTCAAAAAAATTGTTGTACAAAATATATAAAATAAAATAATGAATATTATTTTATATTAAATAATAAAATTAATTAAAAAAAATAAATGAGATTTAATATACATTTTAACAAATAAACATCATTTAAAAAAGTTAAACACACGTACACAATAATTAATATAAATATATATATATATGACACCAAGAATACTAACGGAGGCGGAACTAAAAGTTCTCAAATATGGATTAAGTTTCTGCCCCTCAAGGAGATCTGAATACACGCAAAATAAAATTGACCTGTTCCGATTTGCGCGAAAAATGAAACTCGCAAAATATTTTCAGGGTAAAAAATCTACAAAACAGAAAGAAATAACATCTATCAGTGAAATTGAAAATCTCACAGCCGGTGATCTGGAAACGTTGGCAGTCATGGAAGATTTGCAACATGAGGGCGATCCTAGACAACTGATTGCAAAGAAAAGTGTGGATCAATCTGAGATCATTCAAATAAATCCAGGCAGCCCATTCAGACCAACGTCTAAATTTGTGCCGGTGATGCCGGCTGACTCCATAGATATTTTCACTGAGGCAGTGACTCAGGATCTAATCAAACTCAGAGGAAGCAACATGAATAACAGAAGGAGGGGCAACATTACTGCAGAACAAAAACAGGCAATCAAAAGTTTACAGAATGACAAATCAATCATCTGCAAACCGTCTGACAAAGGGGGGAATGTTGTCTTGATGACCTTTGATTATTATCAAAAAGAAGCATTGAACCAACTAAACGATACATCTAGTTACAAGAAGATAACACGCAAAGAATTTGAAAGTAGCGTAACATCTTACAGAAATCTTCTCAATAGGTGGTACCATAAGGGGATGCTATCCAAAGAGGAATATGGTTTTTTGGAGTGCAGATATCCTAAAATTCCAACATTTTACCACTTACCAAAGCTACATAAAGACTCTACAAACCCCCCCGGACGCCCAATTGTTTCCTCTTTGGGAAGTCTAACTGAGCACATGTCCCAATATGTGGATTTCTTTTTGTCTGAACCAGTCACCAAACTCACCTCCTACATCAAGGATACCAAGGACTTTTTAAAACGAGTAGAAAACATCCACTGGGAGAATGACTATGTAATGATGACTCTAGACATTTCTAGTCTATATACGAGTATCAATCATAATCAAGGAATGCAGGCGGTTCAACACTTTTTGAATGATCGGCCAATTAATTTGGCAGAACATAATGAAATGATAATTGAGTTTGTGATATTTTGCCTGCATAATAACATCTTTTTGTTTCAGGATGTCTTGTTTAAACAGATACGCGGTACCGCGATGGGAACCTGCTTCGCCCCCAGCTACGCGAACCTGTTCGTGGGCTGGTGGGAGGAGCAGGTGGCCTGGGCGGAGACCAATGCATGTTGGACTCATAGAGTCATTTGTTGGACTAGATACATTGACGATTTGTTCATTGTTTTTAATGGAACTGAGCAAATGGCAAATAATTACGTGGAAGTACTTAACAACAATGACCTTAACCTCAGGTTCACAGGGGATATTAGTAACAAACATGTGAACTACTTGGACTTAGAGGTGTTCCCTGTGGAAGGTAGACTGTGCACTCGCCTGCATAGAAAGCCGACCGCAGGGAATTCCGTATTGCATGCTCGGAGTTGCCATTTTGAGAAGACCATAAGTAGCATACCCTATGGTGAACTTCTTAGAATCAAACGGAATTGCTCCCTAGATAGTGACTATCAAGTAGCAGCAAGAGAAAGCATGAATAGGTTCAAGTTAAGAGGGTATCATCAGGACATCCTTAATGAAGCTATGAGGAAGGCAGAAACAAAATCCAGACTTGATTTGATTGAAACCGAGGATCACATTACTAGACCATCAAGTAAGATTGACAACAAATTCAGGATTATCATAGATTATTCTGAGGATGCTCAGGTCATCAGAAACATACTGAGAAAGAATTGGCACATCCTAAAAACGGATTCAGTCTTAGGAAAAGATATACCAAAAGCACCACCGTTAACATTCAGGAGAGCCAGAACGTTAAGAGATGACCTAGTACAAAGCCACTGCAATAAAGAAAGGGTAGCACCACCATTTGGGAAAATAACTGGTTTTTATCCGTGCCTAAAGTGCAGGGCCTGTAAGAATAGCAAGAAAACAACACACTACAAAGTCCCAGGTCTTAAGTCTCCCAGAAAGATTAATAAACTGATGAATTGCAATACCAGTTTTACAGTGTACTGCCTGGTTTGCCCCTGTGGTTTATATTACATAGGGAGCACCATTCACCCAACTAAGGTTCGCATCCTGGAACATATGAGGGCGATTCAGAACAAAGATGTGTCATATCCGGTGGCGAGGCACTTTGAATCTTTTCACCAGAGCAATAGGGATCTATTGAGTTTTTTCTGCCTGGATCATGTTCCATTAAATGTTAGAGGGGGCGACAGGCAGCTACAATTAAGGAAACTTGAATCAAGGTATATCATTGATGTTCAGACCAAAATGCCACTTGGTTTGAATAGTGGGGAGGAGTTGGCTGTACACCTGTAGTTTAAAAGTATCTATATATTGATTTTAATTATGCTGCATATAATTTTAATTATTTTGAATTGTTTTTTCAACATATGACAGAAAAAGTACCCGTTTAGGGTGTGATTTTGTGAATGGCCCATTCAGGGCAGTATTATCATGAAAGAGAACTATATCTATGTTCAGTAATGGCCGCCAATGGGGATTTCAAACCCATCCAGGGTGTGATTCAGGGCTGAACTGTATTGCAACAAAGAAATGTATTTGTACTTGCATGTTCAGTGATGGCCGCCAAAGTGGACTGAAGCAAGTCCTATGTTGTTGTCTATGCAAAGGGAGTATTTATGTCCACTCCAAAGTTGTTGCCTCTAGCAATTGACGAAGGCGATAGCTGAAACGCGTTTTGCTGTGAGCTGTTCCAATAAAGAATAATTGGATAACTGTTCCCGTGAGTGCTGGTGCTTGTGTACCCGGAGCGTTGACTGAGTGCGGTGTCCGTCGCCGCAGAGAAAGCACCCGACCGCGAGTGAAGGGGCGTGACGGAAAGTTGAGCCGGATATATATATATATATACACTTTAAAACAATTAATAAACTATTAATTTAAATGTATTATATATATATATATTCACAAAAAAAACATAGGTTTCAGGGATATTATATTTAGAAATTAGCATTTAAAAAACCTTAGAAATACACTGAAAAAACTACAGGTTTCAGGGACGTTATAGTTAGTTGGGCATTTCAATCGCACAAAACCAGAGAAATTCGGCTGTTATAGTTAGTAGAGTCAACTATAACTCACGCCCCCACAATGCACTGCTGATGATGTCACATATTACATCACTCATGACATGGTCAGTCCCAGATGGTATGATAGAAGTCCCCCTGCAGCTGGCCGCATCTCAAACAAGTCGGGTCGCTGGCTCTGCCCTGTCATAATACACTCTGTGCAGTATCTTATATTGAATAAGTCGGAGGCGGGATTTAATGGCCACTTCTCTCGGATGCATCAGGGCCTCTTCCCAGTCAATGGTTTCTAACGTACCCTGGTTCAATTCCCACGATTCTCTCAATTTCCCAGTCCGTCTGATGTCTTATTATTCAGGGTCTGATATGTTAGTGATACTGCCTTAGCGAGTACATCTTCTGGCAGCAGATGTCCCTCTAGCGGTGCATATTCTGGTAGTGAGCTGGAAAGTGAACTCTCTGCTAACCAGGCATGTCACAGCTGCACGTATTTAAAAAACCTGGGAGGTCTGCAGTCCAAAGTCTACTGCTAGCATTCGGAAACATTTGAGTTCTTCCTACGACATCCCCTATGGTGGAGATGCCTATGGGGTACCAGCCCTTGAAGCCCCTAAGTTTGCGAAGTTCCTTCAACCAGGAGCAGTGGTAGAGGGGCGTCTGTTTTGTTGGTTAGCATGCCCAGCCCACTGCCTTTGCCGCTCTGTCCCAGACTTCTACTGTGACTTGCGTAGCAGGTAGAAGGCGTCCTCTGCCCCGCCCCCATAGAGAAAATATAGACACGTACGAGATGTCATGGTATGTCTTTCTAATCTATAGGTGGGGTGATCTGCCGTGACATGTATCCATTCGTTCACCAGGGTCAAATGCTCCGCCCAGTAATAAGCTTCAATATCCGGTAAGGAGATCCCCCCATTATATTGGTTCCGCTGTAGTGTGGCCAGCGCTATCCTCGGCTGCTTCCCGAGACACAACAGGGAGCATAGTTCTGCATCGATCACCCGGAATGTCTGCCTAGAGAGGGGGAAATATTCACTCTGGAGGGCATATAAGGAGCAGGGCAAAGTCATCATTTTAAACATTGCCGCCCGATCAAGGATCGTGAGAGGGAGGGCTTTCCATCTCAGTGCATCAGCGGAGAGTCTCCTGTTTGTAGTGAGATAAATCCCTAAATATTTGAACCCAGTATGCGCTATCTGTAGGGCCCCAGGAAGAGAGGGCCAGGCCTCTAAGGCTCGTGGGCTATATATGACCGATTTGTGCCAGTTTATGGCATATCCCGAGAAGGACCCGCATCGGCCCATGAGGTCAAACAAGGCAGGAATTGTGTCAGCTGGGTAGGTAACATACAGTAAGACGTCATCCGCATACAGTGAGATCTTTTCTTCCCCCTCGTAAGACAGCGTGATTTGGAACCCCAGTATCTCCGCCTGCTGCTGAATCTCGCATGCCACTATCTCTATAGTGAGTGCAAATGGTAAGGAGGACAGTGGTCAGCCCTGCCGGGTCCTCCGTCTGATAGGAAAATCGTCGGAAAGCTGATCATTAACCTTGACTCGAGCTCGAGGATCCGCGTATAGGAGGCCAATCCAGCATCTAAACTTGGGGCCAAAACCAAACTTAACCAGCGTGACCTCTAGAAAAGGCCAGTGCACAGCATCAAATGCTTTTTCTGCGTCTAAGGATAGGAACAGATGCAGTTCTTCACGATCCTGCACCTCCATGAGCCAATTGTTGGTTCTGCGCAGGTTCAGTCTCGTCACCCTGCCTGGTAGGAAGCCCGTTTGGTCCCGATGCACTAGGGTAGTGATGACTTGGCGGAGACGGAGAGCCAGAATAGTCACCAAAAGTTTTACCTCTGTATTACGGAGGGAAATTGGGCGGTAGGAAGCACAGTCATCGGGGGGTTTCCCCGGTTTGTGAATAGGGATAATCATGGCCATTTGGAGATCCAGGGGTAAAACGCCTTCCTGAGATGCGTCCCTAAACAGGATGCCAAGAGGTGCACTGCCAGGAGATCAGCCCCCTTCTTAAAGAATTCTGCAGGTAGGCCGTTTGGGCCTGGGGACTTCCCGGGCCGCAATCTAGTTATAGAGTCCTTAAGTTCGTCGACTGTGATATCCGATTCTAGTCCTTCCCTCCCATCGTCACCCAAAAATGGGGTCCGGACAGCCCCTTTATAAGCTAATATCTCTGACAGGGCTCCCAATTCCCGGGCTTCGTAGAAGTTCTGACAGTAGGAAGCCAACGTCTGAACAATCTGCGCATCCCCTGTCTGCGTCAGTCCCTGAGTATCTACTACTTTCGCCACCCACCGGGATTACATTTCCTTACGACTAAGCCAAGCCAATAACTTTCCGGATTTGTCCCCCACATCATACAACCTATGTAGGGTCGCCTGTGCCTGCTTTTTAGCCTCCTCTGTGGCTAAGGCCTGTTAATGCTGCTGTGTGTCCGTCAATTGCCGAGGAACCTGCGGGTCTCTGCCTGTAATGTATCGCCGTTCCAAGGCAAGAATTTGGGCCTCCAGCGTGGCCAGCTCTTCTTGTGCCTTCTTCTTTTCCCAGGCTATCTGATTTCGAGCCCTGTCACGGAGCACCACTTTATAGGCCTCCCATAACACGACACCCGACTGTACCGACCCCAGATTTTCTGTAAAATAAACTTTTGTGTCAGCCCGAAGACCCTGTAACACCTCTTTATTCTGCAAGTCCCAGGCCGATAGCCTCCAATTCCCTCGTCCAACCTGGGGCCTCCCCCCACCTTAACAAACAGAGGTGAGTGGTCAGATAGTCCTCGGGCCATATATTCCACCTCACAGATCTTCTCAAAGACACCCCGAGGGAGCAGCACATAGTCCAGTCGTGAGTGAACCCTGTGAGCCCACAGAGTATTATGAATACTATCGGTCTTCTGGATGTAGACACCTCCGCATGTCCACCAACCCCAGGGTGTCTGTCAGTCGAGCTAACGGTGTAGTCGGGGGGTCAGCATGGTCCCCAGAGCGGTCACTGGGGCTGGACATTACGTCGTTAAAGTCGCCCCCTATAATATGTAGCGTGCCCGGTGCCCCAGGAGGATGTCGGGTCCTAGGCTGTAGCTTCAGAGGGGTATAGACTGATAGTATAGTGACTCTCCGTCTACCCCATGTGCCTGTCACTACCACATATGTTCCCTGGGGGTCTATCCACGTGCATGTCACTTTATAAGGAGGGAACTTTTTGATCAGGATGGCTACCCCTCGGGAACCAGAGGTGTATCCCACATGTGCCAGGACCATGTACGCTCCCCTCGCAAGGAACCTGCACTTCTGCCTATAAGATGGGTCTCCTGCAGGAGGATCACGTTTGGGCGAACCCGCTGTATAAATGAGGACACTAGTCCTCTTTTAATCTTATCCCCCAGGCCATTGACGTTCCAAGTGAGCACCGTGAAGGGGCTAGTCTCTGAGTCCATCATGAGCGGCCTGTGTGCAATTACGGGGCATATATACAGGGAAAGCTATGCTATGCCTCGATCAGGGAATGTGGGCGGTTGAGCACGCTCTCTGAAATCTGTGACTGCATCGCAACAAAACATAACAAAATAAAATAATCCACAAAATTGAACTGTTTGGAACCCCACACTCCCAACCCCCACCCCACCTCCCTTCTACCCGCTGTTGCATCACCTGTTAAACACTTGAGGATGTGCATTAGGGGGGCAGAGGTCTGTCACCCACCTCAGTCCCAACTTACGCTACAAGTTTAAACTCCTGCAGTGGCCCCCGTAGTTCTCAAAAGGAAAGTCCCCCACATACAGAGGAGGTCCAAAGAAGAGGAACTACTTTGTTAGAAAAAGAAGAAAAGAAACGGGGAGAGAGAAAGCTCAGGAGAGCGAAAAGGAAAAAAAGAGAAGGGCTGTGTGGAGCCCAAGTCTGTGGCTACCCCGAGCCTCTCACCTGTGACATAGTGGGGGTCTATGATCACTCCGCAGATCCAACAGGTGGAGCAGTAAGGAGGGGTAAGTGTCCAACTAGCATATTCCGGAGTCCCAGTCTGATTCCACGGTCGACCTCATAAACCCATGTTCATTCATGGGCGTGTTTGAAGAGTGCTACAGGGAGCAGGCGGAGCCTCTGGCGAGATGCTGGCTTCTTTTTTTTTTTTTTTAGAAGGGGGGCTGTGTGGCTCCCCCTCTTACAATATTTGGGGCCCTGGGGACCACATCCCCCAGGGCCTGACCCCTTTTTATCACCTTTTTAAAATAATTCTGGAAGGGACCTGCGTGGCCCGCCTCCCGGGGCATGGCCTTTTATTTTATTTTATTTTTTTATTTATTTTTGGAGGGGATGCCGCATGGCCCTCCTCCTAAGGCCAATTATGGCCCCAGGGACCCCATCCCCCAGAGCCGGCCTTTCCTTATGTTTTTTATTTTTTTATTATTGGGGAGGGGGGCCACGTGGCCCCCCTCTCAGGCCACTTCTGGCTCCAGGGACCCCTTTCCCCGGGGTCTGGCCTCACCGTTGGGAAACGTGTGGGGAGCCCCAATGCCCCCATGGTCCCGCCGGCTCCCCGCCTCCTGCTTTCTGCTTTGCCTCATTGAAGCGAGAGCAGGTTTACCTGCTCTCGCTTCAATAAAACAAAGCAGAGTTTGCTATGGCAAAGGGGGAGCCGTGCACCAGCCCTGCCATAGCAAACAGGAATGTCCTTCCATCCATTTGCATAGCCCCAGGGAGGTGGTGGTACCCGGGGCCAGGGGTCCGCAACGAACCCCTGTATTTAAATAGTCAATGCCTGGGGTGGTGGTGGTCACCGGGCAGTGTGAGGAGGGACAGGAGCCCCCCCACACTTTTATTTTTTATTGCAGCCCAGGGGAGGTGGTGGTCGCAGGGGCTTGGGGGGCCAGCGAGGTCCCCCTTGCTTTAAATTTGAATGACCTAGTGATGTGGCGGTCCTGGGGCGGCGTAGGGGGGTTGAGACACCCCCACACCTTTATAAGCAAAGACCCAGGGAGGTGGTGGTCCCCGGGGCTACATGGGGGCAACGCGCCCCTTTGCATTCAAATTAATAAGCCCTGTGGAAGTGGCAGCCCCTGGGGCTGCAGTGGCCCCTGCGGGCCTCCACAAATACATTTCTGATTGCCCCCGGGACCTGGCCCAACCGGGGGCTTTTTTAAAACGAAGAGCGGGAGCCCGCAATTCGTTTTTTTTATTTTCACAGCAGGATTCGCGACCCCCAATGCAAATTCTGCCATTTAACCTCTTCAGTGCCCATGACGAGATAGTCTCATCATGGAGCACGGTTGCGCTGTGCCCATGACGAGACTATCTTGTCATGAACCCCGCCCGCTAATGCAACGCCCGGCACAGGGCGGGGAAAGGGCGTGGCACTGAAGGGGTTAAAAACAAAAAATGCTTTTTTGGCCGCTGGGGATCCATGTTGGACCCCTGAGCAGGCCTAGGGGGTCAGGGTGTTACTACCCTACCCCCTTTTCTTGTTTTTCAACCATTTTTCCACTCTTTTCTTGGCTGCCAACACTTTCTGGTTTGGAGTGTTGGCAGCCAATCAGACTGAAGCTCGAGCCCGGGAGGGTCCTCAGATATCGATATTTTTCTTTCTTAAATTTTACAGGAACTACTGAACGAATTTACACCATTTAACAAAAAGGGTGCACTTTAAACAAAGACCTACCTTTTTGCTAAATTTGGTGTAATTTCGTTCAGCAGTTCAGGCTGTAGCCTGTAGCCTGTAATAAAGTTCCTATGGAAAATACCATGGGGAAAATGAACTTTGGGACCCCCCTTTTTTCTCACCCCCCGCTTGACGAATCACCCTGAAACTTTCAACACCCAAACTGAGCGGTCCGTCCCTATTTTTGGGAACATTTCACAAAGATTTGTCAAACGGCGCCAAAGATATAGGCAAATCAAAAAATGCTTTTCCTATCGAAAATAAGTCCTAACTATAACTACCTACTTTCCAATAGAGCGCACTCAGGAGCCATCTGCGTTTTACAAGCAAGTTTTCAATTTATTAGTGTCCTTTACCGCATTAAGTCGACAAACGCGTTTCGGCGTGACCGCCTTCGTCAGTGTCTACTCAACAACTTCACAATGTGAATTTTAAATAAAGTCGTGCTATACAATTCATTAAAATAGAAAGTGCTTCGTGATTTCAAATGGTAATGAAAACAAAAGAAAGGACAAAAATATGAAAACAAAACTATCGTTACTGCGGCGGCCATCTTACAAGAGTCATTCTGACTTGGTTTTTACTTAATGAAGCAAACCAATCCATTTTATCCTATCAAAACTGCCAATGTTGTCATACATTAAAGCATAATTTTCCTTATATGTATATGATAATTCATCATCTTAAAGTATATTACTTTACGTTTTGAATAGGCAGAACGTGACAATTACTTCCGCACTTTCAAACTTTAAGTGTTAACATTGTTGGCCGTCTTACTTTGTTCTATTACGCCCTGTATGGGCTAGCTATTACTCAAATTCATCTGCATAACTTTGTTTCCCAGAGGGCATCAGTATTAGCAATCATAAAACAGATTTCATTGTATCGACAATCCCATATGTATACATATATGCATCCTTTATATGTACATATACCCACTGTTTCGAGTGAAAATGGTTATTAGAAAGCCAAATTACAGTCATTTTGATTTATAGGATCACCCTGTTCCTTAGACTCGGTAGAACCCCATCTTTAGCCTATATGGACCCACATTTCTTCTTCATTATTGAGTCCCTCATGTGTTTTGGTTTGCATTTTAATGATGTATTTGGATTCCAGTATACGCAATTTCCTTACACGATCTCCTCCCCTCTCAGATTTCGCAATCTGATCTAGGCAGAAGAACGTGAGAAGATTGCTATTGCTGCTGTGTTCCATCTCAAAGTGGCGTGCAATGGGATAATTATGATCCCTATTGTTTATCGCCCTAAGATGTTCTAAGATTCTTTTCTTCGTGGGGTGGATCGTACTACCCACATATTGCTTACCACATGGGCACACCAAACAATAAACCGTATACTCTGAATTGCAATTTAAAAGCTTTGAAATCGGGGTTCTTCCTTTCTTTCCTGGTATCTGGTAATCTTTTACTTTATGGCTCTTTTTGCATGCTTTGCATTTCATGCAAGGGAAGAAACCCTTGATGGATATTGGTTTCTTCTTTTTGGGTAGGTAATGACTTTTCACCAAATGGTCTTTTAGGGAATTCCCTCTTCTATATGTTACTGGGGGATTGTCAGTTAATTTGTTTCCCACTACATGATCAGATTTTAATATCCTCCAATTCCAAGATGGCCGCCGCAGTAACGATAGTTTTGTTTTCATATTTTTGTGCTTTCTTTTGTTTTCATTACCATTTGAAATCACGAAGCACTTTCTATTTTTATGAATTGTATAGCACAACTTTATTTAAAACTCACATTGTGAAGTTGTTGAGTAGACACTGACGAAGGCGGTCAAGCCGAAACACGTTTGTCGACTTAATGCAGTAAAGGACGCTAATAAATTGAAAACTTGCTTGTAAAACGCAGATGGCTCCTGAGTGCGCTCTATTGGAAAGGCTCTGTAGACGAGAGAACCTATGATATGGGATATATATATATATATATATATATATATATATATATATATATATATATATGTATTATCTACTGGCGTTCGCCAGTAGATAGTTATAGTTAGGACCGTGTTTCCATAGGAAATCAGAAAATTCTATTTTGAATAACTTTGGCGCTGGTTGACGAATCCTCGCGAATTTTTCAAAATAGGTGGGGCGCTCCGCTCCGCTCCTACCCTGAAAGTCTTGGGGTGATTCGTCAAGCGGGGGCTGAGAAAAAAGGGGGGTCCCAAAACGCGTTTTCCCCATGCATTTTTCCATAGGGACCTTTAGTCCAAGGTACAGCCCGAACGGCTGAACAGAATTACTTGAAATTTGGCAGAGAGGTAGTCCTCAAGTTAGGGATGTGCCTTTTGAATATCTAGAGTCAATCTGTTCAGTAGTTCCTGAGAAAATTTTAGTTAAAAGTACATATATATCTATAAGCCCGCACCGTACGCGTACGGTAAGCTTACCGTACGTGTACGCTGCCGTGCGCGAGCTTAATTCTGATTGGTGGTTACATGACAGTAAACATTCCAGTCGGTCGAAATCAGGAAGTGTCGGCCGCCATTTTGTGTGTCTCACACTAAAAATCAAAGAGGGAGAACGTGAAAAGGGGGCAAGGTAGAGAGTTGCAGACCCCCTAGCGTTTGTCAGGGGGTCCAAGAAGGACCAAGAAGTGTAAAAAAGACATTTTTTTTTTTTTTAAATCGCGGGGTGCGCGTACGGTAAGCGCAGGGGTACGCGTACGGTACGCGTACAGCGGTAAAAAATGATTAAAAAAAAGAAAAAAATAAACAAATAAAAGTGTTAAGATGTTAGGTGGCTCTAAAAAGAGCCCTTGTGTTTATGAAGTGTTTTTTTGGGTACCTACAGGTAAGTACCGATGCAGAGTCTAAAGTTCAAGAGGAAGACTCTGTTCCTTTCATCATTGAAATGTACACCGTCTCCTCTATAAATGTCTTGCATGTTGTAACGCAAGTTGTTGTGGTATATAGAACCCATACCATAGTCTCTGAGGAAAGCAGAAACAGACTTATTGACATGCTTTCTTGCTTTGTCAATCTGTGGACAAAATTGGTTGGACCAGTTCCACTTTTGCCTTTGGCATATATTAGAATATACAAAGCCAGTTTGTGGAAAAAGTGACATCAATTGCACAAAGGTGTCCTTAACAAGCATTTCCAGACCTACCCCAGTTAAAGTGCCTAGGTCATTTCCACCACAGTGCACAATAATAAGGTTAGGCTGTGGGAGATGTAGAAAGGTTTTCACCAAAGGCATTAATTGGTGCCACTTTAACCCTCTCTGACCAATCCATTTAATGTCTACATTTGGCAAAGCAAGATCTTTTACAATACCTCTTTTTGCTGCAAATTTTTCACTCCAGAAGACATAGCTATGACCTACAATCCACACTGTGAACATCTTTCAAGGAGAACAGGATGCACTCAGGAGGTGTCTTTCAGTAGAATGGCAATATGAAAAGAAAGACAGTTGAATAATGGAGGCATACATACTTTTTTTTAATAAAAATAACTCATTGGCTGATTCAAACCATTTTACAGTTAAAACTAGGCTGTATGTTTACATTTTTAAAAGCATGTTTAGGATTGGTACAGAAAAATGTGTTCCCACTGAACGTTACTTTGGATTTGCTGTTAGGTTTGAAAAGTCAAGCACTCTTGCTCTTTGGATTTGAAACATTGTGTGCTGAACTTCTGACCTCTCTGCTCACACCAGTGTTCCATGACCTGTTGCTATGGTAGCAGGCAGAAGTCATGTTGGGGGAAGGGATGATTTGGAAAGGGGTTGAAAGTTGCAACCAATAGAAATGTGTGATTCCATTTGAAAAAATGTGGGAAGGACTGTGATTTTACATTAACATGTATATGTGTGAAAAAAGAGAGGGAAAAATTGCCATTTACTGGTTGTGGTGAGAGGAGAGAGGTGTACAGCTCTGAGATTCTGGCTCTGATAACCTGCTGTTTGAGTGCCACATTTATTTCTCAACTAACTAATTTTAAATGTGAGTTATGAGTTTGAGAGGGGATGTATGTGGTGATTTTTGAAATAAATATTAGAATTGTCATTCTTCTTTTAAAGTTGTGTTTTACATTTTGTGTTTTAGGAGATATTTAACTGTCTTGAACTTGTAAGATATTATGGAGTATGTCTTCACTGTAAGTTAAGGTGTACTGGTATCACTGAGGAATACAGTTTTGTGCCTAGAATCACATCATGAGTCTGTCTGCACACAGGATTTGTTGTCAGAGATTTAATTTGTGTAGCTCTTGTTCTGTTAGCCTTGCACTCGCAGAAAAGGGGCAGTTTGTTTTCTAAAAGTGTGATGGTTAGCATTCAGCAGAAATCAGTTACTCACAAATGAGAGGCAAATGCAAACACATTTGAAAATAGCATGGTACATTCTCCTTCCACTTTAAAAGTTGTGTTTTACATTTTATGTTAAGGAAGATATTTAAGTGCCTTGAACATGTTATATATTATGGAGTATGTCGTCACCAAAAATAAAGGTGTAGTGGTATCACCGAGGAATACTGTTTTCTGCCTAGAATCACACCATGAGACAGTGTGCACACAGGAATTGTTATCAGAGATTTAATTTGTGTTGCTCTTGTTCTGTAAGACTTGCACTCGCAGGAAAGGGGCAGCTTGTTTTTTGGAACTGTGATGGTTTGTATTCAGCATAAAAAAGCTGTTTGGGCATGTGCTATTTTCTGTCTCTGAAAAATAAAATGAAAATGTGTCAGACTGTTAGAGTAATTATCACTTGCTCTACCACAGTAGTAAGTGTGCTTTCAAATTGCAAATGAAATTTCGGTTTCTGCCTAGAATCACACCATGAGTGTGTGTGCACACAGGAATTGTTGTCAGAGATTCAATTTGTGTTGCTCTTGCTCTGTTAGTCTTGCACTCGCAGGAAAGGGTCAGTTTGTTTTCTTGAAGTGTGATGGTTAGCATTCAGTAAAAATCACTTTCTCACAAATGAGAGGCAAATGCACACACATTTGTAAATAGCATGGTACATTTTCCTTCCACTTTAAAAGTTGTGTTTTACATTTTATGTTAAGGAAGATATTTAAGTGCCTTGAACATGTTATATATTATGGAGTATGTCTTCACCATAAGTTAAGGTGTACTGGTATCACCCAGGAATACTGTTTTGTGCCTAGAATCACACCATGAGACAGTGTGCACACAGTAATTCTTCTCAGAGATTTAATTTGTGTTGCTCTTGCTCTGTTAGACTTGCACTCGCAGGAAAGGGGCAGCTTGTTTTTTGTAACACATGGTCATGGTCTCAAGGAGCTGTTAGGACATTTGCACTTTTCTGCTTGTCTAAAATATAACAAAAATGTGTCAGGCTGTCACAGTAATTATCACTTGCTCCACCACAGTACTAAATGTGCTTTCAAATTGCCAAAGAAAATATTGCTTTTTGCCTAGAATCACACCATGAGTCTGTGTGCACACAGGAATTGTTGTCAGAGATTTAATTTGTGTTGCTGTTGTTCTGTCAAACTGTCACTTTCAGGAAAGGGCCAGCTTTTTTTCTTCAACTGTGATGGTTAACACTCAGCAGAAATCAGAATCTCACAAATGAGAGGCAAATGCTGACACATTTGAAATCAAGAGGGTAGATTTTCCTTCCAATCTTGTAATGGGTCAGGTAGTTCCTACATGTTCAAAACTCCAATTAACCCTTACCACACATGTACTCTTACACACATATCTGCAGACTTCATGCAGTTGTGGAAGTCTCCATGCAGATCTCTCTTGCACCTGACAATACACAGTCTCCAGAAACATACTCTTTGCACACATGCAGCAGCTTCTCCTACACTCCCATGCGTAATACTCAGCTCTGTGTTGTGTTTCAGATAGCAGTGTGTAACGCAAACACATTCAACCTCACCAAGGCTCATTTCCTCAAGTCCAATTAACTCTTAATACACATGTAGTGTTACATATATGTCTGCAATGTTTATGCAGTTATGCAAGCGTCCATGCAGATCTCTTTTGCACCTGATAGTAGACAGTCTCCAGAAGCAAACTCTTAGCAGAGAGCAAGCTGTTTCTCATGTACAGTGAAGCTTACTATTCAGAGCTGTGTGGTGTTTCAGATAGCAGTGAGTAACGCTAATACATTTACCCTCACCAAGGCTCATTTCCTTTGCTAGAGTGTAGTATGTCATTCAGATTGCACATGTTTATGGTCTCAAATAGCAGTTTGGGCAAATGCTGTTTTGTGTTTCTGAAAAAAATAATGAAAATGTGTCAGACTGTTAGAGTAATTATCACTTGCTCTACCACAATAGTAAGTGTGGTTTCAAATTGCAAATCAAATTTCATTTTTGCATAGAATCACAACATGAGTCTGTGCGCACACAGGAATTGTTGTCTGAGTTTTAATTTGTGGTATCGTGGCTCTTTTAGAATTGGATTTGTAGGAAAGGGGAAGCTTTAATTCGTGATGGTTTCATTGTGTTTGTCACTTGTAGGAAAGGGGTAAATAGTTTTATAAGATTTGAAAAGCACAAAAAAAATGTAGTAATACATTTAAATTACATAAAGGTATTTTTTTTTAGTTTCTATCAGGTATTGCTGAACAATATTGAAATAAGTTAAAGATGCCTATAAAATCAAGGAAGAGAAAAGAACAGAAAAAACATTTATATTTGAAGACAACTGGAGGACCCAAATTAGTTGAAGATCCTCATGTTGGAAAAAAGAAAAAGTCTTCTGGTAAGCAAACCAAGGATTTTTTAAAAAATATCTTCAAAAAAAGAACAAATTTGAAAAATGTTCCCACTGCAAATAGAGTTTCAAGTAGAAAACAACAGGATAAAAGTGAGAAATTTCAAAATGCTAATGTACAATTAGAAGCAATAAAGATTGACTTAAAAAGAAAAACAGCATTTAAAGACATTCGTAGAAAAATGTTTCAGAGAAGAGTGATGTCCAATTTGCTAAAGGATGTGAAAAAATATAAGAAGAAAGCAAAATGTTATAAGCGAAAAAAAGATATTGAAACAATTGTAGCTAAGGCTTTAGATCTAAAACGAAAACTATTCATTTTAATTTTGAACAGGATCCGTACATTAGATAAAATGGTCAATGTAATGAAGTCACAAAGCAAAACGAAAAGAGTAGTGAAAAGAAATAACTTTTGTAAAGTGTTTTTAGGAGAATGGATGCATAGTTCAAGTACTGAACCATTTTTTAATGAAGAGAGTTATCTTCAAAGTAATAGTTTGCTGCATGCAGTTGACACCAGAGGTCGTGCTTATGAAGTGAATGATGGTTGTATAATGGAAAAGGAGAAAATGGTTCCGAGAGATGAGCAACAAGTGTTAGCTGATGAGGTTATGGGGAGACGTCCTAAAGCCCCAGTGTACACTTGGAATTGTAGTAGTATTTGCACTGTGCGCCAGGAATCTATTGATAAATTACGTGACTTTCTAAGAGAATATAGTAAAAAGAGTGTTAAACAGAAGATTAAGGTGCTTCAAAGACTAGATCCATGCAGAGTGAGAGAGAATACTGGTTTGCAAGGACATTCTCTGGCTTGTCTTTCTAGGAAAGTTTGCCAAAGTGTTTTTCACCATTTTAGGATGCTGACAGTTCATCATACTGAAATGAGAAAATTTGTGAGAAGATTGTATTTTGCTAAAAGTCCGGCACTAAAGTTAAATGCGTTGAATAGGGCTCTGTTCCGTGGATCTGTATCAGATGTAGAGAAGGTTTTCTGATGAAATTCAGTTTTGTTACTTTGGTCCGGAACAAGAAAGTGCAGATAATGACACAGTAATTGAAGAAAATGTGGAAGAGAATGTAGAACCCACTGTTAATAAAAATTTTGAAGATCAAATGACAAAATTTACTATCATCTCTAATGAAAGGCTAAATATTACTTGTATTTGTTGCTGGAGAAACCATTATAAAAGTCAAACAAGGTATGTTGATCTCTATAAAAAAAGTGAAAAAGAAAATAATACTAAGTGGTTGGACTTTGCTACATATTTATTTCTGGAAAATTGTTTTGATTTGGGTGAATATCACCGTATTTGTAAATACTGTTATAACAAGTTAGAAGAAAATAAAATGCCAGCAAGAGCTGTACATAATAATTTAGAATTGGTTGAAATTCCTGCAGAACTTAGTGATTTAAATACGTATGAGTCTATACTCATTCAATGTGTCCATCCTTTTCAGACTATAGTTCGTATGGAACCAAAAACAGGCAAATTACCTCCTTCGGATTTACAAAGAGGTTTAAAAGGAAGAGTTGTTTATTTGCCATTGGATTTGAAAAAAAATATGGAAACTATTGATGCAGATAGATTGGAAACTGAACCATTAGTAATTTTGGTTAATGGAGTACCAACAAAGAACAAGAAAATTTGGCAGGAGCTGGTAGATGTACGAAAAGTACAAAGAGCAAATATATATTTGAAAAAAAATAATAAATGGTATGAAACAATTTATATGGATGAAGATGAAGAAGTTTTACTACCAGACTCAGGAATACCAGCTGGGCAATTTGAAAAAGTGGATAAGTCAAAAGAAGAAGAAATGTATGAACATTTCAGCATACATCCTCTTCATTCAAAAGACGTTATGGCAAACACTATTGATCTGTTCCAGATGAAAAAAGCACAAGGAACTCCCGTGAATGTATGGGAGGAGAGCTTGGAAGCTCGTTGTTTTCCACAGCTGTTTCCTACAGGAAAAGGTGGACGATATGATGAACGTCCAGTACAGATTCCTGCTTCTGAGTATCGGACTACAAGATTATATGCAGAAGATCCAAGATTTCGTCAAAGTATTCCTTATTTTTTCCATCTTTTATTTGAAAGTGACTTGTCAGCACTATCATATGCAGTAAATCACATTTTGAAGAGTGGAGTACATCTACGTAATGTATCTGCAAAGGATTTTATGAAAAAAGTGCAACAGCGAGATGATCATTTCGGAATCTCAATTGATTAATCTGATGGCTTGTCAGCGTGGGACTAATGAATATTGGTACCAAGGGCATGGAGAATTGAAGTGTATGTTACGGAATTTAGGAACTCATACATTGTTCCTTACCCTAAGCTGTGGTGAGTATGCTTGGGATGATTTACTGGATTTTCTTCGAGAGGCAAATTCAAATATTGAAAACATCCAATACAAGACAGCAGGAGAATTGTGCTCATTGGATCCGGTTAATGTTTGCAGATATTTCAATCATAGATTTGAGGCTATGATGTCCTTCATCTGCAATAAAAAAAGCCACCTCTTGGAGAAGTTGTGGATTTCTTTTGGAGAAAAGAGTACCAAGCAAGAGGTGCTCCTCATATTCATATGCTGTTGTGGATCAAGGATGCCCCACAATTTGGAACAGATTCTGATGATGCAGGTTTAAGTTTCATCGAACATATGCAACATGTGCTATACCTAAAAGCACAGAAGAGAAAAACTTAAAAGAGCAAGTTTTATGTTTCCAAAGTCATCGGTGTGGAAAATACTGTCGAAGAAAGTATAAGAGTAAAGATAAATTCTACACAAAATGTCGTTTTGGATTTCCACGACCTGTTCTTTCAAAAGGAAGAGTCAACAGTTTTATGTCAGCTGTGTGACATACTATTACAAGAAAATCACCGAAAAATACCTACAACCTAAGAAGAAAAGAAGAGTCAAAATACATAAATGACTACAATCCAGTTATTTTATCTATGTGGAATGCTAACATGGATATTCAGTATGTTGCTGACAATTCTATTGCTGTTGCTCGGTATGTCACATCTTACATCACTAAATCTGGGAAAACGGAATTGAAAGAAATGTGGGAAGAGATTTCTCACGAGAAGACTGTCAGTAAAAGCTATACAGTTTCAGTTTAAAGATGTTATCGCATCGAGAAATTGGATCCTATGAATGCTCAGATAGGTTATCATCTGGAAGTCTGTACTCCAAATCCAGAAGAATAATTTGGGTAAGTTTAGGCCTTGCAGGAATGCGAAATCGGGTACTGAAATCTGTTGGAGAAATTGAATATTTGGCAGAGAATGACCCGGAAAGTACAGATATTTTGAAATCAAACATGTTGGACACATATTACCCAAAAAGAAGTCATCATTATTATTATTATTATTATCAAGGTTTTGTAAAGCGCGTAGTAACCCTAGAGCATCCCAGCGCTAGAACCTGAACTCAAGGGGGGTCAGCAGTGGCGGGGTTAAGGGTCAGGGAAGAGAAGAGTCTTCAGAGCCTTCCTAAAATGAAGGAGATTGGGTTCAGTTCTCAGTCTCCGGGGGAGGTTGTTCCAGTGTTTGGCCGTGTGGACCGAAAAGCGGCGGCCTCCGGACCTGGCTTTATTAACTCTGGGGACTGTGATGAAGTTCTCTCCGCTGGAACGGAGGGCCCTTTCCGTTTTGTAGGGGATGATGAATTCCTTGAGGAGGGGAGGGCCGTTGTTATAAAGAGTCTTGTGGGCCAGACAGAGGGCCTTGAAAGCAACCCTTTCTCTGACTGGGAGCCAATGGAGAAGCTTGAGGGCTGGCTTTGCCGATGATCTGGCGGGGGTGTCAGTGAGTAGGCGGGCCGCGGCGTTTTGAATTTTCAGCAGGGTGTTGAGAGTGGCTTCGGGAGCTCCTAGATAGAGTGCGTTGCAGTAGTCAAGCCTTGCCAGAATAAGGCCCTGAATCAAAAGTTTCTTGGCGGTCGCGGGGAGCAGGGGGAAGATCTTTCTGCAGGCCCTGAGAAGTCCGTAGCAGATTCCTGCCGTCTTTTTTGCCTGTGTTCTAAAGCTCAGGTCTTTTTCGAGCCATACACCCAGGCTCTTGACCTCTTCCTTGGGTGCAGGGGGGTCACCCAAGCAGTCAGGCCAGAAGTGAGGCGGCAGGGAGGGCCCTTTATGTCCGAGCAATAAGATCTCGGTTTTGGACCCGTTTAATTTTAATGCTGAGGAGTTCATCCAGCTGTGGATTTCCGTGAGACAGCTGTGAAGGTAGGAGGGAGATTGGTGCGGGTGTGAGAGGGTTACCACCAGTTCGGTATCGTCGGCGTAGTTGATGATTGATACGCCGAACGGAATGACCAGTTTCTCCAGCGGGGACATATACACGTTGAACAACGTCGGGCTAAGAGATGAGCCCTGCGGTACTCCACAGCGGAGGGGGATTGCGGGTGAGTGGCTGCCGTTCTCCCAGACTTGAAAGGAGCGGTCGCCTAGGAAAGATTTTAGCCACTTCAGGGCCGTTCCCCTTACTCCAATTTCTCCCAGTCGTTGGATTAGGGTGTGATGGTTCACAGTGTCGAAGGCCGCACTGAGGTCCAGGAGGATCACTGCCACTGACCCTCCTGTGTCCAAAATGCTTCTGGCCTTCTCCACAGCCAACAGGAGGGCGATGTTGGTGCCCTGGCCTGGACGGAACCCTGTCTGGGAAGCCCCGAGTAAGTTGTTGCTCTCCAGGAATAGTGAAAATTGTTTGTTCACTAGTTTCTCCGTGATCTTACTGTTTCCTGGGAGAAGGGAGATAGGTCTATAGTTGGAAAGGTCCTGGGGGTCTAAGGAAGGTTTCTTTAGTAGGCCTTTGACCACTGCTGCTTTCCAGCTATGGGGAACTAGGCCCTGCGAGAGGGAGGAGTTAATAAGCGACGTGAGGGGGGTGATGATGGTGCTGGATACTTTTTTCAGGAAGCGGAGAGGGGCGGGGTCGCGGGGGGACCCACTTTTGATTGAAGCCAGTGTTGCAGCTACCTCTTCCGTAGACACTGGGCCGAAGGTGTCCAGGGAGGGAGAGCGGCCGTCAGGTAAGTGGGAGAGGATGACAGGATAGTTGGCAGGATCCCTGACCATGTGGCTGGTTACGATAGGGGGAAGGGACGAGAGGATTTTTTGTATTTTCTCATCAAAGAAGGTGGAGAGTTTAATGCATTTGCTTTCCGCTGCTTTGGGGTCCAATGGTTTAACAGGGGGGTCTGGGGCGTGAAGGAGTTCTTTAAGAATGGCGAAGGTTTCGTGGGCCGAACAGGAGGCGTTTTTAATTCTGTCTTCGTAGAAGGCGCTTTTGGTATTGCGTAGCTCCATTTTATAAGATTTTATGGAGGCCCGAAATATGTTTTTCTTATCTGCCGTTTTATCCTTCCTCCAAAGGCGTTCATTCCTCTTGCATTCCTTTCGTAATAGGTTAAGTTCGGGAGTGTACCATGCAGACGGATTGACTCTCTTGGTACGTTTAAGGGTGCTAGATTCCGGGAGAATGTCATCCAGAGATTGGGTAACCCAGGTATTGAATTCGTCGGCGGCGGCGGTGGTGTCTTGAGAGGGGAGGGGGGTGTTTTCATTTAATTTGGCTGCCCATTCGTCCGGGACCAGTTTATGCCAGCGTCTAGTAAGAGTTCTGATTTTGGGGGGTTGAGGGGGAGGAATGTTGATAGGCCATTCAAAGGGAACCAGGAAGTGGTCCGTCCACGGGAGGGGGACGTGAGCACGGGTGGTCAGATTTTGGATGTTAGTAAATATGGGGTCGAGTAGCTGCCCTCTGTCATGAGTGGCCTGTGGGTTTTTTAGGCCGAGGCCAGTGGAGGAGATATCCTGTAAAAGTTCTGTCGCCTGCTTGTCGACCAGGTCTAGAAAATGGATATTGAGGTCCCCCAATAGGAGATAATTGGAGGAAGTCATACACTTAGTGGTGATCAGGTCGATGAGTTTGCTGGGAAATTCGGCGAGTTGGCCGGGGGGGCGGTATACAAGCAATCCCGACAGCGATGATACTGGGGAGATTTGGATGGCGAAGTGGCAGCTTTCACATCCATTGATATTGCCATCCGAGGTTCTGCAGGTGAAGACGTCCTTGTATATTATGGCTAGTCCACCTCCTGTACCCTCTGGTCTATTCAGCGAGCATATTAGGTAGCCAGGAAGGAGTGCGAGGACTATGTCAGGGCCATTGTTGGGAGTGAGCCATGTTTCAGTGAGAAACAGGATATCCGTGGCGTGGTTTAGGATCAGGAGGTTAATTTCATGCGCGTGTTTCACGAGCGACCTGCAGTTAAGTAGGCCTAGTTGGAGTCCGCCGGGTACCGGGTCAGGGCCAGGGGGGTTGCAGAGGCTGCAGCTGGTGAAGGGGTTGTCGCCCGTATGGGTATAGGTGCAGGAGGGGTGTTTCTGGGTGTTTAGGGCCAGAAGCTTATCCCGGGAGTAAGTCGGGCATTTCTTGGCAGAAATGGGCAGAGTAACTGGGCCTGGGTCCGGCTGGGCCCGGACGGGCCCAGACGGGCTTGCCTTTGGCGCGCCTTCGGCGCGCTGACGGCGCGCCCGCTGCGCCCGTCCGCTGCGCTGCCTGAACTGACACATAATTTATGGAAGGAGATCAGGTTTTGGAGGGGTGGGCGTGGCCACGAGAGGTGGGCGTGTCCGTGGCTCCTCGCGGCCGGTGATGGCGGCGTGCGAGTGAATTCCTGTCCCTGACAGCGTTCAAATCGGCTGTCTTGGGGAGTCTCAGGTCAGTGCTGGAGATATGTGCAAAACGGTTTAAAATAATAGTTTATCACAGTTTTTAAAAACAATTGTCCGATTTTAGGCAAAGCGTCACTCCCGGCTTCCGCCTCAGGAGAATCAGGTAAAGTGCAGCTCTAGTAGTCAGGGCGCGCTTTTATGTGCTTGGCGAGGGGTGGGCGTGGCCACGAGAGGTGGGCGTGTCCGTGGCTCCTCGCGGCCGGTGATGGCGGCGTGCGAGTGAATTCCTGTCCCTGACAGCGTTCAAATCGGCTGTCTTGGGGAGTCTCAGGTCAGTGCTGGGGATCTGTGCAAAACGGTTTAAAATACAAGTTTATCACAGTTTTTAAAAACAATTGTCCGATTTTAGGCAAAGCGTCACTCCCGGCTTCCGCCTCAGGAGAATCAGGTAAAGTGCAGCTCTAGTAGTCAGGGCGCGCTTTTATGTGCTTGGCGAGGGGTGGGCGTGGCCACGAGAGGTGGGCGTGTCCGTGGCTACTCGCGGCCGGTGATAGCGGCGTGCGAGTGAATTCCTGTCCCTGACAGCGTTCAAATCGGCTGTCTTGGGGAGTCTCAGGTCAGTGCTGGGGATATGTGCAAAACGGTTTAAAATACAAGTTTATCACAGTTTTTAAAAACAATTGTCCGATTTTAGGCAAAGCGTCACTCCCGGCTTCCGCCTCAGGAGAATCAGGTAAATCTTCCTGAGCTTGATTCATAGCTGTTTCCACTTCAGCCATTGCTATTGCAGTAGGGGTGGGCAGAAATATCGCGAAGATGCGGAAGTTTTTTTCCCGCCCGTTCGCGGTATTTTCTGCTCGCCAACTTACCCACGCGGTTGCTTGCGGGCGCGGCCATCTTGTTTTCACTCTTCTCGCGGTGCATGATCGAGAGAAGAAAGACGTGATCGCGCGACGCATGACGTCACTGCGGGCGCGAACTGTCGCGAGACAGCGCAAATGGCTAAAACAATACAACATCTCATGGAGAACGCGACCGGATCGGGAAAACTTGTCGGCGAACGAGGGGATTCAGGTAAGGCGATCGCGCGGGCGCGAGAATGTATTATTTTACAGCGTGAGCAAGAACCAAATTATCGCAAAGCTGCGGAATGCGAAAATTTTGACATTTCCGCGCTCTCCGCGGAACGCGGAAATGCCAAATTATCGCAAATTCCGCGAACGGAACTGAAATTTTGCCCAGGCCTATATTGCAGCTTCATTTTCTACGATCGGTTGTCCTAGGGGATCTTGACTGAGTGTTCCAGAACTTTGGCTGTCTTGAGAACTGTCTCTAGCTACTTCAGCTGCAATTGTCGCTTCCTGTTCAATTTCTTCATTTAACATTTGCACATAATTTGGGAAAGTACTGCATTCAATCATATCTTTACATGCATTAAAAAGTGACGTCATGCGTCGCGCGATCACGTCTTTCTTCTCGCGATCATGCACCGCGAGAAGAGTGAAAACAAGATGGCCGCGCCCACAAGCAACCGCGTGGGTAAGTTGGCGAGCAGAAAATACCGCGAACGGGCGGGAAAAAAACTTCCGCATCTTCGCGATATTTCTGCGTGTTTGCGGAGATTTTAAACATTTTTGCGATAATTTGCGAAAGTCGCTTTCGCAAATTCCGCCCACCCCTACTGCAATAGCAATGGCTGAAGTGGAAACAGCTATGAATCAAGCTCAGGAAGATTTAGTAGACTTAACATATTTGGAACAGCAACTGAATGAAGAACAAAAACAAATTCATGAAGAAGTCACAAAACAAATTAATCATGGATTACTACATGAAAAGAAAGAGTGCTCATGTGCATCATTTGAACCAATCAGGATGTATGTGAGTGGACAAGAAGGAACTGTTAATTTTTGAGTCGGTGTTTCAATGGTTATATTAGAGTGTGAGAAGATCTGGTAATTTATCACATGGATGACGTCATCAGTGATGTCATCAGTGATGTCATTTGAGATGTCATCAGTGATGTCATGAGTGATGTCACTGACCATGTCATGAATGATATAATATGTGACGTCATCAGCAGTGGATTGCGTGCGCACGAGTTATAGTTAGCTGAACTAACTATAACGGGGAAATATCAATGGCTTTGTATGAGTGAAATGTCCAGCTAACTATAACTTGTGTGAAACCTCTGGTTTTTTCAGTGAATATATATATATATATATATATATATATATATATATATATATATATATATATATATATATATTCATAAAAAAAAACATAGGTTTTAGGGACGTTATAGTTAGTAGGACATTTGACTCATATAAAACGAGAGAAATGTGCCTGTTATAGTTAGTTGAGCTAACTATAACTCGCGCGCCGCAATGCATTGCTGATGATGTCGCATATTACATCACTCATAACATGGTCAGTGACATCACTGATGTTATCACTGATGACATCTCAAATGACATCACTGATGACATCACTGATGGCATCACTGATCAGCCAAAATGGGCGGAGCGGGTGCTCACCCGGTGATGATGCCCTGGGCATTCTGACGCCTTCCACCGTGGTATCAAGACACCATCTCCAACCGGAGACCTGCTGGGCCACCCTGATAGCGGCACCCCAGAGTTGGAGCTCGCATCAGCACATCCTTGGACACACCGGTTGTGGCAGGTGAACAGTCAAGCCTCGGCGTGCAGGAGCTGCAATTCAGCACAGTGCGGAGAAAGGGGCTGGGGTGCAGCAGCCTGGGTGCACAGGTGCAGGCAAGCAATGTTGCCTGAGATAATAATATAATCTCTGGCCTCATTCATATCTCTGTTTCATTTTAAGGACTTGCTGGACCGCACTATTTCTCGCGGACCCCAGCGTCCCAGACACACGGGTGATGGGAGGTGAACAGTGAGGGCTGGGTGCAGTAGGCCGGCGCTCTGTCTCCTCCTCCCTCTGTTCTTTTCACTCTCCCTCCCCTTCTCCCTTCCACCCACTTATTATCTGTCCCATTCTCACTTTCCTCCATTCATTCTCACTACCTTTCTTTTTCTCTTAGACATGGCACACATACTTATGTTTCTTTTTTTGTCTTGCAGGTTTTGTACGCTGCTTCCGGAGGAGTCCCACCCACTTCTTTTATGTTTTACTGTTGTTCGAATAAACTTACATTTCCATTTATTTGTGTTCTGTTAATAAAAGTTTTGTTTTTTTACCAATAAATAACTGAGTGTATGGGTCTTCTTTTTCTGACAACACTTGTCTATAGTTTATTCTGAAAATCGGCGGTTGATAGTAGATTATAAGGGAAATTTTGTTTAATTTTCCGGTGCACCTACCAAATATAAACCAACAGACTATTACATAAATGAAGCCTGGGTAATTGTACAACGGCAAGAGTTCTATGAGTGTATCACTTTATAGCACCATGAGTACTGCCCGTGTGATTTCAGAACCAATAAGGCACTGCCTAGGGCCACCGAGGTTTCAAGGACTGGCGAGGCCCACCCTGCATATTTAAATAAATCCCCGGAGGTTGCCGATTCCTGGTCTTGATTTGGCCTCGAAGCCCCCTGAACAATTCGTAAACAATACCCGGGGAGGTGTCGATCCCCTAGTCTGCGAAACGTCTCTGTGCCCTCCCGCGCCTAATTTACATGTGAGATTAAGATCCCAGTGCTGCAGAGACCCCACAATATAATAATAGGATTGGCCCCAGAACATTACCCACCAGTGGGCTCATTTAAATGAACGGGTTAGACTCCGCTTCATTTTTTTTCCACCATTTTTACCATACTGTTCCGCTTTATTGAAACAATACCAGGTTTTCCTTCTCTCGCTTCAACGAGGCAAACAAGAATTTACTATCACAGGGTGCAAGCAATGCTCCCACCCTGTAATAGCAAACATAAATGTCCCGCGCTTGCACACCCCGGGACATTGTATGACCTGCACCTGGGAGGTGGCGCTCCATGGGACCATGATGCTTTGTTTAATGTATAACTACAGAATTAGTATAAACGCATACTAACACTACTTGCACACATTTGGTACAGCAACCAGAGTGTAGTGAAGAGGCAGAGGAAGCCCAAAATCAAAAATTATAAATCCTACCAGAGGTAGGATCACATAGTTCGATCAGCCGATGACCCTGGGATGAGTAGAAACAGATTCACCAAGAAAACAGGTCTTCAGCACACGACCCTGGGATGAGTAGAAACAGATTCACTAAGAAAACGGGTCTTCAGCACAACGCAAGCAAGCACAAAATCTTGGTGAGTGCTGCCTTCTTTTCACCTTCTACCACTCGTCGCCAAGTTTATGTAGTGAACAGGAAGACAGCAGTGGATCCGATAAGTAGATTTATTGCAGGAAAAGAAGACAGCTTAAACAGCCACCAACAGGACCAGACACCAAGGCATCCGTCTTCTCCAGCACCGTGTACAAACTCCCCAAGATTCCCCTCATGACAGCCGTACATTCTAACATTACATACTTACATTATAGTATCATTACATACTAACATTGTACTATGACTTACATTGAAATAGTACAAAGAGCACATCACTTTACAGCACTGAGCTCACGGTTTAATCCCCGAGTCTTCAGACCAGTAGGGGTGAGTAGTTTGCTTCCCACTCCCTGTATAGTGTAAACGCATACTAACACTACTTAGAGTTATACTACAGTGGCCAGTATGCTACAGTGCCCAGAGCCCATCACTTTACAGCAATGAGCTCGGTTTGATCCCCGAGTCTTCACACCGGTAGGCGTAGTACTTCACTTCCCACTTCCGGTATAGTATAAATGCATGGTAGGGGTCAGTAGTTTGCTTCCCACTCCATGTATGGTATAAATGCCTACTAACACTTCTTCCACAGGTATCCTACAAACACTAGAGCACATCACTTTACAGCAATGACCTCCCGGTTTAGGCTCTAGGTTTCATACCCAACTGTAGCACCATCTCTTCTCACCACCATGTCACTCTGAGCAACACTGCACTTTCAGACCTGTAGGTGTGACTACTTCGCTTCGCACTCCCCCACAGAGGGTAGAGTGCTCCTATCCTACTGTTTCCTATTTTTTCCCCCTTTTCCCCCTTACTCGCTTCAATGGAATCACAAAATGGCGGCCAACACTTCCTAGTTGCAACCACTCGCAGTGCTCACAACCAATAAGCAACAAGCTCGTGCTCGTAATGCCAGATGGCAGAATTCCCAAGTATCGATATCTGTAAATTTTGATATTTCTCCAAAACTACTAAACGGATTTACACCAAATAAACAAAAGCGTGCTTTCTAGACCAAGACCCTTCTCCCTGCCACATTTGGGGCAATTCCATTCACCCGTTCAACCTGTAGCCTTGTCTAAAGTTTCCTATGAAAATTAAAATGGAGAAAACACGTTTATGGACCCCCCTTTTTTCTTGGTCCCCCCTTGACGAATCACCCGCAAACTTCCCACATAGGAGCTGATATGAACAAAGAATTAGTTTGGAAAATTTCATGAAGATTCATCAAATGACGCCAAAGTTATAAGCAAAACAAAAAATGTTCTTCCTATGGAAACTTGGTCCTCACTATAACAACCTACTGGCGACCGCCAGTAGGTAAAATATATATATATATATATATATATATATATATATATATATTCACTGAAAAAACCATAGGTTTCACACACGTTATAGTTAGGAATTATCATTTACAAAACCTTGCAAATTCACTTAAAAAACCATAGGTTTCACACATGTTATAGTTAGCTGTACATTTCACTCGTAAAAAACCAATGAAATTCCACGTTATAGTTAGATCAGGTAACTATAACTTGCGCGCCCACAATAAACTGCTCATGACGTCACATATTACATCACTCATGACATGGTCAGTGACATCACTCATGACATCAATGATGACATCTGAAATTACACATTGTGGATTGCGGTCGCGCAAGTTATAGTTACCTGATCTAACTATAACGTGGAATTTCATTGGTTTTTTACGAGTGAAATGTACAGCTAACTATAACATGTGTGAAACCTATGGTTTTTTAAGTGAATTTGCAAGGTTTTGTAAATGATAATTCCTAACTATAACGTCTGTGAAACCTATGGTTTTTCAGTGAATTTGTACGGTTTTTTAAATGCTAAGTTATGTATTTATTTTTAATTTTTTTTTCTGGTTTTTCACTGTGCACACACCCTGCGCTTACCGTACGCGCACTCCGCGATTTTTTTAAAAAAATTATTAAATGTATTTTTCGTACTTTTGGGTCCTTCTTGGACCCCCTGACAAACACTAGGGGGTCTGCAACTCTCTTCGTTGCCCCCTTTTCACGTTCCCCACCTTTGTTTCTCAGTGCGAGAGACAGAAAATGGCGGCCAACACTTCCTGATTTCGACCGATTCGAATGTTTACAGTCATGTAACCACCAATCAGAATTGAGCTCACGCACGGCACCGTACGCGTACGGTAAGCTTGCGGTAAGCGCACGGAGCGCGCTTACAGATATATATATTGATTTAAATGCTATTTTCTCAGGACCTACTGAACAGATTTACACCAGACCTACAAAAGGCACATCCTTGACCTGAGGACTACCTCTCTGCCAAATTTCAAGTAATTCTGTTCAGCCGTTCGGGCTGTAGCTTGGACTAAAGGTCCTATGGGAAAATGCATGGGGAAAACGCGTTTTGGGACCCCCTTTTTTCTCAGCCCCCGCTTGACGAATCCCCCCGAGACTTTCAGGGTAGGAGCGGAGAGTAGCGCCCCATTAGTTTTGAAAATTTCGCGAGGATTCGTCGACCAGCGCCAAAGTTATTCCAAATAGAATTTTGCGGATTTCCTATGGAAACACGGTCCTAACTATAACTATCTACTGGCGACCGCCAGTAGATAGTATATAATATATATATATATATATATATATATATATATATATATATATATATATTCAATGAAAAAACCAAAGGTTTCACACATGTTATAGTTAGCTGGACATTTCACTCGTAAAAAACCAATGAAATTCCCCCGTTATAGTTAGTTCAGCTAACTATAACTCGCGCGCCCGCAATGCACTACTGATAACGTCACATATTACATCACTCATGACATGGTCAGTGACATCACTCATGACATCACTGATAACATCTCAAATGACATCACTGATGACATCATCCAGTGAATGTGTGTTTTTCTGAAAATTAAATATGTTTTATATATGTATATCTCAAGGTTGATGGAAGAATAAATGAGTATATAAGTGTCTAAATTGATGATTTGTTTCTGAAAAATTGATTGTATAACTGACTGATTAAGTGTATCTTTTTGAATACATGGCTTAGTGAGTAATGTTTAAATGTGTAAATACCTGTATCAGTCTCTCACTTTGTATATAAGTGGCTGCATGGGTTGGTGAGTAGCTACATGAGTGTCTATATAGGTTAATAGTTGGTTTTTTGAGTATCAGTATGAGTGTCTGAGTGTCTTCATGGTGCGGTGGGGGGTATTACGTAGTGCATAGATGCATGAATGAGTGACTCACTGTTTGTATGTGTTGAAGACAGCATGTGTGCAGGACTGTATGGGTGGATGAGTGTGTGCATGGGTGTGTTAGTGAGTGAATGACTGTCTCAATAGTGTCTTCATAAGTAACTACATATGTTTTAAACTAGTATATGTGACTATTGTTGTTTATAAGTGAGTATATGTGAGAGTGAGAGATTGGAAGAGTTCCTGTATGAATAAGTATGTGTTTCTATAAGTGATTGTTAAAAAGACTAAGTATGTGTAAGTTTCTGTTAAAGTAAGTGTGCTGGTGTGTGTATAACTGTATATGCAAGTAAATGGATGTTTGTTTCTTTATTAGCATGAGTGACTATGTGTGTGAGTAACTCTATGGATGAGTGGGATTGTGTTACAGGATGTTTAGGTGTATGAGTACATATGATGTGTGAGTACATGTATGAGTGACTGTATAGGATTGTTGGTGGATGAGTGGATGTGTATGTGGATCTTCGAATTACTGAATAGGTTGTTGTAACTGTTATTGGTATGTCCATTGTTTTGAAAATTTTAGTGTCTATTTTTGAATGTTTGTATCAAAGGTTATATTAGGGTGAGAGGAGGTCTACCACTCTGTCACAAGGATAATGTCATCAGTGATGTCATTTGAGATGTCATCAGTGATGTCATGAGTGATGTCACTGACCATGTCATGAGTGATGTAATATGTGACGTCATCAGTAGTGCATTGCGGGCGCGCGAGTTATAGTTAGCTGAACTAACTATAACGGGGGAATTTCATTTGGTTTTTTACGAGTGAAATGTCCAGCTAACTATAACATGTGTGAAACCTTTGGTTTTTTCATTGAATTTCTAAGGTTTTTTAAATGCTAATTCCTAACTATAACGTGTGTGAAACCCATGGTTTTTTCAGTGAATTTGCAAGGTTTTTTAAATGCTAATTCCTAACTATAACGTGTGTGAAACCCATGGTTTTTTCAGTGAATTTGCAAGGTTTTTTAAATGCTAATTTTTTTTTTTTCTTCTATTTTTTTTTACATATTTTTATTTTAATTTTCTATCCTTTTTTAAAGACTATGGTTAAATTTTTAAAATTCTATAATATGTTTTTTTAAATATATTTTATAAAATAAACATGTAAAATTTATTAGCAATACATTTTTTCCTTTTTTTTAATTTTTTTTTTAGTACGCGTACCGTAAGCTTACGGTAAGCGTACGGTTTACGCAATGTCCGTAATTTATCTACGCTGTTTGCGTATAGTTACGCAATTTGCGTAGCCGCGCGTCCTCCGCGTGGGACGCGTACGCGTGTACGCTACACGCGCACGTTACGCGGAAGTGTCGGGGAGTGACTGTTAAGCGCATGCGCGCAAGCGCGTGTCTTTTTTACGCGCATGCGTACTTTTGCCGTAAGCGCACCGTAAGCGTACCGTAAGCGTACGGTAGGTCATGTGATCATGAAACACAACTTTTGATTGGTTGAAACTACTTTCAGTTCTAGAACTCTCCTACACCACACCCATTCCCCTCAATTCTGCTTGTGATCCCTTAGGAGAAGGAGCTGGGTTGTCTTTGTGATACGATGGCAGAACAGCAGAGCTCTTCTGAGAGTGAGGCTAGCAGCACTACCTTGAGGCAGAGAGCGAGGAAACAAAAGACCTCTTACGTATGGGATTATTTTACTTTTCCAGAAGGCCAGCAAAAGGTAAATGCACCCTTAGTGACTTGCAAGAGGTAATCCTGACAGGAAGTATTCCTTTGGGAATCACACCATGATGAGACACCTTAAGGATGTACACAGAAGGACACATGCTCGACTTACTGAAGGTAACCCTTCAGTAAATCAACCAAGCACATCCACAGCAGCTCAGCCTGGACCATCATCTGCAGAGCCGAGTCCTTCTTCTGCAGGTCAGGTGAGCCCTTCATCTGTGGGGGGAGCATCTCCTTTTTCTGGCCCTCTGGAAATTAACCCTCGGTTTGCGAGGGTTGAAGTACGGTGCGCCCATTGTCACGATCTAATTACTTATAGGGAGACCAGTGTTTCCCTAGTGAACAGTAAAATAGATCAGCACACTTGTCGTACCGTCTAATATTCCCAATCTTTCTTTCCTCTGTCCCTGCATGAACACAATGGCTCTTTTAAGAGCCAACCTTACCTTTCATCTATTTTTTATATATTTTTTAAAAAACTTTTTTTATTTTTTTTTACCGTACGCGTAATTTTTTTTTTTTTAAAAACACTAAAAATCAATTATCACATTACAAGGTCCTTGAGAGACTACAATTAAAAACTGCAAATGTGATTGTAGAGAAGTGGAAAAAAGGGACCATGACATTATTGACTTACCATAGCCACTCAAAAAAAGATTTATTCATTTAATTTATTTTTAATTGCTTTTTAAATGGTTATAGTTTTCGAAAATTTTCTATCTCAATCTGAAAAAAAAGAAAAAAGTATTAATATTTAATAAAACATTTAATAATACAGTACACATATTTACATATTTTTCAAAAAATATTTTTGCCTTTTTTTTGCTGTTTTCAGAAAATATTGCATTTCACTATAAATTGTGAAAGCAATTGCATTCATCATTTAACAGCAGGCAAAAAAAAAATTAACAATCTCAAAGATTGTTTTTAAAAAAGCCCAGAATCTCTTTTTTCATAAACATAACTTTAAAGAAATGCATAATATTCTAAAAAAATATCATCTAATATTTATACTTATTTCTTTAAAATACCGTCTGATATTTTTGTTTCAGAAGTATAATCACAATAATATATGTCAAATAACTCCACAATACATCTGGTTCCATTTCCTTTAGGCCAAATAGTAATTTTAAAATTCTTTTTTTGTTTAATTTCCAATGGTAATCCAATAAAAAACAAAAGTTCAAATTGTACAGATGTCACCGTTTCTCTGTAACATTTTGGTTTCCGAAAGATTAATTAATAATTAAATAAGTCCACAATAGAATTGTTTACTTTTCCGCATGGCCAAATAGTAATTTTAAAAATCTTTTTTGAAAAAATTTCCAATGGCAATCCAATAACATTCCAAAATTTAAATTGTGCAGATGTTACCGATTTTTTCTAAATTTTTGGTTTTCCAAAATTTCCTTAAAAAATGGAAAAATTCCACATTACAATTGGTTACCTTTCCATTAGGCCAAATGATAATTTGTTAAATCTTTTTATTTGTAAATTCCAAATGGTAATCCAATAAAATGGTAAAATTGTTTTCTCCAGATGTTGTCAAATCTCTCTAAAATTTAGGTTTCAGGAAGATTAGATAGGAATTTGCTAAATCAAAAGGCAAACGTTGCTTAAAAATCAATTGGGAATCATTACACAGTGTCCAGCCTTTTTCACATTTAAGATAAACTGTGTAATGACCAGAAGTTACAGTAGGTCCATCATGGAAAATTATTGCAACTGTTACAAAAGTTTTTCCTGAAATTGATAATTGCTGTCCTGTAAACTTCTTTATTAAAGTATCCAATTTTGAACCATCAGCTCTACATCGTTGCATCATTAAAATTACATACTGTCTGTATTCCTTTAAAATTAATGTTGAAAACATGTCAGATTTACACTCACTGCATTGCATGCTATGATTAGCATCTTTAACTAATTTAGCAAAAGTGACTGTCTTACTCTCTGGCAATGTTAAATAAATAAACCTTTCAGAATCAACATTAGAGCCACATATATTATAACAGTTTTCACAACTATGTTCCCATTTATAAGAGAGACCAAACATATTTTGTATTTGTACCCCTTCCTCTTCCAGTACCTGAAGAAAATACATCAAGAATTCCTGTGCATCTTGCTTTACATTTTGAGAAAACTGTGTTCGTCCTGAACATACATCTAAAAGTTTTCTAATTTCAGTAGCACTTTCTATTTGAGTTTTATCATTACTCAGCTTTTCAAAAAGGAGACTCAGCACAGTACAGAATCTTTTTCCCTGATTTACTATTATCTGCTCTTGCAAACTTTCCAGATAAAATGCAACATTCAGCACTACATTAGCGTAGCAGTTGACACCAGAGCTATTTTCCAAATGACATCCTACAACCTGTTCTTCATTTTCCTTATTCTTTTTGCTTGCAATTACATCACTCCTCTTTTTTTTCCTCCTCTCTACATCTTCATTACAGATATTCTCATGTCTCCTTTTACGAGAAACTACACGTTTCTCCAACACAGGATACTGACCTAAATGAGGAGCATAGCTTCTTCTTAATACATTATACTCCTTTACACAGTTTGTATCAGCACTAACTTTTGAATCATCAAAGTCTATCATGAATAAACCTGATAATGTTTTCACTCGTGACAAAGCAACATATGCCATACCTTCTTTGAACACAGTTGAACCAATGTTCACAAATGCACAATCTACAGTCAATCCTTGAGACTTGTGAATAGTTACAGCATATGCTAGAGAAAACGGAAACTGCTTCCTACGTACATATAAGTCTTTCACAAGCATGAAACGAACTGTACAACGACAAATATCTTTAACTTCTTCTATCTGATCAAATTTTATTTTTAAACATTCAATTCCATCTTTTTTCTGATAATTAATAAAACCCACAACTCTTCCCATAGCTCCATTAACTAAACCTTTTTCAACATCCAAATTTCTCCTTAAAAATACTCTACAGTTCATGCAAACATATAGATTTTTTTCTAATCCAGATGTTTTGGAAATCTTCTTCTCTAGTGAATCCAATTTATTTTTCAGTGTGCCTGTTAATGTGACAGTAATTCTTCCATCCTCAATTTTGTCCACTGCTTCCAATTTCCTGATATCTTCCTTTTCCAATTTCAAAAGCTCCTCATTGAATATTGAGCACTCACGTAGAGTTGGCATTAAGCAGATGACACTTTTGTTTTCTGCAATGTTCTTCTATATCTTCTCTGCAACTATTTCTTCCTTTGGAAATAAATTATGTAGCAGCCGAGTCTGTAATGCTTTTTTGCCAGCTTCTGTGAGTAGTCCAATCCTGATATCTTTCAGAATACTTCCATATTCTTCATCGTTTGCTTGCCTCATATTAGTTGTAAGTTCCTTGTACTTAAAGAAGGACCAAATATTTGCATTACCGATGCTTCCCAATGACTTCTTCGTGTCTTCATGTGTCACAGTATTAAACACTGGTTGTCCTTTAACTGGAGTAAGTTGCAAAAGATCTCCAAAAACTATGACGTGTTTTCCTCCAAATAACACGTCATAGTCTGACTTCAGAATTTGCTGCATTCTTAAATGCACAAAGGCAAGCATTAAGTTCGATACCATGCTCACCTCATCAATAATGAGAACTTGCATCTTCTTCAATACTCTTGAAACTTCCAAGCATGCTTCTCCAGTTAGCTTGTTGTATTGTATTTTGTTCTCATGCTCCACTGGTAACATTAGCAAACGATGTAAAGTGATTCCTTTTATGTTATATGCTGCTAACCCAGTTGGAGCAGTAACCACACAAGACAAAGTAGAATCCGTTTTTTGCTGTAGGTAGCTTCTGATGACTTTTATAAGGAAACTTTTTCCAGTTCCAGCTTGTCCGCTTACATACATCCTGATTGGATGAAATGATGTGCATGAGCACTCTTTTTTTTCATGTAGAAATCCGTGATCAATTTTGTTTCTGATCTCTTCATAAATTTGTTGCTGCTCTTGATTCAGTTGTCTTTCCAAATTTTGTAAGTCTATAAATTCTTCTTGAGCTTGATTCATAGCTGTTTCCACTTCATTCATGGCTATTGATGCTTCATTTTCAACGATTGGTTGTCCTAGGGGATCTTGACTGAGTGTTCCTGAACTTTGGCTGTCCTGAGAACTGTCTCAAGCTATTTCTGCTGCAATTGTAGTTTCCTGTTCAATTTCTTCATTTAACATTTGCAGATAAGTTGTGAATGTTCTGCATTGTATGCTGTCTTTGCAAGCATTAAATGAATCTTCATAGCTTTGAAATTCTCCCAGTAGTTCATCCTCTGTACGCCATGGTTTAAACAGCTGTAAAAGAGCCAAGTAGTAAAATTCCTTTTTGTCAGTAGTGTCGCAACTCAGCTTCCGGTGATTTATCAAACTTCCTTTTGTTTGCTTCACCAAACATCCTTCCTCACCAATAACTTTATATTTTCCATTGTTGATGTCTTCTGCGGCTTTCCGTGAATAAATGTAGTTCTGCAGCACTTCATAGAGACACATGTTCTCCAGATGATGACTTCTCTTTGGGTAATATGTATCCAACATGTTTGATTTCAAAATATCTGTACTTTCTGGGTCATTCTCGGCCAAATATTCAATTTCTCCAACAGATTTCAGTACCCGATTTCTCATTGCTGCAAGGCCTAAACTTGCCCAAATTATTCTTCTTGATTTTGAGTAGAGACTTGCAGAAGATAACCTATCTGAACATTCGTAGGATCCAATTTCTCGATGCGATAACATCTTCAAACTGATACTGTACAGCTTCTTACTGACAGTTTTCTCGTGAGAAATCTCTTCCCACATTTCCTTCAATTCTGTTTTTTCTGATTTCGTAATGTAAGACGTTACATATCGAGCAACAGCAATGGAATTGTCAGCTACATACTGTATATCCATGTTAGCGTTCCACATGGATAAAATCACTGGGTTGTAGTCATTTATATTTTTTGATTCTTCTTTTCTTTTAAGGTTGTAGGTATTCTTAGGTGATTTTCTTGTGATAGTATGTCTCACAGCTGACATAAAACTGTTAACTCTTCCTTTTGAAAGAACAGGTCTAGGAAATCCAAATCGACATTTAGTGTAGTATTTATCTTTGCTCTTGTATTTCCGTCGACAGTATTTTCCACACCGATGACTTTGGAAACGTAAAACTTGCTCCTTTAACTTTTTCTCTTCTGTGCTTTTTGGTATAGCACATGTTGCATATTCTTCAATGTAAGATAACACTGCTTCATCAGTATCTGTTCCAAACTTTGGGGCATCCTTGATCCACAACAGCATATGAATATGAGGAGCACCTCTTGCCTGGTACTCTTTTCTCCAAAAGAAATCCACTACTTCTCCTAGAGGTGGATTTTTTTTATTGCAGATGAAGGACATCATAGCCTCAAATCTATGATTGAAATATCTGCAAACATTAACCGGATCCAATGAGCACAGTTCTCCTGCTGTTTTGTATTCGATGTTTTTAATGTTTGAATTTGCCTCTCGTAGAAAATCCAGTAAATCATCCCAAGCGTACTCAGCACAGCTTAGGGTAAGGAACCATGTTGGTGTTCCTAAATTCCTTAACATGCATTTTAATTCACCATGGCGTCGGTACCAATATTCATTTGTCCCACGCTGACAAGCCATCAGATTGATCAGTTGTGTTTCCAAATGATCATCTCGGTGCTGCACTTTCTCCATAAAATCCTTAGCAGACACATTTTGTAAATGTACTCCACTTTTTAAAATGTGATTTACTGCATAAGACAGTGCAGACAAGTCGCTTTCAAATAAAAGATGGAACAAATAAGGAATACTTTGTCGAAATCTGGGATCTTCAGCATATAGTCTGGTAGTCTGATACTCAGAAGCTAGAATCTGTTCCGGACGTTCATCGTATCGTCCTCCTTTTCCTTTAGGAAACAGCTGGGGAAAACATCGAGCTTCCAAGCTCTCCTCCCATACACTCACGGGAGTTCCTTTTGCTTTCTTCATCTGAAATAGATCAATATTGTCTCCCATAACTTCTTTTGAATGAAGAGGATGTATGCTAAAATGTTCATAAATTTCTTCTTCCTTTGACTTGTCCACTTTTTCAATTTGTCCAGTTGGTGTTTCTGTGTCTTCTTGTAAATCTTCTTCTTCTTCTTCTATATAAATTGATTCATACCATTTGTTATTCCTTTTCAAATACAAATTTGCTCTTTGTACTTTCCGTACATCTACCAGCTCCTGCCAAATCTTCTTATTCTTTGTAGGTACACCATTAACCAGAATAATTAATGGTTCAGTTTCCAAAGTATCCGCATCAATAGTTTCCATATTTTTTTTCAAATCCAAGGGCAAATACACCACTCTACCTTTTAAACCTCTCAGTAAATCTGAAGGAGGTAATTTACCAGCTTTGGGCTCCATACGTACTATGGTCTGGAACGGATGAACACATTGAATGAGTATAGACTCATATGTATTTAATTCAGAAAGTTCAGCAGGAATAGCATCCAATTCTAAATTATTATGTACAGCTCTGGTCGGCATTCTATTTTCCTCTAATTTGTTGTAACAGTATTTACAAATACGCTGAACTTCACCCAATTCAAAACAATTTTCAAGAAATATATAGGTGGCAAAATCCTTCCACTTATAATTATCTTCATTTTCACTCTTTCTGTAGAGATCAACATACCTGGTTTGTTTTCTATAATGAGTTCTGCGGCAACAAATACAAGTTATATTTGGTCTTTCATTAGAGATTATTGCAAATTTTGTTATGTGATCATTAAATGTCTTACTTACCGAGGGTTCTACATTTTCTTCCACTTCTTCCTCATTTACTGTGTCCTTCTCTGCACTGTTTTGTTCAGGACCAAAGTAACAAAACTGAATTTCATCAACAACCTTCTCTACATCTGATACCGTTCCACGGAACAGAGCCCTATTCAATTCATCTAACTTTATTGCTGGACTTTTAGCAAAATACAACCGTCTCACAAACTTTCTCATTTCAGTATGATGAACAGCCAGCATCCTAAAATGATGGAAAACACTATTACACACTTTTCTAGATAGACAAGCCAGAGAATGACCCTGCAAACCAGTATTCTCTCTCACTCTGCATGGATCTAGACTTTGAAGCACCTTAATCTTCTGTTTCACACTTTTTTTGCTATATTCTCTTAGAAACTCACGAAATTTATCAATAGATTCCTGACGCACAGTGCAAATACTACTACAATTCCAAGTGTACACTGGGGCTTTAGGACGTCTCCCCATAGCCTCATCAGCCATCACTTGTACCTCATCTCTTGGAACCATTATCTCCTTCTCCATTATGCAACCATTTTTCACTTCATAAGCACGACCTCTGGTGTCAACTGCATGCAGCAAACTATTACTTTGAAAATAGCTCTCTTCATTAAAAAAAAGGTTCACTACTTGAACTATGCATCCATTTTCCTAAAAACACTTTACAAAAGTTTGTTCTGTTCACTACTCTTTTCCTTTTGCTATGTGATTTCAGTACATTAACCATTTTGTCTAATGTACGCATCCTATTCAAAATTAAAATAAATAGTTTCCTTTTTAATGCTAATGCCTTTGCTGCAATGGCTTCAATTTCTTTTTTTCTCTTATAAAACTTTGCCTTTTGCTTATATTTCTTCACATCCTTTATCAAATTGGACATAACTCTCCTCTGAAACATTTTTCTACGTATCTCTTTAAACGCTGTTTTTCTGTTTAAGTTTATCTTTTGAGTTGCAGAAGGTATATTTGCATTAACTAAATTCTCAATTTTTTCCTGTCCTTTTCGATTCAAATCATTCTTTCCAGTACAGACATTTTGTACATTTTTCCTTTTTTTGAATATGTTCCTTAGAAAATCTTTTTTTTGCTTACCAGAAGATTTTTTCTTCTTCCCAACATGAGCATCTTCAACTAACTTAGGTCCTCCAGTTGTCTTCAAATATAGGTTTTTTTTCTGCTCTTTTTTTGCTCTGGATTTGGTAGGCATCTTAAATTTTGTTCACTGCTCTTCAGCAATACCTGAAAAAAACTAAAAAAAAATTCCTTTATTTTATTTAAATATATTACTACATTTGTTTTCACATTAGTCACAAAACGAAATTTCTTTGCCAATTTGAAAGCACACTTACTGCTCTTTTTTTTGGCAAGTGATAAACACTTTTACAGACTGACACATTATGAATCCACTTTTCAGATTTTTTACAAAGCACATGTCCAAACTGCTTTTTCAGACCAGCATCATTTCTAACCTGGGTGTCTGCCTACACTCCAGCAAGGGCAACCAGCCTTAGTGATGCTGAATGTATTTGCATTACTGACTGAAACCTCAAACCCCACTCGCTTGTGAATACTGTGCATGATTCCACATGGTAAGCAGCTACCTGTGTGCTAAGAGTCTGCTTCTGCACCAAAAAATGGCTCCCCCTTTCCATCTAATGCAACTGTGAAATCTCCAGAGCAATACGCAATAAATCTCTGCCTGTAATTCCTATTTGCACACAGAGTCATGTTTTCACATTAGTCACAAAACGAAATTTCTTTGCCAATTTGAAAGCACACTACCTGCTCTTTTTTTTGGCAAGTGATAAACACTTTTACAGACTGACACATTATGAATCCACTTTTCAGATTTTTTACAGAGCACATGTCCAAACTGCTTTTTCAGACCAGCATCATTTGTAACCTGGGTGTCTGCCTACACTCCAGCAAGGGCAACCAGCCTTAGTGATGCTGAATGTATTTGCATTACTGACTGAAACCTCAAACCCCACTCGCTTGTGAATACTGTGCATGATTCCACATGGTAAGCAGCTACCTGTGTGCTAAGAGTCTGCTTCTGCACCAAAAAATGTCTCCTCCTTTCCATCTAATGCAACTGTGAAATCACCAGAGCAATACGCAATAAATCTCTGCCTGTAATTCCTATTTGCACACAGAGTCATGTTTTCACATTAGTCACAAAACGAAATTTCTTTGCCAATTTGAAAGCACACTTACTGCTCTTTTTTTTGGCAAGTGATAAACACTTTTACAGACTGACACATTATGAATCCACTTTTCAGATTTTTTACAAAGCACATGTCCAAACTGCTTTTTCAGACCAGCATCATTTGTAACCTGGGTGTCTGCCTACACTCCAGCAAGGGCAACCAGCCTTAGTGATGCTGAATGTATTTGCATTACTGACTGAAACCTCAAACCCCACTCGCTTGTGAATACTGTGCATGATTTCACATGGTAAGCAGCTACCTGTGTGCTAAGAGTCTGCATCTGCACCAAAAAATGTCTCCCCCTTTCCATCTAATGCAACTGTGAAATCACCAGAGCAATACGCAATAAATCTCTGCCTGTAATTCCTATTTGCACACAGAGTCATGTTTTCACATTAGTCACAAAACGAAATTTCTTTGCCAATTTGAAAGCACACTTACTGCTCTTTTTTTTGGTAAGTGATAAACACTTTTACAGACTGACACATTATGAATCCACTTTTCAGATTTTTTACAAAGCACATGTCCAAACTGCTTTTTCAGACCAGCATCATTTGTAACCTGGGTGTCTGCCTACACTCCAGCAAGGGCAACCAGCCTTAGTGATGCTGAATGTATTTGCATTACTGACTGAAACCTCAAACCCCACTCGCTTGTGAATACTGTGCATGATTCCACATGGTAAGCAGCTATCTGTGTGCTAAGAGTCTGCATCTGCACCAAAAAATGTCTCCCCCTTTCCATCTAATGCAACTGTGGAATCACGAGAGCAATACGCAATAAATCTATGCCTGTAATTCCTATTTGCACACAGAGTCATGTTTTCACATTAGTCACAAAACGAAATTTCTTTGCCAATTTGAAAGCACACTTACTGCTCTTTTTTTTGGCAAGTGATAAACACTTTTACAGACTGACACATTATGAATCCACTTTTCAGATTTTTTACAAAGCACATGTCCAAACTGCTTTTTCAGACCAGCATCATTTGTAACCTGGGTGTCTGCCTACACTCCAGCAAGGGCAACCAGCCTTAGTGATGCTGAATGTATTTGCATTACTGACTGAAACCTCAAACCCCACTCGCTTGTGAATACTGTGCATGATTCCACATGGTAAGCAGCTACCTGTGTGCTAAGAGTCTGCTTCTGCACCAAAAAATGTCTCCCCCTTTCCATCTAATGCAACTGTGAAATCACCAGAGCAATACGCAATAAATCTCTGCCTGTAATTCCTTTTTGCACACAGAGTCATGTTTTCACATTAGTCATAAAACGAAATTTCTTTGCCAATTTGAAAGCACACTTACTGCTTTTTTTTTGGCAAGTGATAAACACTTTTACAGACTGACACATTATGAATCCACTTTTCAGATTTTTTACAAAGCACATGTCCAAACTGCTTTTTCAGACCAGCATCATTTGTAACCTGGGTGTCTGCCTACACTCCAGCAAGGGCAACCAGCCTTAGTGATGCTGAATGTATTTGCATTACTGACTGAAACCTCAAACCCCACTCGCTTGTGAATACTGTGCATTATTCCACATGGTAAGCAGCTACCTGTGTGCTAAGAGTCTGCATCTGCACCAAAAAATGTCTCCCCCTTTCCATCTAATGCAACTGTGAAATCACCAGAGAAATACGCAATAAATCTCTGCCTGTAATTCCTATTTGCACACAGAGTCATGTTTTCACATTAGTCACAAAACGAAATTTCTTTGCCAATTTGAAAGCACACTTACTGCTCTTTTTTTTGGCAAGTGATAAACACTTTTACAGACTGACACATTATGAATCCACTTTTCAGATTTTTTACAAAGCACATGTCCAAACTGCTTTTTCAGACCAGCATCATTTGTAACCTGGGTGTCTGCCTACACTCCAGCAAGGGCAACCAGCCTTAGTGATGCTGAATGTATTTGCATTACTGACTGAAACCTCAAACCCCACTCGCTTGTGAATACTGTGTATGATTCCACATGGTAAGCAGCTACCTGTGTGCTAAGAGTCTGCTTCTGCACCAAAAAATGTCTCCCCCTTTCCATCTAATGCAACTGTGAAATCACCAGAGCAATACGCAATAAATCTCTGCCTGTAATTCCTTTTTGCACACAGAGTCATGTTTTCACATTAGTCACAAAACGAAATTTCTTTGCCAATTTGAAAGCACACTTACTGCTCTTTTTTTTGGCAAGTGATAAACACTTTTACAGACTGACACATTATGAATCCACTTTTCAGATTTTTTACAAAGCACATGTCGAAACTGCTTTTTCAGACCAGCATCATTTGTAACCTGGGTGTCTGCCTACACTCCAGCAAGGGCAACCAGCCTTAGTGATGCTGAATGTATTTGCATTACTGACTGAAACCTCAAACCCCACTCGCTTGTGAATACTGTGCATGATTCCACATGGTAAGCAGCTACCTGTGTGCTAAGAGTCTGCTTCTGCACCAAAAAATGTCTCCTCCTTTCCATCTAATGCAACTGTGAAATCACCAGAGCAATACGCAATAAATCTCTGCCTGTAATTCCTATTTGCACACAGAGTCATGTTTTCACATTAGTCACAAAACGAAATTTCTTTGCCAATTTGAAAGCACACTTACTGCTCTTTTTTTTGGCAAGTGATAAACACTTTTACAGACTGACACATTATGAATCCACTTTTCAGATTTTTTACAAAGCACATGTCCAAACTGCTTTTTCAGACCAGCATCATTTGTAACCTGGGTGTCTGCCTACACTCCAGCAAGGGCAACCAGCCTTAGTGATGCTGAATGTATTTGCATTACTGACTGAAACCTCAAACCCCACTCGCTTGTGAATACTGTGCATGATTCCACATGGTAAGCAGCTACCTGTGTGCTAAGAGTCTGCTTCTGCACCAAAAAATGTCTCCTCCTTTCCATCTAATGCAACTGTGAAATCACCAGAGCAATACGCAATAAATCTCTGCCTGTAATTCCTATTTGCACACAGAGTCATGTTTTCACATTAGTCACAAAACGAAATTTCTTTGCCAATTTGAAAGCACACTTACTGCTCTTTTTTTTGGCAAGTGATAAACACTTTTACAGACTGACACATTATGAATCCACTTTTCAGATTTTTTACAAAGCACATGTCCAAACTGCTTTTTCAGACCAGCATCATTTGTAACCTGGGTGTCTGCCTACACTCCAGCAAGGGCAACCAGCCTTAGTGATGCTGAATGTATTTGCATTACTGACTGAAACCTCAAACCCCACTCGCTTGTGAATACTGTGCATGATTTCACATGGTAAGCAGCTACCTGTGTGCTAAGAGTCTGCATCTGCACCAAAAAATGTCTCCCCCTTTCCATCTAATGCAACTGTGAAATCACCAGAGCAATACGCAATAAATCTCTGCCTGTAATTCCTATTTGCACACAGAGTCATGTTTTCACATTAGTCACAAAACGAAATTTCTTTGCCAATTTGAAAGCACACTTACTGCTCTTTTTTTTGGTAAGTGATAAACACTTTTACAGACTGACACATTATGAATCCACTTTTCAGATTTTTTACAAAGCACATGTCCAAACTGCTTTTTCAGACCAGCATCATTTGTAACCTGGGTGTCTGCCTACACTCCAGCAAGGGCAACCAGCCTTAGTGATGCTGAATGTATTTGCATTACTGACTGAAACCTCAAACCCCACTCGCTTGTGAATGCTGTGCATGATTCCACATGGTAAGCAGCTATCTGTGTGCTAAGAGTCTGCATCTGCACCAAAAAATGTCTCCCCCTTTCCATCTAATGCAACTGTGGAATCACGAGAGCAATACGCAATAAATCTATGCCTGTAATTCCTATTTGCACACAGAGTCATGTTTTCACATTAGTCACAAAACGAAATTTCTTTGCCAATTTGAAAGCACACTTACTGCTCTTTTTTTTGGCAAGTGATAAACACTTTTACAGACTGACACATTATGAATCCACTTTTCAGATTTTTTACAAAGCACATGTCCAAACTGCTTTTTCAGACCAGCATCATTTGTAACCTGGGTGTCTGCCTACACTCCAGCAAGGGCAACCAGCCTTAGTGATGCTGAATGTATTTGCATTACTGACTGAAACCTCAAACCCCACTCGCTTGTGAATACTGTGCATGATTCCACATGGTAAGCAGCTACCTGTGTGCTAAGAGTCTGCTTCTGCACCAAAAAATGTCTCCCCCTTTCCATCTAATGCAACTGTGAAATCACCAGAGCAATACGCAATAAATCTCTGCCTGTAATTCCTTTTTGCACACAGAGTCATGTTTTCACATTAGTCACAAAACGAAATTTCTTTGCCAATTTGAAAGCACACTTACTGCTTTTTTTTTGGCAAGTGATAAACACTTTTACAGACTGACACATTATGAATCCACTTTTCAGATTTTTTACAAAGCACATGTCCAAACTGCTTTTTCAGACCAGCATCATTTGTAACCTGGGTGTCTGCCTACACTCCAGCAAGGGCAACCAGCCTTAGTGATGCTGAATGTATTTGCATTACTGACTGAAACCTCAAACCCCACTCGCTTGTGAATACTGTGCATTATTCCACATGGTAAGCAGCTACCTGTGTGCTAAGAGTCTGCATCTGCACCAAAAAATGTCTCCCCCTTTCCATCTAATGCAACTGTGAAATCACCAGAGAAATACGCAATAAATCTCTGCCTGTAATTCCTATTTGCACACAGAGTCATGTTTTCACATTAGTCACAAAACGAAATTTCTTTGCCAATTTGAAAGCACACTTACTGCTCTTTTTTTTGGCAAGTGATAAACACTTTTACAGACTGACACATTATGAATCCACTTTTCAGATTTTTTACAAAGCACATGTCCAAACTGCTTTTTCAGACCAGCATCATTTGTAACCTGGGTGTCTGCCTACACTCCAGCAAGGGCAACCAGCCTTAGTGATGCTGAATGTATTTGCATTACTGACTGAAACCTCAAACCCCACTCGCTTGTGAATACTGTGTATGATTCCACATGGTAAGCAGCTACCTGTGTGCTAAGAGTCTGCTTCTGCACCAAAAAATGTCTCCCCCTTTCCATCTAATGCAACTGTGAAATCACCAGAGCAATACGCAATAAATCTCTGCCTGTAATTCCTTTTTGCACACAGAGTCATGTTTTCACATTAGTCACAAAACGAAATTTCTTTGCCAATTTGAAAGCACACTTACTGCTCTTTTTTTTGGCAAGTGATAAACAGTTTTACAGACTGACACATTATGAATCCACTTTTCAGATTTTTTACAAAGCACATGTCCAAACTGCTTTTTCAGACCAGCATCATTTGTAACCTGGGTGTCTGCCTACACTCCAGCAAGGGCAACCAGCCTTAGTGATGCTGAATGTATTTGCATTACTGACTGAAACCTCAAACCCCACTCGCTTGTGAATACTGTGCATGATTCCACATGGTAAGCAGCTACCTGTGTGCTAAGAGTCTGCTTCTGCACCAAAAAATGTCTCCCCCTTTCCATCTAATGCAACTGTGAAATCACCAGAGAAATACGCAATAAATCTCTGCCTGTAATTCCTATTTGCACACAGAGTCATGTTTTCACATTAGTCACAAAACGAAATTTCTTTGCCAATTTGAAAGCACACTTACTGCTCTTTTTTTTGGCAAGTGATAAACACTTTTACAGACTGACACATTATGAATCCACTTTTCAGATTTTTTACAAAGCACATGTCCAAACTGCTTTTTCAGACCAGCATCATTTGTAACCTGAGTGTCTGCCTACACTCCAGCAAGGGCAACCAGCCTTAGTGATGCTGAATGTATTTGCATTACTGAGTCCAACCTCAAACCCTTAAACTATTCTTTTATTATACCAGTACACCTTAATTTATTGTGAAAACATAGTCCATATTATTTTACATGTTCCTCACATTTAAATTTCTCCCAAAACAGAAAATAATAAACACAACTTCAACAAAAAGAATTGCATTTCTATTATTCATTTCTTAATTTACCATATACATCCCCTCTCAGACTCTAAATTCACCTTTAAAATTAGTTAGTTGTGAAAGAAATGTGGCACTCAAACAGCAGATTATCAGAGCCAGGATTTCTGTTCTCTACACCTCTCTCCTCTCAGCAGAACCAGATAATGGCAAACTTTCCCTCTCTTTTTCCACACATATACATGTTAGTTTCAAATCTCAGTGCTTGCCCCTTTTTTTCAAATGTAATCACACATTTCTATTGGTTGAAAACCCAACCCTTTTCCAAAAGTACCCTTCCCCCAACTTGACTTCTGCCTAGTACCCTTCCCCCAACTTGACTTCTGCCTGCTACCATAGCAACAGCTCATGGAACACTGCTGTGTGGAGTCAGGTCAGAAGTTCGCCAAACAATGTTTCAATTCCAAAGAGCAAGAGTGCTTGACTTTTCAAACCTAACAGCAAATCCATAGTACTGTTCTTTGGTAACACATTTTTCTGTACCAATACAAAACATGCTTCTATTAATTTACACATACAGCCTAGTTTTTATTCTAGAATGGTATGAAACAGCCAATCAGTTCTTTTTTTTTTGAAAAAATATGTATGCCTCCATTTCCAAACTGTCTTTCTTTTCATATTGCCATTCTACTGAAAGACACCTCCTGAGTGCATCCAGTTCTCCTTTGAAGATGTTCACAGTGTGGATTGTAGGGCACAGCTATGTCTTCTGGAGTGAAAAGTATGCAGAGAAAACAGATATGGTGAGAGACCTTGCTTTGCCAAATGTAGACATTAAATGGATTGGTCAGAGAGGGTTAAAGTGGCACCAATTGATGCCATTGGTGAAATCCTTCATGCACATCCAACACCCTGACCTCATAATAGTGCACTGTGGTGGCAATGACCTAGGCACTTTGACTGGGGTAGGTCTGGAAATGCTTATGAAGGAGACCTTTGCACAACTGTTTTCACTTTTCCCTAAAACTGCCTTTGTGTTTTCTAACATATGCCAAAGGCAAAAATGGAACTGGTCCAATCATTTCTGTCCGCAGATTGACAAAGCAAGAAAGCACGTCAACAAATCTGTTTCTGCTTTCCTCCGTGACTATGGTATGGGTTCCATTTACCACAACAACTTGCGTTATGACATGCAAGACATTTATAGAGGAGATGGTGTACACTTCAATGATGAAGGGAACAGAGTCTTCCTCTTGAACCTTAGACTCTGCATCGGTACTTACTTGTAGGTACCACTAAAAAATCACTTAATAAACACAACGGCTCTTTTTAGAGCCCCCTAATATCTAAACACTTAAATCTGATTTTCATTTCTTTTTTTATTTTTTTTTTCTACCGTACGCTTACCGTACGCGTACCCCGTGATTTTTTTTAAAATCAATAAATGTTTTCTTTGTACTTTTCTGTCCTTCTTTGACCCCCTTACAAATGTTAGGGGGTCTGTAACTCTCCTCCTTGCCCCCTTTTCTTGTTATCACTCTTTTTTTTCTGAGTGAAACACACGAAATGGCGGACGCCGCTTCCTGGTTTCGACCGATTCGAATGTTTACTAAGATCTAACAGCCAATCAGAATCGCGCTCGCGCACGCCACCGTACGCGTACGGTAAGCGTACCGTAAGCGCACCGCAAGCTGGCTCAGATATATATATTGATTTAAAGGCTATTTTCTCAGAATCTACTGAACAGATTTACACCAAACCTACAAAAGGCACTTCCTTGACCTGAGGACTACCTCTCTGCCAAATTTCTAGTAATTCTGTTCAGACGTTCGGGCTGTAGCTGTGTCTAAAGGTCCTATGGAAAAATGCATGGGAAAAACGCGTTTTGGGACCCCCCTTTTATCTCAGCCCCCGCTTGACGAATCCCCCCGAGACTTTCAGGGAAGGAGCGGAGCATAGCGCCCCACCTATTTTGAAAAATTCGCGAGGATTCGTCGACCGGCGCCAAAGTTATTCAAAATAGAATGTTGCGGATTTCCTATGGCAACGTGGTCCTAACTATAACTACCTACTGGCGACCGCCAGTAGGTAATATATATATATATACACATATATATATATATATATATATATATATATATATATATATATATATATATATATATATATATATATATTTATATTTATATATATATATATATATATATATATATATATATAATCTACTGGCGGTCGCCAGTAGATAGTTATAGTTAGGACCGTGTTTCCATAGGAAATCCGCAACATTCTATTTGGAATAACTTTGGCGCCGATTGACGAATCCTCGCGAAATTCTCAAAATAGGTGGGGCGCACCGCTCCGCTCCTTCCCTGAAAGTCTCAGGGGGATTCGTCAAGCGGGGACTGAGAAAAAGGGGGGTCCCAAAACGCATTTTCCCCATGCATTTTTCCATAGGACCTTTAGTCCGAGCTACAGCCCGAACGGCTGAACAGAATTACTTGAAATTTGGCAGAAAGGTAGCCCTCAGGTCAGGGATGTGACTTTTGAAGGTCTCGTGTAAATCTGTTCAGTATTTCCTGACAAAATAGCATTTAAATCAATATATATATCTATAGGCGCGCTCCGAGCGCGTACCGTAAGCTTACCGTACGCGCACGCCGTCGTGCGCGAGCGCGATTCTTATTGGTTGTTAGATCTTAGTAAACATTCGAATCGGTCGAAACCAGGAAGTGTCGGCCGCCATTTTGTCTCTCGCACTCTGAGGGGGTGAAAAACAAAGGTGGAGAACGTGAAAAGGGGGCAGGGTGGACAGTTCCTGACCCACTAGCCTTTGTCAGGGGGTCCCAGAAGGACCCTCAAGGGCAAAAATTAATTGTAATTTTTTTTCAAAAAATCGCAGAATGCGCGTAGCGTACGCGCACGGCGTAAACGGAAAAATTCCACGAACTTCGCGTTGCGATTCCGCGACTACACGTACCGTACGCGCACGGCAATTTTTTTTTTTCAAAAAGGAGAGATTAAAAAAAAATAAAAAAAATTGTGAGGTAAGGTTGGCTCTTCAAAGAGCCGTTGTGTTAATACAGGGATAGAGGAAAGAAAGAATGGGAATATTATGAACGTCTACAAACGTGCTGGTCTATCTTATTGTTAATAAGGGAAACACTGGTCTCCCCAAAAACAATAAGACCACAACACGTTGTACACCTCATTGAAACCCTCCGAAATCAAGGGTTAATGTCCAGAGGAGCTGAAGAAGGTGATGCTCCCACCTCAGAGGAAGGGCTCAGCTGAGCTGCCGATGATGTACTCGGCTGAGCTTCTGAGGTTGGGCTCCGGTGACTTACTGAAGAGTTTTCTTCAGTATGTCGAGCAAAGGTACTGGGATGTTGATCCCTAATGTGTCTCATCATAGAGTGATTTCCAAAGGAATACTTCTTCCTTGGATTTCCTCTAGATAAAACACGGTCACAAAGTGTGCAAGTGACCAATGGAGCATTCACCTTTTTCTGCCCCTCTGGAAAAGTAAAATACTCCCACACAAAAGAATCCTTTTGTTTCCTCCTTCTCTGTCTGATGATGGTGCTGCTAGGCTCAGTCTCAGAAGAGGACTGCTGCTCTGCCATTGTATCTCAATGTCAATTCAGCTCCTTCTCCTAGGGGATCTCAAGCAGTAATGAGGGGAATGGGTGTGGTGTTGGAAGTTTCTGGAACTGAAAGTAGTTTAAACCAATGAAAAGTGTTCTTTGTGGATCACATGACCTACCGTGCGCGCTCCGTAAGCTTACGCTACGCGCTCGTAAACAAGTACGCATGCGCAAACGTGACGTAAACATGTGCTTACGGAGCGCTTACGGAGCGCGTACGTAGGACGCACTCGCGCATGCGCAGTACACGCACCCGCGTAACCGCGATGTTGGTTCCGCGCAACGTGCATGCGTGTACGCGTTGCCGGAGAAGTACGCATGCGTACGTACGTCACGTAGGTATCACGTAAGCGCACCGTACTTATGACGTACGGAGCGCGTAGCGTCAGCTTACCGTACGGGCACGGCAAAAAATCCATAAAAAAAAAAAAAAGTTTCAAGGGTTGTAGAAGATAATAACTGTGATGTACAACTATATGTAAACATTAATTTTAAAAAAATTAACCATTCCATAATGCAGGATATAGTACATATATTATTTTATACATAGGTTGGATATTATTTTTTAACAAAAATCTCAAAAAAAATGTGCATTTAAAAAACCTTTGAAATTCACTGAAAAAACCATAGGTTTCACACACGTTATAGTTAGGAATTAGCATTTAAAAAACCTTGCAAATTCACTAAAAAAACATAGGTTTCACACATGTTATAGTTAGCAGGACATTTCACTCGTGAAAAACCAATGAAATTCCCTTGTTATAGTTAGTGCAGGCAACTATAACTCACGCGACCGCAATCCTCTGCTGATGACGTCAGATATTACATCACTGATGACATATGTGTTTTTCTGGAAAAGAAATATTTGTAATATATGTATAGCTAAAAATTAATGGAAGAAGACATGGGTAAATAAGTGTCTAAATACAGTGATGTAATATCTGACGTCAACAGCAGAGGATTGCGGTCGCGTGAGTTATAGTTGCCTGCACTAACTATAACGGGGGAATTTCATTGGTTTTTCACGAGTGAAATGTCCTGCTAACTATAACATGTGTGAAACCTATGGTTTTTTCAGTGAATTTGCAAGGTTTTTTAAATGCTAATTCCTAACTATAACGTGTGTGAAACCTATGGTTTTTTCAGTGAATATACATATATGTATATATATTACCTACTGGCGGTCGCCCAAACTGCTGAACGGAATTACACAAAATTTGGCAAAAAGGTAACCCTTGGATCAGAGTCGTGGCTTTTGGTTAAATGGTGTAAATTCGTTCAGTAGTTTTTAAATATATATATCTGGGCGGAGCCTAACCACACATCTCATCGTGAGATCTGGTTGCCTGTCAGCACTTCATCCAAGAAGTGTTGGCAGCTATCTTGGGACCAATATACATGACAGCACCTCATTAAAAAGCATTGCAGTTAATAGAAGGTTTTAAGACTTTAGTTACATTATAAATCATTTGTTGATGGTACCATACTCATTTTAGGGATTGTGGTGTGTTCTAAGGTGATTTTACAGTGTGAAAAAGCCTTCTGCTGGGATATCATGAATCATGTTTGAGAGAAAACTATTTTCTCATGCTTTTCCCACAGAGGTTTGGAAGGTGATCTATAAGCTAAACTGAGAACATATTTTCTGTAAATTCACATTATCTTTCTCAGTCATGTGTGAATGAAGTTTGACATTCTCAGTAAAACATGTACATCCAACAAGGGCAGAGATTGTCAGTTGATTCCTTTGTGTTCTACTGCAGCTTCCCAGAGTGTTCTAAAGAACAACTAGAGCGCTAACAGTCCTACTTATGACAAACGTATTGCACACCTGAAGCCATCTTGATTGGAATAAAGTGGTATCTCTTAAAACATTTAATTTAAAAAGGAACAAAATGAGGGAGTTCATTTTGCCATAGAAAGTATGATTAGTGCTGCAGAAAGAAAAATTAGGGCACATTTTGACTTCTCAAATCCTCTTCTATTTCATTAAAACATTCTGACATGCAGACTGAAACATGCACTTTGAATACCAGCAGCAGACTTCCCTGGTGAGCAGTAGCTTTACTACAGTGATCTAATGAGCAACTAGAGTGCGAACATTTAGAATTTATGGCAAATGTGTGACACATCTGAATGCCTTCTTGATGGAACCAAAGTAAAAAACTGAAAGTATTTCCTACTGAGGAGGCTGCAGTAAATGAGGAAATTAGGAAACTTCATAACAAATAAGTCTCCCAAGATGGCCACCAGAGACAAAAGAGCCCAAATATAGCACAAATATCACCCAGATGTAGCCCACATGTAGCCCAATGACAGAATGTCCCAGAGTGTTCTTAAGAACAACTAGAGCACTTACTGTCTTACTTATGGCAAAAGTATGGCACACCTGAAGCCATCTTGATGGGAATAAACTGGTAACACTTAAAACATTTAATTTAAAAAGGAACACAATGAGGGGGTTCATTTTGCCATAGAAATTAAGATTAGTGCTGAAGAAAGAAAAATGAGGGCACATTTTGAGTGACTTCTCAAATCCCCTTCTATTTCATTAAAAAAATTCTGACATGCAGACTGAAACATGCACTTCTAATACCAGCAGCAGACTTCCGTGGTGTGCAGTAGCTTTACTACAGTGATCTAATGAGCAACTAGAGTGCTAACATTGAGAATTTATGGCAAATGTGTGACACATCTGAATGCCTTGTTGATGGAACCAAAGTAAAAAACTGAAAGTATTTCCTACTGAGAAGACTGCAGTAAATGAGGAAATTAGGAAACTTCATAACAAATAAGTCTCCCAAGATGGCCACCAGAGACAAAAAAGCCCAAATGTAGCACAAATATCACCCAGATGTAGCCCAAGTAGAGCCCAATGACAGAATGTGCCAGACTGTTCTTAAGAACAACTAGAGCGCTTACTGTCTTACTTATGACAAACGTATGGCACACCTGAAGCCATCTTGATTGGAATATACTGGTAACACTTAAAACGTTTAATTTAAAAAGGAACACAATGAGGGGGTTCATTTTGCCATAGAAATTTTGATTAGTGCTGAAGAAAGAAAAATTAGGGCACATTTTGAGTGACTTCTCAAATCCTCTTCTATTTCAATAATAAATTCTGACATGCAGACTGAAACATGCACTTCTAATACCAGCAGCAGACGTCCATGGTGAGCAGTAGCTTTACTACAGTGATCTAATGAGCAACTAGAGTGCTAACATTCAGAATTTATGGCAAATGTGTGACATATCTGAATACCTTCTTGATGGAATCAAAGTAAAAAACTGAAAGCATTTCCTACTGAGGAGACTGCAGTAAATGAGGAAATTAGGAAACTTCATAACAAATAAATCTCCCAAGATGGCCACCAGTGACAAAAGAACCCAAGTGTAGCACAAATATCACCCAGATGTAGCCCACATGTAGCCCAATGACAGAAGTGTGCAAAACACTTTTTATTTTTGGTGTTTTTGCAATTTTATATAGAGCAGACTTGTCAGGTATTGGAGTGCTTTACATGAGCATTGGTTACATCTCACAAGAAAGAAATCATTTTGGTTGTAGACATGGGGAGATTAAGTGATTTGACCAGAATCACAGAATGTCGAGCTAAAGCAGAAACTCCAACCTGGTTCCCCAGTTGCTAAAGTCTGCAGCTCTGGAAGTAACACCACATCCTCTCCCCTAAGTCAACATTTAATCAAGTGGTCAACTGGATAAAAAAACAGAAAGATAACAAATAATTTAAAAGTGCTTTGTCGCTATTTGAAATCTCAGAAAATATGTCCTCATTTTAGTTTTTTAGAGCACTAACCATAATTTTGATGCAAATAAGACCCTCTCATATATGGAATTTTTAAAGGAAATGCTCTAGGTATTACAGTTTTGTTACATCAAGATGACATCAGGCGTTCCACACTTTTGTAATAAATATAGAATGTTAGCAATCTAGTTGTATATTAGGATATCGTTGAGAGGCAGAGGCCAGGGGCACAGACTCTGAAAATTGAAGGCAGGTAGGAGGGTGCAGAGGCAACAATTTGACCACACTGGGCAGGCAGGAAGGGCAAAGGCAGCACAACAGACTATGGAGGGCAGTGGAAAGGGGGGCAGGGGCAACAAACCAACAATACAGGACTGGCAAGAGAGGCTGTGGCAATTTAATATACCATTGTGGGCAGAAGGAAGAGGCAGTGGTAGTACAACCATATATGCCAACAGACCCGATTCAGCAAGGAAACGTCCAATGTTTTTAAGCCCAAATGGGCTTTATTTGATCTGTCTCCTGTCTACAATATCCTCTATTTCAATGTAAGTCAAAGGGGAAAATCAATACCCCAGTTTTTTTTCAAAATCTCCCTCTACCAAGTTCAAAATGTTACCAAGTATGGTACATTGGGTCATGGAAGGCAGGAGGAATTGGGGTAGGGACATAGACTCGGATAACAGAGGACAGGAGGGACATAGAGAGGTGCACCAAACTGACCCTACAGCGCAGGCATCAGGGTTTGCAACAGCACAATACACCACACAGAGCATGCGGGACGGGAGTGCAGCACAACAATCCATAGAAAGCAATAGGGAGGGGACAGGACCATGCACATGGACAACAGAGAACAGAGGGGAAAGAGGCAATGGCAGCTAGCTGACCATAATGGACAGACAGGAGAGAAAGCTGCAGCATAACAGACCATAAAGGACAGAAGGGACAGATCAGGGGCATTACAATGGCACAGACAAGCCGGGAGGGAATAGGGGTCTGCACATGGAAACAGAGGGCTGTGTGCAAGGAGGCAGGGCAGGAGCAACAAGATGACCATGGAGGTCAGGCAGGATGGCCACTAGAAGCAAGACACACCATGGAGAGCATGATGGCATACACACAGACCTATGGAGGGAAGGTGGGAGGGGTTTAGGGGCAGCTAGCTAACCACACAGGGAAGGTGGGAGGGGCCGTGGCAGCACAGAAGACCATGAATGGCAAGCGGGATGGTTAGTAGCAGCACACTGGCTATGATGGGCAAGAAGGAGGGTGCAGGGGCATGCACATAGGACCATGGAGGTTAGAAGAGAGAGTGAGGACCTGGGCACAGACAAGAGAGTTCAGGGGAAGGGGCCTCACAATAGACCACATGGGGCAGGCAGGAGGAGCAGTTGCAGCACAACAGACCAGGGAGGGCAGAAGGGTGTGGCAGTAAAATGGACCATGGAGGACAGGAGGAAGGGGATAGGGGCATGGAATGTGGACAGGCAGGGTGGAGGTGGCAGGGACAGGTTACAGTCATCTGACAATGCTAGGCAGGTGGGAGGTGAGGGGCAGCTCAACAGAACACTCAGAGTAGATAGGAGTGATAGGTCCATGGAACATGGTGGGCAAGAATGATGGAGCAGGGGCATGCACAAAGACATCGGAGCGCAGGGGGAAGGAGAATAGGGGCAGCAAGCTAAGCACAGAGGCTAAGCAGGAGGTCAATGATGAGGCATAGAATTGGGCAATGGCGGGCAGGAGGAGTGGACTGGTACATCATGCTAAATGGAGGAAAGTGGCAGCACATCAGACCATGCATGGCAGGAGGGAGTAGGCTAGTCCATGGATTCATACAACAGAGGATAGGGAGGAGGTGGATGGGGCAGCAAGGTAACTGTTCAGAGAAGGCGTGAAGGCCAGTGGCAGAACAACGGCCACACAGGGCTCTAATAAGGGAGCAGGGACATGGACTTGGACAATGGATGGCTAGGAGGAGGGAAGGCAGGAGCAGCAAGCTTGGGTGGGGGCAGCACAATGCCAGGCTCTGCATCCAACCCCCTACCATCCATTGTGATATGCATCTTACTTAACGTTAAAAAGAAAATAGAAATTTGCTGAAAAAAACAAAGATTACAGGGACGGTATAGTTAGACTCAGATTTCACTCATACACAACCAGTGAAATTCAGCAGTTATAGTTACCTGAGCTAACTACAATTTACGCCCCCGCAATGTACTGCTAATGACCTCAGATATTATATCATTCATGACATGGTCAGTTACATCACTCATGACATCACTCATGACATCTCAAATGAGCTTTGAATGGAATGGAACTATAATCACTAGAACTTTATTTAGGGATAGTGTGTGTATATTAACACCCCTTTTTTTCCTTTTCTTTCGTGTAAGAACCATTATAATAGGCAACGTGCCCAGATTAATATGGCCGATAGACTTTTACTTTAAAGTAATGTGTAGTCCATTGTTTATGTTGATGTTTGCAATTCTAAGTATGTTTATTATGAATTAGTCACGTTGACGAACATACAGGTATGGCGGTCACGGGGCAAGATATGCTAAAATGACATTGTGTGCATATTAACACTTGTTTTTTTTTCTTTATTGTATCAATTCCTGAATTTTCACATTGTGACCAGGCCAATATGGCCGCCAGCTTTTTGGATTAAAGTAATGCACTGCTGATGACATCACAAATTACATCACTCATGACATGGTCAGTGACAACACTGATGACATCACTGATGACATCTCAAAAGACATCACTGATGACATCATCTACGTGATCATCTGATGCACCTCCTCACACCCTAAAATACAGACTACCATTCTCGAAACCATAGACACACCAATAATAGTACAGCTACAATATTCTGTGCACTATGCATGCAGACCTCTAATCTGCTACATAGCTTTGATACAGTCTTTTAAATACTCAGTTAGTACCTATGCAGTCTAGGAATCCATCTGTCTGTCCCCATGCACTTCTCCATTCACCCATCCAGCACTATCTACGTATCCTATCACTCCACCAATACCTAAGCAATTATAAATTCAGCACGCACTTTCTTTGCAACACTGCAATTACTGCAGTTATTAGTCATATACTTAAGGAATGGCGTAGCCAAAACACAAGTGCAGGTACAATATTTTGTACACTATGCATGCACACCTCTAACCAGCTACAAACTATTGATACGCTCTTCTAAATACCCAGTTAATACCTGTGCTGTGTAGGAATCCTACTGTCTGTCCCATGCATTTCTCCAATCGCCCATCCAGCACTCTCTACTTATCCTATTACTCCACCAATGCCTAAGCACTTATGAATTCACTATACACTCTGGTTGTAATACTTTAATTATTCTAGTTACTAGTCGTGAACTTATGGAATGGCCTAGCTACTAACACAAGTACATCTATAATATTTTGTGCACTATCCAAGCAGACCTCTAACTAGCTACATACTATTGATACACTCTTCTAAATACCCAGTTAGTACTCATGCAGTGTAGGAATCATCCAGTTTGTCCCATGCACTTCTTTAATCACGTATCTACCACTATCTACTTATCCTATAACTCCACCAATACGTAAGCACTTATAAATTAAGTGTTCACTCTGTTTGCAGCACTGTCATCATTCCAGTTACTAGTGGTATTCTTATAAAATGACCTAGGCACCAACACAAATACACATAAAATATTCTGTGCATAATCCCTACAAATCTCTAAGCAGATACATACTATTGGTCCACTCCATTAAATACTGAAGTACTACCCATGCAGCGTAGGATACCTCCTGTCAATCTCATGCAATTCTTCAATCACCCATCCAGCACTATGTTCTTATTGTATCAGTCTGCCAATACCTAAGCACTTATGGGGCAGATTTACAAGTACCCTGCGCCACCAGTACATCACTTTTTGTAACGTAGTGATGGCGCCAGGCACTCCTTCATATTTACAAGGAGAGGAAAAGCCACCCTGCATGGTTTTTCCTCTCCTTGTAAATACGACCCCTTCATACACAGAACTTTGCTTTGAAGGGGCGTCCCATAGGTGTTGCTGTGGGTGTTCCCACGCAACACCCATAGAACAAGATACATCTCCAAATTTATGAGAAATCATTAATCTGGAGATGTGGGTGGCTGTGTCACCGCATGGCTGCAGTTTGTGCAGCAGTGCAGAGGGAAGCAAAGTTGCAACATATTCATGTACATATGTCATATCCCTGTGCTTCGGAAGTGCCGCAGTGCAACTAAAGAGCTTGCAGTGACACGCTGCAGTACTTCCTCATAAATCTTCACCTATAAATTCACCATACACTACTAATGCATTCTTTCAGTCAATCATACTGTATACATATATTCAACCAAACTTTCACACATTACCTTACAATTATTGTTCTTTCTTTAACCAGATAAGGTAGTTCTGATAAGAACTTTTTTTTTCTTTTGACTTTTTTTAATTTTTTTGAACAATTTTGGTGTTTTTTGGTGTTTTTTCAAAAAATGAATAAAAAAAGAACAAATAAAACAGGAAACATTTGAAATTACTTATCATTCCAAAAACAAAAAAAACAAAAAATTAACAACAATGGTTGCATCCACCGACTGCTCACCGAAGCATATAGGTTTCTTACACTTCACGCAGTGCTGCTCGAGAAAGGCAAATTTTGGCCTAATGTCCATTGCAGGTATTCCTGAGGATGCTTCAGATGTACTTGCCACAGCAGGTGAGGGGATCAAAGCAGCTCGCCTCATTTCCTCCCGAGCAAGATTGAGAGGATGTGTGGTCCGTAGATGCTTGTACATAGAAGCAGTGCCACAAGAGTATTTTTTTTCACTGCCTCTTGACAGGACTCAGTCACAAATTTTGCACGTCACCTTTCTCGCATTTACTTTCTTCTCTCCAGGTGGAAAAGTGAAGAATTTCCACACAACAGATTCCGGCCTCTGTGGACGTGGTGCTTCCTGCAAGAATTCTTCTTCAGAAGATACTTCCTCCTGCTGCTGCTGCTGTCCAGATGCTATTTTGTTTGATATTTTTTTGAAAAACACGAAAAAAACAAGCAAAAAGGGTTCTTGTAGGAAAAGAGATGTCTCTCTATATATGCTCCAACAAGAATGATTAAAATGGGTGGGGTCCTTCAATAGTTGTAGTGGGAAGTGTTATGAACCAATGAAATCATTTTTTTGAGGTCACATGAGATCCCCGCACTCTCCGCTCACGAAGCACGCACCCAAAGCGACTTCACAAAAGTATATTTAAAAATAATATAAGTTTATTATAAGCACAAATATATTATTTTTATGAATATCTTAGATAGTCTCTTGCCCTAATTTGTATATTAAACACACATACATATCATTTTAGAACATAAAAAAATTATGTTAGTTAGTTCAGATAACTATAACTCGTGCGCCCGCAATCCACTGCTCATGACGTCACATATTACATCACTCATGACATGGTCAGTGGCATCACTCATGACATCACTGATGACATCATCCTTGTGATAGAGTGGCGGTCGCGCGAGTTATAGTTATCTGAACTAACTATAACGGGGGAATTTCATTGTTTTTTTACGAGTGAAATCTCCACCTAACTATAACATGTGTGAAACCTATGGTTTTTTCAGTGAATTTGTACGGTTTTTTAAATGCTAATTTATTTATGTATTATTATTTTTTTAATATATTTATTTAACAATAAACTACGTATTAAAATTATTATTTTTTTTCCCCGTGCGCGCACTGTGCGCGCACACCCGCGATTTTAAAAAAAAAACATTTTTTTTTTTTTAGTTTTTTACCGTGCGTGATTTAAAAAAAAAATTAAAAAAAATTCTGCCTTCGGGGTCCTTCAGGGACCCCCTGACGAAGGCTAGGGTGTCAGGAACTCTCTACCCTGCCCCCTTTTCACGTTCGCCACCTTCCTTTTTCACTCTCGCACTGAAAACAAACAAAATGGCGGCCGACACTTCCTGATTTCGACCGATTCGAACGTTGACTAACATGTAACCACCAATCAGAATTACGCCTGCGCACGTTAGGGTGCTCGCACGGTGCGCACACGGTGCGCGCACCCTATGCGCTTATAGATATTGATATGCTTTTAAATGCTATTTTCTCAGGAAATACTGAACACATTTACACCAGACCTGCAAAAGGCACTTCCTTGACCTTCTGGCTACCTCTCTGCCAAATTTCAAGTAATTCTGTTCAGCCGTTCGGGCTGTAGCTGTGTCTAAAGGTCCTATGGAAAAATGCATGGGGAAAACGCGTTTTGGGACCCCCCTTTTTTCTCGGCCCCCGCTTGACGAATCACCCCGAGACTTTCAGGGTAGGAGCTGAACGGAGTGCCCCATTAGTTTTAAACATTTCGCGAGGATTCGTCAACCGGCGCCAAAGTTATTCAAAATAGAATTTGGAGATTTCCTATGGAAACACGGTCCTAACTATAACTATCTACTGGCGACCGCCAGTAGATAATACATACATATATATATATATATGTGTGTGTATATATATATATATATATATATTCACTTAAAAAACCATAGGTTTCACACATGTTATAGCTAGGCGGATATTTCACTCGTAAAAAACCAATGAAATTCCCCCGTTATAGTTAGTTCAGATAACTATAACTCGCGCGACCGCAATCCACTGCTGATGACGTCACATATTACATCACTCATGACATGGTCAGTAGCATCACTCGTGACATCCTCCTTGTGATAGAGTGGTGGCCGCGCGAGTTATAGTTATCTGAACTAACTATAACGGTGGAATTTCATTGTTTTTTTACGAGTGAAATATCCACCTAACTATAACATGTGTGAAACCTATGGTTTTTTAAGTGAATTTACAAGGTTTTTTAAATGCTAATTCCTAACCATAACATGTGTGAAACCTATGGTTTTTTCAGTGAATTTGTACGGTTTTTTAAATGCTAAGTATTATTATTTTTTTTATATATTTATTTTACAATAAACAACGTATTAAAAAAAAATGTTAAATCTTTTTTTTTATTATTTTTTTTTGGGGGGGATTTTCACCGTGCGCGCACGGTGCTCGCACCCCCGCGATTTGAAGAAAAACAAATGTAAATTTTTTTTTCTGCCTTTGGGGTCCTTCAGGGACCCCCTGACAAAGGCCAGGGGTCAGGAACTCTCTACCCTGCCCCCTTTTCACGTTCGCCACCTTCCTTTTTCACTCTCGCCCTGAAAACAAACAAAATGGCGGCCGACACTTCCTGATTTCGACCGATTCGAACGTTGACTAACATGTAACCACCAATCAGAATTAGGCTTGCGCACGTTAGGGTGCTCGCACGGTGCGCGCACAGTGCTCGCACGGTGCGCGCACGGTGCGCAGCTATGGATATGTATGTGCTTTTAACTGCAATTTTCTCAGGAACTACTGAACAGATTGACTTCATATATGCAAAAGGCACATCCCTGAGCTGAGGACTACCTCTCTGCCAAATTTCAAGTAATTCTGTTCAGCCGTTCGGGCTGTACCTTGGACTAAAGGTCCCTATGGAAAATTGCATGGGGAAAACGCGTTTTGGGACCCCCCTTTTTTCTCAGCCCCCGCTTGACGAATGTTGCGGATTTCCTATGGAAACACGGTCCTAACTATAACTATCTACTGGCGACCGCCAGTAGATAATATTTATCACAAATATCAAAGTCAGTTACGTACGCTCTCAGAATAGAAGGCACAACACAAAATCCAGGTCCAAGTTTATTGCACGACGCGTTTCGACTGAAAGCAGTCTTGATCACGTGTCAAGTGTATATCAACACCAGTAGCTGATAAAGTTACAACAGGTACAGGGAATGGAAGAAGGACTGCAGAAATGACTCAGTTCATGGCGGCCATGTTGTAATGTTAAACAAATGTGTTGCTGGACCAAGGATAGATACATAATCTGTACTTAGTGTGTATGATAGGTTTCTCACAATGAGCCAATTCAATACACACCATGATGTAAAAAAAGGTTAATCAGCAAATGTAAAATACAAAATACGTTTTCCACATAACAGCGTACATTCGTATATCAAAAGTATATCGCTACAAATGGAGAGGTAAACGGAATACTGCCTAAGCGCTACTTCAAAGATGGGTCAACAGTAATGTAAATATAAACAAATCGGCAGGTAGATATAAAAACTGCCTAAGAGCTACTGCAAAAATGGGTCATCAAAATTGCAAAAAGGTAGATGCGGTATACGGCTAAGTTAACCCTAGTCCCTCAAAGGGCATAACTAGGTTAAAATAGTGATGTTCATAATCAAGTGGCCTCAAGATAATAATAGTGTGGGGCACAAGTGCCATCTGTCACTTGCAGATCATGAGTGAACATCAGATTTCCACATGGAAGTAAATATACATCGTAGCGGTGGACATAAGACAATAATTGCACCCAAATCAGGGAAGAACAGAAAAAATAGAAAAGATCTGCTAGTGCGCTTGTCAAATGCTCTAAACCCAGGTTTATAGACATAAAAATCGAGTCTTGGCAAACTCAACACTATAAAGGGCAAGTGCCCGACCAGTCCTGGTGTACTGACAAGGATAAGTCCAATTACCTGTGAACCGACCAGTTACTTACTGGTGGAAAAAATATCTCTGTCGAAGTGAAAGATGTGAAGGATGTGAAGGGATGAGCTGAAGTGAACCGAAGAATGGGGAAAAGGGTAGGTTGCCCGTGCCAGTGAATACAAAGTGAGTCGGCCCCTTCCTTTTCACCTGTAACAGAAACACTCAAAATACAGAGTTATACTAGAAAAACCAAATCTAAAACACCATAATATGCGAGGTAAAAACATTGCAGAAAGTTCCTAAAGCATGTTCTAGCAATGAGGAAGTAAAAACATAGAGAGAGAAAGCATACTAACTCCATGGGAATCAAGCTGGTCTAACAGAGTCAATGAAAGTAATACACAGGCAAGAAGAAGAAAATTATAGAAAATTAGGACCCTACTTTCAAATGAATAGACAATTCCTCATCCATATTTAAACCTCCCGGGCTCTTGGTATGGAAATCAATAATACATCTAGACTCTCTTTGCCTTAGAGTCAGCACTCTGGCCCCTCCTCCAGGATTTTTGTGGATTTCCTCCAAAATCAAATAGCTGAGTTCTGTTGTGTTAGCAAAATGTTTGTCCTGAAAGTGTTGTGCCACAGGGTATTTGGGGTCATTGTTCGTGATGGCTCGGAGGTGCTCCAAAACCCTTTTCTTAGCTGTACAAGTGGTGCTCCCAATGTACCATAGCTTGCAGGTACACTCTATAGCATATACGACAAAACTGGTACTGCAAGTGAGAAACTGTGTGATCTTTTAAGTAATACCTTTGTACTCTAGGACACCCCTGAATTTGCTGTTTCTACATGCCTTGCAATGGCCACAGGGAAAGAATCCTATCAGACCATGGTCCGTCGTAGTGGGGTAGTTCGTGATATCGTTTTTGATAGCCAGATTGCAGACATTTCTATCACGCCTGTATGTTATGTTAGGTCTTTCAGTTATAGTTTCTCCTATGGCCACATCGGTCTTAAGTATATCCCAGTTTCTAGTCAAAATACGTTTGATCTTCTGTGAATCAGAATTGAAGGTAAGGATAATACGTGTATTATCAACATCATGGTCAGCATCAGTGTTGGGGTTGTCTACCAGGGTGAGTGTTCTATCTACCCTCTCCGCTCTCTCCTTAGCCTTATTCATAACCCAGTTTGGATAACCTCTGGCTTTGAATCTACTCAAGATAATCTCGCTCTCACTGATGTAGGCTTCAGTGTTGTTACAATTCCTTTTTGCCCTCAGCAGCTCTCCATAGGGTATACTCCATTTCAGTGCCTCAGGGTGACTACTGAGGGCATGTGGGACACTGTTACCTGCTGTCGCCTTCCAAAAGAGGGACATGCAGATATTTCCCTGTTTAATCTCAAGGCAGACATCTAGATATACAACTTTGTCGACACTCATGCTGCCAGTGAGGAGGATATTATATTTGCTGGTGTTTAATTTCTCAATGAATGCTTCCGCCTCGCCCCTTGAGCCCCTCCAGATGATAAATAAGTTGTCTATGTAGCATAGCCACATGGCGACATGTTCCAGTTCTTTTTTGAGGGACGTGCTAGTGAAGATTTCCTCCTCCCAGTGGCCCATGAACAGATTAGCAAAACTGGGGGCAAAGCAAGAACCCATTGCAGTACTGGTCACTTGCCTGTAGAGGGCACCATTGAATGAAGAGATATTGTTTTTGAGACAAAAATCTATCATCTCAATAATCATGCACCTGTGTTCGCGGTACCTAATGGGCCTATGTTTGATGAAGTGTTCACACGCCTCCAACCCTTGTTGATGGTCAATTATGGTGTATAGAGAGTGAACATCAAGAACAATCATAAGAAAATCAGGTTCCCATTCAAGGGTCTCTATTTTACAAAGAAAATCCTTGGTATCTCTAATGTAGCTAGGCAATAGTATGACAAAATCTCTCAAAAAACAATCTACATGCTTAGAGATGTGCTCAGTGACGCTCCCTATGGATGAGACAAAGGGGCGCCCTGGTGGTCTGATGTTATCCTTATGGAGTTTGGACAGAAGGTACAATATGGGTAGTATGGGATGGTCCTTCTTGAGATAGCAAAACTCCTCCCATTCCAGTAAGCCCTTATCCCTCCAAATGGTCAGTTTGTCCCATATGTCAATGATACTATGGTTGTAGATCTCATAGGTGACAAGTATGTAGTATCTGTTGTCATCAAGTTGATGGAGAGCCTCACTTATATAATCATATCTATTCAGGATAGCAACATTCCCTCCCTTGTCTGCCGGCCGGATGACAATATTAGTGTCATCCGCCAAGGCTTTAAGTGCCTGTCTTTGAGTAAACAAGAGATTGTTGGATAAGCCTCTCTGCTGTTTCACAGTCTTTTGTCTTAGATCGATGAGCGCCTTGATCATGCAGACATGGAACGTATCTATGTTGTCATGCGGGAGTACAGGTATAAAGGTGGATTTTACCCTAAAATCAGTACGTGCAGATGCATTAAGTTCTATGTTGGTGTCCTCAAGTGTTTGTGTGGCTGTAACTGGTTCACTCCCTGCTTCTATGTTCTGTTCAAGTTCCACCATAGTGATGAGGGTGTCTAAATCACTAATCGCGAGATTACTGTCTATCACGTTCGTGACGTTCCTATTATGTTTATTAAGTCCCAATCTTTTTAACTTGTGCCATTTTTTCAATTTCAGTTTTCTAACATACTTAAAGAGGTCAATCCTCGTGCTGGTATAGTTAAATGGAGATGAAGGACAGAAAGAGAGACCCAAGCATAAAGTCTGTTTTTCTACATCACTCATGAGTCTTGTGGAAAGGTGTACTACAGTTTTGTTTACCATTTCCATATCCATTAGTAATTCTTGTTGGAGCGTGTCTTGCGATTTCCCATTGCGCCCCTTCCTCTGCCTGTATTGCCAGCGTTGTTCGAGTCTCTTTTTTCTATTCCGCCGTTTGCCTGTCCCCTTCCTCGACCTCGTCCTCGTCCCCGTGCTCTCACAGGTGGGTTGTCCTTCGGGATTTGACGATCCTTCCGTAGGACCCGAAATTCGTCTAAAAAATTGACAGGTCTGAAAGTACGTTCTTCTCCAGATGTATTGCCCCAGAGATATCAGATTCTGTAATGGTTGAGTTGTCTGTAACCACCTTGGCGGTAGTATCTGAAACTATTGTCACATTGGAGTTTTGGGTTGTGTACAGATGGTCGTATTTCTACCACTTTCATAATCCGCATAATCACGATTCAGTTTCCTTTGTTTCCTAGCTTTGATTTCGTCTTCATACCTCTTCAGGCGTTCTCTCATGGGTTCAAGAGTTTTACTCAACGTTTCCGGATCCATCAAATCTTGTAATTCAGTCATGATACCATTGATAAGTTTCAATATCTGCTCCCTATCCATCCACACATATTTGATAAGTATTTCCAGCATCTTCCTGGAACTTGCTGCAGAATGCTCAGACCATTCCTCGAGCATTTTTGGGATTCGGGGCTTCGTAAATTGGAGTAATGAATATTCTCAATCCCCGAGGTGCCATTGCTTGATCCACATAGTTCTGTAGAGAAATTGCTTCCCACCATTTGGAAGTTTCAGTGCGTTTTAACTTCTCAGGTTTTTTGATTTTCCCCTCCAGGGGCTGCATGGGAGGATTAGATTTATCCACCATCCCTTGTTTGTTGTTAACCCCATTTATATATATATATATATATATATATATATAAATATATATATATATATATATATATTTATATATATATTACCTACTGGCGGTCGCCAGTAGGTAGTTATAGTTAGGACCACGTTTCCATAGGAAATCCGCAACATTCTATTTTGAATAACTTTGGCGCCGGTAGACGAATCCTCGCGAATTTATCAAAATAGGTGGGGCGCTACGCTCCTTCCCTGAAAGTCTCGGGGGGATTCGTCAAGCGGGGGCTGAGATAAAAGGGGGGTCCCAAAACGCGTTTTTCCCATGCATTTTTCCATAGGACCTTTAGACACAGCTACAGCCCGAACGTCTGAACAGAATTACTAGAAATTTGGCAGAGAGGTAGTCCTCAGGTCAAGGAAGTGCCTTTTGTAGGTTTGGTGTAAATCTGTTCAGTAGATTCTGAGAAAATAGCCTTTAAATCAATATATATATCTGAGCCAGCTTACGGTGCGCTTACGGTACGCTTACCGTACGCGTACGGTGGCGTGCGCGAGCGCGATTCTGATTGGCTGTTAGATCTTAGTGATAACAAGAAAAGGGGGCAAGGAGGAGAGTTACAGACCCCCTAACATTTGTAAGGGGGTCAAAGAAGGACAGAAAAGTACAAAGAAAACATTTATTGATTTTAAAAAAAATCACGGGGTACGCGTACGGTAAGCGTACGGTAGAAAAAAAAATAAAAAAAGAAATGAAAATCAGATTTAAGTGTTTAGATATTAGGGGGCTCTAAAAAGAGCCGTTGTGTTTATTAAGTGATTTTTTAGTGGTACCTACAAGTAAGTACCGATGCAGAGTCTAAGGTTCAAGAGGAAGACTCTGTTCCCTTCATCATTGAAGTGTACACCATCTCCTCTATAAATGTCTTGCATGTCATAACGCAAGTTGTTGTGGTAAATGGAACCCATACCATAGTCACGGAGGAAAGCAGAAACAGATTTGTTGACGTGCTTTCTTGCTGTCAATCTGCGGACAGAAATGATTGGACCAGTTCCATTTTTGCCTTTGGCATATGTTAGAAAACACAAAGGCAGTCTACATTTGGCAAAGCAAGGTCTCTCACCATATCTGTTTTCTCTGCATACTTTTCACTCCAGAAGACATAGCTGTGCCCTACAATCCACACTGTGAACATCTTCAAAGGAGAACTGGATGCACTCAGGAGGTGTCTTTCAGTAGAATGGCAATATGAAAAGAAAGACAGTTTGGAAATGGAGGCATCCATATTTTTTTCAAAAAAAAAAGAACTGATTGGCTGTTTCATACCATTCTAGAATAAAAACTAGGCTGTATGTGTAAATTAATAGAAGCATGTTTTGTATTGGTACAGAAAAATGTGTTACCAAAGAACAGTACTATGGATTTGCTGTTAGGTTTGAAAAGTCAAGCACTCTTGCTCTTTGGAATTGAAACATTGTTTGGCGAACTTCTGACCTGACTCCACACAGCAGTGTTCCATGAGCTGTTGCTATGGTAGCAGGCAGAAGTCAAGTTGGGGGAAGGGTACTAGGCAGAAGTCAAGTTGGGGGAAGGGTACTTTTGGAAAAGGGTTGGGTTTTCAACCAATAGAAATGTGTGATTACATTTGAAAAAAAGGGGCAAGCACTGAGATTTGAAACTAACATGTATATGTGTGGAAAAAGAGAGGGAAAGTTTGCCATTATCTGGTTCTGCTGAGAGGAGAGAGGTGTAGAGAACAGAAATCCTGGCTCTGATAATCTGCTGTTTGAGTGCCACATTTCTTTCACAACTAACTAATTTTAAAGGTGAGTTTAGAGTCTGAGAGGGGATGTATATGGTAAATTAAGAAATGAATAATAGAAATGCAATTCTTTTTGTTGAAGTTGTGTTTATTATTTTCTGTTTTGGGAGAAATTTAAATGTGAGGAACATGTAAAATAATATGGACTATGTTTTCACAATAAATTAAGGTGTACTGGTATAATAAAAGAATAGTTTAAGGGTTTGAGGTTGGACTCAGTAATGCAAATACATTCAGCATCACTAAGGCTGGTTGCCCTTGCTGGAGTGTAGGCAGACACCCAGGTTACAAATGATGCTGGTCTGAAAAAGCAGTTTGGACATGTGCTTTGTAAAAAATCTGAAAAGTGGATTCATAATGTGTCAGTCTGTAAAAGTGTTTATCACTTGCCAAAAAAAAGAGCAGTAAGTGTGCTTTCAAATTGGCAAAGAAATTTCGTTTTGTGACTAATGTGAAAACATGACTCTGTGTGCAAATAGGAATTACAGGCAGAGATTTATTGCGTATTTCTCTAGTGATTTCACAGTTGCATTAGATGGAAAGGGGGAGACATTTTTTGGTGCAGAAGCAGACTCTTAGCACACAGGTAGCTGCTTACCATGTGGAATCATGCACAGTATTCACAAGCGAGTGGGGTTTGAGGTTTCAGTCAGTAATGCAAATACATTCAGCATCACTAAGGCTGGTTGCCCTTGCTGGAGTGTAGGCAGACACCCAGGTTACAAATGATGGTGGTCTGAAAAAGCAGTTTGGACATGTGCTTTGTAAAAAATCTGAAAAGTGGATTCATAATGTGTCAGTCTGTAAAAGTGTTTATCACTTGCCAAAAAAAAGAGCAGTAAGTGTGCTTTCAAATTGGCAAAGAAATTTCGTTTTGTGACTAATGTGAAAACATGACTCTGTGTGCAAAAAGGAATTACAGGCAGAGATGTATTGCGTATTGCTCTGGTGATTTCACAGTTGCATTAGATGGAAAGGGGGAGACATTTTTTGGTGCAGAAGCAGACTCTTAGCACACAGGTAGATGCTTACCATGTGGAATCATACACAGTATTCACAAGCGAGTGGGGTTTGAGGTTTCAGTCAGTAATGCAAATACATTCAGCATCACTAAGGCTGGTTGCCCTTGCTGGAGTGTAGGCAGACACCCAGGTTACAAATGATGCTGGTCTGAAAAAGCAGTTTGGACATGTGCTTTGTAAAAAATCTGAAAAGTGGATTCATAATGTGTCAGTCTGTAAAAGTGTTTATCACTTGCCAAAAAAAAGAGCAGTAAGTGTGCTTTCAAATTGGCAAAGAAATTTCGTTTTGTGACTAATGTGAAAACATGACTCTGTGTGCAAATAGGAATTACAGGCAGAGATTTATTGCGTATTTCTCTGGTGATTTCACAGTTGCATTAGATGGAAAGGGGGAGACATTTTTTGGTGCAGATGCAGACTCTTAGCACACAGGTAGCTGCTTACCATGTGGAATAATGCACAGTATTCACAAGCGAGTGGGGTTTGAGGTTTCAGTCAGTAATGCAAATACATTCAGCATCACTAAGGCTGGTTGCCCTTGCTGGAGTGTAGGCAGACACCCAGGTTACAAATGATGCTGGTCTGAAAAAGCAGTTTGGACATGTGCTTTGTAAAAAATCTGAAAAGTGGATTCATAATGTGTCAGTCTGTAAAAGTGTTTATCACTTGCCAAAAAAAAGAGCAGTAAGTGTGCTTTCAAATTGGCAAAGAAATTTCGTTTTGTGACTAATGTGAAAACATGACTCTGTGTGCAAAAAGGAATTACAGGCAGAGATTTATTGCGTATTGCTCTGGTGATTTCACAGTTGCATAAGATGGAAAGGGGGAGACATTTTTTGGTGCAGAAGCAGACTCTTAGCACACAGGTAGCTGCTTACCATGTGGAATCATGCACAGTATTCACAAGCGAGTGGGGTTTGAGGTTTCAGTCAGTAATGCAAATACATTCAGCATCACTAAGGCTGGTTGCCCTTGCTGGAGTGTAGGCAGACACCCAGGTTACAAATGATGCTGGTCTGAAAAAGCAGTTTGGACATGTGCTTTGTAAAAAATCTGAAAAGTGGATTCATAATGTGTCAGTCTGTAAAAGTGTTTATCACTTGCCAAAAAAAAGAGCAGTAAGTGTGCTTTCAAATTGGCAAAGAAAATTCGTTTTGTGACTAATGTGAAAACATGACTCTGTGTGCAAATAGGAATTACAGGCAGAGATTTATTGCATATTTCTCTAGTGATTTCACAGTTGCATTAGATGGAAAGGGGGAGACATTTTTTGGTGCAGAAGCAGACTCTTAGCACACAGGTAGCTGCTTACCATGTGGAATCATGCACAGTATTCACAAGCGAGTGGGGTTTGAGGTTTCAGTCAGTAATGCAAATACATTCAGCATCACTAAGGCTGGTTGCCCTTGCTGGAGTGTAGGCAGACACCCAGGTTACAAATGATGCTGGTCTGAAAAAGCAGTTTGGACATGTGCTTTGTAAAAAATCTGAAAAGTGGATTCATAATGTGTCAGTCTGTAAAAGTGTTTATCACTTGCCAAAAAAAAGAGCAGTAAGTGTGCTTTCAAATTGGCAAAGAAATTTCGTTTTGTGACTAATGTGAAAACATGACTCTGTGTGCAAAAAGGAATTACAGGCAGAGATTTATTGCGTATTGCTCTGGTGATTTCACAGTTGCATTAGATGGAAAGGGGGAGACATTTTTTGGTGCAGAAGCAGACTCTTAGCACACAGGTAGCTGCTTACCATGTGGAATCATACACAGTATTCACAAGCGAGTGGGGTTTGAGCTTTCAGTCAGTAATGCAAATACATTCAGCATCACTAAGGCTGGTTGCCCTTGCTGGAGTGTAGGCAGACACCCAGGTTACAAATGATGCTGGTCTGAAAAAGCAGTTTGGACATGTGCTTTGTAAAAAATCTGAAAAGTGGATTCATAATGTGTCAGTCTGTAAAAGTGTTTATCACTTGCCAAAAAAAAGAGCAGTAAGTGTGCTTTCAAATTGGCAAAGAAATTTCGTTTTGTGACTAATGTGAAAACATGACTCTGTGTGCAAATAGGAATTACAGGCAGAGATTTATTGCGTATTGCTCTGGTGATTTCACAGTTGCATTAGATGGAAAGGGGGAGACATTTTTTGGTGCAGATGCAGACTCTTAGCACACAGGTAGCTGCTTACCATGTGGAATAATGCACAGTATTCACAAGCGAGTGGGGTTTGAGGTTTCAGTCAGTAATGCAAATACATTCAGCATCACTAAGGCTGGTTGCCCTTGCTGGAGTGTAGGCAGACACCCAGGTTACAAATGATGCTGGTCTGAAAAAGCAGTTTGGACATGTGCTTTGTAAAAAATCTGAAAAGTGGATTCATAATGTGTCAGTCTGTAAAAGTGTTTATCACTTGCCAAAAAAAAGAGCAGTAAGTGTGCTTTCAAATTGGCAAAGAAATTTCGTTTTGTGACTAATGTGAAAACATGACTCTGTGTGCAAAAAGGAATTACAGGCAGAGATTTATTGCGTATTGCTCTGGTGATTTCACAGTTGCATTAGATGGAAAGGGGGAGACATTTTTTGGTGCAGATGCAGACTCTTAGCACACAGATAGCTGCTTACCATGTGGAATCATGCACAGTATTCACAAGCGAGTGGGGTTTGAGGTTTCAGTCAGTAATGCAAATACATTCAGCATCACTAAGGCTGGTTGCCCTTGCTGGAGTGTAGGCAGACACCCAGGTTACAAATGATGCTGGTCTGAAAAAGCAGTTTGGACATGTGCTTTGTAAAAAATCTGAAAAGTGGATTCATAATGTGTCAGTCTGTAAAAGTGTTTATCACTTGCCAAAAAAAAGAGCAGTAAGTGTGCTTTCAAATTGGCAAAGAAATTTCGTTTTGTGACTAATGTGAAAACAAATGTAGTAATATATTTAAATAAAATAAAGGAATTTTTTTTTAGTTTTTTTCAGGTATTGCTGAAGAGCAGTGAACAAAATTTAAGATGCCTACAAAATCCAGAGCAAAAAAAGAGCAGAAAAAAAACCTATATTTGAAGAAAACTGGAGGACCTAAGTTAGTTGAAGATGCTCATGTTGGGAAGAAGAAAAAATCTTCTGGTAAGCAAAAAAAAGATTTTCTAAGGAACATATTCAAAAAAAGGAAAACTGTACAAAATGTCTGTACTGGAAAGAATGATTTGAATCGAAAAGGACAGGAAAAAATTGAGAATTTAGTTAATGCAAATATACCTTCTGCAACTCAAAAGATAAACTTAAACAGAAAAACAGCGTTTAAAGAGATACGTAGAAAAATGTTTCAGAGGAGAGTTATGTCCAATTTGATAAAGGATGTGAAGAAATATAAGCAAAAGGCAAAGTTTTATAAGAGAAAAAAAGAAATTGAAGCCATTGCAGCAAAGGCATTAGCATTAAAAAGGAAACTATTTATTTTAATTTTGAATAGGATGCGTACATTAGACAAAATGGTTAATGTACTGAAATCACATAGCAAAAGGAAAAGAGTAGTGAACAGAACAAACTTTTGTAAAGTGTTTTTAGGAAAATGGATGCATAGTTCAAGTAGTGAACCTTTTTTTAATGAAGAGAGCTATTTTCAAAGTAATAGTTTGCTGCATGCAGTTGACACCAGAGGTCGTGCTTATGAAGTGAAAAATGGTTGCATAATGGAGAAGGAGATAATGGTTCCAAGTGATCAGGTACAAGTGATGGCGGATGAGGCTATGGGGAGACGTCCTAAAGCCCCAGTGTACACTTGGAATTGTAGTAGTATTTGCACTGTGCGTCAGGAATCTATTGATAAATTTCGTGAGTTTCTAAGAGAATGTAGCAAAAAAAGTGTGAAACAGAAGATTAAGGTGCTTCAAAGTCTAGATCCATGCAGAGTGAGAGAGAATACTGGTTTGCAGGGTCATTCTCTGGCTTGTCTATCTAGAAAAGTGTGTAATAGTGTTTTCCATCATTTTAGGATGCTGGCTGTTCATCATACTGAAATGAGAAAGTTTGTGAGACGGTTGTATTTTGCTAAAAGTCCAGCAATAAAGTTAGATGAATTGAATAGGGCTCTGTTCCGTGGAACGGTATCAGATGTAGAGAAGGTTGTTGATGAAATTCAGTTTTGTTACTTTGGTCCTGAACAAAACAGTGCAGAGAAGGACACAGTAAATGAGGAAGAAGTGGAAGAAAATGTAGAACCCTCTGTAAGTAAGACATTTAATGATCACATAACAAAATTTGTAATAATCTCTAATGAAAGACCAAATATAACTTGTATTTGTTGCCGCAGAACTCATTATAGAAAACAAACCAGGTATGTTGATCTCTACAGAAAGAGTGAAAATGAAGATAATTATAAGTGGAAGGATTTTGCCACCTATATATTTCTTGAAAATTGTTTTGAATTGGGTGAAGTTCAGCGTATTTGTAAATACTGTTACAACAAGTTAGAGGAAAATAGAATGCCGACCAGAGCTGTACATAATAATTTAGAATTGGATGCTATTCCTGCTGAACTTTCTGAATTAAATACATATGAGTCTATACTCATTCAATGTGTTCATCCGTTCCAGACCATAGTACGTATGGAGCCCAAAACTGGTAAATTACCTCCTTCAGATTTACTGAGAGGTTTAAAAGGTAGAGTGGTGTATTTGCCCTTGGATTTGAAAAAAAATATGGAAACTATTGATGCGGATACTTTGGAAACTGAACCATTAATTATTCTGGTTAATGGTGTACCTACAAAGAATAAGAAGATTTGGCAGGAGCTGGTAGATGTACGGAAAGTACAAAGAGCAAATTTGTATTTGAAAAGGAATAACAAATGGTATGAATCAATTTATATAGAAGAAGAAGAAGAAGAAGATTTACAAGAAGACACAGAAACACCAACTGGACAAATTGAAAAAGGGGACAAGTCAAAGGAAGAAGAAATTTATGAACATTTTAGCATACATCCTCTTCATTCAAAAGAAGTTATGGGAGACAATATTGATCTATTTCAGATGAAGAAAGCAAAAGGAACTCCCGTGAGTGTATGGGAGGAGAGCTTGGAAGCTCGATGTTTTCCCCAGCTGTTTCCTAAAGGAAAAGGAGGACGATACGATGAACGTCCGGAACAGATTCCAGCTTCTGAGTATCGGACTACAAGACTATATGCTGAAGATCCCAGATTTCGACAAAGTATTCCTTATTTGTTCCATCTTTTATTTGAAAGCGACTTGTCTGCACTGTCTTATGCAGTAAATCACATTTTAAAAAGTGGAGTACATTTACAAAATGTGTCTGCTAAGGATTTTATGGAGAAAGTGCAGCACCGAGATGATCATTTGGAAACACAACTGATCAATCTGATGGCTTGTCAGCGTGGGACAAATGAATATTGGTACCGACGCCATGGTGAATTAAAATGCATGTTACGGAATTTAGGAACACCAACATGGTTCCTTACCCTAAGCTGTGCTGAGTACGCTTGGGATGATTTACTGGATTTTCTACGAGAGGCAAATTCAAACATTAAAAACATCGAATACAAAACAGCAGGAGAACTGTGCTCATTGGATCCGGTTAATGTTTGCAGATAATTCAATCATAGATTTGAGGCTATGATGTCCTTCATCTGCAATAAAAAAAATCCACCTCTAGGAGAAGTAGTGGATTTCTTTTGGAGAAAAGAGTACCAGGCAAGAGGTGCTCCTCATATTCATATGCTGTTGTGGATCAAGGATGCCCCAAAGTTTGGAACAGATACTGATGAAGCAGTGTTATCTTACATTGAAGAATATGCAACATGTGCTATACCAAAAAGCACAGAAGAGAAAAAGTTAAAGGAGCAAGTTTTACGTTTCCAAAGTCATCGGTGTGGAAAATACTGTCGACGGAAATACAAGAGCAAAGATAAATACTACACTAAATGTCGATTTGGATTTCCTAGACCTGTTCTTTCAAAAGGAAGAGTTAACAGTTTTATGTCAGCTGTGAGACATACTATCACAAGAAAATCACCTAAGAATACCTACAACCTTAAAAGAAAAGAAGAATCAAAAAATATAAATGACTACAACCCAGTGATTTTATCCATGTGGAACGCTAACATGGATATACAGTATGTAGCTGACAATTCCATTGCTGTTGCTCGATATGTAACGTCTTACATTACGAAATCAGAAAAAAACAGGAAATGTGGGAAGAGATTTCTCACGAGAAAACTGTCAGTAAGAAGCTGTACAGTTTCAGTTTGAAGATGTTATCGCATCGAGAAATTGGATCCTACGAATGTTCAGATAGGTTATCTTCTGCAAGTCTCTACTCGAAATCAAGAAGAATAATTTGGGCAAGTTTAGGCCTTGCAGCAATGAGAAATCGGGTACTGAAATCTGTTGGAGAAATTGAATATTTGGCCGAGAATGACCCAGAAAGTACAGATATTTTGAAATCAAACATGTTGGATACATATTACCCAAAGAGAAGTCATCATCTGGAGAACATGTGTCTCTATGAAGTGCTGCAGAACTACATTTATTCACGGAAAGCCGCAGAAGACATCAACAATGGAAAATATAAAGTTATTGGTGAGGAAGGATGTTTGGTGAAGCAAACAAAAGGAAGTTTGATAAATCACCGGAAGTTGAGTTGCGACACTACTGACAAAAAGGAATTTTACTACTTGGCTCTTTTACAGCTGTTTAAACCATGGCGTACAGAGGATGAACTACTGGGAGAATTTCAAAGCTATGAAGATTCATTTAATGCTTGCAAAGACAGCATACAATGCAGAACATTCACAACTTATCTGCAAATGTTAAATGAAGAAATTGAACAGGAAACTACAATTGCAGCAGAAATAGCTAGAGACAGTTCTCAGGACAGCCAAAGTTCAGGAACACTCAGTCAAGATCCCCTAGGACAACCAATCGTTGAAAATGAAGCATCAATAGCCATGAATGAAGTGGAAACAGCTATGAATCAAGTTCAAGAAGAATTTATAGACTTACAAAATTTGGAAAGACAACTGAATCAAGAGCAGCAACAAATTTATGAAGAGATCAGAAACAAAATTGATCACGGATTTCTACATGAAAAAAAAGAGTGCTCATGCACATCATTTCATCCAATCAGGATGTATGTAAGCGGACAAGCTGGAACTGGAAAAAGTTTCCTTATAAAAGTCATCAGAAGCTACCTACAGCAAAAAACGGATTCTACTTTGTCTTGTGTGGTTACTGCTCCAACTGGGTTAGCAGCATATAACATAAAAGGAATCACTTTACATCGTTTGCTAATGTTACCAGTGGAGCATGAGAACAAAATACAATACAACAAGCTAACTGGAGAAGCATGCTTGGAAGTTTCAAGAGTATTGAAGAAGATGCAAGTTCTCATTATTGATGAGGTGAGCATGGTATCGAACTTAATGCTTGCCTTTGTGCATTTAAGAATGCAGCAAATTCTGAAGTCAGACTATGACGTGTTATTTGGAGGAAAACACGTCATAGTTTTTGGAGATCTTTTGCAACTTACTCCAGTTAAAGGACAACCAGTGTTTAATACTGTGACACATGAAGACACGAAGAAGTCATTGGGAAGCATCGGTAATGCAAATACTTGGTCCTTCTTTGAGTACAAGGAACTTACAACTAATATGAGGCAAGCAAACGATGAAGAATATGGAAGTATTCTGAAAGATATCAGGATTGGACTACTCACAGAAGCTGGCAAAAAAGCATTACAGACTCGGCTGCTACATAATTTATTTCCAAAGGAAGAAATAGTTGCAGAGAAGATATACAAGAACATTGCAGAAAACAAAAGTGTCATCTGCTTAATGCCAACTCTACGTGAGTGCTTAATATTCAATGAGGAGCTTTTGAAATTGGAAAAGGAAGATATCAGGAAATTGGAAGCAGTGGACAAAATTGAGGATGGAAGAATTACTGTCACATTAACAGGCACACTAAAAAATAAATTGGATTCACTAGAGAAGAAGATTTCCAAAACAGCTGGATTAGAAAAAAATCTATATGTTTGCATGAACTGTAGAGTATTTTTAAGGAGAAATTTGGATGTTGAAAAAGGTTTAGTTAATGGAGCTATGGGAAGAGTTGTGGGTTTTATTAATTATCAGAAAAAAGATGGAATTGAATGTTTAAAAATAAAATTTGATCAGATAGAAGAAGTTAAAGATATTTGTCGTTGTACAGTTCGTTTCATGCTTGTGAAAGACTTATATGTACGTAGGAAGCAGTTTCCGTTTTCTCTAGCATATGCTGTAACTATTCACAAGTCTCAAGGATTGACTGTAGATTGTGCATTTGTGAACATTGGTTCAACTGTGTTCAAAGAAGGTATGGCATATGTTGCTTTGTCACGAGTGAAAACATTATCAGGTTTATTCATGATAGACTTTGATGATTCAAAAGTTAGTGCTGATACAAACTGTGTAAAGGAGTATAATAGATTAAGAAGAAGCTATGCTCCTCATTTAGGTCAGTATCCTGTGTTGGAGAAACGTGTAGTTTCTCGTAAAAGGAGAAATGAGAATATCTGTAATGAAGATGTAGAGAGGAGGAAAAAAAAGAGGAGTGATGTAATTGCAAGCAAAAAGAATAAGGAAAATGAAGAACAGGTTGTAGGATGTCATTTTGAAAATAGCTCTGGTGTCAACTGCTACGCTAATGTAGTGCTGAATGTTGCATTTTATCTGGAAAGTTTGCAAGAGCAGATAATAGTAAATCAGGGAAAAAGATTCTGTACTGTGCTGAGTCTCCTTTTTGAAAAGCTGAGTAATGATAAAACTCAAATAGAAAGTGCTACTGAAATTAGAAAACTTTTAGATGTATGTTCAGGACGAACACAGTTTTCTCAAAATGTACAGCAAGATGCACAGGAATTCTTGATGTATTTTCTTCAGGTACTGGAAGAGGAAGGGGTACAAATACAAAATATGTTTGGTCTCTCTTATAAATGGGAACATAGTTGTGAAAACTGTTATAATATATGTGGCTCTAATGTTGATTCTGAAAGGTTTATTTATTTAACATTGCCAGAGAGTAAAACAGTCACTTTTGCTAAATTAGTTAAAGATGCTAATCATAGCATGCAATGCAGTGAGTGTAAATCTGACATGTTTTCAACATTAATTTTAAAGGAATACAGACAGTATGTAATTTTAATGATGCAACGATGTAGAGCTGATGGTTCAAAATTGGATACTTTAATAAAGAAGTTTACAGGACAGCAATTATCAATTTCAGGAAAAACTTTTGTAACAGTTGCAATAATTTTCCATGATGGACCTACTGTAACTTCTGGTCATTACACAGTTTATCTTAAATGTGAAAAAGGCTGGACACTGTGTAATGATTCCCAATTGATTTTTAAGCAACGTTTGCCTTTTGATTTAGCAAATTCCTATCTAATCTTCCTGAAACCTAAATTTTAGAGAGATTTGACAACATCTGGAGAAAACAATTTTACCATTTTATTGGATTACCATTTGGAATTTACAAATAAAAAGATTTAACAAATTATCATTTGGCCTAATGGAAAGGTAACCAATTGTAATGTGGAATTTTTCCATTTTTTAAGGAAATTTTGGAAAACCAAAAATTTAGAAAAAATCGGTAACATCTGCACAACGTAAATTTTGGAATGTTATTGGATTGCCATTGGAAATTTTTTCAAAAAAGATTTTTAAAATTACTATTTGGCCATGCGGAAAAGTAAACAATTCTATTGTGGACTTATTTAATTATTAATTAATCTTTCGGAAACCAAAATGTTACAGAGAAACGGTGACATCTGTACAATTTAAACTTTTGTTTTTTATTGGATTACCATTGGAAATTAAACAAAAAAAGAATTTTAAAATTACTATTTGGCCTAAAGGAAATGGAACCAGATGTATTGTGGAGTTATTTGACATATATTATTGTGATTATACTTCTGAAACAAAAATATCAGACGGTATTTTAAAGAAATAAGTATAGATATTAGATGATATTTTTTTAGAATATTATGCATTTCTTTAAAGTTATGTTTATGAAAAAAGAGATTCTGGGCTTTTTTAAAAACAATCTTTGAGATTGTTAGTTTTTTTTTGCCTGCTGTTAAATGATGAATGCAATTGCTTTCACAATTTATAGTGAAATGCAATATTTTCTGAAAACAGCAAAAAAAAGGCAAAAATATTTTTTGAAAAATATGTAAATATGTGTACTGTATTATTAAATGTTTTATTAAATATTAATACTTTTTTCTTTTTTTTCAGATTGAGATAGAAAATTTTCGAAAACTATAACCATTTAAAAAGCAATTAAAAATAAATTAAATGAATAAATCTTTTTTTGAGTGGCTATGGTAAGTCAATAATGTCATGGTCCCTTTTTTCCACTTCTCTACAATCACATTTGCAGTTTTTAATTGTAGTCTCTCAAGGACCTTGTAATGTGATAATTGATTTTTAGTGTTTTTAAAAAAAAAAAAAAAAAATTACGCGTACGGTAAAAAAAAATAAAAAAAGTTTTTAAAAAAATATATAAAAAATAGATGAAAGGTAAGGTTGGCTCTTAAAAGAGCCGTTGTGTTCATGCAGGGACAGAGGAAAGAAAGATTGGGAATATTAGACGGTACGACAAGTGTGCTGATCTATTTTACTGTTCACTAGGGAAACACTGGTCTCCCTATAAGTAATTAGATCGTGACAATGGGCGCACCGTACTTCAACCCTCGCAAACCGAGGGTTAATTTCCAGAGGACCAGAAAAAGGAGATGCTCCCCCCACAGATGAAGGGCTCACCTGACCTGCAGAAGAAGGACTCGGCTCTGCAGATGATGGTCCAGGCTGAGCTGCTGTGGATGTGCTTGGTTGATTTACTGAAGGGTTACCTTCAGTAAGTCGAGCATGTGTCCTTCTGTGTACATCCTTAAGGTGTCTCATCATGGTGTGATTCCCAAAGGAATACTTCCTGTCAGGATTACCTCTTGAAAGTACACGCTTACACAGCTTGCAAGTCACTAAGGGTGCATTTACCTTTTGCTGGCCTTCTGGAAAAGTAAAATAATCCCATACGTAAGAGGTCTTTTGTTTCCTCGCTCTCTGCCTCAAGGTAGTGCTGCTAGCCTCACTCTCAGAAGAGCTCTGCTGTTCTGCCATCGTATCACAAAGACAACCCAGCTCCTTCTCCTAAGGGATCACAAGCAGAAATGAGGGGAATGGGTGTGGTGTAGGAGAGTTCTAGAACTGAAAGTAGTTTCAACCAATCAAAAGTTGTGTTTCATGATCACATGACCTACCGTATGCTTACGGTACGCTTACGGTGCGCTTACGGCAAAAGTACGCATGCGCGTAAAAAAGACACGCGCTTGCGCGCATGCGCTTAACAGTCACTCCCCGACACTTCCGCGTAACGTGCGCGTGTAGCGTACACGCGTACGCGTCCCACGCGGAGGACGCGCGGCTACGCAAATTGCGTAACTATACGCAAACAGCGTAGATAAATTACGGACGTTGCGTAAACCGTACGCTTACCGTAAGCTTACGGTACGCGTACTAAAAAAAAAATAAAAAAAAAAGGAAAAAATGTATTGTTAATAAATTTTACATGTTTATTTTATAAAATATATTAAAAAAAACATATTATAGAATTTTAAAAATTTAACCATAGTCTTTAAAAAAGGGTAGAAAATTAAAATAAAAATATGTAAAAAAAAATAGAAGAAAAAAAAAAAATTAGCATTTAAAAAACCTTGCAAATTCACTGAAAAAACCATGGGTTTCACACACGTTATAGTTAGGAATTAGCATTTAAAAAACCTTGCAAATTCACTGAAAAAACCATGGGTTTCACACACGTTATAGTTAGGAATTAGCATTTAAAAAACCTTAGAAATTCAATGAAAAAACCAAAGGTTTCACACATGTTATAGTTAGCTGGACATTTCACTCGTAAAAAACCAATGAAATTCCCCCGTTATAGTTAGTTCAGCTAACTATAACTCGCGCGCCCGCAATGCACTACTGATGACGTCACATATTACATCACTCATGACATGGTCAGTGACATCACTCATGACATCACTGATGACATCTCAAATGACATCACTGATGACATTATCCTTGTGACAGAGTGGTAGACCTCCTCTCACCCTAATATAACCTTTGATACAAACATTCAAAAATAGACACTAAAATTTTCAAAACAATGGACATACCAATAACAGTTACAACAAACTATTCAGTAATTCTAAGATCCACATACACATCCACTCATCCACCAACAATCCTATACAGTCACTCATACATGTACTCACACATCATATGTACTCATACACCTAAACATCCTGTAACACAATCCCACTCATCCATAGAGTTACTCACACACATAGTCACTCATGCTAATAAAGAAACAAACATCCATTTACTTGCATATACAGTTATACACACACCAGCACACTTACTTTAACAGAAACTTACACATACTTAGTCTTTTTAACAATCACTTATAGAAACACATACTTATTTATACAGGAACTCTTCCAATCTCTCACTCTCACATATACTCACTTATAAACAACAATAGTCACATATACTAGTTTAAAACATATGTAGTTACTTATGAAGACACTATTGAGACAGTCATTCACTCACTAACACACCCATGCACACACTCATCCACCCATACAGTCCTGCACACATGCTGTCTTCAACACATACAAACAGTGAGTCACTCATTCATGCATCTATGCACTACGTAATACCCCCCACCGCACCATGAAGACACTCAGACACTCATACTGATACTCAAAAAACCAACTATTAACCTATATAGACACTCATGTAGCTACTCACCAACCCATGCAGCCACTTATATACAAAGTGAGAGACTGATACAGGTATTTACACATTTAAACATTACTCACTAAGCCATGTATTCAAAAAGATACACTTAATCAGTCAGTTATACAATCAATTTTTCAGAAACAAATCATCAATTTAGACACTTATATACTCATTTATTCTTCCATCAACCTTGAGATATACATATATAAAACATATTTAATTTTCAGAAAAACACACATTCACTGGATGATGTCATCAGTGATGTCATTTGAGATGTCATCAGTGATGTCATGAGTGATGTCACTGACCATGTCATGAGTGATGTAATATGTGACGTCATCAGTAGTGCATTGCGGGCGCGCGAGTTATAGTTAGCTGAACTAACTATAACGGGGGAATTTCATTGGTTTTTTACGAGTGAAATGTCCAGCTAACTATAACATGTGTGAAACCTTTTGTTTTTTCATTGAATTTCTAAGGTTTTTTAAATGCTAATTCCTAACTATAACGTGTGTGAAACCCATGGTTTTTTCAGTGAATATATATATACATATATACCAAAAACATAACATCTGATTAAAAAAACATGCTATTATCAATTAAAACATTAAACTATTTAAAAATCTTTAACTTTATTATCTTACTCCAGTCAGTGCAATAGTAGAGAATGTGTTGTATAGCGGAGGGGTAAAAATTACTATTCCTGCTCCAATAAGTGCTACAGTAGGGAAAGTGTTGGATATCGAAAGGGTAAAATTCATATTCATACTCCAGTGAGTGCAACAGTACGGCACGTGTTAGATAGCAGATGAATACAATTTACTATTCCACTCAGATGAGTGCAACATTAGAGAAAGTGTTGGATAGCGGAGGGGTAAAAATTACTATTCCCACTCCAATAGGTGTAACTGTAGGGAAAGTGTTGGATACCGGAGGGATAAAAAATACTATTCCCACTCCAATGAGTGCAACAGTAGGGAAAGTGTTGGATAGCGGACGGGTAAAAATTACTATTTCCACTCCAGTCAGTGCAACAGAAGAGAAAGTGTTGTATAGTGGCACGATAAAATGTACTATTCCCACTCCAATCAGTGCAACAGTAGGGAAAGTGTTGGATTGCAGAGGGGTAACAAACAATTAATATTCTCACTCCAGTCACTTCAAAATTAAAAACAAACAAAATATTACCAATAAAAAAATATTTAAAAAATAAATTATTTCAAAAAAATGTTTTTTTTTTAAATACAAATATATTTAATATTAAAAATTAAAAGATAAAAACGTATTATAATGTTAAATACATATGACAAGTACCTACAACTATAATATTAAATAAAAAGCTTCTCAAACAAATACTTATTATTAGAGAATATTTACAAACAAAAACATGAATTGCATAAATGTTGTTTTTTTATTTCCTACATCATAATACTACACATTTCACAACCCACATCTAAATTTTTAAAAAATGTACTTCCATAATTAACATAAGTAATTACCAAGAAAATAAATATTAATAATTGAAAAGAAATAATACTCATATAAATTAATTACATTCTCACCATTTACCTCTATAATCCCTACGGCCTACACCTAAAATTAAACTGTAAACAGATTATTTACGCAATTAAAACTTATTTTCAATTAAAAAACTAATAGTATTTAACAACTATTTACAAAGTAAGTCAAATTAATGTACTCCCCAAACTTTTCCCCTATAAAATTAAAAACCACACACAAAAAATAAATAATTAGCCTAATTAAATATCAACTAATTAATTAATTTTGATGATCAAGTATTTACTAATTAATTAAACATAAATTACTTCCCACCCATTCCCCCTATAACCCCCACAACCCACACCTAAAATTAATTATACAATTTCCATATTCAATTCTCAATCAATTAATTAATGTTAATTAACAACGAAGTATTATTTAATTACACATAAGCTACTTTCCACACTTTACCCCTATAAACTCCACAACCTGCACATCCTGCACCTAAATTGAATTACACAATTTCCATGAGTAATTTTCAATCAATTAATTAATATCATTTAACAACTAGGGTGCCGATTCCGATCCGTTAAAAATATTCCGCGTAGCGCTGGGGCTCCGCACCGTACCTGCGGGGGTGGGGGTACGCTCCGTACCTACGGGGTGGGTTGGGGGTCCGCACCGAACATACGGGGGTGGGGGTACACTCCGTACATACGGGGTGGGGTGGGGGTCCGCACTGAACATACAGGGGGGCTGGGGGTACAGCGCGTACATGTATGGGTGCTGGGGTACAGTGCGTACATGGGGGGGCTGTGGGTACAGTGCAGACGTGTAGGTATGGGGGTATGGTGCGTACTGGGCCCCCTTTTCGTCGTGCATTGCGGCGTACCTAGCTTTTCCGGCACGTTTTGGGTCCCGTAAAAATTTTGCCGTGCGAAGTGCTGTGGGTACGGATCGTACTTGCTGATCCGTAAAACGCTGCCTGACTCCGTGCGAATGTCGCGTACGCGGTGTCCCGGATCCGAATTGTGGGTACATTTTAGCCGGTCGGTGTTTTTTACGATTCGTACGGAAATGGTGTTTCTGTACGAATCGTACTTGCGGGTTTGTAAGGTGTTTTTCCCGGGTACGAGTCGGGCGGAGAAAACGCTCCATCCTACGGTTCGTACCCGGGTTTTACAGGATCGGAATCGGCACCTAAATATTAATTAATCAAAAATAATTTACTTTCCACCCATAACCCATATTAACCCCACAAACCAGACCTAAAATTAATTACGCAATTTCGATATTTAATTTTCATTTAATTAATTCATTAATTAATACTAATATACAACATATTATTAATACATTAAACATAAATTACTTCCCACCAATTACCCCTATAAACTCCACAACCTGTACCTAACATAATTACACAATTACCATAATTAATTAGCAATCAATAATTTAATATCGATTCAAAACCAATTAATAATTAATTAATAATAAACTACTTCCCACAATTAACACTATAAAATCTTAATTAAATAAACATTAATAAATAAAAAATAATCATTAATTTATTATAATGACTTCTCAACCTATTCCCCTATAAACGCAAAACCCGCTACGGAATTAAAAAACGCAAAATTTAAATAAAATAAAATTAATAACTTCTAAAAATGTAACACATATATTAAAAAAACATAAACAATTGTTATACAAAAAATTCGTCACATACATTTAAAGTATATACTAAAATACATAACACTAATTAAAAAATCGATATTTCAAACAACTATATTTTTGCAAATGATATTAATGACGTCTATAATTTTTAAAACGATATTTCTTACCTTAAAATTGATATTCTTGACCACAATATTCTTTCTGTCGATGTTTCTGACTCGCGATATTTATGACTCGATATTTCTGTAGTTCGACATTTTCAACTCGATATTCTGTCTGCACACCAGTCCAGTCATGAGAGGATTAAGCCTCAGGACACCGTTGTCCGACAATCCAAAGGAAGCCTTTTAAGCATTTTCCTAAGGCATCTTAACAGCCCAAAGTATGTGCCTGATACCTTCTTAGCTTGGGAGGCTATGGTCAGGTCCTTATCCAGAGTGACACCAAGGCTCTTAACTTCTGGTTTAGGAAGGAGGAGCTCCCCAAAACAAGGGGGGCAGAGGAGTTTTTCTGAAAGTGAGGGGTTGTGGCCCCCCCACCAACACCTCTATTTTGTCACTGTTCAATTTTAACCAGCTTGCCACCATCCAACTGGCCACCTGTTCCATGCATGTAGTGAGCTTCCCTATGGGATGACAATCTGTGTGTCGTCTTTGTAGGATACAATTGTGAAGTCATGTGAACATATGATATCCGAGAGAGGACAGACAGATAAATTGAAGAACATAAGGCTGAAAGAAGAACCCTCTGGTAATCCAAACTCCGGCTTATGAATTTCTGACAAAAAAATGCCATTCCCACACTTGAAAACTTCTGTATGTCAGAAAGGATGTTAGCCATTTTAAAGCTAACCCTGAGATCCATATAGATTCCAATTGCTCGCTCAAGGCCATGTGTGAGACGATGTTCAAGTCTAGAAGATGGAAAACAGTGGACCCTCTATGGTTAAGAGTCCTTTTTAGGTCCTTAGTGGCCAACAGGAGAGCAGTCTCCATATTGCAGCCTTTGTGAAAGCCTGTTTGTGTATGACGCAACATATTATTGGTTTCCTGAAATTCTGAGAGAAAGCCATTTAAGAGATTCAATAGAATTTTGCTCATCCTCAGAAGCAAGGAAATAGGCCTATAGTTCTCTGGTTTATCAGAGGCTAAGGAAGCTTTTCTCAATAAAAGCTGAATGATTGCATGCTTCCATGCATCCGGAGCGCAGAACACCTCCAGGAAGGAGTTGTGTAAGACTGTCAAGGCAGCAGATATGGATTCTCCTTCTTTCAGCAAAATGCTCATTGGGTTGGGGTCGGGGGGAGATCCTGATTTTATTGCATTTGCTGCTCAGAGTACATCAGATTTTCTCAACCTGTGGAATGGCGAGTGTTCTACAGTGGGTGCCCTGCCTGTGCTGCTGGATTCCGAAGTGGTTGGGAGGTCTGATGATACTCCTAGGGAGTCGAAGTCCTGTGTGACTTTGCCCCAAAAATATTTTGCCAGTTGCTCACATCGCTCTTTGGAAGGAGGAGGGCTTCCTTCTAAGGAACATCAGGTTTTATTAATAAATTGACAATTGCATATATTTCTTTGGTGGGATTTATCACCTGGATGATCTTGACCGCAAAATCATTCAATTTGGCTCTTCAAATTGCGGCAAGGTACTTTTTTAACATTATCTTATCAATTATTTTATTTTCCTCTTCATATTGGTGTCTCCATTTTCTCTCCTGATTATACATTCCTTCTTTAGTTCTCTGAGCTCAAGCGAAAACCAACTGGCACTTATTCCAGCATGACAAGGTCTACTTGTGCTTGTGGGGAACAGGGTCTCTACTGTAGAGTTTATCCAGTCTTAAAAGCAAGATAGGATGTGTTCACCTCTCCATCTAGTCCAGGGCTGGACTCGCTCATAGCTGCTTGCCAGCTCAAAGTATCCAGTGTGGACCATTGCCTTAAGGGTTTTGCTAGGACTCTGTCAGCTTTTGTTATTGCAGTTTTTGGAATGGAGATCTGTACTGACAAGTGATGCGATCATAATATTGGCCAAGAGGTGGATGTCTTCATGGATGTAATATTTGCAAATATGGGGTCTAAAAGATGAACGAGTGGGATGAGCCACCAGCTATTTAAGCTGCAAGGCTGAGAGATCTTGTGTGAGATAGTTATCCAGTGTGCACAAACTATCTTCAAAATGATATTTACATCCCCTAGTAACATGAAGCTAGCTGATGCAAGGCTTTGTGCTGCTACCATTTTGGGCATTTCCTGTCCAAATTTTGCTGCAGGCCCTGGAGGTCGGTATAAAAGCATGCCTGAGAAGGTAAATGTATGAGAGAGTTTTAATGAAAAAAATAGACTTTTGCAGCTTGTGATAGTAATGGGAGACGATTTGCACTGAAAGTGCTCTTTAAAAATAATGGCCGAGCCACCCCCTTTCTTTCTGAATTGGTTGTTTCTTGTTATTGCAGAGCCGGGTGGTAGAGCTAATGCATGCAATGTCAGGCCAACTATCCTTCCCCAACCAAGTTTTAATTAGAAAGAAGGCCTCTGGGTTTGTTCTTCCAGAAGGGTATATAGCTCAAACTTGTGTTTAGGGAGCGACCAACAGTTCACAAGGAAAATATGCCATTCCAGCAAGGGCCGCTTGAGAGCTGGTGTGGCTTGCACATTCCCGGGGGGTATTTTATCAGTATTTTATCAGGAATACAATCAAATGGATGGTTGCAGTATGAACACTAACTTGGCAGGGACGCCGGGTCCAATGAATGCTGGCATATTAGCATGGATAAGTGCATGAGTCTTTTTAGTTCGTCTGAGGTGTAATGTATCCTATTCCCCTAGAAAGGACCGGGGTTTCTAGCCTAACCCGTGGCCTCAGCTGGCCATGGACGGGCGCAGACAGGCTAGCCTTTGGCGCACCAGGGGCAAGGCTGAGCACCTGACCTCATTAAGTAGTGCTAGTTTAATGAGAAAAAAAGAGCTGGACAGCCAACCATGATGGCATCCTCTCAAGTACTATTGAGGCGAACTGGCTCTAAACACGGCCAGGGAGCACCAGTCTCCAAAACACATTCTAGCACTGGTATTGAGTTAACAATCCCTAGGTGAGTCTGCTTGTATATGCCCCCCACAGGTCACAAAAGTGCTCTCCTTTGTTCCCTCCACCTGATACTTCCAGAGACCTCTGACACTGAGTAGCAGCTAGATGAAGTGCAAATAGTGCGGAGCAAACACATTTACAGAATTGTGTAGAGCAGAGTAAAACACTGTGAATACAATTCAATAAAATAGTCTAAAAACGCATGTAAGTGAAATCAGTTACTCGCTTATATCCCTAACACTAGCTCTCTTTCTTTTCTCAGGGACCTTAAAGGGTGTACTTGCTGGGAACCCGATATGAAGGGGGTATCATTGGACTGCTATGGACAAATTCTATATGGGGTCAATACAGCACTGAGTAGTACAGTCTTCTACTGGACATATTTGCACACTGCAGTTAGCGGAAGTGTTTAGTACTTGGGCAGTGTAGGAGGTTAGAGTGCCTTGAGGACTTCAGGAATCCTGCTCCTACCCCAGATGAGATCATGACCCTCAGCAATGTGGACATGTGTCAGATGAGGTACCCCAAGTTTATTGGAGCACCACCACTTCCCACCTCTCTGCTCTGCTTAAGGGAGAAGAGGCACTGTGAGAGGAACTGCTAGCTTCATCCCTGCCATTTCATACAATGTGTCACAAAATATAGAAGCAGGCTGGGGCTGTACAGATCAAAGGAGTTAATCTGGCAAGCCCTTCTGCACCCATGTAAGGTGCTTACCAAGCAAGGTGGTATATCCACCTGCTATTTTGTAAAATATATTTGTAAAATATATTTGTAATCTTATGCGTAGTATGTAGTTTTGCATCCATTAAGCTACTTTCATTTTTAAAAGGAAGGTTACTCACCGGACAATAAATTATTGAGTGTTATTTGCTGCAATGCTGATCGCTGAGTGTCTAGCCCGTAGCACCTCACTTAATAACTAAGTCATGGCCTGCTCTGCCTTGCTACCCTGAGAGTTGGGTATTGAAAAGGGTTACCTGGCCCTTAGTTTTAGGGCCCAGGACACCACAATTGACTCAACAGGGGAACAGCCATTACAACGCGGGTTTTACCACACGTTGCTATTACATTGCATGCGTTACAACGCATGCGATGTTACAACACGTGGTAAAACCACACATACCATTACATCTCATGCGCATGCGATATAATGTGGCGGCTATCCAAGTCGTTGTGAGGAAACTCAGGCTGTTTCTTCACAACGACGTGAAGCAAGCAGGAAGGAGGAAGCAGGATCCCACGGCGACGCTGGAGAGGAGAGAGGTAAGGGGGTTTGCGCTTGGGGTGGGAGTTAATTGTTTGGGTTTAGGGTAGTGTAAAAGTAGTGTTCTGTGTGGTTTTTTTAACGTTTTAGTGTGTTTTGTAGTGTAATGTAGTGTATTAGGATTTAGGGTAGTGTTGTAGAGTTTGTGTAGTGAAGTGATTTAGTGTTTTAGGGTTTAGGGTAGTGTAGTAGTGTTTGTGTAGTGTAGTGTTTTTTTGGGATTAGGCTAGTGTCGTTTTTTAGGGTTTAGGGTGGAGTAGTAGTGTTTGCGTAGTGTAGTGTTTTAGGGTTTAGGGTAGTGTAGTGTTTGCGTAGTGTGGTGTTGTAAGGTTTAGGGTAGAGTAGTGTTTTAGGGTTAAGGGTAGTGTAGTAGTGTTTGTGTAGTATTTTAAGGGTAAAGGATAGTGTAGTTTTTTAGGGTTTAGGGTAGAGTAGTAGTGTTTGTGTAGTGTTTTACGGTTTAGGGTAGTGTTTGTGTAGTGTTGGGGGGTCGTGTAGTGTAATGTAATTGTAGGGAGAGGACTGGGGCGGGGAAGGGTTGTGTAGGGGTAGGGTAGTCACTTACCTTGCAAACTAACCACGAATATAGCTTTACCACGCATGCCTTTGCGTTGTAATGGCATGCGTGGTAAAGGCATATTCGTGGTAATAGTTTGCGATGTAATGGCATGCGATGTCATTGACATCGCGTAGTAATACCCGCGTTGTAATGGCATGCGTGGTATTACTATGCGATGTAATGACATACATTCGTCTCAACAGGGGCCCGCTAACTCTGTTTGCCCTGGAACCTTCTGACTCAAGTTTCTCACATGCCTGCCATCCTTTCTCGACACTCTGCTCTATATCGGATGTGAGAATTGATTATAGTTGGTCCGTGGGATTCTTTTCAACACTGGCATATCACATACATCCAACCAGTTTAAATTAAGCTAAAAATGTAACTAAAACAAGAATAACAGACAAGGGACATGCCATATAAAAAGCATTGTATTGTATTATTGCATATTACTGTAATCATCATTAGTGCACATGGCGCAGTGCCCGAAAGTGACAAATGGGTACATTTTATATTCAGCTACAGTTATAAATCTAGGATTTTCGCAATAATTGTTCTAAATCAAAGCCCAACTCCAAGGGCTTTAGTCAGTGGTATTTTCAAAATGACCCCTGGAGTCAAGTCGACATTTTGAGGCTTTATACTCAAAATGCGGTCTCATAAGGCTATTAGCGAATCTGTCTAACCACACTTCCAGTGAGTCAAGAAAATACTCCACCATATGGATCCTTTCGTCTGCCTTCCAAAGTTATGCTCAACCTTTAGTGCTCAATAACCTTCAGTGATTCCAACTCCACATCTGTGAAACATCAGCAGCGCCGATGACTGGACTGTCACAGTGTATCTACTATGGAACACCCACGATGGGTAAAACATTGGAAAAAGCTTAGGGGCATATTATCAAGAAACGGCGTTAAAATTAAAGCGACGATAATGGGCTTGACAATATGCCCTTGGGAATCCCCATAGAAGCCCATGTTCTGGTGTCAACATGGGCTTCTATTGGAATTCTCTGCGGCATATTATCAAGCCCATTATCGCCACTTTAGCGGCGGTTTTCTGCCGCTAAAGCGGCAATATTTTTAACGCCGTGCTTGATATATGCCCCTTACTCTTCTATCCCGAACATGAACTTCTCTACATCTAATGTGAATTTGCACTAGCTCCTCAATAAAGATTGAAGCAGCAGATCAAATCATGTCTTTACGCACAACTACTTCCCTACTCAAAACTTATGTTTGAATCAGAAAGAAATAACGAATGACTGAATCTGAGAGATATGTGTATATGATTCTTTACAACCAATTTTCAATGGCCTTTGGGTAATGCTTACACGTGTGATCGAAGGTCATTCATAAAGAGAACTGCACACCCTGATGCTTCCATTAGAGGGTTTCTGCATGAGAGAATCAGCAGTGCAATAGCACTGTAAAAGTATTGCCATTTATGGCGGTCCCTGCGTGTGCTGCACAGGGAGGGCCACAGGTAAGGAAGAGGGGGGAGGGAGTGCTGCCGACTCCTGTGTTTGGTGCCCGCGACCCTCGCCGGTAACAGCCTCCAAACTTGTGCCCCTTGCTGCTCCACTGCGCACAGATTTTGGTGTTTAACGCTACAAAGCCAGCATTGTATGGTAAATACCGTATGACTTTTCCCACCTAAATTGTTCGGCAGGTTTGACCAACCGAAATTCAAGTATAGTTGACGTAATTGCACCCTTTCTTTATCACATGAGTTAAATACCTTCAAACTCGTAATCCGACCCATCCAGGGGGCATATTATCAAGGACGGCGTTAAAATTATCGCCGGTTTAGCTGCAGAAAACTGCAGCTAAAGCGGCGATAATGGGCTTGATAATATGCCGCAGAGAATTCCGATAGAAGCCAATGTTGACACCAGAACATGGACTTCTATTGGAATTCTCAAGGGCATATTATCAAGCCCATTATCGCCGCTTTAGCTGCAGTTTTCTGCCGCTAATCCGGCGATAATTTTTAAGGTTGTCCTTGATAATATGCCCCCAGGTTTTGTAAATACAACGACCACATCATAATCTGTCTCAGAATGCATTGGGATTTCACATTTGGTCCTACTCAGTCATTTACCAATTTTTAACCTGTGCTTTGATTTTGGTTTATTTTTTGCGTTGTTAATGTGTCAGTATTTTGCACTGCTTCTCTTTTAGAACAGGAATGCATGATGCTACACAATTTTGAACAAAATATAGCAAATTGTAGACGCATGTTCGTCTCAGAATAAAACGAAATTATTGTTTCTGCTGTCTAATTTGTAATTATGACTTCCGTTTTTTATCGGGCGTGTTGTGTCAATATAAATGTACACATAAACCAAAAAGTCAAGTTATACACACACAAATATGAGCAATTTGTCGACGAGACATTACCTGTCTCAAAAAGCATTCAAGAGATATCATGGTAGAGACATGTCTATAGGAAGTCATAAACCAAAGGCTAATGTAACAGAGCAGACTGCATGACCCTTAAACGAAGATCGAAGATTCAATGCATTGGCCTGGCCTTAGAGCAAAGGACTAGCCGATGGGCTAATTCTCTATGGATCCAATGTGAAAATGATTTTCCGGTTGCCAAACCTGTGATGCCCTAAATGTCAGGATCAATATACTAAAGGTAACTAGTATACACTCCTCAATGAAGATCTGTTTACAAATCGCAATGTGCACAGTGTGAATACTTTTGAGTCACAATGAAATTGATACATGGTCTGCGACTTTAATAGCGGCCCTAAAGTTTTGATTGGATGCTGACTCTTCAAATGCTGCGTTGTCAGTTCACAAAGTGTAAGCTCTCCATGATGGACAATTTACAGTTTGTAAATGGAGGTTTCGGGATTCATCCACATCAAATATGAGTCCAGGGGAGCGACTCATGTTCTCTCCGATATTTCTTTGATTCGTTTTAATTTTGAAATTGCAGTCCTTTCCCTTAAAGCCGCAGGAGCCGTAATACTGCCCCTCTGCAAAGGCTTGCATTCACTTGCATTCAGAGGGATTAGTACATGGAAGCCATGTCTCATTAATAGGAGAGCTGCAGGGATTCTGTGAAAATGTAATTGTAGCATTGAACACTGTGGCAGAATTGTACACCTGTCACAACACAAAAAAAGTTTTCAAGTCACATCTCAGAAGCTGCTCAAAAATTGCATCTGCAATGCGACCTCACACTTGGCTGTTTTTTAAATACACTAGCCAGAGTCTCTACGGCTAAGAACCACAAGCACCAGCAACACTTCTGCTACTGCATGGAGGGAGGGACTGAACAGACAGGTCTCCACTGCACCCAAAAGGTGAAGCTGATGACTGCATTGATCTATTACACACAGCCAGCCCACAAGAGAAAGAAAGAACAAAAATATTTGTTCCAACATGTCTGTATACCGTTTTGTTCCTTCACAGCTCATTCTGATCATAATTTATTTGCCATATATAAAGTGCCTGGTTACACCGAACGGCGTGTCCCCACGCTAAATAGTCTGATCACCTAGCAAGGCGAAAGAGGCAAGAGAAAGAGAGACATAGCCTCCGCTAAGAGAGCAAGAGCTCTAAAGACAGACCTGCTAAAGAACGGAGTTTATGGGTGAAACAACAAGGTTTTTAGTCCCTTATGGAAGGTCCAGATCTCAAATTCAAAGGCAGAGTGTTCCACTTTTAGCTGCAAGGCAACTAAAAGATCAGGCTCCCATCCTGGCTCTTTGAATTCTTGGTACCTTGACCAGGTGGGCCCCTGCCGATCTTAGATTGCGTATAGGAGTGTAAACAGTTATAAAAGATCCAAGACAACTTGGGCCCTTATTCCACAGAATTCAGTGGCAGTAGCACATAGCCTTATAGGCGATCCTCTTCTCCACTGGCAACTAGTGTAAGGTAGACAGCGCTTTAGAGGCAGAAGCTCTTCTCTGGAGATTAGGAACCAGATGTGCAGTGGTGTTTTGAATGTGTTGGAGTTTAATTAAACTTCCTTTAGAAGCTCCCAGATATAGGATGTTGCCATAGTCTATTTGAGATGTGACCAGTGCGTGAACCCCTTTTTTTCTGGCCACTATAGATAGAAGTTCTAGGAGTTTCCTTAGAATTTTGAGAGTCCCAAAGCGCTTGCCAGCTACTGTCCTAATTTGACTGATTTCGGATCAAACCACACCCTAAGATTTTTAGGTTCTGCTTTAGGACCTGAGCTTTGCCCCAGGGCCTCAGGCCACCAAGCCGATGACCAGATAGAAGGTGCTTTCCCAACTATCAATACATCAGTTTTATTGCCATTAAGTTTTAGGCAATTATTGGACATCCAGGAGGCTAGCTCGTCCGAAAATAACAAAAATTGTGTTGCAGCTGCCTCTGTGTCCTGAGTTAGAGTGGCAATAAGCTGTGTGTCATCCGACATATGACACAAATATTACATTGTGTTTTTCCACAATTTCTGCAAGGGGGCCAATATAAAGATTAAATAAGGTGGGCCCAATATGGAGCCCTGTGGGACCGCTTGCGTGAGAGGAATAATCTCTGACATATATAGATGTTGGGCAACCTGAAAACCAGATAAGAGAAGAAAGGGGAGCATCCAGTGCAAAGCTGTGCCCAGAACCCCGCATCCACATAACATCTGAAGAAGTATGTTATGCGATACGGTGTCAAAGGTTGAGCTTAGGTCCAGTAACACCAGCGCAGCTCGTTGTCCTTCATCAGCACACGTTCTCAGAGTTTCAATTGCAAGCAGAAGGGCTGACTCCACAGAGTGCGAGGCTCTAAATCCTGATTGTGTGGGATGAAATAAATCATTCAAGTTGATATGATTTATGAGTTGCTTAGTCACTACTTTCTCCACAATGTTAGCAAATAATTGTAGCATAGAGATAGGACGTAGGTTTTCTAATAACATGGGGTAGACAGAAGTTTTTTTCTGCAGAGGGAGTACTGTCACTAGCTTCCATTTCAGTGGGACTTTGCCTTGGTGAAAAGATAAGGCTTTTAGCTGTTGAATGTATGGAAGGATAATTTCCTTCCCCTGCATCAGGACTTTAGGTGAGGCTGGATCAGAAGGAGAGCCTGACTTGATGCCCAAGGCTAGGTCCTTCAGATCTTCCAAAGCAGGGGTTGTGAACTCATTAGGACCATTCTCCTTGAACGGACCTCCAGAAAGAATATCCAAATTCATTGTGCTTCGCACTTCTAATGGAAATGTGTCATAAATCTTTGTTACTTTAGAAGTAAACAAGTAGGCAATCGTGTTGCAGTTCTCAATAGATGACGATGCAGGAGCTGTCTCTCGTTCCAGCAAAGACAGACATTTCAAAATTGAGACGAGTTATTTAGAGGAATTATTAGCTTTTTCCATTTCTTCAGTGTGGAAAGTGCACCTCGTTTTTCTGATGAGTGCATGATATTTTTTAAGCTCAGTTTTATAACTGGCTCTCTTAAAAGGGCAAAAATCTCTCCTCCAAAGTAACTCTAGGGTTTTGCAATTTTTTAGGCTATATTTAGATCTTCATTAAACCATGGAGCCTAGAAGAACTTTTCATAGTCCAAGGTGCTATCTCATCTCAGGCTCCTGATATTTAATTTATTTTGCATGTTAGCCAAACTGAAGATCAGTGCATGAGAGTGTCCTGGCAATTGTTTCCAAGTTAAATTTAGCCCACTTCTTTCCGATGCTCATCTGATTAGGGTTATGATTGAGAGAAGACCTACAAAAAAACACAGAGAAGGGCACCAGGTGATTATCACAGCAGAGAACTATTAACGGAGCAGCCACCTTAATCGTCAGGAAATTGACAGATATTGAATCAAGAATATGTCAGAATTAATTAGTTGGGGCATATACTTTTTTAATTAGATTTCCTGTTTCGAGCTCCTAGCATAATGATTGTGCTTCAGGATCAGAGTTATTGTCAAAGTGTATATTGAGATCGCCTAAAATGATCAAATTATTATGGCGTAATGCAGGTTGGACAATCTTCTCTACCAGACTAGAAATAAACTGTGTCGCAGGTCTCGACAGGGGATAAATCAAAAAGCATGTTAGGGCGTTATCTTCTTCTAGAAAAAGAGAGAAGAAACGACTTCGCAGTTCTCAATATTGGTGAGCTTAGTGACACATTTCAGGGATAGTTTGTGAAATATTGCTATCCCTCCCCCTCTTTGAATGGGGTAGTCCAATGTTACTAGCCCATAACCTAGGGGAATCGCATATAAAATGTCTGGCGCCAAAGACTCATTAAGCCATGTTTCCATCAGAATCAGGGCATTGGTTTGCTTCTCCATAAGAACCTCAAAAAATGTGTTTTCGTGTTTAATCATAGATCAACATTTAATCAGAAGAAACTGCGAGTTATGATCGTTTGTCATGGGCGACCTATTGTATTCTAAACCAAAATCACAGTGAGGGCATTTAGATGTGAGGGGATATGCGGTGAGCTTGTGCCAACATACTTCAGAGGACTTGGGGGCTAAACCTTTGAGTTGGGCAAAAAACTATCTTAAATACTGGGAGGAGGCAAAACTGGCAAGGGTCCTGGCCCCAGCCAGACGAGCGCAGACGAACTTGCCTTTGGCGCGCCTTCGGCACACCAGTGGCACATCCGTGCTGCAGTCATCAAGAAGTAGCCGCCTCCAGGGGCGTGGCTAATCCCAACCAATCTGGCATCAGTAGGAGGGCGACTCTTGTTCTCTTGTGTTCCCAAAGCCTGTTACCTTACCTGCATTCTCCGGATTCTGGCTCCGCGTCTGCTGCCTGCCTCCCTCCTGCCACCGCCATTCCAACGCGGCCGCTGTTTGGAGGGGGACCACATTCCCCAGCATTCCTAGCGGCAGAAGAGGACGCTGCTTCCTGTAGTCTCGCGCCTGGAGGCGCATAAATAACAGCTGGGCAACCGGCAGAGCGGGCGACTCTTGTTCTCTTGTGTTCCCGAAGCCTGTTACCATACCTTCATTCTCCAGATTCTGGCTCCGCGTCTGCTGCCTGCCTCCCTCCTGCCGCCGCCATTCCAACGTGGCCGCTGTTTGGAGGGGGACCACATCCCCAGCATTCCTAGCGGCGGAAGAGGACGCCGCTTCCTGTAGTCTCGCGCCTGGAGGCGCATAAATAACAGCTGGGCAACCGGCAGAGTGGGCGACTCTTGTTCTCTTGTGTTCCCGAAGCCTGTTACCTTACCTGCATTCTCCAGATTCTGGCTCCGCGTCTGCTGCCTGCCTCCCTCCTGCCGCCGCCATTCCAACGCGGCCGCTGTTTGGAGGGGGACCACATCCCCCAGCGTTCCTAGCGGCGGAAGAGGACGCCGCTTCCTGTAGTCTCGCGCCTGGAGGCGCATAAATAACTGCTGGGCAACCGGCAGAGCGGGCGACTCTTGTTCTCTTGTGTTCCCGAAGCCTGTTACCTTACCTGCATTCTCCGGATTCTGGCTCCGCGTCTGCTGCCTGCCTCCCTCCTGCCGCCGCCATTCCAATGCGGCCGCTGTTTGGAGGCGGACCACATCCCCCAGCATTCCTAGCGGCGGAAGAGGACGCCGCTTCCTGTAGTCTCGCGCCTGGAGGCGCATAAATAACAGCTGGGCAACCGCCTCGCGGGACCGGGCAAAGGGCGGGCCCTCCTTTTTCTTCCCTCTGGTTTCGTGACTGTTTGTGACTGACGATTTAGCCGAGAAACAAACAGTAAGCTGATTTGTCTGAGACTTCTTATCATTTGTTGGCTGTGATCATTTACCCTTCTAATTATCTGCTGACTGATGATTTGTATAGTGATTTGTGTACAGATTGACTGTAGTACGCAATATGACCCTCCCCGTTTCCAAAGTGTCATCGCTAGCGGGAGGAGCGTTCAACCGAGGGACATTAGATAATTTCGTGATTAGGGTACCTACTGGATTTGACAGGGATATTGCTCTCGACGAGCGGCGGGCTGAGAGACGTCGCTCTGTCGAAGCGGCAAAATATAAATCCTCATCTCTGCTTTCTTCACAGATAGCCATTTCTTCGCAACCTAGTACCCCTTGTGAAGCAGACACTTGCGATGCATCTTTTATTGATAACACTCCTCTACTTTTCCGAGACACCACCCCTTCTTTTGATCTAAATAAATACTCAATCACTAAACTATCTTCTTCCTTATCTGACGCAATATTTGAGTCAGATGCCTTATTAGATGCTTCCATACAGGTGGTGAAGAAAACCGTTGGTTACCCTAAGACTCCTAAGACCTTAGGTCGTCAAGGTCCACCACCCAAAAAAAGGAAAAATAGGGGTAGTGGCCCAAAGAGAGACAAGGTTAAATTAATCAAGCCTGTTAAGTCTAAAACTTCCTCATCTAAAACATCTTTACCATCTCCCAGGGCTATTTCTCCATATCCCCCAGTGGTTGAAACCCCAGATATCCATCTACTGGGAAATATTGAGAACATGATTAGATCTTTCATTTTACCAATATCAGAGAGACTAAAAACAATTGTTTCCCACTTGGGGAATTTAGAACAAACAATTAGGTAGATTAAAGAGGAAATTAGGGATCGATCAAAATCTGTACCAACGTCTTCATTAACTACATCGGATTTAAATATTGCCGACCAAAAGGGAGTAAAGTCAACGATTCAAACAGTAACGAAGTCTAACAACTCAAACTCCCGTCCAAAATCTTCCTTAAGTGTGACATTTAGAGAAAAAGAGGTGGAGGTGGGAGAGAAAACATATCTTCAACAAGTTTCTCAAAATCGAACTGATATTGAAGATCCCGTAAGGACTTCTGTTCTAACAATTCATAATGTGGATCTGCCTCCGGAGGCAGTCCCTCTTGTGGTGGTCCTTACGGGAGTTCCTCCCTTAAAGGCTGATAAAAAAGAAGATCATGGTCAGTTAAAAAATAAGGTTATATTCTGGCTTAGACAAAACCTCCCACTTCCCCCAGATATAAATGGAGAAATCCTACAATTTAGGCATCTTCCTTGGCTGGGCCATAGGAAAAAAGATATCATGGGGGATATTATAATAATTAATTTTCGAGATAAAAGGGCAGTAAGATTTATCCTAAATTGGTTTTCCTTGAACTCCTCTAACATCATCAAACCTTTTGAACTGCCCTATTTTTATCCTAGAGTAGCCCCGACAAAAGAGACTAATTCAACTTTATTATCTTACCACAGGATGATTGTATTAGACCCTTAATTCAACCTCAGGATGGTTACTCTAGGCCCCCTTCTAATTATCAACCTAACCATGACATCTGCTCATCTCAACATTTGGAGGATTATCCCAGCTCTTTTCGCTTAGGGAAGAGGAATTATTATAATTCCTCACGTCGCCATCAGAGCGACATTTATGGGTTCTCACAACAAAATCAGAATCAGAATCATTGTTCTGGATTACAATTTCGTTCTCATGCAGTTTCTTCTGCCCCTCCAATTCAACACCAGAATTACTATTCAAGCTCTCCATTTCAGTATCAGGAACGTCCTTTCAGGTTTCGTCCCACAACTCAGGACAACACTAGCTTTGTACCCTTCCATCAAGATGATCAATTCCTTCACCTTCATAACCGCTATGCACCATTATCAGGTTTGGAAGCTGTGGATTGACTTAACTTCCGAGGAATCAAAGAAGTACCAGTTCAAAGTCCCCTAAAGGTTTCTTTTACATGCATAGAAGTAAACTCTAAAACAATCCCGCATCCATCATATGCTCCTAACCCAAGATCGAAGCAGTCTCAGCTTATATCTACTGACTTATTAGTCAAGACTATAGACCTAAATAAGGTCGATTCGACCTCGGTTTCAGAGCTAGATTTAAATTCTAATCCCATGACCGAACCAGTGTTGGACGTGCAGGAATGTGTAGGAGAGAAGAGTAATCTTCGAATTGAACTACTATTTTGGAATATAGCAGGCCAGCGATCGAAGGTCGGGAATGACATATGGAGGGAATTTAGTTCCAAATTCGACATCATAGCACTCCAAGAGACCTAGACCATTGATGTGGTACATATGGAAGGTTTTAAAACTTATTTCACTTCAGCTTTACCCTCTTCCTCAGGTAGACCGAAAGGAGGTTTAACAATTTACGTTTCAAACCTCCTCAACCTAAAGGAAGTAGTCGCCATAAATCTAGATTCAAATTTCCAGATTATTAAACTGATTTTAAACAACAGGGACAACTTTCTTATAGTAAATTTTTATAATAATCTCTCTGACCCTGAGGCAATCACTGTGGTATCCCAGATCCGTTCCATATTACAAAATAGTATAAGGAAGTCCTTAAATGAACAGGTAATTGTCTGGGGGGGGGGGGATTTTAACTTGGGGCCATGTTCTACTACCAGAATTAGCAACATTTGTGGTATCCTGGATGAACTTGGTAGTCCTACTCCGCACTTTAGACACTCCACCTTAGGTAATTACCTAAACGAAATTTTGTTTGAGTTGGACCTGTCGCAGGTAAATACCTTGAAAGATACGAATTTAACATTGGCCCCCACTTTTCATGGTAGAGGATGTTCAACCACAATAGATTACATTTTGGCTTCAAATAGCGTGAGGACTTTAGATGCAGGATTTAATAGACATATTATCCCGCTAAGTGACCATTACCCCCACAGTATCTCCCTTTCACTGACCACCAAATTGAAGCGCGGATTGGGCTCCCTCTTATCACAAAATAATTTGGTATTAGGCAGAGTAAATGGTTACTCCCTCAATTGGGGGAAAATAGACCCTATGGAGATAACAAAGCAAGTGGTTGTGAAGGCCAATTCTTCCATTATGAAATGTCTTAATTTAGAGACCCCCTACATAGAAGGTATTTCAAGCTTTGAATTGATTGTTAAAGCAATTAACGAGGCATTGTGGGTAGACGTAAAGCATAAACAAAAAAAGAAGGGCTGGTTCAACCATGACTGTACGGTCGCTTACTCTAATCTGAAGGCCGCACTAAGAAAATTAGTTAGGGTGCCATCTGAGATCTCAGTTTTAAGGAAAATCTATAACTCTGTACTAAAAACAAGGAAAAAGGAAATAAAAAATCAACTTTGGGATCAATTGCATCAAACCTGCTCCCAAAGAAACTCGGCTGCTTTTTGGCAAGTGGTCAAGTCCTCCTTTTCTAAATGATAATGCTAACCAACCTAAATTAGATCTAGCTATACAAGAAAAGGAATGGGTTCTCCATTTTTCCAAGATCTTCTCAGTTGGCACGGAGTCAATTAATCACTCGGACCAAAAACATCAGAGTCTCAATCTTGAGAATGATCGGGGTAGTATTTATCCCATTGACTTACAGTTTTCATTGGAGCAAGTTGCCCTTGCCCTGAATGCAAGCAAAAATGGAAAGGCACCGGGTCCAGATGGTGTACCTATTGATTTGTTTAAAAATCAAATGGATTCTGGACCCCCCTCCTAACCAGAGTCTTGAATGCTTCTTGTTATGTAGGTCTACTACCTTCTTGGTCAAAATCCGTACTGGTCCCTACTTTTTAAAAAAGGCGATCGAGAGTCAGTAACCTGCTATCGTCCAATCTCTCTCTTAGACTCCCTGGGAAAGGCGGCAGGTCGAGTCATTTTAGAGCAACTACAAGTCTGGGCGGAGGATGGCAGGATTATTTCAGACCTGCAGTACGGGTTTCGCCAGGGCTTGGGGACCATTGAACAAGCCTTAAATCTCTCATTGTTAACAGACAAATACGTTTATATCAAAGGAGGAGATCTCTATATGGTCTACGTGGACTTATCAGCCGCATTTGACTTTGTTTCCCACTCTAAGCTTTGGGCCTTATTGGTTGATATGGGGGCCCCACCAAATTTGCTCAAGTTTATTAGGGAACTGTATGCCAATGCTACAGCAAGAGTACGCTATGGGATGGGCGGGGGAACCTGATGGAAGCCTTTCCAGTAGAAAAAGGGGTTAGGCAAGGGTGTGTCCTGGCCCCCTTCTTGTTTACACTGTACACAAATGGTTTGGAGAAAGAGATGATTAAGGGATCCCAGGACCTCCCTATGGTGAACAAACGCCCTATACCTGCACTTTTCTATGCTGACGATACTGTGATTTTAGCCCGTACCCCCCGTGAATTACAAAAGAGCTTGAATAGATACTCCACATTTATGGCGGGCCTTGACCTCAAGATAAATGTTACTAAAACGTTTGTAATGAGGGCACGTCTCGGCCAAAAAATTATCACCAAAATGAGGGGTATCTATTTGGATCAAAAAAAAAATAGCCACTACAGAATAATATCCTTATCTAGGCATTATTATGGATCACAAATTATCCTGGAAATCGGCTGTAGAAACGAGAAAACTCTTATTTCTAAAAACAACTACAGCCCTCATTAATTTTACCAGGAAGCTGGGAAATAGAGCTCTCGCGGAAATTATCATGATCTATAAAGCAAAATGTCTATCTGTGGCTTTGTATGGGGTGGGTCTTTGGGGTTTTGTGAACACAGACTGTATCCAGAAAGTGGAAAACTCGTTCTTGCGATACATCCTCGCAGTGCCAGGGAGTGCGGGTTCTTTTGCATGCCATTTAGAGTTGGGCCTTGCTCATGTGTCGGACCAAGCTAAAGTTGAACCACTCTTATTATGGCATAAGATCTGGACCTCTGACAAGGCAACCCTCACTCAGTCTATTTTGTCTGACTGCCTTTCAATGGACAACGCTCATAGGTCCAGGTGGCTTTCGTATGTTGCAAGTTTTCTCCATGATTTGGGCTGGGATACATATTACCATAACCCTTCCACTATATGTGAGGTCTCGAGGAAGACTTTAAAAAACAAAGCCCTTGCCCATCTGGAGGAACTAAGACTGACGAATGAAATCGTTAAACCTTCTGCTACTCATTCGTTATTAATTCAGTTGGTGCCCACATTACAGTCGTACCTTACTTTTAATACCACAAGCTATGAGCGTTACCTATTGGTAAGATTCAGAATGAATTTTTTTCACCGAATGGTCACATTCCCGGTTCGAAACAATTGGGCTAAATATCTCCCTTTTTGTCCTTGCGACCAAATCTCCCAACAATCGACTTTGCATACCATCCTTTTTTGTAAATTTTATACGGATTTAAGGAAAAAATGTCTAATTCCGTTATTGAAGCGAATTGGTCTTAGACAATGTCGCCCATCTTTACTATTTTTACAGTTGCTGGAGGGGGAGTATTTGGTATTTCTATTAGCAAATTATTTGAAATCTATTGTCAAATACCGTAAGATTTTAGATTGATATGTCACTGTGGATATGCACTTTTTTGCTTTATTCGCCTTTTTAAACAGTTGTTCCTTTTAATCTCATTTAACTTGTAGATAATTAGGTTTTTATGAGTGGTATAATTGTATGATTGTATTGCTGTACGCTTTTATGATTTGAAATTATAATCGAAATAAAGCATGAATTGATTGATTGAATGCACTCGCCGCTCCCTGCACGCAGTAGCTCAACAGGTGAGATGATCACAATAGTGCAACACAGCAACATATTAAAAGAAAAGTCAGAAAGCGGCAACTCCTGCACTAAGGTGCTACAGGGAAAGTAAAGTTAAATAAAAGGGAGCCAGGCACCTTCCCACGTTAAGTGCAACAAGGAACCTAAAAATCGAAACACTCCTGTCAGAGTGAATTAAGCAATCTGATGGGAGTGGGTTACACTTAAAAGAAGTCGCCCCTACTGGAGGTCAGATCCCATTGGACAGCGAGTGGGTTTACAGGCAGCGGCTCAACATCTTTGGAATGTCTGTGGAAACTGACATTGACAAATTTTGATTCTCACCTCACATAATCTTTCTCATGGTTGCAGACTGAGAACACAAGCTTGTGTCATCTAGAGACCACTCCCGGACCATACCTGCACCTGACACAAGAATGACTTTACTACACTAGCTGGTCACTGTCCACTAGCTGGCCACTGGATCTCTCTAGAGGGTCATTTCACGGGCAAGGTAATCACAGTGCTTGAGACAGTTACTGAGATGCATCAACGGAGGAGAGCGCCCGTTTATAACCCAGCAACATTTAAAATTACTTAGCTTAAGCTATTTCTAACAAATAATTAGCTATGAGGATTGAACGTCAGAAAGGTAGAGTACATTGAGAGCAGTGTTAGAATGTACTCTCTTGAAGGGGGTTGGAGGCTGTTTATTAGGCCCATGTGTGTGATACCCTTCTATTATTGAAGGCTAGAGGACAGGGCGGCATGAGTGCTGATGCAAGCAATGGTTACTATAATACATGCATTGTTGGTGAATGAACCGACTACAATGGACCTCGAGGAAGTGTCAGGATGAGGGGCTATAGATGAAATAGAGCTGCCCCCAGATACTTGTGGCGAATGCTCCTTTTGGTGGCTGACCTGTCTCAATTCTCTTGAGGAGTGTGTCCTCACCACCACGTGCACCATAGCATTGTGCATGACCTCCTTGATCCAGGGAACTGGAAAGTATGTCCAAGTAAGAACTCAGCACCTCCCTCCTGCAACAGTGTTCCCATTCTGTCAGTGGATGCATTTTGTATCAGGAATGGCCTCTGCCAATCCAAAGGTTAGTCAGCCAGCCCACAGGGCATTAATTGAGTTCCTGTGCCCTTTACACTTCCTAAATCCCATGTTATGGACCCTTCTCTATGTTACCAACAAATACGGTTTTCATTACACCACCTAGACAACTATTCTTTTGTTTCTTTATGTAAGGTTCTTGAAAAAGAATGCAAATACATACATACAGTATGACATATACTTTGAGATTAGCAAAGATACTTTATCCAATTCACCGTGTTACTTTGACCTCTTGAAATAGGTTTCATTACAGTCGTGGCAGCAGTGAGATCTACAAAGGCATCAACAGAGTAGCGTGGAGAGTGAACACATGTTTACACCAGTGGCAGACTTCAACCTAGAAGGTTTTTACAACATAACAGCATTCAGACTGATATTTACTTAGCAGAGGAGAAAATACTTTGGACTAAATTTTCTGCCATATTTACCTCTGTATCAAATGTCACAACACGAGAAGTGAAGTCAAGTGCCAGTCAATGTTTAATAGAAAAATGTACTTTCATGATACCATTTTCAAAATCTATTTACATACATGGTCCAAATTGTAGGCTTAAATGCACCCAAGTGCACTTTATTTGTAATGTGCCAGAGAAACTACGGTGGCTGTACTGTGGATACAAAATCTAATACCAGTGAAATGCATGAGCAGGTCAAATATTCTTTTCAAGGTTTTGGTACACTACAACTTTGTTAGGGAAATTTAAAGCTGCAGCAGCGTCGTCATTTTTGTGCCGTATTTCTGACCACATGTTATATAAAGTCAAGGCAATTGTGTGCATGCCTGTTGTTGTACAAAACATAATGAATGGAGCTCAAACGATTGTTCTGAATTTTTGGTGAAAATCATTTTGATTTTGCCTTTTTTTAATTCAAGTTTAATGGGAGAAAAAGTTATGTTACTTTTGTGTCCATTGAGAACATTATTTAGCATCCTGTGGTCAATTATGTCATGACACACAGGCTTCCCTCTATTTTACATCTGATTTGGTTTTTCTGTTAGAGGTGGAATAAGCTAGCAACATCCTCAGAATCTGTGAAGAGATAAAAACAGGAATCACGCACAATAGTGGAGAAAGGATGTAGGCGAACACCTATGAACAACTTTTGTTTTGAAACCCATTTGAACTCTTTCTAATTTAAAGGTGTAAAGAAAGAAAGGGGCAGATTTACAAGAAAGTGACGCATCTGTAGAGATGCGTCACTTTCCCTGCGCCAACATTCAATACCCTTGCGTCACCATGGCGCAAGGATTGACAGATGCATCAGAAATTCTGACGCATCTGTTGACGGAAAAGTCACGCATTGCTGGAGTCATGTCGCAAGCACGACGCAACTCCAACAATGCTCAGGGGCACCCTATGCCTAACATGCTCCGTCACTCCTTACGCCTGCTTCAAGCAGGCGCAGTGTTTTGACGCAGCATGGATGTAAAAGTGACTCAGTGAAATCTTGTAGATTTCACTGCATCACTTTTACGGGGCTTCCTGCGACAGAACGCCCACCCTGCATACATTAAACCTGCCACAGGTTTAATGTGGTGCAGGGCTTCACAACGTGACTCATCTCCCTAGATGCGTCACGTTGTAAATGGGCCGCAACTTTTACGCTGCTGCTGCGTCACAAAAGTGACACAACGACGGTGCAAAAGTGACGCAAGGGGCTTGCAAATCTGCCCCAAAATCTGTGTATTAGTTGAGCATTGGGCAACGCGCTGACGTCAGCAGCCCTTTTTTGGCAAAGGGGATTCTCAAGAAGGAGATTAGTTATTTTATATCTATTGCTTGACAGAGCCACACCTCAGACAAGTTTGAAATAAACCTGTAAACCTTCTTCAAATGTCGTTTAACAGTTATATCTGTTCGCAAGTGGCTATACTTTTCAGGTAAGTGAACAAATACTTTTTTCTTCCAGCTGATTGAAAATCAAAATATTACTTAAAATGTTTAGTTATAATCACCCAACCTGTCATCGAAAAACTAATTCTGAAATGAATGCATTTATGCTTGCATGTATGTATTAATTTATACACTTCGTATTATATAGCTCAATAGCGACTTTTTCTAATATGATGCACAATTAATTGGAAATCATTGCAAACTATTTGAAATGCAGAGTCAAACATATAGAGCTACACAAGGTGAACAGACAGCTTTAGCACTTAAAGATAGATAGCGTACAATGTCAGATACTATTTGAAGACAGCCAAAAAAGCGCGCGAGAGAGAGCGCGAATGGTTTAGGGATTTCACAGTTTGGGTGCTAATTAGAAACACATGAGAAAAATAACATAACGAGCAACAAGAACACGGAATGGAATAGCTAAACTAAATAAGAGAAGCCATGAAAGTGGCTGAAAAGAACGAGCAGGATGGAAATCTGATATTAGCAAATACCTTATATAAATAGGGTCCTTGAAATGGTTGTAATGTGAATTTCAGGGTTTCATACCAACTGGAATACATCGCTTTTAAACTGTTTTTCCCACTCACAAATTGGTCGCCACAATGACTAGGCATTTCCCTTTCCAACGATCTACTGAGCTTTTCCAATATTTAGGCATACAAGACGCCAAAAGTTAAGGTACATTCATGGAGAAGGACAGGAATGCAGCATTACCAAGGTTTAAACAGGATGTTTACCACTGCGGAATACTCCTGATACCCTTCCGGGGCCGGGATGCATTATATCCAACCATTTCCCTCCCCAGATGGTTATACATTACATAAGACAAAATATGATCCGAGATCGTGGATCAGGGAACCTAGCTAGTAGGGAAAAGGAGGGGTCTACTTGATGAGTAAGACGCACCTCAAATGAAGAAAAGAAAATACTTTTCTTGAGTCCCCTCACTCACCAAAGGTTTCCCCTAGGTGACATGCTTCATCATTGGGGCCATCCCAAGCATCTACTGCTTGGGGCGTGCTGCGACTTGCGACAGTTACGTGGGAGCACTGAATTGTAAAGACTATGTGTAGTGCAGTGAAGGGGGAGTGCTGTGGGTGGGTTGATTTAAACATTACCTAGCTAGTGAGCGTAAATGAGTTTATTCTTGCTCCTAGTTGGTAAAGGATAAAAAAGGGGTTTAATAAAAGGGAAGAATTAGGTAATAATGTGCGAATAGTCCCTGATATTGGAAGTCAACATGTTTCGAGGTTATCCCCTAAACCTCTTCTTCAGGACCACATGGGGACTAGCCCCATGTGTACCACTCCGTGCACAACCTGTAATAAAGTGAAAAAAGAAGAAAGGGAAAATAATAAACGCGCACCTCAGTGTCTGTAAATGAATTACATATGGTTAAACTGAACACGTAGTATTTAGTAGTTAATCAAAATTAGCCTCATGGTCTGCCTGGGTGGAGGAGCCTGAATAACCTTGACTCGGCTTGCCTTCATCTAATTGACCTACTGATTCCCATCGGCGGACCGCATCTATACATAAAACATTCTCTTTAGATGTATGACTAGCATTTTGATAAGGTAGATGGGCAAGTATGAACCTGTTTTGTGGAATTTGGTTCTATAGAATCTCTCTTGCAGGCTCATTCTTCGAGTTTATGCTAGGGAGAAAGTGGACTATTAGTTGGGGGGATGGCAATCCACCACAGGTAATAATGTCACTTTCCTTCATAAGTTGAATAAAGGTTTCATTGATCTAAACCTGGAAGGTATGTCACAGAGCAGACAGATCTCACTTAAGAAATTGTGTAAACCATTAAGACGTATGAAAACTGCTAATAAGTCAAAAACACAACACAATAAAAATCCCACTTCAATTTATGATTATAAGAATATTTCATTGAACAAATTGACACACAAACAGCAGAAATCCAATCAGGGGAACCAGAGATAAGATTTTTCAAGGTTTTAATTAAATTTGAGTGCCAAAAAGTGCAAAGTGCCAACAGAGGACAACTCTTCGCACTAGACCGGGGCTTGGGTAAGGTTAAAGGCCACCTGTGCCGGACAAAATACAAGACCCCGGTTGGACCAGGTAAAGTGTTACCTTTTGGCTTAAAAGACTTTTGAGAAGGTGGATTCTTCAGTGGGGCAAAGCAGGATGCTGGATCCATAGATAGATGGTGTCGTTGATGAAGGGCCATCACTGGAAGAAGTCGGAAGGCAAAAATTGTCCGACCCGTGAAAAGTCCAGAGTTGACACACAGGAAGCTGTCAACATTGGTTGGATGCTGCTCAGCATCGGGTCCAGTGAAGATAGGCAAAAGATCTCTGGGGTAGCCCTAACTACTTTTGTAGAAGTATCTATGCAACTTATGAAACCAATCCCATTGTAGCCCCCACTACCTAAATACAACGTGGCAGATCCTTTCCTCCCTTGGACAGAGCTCATGTGCCCGCCCTAGAGGTGTGGGCAGGGGAATGAGCAACCCCTCCTCAGTGGCCACTCAAAACCAGGACTGGGCTAAGCTTCTATCCCACTAAGATTTGAGTTTGCTTGCTAGAGGGCAACAGATAGAGCTTTCCAAAGTGTTAACTACATCTGCCTGTGTCAGGGTTGGCATATTTGTATTCAAATAAGTTACTGGGCACATACCAGATGGTCATCCTGTCAGAGGAATAGAACAGCTGCCCACACCCAAGGCCTATGTGTCAGCTCTGGGAGCAAGTTCAAACTTCATCAAGGACTAATGGGCGGCAGTTGGAAGCTCATGCAGGAGATGCTCACTGTATTGACTTGTGCTGTCATGTTGAGCTTGTTGTTTAGGATGCTCCCCAGATGTTGTGGGTGATCTGTGGGTGTGGGTGTTGGTCCTAGCTCCAATGACCCTGGTTGGAATCCCATGGCGGGGTCTTACTTCCAAAGACCAGTACTTCCACCTTGTTGGAATTGAGCGTTATGCTCTTGGTTCTCATTCACTCTGCTACCATGGTTATGCACTGTGTGAAGTTGGTTCTACTGGTGGGTGTTTTGTCTGTCTGGGAGAGGATCAGTTAATAATATTTTGAAGGAGGGTTTAGGCTAGGGATGGGCATAACTTCCATACTTTGGTGTATTGTAATTATATGAAATTATAGCAACATTATGCAAGATTACGTGGAATTATGTGAGGAGTATAACCCAGCAGTTAGCTCTATCTTCTTATGGGAAAAGGCACCCTTGTAACCACAATGGTACTGAGAATGCATTTGGCGCTATGAAAATTGCACTAAACACAACAGAATATAAAGGGCAAATGTCAGAAGCCACTATCACTCTTTTCCTGTGCTCTTGTGCCAATGGCTTGATCAACAGGGTGCTCTGAGATGTTTCTGAGACAGTACCCTGACTGCCAACCTCAAAATCAGACCCTTAAAATGTTTTCTTCTTGCATGTTCATCCACAAAAAGATCACCCATTTTTGGTCCACCCTATCATAATTAGTTATTGGGTTGCTTAGTGCTCCAAGGTACTAGGATCCATGGATTACTTAGCAAAAGAAGCTGTGGCAAGTACTAGATACTCAGACTATGCTTATGCCCCAGCCCCTTCCATGCAAAACTTGCACCTGTTCTACCAGTCATCCTATCAGGGTTGATACCATTATTGTAGTCAGGTAGAGTGGAGCTGCTTTATCCTTCTCAGCTAGCAAATGGGGGTCATGCTGTGTAGCATGATACTAAAAATTGGCCAACAAAAAAATAATCTACTTGTCAGGAGCTGCCATCACACCTGCTTTATAAGGCCACGTCAGCATTTCCCACCTAACTCTGAGCAGCTTGTTCATCTATGCAAATTTAATCATCAGTGTCTTGAGCGGATGGAAAAAAATCCTAATTGAGCAATTATGAAAAGGTGCAGCAGCCTCAGTAGGATCACCATGATGATGACGGCAATTCGTCCTGCCAGGGACAGGTGACCTTGCATCCAAAGATTTATTTTATCAGTCACAGTAATGCTTCATAGTTGTCCTGAAGCACATCTTCCAAATCCATGTAAAGATTTATTCCTCGGTATCTCACAGAGTCATCAGTTCATTGTAATTGGAAATGTAAAGCACCCATTGACATGTATTGTTTGTCATATGGAAAATTTAAGATTTATTCCAGTAAATTTTGAGTCCCGATATCATGCTAATTGGGTGAATTTTATGTTATAATGGGGAGAGGTTAATTTCTGGGTTTATAACATAGAGCAGTATTTTGTCTGCATATAGTGAAATCTAACAAGAGACATGAGCTGCTAAAACACTCGGGCCCACTAACAGGCCCAAGCCGGCATGTCCCCGTAGACCCTGGAGGCAGAACATCGGTCACCCGAGGTCGCACACTTTTCCGAGTGTGGATCGATGGTGTGTCACCACCGCTGTCTGAGCAGTATATTGTGGCCCATGAGGGACAGGCACTGCATTGTCCCAGGACCACTCCACACCCTGCCACCACTGATCACTGATAAGTCAGGTAAAATTCTTTAACGAGGATTCATTGTTGCCAGCAGGATTCAGCAATGTCTGGGGGTAGCAGTTGTGAGGGATGATGGTTGGAATCGCTGAATATTGTTGTTGGGTTATTAAGGCAGCTTTGAGAGCCTTGTTAATCTGGAGCCATTGTAGGGTTCAGCCAGTCAACTCTGCCATGCAAATAATACACAGTGCATACTGTAAAATGTTGAAAGGCATGGCTGGTTAATGGATGGACAATGGAAGAGGAGAGATCACACAATATTATCGAGAGGATACAAGATGATTTGCTGGCGAATATGAATGAAAACGACATTCACTTTGTACTGCAAAATGTCCTTTTCTAAACGGAATCAAAAAGTTCAGTGACATTTCATGAGGTTTAAGTGGAAAAGGGTGATAATGATATGGTATATGTTAGGTGGTTATGAAGAGTGTAAAAATTATTTGAAATGAACGTTCTATTGTAAACAGATTGATTAATAAAATGTAATTGGAATTGGCATGGTCCCTTCTAATAGGTGCATAGGAGAGTTCAATATGTACTTTGTTAAAGGACGAGCAAGCCAGTAAGATGTCAGATTCCTTTATAGTTTCCTCTAAGGTAGGTATGGGTTTGGAAGCAGGAAGCACATCTCACAAATGGAGTACTGACTACTCACTGCTTCTAGATTTCATAAACGATTAACGGACTTATTTAGGGTTGGGTGGGAGAAATATTTCATCAAAATGTGACAAATATCCTAGCCGCCATATTATAAATTCAATTGGCTCAGGGGCCCCGAGTCGACAGGGGGCTCAGGTGAGCCTGAGGGCAGAGCCCGGTGCGTGAGCACCTGGATCGGAGGCGCAAATCAGATGATGATACTGTCGAGGTCACTGGGGACTGCCCGGGAGCCAGCCAGGGACGCATGAGGTGTGGACCTCTGTGCCAGCGGCACCCTGGGGAAGGAGTGCTACTTTCCTGTTCAGCTGCTGAGGACAATGACCGATCTCTGGCCCAGTGCCGATGGTAGTGTGCAGGAGAGGCGTGCTAAGAGCTGTGTGGACGATTCACCTCTTCTGGATGATTCTGCCTAAACTGTGAGTACAACACTGCTCAGCCTGGCGTACTGACCAGACCTCTCCAACTCCTCAGGCACTTGCTGGATTCCGCTCTGTCCTGATACTCCAGGCCACCATTTTGGGACTACTACTTGGCTCCATTGGGATGGCCCGAGTGGTGCGTGACCTGGTGGTTTCTGACCTAATGTTTTCAATCTGGCAAGGCACATACACCATAGTGACACTGATCACCCCGATTAGTGTGCTATCACTACCCTGCCTGGGATAAATTGTACCCACAGTTGCCTACACATTGCTCTGCAGTCCCCCCCTTCCAAAGACTTCCTAAAATGGGCCAGTTTGACCCAAAACAACGCCAACTAAATTTAGAGGGGGGGGAGACCCCAAGGAAGGGAGTACACTGAAAATGCTACCGGGAAGACTTGAATCCACTGGAGGGTGCAGCGGCTATCATGGCTGAACTCCTGGCGGGGTACCGCTCTATAGACACTCATCTAGACACGTTAACTAGTCGCCTGGATGACATTCATGGTCACCTGGAGGTTCAGGATGCATGGATAGGGGGTACGGAGCAGCGTATTTCAGATCTGGAAGATGTGCAACTTTCCCTGCAGGGCGTCTCGAGCGCACAGAGTCTCTCCTCAAGCAGCTAGCCACAAAAGCCAAAGATTTTGAGGCACACCCCCGCAGAAGTAATATTTCAGAGTTTCAGGAATTGCAGAATCTACGAATACCGGTCCCATGGCAAAAGTTGTGAAGTCTGTCCTCGTGGACCTGTTTGGTAGAGATGCCTTCTCCGGGTCATTTGCAGTCGAGCATGCCCCTCGTACACTGGGATCCCCACCTGTCCTTGGGACACCTCCGAGGATTATAATTGCTTAAATCCTCAACTACAATGATCGAGACATGGCCCTTTGACTATCCAAAGAGCGAGTCACACTCACCTGTCAGGGCTCCACCATTCCACTCTTCCCTAATTTAACGCCGATGGTGCAGGAGGCCCGGCGCAAATATGCAACTGTGAAGCAGACCCTTCAAAAAGCAAACATCAAATATGTTATGCTTTACCCAACCAGGCTACGCATCAAACTTGGGAGTAAGACCCACTTTTTTGACTATCCTGAAGATGCGGAAAAGTTCTGGTAGAAATATGGATCATCTCAGGCACCGCAACATCAAGATGGAGACGCTGACCCTGACCTCTGATCTCTGATATCCTTGACGACTGGTACTTTGAGCTTCAAACACTTTGGTTGCGCCATGGACTGCTTTTAGACACTGACTGCTATAAGTCCGCACAGCTTCTTAGATATCATGTATCTGTCCATTAAGTGGGTGAACTATTATCCATTTTAACGGGCGGAATAGCAGCTATGAAACTGTCAATGGTTTGGTGGCAAGTACTGCTTTCAATAATCCTACATCCTGATGTCTCAATTGGAGTGTTGCCATCCCCACAGGATGATTCCTCCTTCATTTTCTCTCCCTCTCCCCTTCCTTCCTTCCTTTCCTTGTCCTTGGTTGTTTTTATTATGCTGGGATTCACCGGGTGCCTTGTTATTGTGTATCCGATGGGGGTGGAGGGTGGATAAGGTTTTCTTTGTTGTTGTATGGTTGTATTTGTATTGTTTATTGTTCTGATGGAGCATTTTCACTATTTGCAGTGAAGAGTGAATGCGTCGTTGATCTCTGGCTCATAATATTCGTTCTACTGGTGATGCAATGAATGTTGTCGGTGGTGTTAGCTCTGGTCTCCGTCTTCGATGTTTAACTTGGAATGTTAGGGGGTTGTCCAATCACTATGCACCCCTCCCTACACATCGCTTTGCTTCCACTTGGGGCGAGTCACTTTTTTTCATGCTACAGCTCCTATTCATGTGGTGTGTGCATTTTAGTGCATCGCTCCCTCCCTTTCCGATCCGTTGAGGTAGTTGCAGATCCTGAGGGTAGATATGTCCTGGTAAATGGATTACTGGGGGGGGTGAAGCTATACTACTAATTAATGTATATGCTCCGAACATTGATTGCACTGACTTCTTTCCCACACTCTCCGCGGGTATCAACAGATTGGCGACTGATGTTATCCTTATGGGGGCCGACTTCAACCTCACGCTTGATCCCGTGACCGACTCCACTGACCTGGGACACACTACAAAGCCCCACTCTACATTTGGTCTATTGAATCTTTTGAAGACTTAAATATTAGTGGATCCCTGGCGCACGCACCATCCGACGGCCCATACATATTCTTTTTACTCTGCTCCACACGGGTCCTGGTCCCGTATAGACCACTGGTACCTCACGCCACAGTTGTTACTAGATGTACGTGAAATTGAATACCCACCTCGCACTATATCGGATCATTCCCCGAACCTCCTAGTATTAGACTTCTTTTCACTTCCCAAGCAGCGGCCATTATGGAGGTTCTCCTCCTCTGCTCTGTTGGACCCTGTGTTTTGGAGTGAGGTGGGTGATGCCATTCGAGAATACTTTGAACTTAATGACAGCACAGTGGACTCCCAGTTGGTACTATGGGACGCCTTTAAGGCGGTGATGCTTGGGGTCTATATCTCTAAACATGGTGGCGTGCTCCGGTCTATCTGTGGGGAACTTAATAAACTGGAACAGAAACTGAAAGATACTGACACTCTTTCCCTTGCTGATCCCTCACCAGCCTCTTTTCGTACCTGTACAGCATTAATTGTGGAGTTTAATGATGCAGCCACCAGAGATGTCAAATACCTTGGTAAATATGCAGAGGCCAGAATATATGGAGAGGGGTAAAGACAGGGTAGGACACTCGCCCGACTCCTCCGCCCACAATACTAATCGACACATATCACACAATTAGACTCAGACGCTGGCAACCCATTAATAACTCATATTGATATTTCTAGGACTTTATTAGCCTATTACACACGGCTGTACGAACTACGTGCTCCTCCTAGTGGGCAGGGTTTGCGGGACTACCTGCAGGAAATAGCCATGGTTTGGCTTGAAGATGGGCAGCGTGAGTTCTTGGCATCCCCAATTGATGCTGATGAAGTTAAACAGGCAAATAAAACCTTAGCTAGTAGTCGAGCCCCTGGCTCTGATGGCCTCACCGCAGACTTTTATAAGGCCTACCAGGATATACTTGCCCCACGATTAGTTGAGGTTTATGCCGAAGCCCTCGACTGTGGCTCCCTCTCTTCAACCATGTGTACACACGGCTGTACGAACTACGTGCTCCTCCTAGTGGGCAGGGTTTGCGGGACTACCTGCAGGAAATAGCCATGGTTTGGCTTGAAGATGGGCAGCGTGAGTTCTTGGCATCCCCAATTGATGCTGATGAGGTTAAACAGGCAAATAAAACCTTAGCTAGTAGTCGAGCCCCTGGCACTGATGGCCTCACCGCAGACTTTTATAAGGCCTACCAGGATATACTTGCCCCACGATTAGTTGAGGTTTATGCCGAAGCCCTCGACTGTGGCTCCCTCTCTTCAACCGTGTGGGAAGCCATAGTAACTTCACTCCTTAAGCCATTTAAACCGCCTACCCAATGCCAGTCATACAAACCATTATCGCTTTTGAACCATGACTATAAAATTCTCGCTAAAATTCTAGCTACCGTCTCTCGTTACTAGTGGATACTATACTATGCCATTTTCAGGCAGGCTTCATTCCTGGTAGGTCCACGACAATTAATTTACGTACAGTGTTCTTGGTTATTAGTCAGATGGAGCCGATGCTCCCGGCAGCAGTGGTGCTGCTGGATGCCGAGAAGGCATTTGATTCTTTGGAATGGTCCTTCTTGTATGTGGTATTGCAAAACCTGGGAATACCAATGGGTTTCCTAAACTTGGTTCCCCTTTTATATTCAAATCCAGTTGCTCGATTGAGGGTGAATGGGATAGTTACTACACAATTCCCTTTGTCACGGGTGCCCAGTATCCTCTCTTCTGTTCATTGTTGCCATGGACCCGCTTGCCTGCCACATACAGGAGCGTCATCTTCACAGGGGCTTGCAATTACATATGGGCCCTCTCACTGCTTCCTTTTATGTGGATGATGTGCTTCTGTTTGTTTGGTACCCAGCTGAGAACCTCCTCCCATTGTTGCGGGAAATAGTCTGTTTTGGGGTACATTCGGGATTGGTCATAAATTGGAAATAGTCGGAGATTTTTCTGTTAACACCCACCACTGCTCAGGTTGATGTAGAATTCCCCCTGCGTTGGTGCACCGATCCCCCTAAGTATCTTGGTTCTATCTCCACTGTAACACTGCAGAAGTCATCCGACTGAATTATGGGCTGGTGATTGACAAACTCACAACTCAGGTAGATACCTGGATAAAGCTTCCTCTGTCTATGGCTGGCCGAATTGCCATAGTTAAGATGGTTGTCTTGCCACGACTGCTATATTTATTTTTAAATATTCCAATTGCATTGACCGCATCTTTTTTCGATACTCTACGATCTATAGTGACACAACTAGGGTGGGCGGGCAAACAAGTTGGAATATGCTTCTCATGCCTTATGAACGGGGGGTGGGGTTCGGAGTTCCGGATTTTTACCTCTATTACCTGATGGCACATGTCCTTTTCACGTACTATTGGTACCATCCCGACGCTCGTATACAATATCTCAGGCCTGAACGATCCCAGGTGTATCCGCACTCACTTTCGTCAATCCTGCCACAGGGGCTTCCACGCTGTCCCACTGAAATACAGATGCTGTCCACAACTTGCTGGGCATGGAGTAAACTACGTTAGTACCTGCAGTACAACCTCCTGTATTCTGCTCATACACCATTACTAGACAATCCTTGGATACCCCCGCCACCGAAGCTCTTACTACAAGGACGCTGGACAAATTGAGGCTCCGCACAATGGGGGATCTATTTAAAAATTCCCAGCCATGCGCTGTTGCTGTACTGGCGTCGTGAGGAGCTGCTACCTATATGGACAAGTTCCTCCTACATAGAGTGCATAGTGCCTTGATGAGCGTTCTACCTAATGCTGCCATAGAACCAGAGGACTTCCCCCCTCTCACATTCATAATTACTTCCTCAGATAGTACACATCTTGTCTCCCGTCTATATCACCTCTCGCAATCCAGGCGTCCCTCAGTGGGTCTCAAATCCAGAGGGGCCTGGGAGGTGGATCTGGGTGAAACCTTGACAGATGCAATATGGTCCTATTGTTGTGCACAAACCCGCTATGTCTCCAATAACTATAAACACAAATTGGTGCCGTTTAATGCCACTTATGCTAGGATCACCTCTCTTTGGGACTGAAACTGAAATCTACAAAAACCTTCCTGGGAGAAAGCTCTCTTCTTGCCAGTGCCTGTGCGTATGTGGCCCTTGAAATGGACCACAGAAAGGACCTCAATATTTTATCGTTCATTTCACAGATCCATAATCATGACAGCTGTTCCGCGATGCCACTATGGCATGGTGGGCCTGCCACTGCAGGCAGTTTAAAACCCAAGCTTCCCTTATCATGGATCTCCTTGGGTGAAATTTCACAGCCAGACCATCCACTAACTCTAAATTTCCCTAAACCTAGCACCTCGAGAGCTTATTCACGAATCAATTTCCAGCTGTAAGCATGCTTGTGTCTGAACAAGCCATAATTTATGATTCTGAGAGCATAAACAGATGTAAATGACTACATTTTGTGCATGTATAGTGCGATTTAGACTAATTGATATTCCAAGTTAGTGTCAAGGTAGCTGTCACATAAATCCAATACACTGAAACACAGGCACAGTTGAGAATGGTGGGTATTTGGAAACATTTTAAATTAATTTCTCATGCATGTGATCAAATTTATCTTCAACCTAAATTTGAGTGAGTTTCCTGCAGATAATATGAAAAAGGTCAGAAATCCTGTAGAAAAAGGGGATAAAGATTGAAAGTATAAACGCTGTTCGGAGTGCAAGCACTCATTTAAATATTATTTCAGTGCATTTTTTTGCATTGCTTTTAAATGTTTAAGGTTAGTCACTCTCAGTTAGTCTGTCAAAAATTAGTTTTCCTGTGCTGTTAACACCAGTGGGTGGTAACGGAAAGCAGACTAAAGGGGAGAGGTTGCAAACAGTCACAAGACTGTGTTGATGTGATGTTGTTCCTCTCTTCAAACTCTCTGCTACTTAGAGCAGTCGAAGTAGTCCATAATTTAAAGCTTTTATACTACAAATCCATGCGGTTATGGTAATGCAGAATATTATAATATATCATTAAAAAATTAGCAATCTATCATTAAAGAATTTGCAATACGCTATCTCCAAATTACACAGCCAAAAAGATGTCCATACCTGCAAGACATGCATCCTTACTAAAGTTATCTTGTGAGAATTCTCGAACGAAGGTTTTACAACTTTCACCACCCCACAAATCAGAATGTTTTCTGGCAGCCGTGGATAATCTTTGAACATAGGACTTTACACTTTGTTCACTAAGTGGAAGATTTTCCATCAACACTCATCTCTAAATCAGGCGCATAACTATAACTCATTTTGTTTTAACAATGATGAATCATTCTGAGAGTTTAGGGTTTCATTTGCATGAACATTAGCAATGTTAATGCTATTAAAGTTGAATATATAGTGGCTCATTCCATTACGTAAATGGCATGACAATGTCTTATGGCACTCTTCAGCTCACCAATAATTCTTGATTGGCTTTTCTTCAACAATATTGCCTTATTACTTTGTTCCCTCATTGTTCTTTTTGACTTTATTTACTGGGACCTGCAACTATTATGTTTGTAATAGATATATGTATTTGCTTGTTTATTTTTTTACATTGCACCACATGCAGCAAGTACCGCATGGTGGTGTTGTCAGGTGAAATCAATTAGATATATTAGATAAATGGTACAAAATAAATTATTGCATTCAACGTTTATTAGGATTTTATAAATAGCTCACTATAAACATAGCAGTCAGACTTTGGCATTCCCACTTCTTATAGTCATTGAGAGACAACAAACAGAGAAATGACTAAATCTTCACCCAAAACAGTACTCCTACGAATATTTATTAGATTCGAAATTCACAAACAATTCCTATATTTTGCTTGAAAAGCTGTTCCCGGTGTAGTAGTGGATATGTCATGTTATATATTCCATAGGCTCCTCCTTCCCCAATGCTTAATTCTACAGAGCCCAAAATAAATAAGTTCTGAGAAAATGGAGCTTAATGAGCAAATGGGCATTTTTGTCCTTTTATTCTGCTCGATAAGGAAAAAAATGCCCACATTGAGAGTGTCTCAAAGGGGTGATGGAGCAAGGTTTTGCATAAAAGAAACTTGCTTGTATGCAATCCTCTCGAATAACCTGTAATACTATAATCAATTTGTCCGTGAGTACTAACAATGCACCACATTCAACATTATTGTAACTAGGGGACGCTTTTCTATGTGCTATACTAATGAATAACCTGAGTGTTCTAAACTGGCCTCTAAAACGCGGGAATTCTTCTGCGCATGCGTCTACTACATCTACTTAGTATGATGTTTTCTGTCGCTTGAGGGAAAACTTTGCAGCTGCGCAGTAGCTTCGAAAATGGCCGCTATAAAGTAACACGCAAACTCACATGCTAAGCTGAAACTAACCCATGCAAGTTCTACTAAGCTATTAATGCAAAAGATTTATTAAATAAATGGGGTTAGAGTAGAAGTAAGTGCTATACAGTGAATTCATTTAAGTTTGTATTCTAACTTGTCCTTCTTTGACTTTATTAATAGTTCCCATTTGGGCCTTGGAGGGTGACCACGTCTCTGTTTCCATGTGACTTCTACACATGCGTAAAACGTCTGCTCACTCTGAACAAGTGAACTAAATTGACTTGCTGCCAAACTCAAGCCCAGCAAGGACATGGGAACCCTTCTTTTGAACCTACAAGAGGAAGGAGAAGAAACATTGTAAATTAGACCTACCCATCCACATGCAAAATATATGTGGGAATAAATCTTGTGGGTATTAAAATTAAGGGACGGGGAGTTAGACAATAGACTAAAGAAAAATATTGTACTTGGTATGGTGTGATGTCCTCACCCCACTGCTTGGCCCAATCAAATTGCGGGTGAACATGGAATTGAAACATTTGGGGGTGGATCATACACTTGAATTTGGTATAACAGAGATAAGTTATAGATAGACACACTTGATGCTGAGATACTGATGCTAAGCTGAGATGCTGCCCGATTTTGCTGCAATCTGACTGAAGAATCCAACACTATGGAAAATTTGCGGAACAACCGAGGAGGCACATCTAGGAAGGGGTCCGGACGAGCCCGAGGCAGAGAGAGTAGCACCAGATAGGGGTGTAACGCTGGTGTTACACTAGAAGAGGTCACCTTTCCCTGTTCCGAACCTGACCTGAATCCTTGACTCGTTGATGTCGGGGTCCTCACACCATTCTAGGTAAATATATCTGTAGGGTAAATGCTCCGTACTTGCTTTCTGTCCTTTCTCTCCTCAGGTGCTGTCATTGTAAGAAATTATTAATGCAAACTGATTATAAGCTAACTGTACTGTTTTCCTGATGGAGATTTCTGGTATATTCATGTGTATGTTGATTTGATTCACAACATTATTAATTCAGATAAACTTTTAAAACTCCCTCTGAGTCTGTGGTTCTTTAAAATAAAGTTAATGTATTATTGAATTTCCTCCCTATTCTAATCTACTACCGGATCTTATCGAACGTTTATTTACTCAGGAGACAGGAATGGTAAGAATACTGGTGCAAAGGATTCCTAGGGTAAAAGAAAATTGATGACCAGTGGATATTTGCCAGCTCATTGCGTGTATGAATGTATATGGGCCCAAATGAGTGCTGTGTGTATGAATGTGTAGAGCTGGTAAACTCCGCTGCATCAGGGGCATGGCCGATGTCATTAAGGGGGTGGCTTAAAACAGGTAAATTGAAAATCTGTGCTTAGCACAATGTACTGCCAAACTGATATTTGCTGCTTTTGTCACTGCATCCAGATATATTATACAATATTATACAAGTAACATTACACCTACATCAAGCCAGGGCTATTGGCTTTGTCAGAGGTTGTTAGTCGCTTAAGATAAATAAGCAACAACCATAGCTTTGTTGTATAGCATATAGAAAATGCTTCAGTTCTGAAATGATGAGACTGTGAAAGCACTTTAACAAGTCTCTTTGAAGTCACATCACAGGCAGTGAACGTGGTACCGCTGAAGAGCTAAGATGTTTTTTTCGTCTGGGGTGAGGGCAAAGTTCGAGAGCCCGATTGGACCGGTCACTGGTCCTTCTTTTTAGAAATGCCAGTGCTCAGCTTGTGCAGGACCTGGTTCACTTAAATCCCTGCTGCAGGTGATCCATTCTCTGGCCCACCCTGAAAGGGAGGTGACTCCAGACTTGTGCTGGAGTAAATGTTTGACCATGTTCAAGGTGAACAAAGTTTGGATTGCAGTTTGCGAAGGCCCACAAACGTACAGGTTGTAGTATTAACTAAGGCAGAAGGGTAACTACGCTGCCTTCGGACCATATCCCACCCCTTTGCATGGTGAAATACTACTGCGCATTTCGACACAATGATAGCAGGGGCATATTCACAACCAAACACATTTACATCTGCCACAATTCTTTTGTGAACGTTTTGGAGGTGTAAAGGAACAGATTTTCATCATAAACTTGTGTTTAACAGCTCAAAATACCTTTGTGAAGGGCCTCATTATATTTATTCCAATTGATCACTGACTGCATTTGCATTTTGTTGTTTCTGAGCAGCAGTATTTGAGAAATAAGAAAAAAAAATCACGTTTGACTAGTCACTATGTGATTGCGCTTTAGGTTGATGGGAGCAAAGGTGCATTATTTTACCAGTATCGGTTGTGAAACAAAAATGTCTCAAAATGTTTATTGACAAATTAGCCCTGCACCACTTGGAAAAACTTTGCCGGCCAGGTGGGGGACATGACACATATTGACATGGTGTGTACCTTATTTCGGAAGTAAAAAAGACCCATCAGACCTTTATTCCTGCAATGCTTACCAGATCCTGGCACCTTAAAATGCTCTATGATGTATGTCCGCATATATTGTGTGCAAGCACCTGGTGCTTTTGTAAGGCCTCAGTTTCCCTCACTCCTCTCTTATAATGCACTGCACCAGGTACACTGCATTCACACTGAATGCATACACACATGCACATTACCCCCTCATAAGTCCTCCTCATCCCAGTCCTTACAGAAGTGAGGCAATCCTGCCTCCCATTAGGCTAGACTCAACGCTAGAATTTGTTTTATGTTTTTTATATAAACTCCTTCTACACACCGTCGGAGTGCTGAATTTTCTTCCTCCATGTCGGAGCTGTGGTGCTGTGAGTCTTTATTGTTTTTACTTTTGCTTGTGAGGTCCTCACTTCTGTAAGGACAGGGATGAGGAGGGCATTTGAGAGGGTAATGTTTTGTTACTTACCGGTAATCTTCATTACCCCGATTAAGGTCCTCCTCGTCCCAGTCCTGTTCCCTCCCTCCCGCTGTAGATGTATCTGATCTTGTTGATAACAGGAATGGCGGTGGGTGGGAGGGGTTTATACAATAAACATAAAAGAAATACTAGCATTGAGACTAGCCTGTCAGGAAGCAGGATTGCCTCACTTCTGTAAGGACTGGGATGAGGAGGACCTTAATCAGGATAACGAAGAAAACCGGTAAGTAACAAAACATTGCAGGCGCCCTGCATTCCCACTCTTTCCATGTACACTGCATGCAGCATAGTGTGCTACTACATTGTGCTACTAAAATGCTGATGTCTTATATTCCACCACTAAATGTTTTTTATTGTCTCGATAAGATTTGCTAGTTCCAGCACATACTGAAACAGCACAGCAGCATCTCATCCGCCCGTCTGTACGAAGCCTCTCCAGCATCTTTTACCGCATGTGGCGCTTTACAGTTTACCATTTGCATCTATCAGGAAACCACGGGCCCAGCCATGCAGGATTCACTCTTACCACCTGCTCCTGTTTCACTCAGCACCTCGTGGTTCAAGCCTTTACATGCCTTCTCCTCTAACGCGGCTCTTGCTAATGCCACGAGTCAATCCAGATTGCCTCTGGGAACTATCAAAGATGATCTTTATGAACAGATGGGGTTTTAAGAAATACGTGTTCCATTTAAGAGCAGGCAAATGTAGACTAATGGTCTTAGCTGTATTTGGAAGCAAACAGGAAAAAAATAGGAATGAATTCAACGGTGTTTCTTAATTACACAAGATTTCTCACTTTAAAGGCACACTAATCACTAATGAAGCGTGCTCAGCAGTAAATAGATACCGATGCATTGCTGAACAGATGTTTATTGATTATATGTGACTGTGTTTAAGAATTATAGGCAAACTGCACATGGCGCCTCTGGGTATTTTACACTTTTTAGACAAGATGACAAATGCAGTTTGTAATGAACAGCTGTGTGGTTTTGTGGAATGGATGGCTGGCAACAAGGTCTCCAGACATCAAGGACAGTCCTCTTGTGTGCAATGCATCATATTGTAAATACTTTATTGATTTTGTTTCAAAGAAATGCAGAATTGTGCTGAATATTGTTGTAAAGAATTATCAATGAGGCAGCTATTCAAACAACATTTGAGTATTGAATTCGTGATTAGAGCATGAGCTGTGACTGAACAGAATCAAACATTGTTTTTATTGATATAATGCTATTAACGATACAATAGATCATGGTGTGAAGCGGTGATAATGTTATCGCCCGTTCTTGATAATATGGCCCTTAATTATTTTTCTTTTAAACGCCTCCCATTTTCCTTCAAGGAAAATGAGCTGCATTTGAAAAAAAATCGCTTTATTAAAAAACCAAACACAGATATGATGGTATGTTGTCCCCAGAGTTCGCACACGTGGGTTAAGAGGACAATGCATTGTCAGTATAGGAGTAAGAGTATATGTTGAAGTAACAGTATGAGTAAGGACAAATAGGAGTAGGAAAAGAACAATCATTTTTCATTTTTAGGTTTAAATCTGTTTTATTGTTTTCATAAAGAGAACATTACAGTAACATCACACCTACATACACCTGCCTGGGAGGAACAGTAGCAATCGAGTGAAGGAAGGGATAGAAAGGTGACAGTAGAGAAGAAGGGAGAACACATTAAAAAAGGGAGAGGAGTTGTCGGCAGACTGACAGGGTTACGGGAAGTAGCAATGATGCCTAAGCTGTACCTTGGAAGTGTATGTGTAATACATACCATGAAGCGCAGTTGACATTGCGTTCAGCATGTGTGAGACGTATTATGCGTAGGTACGCAGGGCAGGTTAATTCCCTGAATTCCTGTGAAAGGAACCATATACAGGCTCCCCAGGTCTTATCAAATTGAGGCGTCTCTTGATTAATGGCGATGTTCCCAAATTTTATAGAGCCTATATAGCTGAGTCAGCATTTTGGCGGTGCCCAAATGCGATAACTTGACTTGTTAGGCAGCGCACAAGGCCAAGGGGAATGCCCACCCCCTTGTGGACTTCAGAGGGTAAAGCAGGAGGTTTGGAAGACCCAGCAAAATGCAGCTAGGGAATCTCGGCAGGTCGGTATAATGCATTACATCAATAGCAGCCAGGAATTCAACAGAGTATGGGTGTAGCATAGGACATTGTCAAAGAAGATGTGTCAAGGTCCCCACCGGTCCACGTCCCCCAGCAATGTGTATCACCATTCCGCTTCCACAGAGCTGTTCAGGCTGGAGTTTAATACCAATAATGTGCTAGTTTAAGGAACATTTCTTTGCCTGAAGTGCTGCAGGCCATGGCGATGGCTCGTTTCAGGATGTCCGACCATTCTTTGGGAGTAAAAGAACTTTTGCATTCATTTTCCCAGCGCTGCTGCACCGCCTATTTGGTAGAAGCCAGTGGCATATCGAGAAAGGTGTATATGTCAGAAAGTAAGTGTTTATCTGTATGGTGGGTAATTATCCATTTTTCAAAGGGCAATAAGGTTCGACTAGCGTGGGGATGGATTGCCGGTTGCATGACCCAGTGGCGGATTGTGACATATTGCCAATATGTGGTTGGAGGAAGGCAATATTTAAGCTGGTTCTGGGGAAAGTTCATTAGCCCATTTTGGTCAAAGAAGTCTCCTATTTCTTTGCAGTTGTCCTGCTGCCATTGTATATATGTTGCATCTTGACATGCTCCAGGAAAGACGGGGTTCCCAATGATCTGGGTTTGGGGGATGACACAAGTGGATAATTTCTTTGGCAGCTGCACCCTGTCCCAGGTGCCCATAGTTGCTCTAAGAACAGGGGAAATCTACACCCTGGCTGACATGTTCTTGGCAGCAGTGAAATAGGGGTCAGCGGATCCTGAAGAGCAGCAACCCATGGACTGTGGGTTTATTGAACTGTGACGCCGGCCCTGCCCATGTCGATGCCAACTCCCTGCCGGAAAGGGACCACAGGAAGAGGAACCAGAATCCAGAGGAACATTGAAAGATCATCATCAGTGAGCTGGCTGACGGTGCATTCAGCAAGGTGTAGAGTCCAGTCTGTATCTCAAATCATACACACCCATACACTCCATATGTGTGCTTCTCAGCCCCAGGGATGGGAGCCTGACTGCATCACTAGCACTGCCCACTGTGAGAATAGAGGCCACAGCAGATCATGTCAGGCATTCAAGCACTCTCGCAGAACTCCGCGGAATTCCACTGAGTTTTACGGTAACTGCAGAATTCCGCACAGTAAAACTATGCGAGCTCCGCCCAGCCCTAGTTTTATCTAATAGATGAGAAAAGTGTTTGTTGTTGTCACTACAACTCCTCTCGGGTATAAACCCTGCCTGGTCCGGATCCACAATTCTCTGCATGGAGGGGGAAAGGCACATCACTAATATGATTGGGGAAATCTTGTCATCAACATTTAACAAGGACATCGGCCGAGATGATGAGCAATGTACAGGGTCTTTACCCAGCTCAGGGATTACCATAAAGTAGCCATTTTCATAGTGTATGTAAGAGAACTAGTAGTGCTGAATGAATTATACAGGCGGGTCAGGAGGGGAGCTAGCAAGGCTGCAAATAGCTTGTAGAAGTCAGTGGTGTAGCCATCTTCCCCGGCCCCTTGCCTGGTTGCAGGGGAAAGATAGCTGCCAACACCCCGTCTTTCTGAATTTCATGGTCAAGGTGCGAATTGTCTTGCAGCGCCAAGCAATTAAGGGGGATTGTGCTAGGTATGAAACAACATCTTCTCCCTCAAGCGATTCAGCTGAGTAAAAGGTAGCATAGAAGAATTTGAAGGATTAAGCGATGTGTTCGTCTTGGTGGGGCTTAATGCCTAATGGTCCCTCAAGTTCAATTACACTCTGCTCAATGGCTTGGGTCTGTAGGAGATGCACCAGCAGGTGACCCACTTTGTTGTCCCCTGCATAATATTTCTGCTTGGTATGCAGAAGAGAATATTCTACCCTGTCCATATCTAGGACCTTAAGTTGTTTGTGTTCCGTGGTCAGCTGAAAGCACACTTTTTGTGAGCCTGACCATTTGTGTGCCTCTTCTAGTTCGCTCAAGTGCCCCTCTAAGCAAGTTAGTTTATAACTTCTGTCCAGATTAAGTCAGGCAGCTACAACTATGAGCCGGCCCCGAATCACTGCCTTTAGTGTATCCCTCAACAGTGCCACAGGCATGCGAGGTGTATCATTACTCTCCAAAAAATAATTAACAGCTTAGTTTACCTCTGTGACGGTGGTTGCATACATGAAAAGTTTATGGTTGAGGCATCAGGGGGGGTGTTGGGTAGTCAAGTGAAGAGTGAGGCTGATAGGGGAGTTATCTGAGAGGGCGTCCACACCTATATCGACCACTTTAGTAGATGTCGAGAGGCATGGACTTGTATCCGAGCGTTGGCCACTGAGAAAAATGTATATTACCCGCCCTTTGGATGATGTGTGCACCATACATTTGTAAGCCCATAATCATTCTGTCATTGACAGCGCTGTGGTGTGAGTGCTTCTGTCTGTCCTACCCTTTGGACTGATCTATCCAAGTTGGCATCGGATAATAAGTTATAGTCACCACTAATCAGGACGTCGGTATAAGTAGTGGCCATCACCCCCCCCCCCCCCCCCCATTGTATCAGGGATAAAAGCATCCCGGTGCTTATTTGGGACATATAAAATAGAAAGCGTAAAAGTGAATGTTCTCATGGCTATGGGTAAAGACAAAAGTCTACTAGGGATTTCCGACTGTAACTGAACCCTCCTCCCTGGGATGTGTTTAGCTAGTAAAATTGCCAACTCCGATCTTTTCCCCAGGAGGGAACGAGAAGCATTGACGATCATACCATCGGGATCGCAAGCCCCTCCTATCTGCCTTCAGAAGGTGGGTTTCCTGAAGAAGATAGACAGCGCATTTGGATTCCCTTAACATAGACAAAAAGGCTATGTGCTTCACTGGCACGCTGAGGCCCCTACCATTGTAGCTGATTATTTTAACCATCTGTCACAACCTGGGAGAGCATGCAGGAGGGAAATCCACATGAAATGCAGCCATTGTAGTTCTGAGTAAGCAAAACGCACGTTATAGGCACATGGAAGTGTACCTGTATGTAGGGTGATGAACAGGAAAGGAAAGGAGAAAGAATAAAGACAATATCACAAAAAACAACAACCAGCAACCTAACTAATGCGTTCCTCTTCTGGGATCGCGATAAATTACATATATTGGGTCCTTGTTGCAGATGACAGACTCGTCCGTGCATCAGACTGGTGGTTTGGGGAGCTCTGCCATCAAGAGTTGTACTATCCAATGTGGAGGAGGAGGAGGTCGAGTATATCTCACATTGAGACATGGAGAGTTTCTATCTGGTGCATGCTGAACTGATTCTAAAAGGCTGTGGCCCCTCAGTAAGGCTATCCCTTAGTTGTTTTCGGGATCCAAAGTGGTCTCCTGTTGCTAAAAATGGAAGAAAAGGGTAGCTCTTTCCTTATGGCTCTCTCTTTCTGTAGGTTTGGTGAAGCCTTTCTTCTTTGGTCCTGTGGGCCATTGTGAGCCCAATGAGATGTGAGAGGGACTCCGCAGAGATGGACAGGTTATAGCGACATCTGGCAACTTGTCAATGCCAGTAATTTTTGACTTTCTCTAAGGTATGCAGACTGTGTGCCTCATTGCTCTATATGAACGTGAGTTGGAAGGGGTGTCCCCACTGATTGCGAACTCCCCGTTCCAGAAAATATTCTGTGAAAGGCCATAGTAGACGAGGACTGTTAGAACTGGGGGCCTCTAGTTGGCAGAGGTAGGTACCTTTGACCAAATAGGGACCCTTGCTTCTAAGTCAGGGAAAGGGGATTACAATACTGGATAAACCCTGCTCACCCTCTTGGTAGCTTGGCACGAGCAGACAGGCTTATCTCAGAGGCAGTGTGTTAAGCATTTGCAAACACATACAGTAATACAGTGAAAACACTACAGATGGACACCACACAGGTTTTATAAAAATAAGTATTCTTTATATTGACTTAACACAAGACCACAAGTGACAAAAATCCACAATACTGTACTCAAAATTGACTTAAAGATAGTAGAATTAACTTAGTTCAAGTTGATGGTAAATGCGACACAGTTCTCACAAAAGTACCTGGATGCGTAGCGCAAAATAAACTAAAGGCTCGCAGCGTTGGAGATGCATCGGTTCCTTGCTTCGGGGGAGACGATGTGTCGCGCCTCAATGCTTGCGCAGAGTAGGGGATGCGTCTTGATCCTTACCAGAGAGGAGGTGATGCGTAGATTCTCGTACTGCAGCCCGGTTGCGATGCAGCAAGATGGCGCCTCGATGCGATGCGACAATCCGGTGAGATGTGATAAGATGGCGCCCTTGATGCGACGTTGTGAAGACGATGCGTGCACGCACTGGCAGCCTTGGAGCTGCGTCAGGCCCTGCGACACGCTTCTCCGGTGATGCAACGGTGACCCTCACGGTGGCAACATGCTTCTCCGGTGATGCGTTGGCAGACAACTGTGACAAATACACGCTTCTGGGGAGATGTGGTGGCGGCACGCTTCTCCGGCGATGCGACGACTACAGCCGAGGCGGCGACACGCTTCTTCTTGTTGCGTCACGCTTCCAGCTCCCAGCGACACGCAGGCTTCTGCAGATAGAATTCCCAGCAAGGAAATTAAGAGGGGAGCTGGTGGTTAAGTCTTTTGTCCCTGAGACTTCAGCAGGAAACAAGCACAATTTCAAGCCCTTGGAGTAATATTCTGCAAGATGATGAAAGTCCTTTGAAAGTTCCTTCTCCTCTCCTTGGCACTGAATACACCACTGTAGGCCAACCCAGCAACACAGTACACTGGCAGGGGGGCAGTACAACTCCTACAGATTCCTTTGGTTCTTCTCCTTGGCAGAGGTTTGTCTTGCTGTTCCAGAAGTAATCTAAAGTCTTGGGGTCTGGGTCCCCATATTTATACTACTTTTCTCTTTATTCTCTGAAGGCAGAGAGGCCTTTGCCTAGTCCAAACCAGTTCTGGTCAGTCCTGGAGAACATTGTTTACCTGACTCCTTCTTTCCTTTCACAGTGCAGACCAGGGACATCGGACGCACCACAGGAGGTGGAGCCAGCATTGTGGAGGGAAGGCACAGCCCTATTCAGGTCCCAGGTGCAGCTTCTCCCACCCATCTACATGCAGATCTCTCTATTCAGCCCTGTGCTGACTCACCCTCTCTCCTGGAATCCCCCAGCCCCTGCCACTCACAGAACCAGACACACAATACACAACCAGCAGAGGCAGGCTTGGACAGTTAAGCAAGAAAATACCTACTTTCTAAAGTGGTATTTTCAAACACAGAATGTTAAAACCAACTTCACTAAAATATGTATTTTATCATTCTAAGTTCAGGCATACTAAACTCGAATTTCTACCTAGTTCGATGAGTCAGGTAGGATTATAAGATGTAATAATCAAACTGCCCATTCTGGCCAATTGGGAACCAGTAGCCTTGCAATAGTGAAAAACAAAAATGGCTGTAATTCACTACTAGGAAATGCCACACACACCAGGGCATGTCCTACCTTATATTTACAATGCACCCTGCCCTTGAGCCTACCTTAGGGGTGTCTGATATGAAGATAAGGGAAAGTTTAGGGACTGGCAAGTGGATGCACTTGGTCAGTCAACATGGCAGTCGCAGACTGCACACAGGCCCTGCAGTGGCAGGCTTGAGACACACTTTACAAGCTGCTTCTGTGGTTGGCCCACCAGCAGCATTTGATTTACAAGCCCTGGGCACACATGGTGCACTGTACTAGGGTCTGACAAGTAAATCAAATAACCCAATCATGTAGTCACTAATCAATGCATCAATTTACAATAAAGAGCATTTGCACTTTCGCACTGATCAGCAGTGGTAGAGTGCCTAGAGTCATAAAACAGCCAACAACAGGTCAGAAAAAATACAGAAGGAAGGCAAAAAGTTCAGGGATGACCCTGCAAAAAGGGCCAAGTCCAACACAACCCCCTTCCAGCCAAAACGCAGGTTAGACCAATCACTACCTTCATGGGCTTCCCTGCTTTGGGCGATAGAACCTGGACCTGGTCTGCAACTGCAGGGGCATATTCCAGTTCTACACCAATCTGAACCTATGTCAATTCCTCTGTCCATACTCTCAGGGCCCATCAAGCTAACCCATGTGAAACCCTTCTCCTCACCTGTGGACACCACCTGTGCAGCACCTAACCTTAACTTGCTCACAGGTGTGTCCAACAGACAGACAGCAAGTCACAGTGGCCACTGACTGTAGTCAGCGATGAGACCCAGGCCTCAGGCCTCTCAGGGCTCTTAAACCTCTGTGGTGTCAGAGAGCGGGGGGCAGTAGCCCCAGGTGTTTGGCACCCTTTGTCCATTCTCCCTCCTGTCAGGTCAGGTATGACATCCTGTCCAGGGCTGGACAGGAGACTGGGGTGGGCTTTCCCACACCCGGTCCTCCTCCTTGGGGCTCTGTACCCTCCCACCTGGAGCAGTACCCCCTTCCAGAATTGTCAGGGTACCAGTAGCAGGTGTCCTGCACAATTTGCCCACCAGTTCAGGGGTTCTATCCTGCAACTGGGCTTCCAGGTCAGGGGGAACACCCTGAACCTGGCCCTCCAACCTAGGGTCTAAGCCCTAAGGCTGCACCGGGGTCAGAGGCGAGGGCTCCCTTCCTCTGCACCCCCTTCCAGAGTACTGCACCCCCACAACTGGAGTGGTACCCCTAGAAGCTACATCGGTCAGGACACTGATTACAGTTGCCCCTTCCTCCAGGTCAGACAACACCTGCACCTGGCTTCCCAAACCAGGGACCAACCCCTGCAGTTGAACACTTGCCTGGAGTACCAGGACTTCCTGGGGAGTACATATACCCTCCCCCGAGGTTGACACATAACTAATGGGTCGTCTGACAGTCTGCCTGGTGCAGAACTCACGACCTCCTGTCCATCTGACAGTGCGTGAAGATGCCCCAGGACAGAAATGGTGTAACCATGGTCACTCCTTGGTGACTCTGCCCTTCTGGCTGGCCCATGACCCACTGGTTCTTCCACTGGGGACTCTTTCCCCCTCTATCACCCCTCAATCTGGACTTCTGCACCCTCCACTTAGGAGTGGTACTGCCATACACCAGAACGGATGGAGGCCTGCCTACAGACACTCTTAGTTCACCAGACACTAGGGGATCCCCCTCAATGGGTGGCCCATCAGGACAGACTTGGATCCCCACCTGGTGTCCCCTTAAAGAACCATCCAGGCTCTGAGACTGAGGTTGGCCACTACCGGGAAATAACCCATTCTCACTCCTTCCCCTTAAAGACAGGACATGAGACACTACACCCCTCTCACTACTACAGGACCTAGCTGGGCTACTCTGAGCCACTTCCACCATGCTGGGTTGGAAGATACCTGAGCCACTCCTCTTAGGATCACTCCCCAATGTATCTTCAGACCCTCTGGACTCCACCAAAAGGTCTGACTCCAATGTGAGCTCCCTGGGGTCAGAGAACTCACTCTCCAACAGGTGTTGGCATAGCTCTGGAAAACAGGGACTTACAATATGCTCTCCCACAATTGGATTACACAGCCCCCTACAAGGGTGAATCAAACTATCCTTCATCTCCCCATCCAGTGCCTTGCACATGTACTCCACCCCACTCTCCTGGGATTGGCAAGACAGTATCTGACTGTGTCAGTCATTCAACCCACACTCGTCTGAGCGGTCTCCACATTCACACACCAGTACTTCAACCATGGTGGAACCCTTCTTCCTGCTCCTCTCATCTAGAGTCAGTGGAGTGTCCCTCCCAACACTAGGACCATGACCCCCTGCACCAGTGCCCCCCCTCTACATCCTGGACACTGCACACCACTGGAGCTATCTCATATCCTTGAACCTCCTGGGGTATGTTAACCCCCTCCAAGTTAGGTGCTACACCTCTGGGTGTGTGTGCTACTCTCTCACCACTAGAACATTCAATTTTGCTGCCACCATCTGAGCTGGATTCCACCTCCAACTCAGCAAAGCTCACTTTCTGAGCTATGCACATTTCTTGTTGCTGGACTGAGGCACTCATGGCCTCAAGCCTCTCGAGCTCCAACTTAAGCTCTCTCATTCTCAACTCATGTTCCATTCTCATTCCATACAAGGACAACCTGTTATTCTCTGTTTCCCTCTGACGCTCCTTCTTAAGCCTAGCCATCTCTAGCTTGTGCATCCTATTTCTCTCCCTGTCTTCCTGCTCTCTGGGAGACAGGTCCTTGGAAGAGATACTACTGCCAGGTGGGGACGGTACCCCTTTCCTAGCTGGAAGCACCGGCCTATCTAGCTGCCCATCCGCATCCTCAGCTGGCTCCACCACCAGCCCAGAGGCATTTCTTGCTTCCACCCAGACCCTCAGTGCCTTTTGGTATTCATCCTTCTTTGAAATACCTTGGGAAGTAACTTTCAATTTTCTGCAGAAGGGTTTCAGCTGTTTGGCACTATAGGTATCCAACCTCTCTTCCTCAAAATTTAGATCCATGGATGCAACGGAGGACGGTCTACTCATGGCAGTAAGAATTGGCAGTTCTCAGGAAAAATAACAGTCCAAGGAAAAAAAAATTCTACGAAAAAAGTATGTGGTCGCGATTTGGTCTGCACTCACTAGTAGTGTACACCAATCACTGTATATGAGTCAAAAATGCAAGTCCAAATCCTCACCGCTGACCACCAATGTTAGAACTGGCGGTCTCTAGTTGGCAGAGGTAGGAACCTTTGACCAAATAGGCACCTTTGCTTCTAAGTCAGGGAAAGGGGACTACACTACTGGATGAACCCTGCTCACCCCTTTGGTAGCTTGGCACGAGCAGATAGGCTTATCTCAGAGGCAGTGTGTTAAGCATTTGTGAACACATACAGTAACACAGTGAAAACACTACAGATGGACACCACACAGGTTTTATAAAAATAAGTATTCTTTATATAGACTTAACACAAGACCACAAACGACAAAAATTCACAATATTGTACTCAAAATTGACTTAAAGATGGTAGAATTAACTTAGTTCAAGTCGATGGTAAATGTGACACAGTTCTCACAAAAGTACCTGGATGCGTAATGCAAAATAAACAAAAGGCTCACAGCGTTGGAGATACGTCGGTTCCTTGCTTCGGGGGAGCTGATGCGTCGCGCCTCAATGCTTGCGCAGAGTAGGGGATGCGTCTTGATCCTTACCGGAGAGGAGGTGATGCGTAGATTCTCGTACTGTGGCCCGGTTGCGATAAGATGGTGCCCTTGATGCTACGATGTAAAGATGGTGCAATCACGGCCTGGCAGCCTTGCGGTGACTCTGTACTTTGGAGTCACGACAGGCCCTGCGACATGCTTCTCCGGTGATGTGACGGCGACCCTCATGGTGGCAACACACTTCTCCGGTGATGCGTCGGCAGACAACTGTGACAAAGACACGGTTTCGGGGAGATGTGGCGGCGGCACGCTTCTCCAGCGATGCGACGAATACAGCTGCGGTGGCAACACGCTTCTTGTTTCATTGCTCTTCCAGCTCCCAGCGTCACACAGGCTTCTGCAGATAGAATTCCCAGCAAGGAAATTCAGACGGGAGCTGGTGGTGAAGTCTTTTGTCCCTGAGACTTCAGCAGGAGGCAAGCACAAGTTCAAGCCCTTGGAGTAATATTCTACAAGATGATGAAAGTCCTGTGAAAGTTCCTTCTCCTCTCCTTGGCACTGAAGGAGACCAACCCAGCAACACAACACACTGGCAGGGGGGCAGTACAACTCCTACAGCTTCCTTTGGTTCATCTCCTTTGCCAGAGGTTCGTCTTGTTGTTCCAGAAGTGATCTAAAGTCTTGGGGTCTGGGTCCCCATATTTATACTACTTTTTGCTTTGTTCTCTGAAGGCAGAGAGGCCTTTGCCTAGTCCAAATCAGTTCTGGTCAGTCCTGGAGCACTTTGTTTACATGGCTCCTTCTTTCCTTTTACAGTGCAGGCCAGGGATATCAGACGCACCCCAGGAGGTGGTGCTCCTCCCACCCATCTGCATGCAGATCTCTCTATTCAGCCCTGTGCTGACTCACCCTCTCTCCTGGAATCCCCCAGCCCCTGTCACTCACAGAACCAGACACAAAATACACAACCTAGCAGAGGCAGGCTTGGACAGTTAAGCAAGAAAATACCTACTTTCCAAAAGTGGTATTTTCGAACACAGAATGTTAAAACCAACTTCACTAAAATATGTATTTTATCATTCTGAGTTCAGGCATACTAAACTCAAATTTCTACCTAGTTCCCTGAGTCAGTTAGGATTATAAGATGTAATAATCAAACTGCCCATTCTGGCCTATGGGGAACAGGTAGCCTTGCAATGGTGAAAAATGAAAATGGCTGTAATTCACTATCAGGACATGCCACACACACCAGGGCATGTCCTACCTTACACTTCCAATGCACCCTGCCCTGTGGCCTACCTTAGGGGTGTCTGATATGAAGGTAAGGAAAGGTTTAGGGACTGGCAAGTGGGTGCCCTTGGTCAGTCAATATGGCAGTCATAGACTGCACACAGGCCCTGCAGTGGCAGGCCTGAGGCACACTTTACAAGCTGCTTCTGTGTGTGGCACAACCAGTGCTGCAAGTCCACTAGAAGCATTTCATTTACAAGCCCTGGGCACACAGTGTTCGACAAGTAAATCAAATACCCTAATCATGTAGTCACTAATCAATACATCAATTTACAATAGAGAGCATATGCACTTTAGCACTGGTCAGAAGTGGTAAAGTGCCCAGAGTCAGAAAACAGCCAACAACAGGTCAGAAAAAATACAGGAGGAAGGCAACATTTTCAGGGATGACCCAGCAAAAAGGGCCAAGTCCAAAAAGGACGTTGCAGGGTGATGGGTGATAAATCCTGATATAAACAGACCTTGTGGCCTTCAAAGTCGATAGCATTGCAATCCCATTCCGCTGCCATAATCAACTCTTTTTACTTACAATAGTAAGACAGGTCAGAATGTCCAGGGTCATTCCCAGGGATTTAGCTGGTTTGCTTACCCTGTGTGTGTGATCCAGTATGATTTCCTGTTTAGCCAGATCTGGCGCTACATGGATTGTTTGATGACATAGTTCTCCAGACTCCCTGATGCAGCCTGGAGACGCATGACGTCACTGCGGGCGCGAACTCTCGCGAGACAGCACAAATGGCTAAAAACAATACAACATCTCATGGAGAACGCGACCGGATCAAGAAAATTTGTCGGTGAACGCAGGGATTCAGGTAAGGCGATCGCGCACGAGAATGTCTTATTTTACAGCGCGAGCAAGAACCAAATTATCGCAAAGCTGCGGAATGCGGAAATTTTGACATTATCGCAATTTCCGCGAACTGAACTAAATTTTAGCCCAGGCCTAATTGACAGTGCATTTCATTTTTGTGAAATCTCATTAATAAAATGTAATATACTGAACCATCACTCGCCCTCGTGCCAAATCCAACCAGTATATGTGTGTGCTTGAGGAATAGATGGCTGTGCAGTAATCTTTGTCTGTTTTGTCTCTCTGCCAAGCTGTACATTTCATTTAAGAATAACCTAACAACTGTAGTTTTTGTCGTAAACTAAACACCCATGGGAGTGCATGGTGAGGTATCTCTTGTGGATCCCAACAAGTTATCTTACCCACAATGTCCTGCAAACCTCAAAATGTGACTGTGACATTTTCCTTGCATTATTTTGCCTAAACTTTCAGGCCCTTGCATGTCGCGGGTACTTGGGCCTCCCAAACAACTGAGGCAACATTTTTATCGGGAGACCTGGGGGAACGCTGGGTGGTGGGAAATTTGTGTGAGCCCGGTGATGCTACAACTTTCCCACACAGAAATGTATGAAAAAAGTGATTTTTTCAGCTAAAATTGAGGTCTGCAGGGAATTCTGAGTAAGGACACGTTGGGGCATCCTCGCAAGCCATACCTCCCTGGAAGCCGCCGGGTGCCTAGTTTTCAGAAATGTGTGGGTTTGGTAGCTTTCCCTAGGTGCCGGCAAAACTAGGGTTCAAAAACTACAGCTAGGCCCTTTGCAAAAAAAAGGACCTTTTTCACTGCAAAATTGAGGTGTGACCACGTTGCGTTTTGCGCCGTTTCCTGTTGCGGGCACTAGGCCGACCCACACAAGTGAGGTACCATTGTTCTCGTAGGACTTTGGGGAACACGGGGTGGGTGGAAATTTGTGGATCCACGCAGATTCCAGAACTTTCCATCACAGAAATGTGGGGAAAATGTGTTTTTTCTGACAATTTTGTAGGTTTGCAAGGGATTCTGGGTAACAGACCCTGGTGGGAGGCACTCAAGTCACCCCATCCTGGATTCCCCTGGGTGTCTAGTTTTCAAAAATACATAGGTTTGCTAGGTTTCCCTAGGTCCCGGCAGAGCTAGGGTTAAAAAACTACAGCTAGGCACTTTGCCAAAAAAGGGTCATTTTTCACTGCATAATTGAGGTGTGACCACGATGCGTTTTGCGCCGGTTCCTTTTGTGGGCACTGGTCCGACCCGCACAAGTGAGGTACCATTTTTCTCGTAGGACTTTGGGGAATGCGGGGTGGGTGGAAATTTGTGGATCCACGCAGATTCCAGAACTTTTCATCACAGAAATGTGGGGAAAGTATGTTTTTTTGGACAATTTTTTAGGGTTTGCAAGGGATTCTGGGTAACAGACCCTGGTGAGAGGCACTCAAGTCACCCCATCCTGGATTCCCCATGGTATCTAGTTTTCATAAATATATAGGTTTGCTAGGTTTCCCTAGGTGCCGGCAGAGCTAGGGTTCAAAAACTACAGCTAGGCACTTTGCCAAAAAAAGGTCATTTTTCACTGCAAAATTGAGGTGTGACCACGTTGAGTTTTGCACCATTTCCTGTCACGCGCACTGGGCCGACCTGCATAAGTGAGGTACCATTTTTCTTGTAGGACTTTGGGGAATGCGGGGTTTGTGGAAATTTGTGGATCCACGCAGATTCGTGAACTTTCCATCACAGAAATGTGGAGAAAATGTGTTTTTTTGGACAATTTTTTAGGTTTGCAAGGGAATCTGGGTAACAGACTCTGGTGGGAGGCACTCAAGTCACCCCATCCTGGATTCCCCTGGGTGTCTAGTTTTCAAAAATGTATAGGTTTGCTAGGTTTCCCTAGGTGCCGGCAGAGCTAGGCTTCAAAAACTACAGCTAGGCACTTTGCCAAAAAAGGGTCATTTTTCACTGCATAATTGAGGTGTGACAACGATGCGTTTTGCGCCGGTTCCTTTTGCGGGCACTGGTCCGACCCGCACAAGTGAGGTACCATTTTTCTTGTAGGACTTTGGGGAATGCGGGGTGGGTGGAAATTTGTGGATCCACGCAGATTTCAGAACTTTTCATCACAGAAATGTGGGGAAAATGGTTTTTTTTGGACAATTTTTTAGGGTTTGCAAGGGATTCTGGGTAACAGACCCTGGTGAGAGGCACTCAAGTCACCCCATCCTGGATTCCCCATGGTATCTAGTTTTCATAAATATATAGGTTTGCTAGGTTTCCCTAGGTGCCGTCAGAGCTAGGGTTCAAAAACTACAGCTAGGCACTTTGCCAAAAAAGGGTCATTTTTCACTTCAAAATTGAGGTGTGACCACGTTGAGTTTTGCACCATTTCATGTCGCGCGCACTGGGCCGACCCGCATAAGTGAGGTACCCTTTTTCTTGTAGGACTTTGGGGAACGCGGGGTGGTTGGAAATTTGTGGATCCACGCAGATTCCAGAACTTTCCATCACAGAAATGTTGGGAAAATGTGGTTTTTTGGACAATTGTTTAGGTTTGCAAGGGATTCTGGGTAACAGACTCTGGTGGGAGGCACTCAAGTCACCCCATCCTGGATTCCCCTGGGTGTCTAGTTTTCAAAAATATATAGGTTTGCTAGGTTTCCGTAGGTGCCAGCAGAGCTAGGCTTCAAAAACTACAGCTAGGCACTTTGCCAAAAAAGGGTCATTTTTCACTGCAAAATTGAGGTGTGACCACGATGCATCTTGCGCCGTTTCCTTTCACGGGCACTAGTCCGACCCACACAAGTGAGGTACCATTTTTCTTGTAGGACTTTGGGGAACGCGGGGTCGGTGGAAAATTGTGGATCCACGCAGATTCCAGATCTTTCCATCACAGAAATGTGGGGAAAATGTGTTTTTTGGACAATTTTTTAGGTTTTGCAAGGGATTCTGGGTAACAGACCCTGGTGAGAGGCACTCAAGTCACCCCATCCTGGATTCCCCTGGGTATCTAGTTTTCAAAAATATATAGGTTTGCTAGGCTTCCCTAGGTGCCGGCAGAGCTAGGGTTAAAAAACTACAGCTAGGCACTTTGCCAAAAAAGGGTCATTTTTCACTGCAAAATTGAGGTGTGACCACGTTGCGTTTTGCGCCGTTTCCTGTCGCGGGCACTGGGCTGACCCGCACAAGTGAGGTACCATTTTTCTCGTAGGTCTTTGGGGAACGCGGGGTGGGTGGAAATTTGTGGATCCACGCAGATTCCAGAACTTTCCATCACAGAAATATCGGGTAAATGTGTTTTTTTGAACAGTTTTTTAGGTTTGCAAGAGATTCTGGGCAACAGACCCTGGTGGGAGGCACTCAAGTCACCCCATCCTGGATTCCCCTGGGTGTCTGGTTTTCAAAAATATATAGGTTTGCTAGGTTTCCCTAGGTGCCGGCAGAGTTAGGCTTCAAAAACTACAGCTAGGCACTTTGCCAAAAAAGGGTCATTTTTCACAGCAAAATTGAGGTGTGACCACATTGTGTTTTGCGCCATTTCCTGTTGCGGGCACTAGGCCGACCCGCACAAGTGAGGTACCATTTTTCTCGTAGAACTTTGGGGAACGCGGGGTGGGTGGAAATTTGTGGATCCACGCAGATTCCAGAACTTTCCATCAAACAAATGTGGGCAAAATGTGGTTTTTTTGACAATTTTTTAGGTTTGCAAGGGATTCTGGGTAACAGACCCTGGTGGGAGGCACTCAAGTCACCCCATCCTGGATTCCCCTGGGTGTCTAGTTTTCAAAAATGTATAGGTTTGCTAGGTTTCACAAGGTGCCGGCAGAGCTAGGGTTCAAAAACTACAGCTAGGCACTTTGCCAAAAAAGGGTCATTTTTCACTGCGAAATTGAGGTGTGACCACGTTGCATTTTGTGCCATTTCCTGTCGCGGGCAGTAGGCCAACCTGCACAAGTGAGGTACCATTTTTCTCGTAAGACTTTGGGGAACACGGGGTGGTTGGAAATGTATGGATCCACGCAGATTCCAAAACTTTCCATCACAGAAATGTGGGGAAAATGTGGGTTTTTTGTCAATTTTTTAGGTTTGCAAGGGATTCTGGGTAACAGATCATGGTGGGAGGCAGTAAAGTCACCCCATCCTGGATTACCCTGTGTGTCTAGTTTTCAAAAATGTATAGGTTTGCTAGGTTTCCCTAGGTGCCGGCAGAGCTAGTGTTCAAAAACTACAGCTAGACTCTTCGCAAAAAATGTGTAAATTTTCATTGGGAAAATGTGGTGTGTTCACGTTAGGTTTTGAGCCATTTCCTGTCGTGGGCACTATGCCTACCTACACAAGTGAGGTATCATTTTTATTGGGAGACTTAGGGTAGCTCAGACTTGTAAAGCAACTGTTATTACCTATTGATTTTTGATGCATTTCTCCCTTCCAAATGAAAGACATTGTGTAAAAAAAAAGTCATTTTGACAAATGGCCAATAATTCTCATGCTAGTATGAGTATTCCCAATTTTGAAAATGTGCAAATATGCACTGTTTCTAAACTCTGTAATTTGTTCCCATTTCAGGAATACATAGGTGTCTTTCATACCGATTTTTCCTTGTATACATTTTCCCACAATAATTGCTATATACCCGGAACATAATAAAAAACCATTACAAAATGCTGCTCAGTTTTTTACTCTCTGTTCGTTGGGCTCTTGGTGAACCTACAAGTCCTATATATCCCCACAACCAGGAAGGTCCAGCGGATGTAACGGTACATTGCTTTCAAAGAGATGTCATAACTAGAAGAAGTTACAGGTGAAAACATTGACACAAAAGGCTGCTTTTTTCAACTAATTTTTAATTTTTCCTATATTTAACTGGTAGTTTCTATAAAGAAACCTTGATGGATCCACACAAATGACCCCTTGCTGAATTCAGAATGTTGTCTACTTTTCAAAACTGTATAGCTTTCCAGGATCCATTATTGCTTTTGTACCCATTTCTACCATTCACTGGATGGAGGTTGAAAGCACAAAAAATAGCAAAAATAGGGTATGTCCCAGAAAAATGCCAAAACTGTGTAAAAAATGTTGGTTTTCTGACAAAATTCTGTCATTCCCTGAAATCTGGAGAAATGGTGATTTCAGCCCCACGAACCCTTTTTTGATACCATTTGCAGAGAAAAACCCAGACGCTTTCATTTGCAGCCCGTTTTTCCCATTTTTCTCAAAAAAAACAAAATGTTGCTGTATGTTGACTAATTTCTGGGAACCCTCTAGGAGAATCCACATTCCCTGGGTACCTTTAGAATCCCCATGATGTTGGAAGAAACGGACGCAAATTTGGCGTGGATACCTAATGTGGTCAAAAAGTTACAGGGGCCTAAACTAGCCCAAAAAAGGCTTAGCACAGGAGGGGAAAAGGCCTAGCAGCGAAGGGGTTAAGAGTGAGAAATGTACCGGCCCTCTTTGTGGAGGTGCGAAATTTCCTGGAGCGTTGGTCGCAGATCGCCAACCGATGCTCCAGGGACTGGATGCTACTGATTGTGGAGACGGTGTGAGAAATGATAGTGCTCCTAAACCAAGAAATTCTCGAGTTGGAAGACAAACTTAAAATTAAAGCGAACTCAGCCTTAGATGATGCAAAAGCAAAACTACTTAGCATCAATCAGGAGATTCAAGAATTTGATGAATATCTCATAAAGAAAAAAACAGATAAGCTCAGGAAGGATGTAAGATGGTTCTCACAGGAGAAAATATATCCGTACCTCATGAGTAACTATTACCAAGATGGGCTATCTGAACATGGCCAATACAATCAACGACCAAACAGGCGAGGTAAAATATTGGCATTTTCAGACACTAACTCGTCAGATTCAGAGTATGAAGAACAATTTGCTGGAGAGACCTCTGGCTATGATGAAAGAAACCAGAGAGGCCATTTTACAGAACAATACCAAAGAGCACAGTCACATTCCCTTTTTTTACCGAGAAGCAGAGGGAGAGCAAGAACCAGATTTCCAAGGTCAGAGAGACTTTTACCAACCGACAGACCCTCCACATCTGCAGCCATACATGCGAACAAGAAACCACCAATATTGGAAATCATAAGTGCACCTCAAGAGCAGAATAACCAGATACCCATTTTTTATCTCTCAGAACATGTGCTATCCACGGAGGAGGTAAAACTTCTCAGTAGAGGACTTTCCTTTGTCCCTAGTACACAACTCAATAATTTTCACCTCAATCAGGACATGTTTTCCTTTTTTCGTAAAGTAAGACTGAAAAAATATTTTGCATCAGTCGAACTGAACAAACAAGCAGTCAATCATTCTGCATGTAAACCCCCATCTACCTTCACACCCACTTTAGAAATGGTAGGACCGGAGGCTACTATTTTTGAAAAAACTGTTATCAAGGAACTGCATAAAATAACTACGTTTATTCCTAAACCAACACCTAATCTGTCCATTACAGAAAGAAATGCCTTAAAAACCCTACAAAACAACCCGCATATCACAATTAAAACTAGTGATAAAGCGGGGGGAACAGTGGTAATGGATACAGTGAAATATACCGATAAAATCAATTCTATGTTATTAATACCAGAACACTATCAACAATCCAACACGAGGGCTCTAGTGCAACTTAAAACACTGATTGATACTACCACTACTAAAGCCTTTGTTGATGAGTATATTTATCAGAAAGAATTGGATTTTCTTGTTAAGACCAATACAGTAACACCAGCCCTATACGGTGTTCCTAAGACACATAAAAATGTCCTGGATCCACCACTCAGACCTATAATATCTTCGATAAACTCATGTACGGAGCCTCTGTCACAATATGTTGATGCCTTCTTATGTCCACTCACTACCCAATATGCATCATATATCAAAGATACGGGGCATATGATAGCTACATTAGAACACACACCCTTTGACCATGACATGCAGTTACTTGTCACTCTGGATATAGAGTCCCTTTATACTAACATCCCCCAGGACCTAGTGATTGAGGCGGTGGCAGGCCTCTTGGCTAGGGTTCCTGGGGAGAGGCCAGACACTTTCATTCTAGAATGCCTCAAGATAGTGTTACAACATAACTATTTTGAGTTTAAGCAGAGCGTTTACCATCAAATCAAAGGGACCAGCATGGGGGCATCTTGTGCCCCCAGCGTAGTAAACATTTATATGTGGGAGTTTGAACGCAAACATGTCTTTAGTGAGGCTGCTCCTTTCTATGAAAATGTAGCCCAGTGGCACAGGTTCATAGACGACATATTCTTTATTTCGACAGGCTCAGAGTCAAATCTCTTGGATTTCATATCCTGGTTGAACCTAGATGACAACAATCTGAAATTTACTTGTAACTATTCTCCAGATAAAGTAAAATTTCTAGATATATGGATCTTGGGTAGACAGGGACACCTAGAAGTAAGTTTGTTTAGAAAACACACAGCTAAAAACACCATATTGGAACACAGTAGCTTCCATCCATCATGCCAAAAAGATTCCATCCCCTTCGGGGAATTCTTGAGAATAAGAAGAAATTGCACTAACATGAAAGATTTTATGACACATGCAGCACAGCTACAAGAATGTCTCCTACTTAGAGGATATCCTAGAAGATTGGTTCGCCGGTCACTAAAGCGAACAAAGTATTACAATAGAGATGCTCTCATTAGTAATAACCCTAAGGAAATCCCGGAGAAATTAGTTTGCGTGGTGGATCATTCCAGTATTAACTACAAAATCAAGCAAATACTGGATAAAAATTGGAAAATACTTACCACCAATGAAAAAGATGGCACCATGCAGAAACCAATGGTGGCGTACAGAAGAAATCCTAATCTTAGGGACAAACTGGTACACAGCAGATTTAAGCCTCAGGATAATTCTAAACAAACCACCATAGATGGGTTACCACCACCGACAGGCAATCACAGATGCGGCAACTGCCATGCCTGTGACTCGGCCATCATCACCCAGATATGGACATATAGAGAGAAATCAGGAAAAATCCGACACATAGCAAATTGCAGAAGTGCAAATGTTATTTACCTAATCCTATGTCCTTGTGGATTAGGATACAGAGGGGAAACTTCAAGAGAGTTTCAAATGAGATTCTCAGAACATAAATCTGCGATCCGAACTGGAAAACAGCAAGCACCACTAGTTAGCATTTCCAAACTAACCACCATACAGAGTGAAATGAAGTGGCTTATTCTAGAGCGGGTAAATACAACACCAGGCAAAGATCCGACTAAAACACGTAAACAAAGAGAAACATATTTGATCTCCTCTTTAGACACAGTACGCAGAGACCTGAACAAAGAAATCACCTGGGTGGTAACAACATAAAAGACACTGGGAATTAATAATTCCGTATGTGCTTTTGGTAATCTGTTTTAGACATCTGAATTTATTTTCTTTTTGTCATAAAGGACTTTTTTGATTTCAAAAAAGAAAAATACCTCCCCATCTTTAGGAACTCTGGGGACAGCATATACCAATCAAGAATATAATCCTTCGAATGAATTTCCATAGCCAAATAGGCCATTTGCCCCATAATAATATGCCTCTTGTCCAAAACAACTTCCTCCTGTAATTCTAGTTGACACCAACATGTGGCTATACAGTCAAAAACAACTATGCATTTCAAACAAATCCTTACCACCGAGGAAAGTCTTTCAATACTGTTTGGATGACATCATAAGGGAGGGCAGGGTGACGATTTAGAAGTTAAGTTAAAGATGCTGTTGATTTTTCAGATCACATATCACAGCCGCTTTCTTTAGACAATAACGGCAACTACACCTATAACGGCATTTTAGCAAATCTTATGCCGTTTTGAACAATTTTGCGGGTGAAGTTGAGCACCCGAGAAAATACGGCATCTTATTTAGACAACTATGCGCTGTATATGTCCAAATTTGCAATTGCATGTTTTAGCACCTGAGATTTTTCTTCTAAATAAGAAATGTGTCTGTATACATGCCTATACATATTTAAATAAAACCATGACAATGTAAAATTGTAGCCTTCCAGAAATATATCAGCCCCTTTGGCAATCAATTGTACAATGATTTTATCATAGTCCTCCAGATGGTATAGCATTTGAGACTCCAGATGAAGATGTACTGTATAAAATGACTATGGCTAATATGGAACCTGAGATTACCAAGGCATTTGCTGTATTTAACCCTGAAAAACTGCCTCAAGAGCTGAAAAAGGCAGTAAAAGCGGAGGTCTGGGATTTCACAGGAGAAGATGTGGGATTAATGAAAAACGTAGATCCTGTAAAAGTTGCTATAAAAGAAGGAATAAGTTATCCAAATATTCCCCAGTACAAATTGACACCCAAGATAATTGCAGGGGTTACTCCCATAATAGACAGAATGATCAAACAAGGTATTCTGAGAGAAATAATGAGCAGTCCATGTAATTCACCAATTATGGGCCTGAAAAAGCCTAATAGGACATTTAGAATAGTACAAGATCTTAGGAAAGTAAACAAAATTGTGGTATCATGTTGTCCCATTGTACAAAATCCATCCATGATTTTGTATCAGATTCCTCATGATGCAGAATGGTACACAGTGATTGACTTGTGTCATGCTTTCTTTTCTATCCCATTGCATCATGACAGTCAACAAATGTTTGCGTTCCGATTTGGGGAACGAATCTTGGCATGGTGCCGAATCCCACAGGGGTACACAGAGAGTCCCTCAATATTCAATCAGATATTGAAAAAGTCTCTAGATGATTTAAAAATGCCTGAAAGTTCAGTTCTGGTACAATATATAGATGATTTGCTTGTGGCATCAAGAACTAGAGCAGCATGTGTCGTGGATACCATTGCACTGCTCAATCATTTGGCAGTTGGAGGACTTAAAGTATCCCCATCGAAATTGCAATTCTGTCAGAAAGAATTACAATATTTAGGTCACAAAATTGAAATGGACTGAGAAAAGTAACAGCAGACAGAATCAAGATAATAAAAGGAATGAGAGCCCCAATGACACAAAGAGAAGTAAGAATGTTTCTTGGAATGGTTGGATACTGTCGTCAGTGGATAAGTAACTTTTCCCTGATTGCAAAACCTTTGGTACACTTGACAAGAAGTGATGTAAAAAACCCCATTGAGTTAGATAAAAAGGAATTAGCAGCCTTTAAACAATTGAGAGACAGTTTATGTGAAGCACCAGCACTTGGTATGCTCGATTATGAAAAGGAATTTGAACTCTATTGCAGCGAAAGAAATGGATGTGCACTTTCTGTATTAATACAGAAACATGGAAAACTAAGGAGACCAATTGCATATTTCTCAGCTATATTAGATCCTGTAGCTGTAGCGTTGTCAGGGTGTCTGAAAGCCGTTGTAGCCACTTGCAAGAGTTTGGAACAAAGTGAAGGAATTGTGATGGGATATCCTGTGAGAGTGTTTGTACCTGATGATGTGGCAATCCTGTTAACAAGGAGCCACACCCAGTTCATGATGTACAGTCATCTGACTAAATATGAGAAAGTTATGCTAGGTGCAACAAATGTGAGCCTGGTGAGATGTCTGAATGTGAATCCTTCAACGCTAGTGCCTGATGCTGAGAATGTGGAAGTCAGAGATGATGTAGATCATGACTGTTTGGAAGTGCTTGACTTCTGTACCAAACCCCGACCTGACATAAAAGATGTACCTTTGACCGAAAGTGACTATGTGATGTTTGTGGACAGATCATGCCTGAGAACAGATGAGGGAATTCTGAGTGCAGCATATGCAGTATGCACAGTAGCAGCTGTTTTGGGAGCATTGTGTCTGAAAGGAGAAAAATCAGCCCAAGTTGCTGAACTATTTGCCCTAACAAGAGCATGTAATTTGGGAAAGAATGTGAAAGTGACTGTGATAACCGATAGTCAATATGGCTTCGGTGTGGTGCATGAATATGGTCAGATTTGGTCACAAAGAGGATTTTTGACATCGAGTGGAACTCCTTTAAGAAATGCTGAAGTTGTTGGCAAATTGCTTGAGGCGATACAGCTGCCTAGGCAATTGGCTGTTGTGAAGTGTGCAGCACACACAATGTCTAATGACTATGTGTCGGCTGGTAACCAATTCGCCAACGATATCTCGCAATATTGCGCACAAAATCAGAATTGAATAAACAGGGGAAGAGAAAGGAAAATGAATTCATGCCCCTTGTTGTTTACTAACACTGTAAATACATGGCAGGAACTAAGGCAGTTTGCAGAAAGAAGCAGGAGATGAGGAAATGAGACAGTGGGCGAAAGCAGGATGTGCACCACAGGAAACAGATCATGTGTGAGTTTATCAGGATGAAAGACCAGTTATGCCTCATAGCATGGTGTCTGCCATGGCATGGATGTATCATGGACAAGCACATGTAGGAAGAGATGCAATCATCAGACTCTTTAAACAGACATGGTACAATGCAAAATTTAGACTTGTAGCTGAAAGTCTTTGTCAGAGATGTCTTATATGTCAGCAGTTCAATCCTGGAAGAAAAACAGTGGTAAGTCTGGGAACAATCGGTCGAGAAGGAGGGCCTTTCACCAGAATGCAGATTGACTTCATTGAAATGCCCCCCAGTAACAGGTTGAGGTATGTTTTAGTGATGGTTTGTCTGTTCTCATGGTGGGTGGAAGCATACCCAATGAGAAGAAGTAATGGAATTACAGTAGCCAAGCTATTACTAAGAGAGTTCATTCCTAGGTTTGGTTTTCCAGTCACAATTGAGTCAGATAGAGGAAAACATTTTCATAATGAAATCATGAAGTTGATTTGTGAAGCATTGAATGTACAACAACAACTACATTGTGCCTATCACCCAGAGGTGTGGTGGAACAAGTAAATGGCACCGTCAAAAACTTGCTGGGAAAAATGTTTAGCCACAGGTTTGAAATGGCCTGATGTCTTGCCTCTGGTACTCATGACTAATAGATCAATTCCAGATAGGAATACAGGTCTGAGTCCCCATGAAATTGTCATGGGAAGAGCAATGCGACGTGTTTTCATACCAGTCAACAAGCTATTGCCTATATCTGATGACTTGGTGTTGGATTATTGCAAGGGGTTGGCTGATTCTGTTCATTCTGTGGTCCATCAGGTTGGATTGGATGCCACCACTCTTGAAAAGAAGCCAGCTCATGATTTGAGCCCAGGGGACTGGGTGAGGATAAAAGTGCACAGAAGACGAAACTGTTTGGTCCCACATTGGGGAAAACCACGTCAGGTGATCTTGACTATGACAACAGCAGTAAAATGTGCAGGAGTGAAGAACTGGATCTATGCTAGTCACACCTTGCGAATTCCAAACCCTGTGGATAACAAGGAGGGAGAATATTTTGAAGAGTCAGATACGAGCTCTGAATCCGATACTGAAGAAATAAGAATAAGACAAATTCCCGAAAGGGGGGGACCAGAACAAAGCCTAGCTATTGCACCAGAGAATCTTCCTTTAAGAAGAAAGTTACAGATTTCTGACACCAGCTCAGAATCAGAAATCGAACCTGGCCAAGCACAAAAGAGAGAGAGTGAAAACAGTGAAGAGACTGTAAAAGAAATTTTTGACAAGACAGTCCCGAATGAAAGTTCAAGAGAAAATCCACCTGAAGTAATAAAATTAGATGGTGAGGTACCAGATGCAGAGAGTGAGGGGAAATATTGTTGCGGAAGACCCCCGAGGAGTTGTAGGGAATTCACACATCCAGTTAGAGGAAGGGATGGTTAGTCAGCAGGAAGATTGTGTGGAAGAACCCCGAGGAGGGACAGAAGTAGGGAATAAAACAGAAGTGGTGGAAAGAAGAACAGCTGAAAGTAAAAGTCTGGTTGGAACTGAATCAGAGGACAGTGATGAAGGAGTACCAGAAGGTCGAGTTCTGAGAAAGAGAGCATGGAGAACTGACAAAAATGAAAAAGGAAGTAAGTTGAAAAAGTCAGCAAGAGATGAAATTTGGCCTAACAAGATAAAAAGATTGAGATACAGATTGACACGAGTGAATTCATCTAGGGCTGAACAAGTAAATGAAGCCAAGAAAAATTGAAAGACGTGGAACAAATGACAGTAGAAGAAAATAAAAGAACGAGAAAACCTAACCAAAGGTATAAGTCTCCGGAATAGTCTTATGTGGCATTGCCTGAAATAAAATACGAGGCAGACAGCCAAGGGGATCCAGAGGTGACTGTACCAGGAGTGGTTGAGCAAGACGAAGAATCAGAAATTCTGAGAGTTATCTTGTCTGACATCGGAGAAGAGACAGATGTTCAGGAAATTCTGCAACAAGACTACGAAAGGAAGGTGAAAGACAATCAAATGCCAAATTGAGAAGATAAGAGTGTTTAAAATGGAGAAACAATAAATTATCAGAAAATAAATAAAACTAAAAGAACCAAGTAGGTGCTTAGAGCCTTGGGTTAGACAAAACTAGTTGTGAAGTAGAAGAGGCTAAGTCAAAAGACACTGATCATTTTTTCGAAATAGCAAGCACATAAAATAGAAAATCAAAATGTGTGTTTCTTAGGTGATGGTTTAAAATGTGTTGTTTTTGTACAGGATTACTAATGCTTCTGTGGAGTGCGTTAGCTCCAATGGTTTCATTTAAGGTTACACTAGAAACAATAGAAGGACATAGCGAGAATAAAACTAATGTAGAAAAGACTCGGAAGGTATATCCAACTAAAATAGATAGAAATTATTTACATAAAGATAGGTCCATAACTCATTTTTCTAACAATGTATTTTCAAAATTACTATACGAATATGTGAAGACGATGGACGTGAGGGATTGCTACGTCTGTATGCAGTTGCCAGCATCTGTATCTGAAGGAGTGACTTACCATCACCTTCCAGTAACATATGGAATAACGTAGTGTAATAGCAAGTTTGTTTTACAAAATAGGGAAATTAGAATATTAATTTTCAGACATTGATAATGTATTTTCACAAGTACCTTTAATTAACAAGTTAAATAAAGTAAAACCTGCAAAAGAGCTAGGCTAATCTTTCTTAGAAAGTAAAGAATTAACATTAGAATCAATATTTAGAAATAATCTAACTTGCAGTTTAAAGAAGGAGGGTAAGGTTTTCTTGGATATGGTTGACGAAAGGAGATTAAAAATGCAAAGGAAAGTACCTGAAGGAAAGGAAGAAAAGACAGTCTGGGATGTTGAAAGAGAAAAACATTTGAAAGGAGAAGCTAGTCCAACAATGGCTTTAGATTGGTCTCAGAAAGGAAAGATGTGTATTAGAAGAAATCAAACTGCATATGATAATTATTTTGTAGGTACCAGTGATTGCCATGATACTTATAGAATCATGGGAGGATGGGGATTTAAAGGAGGAAATGATCCAGTTTTTCCTGGATTATATTTTATCTGCGGGAACAAAGCATATTATTGATTACCAGATCATTAATATGGCACATGTTATCTAGGCCTGGTTTTCCCAAAGATATTCCATGTGGGAGGAGGAAAAGATGGTGCACATGAGTTAGGTAGTCAACTAACATGTATTAAAAGAGAATCTTGGTCAGATATTGTAAGAGACTTTTTTTGGAGCATTTATACCAGCAGTGGGAATATCTCTGAATGCACACAAAATTAGAAATCTATCAACAGTAGTGGATCGTTTGTCAACAAGCACCGCTGGAGGGTTTTTATTGGTAAATACTGAAATGGTTGCCATGCGTGCCATGGTAATGCAAAATCGACTTGCCCTTGATATAATTTTGGCAAAAGAGGGCGGAGTCTGTGGAATGCTGAAAGTTCAACATTGTTGTACTTACATTCCTGACGAAAGTCAAGATTTGAAGACCTACATTAAGAATATAACTGATTTTCATGAGGAAATTGTTCCACTGGAGGTTGAAGGTATTTGGGAAAAGATTGGGAAAAAGTTTTCTACTGTTAAGAATTTCTTAATTAAGATAGCTAGTACCTTTATTGGTAAAATATTAATTCCAGTAACATGTGCGATTATTTTAGTATTAATTCTAAGACTAGGATGTTTATGTATCAAGAAAAGGAAATTACAAAAATACATAAAAAGAGAAACTGCAAGATATAAAGAGAAAGAAAGAAAAGAAAGAGAATTTGAAGAAACAGAATTAGAAGAGTGGAAAGACAATATGTATAGAAAAACAAGAGAAGAAGAGACAGGGGAAAGAGTAATGTAATCTAACAAAAGATTAAGAGTACTGAATTCATTTCTTTTACTTAATTTTTTCAAAATTTTAAAGGTAGTGTGATGATGTTAAAAATCACCAAAGGGGGGATTGATGGAGCAGGTAGTGCAAAGTTTTGTATACCTCCTCTATTTTGCATGGAAGTATTAATTGAATAACCTACTTATTATAATGTACTAATAGTGTGCCGAGATATATTAAAATTAGCCAACTTGCATATACAAATTACACATGAGAACTTGCTATTTGCATGGCAAAATAACTCTAATAACTAAAATACGTACGCATATTAACAGTAGTATATGTGAAAATTAGATATCGCATGCTTTATGTTGCTTTTTGACGTTTGCACCTTCGTGGAGGACCGTAAAGGTGAATATACTGCTTTAAATGTCGCTATATGCTAGGAAAATACTAATACATAAAGGGATTAGTGAGGGTATAACATTAGCAGTATCATTTATTTGGATTATTTATTCTTTTGTGTTTGTTTTGCTTAAGTTGACATCTTGGCCTAACAAAAGATGGCGGTAGAGTACGGATTCAGAAGTGGCCTCCAGCTCGTGATGCGCGAAGCCTAGTGCGCAGAATCGGATGGTACCGTGAATTCCCTAATGACCTCTGTACACGCCGCTCCTGTCAAGGATAGGTTATTGGTGACCTGCCAAAGACCCCAGAAGACCAGAACTGTTATAAATAAACAATGAATGTTTAGAAACATTGCAACATTTAGAATTTGGTCATAGCCGGAGAACTCATCAGCAAAATCCCTGTGAACCCGGACTATACAGAATCGGACGATTTCTCCTGACCAATCACCTCCTTTCTCCACCCAAAAATGTTTCATGTTATCCCGAAATTTATTATAAGAAGAGTAGTAGAATAGGGAGCAGTTCCCGCTATTCTTTCCAGATGACGAATGCTGGCACGACTTTTTGTCCATTGATAATCTTTGGGACTCTAACGTGCTGAGCAAAGGACTTTGGACTTTGAGATCTGGTCTGTTCTTTGGACAATTTAATGACAAAATTTGGTTATGCGGAAGCCAATGAAATAGAGAAAACCCAGATAGCCAGAAGAGGTAAATATGATGTTCTGCGATTTGATTAATTGACCTAGAAATTCTAAATTTGAAGAGACAAATGCTAATTTAATGACATTTTAGATAAACAAATATTGAGTAACAGAAATTATGAGTTTGTGGTACTTCCTTAAAGAGAATAGAGGATTCTGAGTCTTAAATGTGTTTTAGCTGGTTCTACATCACCATCAACCAATCCAACTATTTGGTCCGATCGACCAAGTGGGCGGAGTGCCTTGATGTTTAGGATTAGGAATCTATAGGTGACGAATGTTAATGTATATGATGTAAGATAACTTTTCTTTCCCTATAGGTTATAAGGTGCTCCCATCCACATGTCCGGCGCATCATTTCCCCTCCTGTGTGCAGACCTGTGAAAGAGAAACGTATGAGTGTTGGTGTTATGAGCCCGACCAATGAATGCGTGTGTGAATGAGTTAGTGTGACGGCGGGTCTGCGACGCAGGGAGGATAGTTGTGCTCTCACTTTTTCACCAAGTTGTTGTTTGCGCTGGATCACCAGCACAAATTAAATGTTCTGCAGGAAGGTAATCCGCTTTGTAATAGTGAGAATATCACTGACAAATCCAAGATGGCTGCCAAATTACAACGCGAACATGTCATAAATTAAGAAAAGTTTATTTCCGTTTTGCTTGTCATGATGCTAATCCCCATGTCATGTGAGGAAAGACATTCACCAAGAACGTTGCACACGCAGCGATGCGGCTCACACATAACCTATAGAAAGTGCCAATGCGCAGGACAGTAGCATTTAGTTATTCGAGCCTACCGGTACCAAATCAAATGCTGTGCAGTCATTTCTAATCCTCCTGACTGGCTTCACACTGCGCAAAGGCAGATCTGACCATGTTATTCCAGCCTCGACTCTGGATGTGAAGGAGTGTGTGAGTCTTGATGTGGAACATGATGAAAAGTTGGGGTGATGTAGTGGGTCTCTTTCACACTCATTGCCAATGTAAAGATATTCAGGAGACTGCATCATAAGTCTATTGATTTTTTTAGTATCTTCTTTACACCCCAGCCTTTTCACTCTAACGTCCGTCTCTCTAATCATTTTCCGCACTCCTTCCATTCAGGGAACGCTCACTGAGAATGTTGGCACACTATTCCATACACAGGAGAATACCACACATGTGAAAATGTACATATGTATAATTTTGCATGTTCAAACGAGCAAATGTAAACACACTTGCTAACTTTTTTATTTGATTCTCCGTGAGGACAAAGTTTGTCCAAGTGATCAAATGTATTCCACAGACCACCACCAATTTTACTAGAATGCTCCCTTTCCTGTTCCTCCTTGAAAAGGGATTTTTTCAAGCCTTTGACAATAGTAAATCTTCAACATTTCTTGTGTCAAAAGGCACCAGAAAATGGTTTGTGTATAGGGAAAATAGCTAAGCTGGTTGCTGGAACAAGCCCAAGCTTTCTCGGTGATCAATAGGAAAAATGACCCAATTTGTGTTTTTCAAGCATTTACGGCGTACACAGATTCCCAGATTCTCAGAAAAGAAGCCTCAGGGCCCATATTTGAAATAGAGTGCACTGCTGTGACCCACAACACACCTTAACTGGGTGTACCAGCCACAAGCCGGAGCAATGCATTCTAATACAACTAATCCCTTATTACTTTCCAGTAATCTTTATTACTCTTGGTCCTGTTGTCCTCATCCCATTAATTTCTAATGGAGATACATCTATCTTGCAGACAAATATAAGCACAAAAGGAATACTAGAACTCGTAACCTAACCACTCACACCAGGAGTACCTAAGGCGCACTACTAAGCCCCATATATGAAGGCCGACCATCCGGGAGGGAGGAAGGTGTGTAATAAATGGGACGAGCAAAACAGGACCAGAAGTGATGAAGATTACCGGAAAGTAAGAGGGAATTACCCCCAGGTCCCTTATGTCCTTTTCCCATTCATTAGTAATGGAGAATAACCAAGCCAGGTGAAAGGACACCCAACTAAAGCAGCCTAAGAAGCAGCCATGTCCCAAACAAGGCGCCCAGCACCCTCGAAGTAGGTGGGAGCATCAAAAGTAATCACCAAGCAACATGCTGCCTTTTTCCGGCTTCGTTTGAGAGAGGATGCCTTAGTAGCAGCTAGCAGCTGCAGGGCCCGTGTGATGAACTTCTTTTTGTGTGCCCCAGACCCCAATTGTGGATCTTTTCTGAACCATGGCCAGTTGAGTGGAAACAAGGTTGGACCACGCAGCTAAGCTGAATTTGAAGGCTTGTGTTCTCCCCATTATGGCTAATGGTACAAACACATATTAAAGTGGAGATTGTTCACCCATCAGAGTGGAGCCTTTGGGCCCTTCTGCTTCATGGAATTATCCAGGTCTATTTTCTCAGTTGGATGACTTCGACATCCAGGTTGCTCCTTCACTTTACTAGTCCTTATGAAGGCCCACATTTGAGGAATTCAGTGGCCTCTTTCCCTCACCAGGTGTCGGGTCAAAACGTTGATGCTCTTTCATTAAGCCTGGATCATTTAGATATCTGTACAGAGTGGCAACAGCAACTTAACAACTGAACCACTTCCAGATGCGATATATGCTATATAGAAATTGTATACTGGACAGGCTTCCATGTACAATAATATGATTTGTGAAAAGGTCCAAAGGACCCCCCCTTTTTCTTTTCCTTTTTCTACTCCATAGCCACATGAGCACCTTCTCTGACCACTCATATTTATCACTTTATCCATTTATGGAGCTAAGATTTTTCGGTATGATGTGTAAATAATAATGTTGTTTGATACATTCAGAAATGCAATTATGTGTATGTGTCTTAGTCTTCTGTTTTTGAAATCTTGTCTGCTGCCCTAACCTCGTACCTGGATTGAATCTACAAGATTGTTCTTCTTTTCCATATAGTGGTAGGAGATCTTTTGATATATTCAGTTCTCCTATGCCTCTTGTTGCTTTTTCCGATTGGAGTATTGTTTGTCTGTATCCTAAGTTACCCAGGTCCTTCGGGTTAATTTTGGGTTACCCTATTGTTCCGTGACTGCCAGAAGAAAGGCAGGCAAACCAAAAGAAAACAGCGAGGATCACTTCACATCCAACAAGGACCCCTGAACCGTCACTGGCAGCAGCCATCAAGGCAGGCCAAAACCCACCTGGGGACTTGCAACAGACAAGCCCCTAGGGAAATTAAGGATGAATCCAAATGCACAACAGAGGCAAAACGACCAAAGGATTCCTAAGTCAACAGAAAACTCAATCACCAAGTTGCCAGGCTGAAGCAATGACCACCAAAACCAAGGACGATGGGGCAAAAGGAAAACATGCCCCACAGCATCCACCACACAAAGGACAGAAACCAGAGCCCCCAGTCCCAGGAAAGGAAACAGAGGCAACACCAAGAGGCAATCAGGAGAAAGCCCCACAGCAACCCTTTCCCCCAGCCCGCCACCTCAGCAAGGGACTCCCATGGGGGACCAAATGCCATGACAGCAGACCCTGGGCCCGCAAAAGAGGCCATGCCAATGGGTCACAAAAACTGTCCCACCAAAAATCAAGGCAGCCGTCCAGGAACACAGCAGAGGAAACCAATGAAGAAAACCCTGCCAAAGCCGAAACAACATTAACAACTCTCAAAGAACCAAGAGACAGAAGGAGGGCCACTGGAAAGTGCAGAGGAAGCCCCGTGGACCACAACAATTTCCCTTCAAATGAGAGATTGACAGTAGACGAGAGGGGAGTCAAAACAACCAGGGCACCTGAACCACCATGAGCACGAGCCTAAGACCATGAGCGACGGGACCAACCAAGACCACCACCAGCACCTAAGAGCCCCCCAGCAAACAAATCAGGAACCGGCAATGGGGAGCCAATGTAGGAAAGGCACACAACCTTAGGGTTGGCCAAGGAAGGGGCAAAGCAGACACCCCCCAGACCACAGCCTGACAGCAATGAGCTGACCTGAGGAACCTGTGTACAAAGGCAGGAAGCAAGAGAGGCCCAGGAAGAGACACCCACATCTGACACTCCAGAGGAAAGACCACCCCAGAGAGTGGGGCACTAGGGATGCCTCCGGAGCTTTTGAATATGGTAATCAAACTACACGAAGCAAATTTTGCACAAGTTCGCTGGGGCAAGCAAGGGCAGGTTACTCGAAGATTCGCTGTGTCCAGGGGTGTTAGACAGGGCTGTGTTCTAGCCCCAACCCTATTTTTGTTATTCATTAATGGGGTGGAGCAATACTACACAGCCCATCCAACCGATGCCCCTTCTTTGGGTGGCCTAAAGTTTCCGCTACTTATGTTTGCGGACGACACCCTTTTGCTATCGCAGACACAGGTAGGCCTGCAAGCGGCATTGACCATATTCGAGAAAGTTTGCCTTGATTATGATTTGCAGGTTAACATCTCAAAAACCAAGTTTATGGTGTTTACCAAAAGCAGACCTGCAGTCGGTCAAATCAAAATGAACAACAATAAGCTAGAACAAACAAACATTATGACTTATCTAGGGATCGTTTTGGAGAGCAAAATGAGCTGGAAGCCCCAGATCGAAGCCTTGTCGCTTAAGTTTGCCCAACTCACGGGGTGTTTGATAAGTGAACAGAGAAAGTCTGAGATCAAGAGGATAGGCCCAGCTATGAAGATTTTTAATACCAAGATAGGCTCAGCGATTTGTTATGGTGCGGATCTCTGGGGTTTTGCTGACCTGTCTGCTCTGGTAAAAATCCAGACCAAATTTTTAAGAAAACTGAAAGGTCTTCCCTGTTCTAGCCCCACGATACCTTTATTAATGGACCTGGGTTGCCATGCAATAGACGACTTGGCCCATTTCAAACCATTGGCTTTGTGGAGGAGGCTATGGACCACCCCCGAACTAGCGGCCTATGCTAAGGCCACTATGGATGTAAGATCTATCCTGGGTTCGGGTAACATCCACTGGTTCAGAAACTTTAAACTTATGCTTGATTCAATGGGCTTGGGTAAACTGTGGTTGGATCCCGCGAACAATCTATTTCCCCCCAAAAAAGTCTATAAAAACATCTATTGGGCAATGGTTTACCAGAAACACGTCTGCCAGATTTCATCCACATCTTTGTCAGGATTGTTCCTGGATTTAAAATCCTTTCCTGCCCTGGAAGACTATTTGGACACAGTAACAAAGCCCAGTGATAGAAAGCTCTATCATCAGTTAAGGGTTGGCTCCCCCCCAACCAGACTGTTTGTAAAAAACTGGAAGGGCCAAGTGTCTGATTGCTGCCGTAGTTGTCCAGAACGTAAAGAATCGATCGCCCACATATTCTTTGAATGCCCTGTTTATGCAGCCCCTAGGGCCAAATGGCTCAAACCCATTTGTCGAAACCTAAAAATAACGGTTGGGTCTGAGGCCCTGAGGCTTCTCAAGTCGTATACAAGTGAACCAATTGTTATCGCCGTATCAACATTTCTGGGCTGGGCATGGCTCTTGAGGTCTAAACAGGACCCAGAGGTCGGCGTCTCATATGATTTGCTATGATGGTCCTGAAATTTTATCCTGGTTTTTTATCCTACTTTTGTTGTAGGTTTTAAATCTTGTATTCTTACTGTTGGTTTTTATTGTGATCTTATTATGGTATTTATTTTTTAATGAGGTTCAATTGTATGGAAATGTCTTTTATGATGAAATTATCGAAATAAAGACTTATTGAATTGAATTGAAAACCCTGCCAAAGCCGAAACAACATTAACAACCCTCAAAGAACCAAGAGACAGAAGGAGGGCCACTGGAAAGTGCAGAGGAATCCCCGTGTACCACAACAATCTCCCTTCAAATGAGAGATTGACAGTAGACGAGAGGGGAGTCAAAACAACCAGGGCACCTGAACCACCATGAGCACGAGCCTAAGACCATGAGCGACGGGACCAACCAAGACCACCACCAGCACCTAAGAGCCCCCCAGCAATCAAATCAGGAACCGGCAATGGAGAGCCAATGGAGGAAAGGCACACAACCTTAGGGTTGGCCAAGGAAGGGGCAAAGCAGACACCCCCAGACCACAGCCTGCCAGCAATGAGCTGAACTGAGGAACCTGTGTACAAAGGCAGGAAGCAAGAGAGGCCCAGGAAGAGACACCCACATCTGACACTCCAGAGGAAAGACCACCCCAGAGAGTGGGGCACAAGGGATGCCTCCGGAGCTTTTGAATATGGTAATCAAACTACACAAAGCAAATTTTGCACAAGTTCGCTGGGGCAAGCAAGGGCAGGTTACTCGAAGATTTGCTGTGTCCAGGGGTGTTAGACAGGGCTGTGTTCTAGCCCCAACCCTATTTTTGTTATTCATTAATGGGGTGGTGCAATACTACACAGCCCATCCAACCGATGCCCCTTCTTTGGGTGGCCTAAAGTTTCCGCTACTTATGTTTGCGGACGACACCCTTTTGCTATCGCAGACAGAGGTAGGCCTGCAAGCGGCATGGACCATATTCGAGAAATTTTGCCTTGATTATGATTTGCAGGTTAACATCTCAAAAACCAAGTTTATGGTGTTTACCAAAAGCTGACCTGCAGTCGGTCAAATCAAAATGAACAACAATAAGCTAGAACAAACAAACATTATGACTTATCTAGGGATCGTTTTGGAGAGGAAAATGAGCTGGAAGCCCCAGATCGAAGCCTTGTCGCTTAAGTTTGCCCAACTCACGGGGTGTTTGATAAGTGAACAGAGAAAGTCTGAGATCAAGAGGATAGGCCCAGCTATGAAGATTTTTAATACCAAGATAGGCTCAGCGATCTTGTATGGTGCGGATCTCTGGGGTTTTGCTGACCTGTCTGCTCTGGTAAAAATCCAGAACAAATTTTTAAGAAAACTGACAGGTCTTCCCTGTTCTAGCCCCACGATACCTTTATTAATGGACCTGGGTTGCCATGCAATAGACGACTTGGCCCATTTCAAACCATTGGCTTTGTGGAGGAGGCTATGGACCACCCCCGAACTAGCGGCCTATGCTAAGGCCACTATGGATGTAAGATCTATCCTGGGTTCGGGTAACATCCACTGGTTCAGAAACTTTAAACTTATGCTTGATTCAATGGGCTTGGGTAAACTGTGGTTGGATCCCGCGAACAATCTATTTCCCCCCAAAAAAGTCTATAAAAACATCTATTGGGCAATGGTTTACCAGAAACACGTCTGCCAGATTTCATCAACATCTTTGTCAGGATTGTTCCTGGATTTAAAATCCTTTCCTGCCCAGGAAGACTATTGGGACACAGTAACAAAGCCCAGTGATAGAAAGCTCTATCATCAGTTAAGGGTTGGCTCCCTCCCAACCAGACTGTTTGTCAAAAACTGGAAGGGCCAAGTGTCTGATTGCTGCCGTAGTTGTCCAGAACGTAAAGAATCGATCGCCCACATATTCTTTGAATGCCCTGTTTATGCAGCCCCTGGGGCCAAATGGCTCAAACCCATTTGTCGAAACCTAAAAATAAGGGTTGGGTCTGAGGCCCTGAGGCTTCTCAAGTCGTATACAAGTGAACCAATTGTTATCGCCGTATCAACATTTCTGGGCTGGGCATTGCTCTTGAGGTCTAAACAGGACCCAGAGGTTGGCGTCTCATATGATTTGATATGATGGTCCTGAAATTTTATCCTGGTTTTTTATCCTACTTTTGTTGTAGGTTTTAAATCTTGTATTCTTACTGTTGGTTTTTATTGTGATCTTATTATGGTATTTATTTTTTAATGAGGTTCAATTGTATGGAAATGTCTTTTCTGATGAAATTATCGAAATAAAGACTTATTGAATTGAATTGAAAACCCTGCCAAAGCCGAAACAACATTAACAACCCTCAAAGAACCAAGAGACAGAAGGAGGGCCACTGGAAAGTGCAGAGGAAGCCCCGTGTACCACAACAATCTCCCTTCAAATGAGAGATTGACAGTAGACGAGAGGGGAGCCAAAACAACCAGGGCACCTGAACCACCATGAGCACGAGCCTAAGACCATGAGCGACGGGACCAACCAAGACCACCACCAGCACCTAAGAGCCCCCCAGCAAACAAATCAGGAACCGGCAATGGGGAGCCAATGGAGGAAAGGCACACAACCTTAGGGTTTGCCAAGGAAGGGGCAAAGCAGACACCCCCCAGACCACAGCCTGCCAGCAATGAGCTGACCTGAGGAACCTGTGTACAATGGCAGGAAGCAAGAGAGGCCCAGGAAGAGACACCCACATCTGACACTCCAGAGGAAAGACCACCCCAGAGAGTGAGGCACTAGGGATGCCTCCGGAGCTTTTGAATATGGTAATCAAACTACACAAAGCAAATTTTGCACAAGTTCGCTGGGGCAAGCAAGGGCAGGTTACTCGAAGATTTGCTGTGTCCAGGGGTGTTAGACAGGGCTGTGTTCTAGCCCCAACCCTATTTTTGTTATTCATTAATGGGGTGGTGCAATACTACACAGCCCATCCAACCGATGCCCCTTCTTTGGGTGGCCTAAAGTTTCCGCTACTTATGTTTGCGGATGACACCCTTTTGCTATCGCAGACAGAGGTAGGCCTGCAAGCGACATTGACCATATTCGAGAAATTTTGCCTTGATTATGATTTGCAGGTTAACATCTCAAAAACCAAGTTTATGGTGTTTACCAAAAGCAGACCTGCAGTCGGTCAAATCAAAATGAACAACAAAATGCTAGAACAAACAAACATTATGACTTATCTAGGGATCGTTTTGGAGAGGAAAATGAGCTGGAAGCCCCAGATCGAAGCCTTCTCGCTTAAGTTTGCCCAACTCACGGGGTGTTTGATAAGTGAACAGAGAAAGTCTGAGATCAAGAGGATAGGCCCAGCTATGAAGATTTTTAATACCAAGATAGGCTCAGCGATCTTGTATGGTGCGGATCTCTGGGGTTTTGCTGACCTGTCTGCTCTGGTAAAAATCCAGAACAAATTTTTAAGAAAACTGACAGGTCTTCCCTGTTCTAGCCCCACGATACCTTTATTAATGGACCTGGGTTGCCATGCAATAGACGACTTGGCCCATTTCAAACCATTGGCTTTGTGGAGGAGGCAATGGACCACCCCCGAACTAGCGGCCTATGCTAAGGCCACTATGGATGTCAGATCTATCATGGGTTTGGGTAACATCCCCTGGTTCAGAAACCTTAAACTTATACTTGATTCAATGGGCTTGGGTAAACTGTGGTTGGATCCCGCGAACAATCTATTTCCCCCCAAAAAAGTCTATAAAAACATCTATTGGGCAATGGTTTACCAGAAACACGTCTGCCAGATTTCATCCACATCTTTGTCAGGATTGTTCCTGGATTTAAAATCCTTTCCTGCCCTGGAAGACTATTGGGACACAGTAACAAAGCCCAGTGATAGAAAGCTCTATCATCAGTTAAGGGTTGGCTCCCTCCCAACCAGACTGTTTGTAAAAAACTGGAAGGGCCAAGTGTCTGATTGCTGCCGTAGTTGTCCAGAACGTAAAGAATCGATCGCCCACATATTCTTTGAATGCCCTGTTTATGCAGACCCTAGGGCCAAATGGCTCAAACCCATTTGTCGAAACCTAAAAATAAGGGTTGGGTCTGAGGCCCTAAGGCTTCTCAAGTCGGATACAAGTGAACCAATTGTTATCGCCATATCAAAATTTCTGGGCTGGGCATGGCTCTTGAGGTCTAAACAGGACCCAGAGGTCGGCGTCTCATATGATTTGCTATGATGGTCCTGAAATGTTATCCTGGTTTTTTATCCTACTTTTGTTGTAGGTTTTAAATCTTATATTCTTACTGTTGGTTTTTATTGTGATCTTATTATGGTATTTATTTTTTAATGAGGTTCAATTGTATGGAAATGTCTTTTATGATGAAATTATCGAAATAAAGACTTATTGAATTGAATTGAAAACCCTGCCAAAGCCGAAACAACATTAACAACCCTCAAAGAACCAAGAGACAGAAGGAGGGCCACTGGAAAGTGCAGAGGAAGCCCCGTGGACCACAACAATCTCCCTTCAAATGAGAGATTGACAGAAGACGAGAGAGGTGACAAAACAACCAGGGCACCTGAACCACCATGAGCACGAGCCTAAGACCATGAGCGACGGGACCAACCAAGACCACCACCAGCACCTAAGAGCCCCCCAGCAAACAAATCAGGAACCGGCAATGGGGAGCCAATGGAGGAAAGGCACACAACCTTAGGGTTGGCCAAGGAAGGGGCAAAGCAGACACCCCCCAGACCACAGCCTGCCAGCAATGAGCTGACCTGAGGAACCTGTGTACAGGCAGGAAGCAAGAGAGGCCCAGGAAGAGACACCCACATCTGACACTCCAGAGGAAAGACCAACCCAGAGAGTGAGAGGAAGTCCAGGTAGGGAGGAATCCCTGACATTGAGCCCCAATAACCACCATAAAAACCGCAGAGGCCCCTCCCCTCCATCAAAACTGAACACATGTGAAACAGGTCGCAAAGGTATTCCCTAGAAAGGATGAATCTGCAATGCCCGCCTGCTCAGAACCAAGACAACAGATGGCAAAACTGGGATCAGGAGCCAGGGAACCCAGGAGCATGGTCCCCAACAGAGGCTGCACTCAATGAACACCAGCACCTCCATACCAGAAGGGCAGCAGAGCCTAAAGGCGCAAACACCCCGAGGATTAGCTTCCAAACTAGGAATGCAGGATGCTAAGACCATCCCACACAGCATCAGAAATTAGCAAAACTGCAAGAAAATGGTCAGGTGAACTGTAACCACCAGCCAACCAAAATTAGAAGCAACAACAGATCTCAACACAAGAACCAGGAAGAAATGCAGCCTGAGTGCCAAAAAACCCCACAGGGTCCAAAACGAGTGGAACCGGCCAGGGAAAAAACACAGACCAAGGCAGGCCAGAGCAGGACTGAACCACAAAGCCATGGGAGCAAGGGGAACAACTGAAAAACCAGGATCACCCGGGGAGACAGCGCCCACAAACAAATTGTGAACCATGGACAACATCCCTGCTGAGAACCCCAGGACTGGACGCTGAACAGCAGACTAAAAAGAAAAGGCCCTCAAGTGTCCAAAGGGAATGCCCATGACACACAGGCAACCACCAACAGACACTAACCTCATCACACCCCCAACTATCCAACCGTCAGAAGGAGAGAAGCCAGGGGAAACCAACCATCCTGGCCAACCCCTGATGGATGCAAAGGCCCAGCAGTAGATGAGCTGTCCCCGCCAACAGGAGGGCAGATGAAAAAACCAAAGGCCTCACCCCTGAAGCAGTCAAGTGGCTGGATCGCGCCCGGAAGGACACCAGCCCCAGTAACAGTGTAGTGGCCAGGCAATTGAACTGATGAGAAGGGTTCCAGACAGGACACCAGAATACTGTGGAGTACACAGGAAGACCTCAAGAAGGTGACCAGCTGCCAAAACCCGACCTAGCATCTCAGGAGCAAAGGCAACAGCCCTGACAGAAACATCACCAGGAACCCAGACATCCCCAACCCTAACAGAAAGGAGCAACCTGGGACAGGCCTGAGAGGAACCCACCTCAAAAGGCCAGCACCATAAGCAATGAAAACCAACTTTGGAGGGAACATGGAGGCAAAACAAGCCGACCTGCCCACATGTCAAGCACCAGGTATATAGGTGCCACAAACACCTGCCCCTGAACTACTCTCCATCCCCGAGAACTGAGAGAAGTGCACTCTAGAAAACTTGACAAGCAACAATACAAACAAGACCAGACACAGGAACCTTCGTCTCATCCCAAAAAAGGACTGATCCAGACCAAAGTGTAGCCAGAAAATAAAGGCAGGAAAGGACAGCACAGGAGACTCAGAGACATCCTCAAAGTCAAAGGGCAGAAGAAGCCCCCGGAGGGAACAAACCACAGAAAAGCGGCACAGGAGCCAGGGCCCAATACCCACCTGTCTCAGCCCCTGACAAGAGGAGGAAGGGGAGCCAGAAACAACCTAATTGCATCCCCCATAGCCACTTCTGTCCAGGCACCATGCCATGAAGCAGGGTGTCCCAAAAGAAAATGGGACCAGATGCGACCCCGGGAACCAGCCACAACATAGGAAACCAAGCCAGGCAGACACCCCCAACACTTCGGAGGCAAAAGAATAAAATCAACCATGGAGGGGTCACCAGGAGAAAACTGGCAAGTCACCGATACCCAACAACAGCAGAAGATCCCGAGCCATAGAATATATGGCGACCCGTGTAAACTGGGGTCCCCGGGAGTCAAGAGAAACAACAACTGGCTGGGGCCTAAGACCCCCACCCAGACTGTGTGCGAAACCAAACCTATGCAGGCACCAGATCAACGAAGCAGCACCTGCTGGGCGGGATGTTGGGGGCCACATGCTCATCCCCCAATTGACCTCCGAACCCCTCTGAAACCTGCTGAGAAAGTCCACCGACCTGAGTGGGCTTTCTGGGGGGACACGCGCAGATGCACGGGCACTGGTGTGCCCAGCAGTCTCCACAGACGGGAGAGGGGGCAGAGGGCCTCTGCCGGCAGGAAGACATGTCACCCCCACCGGCTAACACCCTGCTGGGATGCCAACCTGGAAATCACTAGACCCCAAGATACTCCTTGATAATGCTCCATAATAAAGAGGAAACCACCAGCTGCATACCACAAAGGGATGGTGCCCACAGTCACACGTAGAACATAGGCAGCGAAAGGTACCATACGAAACATTAGAAAAGGCAGCAAAACAAGCCGCTATGTGGCACTCACCCAAGGACCAAAAGCTGCCGGTGTCCACCATCACCTCCGATCTTGAGGATGCTGACAACAGAATATACAGTCGCGCACTCAGCACCCGGTGTGCCTGTGCACACCAAAATGTCCCACTTAGACACCATGCCACCCAGGAAACACTCACCACCTTGCGCTTCCTGGGCTGTCCTCTGCTCACAGTTCTGGATGCGCGTCTCACTGTAAGCCTTGCAGCCAGGGAGATGTGCACCATTGTGCCGCGTCGTTACCCAGAAGTTCGTCCTTGGAACAACTCCGTCATCTCACCTGCACAACACCCTGCCAGCACTGCAAACAGGGAGACATGCACCCATCTGCCGTCACAACTGCCCTGCTGTGATGATGACCCACAGCATTTGAAGACATCACTCCAGCCCCACAGGAGCAGCCCACGTATTCCTTGTCCCATTCTATCAGCAGACAGAAAAAAGAACAAAAGGAATACTGGGTAAGTACCTCCTCAGTGGGAGTGGGTGGGGTACACGTTCCAGTATTCCTTTTGTTCTTTTTTTCTGTCTGCGAGATAGATATATCTCCATTTGTAATGAATGGGACGAGGACAAAAGGGATCTGGGGGTAATGAATGATTCCCAGTGCAGGCCCGTAGCTTGTACGAGCACTTGGAACAGTGCATAAGTGAAAAGGTAACCGTATCATTGATTCCGCCAGCCCACCTTTTATTGAGCAGGAAGCAAAACGGCCTGTATTTCAAGGAGGGAGCCAAGACCACCTGCTGCATGCCCAGTGAGTGACTGCACTCACCTACGGGCGGGATTGCTTGGGGGTTTCTGAGACCCCCTTTACCACCTTTAAAGGGCTTCCTGTATGTGGAGCAAAGTCAGCTTGACTCTTGACTTGATAGTTTTTTTTCCTCTATGTTTTTGTAATAAAGCATTGACAAAATGCAAATGCGGGAATGCCTCCGGACAATCGTGTCAGTGTTCATTTAGTTCCTGTACATTCTGTAATACAAAACAATAAGGGCACATGTATGTGGCCCCTTCTGTGATGCCCTATGGGCAGAAACAGCAGACGCACATGCCCATTGTGCCCCTGGTGACTCTCAATAAAAAAAGGCCTCAGGTGGAAAAACCGGAGCTGGGCAAGGCAACAATTTAGTTCAACCTCCCTATAATGGCGAGGCTGCTTCAGTACAGCTCTCAAGACATTAGGAGATATGAAGTTGACATTTTATCACCGTTTTTTTCATGTGAAGGTTGGATGTTATGTACACAAAAAGAAAGCAATATATATTTACTATGATCACAAAGTTGTCAATTCAAATGCTACTGTAGGAAACATATGCGAAAAAATAAAGGTTAAGGTTAAATAAATAGTTTATCATATTTCGACATTTAATAATGCTATCGATTTTATTTTTGCGTAGGTAAACGGAGTGAAGTCATCGACTAATATAAAGTTTGTGCAATTCGATCATTTTAGACAAGCCTAATTTTCCTCCTAGCAGCGCATTTTTATACTAGGGGCATATCAACAAGCAGGCGATAAAAAATTATCGCCGCTTTTGCGGCCGTTTTCAGCCGAAAAGCGGCGATAATTTTTGCGCCTAATCAGCAAGGTCACGCTGACGCGTGAAACCGTGCTTTAGCGTCAGGATTCCTAACGCCCAGCTTTACATCTCTAATGAGATGCAAAGTGTGCGTTCCGGACCTGGCATGACAGGAGAAATGTCGCTAAGCGACATTTCTCCTATCAACAAGCCTAACGCTATGAAGCCTAGCGTCAGGAAAAGTAGCGATAACCCCTGTTATCGCTACTTTCCTTACGCCCGCTTCAGGACTGACTTAGCCATGATATCCTATGGAAGGTGGATATCATGGCTAAGTTTGTGAGTCCCTATCAACTAGCTAACGTGAGATTATCGCTGGGTTTCCAGCGATAATCTCACGTTAGCCAGTTAGCGCTAGAATTTTTATCGCTGATGAGATAAGCGTTGCTAATATTACGCGATCTCAGTGATAAAAATCGGCGCTAGCCGGCGATAATTATCCGAGCGCTAAGTGCGCTCAGCGATAATTATCGCCGGTTGTTGTTGATATGACCCTAGTTCTTCTAAACGTATCTCCGTTTTATCATGTTAATGAAGTTCCCTGTATTTAAGTGCACGATAAGTATTGCCATTGTGTTTTGAATGATGTTGCCCTACTTTCTGGATGAGCTGATGAACTGCACATGGGACAATGCTGTTACTTCATGTTCCCATCAGCAGTTTTACTGACTAATTTATATCAGAATTCATTTTTTACCCTTTTAAAATGTTTTCCCATGCACTTTAATCCACTTTATGCCTGGACAGATGAAAAAAGGGGATAGCACGGGGTAGAGCATTGTAAATGACAACTGGAGTTTCCTTTGTGAATAGGTCTCTTCTAGTTCAATGTCTTAACGATTACAGGTGGCCAAATGCTGACTTATGCCAGCTAGTCTTCTTGCTGGCATGAAGATCATGTTACTTCTTGTATGAATGCATGTATGTATGTATGTACCTAGGTAGGTAGGCATTTTTTCTATATGTATGTATCAGAAGGGGCCGGTGCACGTAGCGCGGTGGGGCGGTATCGCGAGGCAAGGGCTGGGCGGGAGGGGGAGAAGTTGACAGACGACGAAATAGGGAAAATAAATAAATAAATCCTATTCCGCCGTCTGTCAGCATCCCCCTGCCCCGCCCCACCCCACTGCGCTTCCCTGCACCGGCCGCTGCTGGTATGTTTACATGTACTGTTTGTGTAACATGAACCTAGCTAAAAGGCAGTGGAGCACTGTACTGGCTTGAAGGCAAAGATACAATGAAAGATTGCCTGTAAGTAGGAGGAGCTGTGTTCTGGTGGGGGGGCGAACTATAAATTGTCTCAACATTTAGTAATATTTAAAGTGATGTGCCTTCATATCTTTTCTAAATTGAAGAAGGGTAGGCCAGGTCTTCATGGATATATGGATAGCCTTCCAGCTTTGGGGTAAATGGGATATCAGGATGAGTTGGAACAGGCAGAGAAGGTGATTGTGTTAGAATGATGGAATGGCAAAGGGAAAAACATGCTTCTGGTGGTGTGAGGTAGGAAAACTGAGGGGCTGATGGGTCTCAAGTGAAGCTATGAAGGAGTGTTAGGGCCTGGTGTGGTTTATTTTATGGGTGGTAATGAGTGGAAAAAGTGTGAGGAGGCGTTCCCGATTTATGTTGTGGGCAGCTTATGTTAATCTGTGGTGTTCTGTAGTTTGATATAGGGCACGTGGCACTATGACATCAGCTATGGGGTTTTGTGGAAGGGGTTAGAGTGTTGACAGATAAGTCGATTTGTATTTTCATATGTGGAAGGGTGTGGTATTTCAATTCAGTGTCTGGAATTGGAAGAACTCAGAGTGCTGTGTGACATAAATGAGACTGACACTTTGTAGTGTAGCTAATGTTTTATGGTTGTGGGTTGTTATTAGTCTTCAGATGGTGTGGTAGGACTGTGACAGTGAAGTCAGTTTCTGGAAGTATAACAATGAGTAATATGGTCATGGAATGCAGACGTGGGTTACTATGGAATATTAGAGGGCTACTTTGTTTGGAGGTTGTGTGCTTAATGTGGTTCTGAGTTGTGGTCAGCTACCTATCAGGAACTTAAAATGAGAAGCTACCATTGGGCATATTTTATTGTGAGATGTGCAGTATGGTTGCACTGGTGGTGAGGACAAATAGAAATGACTATTATGAAGTAGGGAGGTAATTGGTTGTAATGTTGAGTGACAGGGTTCTTCAGGAGAATGTTTTTGAAAGGTGTGAGGTACTAGATTTTTTGTTGAGTTGGAGATTTTTTTGTGGTTCTGTCACAGTCTCTTACATATGTTACAGAGTGCATAAGATCTATTGAGAGTTACATGATGGGATCAAGCTGAGCAAATATCTGGTGTGCAACTGGGTGTAGCACTATGACTCAGGGTCCCCCCACCTGAAGAAATGCTGTAGCTTCTATGCAGAAATGTTGTTGTGATTTGCACAGAGAGACCTACAAACTGAGATAACAGGTGAGAAACCAGAGATGGAAATAGCTGTGGGTTGCCTGCTACTGTCTGGGTTGGTCAGTATTAGTTCTATCAGCCTTAGGGTGGTTTTACCCCAACCGTTTTACCTGCTTACCTTCTATTTTTGCTGATTCTTTTTGTTGGCTTCAGGACTTTTACAGCAGAGGCACACATTTTCTACCACTCAGCGTTCCCCTAGATCTCCTGATAAAAATAATACCTCCTTCTGTGGATGCCCAAAGCAGAGTTAGCCTAAAACCGTATAAGAAAAACTACCCTCTTGAACACGCTTTAGTCCCCCCTCACTTTTTCTTTTTATGTACTTTAGGCTGTCTCTGCTTTGGGCAGCAACACAAATGACGTATCATATAGGAATGCTGTGTGGTAGGTTTGTCTAGGGTCCAAAATCCACAGCTAGGCACATTGCAAAAAAAGTGTCAGTTTTCACTAGAAAAATGTGTTGTGTCCACATTGCACATTGGCCATTTCCTGTCACTGACTAGGCCTACCCACACAAGTGAGGTACCATTTTTATTTGGAAACTTGGGGGAATACTGGGTAGGTGGATGTTTGTGGCTCCTTGCAGATTCCAGAACTTTCCATCACAGAAATGTGAGGAAAATGTGTTTCTCTGACAAAGTTTGAGGTTTGCAAGGATTCTGGGTAACAGAACCTGGTGAGAGCCACACAAGTCACCCCATCCTGGATTACCGAGTGTTTTATGTTAAAAAATGTGCAGGTTTGCTAGGTTTCCCTAAGTGCCGGGTTAGCTAGGGTCCGAAGTCCACAGCTAGGCACATTGCAAAAAAAAGGGTCAGGTTTCACTGGAAAAATGTGACGTGTCCATGTTGCATTTTGGGCCATTTCCTATCGCGGGCACTAGACCTACCCACACAAGTGAGGTACCATTTATATTGGGAGTCTTGGGGGAATGCTGAGCGGGTGAAAGTATATGGCTCACCACAGATTCAAGAACTTTCCATCACAGAAATGTGACGTGAATGTGTTTATTTGACAATGTTTGAGGTTTGAAAGGGATTCTGGATAACAGAACGAGGTGAGAGCCACACAAGTCACCCCATCTTGGATTCCCCTGAATATCTACTTTTAAAAAATCTACAGGTTTGCTAGGTTTCGCTAGGTGTCGGCTGAGTTAGGGTCCAAAATATACAGCTAGGCACATTGCACCAAAGGGTCAGTTTCCAATGGAAAAATTTGATGTGTTTATGTTGCGTCTTGGGCTGTTTCCTGCCAGGGGTACTAGGCCTGTTGCCAGTAGGTAGTTATAGTAAGGACCTAGTTTCCATAGGAAAAGCGTTTTTTCTTTTCCCAATAACTTTGGCACCGGTTCACGAATCTTCGCGAAATTTTCAAAACTCGTGGGGCGCTCTGGTCAGCTCCTATCTTGAAAGATTCGGGGTGAATCCACAAGCGGGGGCCGAGAAAAAAGGGGGGTCCCAAAACCGGTTTTCTACATGTTAATTCTCATAGGAAACTTTAGACACAACTGCAGCCCGAACTGCTGACCGGAATTACACCAAATTTGGCAAAAAGGTAGTGCTTGGTTCAGAAAGCGGCCTTTTCTTTGAATGGTGTAAATCTGTTTAGTAGTTGCTGAGAAGATCCAAAAATGAAACTTTCAATATATAGAGGCGCAGTGGATCCGCGAACCCTCCCGACCACGAGCTTCATTCTAATTGGCTGTCAACACTCCAAACCAGGAAGTGTTGGCAGCCATCTTGTGACTCAGTAGAACCAAGTCACCAGAAAACAGAAAAACTAACGCGCAAAACAAGAAAAGGGGGCAGGGTAGAAACACCCTGACCCCCTAGGCCTACTCAGGGGGTCCCACATGGACCCCCAGGGCCATAAAAAGCATTTTTTTTTAAATTTCGGCGAAATACTCGTAGGATCTGCAGATCCTGCCGAAACTTTTGTAAAAAGGGGTGTGGCCTGGACCAACTCTCTGCAACACAGGCCTCTGGCGCTTACTGGAGGTACCTGGTGGGCTAGTTGGCACCCAGGGACCCTCAGGATTGAAGAGGAATTAATCCCCCAACTTAAAGCGCGCCACAGGGCGCATTTGCACAGTGGTGAAGGGAGGGGGCGGGGCCTGATGTAACATGTGTGCAAACAGGCCCTGTGGCACGTTTTAAATTGGGGAATTAATTCCCCTTCAATCCTGAGGGTCCCTGGGGGCCAACTAGCCAACCAGGTACCGCCAGTAAGCGCCACTGGGCTGCGTTGCAGAGAGGTGTAAAAAGGGGCGTGGCCTCAGACCACCTCTCTGCATCGCAGCCCTGTGGCACTAACTGGAGGTACCTGGTGGGCTAGTTGGAACCCAGGGACCCTCAGGATTGAAGGGGACTTAATCCCCAAACTTAAAACGTGCCACGGGACACGTTTGCACAGTGGTGAAGGGAGGGGGTGGGGCATGAGTTGACATGTGTGCAAACACGCCCTGTGGTGCGTTTTAAGTTGTGGAATTAATGTCTCTTCAATCCTGAGGGTCCCTGTGTGCCAACTAGCCCACCAGGTACTTCCAGTAAGCGCCAGAGGCCTGCGTTGTAGAGAGGTGGTCCAGGCCATGCCCCTTTTTACACCTCTATGCAACACAGCTCTCTGGTGCTTACTGGCGGTACCTGGTGGGCTAGTTGGCCCCCAGGGACCCTCAGGATTCAAGGGGACTTAATCTCCCAACTTAAAACGTGCCACTGGGCACAGTGCTGAAGGGAGGGGGCGGGGCCTGAGGTGACGTGTGCAAACACGCCCTGTGTCACATTTTAAGTTGGGGAATTAATTCCCCTTCAATCCTGAGAGCCCCTGGGGGCCAACTAACCTACCAGGTACCTCCAGTAAGCACCACAGGCCTGCGTTGCAGAGAGGTGGCCCAGGCCATGCCCCTTTTTACACCTCTCTGCAACGCAGCTCTGTGGCGCTTACTGGAGGTACCTGGTGGGCTAGTTGGACCCCAGGGACCCTCAGGATTCAAGGGGACTTAATCTCCCAATTTACAACATGCCAGGGTGTGCGTTTGCAGAGTGGTGGAGACAGGGGGCATGGCCTTTGCCTACCTCTCACCAATCCCACTGCGTGGGGCTTACTGAAGGTAAAAGGCAGGCTAGTTGGCCCCTAAAGTACCCCCAGCAGTGAAGGGGACTTCAATCCCCATCCAAGAGCATGTCATGGAGCGTGTTTGTAGAGTGGTGGTCAAAGTGGGTGTGGCCTGGTATGAGTACTTACCAATGCTGCTGTGTGGGGCTGGATGGAGGTAATAGTTTGGGAAGTTGGCCCCCAAGGATGTCCTTGGGGGCCAACTACCCCTCTTGTTACCTCCAGTAAGTCCCACACAGTGGGATTGCTAAGACGTCTTCGGAAGCCGTGGCCCCCTTTCACTACCACTCTGCAAACGTGTCTCATGGTAGACTACGGGATGAGGGATGAAGTCCAATTTAGTACTGAGGGAGTTTGGGGGCCAAAAATCCCCCCTGGTACCTCTGTAAGTCCTACTAGTTAAAGTAGCATATTTCTGCACCTCTGACTTAGAGGTAGGTTTAATCCATCTGCCCTATAATGTACTAGGGCCTTACAGAGGAGGTGATGCTAATCACAGGGGTACCCCAATGCATAGTGTTCCCTAGTGTATGTAGGTGTTTTCACTGTATTCTAAGTGTCTTTTAGCATAGCGCTGCTCTAGGCCTAGTTAGTCAGAGTCAGTTACCACTAGTACCCGTCTGAAAAAGTTGTGGGCACAGGATGATTTTGCAACAAGGCCTCTTTCTGCTCCTCTGTTTGTTCTTTCTGCACATGTCTTGCTTCTTCCTGCACTTTTCTTCGTCTATGTGGACTTCTGTTGATTCTTTCTGCATTTCTTTTGCTTCTTTCTGTGCGTTTTTTCTCCTTTCTTCTCATGTCCTTCCTCTGTAGGCATAGTTAGAAACTAGCATTTAAAAAACCTTTGAAATTCACTTAAAAAACCATAGGTTTCAGGCACGTTATATTTAGAAATAATCATTTAAAAAACCTTAGAAATTCACTGAAAAAAACATAGGTTTTAGGGAAAGTTATAGTTAGATGGACATTTCACTCGTACAAAACCAGAGAAATTCCCCCGTTATAGTTAGTTCAGCTAACTATAACTCGCGCCCCCGCAATGCACTGCTGATGGTGTCACATATTACATCACTCATGACATGGTCAGTGACATCACTGATGATATCACATTTCAAATGACATCACTGATGACATCACTGATGACAACGACAGCAACTCCTCCACCCTGATAGACAACCTCGCCAACCTCGGACTGAAACAGCTCGTCACGACGCCGACCCACATCGCCGGACACACGCTCAACGCCATCTTCTCCTCAAGACCCCACGTCTCCTTCAGCCACGTCTCCGAACCCACCTGAACCAACCCCCACTGCATCCACTTCACCTTCCGGAAACCCATTGCACATCACCGCACCCTACAGATCCCCCGTCGCTGCTAGGGCAAAATAACCGAAGTACAACTACAGACAAACCTCTCACTCAACCCACCGACCAACCCCTCCAGCCCCGACAATGGTGCACGCACCCTCAGACGATGGATGGACGACTGCGTCAACACCTTAGCCCCGCTGAAAAATCCAACCCTCAAAGACACCAGCAAGAGAGCCAACTGGTTCACCCCAGAACTCCTAGTGCCAAAGCGCACCTGCTGGAAGTTGGAGAACATATGGCACAGCGAAAAGTCGCTGGGCAGCCGCGCAGCCCACAAAGACGCCATCCGCAACCACCACCACCTCATCAGGACTGCCAAGAGGACCTCCTTCAAAGACCGCCTAGACAACAACTACTTTCTTACAATAATATTTTTTATATTTGCCATGTTTTTGTATAAATTTGCCTTTAACTTCCAACAATAACCAACTTATATTTCATAGACTTTTTAACTACTAAGGATTTCATTTAGATCTGAGTTTCTTTCCTCTCATAGGTTCAATAGGAGAACATTTTGTAGCTTCAAATTCTGTAACTCTGACTGACCAAATTGTTTTACAAACCTGAATTTCCTAGGGAATATTATTTCTGCATGCCAATTGAATAGCCCCTTTCAAAACTCTGTTGTACCGCTCCACCATGCCATCCCCACTGGGATTATACAACGAGGTTGCTCCATGTTTAATTACACATTTGCTCAAATACTGTGTCATCAAATCTGAGGGTAACTGCACCTCATTTTCACTGATGATAGTAGAAGGAGTACCTTCATTTAGGTACATGTAATCAAAACTTTTTATTACAGTATCAGTATCTAATTTCTTAATGATTTTCACAATAGGCCGCTTGGAAAAAACATCCATAACCAAAGGTTTATGGTCACTCTTGATTGTCACTTCTCTGCCAAAATAAATAACAAAAATGTTCAAGCCCATGTACACACCAATGCCTCTCTTTCAATTACTGCATACTTTTCTTTAGCTGGAGATAACGATCTTGAAGCATAAGCTATTATTATTTTGTTACCATTTGTATTGTATTGGCATAAAACTGACTCCAAGGACTGTAACTCCACATGCAGTGGCTAAGGTCCTAATTTGGATTTTTACCAGAGCGGGTATCCCTAAGGAGGTTTTGTCTAACACAGGCACAAACTTCATGTCTGCTTGCAAGCAGTCTAGGAGTGTGGAGTGACTTATACTTTCTCCATCCCCTACCATGCACAAACCAATTGGCTTGTAAAAGGTTCAGCAAGATCCTGAAGGTCATGAGCAAATGTCTGACTGAGGCCTTGAGGTGTAAGTGGGATATCCTCTTGCCATTCCTTCTCTTTGCTTACAGAGAGGTGGCACAGAAGGGAGTGGGTGTCAGCCCTTTCGGGATTCTGTATGGACACCCTGTAAGTAGACCTCTGAGTTTGGTGAATGAAGGGTGGGAGCAAGCTTCCAATAAGGTTCCTCAGGATGTAGTTAGCTATATGCTGGCCTTCATTTGTGAAAGCAAGCTTCTGACAACTTTGAAGCCAGTCAGGATGTGATGAAGCAGTGGTATTACCAAATTCTGCCCTTGTGTAATTGCAACCTTGGCAGAAACTGTGTGTGATGGAAACCATGGAGCCCAGGGTCCTTCAAGACCTTTGAACTGGGCCCTATGAGATCGTTCAGAGAAAGGGTGAGGTCATCTATCTGGTGGACATCAAGACCCCCAGGCCCCTCCACAAGGTGCTCCATATCAACCATCTCAAACCACATTTTTAGAGGTCTGAGTTCACCATGCTGTTGGTGGCAGATGGAGGGGAGGAAGAGGAGAGGGAACCGCTCCCTGATCTCTTAGCCTCCATGAAAAAAGATAGATCAGTGGAAGGTGTGACTTCTGAATAGCAGAAGGAGTACCACCAGTTGCTGGGGCAGTACTCCTCTCTGTTTTCCCTCCTCCCTGGGACTACTCTCCGATTAACCCATGATGTGGACACAGTAGACAGCCTTCCTGTCAGGAATAAATCTTACAGGCTGTCTAATAAGGTGAGGGCCAGCATTAAAGATGAAGTTTCTAAAATGCTGGAATTAGGGGCATTTGAAACCTCCAGTAGCACCTGGTCTAGTCCTGTGGTACTGGTACCAAAAGCTGCCACACCAGGTACCACACCTGAACGCAGGTTCTGTGTGAATTCAGTCAATGTCAGGATCTCCAGTGTGGCTAAGGCCCCCGCCTCATCCTAGTAAGTTTTGGGCAACATTCCCTAGCCATCGGTCAGGTGGTCAATCTCCGTGCAACTTGGACTCCCAGCATATTTCCCCTACTCAGGAATGCTTCTATTGCATTGTAGGTATTCTCAGCACATGTCACACTTCTCTGTACTCATTCACTGCCTCCAGGGGAGCTTTTCCTTTTACACATGTATGCCCTATTGTGTTTTGGTGTTTTCCTTATCCTTTTCCCCCCCAGGAACCCCTGACCCCTGATTCCTGAGGAACAGCGTGGCAAGTGAGTACCGGCCTTGTGATGGCTGGGGCTATGCTCTCTTGCTCTGTCTGGATGGGCCTGAAGAGGCCGGGACAGCATTCTTCTGAGCTGCTGCACAAAAGATCCTAGGTGACTGGGGCTCCCATTTGTGAGTCATGGAACTCTTGGGGGCCATCTTGTGGTTTTCTGTGGGTATATAAGTCCCGCGCAGCACTTCTTAATGCTTCACATTGAGACTTCGTGTCTGTGTTGTCCCCCAGCTCTTCGTCCCTTCATTGGCGTCTCCCATAGTCAGGATTCAAAATTTGCTGTTGTGACTGGACTGCTCTGACAGCTCAGAAAAGTGCCCGTGCCCGTTTGGTGCCAGACTACAGTCTTGTAGGGATTCTCTGATGATTACATTTGCTGCAGAGTCTACTTTTATATTCAGAAGTGAGTTGTTATCTGTGCAATGTAATTACTTTTATTTGACCCATTGTTTGCCTTCTCCACCTGCATGAACACACACGTCATTCATTTTCTGTTTTAACTTCTTTTGTTTATTTCTTACTGTTAATTGCTTGTTCACAACCCCCCAACTCTTGGGGTCCTTGGATAGGCACCGGTGACTCAGGTTCAGTGCCCATTGGATGGTTTCCAAGGATTGTTGGGTTCCAGCTGCCTCTGTGATTTAGCGGAGAGAAGAATGCATTCCAACGTTCATTTTCCCAGCGTTTCCAGATAGTCACCAAGCCTAATGCTCATGCCATCCCCTGGACTGATGAGTTGATACACAGGTTAGGGTCTGCTCAGTGCTGAAGTACCTTGATCTTACTCCATTAAGTGTGAGGTACCTCAGGGCTCCTCATTAAGCACTACATTATTCAACCTGTATGTTCTCTCATTGGCAGAGATCATAAAGACCTATGGTTTCCTCACAATGCCCTACGGTGATGACACACAAATTATCATCAGTCTCAAAATCTGGCCTTAGGACCATGGTGGACTATATGGCCACTCACAGTCTTAAATTAAATGGGGATGAGACAGAGTTACGGGTGCTAGAAAACCACCCCTCCATGTGGATAGAGATGAACTGGCAAGGCTCTTTCTGCAGTCAAATCGCCCCTAAAACTGAGGTGAAGAGTCTAAGAGGCTTCATAGTAAGCTCACACTGGAAGCCCAAGCCAAGAAACTAGCAGCAACCTTCTTTGGCCTCCTCAGGAAACATTTGAAATGGCTGCCGGAATCCACATGCAGAGTGGTGGTACAAGGCCTGGTCATATCACAAGTTAACTAAGGAAATTCCCTTTATCTGGGGAGTCCTAAGTCAGTCATGAAAAGACTCCAGGTAATACAGAATGCTGCATCCTGAATATTGATGAAAATTCCAAAGTATCACTCGGCAACTGCAGACTTGAGAATCCTGCACTGGCTTTCAGTGTCAAAAAGAATACTCTTCAAGGAACTTTGTATCATTGATAGAGCAATACATGAAAAAGGGCCCAGGGTTGATTGAGACACTGCTATCGTCCTACGGCCCCACAAGGATACTGCGCTCCACCAACCAGCAACTAGTAACAGTCCTCAGGACAGAGAAGGCACAAGGTAGTGGCAGTGCTTTTGTCTTCCTTGTTCCTAAGATCTGGAACGCTCTCCCACCACTAATAAGGAAAACCGAGTCAGAAACGTTATTTAGAAAACATTTAAAAACAAGTCTTTTCATCCAATTTTTTGTCCTGGCTGAAGACCTCTCTGCTGTCCTCAGTGCTGGAAAGCCCTGCTGGGTGAACATTTGCTTTTTAAACCCCAGGGAATAGAATAGAATAGATTAGAATGGATTAGAATAGAATTAAATCTAACATCAGGGTACCGGCAGACTGCCTAACTAAAGGAGCAATAGAGATGTTAGCCTTGTCCACTCCAGAGGGCCACTATGAGTTTAGTTAGGGTGATGCCATTTGCATTCAAAAATGCATGTGACACCCTCCAGAAATTGGTGAACAAGGTTCTGGCTGGAATGAAGGCTTTCCGTGATGCCTATTTGGATGACATTGCGGTCTTCAAAAGCCCTACAATAGTCAGGCCTGACTCTCAAGACTAGTAAGTACCAGGGGGCAGATTTACAAGCCCCTTGCATCACTTTTGCACCATCGTTGCTTCACTTTTGTGACGCAGCAGCAGCGTAAAAGTTGCGGCCCATTTACAACATCTAGGGAGATGCGTCACGTTGTAAAGCCCTGCGTGACATTATACCTGCGTCAGGTATAATGTATGCAGAGTAGGCGTTGCCACGCAGGAAAGCCTTGTAAAAGTGACGCAGTGAAATCTACAAGATTTCACTGCGTGACTTTTAGGACGCCACTGCGTCAAAACCTTACACCTACTTGAAGCAGGCGTGAGGAGTGACACAGTGTATTGGGAACAGGCCGCAACACGGATTGCTGGAGTTGCATCGTGCTTGCGACACGACTCCAGCAGACTTTTCCGTCAACAGATGCGTCAGAATTTCTGACGCATCTGTCAATCCTTGCGCCATGGTGCGCCATATTGTAAATACGGCGCATCCATGGTGACGCAAGGGTTTTGCCTGGTAGCGCAGGGAAAGTGACGCATCTCTACAGATGCGCCACTTTCTTGTAAATCTGCCCCCAGATATGGAAGGGTCTGTGATGTATTTGGGACACCTGGTTGATAGGGGTAAGGTGCAGCCCCTCCAGGCCAAGATAAAGACTAACATGGCCTTGAGCCCCCCAAATCTCAGACTGAGGTCAGAGCCTTCTTACACCTCACTGTGTGATATAGGAGGTTTGTCATGGGACATGGCACCATTGTTTCCCCCTTGACAGAAATTACTTTGAAGAAGCAGCCCAGGATTGTGATTTGGATAGAGAAATGCCAAAATACATTTGACTCCCTAAAGCAGGGCATGTGCTCAGGCCCTGTGCTCAAGGCCCCTGACCTTTCCAGAGAAGTTATTGATCAGGCAAGAGCTTCAGAGCATGGCCTAGGGGCAATACTTTCACAACTTAATAAAGAGGGCCTAGACCAATCTGCAGTCTTCATCTCCAGGAGGATATTTCCCAGAGAACAGAGGTGGAGTGCTATTGAGAGGATAATCTTTGCAGTGGCTTGAAAATGAAGAAGGGGAGACAAAACCTGTTTGGGACACACTTCCTGATTCAGACAGACCACAGGCCCCTCAGGTGGCTAATGCAAATGAAGGGTGAAAATCCAAAATGACTGAGGTGTTCCATTTCCCTGCAGGGTATGAACTTTAAAGTGGAACACAGACCAGGGGTAGACCACACCAATGCTGATGGTCTATCCATATTTTTCTGCTTTAGTGATGAGAAGTCCCTAGAGGTTGGGTAGCTCGCCCTACTTTCAACTGGGGGACACATGCTAGACCTGTCAGCCTTAGGTTGGTATTTCCCCAAATGTGTTGCCTGCTTACCTCCTCGTTTTGCTGATCCTTTTTATTGGCCCTAGGACTCTAAGCACTTTGAAACTGCTGACCAGGGCTAAAGCGCATGTGCTTCTCCCCTAAACTTAGTTATATAGGTTTATCCATAATTGGGTTATTTATTTTATCTGTAAGCCCCTAGTAGAGAGCTATACCTGTACCAAACGCCTGTAAATTAAATGCTGTTAGTGGGCCTGCAGCACTGATTGTGCCACCCACGTAAGTAGCCCTTTGAAAATATCTCAGGCCTGCCACTGCAGAGCCTGTGTGTGGTTTTACTGCCATGTCAATTTGCCATTTAAGAGCCCCTTGCCATGCCTTACATTCCTCTTTTATAAGACACAGGTTACCCCTAAGGTAGGCCCTAGGTAGCCCCTAGGACAGAGTGCTGTGTAAGTGAAAGGTAGGACATGTACTTTTAAGTTTTGCATGTCCTGGCGGTGAAAAACACCCACATGAGTTTTTCACTACTGTGAGGTCTACTCCTCTCATAGGTTAACATTGGGAGTTCCTTCTTACATTTTTAAGCTATCATTTCTGATTGAGAAGTAGTGGTTCTGTCATGTTTTATATCATTGGAATGGTACTGATAAATCCTCTTTGCTGGTAAAGTTGGATTTAACATTACTTATTTAGAAATTTCCCTTTTATAAAGTTGTTACTTCTTTCCTCTTAAAGATCGGTGTGCTTGCAGCCTGTCTCCATTACACGTCTGGGATGGGTGACAGCTTGATTTTGTGTATTCCCTCTAAATAGTTACACACAAAGGAAGATTAGGTGTCTCTGACTGCTCATCTGCATACCAATGATTTATCCTGGATAGGATGGGAGAGAGGAGCTGACAAATACCTGAATAGGTAGTGTACTGTCCCAACACAAAGGGTTGTTTAGCCCCCTGTAGTGAGTCTGGAGCCAGGTCTAGGAAGTAAGGATCTCTATACTCTTCGAAGACCCTTCTTTGGAGTCACCCCCCACTTCAAAGGCACAACTGGGTCTCTGACCCCAATGAATCAGACACTTCTGGACCTGTAAATAAACTCTGTCAGAAGGACTGCTGTGCTGCTACAAGAACTTTCATTCTGCTGGATATCTGCCCTGGCAGAACTACTTTTCTGCTACGCTGCCTTGCTGCCTGCTACCCTCTGACCCTGCTGAGTTGGAACTGGACTCTAACTTGAACGCACAATGATCTCCAAGGGCTTGTTGACTTGCCTCTTGTTTTTGAGACTCAGGGTTATCAAAGTCTCACCACCTGTCCCTGTGCCTGATTCATTGGAAGTGGACCCAGGTGCTTGCTTCAGTCGAACCAACGCATCTCCTGTCTGCATGTAGTAGGACTGATGAATCATCGCTGTTGCAGGAGTAGAATCGGTACATCGCATTGCCTGAAAGAACCGACACACAGGAGCCAACGGTTAGCTACCACTGCAGTGTTGGAAGATCGAGCAGTCCCCGACTGCATGGAGAACCCTGGCACATCGTCTGTGGAACCATTGCCTCTCGGCTCATCATCTTTAGAACTGACACATCGCTAGTTTTGCATGAAGAAAATCAATTCATCAACTTGACTGCCAACGTATCACTTGGCTGAACCCCTCATCTTGCTGTTATGACCAGGATCAAGATACCTTGTAAGCAGGCCTTGAGTGGCTGCTGTATCCAGCCAGTGCTCCATTGTGGTCAGCCTGAACTTTGAATTTGCCCCAGTTCAGCATGACGAGATAACCTGAATAGGCTCTTATTGCTTCTAAGTGCTCTTTTTATTTTTAAACTTTAAAAAATTAATATCTCAACATCAATCTCATTGAATTTTGGTTGTTTTAGTCTTGCTTTATATATAGAATCATAGCTATTTATCTAACCAGGTGAGGACTATTTTTGTGATGTTTTCATTGTATTACTGTGTGTTGTGTTGCACAAATACTTTACACATTGCCTCCTAAGTTAAGCCTGCCTGCTCTGTGTGACAAGCTACCAGAAGGTGAGCACAGGTTAATTTATGGTGTGTATCTGACTAACCCTGACTAGGATTGTGGTCCCTACTTCAACAGGATAAATACCTATGCCAACTACATACCCATTCCTTTAACTGAGGAAGGCTTTTGGGCTGCTTTTGGTGAGTTTAGGGTTCCAGTAAATAGCTCTATTAACATGATTACCATGATTCATGCTGTTTTTGGCAGAGAGTATGTTGCCAGGGTGGTAAGAGAGTTGTAAGATATGGAATGCATGTTATATTCTTCATGGTGTGTGACTTGGGCAACACACACATTCATATGGAGCACGCAGTGCATGAATGAGGCTTGATTGGGTAGTTTGTCCAGCTATGCTATATGTGTCATGTTTGGTTCTGTGAAAGCTATTTTTATTTTGAGTTGGGGATGAAAGTGCAGTCAGTAGTGCTGTGGTTGTGTTGTTTTGTGCTACTGAGTTAGGGTGGTAGATGGGAAGTGACTGTTATGGTTAGAGGAACGTGGTGTAAATTGAGGAATGGTGCAATATGCTGTTTGAAGGAATGAATCACGTTGTGTTTCGTGGTGTGTTATGTGTTTATGATTGTGCTACATGATCTAGTGCAATGTGATAAAGTATGATTTGGTGTAGAAAGATAAGAATAACGTTTCTCAAATGTGGTGTGTGGAAGAATTGTGCTCCAAGGTGTTCTTTAAACTGTTAGAAAATTATTTTGGTGCTAAGAGACACCTGACTTCAATATGTAATAGAGTTAGGTAGGGGAGACAAATGGTCCTGAAAATACAATGATGATGAGGTGGTCTTGGGGCATATGAGTAGTGAAAGATAGGGTCCTAGTCCAAGGTGGGCCAGTAAAAAGAATGAGGTGATTGATTATCTGTAACACCTAGACAATACACCATGTATCATTGTGTATATAGTAAAAGAAGTACCCATGAATTAATATTTAATATAACTGATTTTGCTATGAAAACAAACCCAGAGGTAATAAAAATGTGTTGGGGGCTATTATGCTGCAGAAATGTAGTTATATCACTTAGGGGAGGTACATTTAACTGTAGCCTCATCCACAATTCAGTCAGGATTCTATCTGGTGGTGTAGTTGGCAATGTGTAGACTCTAGTAGCCAAGCTCCATTGGTTCCGTCAGGACAGGAGAAATATCAGTCTAAGCCTTTCTAGCAAAAGAATAGTCACGCAATACAAAAGCAGGGAATCTATTAATCAAATCATAAAAGGAAGTCAACCCAGTATGCATTGACCCTACGGAGATTGGCCTGCGCATTTTTAGTATCTCTAGTAACTCCTGTCACCAAACATATCGTTTTTTCCATAAACACTGCACCCTTGCAAATTTCTTCAGGTAAATTACAAAAGGTCAAACCTATCATAATCCACTAAGGGCAAAATGCCTGGAAATTGTTGGGACCTTCTGCTTTTGATGCAGTAAACATTAATTTCTTCACGTTAAGCATAGTTTGCACAACTTTGCAGGGGTGAAATCAAAATATGTGATACTTAATTCAGCTGTTAAAATCTCATTGCAGGTTCTTAGAATTTAACAGAGGCAATAATTATCTTATTTAAAATCAGCTACTCATAGTGAGGACCTCGTGATTCTACAAACGTGCTTAACTGTGATATCCAGATAAAAATGGTGCTGAACCAATCACCATAACCTACATGTCACTATTACTTACTGAAACATTCGGTTGAGAATAGGCAAATATGTTTCATAACAGGATATAGAAAAGTCACTAAAAAGAGCAGAGCATTGGAATGTACTGTTTTGAGTAAGTGCGTAGGTCTGTCAGCAAGAGAGAAACTATCCAGTTCACATCATGAGGGAAATTGTTACAGTCTATTCTGGAACAAAAATTAATATGATGATAATTAGTGCAGAGTGTGAACATGATAACTTTTAGGATGAAGGGCAGTGTTGAACTGGCTTCTTGGGCATTTTGGCACTGCCAGATAGGCTTGATGCATTTCCTGGATTTCTTTCCATAACACAGCACAGAAATAGGTTTTCTAGACCCTCTTGCATCAAGGACTTTGTCATGTTTTATCCTCAGACAGAAAATCCAGTAGACTGCATCCATCCCCAATCCACTGAGAATTACTTGAGTGAAATGGGTTATAGGTAATGATCAATCTCTTGAAATCTCACAGGGATCGTTGGTGGAACCCAAATTGTCTATGCTATTAATATATACATTCATACATATATATGTAAAGACATGTGCCTTTGCCCCGGTGAGAAATACCTTTGACACTGACCCTGCAGTAACAACTTTTAAGGATCTATGTCTGCTAAGCAGTGACCTACTCAGCGGCATTGTGGGATCTGTTGTCCTTAGGGGATTGGAGCACAAGCTCAATTGATTTTGACTTTGGGTTTCAAGTTTACTCATAGTCCAGATTTACGACCCCGAGAGGTCAATGCATTTATCCGGTTCCCATGGCTTGCATTATTAGGAACGCGACATAAACAATGCGGCAAGAATCATTGTGAGCTGGGGTTAGAGGTTGGGTTGGTACGGACTAATCATCAGCTCGGGTGAGCTTTCCGGGACAATGACAGCGACTATGGGTCATGAATTGAAGCATTTAACAGCATTTGCTTTTAAATTGATGAATATATGTTATTAAGACAACACAGGATTTGTTTGGCTGCGTAGTTTTCATCCCCTTTGGTTTTGCATTGTTCACCCTAAGTTGGCAGGGTATGCCCAGATGTGGGTCCCTTGCTCACTTTGCCACTGGATTCAAGCTAGCCTGGCTGATGACTTCTGATTAGCCAGAAAACAGTCACAGGATACTTGTTTCCGGTCCAGGGAAGACATGACTTGGCAGTTCGGGCTGGACTGTTCCCTTGAGGCACAGGGTCAGACTGATTTGCATATGGCCATGTCTGAACTGGGGTGGCACAGTGGGCTAAAGAATGATGATGGATTAAACCCAGATCAGTTGACTGGGGGCGAGTGCTTGCAATGTTCAACACTCCGTCCATCATCCCCTTTGGTTTTGCTGTGGTAGATGTATGATGAGATTTTCATGCATATTCGTCTGTGCGGTCTGCATTATAGGTATTGGGTGTGAGCAAATTATATTCAAGCACTGTGTGCAATACTTTGTGATGCTACGCTTTACCTGCATTGTTGTTGACTTTTTGCTGTAGATTGCTTGCACATGATGTAATTCTGTTGTAATAGAAAATATGTCTATCTATCAGTCCAGTGGGTGGGGCTATAAAACCGATGTGTAAATTACTGCCAAACTAGATTGACAAAGGCCACTTCGTGGCTGAAACGCATCTCTCCTTGTGCTTGGGATTGAGGGCGACATCGACTAATAAAGAGATGCCGAATCCTGAACCACTTCGTGTCCGTGCTTCCTTCCATGGTGCCACTGTGGGAGGTGGATTGTTTGGTTCATATATATATATATATCAGTTCAGTTGCATCCCTGGCAGGGCAGCCTCCTCGTAGCCCCCGCGCAACAACACAAACACGGACCACCTTCTGTAGTGCAAAGAATTTATTCGCTCAACTGCTTGATGTCGCCATAACGTTTCGGCTCCCCCTGAGCCTTGATCACATGACGATATATATATTCACTGAAAAAACCATAGGTTTCAGGGGCGTTATAGTTAGTTGGACATTTCCCTCATACAAACCATTGAAATTCCCCTGTTATAGTTAGTTCAGCTAACTATAACTCGCGCCCCCGCAATGCACTGCTGATGACGTCACATATTACATCACAGATGACATCACTGATGACATCATCCAGTGTCTGTGTGTTTCTATAAAGTTTAAATATGTTTATTATATATAAGGAAAGGCATATTGAAGAATGAGTGGGTGTATAAGTGTGTGAATGGATGATTTTGTAGGTGTATCTTACTGAATGCATGGGTTAGTGACTAAACTGTGTGAATGTCTGTATACGTGTGTCTGCTGGTGTGTAAGTGGCTGTATGGGTTTGCAAATTGCTACATGATTGTCTATATGGGTTATAGATTGGTTGTCTGAGTATCTGTATGGGTGCCTGAGTGTCTGTGTGGGTGGGGTGTGTGTGACTCTGTGCATAGATATGTGAGTGGGTGATTTACTGGGTGCATGGTTTCAAGACTAGATCTGTGATGGAGTGTATGGGTGTGTAAGTGTGTGTATGGTTGTGTTAGTGAGTGAATCTATATTTCATTAGTACATGTGTGATTTAGTACATATGTGAACAGCAGTATATATGTGTGTTGGAGTACAGAAATGGCTATAAGTGAGAGTGTGTGATTGTGAGAGTGGCTGTATGGATGAGTGTGTGCTTGTATCATTGATTGTATGAGAGCGTAAGAATGTGCTAGTATTTGTAGAAGTAATTGAGCTACTGTGTGTATAACTGTATAGGTGAGTAAATGGCAGTGTGATTAATTATTTGCATGATTGAGTAGGTGTGTAAGTACCTCTATGGATGAGTGGCAGTGTGTGAATTTCACGGTGATTCGTCAAGCGGGGGCCGAGAAAAAAGGGGGGTCCCAAAACACGTTTTCCCCATGCATTTTCCCATAGGACCTGTTGACGCAGCTACAGCCCGAAGTGCTGAACGGAATTACACCAAATTTGGCAAAGAGGTAGTCCTCAGTTCAGACTCGTGCCTTTTGCTTAAATGGTGTAAATCCGTTCACTAGTTCCTGAGAAAATCAAAAGTAAAATCACATATATATCTGGGCGGACCCTAACCACACATCTCATCGTGAGATCTGATTGGCTGTCAGCACTTCATCCAAGAAGTGTTGGCAGCCATCTTGGGACCAATATACATGATAGCACCTCATTTAAAAGCATTGCAGTTAATAGAAGGTTTTAAGACTTTAGTTACAATATAAATCATTTGTTGATGGTACCATACTCATTTTAGGAATTGTGGTGTGTTCTAAGGTGATTTTACCATGTGAAAAAGCCTTCTGCTGTGATATCATGAATCATGTTTGAGAGAAAACTATTTTCTCATGCTTTTCCCACAGAGGTTTGGAAGGTGATCTATAAGCTAAACTGAGAGCATATTTTCTGTAAATTCACATTATCTTTCTCAGTCATGTGAGAATGAAGTCTGACATTCTCAGTAAACATATACATCCAACAAGGGCAGAGACTGTCAGTTGATTCCTTTGTGTTCTACTGCAGCTTCCCAGAGTGTTCTAAAGAACAACTAGAGCTCTAACAGTCTTACTTATGACAAAAGTATGGCACACCTGAAGCCATCTTGATTGGAATAAAGTGGTAACACTTAAAACATTTAATTTACAAAGGAACAAAATGAGGGGGTTCATTTTGCCATAGAAATTATGATTAATGCTGCAGAAAGAAAAATTAGAGCTCATTTTGACTTCTCAAATCCTCTTCTATTTCATAAAAAAATTCTGACATGCAGACTGCAACATGCACTTTGAATACCAGCAGCAGACTTCCCTAGTGAGCAGTAGCTTTACTACAGTGATCTAATGAGCACCTAGAGTGCTAACATTCAGAATTTATGGCAAATGTGTTACACATCTGAATACCTTCCTGATGGAACCAAAGTAAAAAACTGAAAGTATTTCCTACTGAGGAGGCTGCAGGAAATTAGGAAACTTCATAACAAATAAATCTCCCAAGATGGCCACCAGAGACAAGAGCCCAAATGCAGCACAAATATCTCCCAGATGTAGCCCACATGTAGCCCAATGACAGAAGTGTGCAAAACACTTATTTTTTGTGTATTTGCAGTTTTATATAGTGCTGACTTGTCAGGTATTGGAGTGATTTACATGAGCATTGGTTACATCACACAAGATCAAATTCATTTTGGTTGTAGACATGGGGAGATTAAGTGATTTGACCAGAATCACAGAATGTTGAGCTGAAGCAGAAACTCCAACCTGGTTCCCCAGTTGCAAAGTCTGCAGCTCTGGAAGAAACACCACATCCTCTCCCCTAGGTGCAACATTTAATCAAGTGGTCAACTGGATATAAAAACTTAAAGATTACAAATAATTTAAAAGTTCTTTGTTGCTATTTGAAAACTCGGAAAATATGTCCTCATTTTTGTTTTTTAGAGCACTAACCATAATTTTGATGCAAATAAGACCCTCTCATATATGTAATTTCTAAAGGAATTACTCTAGGTATTACAGTTTTGATTACATCAAGATGACGTCAGGCGTTCCACACTTTTGTAATAAATATAGAATGTTAGCAATCTAGTTGTTCATTGGGATACTGTTGAGAGGGAGAGGCCAGGGGCACGGACTCTGAAAATTGAAGGCAGGTAGGAGAGTGCAGATGCAACAATTTGACCACACTGGGCAGGCAGGAAGGGCAGTGGCAGCACAACAGACTATGGAGGGCAGTGGAAAGGGGGCCAGGGGCAACAAACCAACAATACAGGACTGGCAAGAGAGGCTGTGGCAATATAATAGACCATTGTGGGCAGAAGGAAGAGGCAGTGGTAGTACAACCATACATGCCAACAGACCCGTTTCAGCCAGGAAACGTCCAATGTTTTTAAGCTCAAATGGGCTTTATTTGATCTGTCTCCTGTCTACAATCTCCTCTTTTTCAATGTAACTCAAAGGGGAAAATCAATACCCCAGTTTTTTTTCAAAATCTCCCTCTTACCAAGTTCAAAATGTTCGCAAGTATGGTACATTGGTTCAGGGTAGGCAGGAGGAATTGGGGTAGGGACAGGAGGGACATGGAAAGGTGCACCAAACTGACCCTACAGGGCAGGCTTCAGGGTTTGCAGCAGCACAATACACCACACAGCACATGCGGGACGGGAGTGCAGCATAACAATCCATAGAAAGCAATAGGAAGGGGACAGGACCATGCACATGGACAACAGAGAACAGAGGGGAAAGAGGCAATGGTAGCTAGCTGACCATAATGGACAGACAGGAGAGAAAGCTGCAGCATAACAGACCATAAAGGGCAGGAGGGACGGATCAGGGGCATTACAATGGAACAGACAAGCCAGGAGGGAGGGAATAGGGGTCTGCACATGGAAACAGAGGGCTGGGGCAAGGGGGCAGGGCAGGAGCAGCAAGATGACCATGGAGGTCAGGCAGGTTGGGCACTAGAAACAAGACACACCATGGAGAGCAACAATGAGACTATGATGGCATACACACAGACCATGGAGGGAAGGTGGGAAGGGGTCAGGAGAAGCTAGCTGACCACAAAGGGAAGGTGGGAGGGGCCATGGCAGCACAGAAGACCATGCATGGCAAGCGGGAGGGTTAGTGACAGGACCATCTACCACTTTGTAAAGCTCGCGCTGCACTAGCGCTGTGTTTTTAACAATTTTCCCTGTTCTGTATCTAGGTTTGTATTTGTTTTGCACTTACCCTCGTTTTTAATTCTACTGCCTCTTGCTGCTTCTAGTTTGTAGCGCGCGCCCTCTAGCCCCTCACTGCACTTAAAAAGCGCACTCTGCGCCTCCAAGCACCACCACTTTGGTGGGTCCGGGATCCGGGGATTGATTTTGGGTGCCATTTTGGTTTGGGGCATTAATTTCAGCGGCGGCCGCCATCTTTGAGCGGACTCGCGCGCGGAGGGTGACGGGAGAGCCTACTTAAAGTCGCCCCCTCCGCGCAGCGGAACGCGCAGGTGGAAGCCTTCGCTTAGCCTGAGTCGTGCCAGAGTCCTGCCCGTCTGCGCTCGTCAGCGTCTCGGAGGCGGCGGGCGGCTGTGGATTCTGATTGGAAGCGGGGAGTATGTTACATTATACTTCTGCTACGCTTCGAGCCTTGCGTATTACATCTAGCCTGTGTCGCTCTGTTTTCCCCGATCGGCACAAGGGTAAACGTCGCTGCCCGGCGTGTGGCTGGTCGCCCACTGGGTCACTCTGCTGCACCCCTAGGGCATCTAAAGTACATGCGAAACATCTCTGTCTGCTGTTGAACACGAGATCGGTAGGAAGACATGCCCAGTACATCTACGATCTTCTTGTCAGGGATAATCCTCTTTGCCTGCTCCTGACCGAAACTTGGTTGGGAGAGGCGTCCAATCCGGACATCTTTACTGCGATCCCTCCAACCTATAATATTTTCCGCCAAGACAGGGCGAAGGGTAGGGGGGGCGGAGTTGCTGTGGTGGTGAGGAAGAACATTTCTTGCTCTGTTCTTCCTGTTAACTCTATTGAGGGCTCTGAATCCCTTGGTTTTACGCTCAGACTGTCTCCAGCTCAAGCACTTAAGGGTCTGTTGGTCTACAGGCCTCCTGGCCCGGTGGGTTCCTTTTGGGAGGACCTACAGACAGCCATCTCGGAGCTGGCGCTGTCTGCACAGCATTGCTTGCTGGCAGGCAATTTCAACTTTCATCTCGATGTCACGGACGATCCGAATGGGGTTAAACTGCTGGATATTACATCTCCGCTTGGCTTGGCACCGTTTGTGTCAGGGCCTACACACGAGAGAGGGCATACCCTCGATCAAGTGTTCTCTTCTGTCCCAATTGTCGACATCGAAATACGGCCGGTGCTCTGGTCGGATCATAGTTTGATTGGGTTTTCCGTGTTGGAAAATGGGCGGTCTGACATCTGCGCCCCCACGGTGCCCAGAACGGCCTCGAGAGCGTTGTACAGAGTGACGCCTGACATGTTGGAGCAGGCGCTCACGGAACATCCCTGTCCCCTCTCGGGGGATCCGGAAAGAGACACTGAGGCCCTGCAGCTATGGCTGACTGAGAGATTAGATGATCTTGCACCAAGGGTAACCCCCCGGTCCTCGGTGATACGGCAGTCGGCGCCGTGGTTTACGGAGGCGCTGCGTTTGGCTCGCAGTCAATGCAAGGTTGCTGAGCGGGCCTGGCGCCTTCAATATGATGGGGAGGCCAAACTCGCCTATAGATCGGCAGTGAAGGCCTATCATCGTGACATTCTTGGTGCCAAGCGGGAATATCTTGCCAGGAGGATTGAGGCGGCGGCGAACTCCTGTAAGGAGATCTTCACGATTGTGAAGGAGTTCACGGCCCCTTCCTCCTATTCATCCCCGCCTGTATCATCGGATGCGTGGGCATGTGATCTTGCCACTTTTTTCACCGACAAGATCAAGGCAATTCAGGCCTCCTTCTCGGAGAGCGCGGCGGAGGGTCGCTGTGGCCTCGGGGCAGGACTTGGAACATCGTCCCTGCCTATGGCAGTACTGGCTGACTTTCCTCCTGTCTCCAGTGATATGTCCCGGGCTCTGCTGGCCAGTCTCAAATCTGGCTCCCCACTTGACCCCTGCCCTGCCAAATTTTTGGCCGGGATGGCGGCAGTGGTGAATCCCCTGGTCAATCCGATCCTCAATGCCTCCTTGAGGGAGGGGAGTGTCCCTCGCACCTGGAAAAGGGCGATGGTGATCCCCCTTCTGAAAAAGCCTGGTCTTGATGCCGAGGTCTTGGCCAATTATAGGCCAATTTCACTTCTTCCGGCCTTGGCTAAGATCACCGAGAAACATGTTCATGGTGTCTTGTCGAGCTTTTTAGAATCTAACAATTTGCTCCATCCATCCCAATCCGGGTTCCGTCCGAATTTCAGTACGGAAACGGCGTTGGTGGAGGTCTCTGAGATCATCAGGGAGACCTTGGATGTGGGTGGCAAGGCCATGTTAGTCATGTTGGACCTGTCGGCGGCCTTTGACACCGTCCCCCATGAGGCGCTCCTCGCTAGGCTTCATGACATCGGCCTAAGGGGGACGGTGTTCAGATGGTTTTCATCTTTTCTGGAGGGCCGCCGCCAGACGGTCTGGGTGTCCCAGAGCTCCGCCGAGATGCCGCCATTGGGAGTTGGGGTTCCACAGGGGTCTGTATTGAGCCCGACATTGTTTAACATCTTCATGTCCCCCCTGGCGGCTGCGGTGGAGGCTTACGGAGCCCAGATCGTGTCCTATGCCGACGACACGCAACTCCTTTTCACATGTGCTAAAGATCAGCCATTTGATGGGGAGAGAATACGGGACTGTCTGGATATGGTCTTTGGCTGGTTCCAGCGGAACAGTCTAAAGGCCAACTCCAGTAAGTCGGAGGTGTTATTCTTCGGCTGTGTCATCGATCCCGAGTGGCGACAGTGGTGGCCGGCCGCCATGTGTCCCCCGGCACAATCTTCCTTGGTGGCCAAAAATCTCGGCGTTAAGCTTGACAACCAGCTTTCTCTCAGATCGCATGTTCTTGGCCTGGCCGGCACCTGTTTCGGGGTTCGGAAAATGCTCCGCAGGTTTCTTCCACTACTATCTGCGGAGCATAGACGGATTACGGTGCAGGCGCTTATCGGATCCAGGCTAGACTATGCCAATGCCCTTTTTCTGGGTCTTCCAGACTATTTGGTTCAGCGTCTGCAGGTGACACAGAACTCTGCAGCGCGCGCAATCTTTGGTTTGCATAGACGCGCACGGGTTTCTGGTCTTCTGCAGACGCTGCATTGGCTCCCGATCCGAAAGCGGATTATGTTCAAATCCTTGACGCTGGTACATAAAGCTCTGTTTGGCTCAGGCGCAGGTTATCTGCAGAAGAGATTGGCTTTCTATCGTCCTGCCCGCTCACTGCGTTCGGAATCCCTTTTCACGGCTGTGGTTCCACGCGTTAGGAAGGCTCGGATTGGGGGGCGCTCTTTCAGCCACAAGGCCTCCCAGCTGTGGAACTCGCTCCCACTGGCACTGCGCAGTACTCCCAATTTGCTTCAATTTAGAAAGAATTTGAAGACTTGGCTTTTTAATCTTTCTGTTTAGGTGGATTTTCTTCCTTTTCTCTTTTGGGGCTCCTGTTTTTCTTGTTATGTTGTTATACACTGCAGCTGTATGTGGAAAGCGCCGGGACACTCTTTTAGAGTAGCCGAGCGCTATATAAACGCATTTTAACATAACATAACATAACAATGGCTATGATGGGCAAGGAGGAGGGTGCAGGGGCATGCACAAAGGACCATGGAGGATAGAAGGGAGGGTCAGGACTTGGGCACAGACAAGAGAGTTCAGGGGAAGGGGCCTAACAACAGACCACGCGGGGCAGGCAGGAGGAGCAGTTGCAGCACAACAGACCAGGGAGGGCAGAAGGGTGTGGCAGTAAAATGGACCATGGAGGACAGGAGGAAGGGGATAGGGGCATGGCATGTGGACAGGCAGGGTGGAGGTGGCAGGGATAGGTTACAGTCATCTGACAATGCTAGGCAGGTGGGAGGGGAGTGGCAGCTCAACAGAACACTCAGAGTAGATAGGAGTGGCAGGTCCATGGAACATGGTGGGCAAAAAGGATGGACCAGGGGCATGCACAAAGACATCGGAGGGCAGGGGGAAGGAGAATAGGGGCAGCAAGCTAAGCACAGAGGCTAAGCAGGAGGTCAATGATGGGCCATAGAATTGGGCAATGGCGGGCAGGAGGAGTGGACTGGTACATCATGCTAAATGGAGGGCAGTGGCAGCACAACAGACCATGCATGGCAGGAGGGAGGAGGCTAGTCCATGGATTCAGACAACAGAGGATAGGAAGGAGGTGGATGGGGCAGCAAGCTAACTGTTCAGAGAAGGTGGGTATTGGGAACTTTATTGTTTTTAAAATGTGTGTCTGTGCGAACTACTTAAAATATGAACAAGTATGCAGCATAATCTCACTTTTATTCAGCAAGAAGAGGACGTTTGTGACTGTGACTCCGGGCTCACTTGGCAGAAACACACCCTGACCCTCCACCCCCATCGCAAAATGTAATGCCCATGAAAAGGGTAGGTGGACGCAGTGTTATATAGAACATAGTCCTGAGAGCACGATTGAATATGAAAACTAGATATAGTATATGGTATAAACTATGCACCAAAAAGTGTGATATAAGATGAACCGGGGCGTGAAATATAATATGCAATACATTGTGCGCAATGACAGATTCATTGGAGAGCGCGAGATAGCACAGGCACTAGCGCGTGCTATGCGATATGAGCCTTGGAGTGTAATATGCACAGGGCAGTGTTGTGGAACCTAACTAGTCTCTAAAGTTGTAATATAAAATATGTGCTGGGGAGTGTAACGTTGCATATGCACTGTGACAAAGATATGGATCCTAGATTGTAATATGGATGGCATAGCGCTGTGCGTTATAACATAGGCATTGAGGAAGGCTCATTAGATGGGGCAATATAACCTGTGCAAAGGCAAGTGTGGCATGACATATTCACAGGGTGGTGTTACAGTGCACATGGGCTAGAAAGTGTCATAGCATACGCACTAGCTGGTGAAATACAACACAGAGGTGTGAGGCACTCGGCGGGCACTGGTGGGTGTAACACAGCATTGGGCTCAGCCAGGAGCACGCTGTGACTCTCAAGTGAGGTTTGTCTCCTTTCCAGAGAGCAAAATGAAAACTATTACACATCCGGCGGTGGATGTGTGTTTTATTAACCATGAGGGGGGTTTCTTGCATAGTTTGGTCGAATTTTTGTCGAATCGCCTTGGAATGGCTTGGTGTGCGTGTATATTAAATGTGCCCTTCAATAGCTACCCATGTTTGTATAAATAAACGACAAGGGTGTCTACTTGGAGAGTACCCACCGGCGGGGGTGCCGGGATGAGGCACGGTAGGGCGTCAGACCCGACAGAGCTTCACTAGCAGTGTAAATACATTCCATGTGGATTAATTCTATGCATAGTCGCCTTTTAATGAATATCACGCAAATCGCCATGGTGATAGGTACATACGGTTTGTCCAGCATGTCCTAGGTGTTCATATAAATATATTTTTTTTTAAAATAATAAAAAACAAAGGCCGGACCCGGGGGATGGGGTCCCCGGGGCCATAAGTGGCCTGAGGAGGGGAGCAACGCAGCCCCCTCCTAAAGAATAAAAAAACCCAAAAATTCTGTGACCCGGGGGTTGGGGTCCCCGGGGCCGATTAAGGCCTTGGGAGGGACAAGTTTATTTTTTTCAACAAAAAAAATGAGGGTGCAGGCCCTGTGGGATGGGGTCCCAGGACCAGTAAATTAGAAAAAGAATGGGGGCCACACAGCCCTCCTTCTTAAAAAAATAAAACAAATAAAAGACCGGCATCGCGCCAGAGGCCATGCCCCCTCCTTGCAGCACTCTGCAAACGCGCCCCCTGGCCAGTTGTAAGTTGGGGAATTAATTCCTCTTCAATACTGAGGGTCCCTGAGGGCCAACTAGCCCAACAGGTATGTCCAGTATGCGCCAGGCAGCTGCGTTGCAGACAGGTGTTCTGAGGCCACGCCCCTTTTTACACCTCTATGCAACGCAGCTCTGTGGCGCTTACTGGAGGTACCTAGTGGGCTAGTTTGACCCTAGGGACCCTTAGGATTCAAGGGGACTTAATCTCTCAACTTAGAACGGCCACAGGGCGCGTTTACACAGTGGTGAAGGGAGGGGGCAGGGCCTGAGGTGACGTGTGCAAACACGCCCTGTGGCGCGTTTTAAGTTGGGGAAATAATTCCCTTTCAATCCTGAGGGACCCTGGGGGCCATCTAGCCCACCAGATGCTTCCAGTAAGTGCCACAGCGCTGCATTGCAGAGAGGTGGTCCAGGACGTGCCCCTTTTAACACCTCTCTGCAACGGCGCTTACTGGAGGTACCTAGTGGGCTAGTTTGACCCTAGGGACCCTCAGAATTCAAGGGGACTTAATCTCCCAACTTAAAACGGCCACAGGGCATGTTTACACAGTGGGGAAGGGAGGGGGCGGGGCCTGAGGTGACGTGTGCAAACAAGTCCTGTGGCACGTTTTAAGTTGGAGAAATAATTCCCCTTGAATCCTGAGGGCCTCTGGGGGCTAACTAGCCCACCAGGGGCTTCCAGTAAGCGCCACTGCTTTGCGTTGCAGAGAGGTGGTCCAAACCGTGCCCCCTTTTACACCTCTCTGCAACGCAGCTCTGTGGCGCTTACTGGAGGTACCTGCTAGGCTAGTTGGACCCTAGGGACCCTCAGGATTCAAGGGGACTTAATCTCACAACTTGAAAAGGCCACAGGGAGCGTTTACACAGTGGTCGAGGGAGAGGATTGGGCCTGAGGTGACGTGTGTAAACACGCCCTGTGGCGCGTTTTAAGTTGGGGAAATAATTCTCCTTCAAACCTGAGGGCCTCTGGGGGCCAACTAGTCCACCAGGTGCTTCCAGTAAGCGCCACTGCGCTGCATTGCAGAGAGATGGTCCAGTCCGTGCCCCTTTTTACACCTCTCTGCAACGCAGCTCTGTTGCGCTAACTGGAGATAACTGGTGGGCTAGATGGACCCAAGGGACACTCAGGATTCAAGGGGACTTTATCCCGCAAATTAAAACGACCACAGGGCGTGTTTGCACACGTCAGCTCAGCCCCCCTCCCTTCACCAGTGTGCAAACGTGCCCTGTGGCGTGTTTTAAGAGGTAGTTTTAATCTCCCTGCCCTATTATGTACCAGGGTCTTACAGAGGAGGCCATGGTAATCACAGGGGTACCCCAACGCATAGTGTTCCCTAGTGTATGTAGGTATTTTAACTGTATTCTAAGTGTCTTTTAGAATAGCACTGGCTCTAGGACTGGTTAGTCAGCGTCAGTTACCACCAGTACACATCTGAAAAAGTTGAGGGTACAGGATAATTTTGCAACAAGGCCTCTTTCTGCTCCTCTGTTTATTCTTTCTGCATGTCTTCCTTCTTCCTGCACTTTTCTTCATCTTTCAGGACTTCTGTTGCTTCTTTCTGCATTGCTTTTTCTTCTTTCTGTGTGTTTTTTCTTCTTTCTTCACATGTCCTACCTCTGTAGGCATAGTTAGAAACTAGCATTTAAAAAACCTTTGAAATTAACTGAAAAAACCATAGGTTTCAGGCATGTTAAAGTTAGAAATTAGCATTTAAAAAACCTTAGAAATTCACTGAAAAAAACATAGATTTCAGGGGCGTTATAGTTAGTTGGACATTTCACTCGTACAAAATCATTGAAATTTCCCCTGTTTTTTTCAGTGAATTTCTAAGGTTTTTTAAATGCTAATTTCTAAATATAACGTGCCTGAAACTTATGGTTTTTTCAGTGAATATATATATATAGATATATATTACACAGTGGCAGGACCAGGTTTCAGTTGGAAGTTGAGTTTTTGATTTGCTAATAACTTTGATGCTCTTTGATGAATGTTCACGAAGCTTTCAAAACGAAAAAAGATTCATCCACCTGAGGGTCTTCCTGGAAAATTTGGGGTGATTCATTAAGTGGGGGCTAAAAAATGGGGGGAAGGGATGGTCCCAAGTTACATTTTACCCATGCAGCTCCCCATAAGAATTCTGAACAGTGTTACATCAAAAACTGTGAATCAAATTCAACCAAATTTCCAAGAAAGACAGATCTTTAACCAGAAATTGTAATTGCAATTGTAATTATATTGTATTTATGTAGCAGTTCCTACCCCTGACGAGGTGTAGAAGTGTTTTTCGGTGAGAAGCACGCTTCTCTGGAACCCAAAATGGATGAGTGGTTTTTTGATTTAGTATAAATCTGTTCAGTAGTTTTTGAGAAATAAAGATTTAAAATGTATAGATATATCAGGCACACAGTAGTACAATGGGACAATCAAATCAAGAGAAAAGATCAGATTGGCTGCCTCACATCAAGAAACATTTTTGGCAGTCATTTTAGGACTCTAGGATTGGGTCTCAGGGGTCTCACTGATACACCTGGTCCTTTTAAACCAACAAAGAAGAGATTGGCACAGAAGCTGTAATATAAAAGACATCTTTTTTATTAACCTCAGATGAGGGAGATTGCGTCACACAGTACCCTCAGGAACTGTATGAGGCATTCTAAGGAGTACAGAAAACAGGGGCCTTATATATGCTTAGGTTACATTAGTCAGCATAAAACCAAGGGGAGGTCCTGGCTCATACCAGCATGCAAAATGGCTAATATGAGTATGCAAGATTTGCTTGTTCAACAAAGTGGGAGGAGAGTCCAAACTGAGCACATCAGTAAGAATAGCCTGACAGTTCTATACTAGGAGTAGGTGCATTCTACCAGCTAGGCCCCTCTGAGCATGTGCAAGGCTCTGGAAGAGGGAAACAGCAAATGGCTAGCACATAGCTAACTAAAATGGCTGCCAAGTACAAAATGGCTTTCAGCTCATGCTAACAGATTCCTGCAATCTTTAACACTGTGTCCTCAAAAAAAGGTAACTAACATATAGAGGGTCATGTTTGAGGTACCATGACCCCCTAGGCTTTGTTGGGATTCCCAGAGGGTACCCATTCACTGGGGCCCAATTAATTCATTTTTTCAGGATGGTGGCGTGGGGCACAACTACCTGAGCTGTAGAATGGCCCCGGAAACACCTTTCCCTGGAGGCCGATCCCTTATTTGGGAAGGGAAAATTCAGCCCCCCTACCTGAGCCATAGAATAGCTTCAGTACCTACTGGTCCTAGGGACCCCATTCCCCGGGGTCCAAGCACACAGTACTCCGGGGACCCCATTCACTGGTACAATGTACTGTTTGTTGCCAACAAGAGCATGGGCCAGGATCAGAAAGTTAACTCCCAACCCATGCTCTCCTGAGCCGAGAAGCAGAGAGCAGATAGGGTGGCAGCAAAAAAAAAGTTTCTCATGCAGAGCGAGATCAAAGTACTACTGGTGCAACTCCCTACACAGACCCATATTTATCATAGTGTTGCATCGCAAGGGTGACACAACACTAAAGTCAGATTTATCAAGCCTTGCAAGGCTTGCTAAATCTGGAGTAACGCAACATAACACAAATTGCTACCTTGCGTTACTTTGCCCAGAAAGACAGGCCTTGGGTGGAGTATAGGTGTTCCCTTGTATCCACACATAGATTTTGGTATATTCCCAGATTTACAATGAGTTGTTGACCTGGGGACATGTGAAAATGCTATGCCAACCCAGGGGAGGCATAACAAGGAGAAATGTGTTTATTTCTCCTTGCTTTTTACAATTTCTACATGTGCTGCACTGTGCAGCATATAAAGAAAGAGGAAAATGCCTCTGAGTATTGTTTTCGTGAAGCAAGTCGCCCCTTTCTGAACAAAAATAATCCTGCCTACAATACAGGCATCCTTACACCTTTATGCAAGGGTTCCTGCATTGGTTCAAGTCAGCACATTGTGCACCAGCACAAGGAAAGGACAGGAATGTGGCATATAATGTTAAATACGGTGATTCCAGCCCTTTCCCTTTCACACAGTGCAGCAAGGTGGCTTGTTATGTTGTGCTGTGTAAAAGTATGATAAATCTGGCCAACAGTGTTTTGAACTTGATAGCCACACTACATTAACTGTAAATCCTAACTCTACCATGCACTGTGCTCTCATCTGAGTCACAATTTCATAAGTGTTGCTGTAAATGCTATAATTTAAAATGGTATGACTGATATAAATGGGTAAAAGCAATGCATGGAGAAGGCGCGATTTGAAGGAGTGGCATCAATTATAAATCAAAGGTATAACTTTAGAATTTCACATTTTAGTGTAGTTTAAGTATTTGTATCTAAATAAAAATAAAGTTATAGTAATTTAAAGGTGGTGCTTTAATTATAAATTAAGGTATACCTATTACTTTAAAATCGTTAATGTTTGGATAGTTTATGCTTGGTTTGCATAGAAAGAATAAATAACGTTTTTCTAACTATAACAAAGGTTTAACATTTGGTCTTTACATTGAATATATATATATCATCAACGTTTGGGGGAAGTTAAGGAATTTGCACAATAGTCTGAAAATGAATAATCTCTTTCATTTTCATAACAAAGAATCTATCATGGTTTTCAAAATAGAGTCAATATATACTGGATAGTTATAGTTAGAATCTTGTTTCCACAGGAAATTTTTTTTTTGTGTTGCTAATAACTTGTGTCCCGTTTGACGAATCTCTACAAAACTTTCCCAAAAAGTGATACTCTTTAACTATTTTACACGTAGAAAGTTTGGGGGTGACCGCTACAGCCCAAATAGAGGAATGGTTGTACACCTAATTTGTTAGGAAACTAGATCTTGGTTCAGAAAGAGTGGTTTGGGTGTTTTGGTATAAACCTGTTCAGCAGTTTTGGAGAAATTAAGGTTGAAAAAATTGCTTTATATCACGCCGCAGAGAATCCCCGGAGCAGACAGATCTCAAACTGAGATCTGATTGCCTGCCAAAACCTCAACCAGGAAGTGCAGTCAGCCATCTTAGGACTCAGAACTCAGTCCAGAGTCCTGAAAAAATATGTAAAAAAGGAAAAAAAATTGTTTTCAATTTTGTCACCAATTCACAAAGGATTATTATTTTAAATCCCCGGTGGTGGACCAGGGCCCGGGGGATGACCCATGTTTATTTTTTTGGGAAGGAGGGTATGCGACCCTGCTCCCCAGGCCATTTTTTACCCCAGGGACCCCATCCCCTGGAGCCCCAACTATTTTGTAGTTTAAAAAGAAAGCTCTGGTAGATGAGGTGCCCAGGGCCTAATAATGCTCGTGGAGGTGGGAAAATGTTGACCTTCTTCTATAAATTAAATAGGGACCTGAAGGTTGGGGGCCTAATGGTGCTCATGGAGGGGGAGGCAGATGCGCCCTCCCCTTAAAAAATATACCCTTGTGGATAGGGTCCCAAAGGCCTAATAAGTATGCCCCCGCTACTTTAAAATGGATAGACCCTAGGGGATAGGGGCCATGAGGCTCAAGATGACTTTGGGATGGGGTTCACATGAGTCCTCCCTGTTTAATTGTTTTTGGCTCCAGGCCCAAGGGCCAATTCTATGCCATTTGGTAAAGCCTCAAACCCCTCGCCGCAGACTGCTGAAGGCCATGCATTGCATGGGGTTGGCTGACTGCGTGGAGTTAGCCGCAGGGCCTCATGCATAACTGTAACTCTACATGCCCTCACCATGCATTGCTAATTACCACACATTACATTACTCATGACATCTTCTACAACATAATTGATAATATAACTGCAACATTTGCAATAAAGTTATTAATGAGAAAACTGTGCATGGTGGGGGCACGAGTTATAGTTGCCATAGGGCACGAGTTATAGTTACTTGAGATATTTCTGTGGAGGTTAGAGTTTAAAATGGCATGCTATCACTGAAAATTTCACCTAACTATAATGTCACTTTAACTTTTGTTTTTTGCAGAAAATGTATCTATCTATATATATATTTACTGAAAAAAACATAGGTTTCAGGGACGTTATAGTTACAAATTAGCATTTAAAAAAACCTTTGAAATTCACTGAAAAAACCATAGGTTTCAGGGACGTTATACTTAGTGTGTTTTTGTAAACTTTGTATGTATTTTATATATGTTAATGCCAAGGTGTATTGGAGAATGAGTTGGCGTATAAGTGTCTGGGTGGAGGATTTAATAGGTGTGTGACTGACTGTATAAGTTAGTCATTAAATGTCTCTTACTGAATGCATGGGTTAGTGATTAAACTGTGTGAATATCCGTATCAGTCTCTCAGTTGCTGTATAAGCTGCTGCATGGGTTGATGATTAGGTACATGACTGTCTATATGGCTTACGTATTGGTAGCATAAGTATTAGTATGAGTGGCTCAATGTTTGTGTGTGTAGGTGGGTGGGTGGTGTGTAACTTTCTGCCAACATGTGTGAGTGGCTAATTTACTAGGTGCATGGGTTCAATTGTGCATGTGGAAATAGCTGTTTTGGTGAGTGTGTGTGTGTATCATTGTGTTGGAGAGTGAATGTATATCTCACTGGTATATGTGTGAGTAACTACATATGTGAAAGGTAGTATATGTGAGTGTTGGAGTATATAAATGACTATGTGATAGTGAGTAATTGTGAGAGTGGCTGTATAGATGAGTGTGTGCTTGTGTCAGTGATTGTTTAAGTGAGTCAGTATATGTTACTTTTTTATGAATAGGTTAGATACTGAATGCATAACTGTATAGGTGAGTAAACTGCAGTGTTATAGATTCTTTACATGACTAGCTACGTGTGTCAATAACTCTATGGATGAGTGATGGTGTATAAGTGTTTATATAGGTGTATGAGTAAATATAATAGTGCTATATTGATGAGTGACTGCATGTATGAGTTACTGTATGGGTGAATTAATGAATGTGTGTGTATAACTAGGAAGTAGTCAGTGGGTATATAGTAACTGCTATTGATTTTTCTATGGTTTAGAAAATGGTAGTCAGTATTTTAGAGTGGGTGTATCAAAGGTTATATTAGGATGTGAAGAGGTGCATCAAATTATCACGTGGATGATGTCATCAGTGATGTTATCAGTGAAGTCACTGACCATGTCATAAGTGATGTAATATGTGACGTCATCAGCAGTGCATTGCAGGGGCGTGACTTATAGTGAGATCTACTAACTATAACGGACGTATTTCTATGGTTTTGTACGAGTGAAATGTGCAACTAACTCTAACATCCCTGAAAGCTATGTTTTTTTCTGTGAATTTCAAAGGTTTTTTAAATTCTAATTTGTAACTATAACGTCCCTGAAACCTATTGTTTTTTCAGTGAATTTCAAAGGTTTTTAAAATGAAAATTTGTAACTATTGCGTCCTTGAAACCTATGTTTTTTTTAGTGAATTTCAAAGGTTATTTAAATGCTAATTTCTAATTATAATGTTCATTAAACCTATGGTTTTTTCATTGATTTTAAATTATCATTCCATTTTCAACCTGGTGAAAACAGGCGATATCACCAGTTTTCCAGCAATAGCATCCGCAAATATTTTTTGCGACAAATGAGAGCAACAGCTAACATAAATGATATGCAGAGTAGGCATTCCTGTACAAAAAAAACACGAAAACACCACTTCCCGATATTTTCAACGAGCAGCCAAATCTGCGTTGTGATCCAATAACAGGCGATAAGCTGCATTAGCAGTAGTAATGTACCATCTGCCTTTTACTGGTGTGAAGTAGTACGACTACCTACAGTGTGAAAGGGAGACCAGCCCAGAATCACATCTGAAGACCAACACATGTCATAGAGCTACTGATAATGCACCTCCTACACCCAAGAAGGCCACAAAACACATTGCCACCAACCTCAGGACCTCCCCGCACCACCCCCCATACTACCACCGAGGCAGCGCACAACAGGACAGTGGACCTTCCAAAACCGGCATGGCCCCTCAGCCACACAATAGCTGAATGTTGGGAGATGTAGCAACCAAACATGTGTGAAGGACGCAAGTCACCCACCAATAATAATGCCCAAAATACCAAGTGTAGCGGTGATGTGCTGGACAGACCTCACTATACAGAGCACAAAGCTCTCCATGTGTACATATACTGCTGGTGCTTGTAGTGTTGTGGACAGTGGACACAACCATGTTACCTCAGGCAGTGGGGAACATCTTGGTCATGTACCTGTATCGTCGTCCCCTGTAAGCGGAAGCGCAGTTTGCTGGTCCAACATATGCCACTCCAGCATAGAAGAGTGAATAAATAGGCCGGAACTCTGGGCGTGGTTCACTTGTGTGAAAGCCAGCGCATCTGCCAATGGAGCAGCCCTCACCCTGCCACGTAGGTGCCACCATATCCGCCGGCCTCCTCGAAACACACCCCCTGCGAACACAGCGGCACAGCACCGCAGACTTATGTCTGTACAGACTACTGCCTTCAAACTACACTGCGGACAGCAGGGCTCACAATACAGATGTGGTGATTGCAGATGATGCAGTCCAGTAGGCAAGACACATTCCTCCCAGTGCGGCCTGCCGGACCCGACACGCCCGGCTGTGTATACACTGAGCGCCAGAGGTACCACTAACTCAGTGCACCACAAGTCACCCGCCATGTGGCCTTACTGAGGCAGAATTCTTCAGACAAAAGACATTGCTACCAGTGCTGCCCGCCCAGACCACGCATCATCGCAGGGTGCACACGCGCTGAATGCTTCAGGTGCCACTAACTCAGTGAACCACAAGTCATCACCACGTAGCCTTACTGAGGCAGAATTAATTAGACAAAAGACATTGCGGCCCTCCCGGACCATGCATCATCGCAGGGTGCGCACAAGTTGAGTGCTTCAGGTGCCACTAATTCAGTGCACCACAAGTCACCGCCACGTTGCTTTACTGAGGCAGAATTCATTAGACAAAAGACTTTGCTACCAGTGCGGCCCGCCCGGACCACGCATCATCGCAGGGTGTGCACATGCTGAGTGCTTCAGGTGCCACTAACTCACTGCATCACAAATCGCCACGTGGACTTATTAAGGCAGAATTCAGTAGGCAAAAGAAATTTCTCCCAGTTCAGCGCGCTCGAACGAGGCATCATCGCAGGGTGTGCACGCGCTGGTTGCTTCAGGTGCCACTAACTCGGTGCACCACTTGTTATCACTGGCTGCACAAACGCTGAATTGCCAATTCCTGTGCAGCTCTACTGAATGCCACGTGGCTGTGGGCCCTTTCTGACCGCTGCCTCTGGCCTACACTGCGGTCAGCACGGCTCACAATTAAAATTGAGTGTTTATTCATTAATTACAGAGTCCAGTAGGCAACTAACTACGTCTTTGAAACCTAAATATTATCCTTTTAGTATCCTTGCTTCAAGAACTTTTTTGATATCAATTATAGCTTAAGTACAATCACGAAATTCATCTTGCAAGTCCAAAGGAATACTGAATGGCAGTCTACACAGCGGCCAGCAGAGCTCGCAGTTCAAATTCAATCTTGATTCATGAATTTCAGAGTCCAGTAGGCAACTAACTATAAAATCGCCGAAACCTACACATTTCGACAATGTATTCCATACATATTTCATCTTTTGTTACCTACACTGCGTTCAGCAGAGCTCACAATTTACATTGAGACATGATTTATTAATTGCAGACAGCATTGTACTTTATGTCCTCGGATTTTGTCAAGAGGAAGTGACAAAAAGCATTCCTTGATGTCTGTGCGGACTACTGCCTTCCCTCTACATTGCGTACAGCAGGGCTCACAATTCACATCGAGTCGCATTTGCAGATGACACAGTCCAGTAGGCAAGAGACATTGCTCCCAGTGTGGCCCGTCTGGACCACGCATCATTGCTGGCTGCGCACACGCTGAATGCTTCTAATGCCCCCATCTCAGTGCAGCACAACTCATGGACCCTTTATGATACAATATTTTGTGTATAATTTCACATCTGTTGTCCCTACCTCAGTGTACCACAAGTCATGGACCCTTTACAACAGAATCTTTTGTGTATTATTTCACATCTGGTGCCCCTAACTTAGTGCAGCACAAATCATTGACCCCTTTATGATTGAATCTCTGTGTCTGATCCAATGATTACTGTTCTCAACCCACACGCATCCAGCACAAACGTCACTGGACATGTGACCCTGGTAATAAAAAGGAGTCGAGCACACATGCCCGTACCCAGTTCCACTATCTATCTGTGTCCGTGTGTTCATTATGTATGCAACATGCTGCCCCTGGGCCCTACCACATTACATTGTGCTCTGGACAGCGTATGCAACCAACTTACCTTTGACAGTGGGAGAAAACCTACGTTATGTAACTTGACTCGATCATTGTACAAGTACGCAGGTAGAGACTGGATGATTAGAGTACTGTAAGGAGAGTGTATAGTGAATTTATAAGTGCGTGGGGATTGGTGGAGTGATTTTATAAGTACATATGTTGGTGCAGCCTAACTCCGACAACAAGCTTTTCTCTAATTGGCTGCCCTCCATGTCCCAAAAACTGAATTTTGGGATGGCCCAGTATTGCTACAGCTGCAATACTCCACTGAATGTGCAATAAACATTCACATCCACACAGATGTGTCATGTCCACCATCTTTCTTGTGTGGAACTATGGATGAATGCAGGGTCAGTGATTCCCCGTACCTTGCATTGGAATTGATGTTGCAGCAGGCTGCCTAGTAAATATTTGTCTAATAAAGCGCTTTAACATACTAGTTTGCTGGGGCGCTGTATATATATTTATAATCTGGCAACTCGCACAAACCAAAATGTTACCGCACAACCGGGAAAAATATACCCCAATTGTGCGTGATCTAGCCCAATCTGGCAACTGTGCTGCATCAGTTGATTCCTCATATAGCTCATGATGAAGCCGCACCTATAGCTCCGGAGTCATTCTTCACAGCCTCACGCAGGAATTGCATACGCCAGGCCAGCCCACTCTGCTTACATTTACAGGGAAGGAAAACAATGCTACATGGCCAAGATTTTCATTGTAGTGATCTGCTGGTCACAGGTCTAGTTGTCAGTATGCCACAGCCACTCGCTCGCGGCTGGTATGCACCCACAACACACCCATCCAGCACAGGCATCACAGGACACGTGAGCCTACCAATAAAAAAGACCAGGCACATGTGCTCTACACCATTTTAGAGTTGCTCCCACCGCATGCACTGTGATGGCCTGTCCCGGTGGTCTGAACACCCATGTAGGCCTGAGCCACCAAACAGGGAGGCCTACCGCCACGTGTGTGGTCTCACTGGTCACTGAGTTAGTGGCACTGCAAGGACTGAGCGGGTGATGATAGGCGCCCTAGTATGTCTTCTGCCATGGCAAAATCAAGACTCAGCACCAAATGTGAGACCTGTTGGCCTGGGGAGCGGGACTGCATGATGTGGAGGGTGCCCTGTCCGCGAAAAGGTGAACAGTGAGGCCTTAGTGCACAGCGGTGGACAAATATGTCTGGGCGGCAGGAGTGGATACACAAAGGCGGCACAGAGATTTAGGCGTACCCAGTCGTATATACTCTCCCATTACTTATTCTGTACTATGTTTCAGATGAGGGAGCTTGAGGGCTCCACTAGGTCCCAGCATGTGGTTGGAGACACAGCGGTGGCGTAAATGTGAGCTGTGAGGGTTTTGTCAATAGTATAGGCACTCACTGTCCCTCTTCATCTCTTCCTTTCTCTCCTTCACACTCTTTCTCTCTCTCTTCCTGTTTCTCACACTCTTTCTCTCTCTCTCTTCCTCTCTCTCACTGTTTCTCTCTCTCTTCGTCTCTCTCACTCTTTCTGTCTTCCTCTTTGTCTTCCTCTCACTCTTTATTTCTTTTTCTCTCTCTCTTCCTCTCACTCTCACTGTTTCTCTCCTTCTCTCTGTATTCCTCTCACTCTTTCTTTCTTTTTCTCTCTGTCTTCCTCTCACTCTTTCTTTCTCTCTCTATCTCTCTTTCTCTCTCCTTTGATGGACGCATGACGCACAATCTTATCTTGCTTTTTGTCTTGCAGGCCTGCGATGATGCGTGGCCATCCTTCAATCAACACTCAACCTGAATTGTGAGCTCTGCTTCGGCGCGTGTACACAACAGGTGAGGAGGTTTCTTCGGCATGTGCTGGACCCTCATCGACACATGCTGGTGGTGTAAGGTGAGCAGAGAGGCTTGTTTGTGCAGCTGCACGCAGTCACCTCCGGGCAGTGGGAGTGCATGGGGTGCAGCAGCCTGCGTGTGCATCAGCTGTCATACACCTCTGGGCAGTGGGAGTGGATGGGGTGCAGCAGCCTGGGTGTACAGCAGCGAGTAGACACCTCTGGGCTGTGGAAGTAGATGGGGTACACTAGCCTGGATACACAAAGGTGGGACAGCGATTTAGGCATGTACAGTTGTATGTACTCATCCATTACTGATTCCATACTATGTTTCAGATGACTAAGCTTGAGGGCTGCCCTATATCCCGGCACGTGGTTGGAGACACACCGGTGGCAGAAAGGTGAGCTGTGAGGATTTTCTCCACAGTGTCAACACTCACTCGCCCTCTCCATCTCTTCCTTTCAGTCACTCACACTCTTTCTCTCTCTCTCAATCTCTATTTCTTCCTTTCTCTCTCTCACTCTCTATCTCTCTTTCTCTGTCTCTTCCTCTCTCTCTCATTCTTTCTTTCTCTCTCTTCCTCTCTCTCACTCTTTCTCTTTCTCTCCCACTGCTTCTCTCTTTCTCTCTTCCTTGTATCTCACTCTTTCTCTCTTTCTCTCTCTCACTCTTTTTCTCTTTCTGTCTTCTCTCTCTCACTCTTTCTTTCTTTCTCTCTCTCCTTTGCTGGACGCATGACGCACCATCTTATCTTTCTTTTTGTCTTGCAGGCTGTGATTCACAAATTGTGCACTTGTATGTACTCATCCATTGCTGATTCCATACTATGTTTCAGATGACTAAGCTTGAGGGCTGCCCTATATCCCGCCACGTGGTTGGAGACACACCCGTGGCAGAAAGGTGACCTGTGAGTATTTTCTCCACAGTGACAACACTCACTCTCACTCTCCATCTCTTTCTTTCTGTCACTCCCACTCTTTCTCTCTCCCCCACTCTCTATCTCTTCCTTTCTCTCTCTCACACTCTGTCTCTTCCTCTGTATCTCATTCTTTCTTTCTCTCTCTTCCTCTCTCTCACTCTTGCTCTCTCTCTCTTCCTCTCCCACACACTGTTTTTCTCTTCCTTATATCTCACTCTTTCTCTCTTTCTCTGTCTTCCTCTCTCTCACTCTTTCTCTCTCTCTCTCATCCTCACTCTCACTCTTTCTCTCCCTCTCTTCCTTTCTCTCACTCTTTCTCTCACTCTCTGCCTCTCTCTCACTCGTTCTCTCTCTCCTCCTCTCTCTCACTCTTTCTCTCTCTCTTCCTCTCTCTCACTCTTTCTCTCTGTATTCCTCCCACTCTTTCTTTCTTTTTCACTCTCTCTTCCTGTCAATCCCACTGTTTCTCTCTTTCTCTGTGTCTTCCTCTCACTCCTACTTTCTTTTTCTCTCTGTCTTCCTCTCACTCTTTCTTTCTCTCTCTCTCTTTCTCTCTCCTTTGATGGACGCATTACGCACAATCTTATCTTGCTTTTTGTCTAACAGGCTGTGATTCATGAATCGACGTCCCCCCCAACACCACCACAGCTGAACGTGTGTAGAACCTGCAATGATGTGTGGCTATCCTGACAACGGCTGAGAAAGTTGCTTCGGCACGTGGTGCACCCTCTTACAGATATGCCGGTGGCAGAAGGTGAGCAGAGAGGCTTGTTTGTGCAGCGGAAGGCAGTAACCTCTGAGCGGTGGGAGTGGATAGTATGCAGCAGCCTGGGTGTACAGGGGCAGGACAGTGATTTAAGCATGTGCAGTTGTATGTACTCTGCAATTACTAATCCTATACTATCTTTCAGATGAATAAACTTGAGGGTACACTATGTCCCGGTTGGAGACACACTGGTGGCATGAAGGTGAGCTGCGAAGATTTTCTCCAGTGTCAACACTCCCTCTCCCTCTCCATCTCTTCCTTTCTCTCTCTCACACTTTCTCTGTCTCTTCCTCTCTCTCATTCTTTCTTTCTCTCTCTTCCTCTCTCTCACAGTTTCTCTCTCTCTCTTTTCCTTCTATCTTACTCTTTCTCTCTTTCTCTCTCTCTCACTATTTCTCTGTCTTCCTCTCTCTCTCACTCTTTCCCTGTCTTCCTCCCTCTCACTCTTTCTCTCCTCTCTCTCACTCTTTTTCTCTTTCTCTTCCTCTCTCTCACACTGTTTCTCTCTTTCTCTCCTCCTTGTATCTCACTCTTTCTCTCTCTCTCTCTCTCACTCTCTTTCTCTCTTTCTTTGTCTTCCTCTCTCTTTCTTTGTTCCTTGCTTTCTCCCTCACTCTTTCTCTCTTTCTCTTTCTCCTTTGCTGGAGGCATGGCACACCATCTTATCTTTCTTTTTGTCTTGCAGGCTGTGATTCACAAATGGTCCAGCGATGACACGACATGGCTGTACATAGTTTTATTTGTTGTGGTTTTGTTTTAATTTAATAATTTTTTTATATGTAAATCCATACATGACTAAGATTCTAATTTGTCCAACCTCACAAGTATCTTTATATTAACATTTTTGTACATTACCCAATTTGTGGGGGGTGGGGGTGAGGGAGGATGGCGGACAAGGGGCAGCTGGCAGGGGTGTCCGGTCAGTGATGAGTGCCCGACCTGCATGATCGTTGGCTCCATTGCATCTGTTGTCAGAGACTTGCGAGACGGCAGGCTGGATCGTAGATGAAGAGCTGCAAGCTGACTGGCTGGCTCGTAGAGGGAGAGCTGCGGCCCGTTGGTTCGCAGAGGGAGAGCTGCGGGCTGGCTCACAGAGGAACAGCTGCGGGCCGACTGGTTTAGGGAAAGGTGTGGGCTATCGGCTTGCAAAAGGATAGCTGCGGAACAGTGATGTGGGGAGAGGGAGCGTGAAGAGCGTATCTCGCAGAGAGAGACCTTCGGTATATTTCCAGTCTTGGCTTCACAGATACAAATGCGGGCCCGAGAACTCACACCCAAAGAGGTGTGAGCTGACAAGTGGTTCACAGAGGGAGACTAGCGGGCCCAAGAATGCTGTTGCAGGTATGCTGTTGATGGTAGAAAAGGGTGCGTTACCTGCTGATGTAGGGAGACGCAGTGTGAAAGCGGTATCTCGCACAGACAGAGCTCCGGTATATTAAATTGCCCCCGGGACCTTTCTTTTATATTTTCACTTGATGCGAGGCACAAGATGGCTGCTAACACTTCCTGGTTTGAAGTGTTTGCAGCCAATCAGAGGCAAGCTCGTGCTCGGAAGTTAGGCACCGTCCAGATATATATATCTTTTTTTCCTTTAATATCTCAAAAACTTCTAAACGGATTTAAATCATTTCACCAAAAGCACGCTTTCTGGACCAAGACCTTTCTCCTTGGCAAATTTGGCGTAATTCCGTTCTGCAGTTTGACCTGTAGCCTTGTCTAAAATTTCCTATGGAAAATGCATTGCGAAAACACTTTTAATTTCAAGATACAAGCTAATCAAAAAAGAGAAACTTTGTGGAAAATTTTGTAAAGATTTGTCAAACAACGCCAAAGTTATAAGCACATGGAGGGCTCCAGGAGGGGGGCCGCACAACCCCCCTCCCAACATGAGTGAAGACCCGGGTCTGCGGGGACCCCAGCGGGCTCCCGCAACCCCACCGAGCCCCCGCTATTATTTTTTAGGAAATGCCCCTGGGACCTAGTCCACCACGGGGTCTCATTGAAATAAAATTCGGGAACCCGCGACCCCTGCACAAGTTGCGCTGATATTATTATTTTTTTAAAATGCTTTCTTTGGCCCTGAGGGTCCTTCTGGGATCCCCTGAGCAGACCTAGGGGGTCAGGGGGTCTCTACCCTGGCCCCTTCTCTTGTTTTATACCTTTGTTTCTCTGTTTTCTGGTGACTCGCTTCTACTGAGTCACAAGATGGCTGCCAACACTTCCTGGTTTGGAGTGTTGACAGCCAATCACAGTGAAGCTCGTGCACCTGACTTAGGCTCCGCCCAGATATCAAAATGTTTATTTTTCTAATCTCTCAGCAACTACTGAGCGGATTTACACCATTTAAAAAAAAGGTCGCTTTATGATCCAAGCACTACATTTTTGCCAAATTTGTGGTAATTCCATTCAGTAGTTTCGGCTCTAGCCTTGCACAAAGTTTCCTATGGGAAATTGATTTTTTGTCTCTTCTTCTTTATTCTTTATTCTTTGAATTTCTCAAAAACTACTGAACGGATTTACACCATTTAAAAAAAGGTTACTTTCTGAACCAAGCACTACCTTTCTGCAAAATTTGGGGTATTTCCGTTCAGCAGTTCGGGCTGTAGCTCGTCACAAAATTTCCTATGGAAATTAACATGGGGAAAACGTGTTTCGGGACCTCACTTTTTTCTCAGCCCCGCTTGCTGAATCACCCCCAAACTTTAAGGATAGGAGCTGACCTGGATAGACTTTTTTGGGGGAGAATTTCGTAAAGATTCGTCAAACGATCTTAGCAAATCAAAAAATGCTTTTCCTATGGAAACTAGGTTGTAACTATAACTACCTACTGGCGACCGCCAGTGGGTAATATTTTTGCACATATATATATATATATATATATATATTCAGTGAAAAAACCATAGGTTTCACACATGTTATAGTTAGCTGGACATTTTACTGATAAAAAACCAATGAAATTCCCCCGGTATAGTTAGTGCAGGCAACTATAACTCACGCGACCGCAATCCTCTGCTGATGCTAATACTGTATTTAGACAATTATTTGCCCATGTCTTCTTCCATTAAATTTTAGCTATACATATATTACAAATATTTTTTTTTCATAAAGACACATATGTCATCAGCAGAGGATTGCGGTCGCGTGAGTTATAGTTGCCTGCACTAACTATAACGGGGGAATTTCATTGGTTTTTTATCAGTAAAATGTCCAGCTAACTATAACATGTGTGAAACCTATGGTTTTTTCACTGAATTTGCAAGGTTTTTTAAATGCTAATTCCTAACTATAACGTGTGTGAAACCTATGGTTTTTTCAGTGAATTTGTACGTTTTTTTAAATGCTAAGTTACTTTACGCCATTCGTGGCGTGCGCGCCCACTTTACGCAGTTAGTGCCGTGGATGGGCCATGAACGCACGATGCGCTTCGCGCACCGTGCGCACATGGACGACATATTATGCGCTTCGTTGTGAAAGGTAAGCTTTTAATTTTCGAATTATGGATATACATAAGCCATGAACAAATGATGCCCAGCGGGCACCATTTGCACACGGGGTGGGGAGAGTGTGGATAATTTTTTTTTTTTAATTTGTTTTTACTGTACGCGTACGGTAAGCGTAATCGGCGATTTTTCGTAAAAAAATAAAAATGAATTTTTGGTCTTGGGGGTTCTTTGGGGACAAATTCATCAAGGCAAGGTGGTTAGGAGCTGTCTAAACAGTCCCTTTACATGTTTTTTGCCTTTGTTTTTCCTCCCCCCCTTAGAGTGCGAGAGAGAAAATGGCGGCCGCCGCTTCCTGGTTTCGACCGATTCGAATGTTTACTAAGATCTAACAGCCAATCAGAATCGCGCTCGCGCACGCCACCGTACGCGTACGGTAAGCTTACCGTAAGCGCACGGTAAGCGCACCGTAAGCTGGCTCAGATATATATATTGATTTAAATGCTATTTTCTCAGGAACTACTGAACAGATTTACACCAGACCTACAAAAGGCACTTCCTTGACCTGAGGACTACCTCTCTGCCAAATTTCAAGTAACTCTGTTCAGCCGTTCGGGCTGTAGCTGTGTCTAAAGGTCCTATGGAAAAATGCATGGGAAAAACGCGTTTTGGGACCCCCCTTTTATCTCAGCCCCCGCTTGACGAATCCCCCCGAGACTTTCAGGGTAGGAGCGGAGCGTAGCGCCCCACCTATTTTGAAAATTTCACGAGGATTCGTTGACCGGCGCCAAAGTTATTCCAAATAGAATGTTGCGGATTTCCTATGGAAACAGGGTCCTAACTATAACTATCTACTGGCGACCGCCAGTAGATAATATATACATATATATATATATGCACTTTGCTAATCCTATGCCTATGCTTAAAGAATTTGCTAGAAAAATGGAAATTTGACGCTGGTGTTGTAGGTGCTTTATACAGGAGCTGCTTTCCACCTGAACTTGGGAACTACCCAGCGTTCTCAATGTTTCTTTGTTGCATAATTTATGTGGTATTCTAAGCCTGAAAGGTTATTGTTCTGGCTTATATTGGGTGCCCACTTGTGTCTGGACAAAGCTAAACCTCCCTGAAGAGTGATAAGATAGGGAAACACGTGTCAGGGGTTGCTTTTATTCATTTCAGGTTTGCCTGGGTGGTGTTTTACCGATACAAAGCTGTAATACAGTGCCTGTAGTGGTAAACAACTTTTGTTATTCTATAGCTCTGCACGAATAGAAGAGTGCTAATCCTATGCTTAAAGACTTATTTGGGGAAATGGCAAAAGACTTTGTCCCTTTCTAGCTTTCTAGCTCAGTGTGAATGGTACAGTACTAATATTATGCTTAAATACTTTGCTACAAAACAGACGTTTGAGGTGAGCAGAGTCAGAGTGTCACAGGGTTTTGGGGTGCTCTATACAGGAGTTGCTCTCCACCTTAACTTTGAAACTACCTAGATATTTTGACAGCTTAACATGCACTCTGTGCTGCCTTGTGAGCTGTATGAGCACTCAGTGCTGCACTAACAGCATGCCCCCTTATGTCAGTATTTTAAACACAACAAAGTTTCTCCCAGGTGTCATTAAAATGTAAAGTGGCTTGACAAAGTAGGAGATTGTGATGTGTGCTATCTGCTCTTATAAATTATTCAGAGATGACCGAGGTGAAAATCGCTCTTTTACATAATTCAGGAGGAAACATTATTTGGTGAAAAATATATAAGAAATAATATGATAATAATGTATGCACAAAAGGTTTATTTAAACGTTTTAATAACTGTAAAATGTATTTGTGAATCATTAAAAAAGAATGTAAAGGAAATATTTTTTTAACAAGTCAGCTTTAATTTTGTTATCATCTTCAAAAACTGTTTTGCTTTTATATTCAGCTTATATAAATGTTTTGTATATATTTCAGATGTCCCATCAACAAGAGGTGAAGATTCCAAGCAGAAGCCTCTTCAAGAAACTCAGTCACACATAGAGGAAGATAATGCAACCACAACAACACCAACAGCACCAGCCAGATGCAGAGCAGTCGCCTTTCCACTGCCAGGGGACCAAACAATAGGCATTGAGCCAACACAACCTGCTAGAAGAGACAGACACATGCGCTGGGGACTATTCTTGTGCCAATGCAATGCTTCCAGAGTGTGAAGTTCAGTCATTCTTAGGTTTACAGATTATGTTGAGATAATGTCTATTTTTGTGGAGTCGGAAGCCGCAGTGCAGTCAGTGCAGTGCCTACAAAATAGGTGCATAAAATCACTTATTACACAGTTAGTGTCCATGAATTAAAACATTGGCAACATTAAAGATGGCTTAGATATGCTAAATAACACCTTTGAGAAGGGGCAAAAACTGCATGCTTATAGTTTAAAAAGGTTGTAACAAATGTTTGTACAGTTTTAAAGCAAGATAATATACATCATAGATGCCGCCAAAATCAACTTATGAGTCTATTAGATGGGTTTGCAAAGTCTGTTCACCAGCTGATATATGATACTTCTACTTTATCAAGGCTCACTGTCAACATGAAGGTAGAGATGGATAACTACAGCTGGCATGTTGCATGTGGCCTTGTTCAAGTCACCAATGTTTTTGAAAATATTCAAACCTCACACAGTGATTGCTAAATTAGGTGGAGGTGAAAGTGAAGAGGCTTCAAGCCTCAGTAGCATTTCTGTACCAGAAGCCCTGAGCCTGCATCACACTCACAGGCAACCAACAAGGAATCATGTATAAGGAACTAGAAATGTTGAGAATACTGAAAAGGTAAGTTGAGAGGGAGAAAGGAGCATCAGAACAATGTTTCTCCTAATATTCAGTATTTTCTTATAGTTTGTTGCAAATTGCCTTCAGAACAAGAGAAACGTATTTTCTGAAACATTGAATTGTTGTTTGAAGATAAAAATCCTTGATAATATACCTAGATCTAAAGAAAATGTAATGAAAAAATAATAGTTGTAAGCTTAGTGTGATACTTACTTTCAAAGTCATTTCTGGTGATCTCTGCATGACACACTCTTCGTTCTCGTGCCCTTGAGCCACCCTGAGGCTGATATTGAAGTATTAGCAGATCATCTTCATCTGACTCGAGCTCTAAGAAGACAACAGGTATTCCTCTTTAAATTGCTATGTTGTGCAATATAGCACATTGTTATTATCTTGGGGTTTGTCTTGGGTGTATACTGGAATTCCCCAGCAGAAACAACTTTTAAGAAGCCAAAATGTACACTCAAACACACGTCGTGGTCATTTATGTACAACTTTGTAGCACTGCTCACCTGATTCACAAAGGTAAATATTAGACCAGGGGTCTCCAACCTTTTCTGTAGTGAGAGCTACTTCTGCTCAAGGAAAGTCTTCCCGATCTACTAGCAAATGTTATACCTGTAAAATAGTGACTACACTATGACCACCCAAAGCAAGATTTTCAGTAGTTACCACCCAAGTATATCAAGTGCGGCTACCAGCAGAATTGCTGGGAAAAAGATCTTCAAAATTAAATGCCTCCCCTTGACTTATGAAGTAACATTCAAATCTTGACAGGCCCAGTGGCACAAAGGACGTAAGCACAGCAGTACGTCTCCCCAGCTCAACTTGAATTATCATCCACCAGTTTCTGAAAATGCAAATTTTTCTATCTAATACTGCTTTCCACTGTGGGCAAACAAACTAAATTTTCCAGAAGAAACCCCATTTTTGAAAACTAAAACTGCCTTTAAGTTTTTGAGAAATGCACAGTCTCAAAACATCAGCTTGTCATGATCATCATGTACTCCTATGTACAAATGCCTCATATGGACAGACTACTTTGAATTCCCAGGTATTACAGTCATATGCCATGGATGCTCACCATTGGCATAGGAAACCATGGTCCTAGACTTCTTTAAAGCTATAATTCAGTTATGAAAAACATTCATTAGTCAAAGGGCATCCGGTACATATAGAATTAGCATTGTATCATTAATGTACCACCATTTTCTTTACATTTCATGATTTTCTGATGACGCACAGAGAACATTCATCTGTGAAAAGGCAGGGCTGGGATGATATCAGGTACAGGCCCACTGGGGGAGAGTGTCGACGTTTCAACCCTGGTGCAATGAGGGTAATTTATACCCTCTGTAGGTGGGTCTTCCTCAGGACAGGGGAGGGGAGGCAACCTAGGGTGAGGTACAGTCAGGATACAGCCCCCAAGGAAGATCCACCTGCAGAGGATATAAATTACCCTCATTGCACCAGGGTCGAAACATCGACACTCTCCCCCAGTGGGCCTGTACCTGATATCATCCCAGCCTGCCTTTTCACCGATGAATGTTCTCTGTGCATCATCAGAAAATCATGAAATTAATATTTGTATATCCATAAGGGACTGGCCTATCTGTAAAACTGGTGCTACTATGAACCATGACCAGTTTTACTAAGGATACCAGAATGTGTAATTGATTGGTTATTGAATTTGCCTTTTGGATTCTCCTCCTTTATATCTGTCCTACTTCACGAGCACTTTCCTTATTCACACTCCCCTTGGACCAACCTCTTTCTCTATTTGGAGCATTGAATATGGTGATTGGTTATAAAAGTAACTAAATAATAAACAGTCACTATTGGAGTGATATGTTGTGCCTTTTTGTCTTTTGAGGATATACTTGTTTGCATTGCAAAGAAAATGGAGGTACATTAATGATACAATACTAATTCTATATGTACCAGATGCCCTTTGACTAATGAATGTTTTTCATAACTGAATTGTAGCTTTAAAGAAGTCTTGGACCGTTTGTTACCCAGTTCTGTGGACAATTGTGGGTTACCCCATTATATCATAATGGATGCTCACCATAGCACCACGGATGCCTGAATTATGCCAGTAATGCCCACCATTATACTAGGGCCACAGTTGTGCCAAGGCTGGAAACCAGAAGGATCAGGGATAAGACCACATATCAGTCATGACCATTAATATGCCAGGAATAGGTACATATAGGCCAGTCATGCTCAGAGTAGGTCTATGATGGCTGCCAGCATACCACAACTAGACCAAAAATACTAAAATAGTCAAGGATGACCATAATTATGCCATTGGCACTATTATGTCAGGAATGGACACAATTATGCCAAATATAACACTCTTATGTTGGTGCTAGCATATATATTTGGTGGTTCTTGGCACCAGGCATAGTTTCAGGAAGCAATAGTGTTTATTATGGGCACACACATAAATGTTGATGAGTCTCTTAATTTTCGCTGGTCTGGATCATACCCTGTTCTCCTCAGGACTTGAGCTGATCATGCATCTAACTGACACATTTTCACTCCGACTCCTGCAGTCCCGCACTTTGGTGGGTCAGCACTGATTACAGCTCAGGCTACTGCTGCCATATTCTTTTGATGGTGCACTGTTCACACACATGTTGTGACTGATAAAGGAGGAACTGCAACATGGTCAATTACCTTGTGGCTTAATTATATTGAGATTGGATACAGACTGTCATGTAGCAGGTCCTATCAGCTGGCACAGTGTGTGTTTGAGTGTTAGAATGAGTTACTGTGATAAGTTTGGCTGGCTGTCACTCTTAGGGTCTTGAGATGATCTGTGCTGCCTTCTTTAATAGGCACCTACTCTGAAATTGATACTGGGCTTGACTTCACCTCAGAGAGCTACTTTGAAGGTACTGGCGAGCTACCAGTAGCTCCCGAGCTACTCGTTGGAGACCCCTGTATTAGACATTGGGCTACCGTTTGAGGGGGAAGAAACCCTACTCAAGCAGCAATCACAATCCTTGACAGGGTGAATTACAAGCAAACCCTGAAATACATGTACCCGACCCTATAGTAGCTTGGAACAACAGCAGTCAGGCTCAACATTGAGGCAATGTGTAAAGTACTTATGCAGCCCTTCAAGTAGTACTAAAGTGAAACAGACCACAAGAAAAATCCTGCACCAACTTAGTAAAATAGAGTAAAAATTAATAAATAATTTAAGATCAAAATCCCAAAAATTCAATTAATGGAAGTGGAGATATGCATTTAAAAAGTTTTAAGTGAAAATAGTGCCAAAAAGCACAAAGCTCCAACTGTGGATTTCTGGTTGTGCCAGACTGGGATAAAGTCGCAAGTTTAGGCCAACTGCGATGGAGTGCAGGCTGGCTAAATGGACCCAGTTAGGCTCACTGAACAAGAGTACCCTAAATCCTGGCTCCTGAGTGATGTGGAGTCCAGCGTCGAGGATTTGTCACACAGCAGCGATTCCTAGGAAATGTACAGCTGCGATGCAAGGTCCTGCTTTATCTTTGAGGATGCTGTTGACAATTAAAAGGAGATGCCTCTACAATTTCCACAAAGCAGGAACTTAAGGCATCTTATTGTGATGCTAAGGTAAATGAGGAAATGATGTCCACCTGCCAGCCGAGATGCACAGAAGTTCTCCTTGAACATAAAGCCAACTATTCCTATGAACCATACTTGGATATGATTAGCAGTTCATCTAACAGGAAGCTTTTTATTCAGTTTAGGTTGGGTTCCCTGCCCTTAAATACCTTGGGGCAGATTTACAAGCCCCATGCGCCACATTTACACCGCCGTTGCATCATTTCTGTGACGCATCGGCGGCGTAAAACATGCACCATGTTGCACCTTATTTACAACGTAACGCATCTAGGGAGATGCGCCACGTTGTAAAGCCCTGCACCACATGAAACCTGCGTAAGGTTTCATGTGGGCGTTCCATCGCAGGAATGCCTCGTAAAAGTGACGCAGTGAAATCTGCAAGATTTCACTGAGTCACTTTTACGTCCATGCTACGTCAAGACCCTGCGCCTGCTTGAAGCAGGCGTAAGGAGTGACGCAGCTTGTTAGGCATAGGGCGTCCCTGAGCATTGCTTGAGCCTCGTCGCGCTTGCGTCACGACTCCAGCAAGGTGCCACCCTTACACCACAGGATGCGACACGCATCGCCCTATCCTTGCGCCACGGTGCGCCGCATTTTAAATGAACAGCATTCGTGGTGGCACAGGAAGGGAATTGCGTGTCGCATCTTTCTGGCGCATCCCTGCTGATTTGCAGTGATGTGCCAGAACTCGTTAATCTGCCCCTTTCGTTCTAGATGGAAATTGTCATCTATACATTATTATAGTTGCCCATTCTGTCTCACCTTAGAGAAATCTATTGCACAGTTCCTGTTCTTCTGCTCAATTTATGCTGGAGCTAGACGGCCACAATCTGGGAGTAAGAGGGCACACAGAGACATTGAGATTCTTAAAAAAGGACACTGGTAGCACCATTATTTACACTATGGTGAAATGTCTTGGGTGTGCATGGTGCATTATGGTCAGACTCCTGTCAACTATTAGTCCAGATCCGAGCTGTGATTTCAGTGTACAATGTAGGAGCTGATTAATTCTACCCACGGGGGGGCGAGTGTCATTTCTGGAATTCCTATGTGCCATGTAGGGGATAATCGCCTAACATGGTGACTGTGCAGGTTTCAGTTGTCTGTGTTCACCCTAAGAAAAGGCTTTGATGCTAGCCCCTCTTTGCTGGCTGCTATAGCCCATGGGGATTCTCTCTCTGTCCCTCCACTCTCCATAGCTTGATCAGTCTTTGCTAGAAACATTGGTACAATGTGTCTTCACACATTACCGATGATCTTACCATGTTGCAATCGTTTTTATGTTAATATTACCAAATAAAGTGTTTATTTTTCGTACTGTACATCTAGTAGTATGGAGTCTTTTATTGGGTGAAACCAGCTAGTTTGCGAACTTGGGAGCAATCGAGGCGCTATGTATTACTAGCATTTTATACATTGAAGCTGTATATTTAGACTAATATAATGTACCTAAAGAATGTACTTTATGCATTTTTTCACAAAGTCCTGTGGCGGCAGTAAATATTGTATATATTTGTGTCTAAGGTACAGTGGTGGCCGCACATGTTATTTTCACCTGCATTTTATATGTGCTCTTATGTGCTTTTATGTTTTTTTATCCGAAATAAAACTGAATTGATTGATTGTTAAGAATTACCAAGGAAATCTTCATCTCCAAGTTCTCCTTTAAGAAGGCATGCATAAACCACATTATGTCTAAACATAAAGGAATCGTTGGTACTTCCAGTGAATCTTGCTAATATATGTGCAATTAGGTTTGATGCATTGCAAAACACCTGGATGCTTTAGAGTATGTTTATCCTTTCTATTTCTAAAAATACATTCATTAGCAGATGGTGGGCATATTGCATCATGGGTTTATCAATACATCTGAAATTGCTCTGTTTGATAACATGTGAACTTGGTTAAATGCAATTCCTTTGCAGTTGTTGGAAATTTAATATAATAATGTATTTTCAATAACATTACACGAAGAAGAACTCTGAAAAACCAGGAGAGTGCACTTTGTGATACACCAGATGCTGCAGCAATCACACCTTGGTAGTTGCCAGAGACTAAGAGGTGCAGCCAGCATAATACCTGCACTTTGAATTCCGCCTGAGAGTGTTTATCTCTAGTTGAGGCTTAATTTCAGATATACCATCTAATATAAGTGCACTTCTTAGTCTGCATTAGTCAAATATGTCCTCCTCTGTCTGATGAAAAAGAGTAACTCTGATTCTAAATATGCCCTCCTGTTTCCAATTCCTTCTCTGCAAACCAGCCTTATCCTCATACTCCCCGCCAACACGTACTTTCTGGGGCTGTTTATATATGTTGTACCTGGTTACCACCTGTTTTGAGTTTTGAGTAATTTGCACATGTAAAAAATTCCAATATGCAACTAGTGCATGCTAACCATGTACCCTGGGTGAAAAATTCTTGGATAAATGGATAAAGGATAGAAGGGCAGAGAACAATTCTTCCACTTTAAAAAAAAAATGCCTTTATCTATGTATATAGTTCTAATTTTCTTCACAGACAAAAACATACACACTCTCTATGTGTTTATTTCTCTCCCTCTGTCGGTCTGTCTGTATCTCTGTTTCTTTGTCTTTCTCTGTAGGGGCTACATAAGAAGGAGAAAGAAGGAAGTCTTATCTAATGAACTGGCTTCATGGGAAAGCCCGTCTAAAGTTCAACCATTCCTCTACAGTCTCTCGTAAAGGACAACTCAACTTATTAAGCCTATCTGGGGTCCAATAATATTTGATACCTTGCTAGCATGGCAAGGATTAAATCTAAATCCAGTATTAGCAGAGATCCAACTATTCACCCCTAAGGGTGTCAAGGTTCTGGGGCTGTTGGGGAGATTAAGTGAGCTATTGCCCAGAGTCACATGGTGCTGAGCTGGGCGGCTGGCGACACTGAGGAAAGAACTGTAAGCCCTGCGCTCTGGAGACAGCCGTCCTGGCCAATCTAACTAATAATACTCCCTCTTGACCTAAACAACAGTTATCTATATATAAACTAGCACACAAAGCACAAAAGTGTATTCTTAATATTTTTTTATTTTTCGTATTTTTATATTTTCATTTTTTCTGTATAAAAATATAATCAATTTTGAACAGATAATCAATTTTTCATAAATGAATGTTTTCACTATACTTTACACATTGTTCATGTCAGTTCGATAAGACAAAGATATTCTTTTGATTCATGACAAAATAAAGGAAAACAAAACCCAGGGAAAAAGAACACTGCACATACAAACTCTTCATTCATACAGACACATATCAGACATTCCGTACACATATATCTCAGTAGCTTTACCACTTAACACATAATGAGTGGTAAGGTAGTCCTAATAGCCCCCAAAAAGGGAGATGCTACAAAAAATTGTGTAGGATCTACAAGAAGATTTGGTCAACGCGTTTCGGTGGTATAAGCAAACGTGGAAACCACCTTCTTCAGGACCAGCTACTTCTCTTAGCGCAAGTTCTCAAAACCTGGGGTATCTAAAGAAAAGAGAATTTTTACATACAAAAGACAAATTAGTCACTAGTCTCTAAACATTATTATTGTCAATACTGTGTGCTATAATAAAAGACACCGGTTGGGCCAATCTATACAACTGAGCATTCAAGTAAAAATGAAAAGAAGAAAGAATAATAAAGATAGTCTGAGAGGATCAACACACAAATTAATTCAATATAAAGTACAATTTCTAATGAGAGAGAGTTACCTTTGGCAGAAATTAAAAGGAGAAAGTGTGTGAGTGGAAATAATCCCTATAATACTCAACTCTACTCTGACCAGAAAGGTATGGATCTATGTAAGGAAATCCTGTTTTTTTTGGTAATAGTCCTATAAATACAGTAAAGAAGGATACTTACTATTTAGGGGGACAAAATCAACCTACAAAGCCTGCTGTTTGTGCTGTAAGACGTAATCACAGTGGAAATTCTTCCTCTTATTTATCTGTTTATCTGTAGATGTCCTAGTGAAATTTAAGGCAGAAAAAACCTAAATCAAGATTATAGCATATTTTAATTGTCACTCCAAGTTCTCTATTTAGGTACGGCTAGTTCTTTTTATATTATATCCACATAGAGTTTACATACCGATAGTGTTTAGACTCTAAATCCCACTAAATGTAGTGTGCGGCTAGGATACATCCAACAATGATTCCGTAGTACTCCATATATCTGTGTGGGGAAGTTAAAAATATACTGCATCATACTCTGTCTTCTATTTATCAATTGTTACACACTATCACCAGATTTAAATGATTGTAAATACCTTTAAAAAGTACATTTGCTTAAAGATCACCAAAGTATATTATTTCCATCCAAAACCGGATATAGGCAGAGTCTCAACCGTACAAATACACGCTGTTGCAATTCTTTACGGTGTCCCTAAAAGAGATACAAAGAGACAGCCAAAACGATAACGGTCAATTAATATTAATGACCCATATATAAAGTCTGTGTCCCAAAACATGGGACCAATAGAAAAGTCAGCAGACGTCCAAGATCATAACTGTGCTTCACTAGAATAGTGGGGACGAGTATAAGGGGGTATGTCAAGACCCCAGGTCATCTAAGAGATTAAAAACATCATCTAGAAAAACTGGAAAATCTTGAATACTGATACGGATGAAACCCAGCTAGAGCATCCTTTGGTAGCCTACCGCAGAAATCGCAATCTTCGCGATATATTAGTACATACACGATCAAGCTTAAATAACACTATGCGTCAAACTACCCTAACGGGTCTACCAGCCATAATGGGTAACCATATCTGTGGTTCCTGTCACGCTTGTAACACTGCTTTGGTCACAGACGTATTTGTGTATCAGGGACATACTGCCAAATTGAAAGATCTCACAAACTGTAGAAGTCGTAACATCATTTATATCCTCCTATGTCCTTGTAATCTAGCTTACATAGGAGAAACAGCACGTGAGTTCAGGGTACGTTTTAGCGAACATAAATCTGCGATCCGTACTTGTAAGGCCTCTGCTCCTCTTGTTCAACACTTTTGTACTCAACATCACACTGAACAAGACATTAAATGGTGCATTCTGGAGAAAGTGAAGGGCCAAGTAGGGGTCCCTATGGAAACCCTGCGCAAAAGGAGAGAGACTTTCTGGATTTTTACTTTCGACAGTGTGAAACATGGCCTTAATGAGGAAATTCAATGGAATATTACCAAAACTTGGTAACTGTTTATGTACATATTCTCCACCTCAACCCTCGACGCTAGGCTTGCCTATACCTATTGATTCCTGTTATATTCTGTTAGGAATCTGATTGAGGGATTTACCGGTAATGGCTATATAATTTGGACAACCCACGGTTACCTCGTCATGAGACTTAGGACCTAGTGTAACTATTACCTGAGACTTTCCCTGTATGTTCAATTAGGAATAGTCCTAATGAGTTTTCTAAATGAGCTGACTTTTCTTTATGTTGGGCTTCCCCTACAGTCCTGGAGTAAAATGTTCTCTTGGCCACAGTGTCTACCTATAATTAAGTCTAATCTATTACATTATTACAGGTTTTTTTATATTCTCCTTGTTCTTTCTGAGTGAGCAAATGGATTATCAACTCTGAAGGAGACATATACATATATACAGCTGGTTGTACACTATGATGTTGAGTCTGTCTGTTGTTGGATAGCTTTGCGTGGATAGTTCATGTCGTAAGAGAAGTTGTGCTCTTGCTCGAGGGATTTTCTATATTTTGTTTCCAGATTTCGTGGACAGATGGTCACACATGGACTGCTTGCTTGCAGTAGTGGTGTGAGTTTGTTGGCCCTGATACGTTCCTTTCCGTGACGGTTTGTGTGTGCACTTATTGGTATAGTAGGTCGGGCTGAGGTGTGCATGCCTCCTCGAGTTGTGTATTTTGGGTGGAAGTCTTTTTTGGGAGCTTGAAGGTTGGGTTTGATTGTTTGTGGTGTACTGTTCCAAGATGGCGTGCAGTAGTGGCGGTACCGTGTTAGTCCCCTTTTCTCTTTCTTAGATGACCTGACACATACCACTACAAGATGGCGCTGACAATAAATCCCTTCTCTGTAACTAAGAATCGGTGTGCCGTTAAGTCATTATACTTACACTCTAGAAAACCCTGTCCTTGCATAGTATGCATATTAAGTCGGACTAATGCGGTCTCTGCTGATATAACATTAAAAGCATATATTACACCTTTCAAAGATGGTGCTTTGATTAGCTTAAATTTGTTAGTCCCTTTTTAGTGACTGCCTCATCCACAGGTGATACGGCTTTTGACAATCTTGATTACGGAGGGAGGAGTAGAAGTAGATACACGCATTTGGGTGTAGGCTCACTTCCTGACAGCAGGACGATCTGAGGATGCTTACGTGTGACTGAAGGACTTAGATGTTTTGAGCGCTGGTGAGTTAGGAGTAAAAAAGTTTGAATTGTTATTTTTCTCTTTAAACTGGGGTAATTTGGGTCTATTTTTGCTCTACTATTGCTTGTTAGTACTCCAATCCAGCGTTCGCTTCACTATTACCTTTGGCTAATTGGGTACTTAGCTTCATTTAAGAATTAAGCATTGTAACTTTCCACCAAACGAAGGTAGGCTTAGACCTATATAGAATGGTGAAAAATAGCAGGTCTCTATCGAAAGTGTATTTACTTTTAAGTAAAGGGTGCGTCTTGACATACCCCCTTATACTCGTCCCCACTATTTTAGTGAAGCACAGTTATGATCTTGGACGTCCGCTGACTTTTCTATTGGTCCCATGTTTTGGGACACACACTTTATATATGGGTCATTAATATTAATTGACCGTTATCGTTTTGGCTGTCTCTTTGTATCTCTTTTAGGGACACCGTAAAGAATTGCAACAGCGTGTATTTGTACGGTTGAGACGCTGCCTATATCCGGTTTTGGATGGAAATAATATACTTTGGTGATCTTTAAGCAAATGTACTTTTTAAAGGTATTTACAATCATTTAAATCTGGTGATAGTGTGTAACAATTGATAAATAGGAGACAGACTATGATGCAGTATATTTTTAACTTCCCCACACAGATATATGGAGTACTACGGAATCATTGTTGGATGTATCCTAGCCGCACACTACATTTAGTGGGATTTAGAGTCTAAACACTATCGGTATGTAAACTCTATGTGGATATAATATAAAAAGAACTAGCCGTACCTAAATAGAGAACTTGGAGTGACAATTAAAATATGCTATAATCTTGATTTAGGTTTTTTCTGCCTTAAATTTCACTAGGACATCTACAGATAAACAGATAAATTAGAGGAAGAATTTCCACTGTGATTACGTCTTACAGCACAAACAGCAGGCTTTGTAGGTTGATATTGTCCCCCTAAATAGTAAGTATCCTTCTTTACTGTATTTATAGGACTATTACCAAAAAAACAGGATTTCCTTACATAGATCCATACCTTTCTGGTCAGAGTAGAGTTGAGTATTATAGGGATTATTTCCACTCACACACTTTCTCCTTTTAATTTCTGCCAAAGGTAACTCTCTCTCATTAGAAATTGTACTTTATATTGTATTAATTTGTGTGTTGATCCTCTCAGACTATCTTTATTATTCTTTCTTCTTTTCATTTTTACTTGAATGCTCAGTTGTATAGATTGGCCCAACCGGTGTCTTTTATTATAGCACACAGTATTGATAATAATAATGTTTAGAGACTAGTGACTAATTTGTCTTTTGTATGTAAAAATTCTCTTTTCTTTAGATACCCCAGGTTTTGAGAACTTGCGCTAAGAGAAGTAGCTGGTCCTGAAGAAGGTGGTTTCCACGTTTGCTTATACCACCGAAACACGTTGACCAAATCTTCTTGTAGATCCTACAAAAATGTTTGTAGCAGCTCCCTTTTTGGGGGCTATTTGGACTACCTTACCACTCATTATGTGTTAAGTGGTAAAGCTACTGAGATATATGTGTACGGAATGTCTGATATGTGTCTGTATGGATGAAGAGTTTGTATGTGCAGTGTTCTTTTTCCCTGGGTTTTGTTTTCCTTTTTTTGTCATGAATCAAAAGAATATCTTTGTCTTATCGAACTGACATGAACAATGTGTAAAGTATAGTGAAAACGTTCATTTATGAAAAATTGATTATCTGTTCAAAATTGATTATATTTTTATACAGAAAAAATGAAAATATAAAAATACGAAAAATAAAAAAATATTAAGAATACACTTTTGTGCTTTGTGTGCTAGTTTATATATAGATAACTGTTGTTTAGGTCAAGAGGGAGTATTATTAGTTAGATTGGCTTCATTTTCCCCTTTTCTCCCTGACCTATTGGAAAATGATCTCGTACAAAGGGGGTCCCAGTATTTTCTGCATGACAGCCGTCCTGGCCGCCACACCACACCATTCCTCCTCTTAAGGTTTAGGAGTTTACTATTGTTTGTAGATATAGGACTGCTTAGAAACCAAAATGAACTCAGAAGATTAAAAGAAGACACTTCATTTTTTAACATGGTTGCAAGGGCTAATTTGAGGTTATACTACACAGGTCAGGAGGACCAAATCCTTGGCCAATTTTCAGGATTGCTACATAAATGATAAAAGATAAATGTATATATTATTGATGTGAATGAAAATTATTTGCATAGTAGATTCTGAACTTGAAAGTCTCTCATCAATGGAGATCCGTTGGACCTACATTAGACATCCCTCCATTGAATGTTGTAGAAGAGCACATAACCTGGAAGTGAACCTTTTAAGCCCTGCAGCTCTCCCCTTTTGAATAAAGTAGCTGCAATTGAAAATTCTGCTATCTACATCGCTGTTTCTTTAACCAATCAGCTAACTAAAGGTTTACTCATTGCAAAATAGTTAATGAGGCAGCAAAGCACTACTTGTATTAACCTAGGTTACTTATTACGTAATGCCGGTACACCTATTACAATGAAATGTCAACTTATTTTTATGTGGTACTGTTTTGAATAGGTGGAACCATTTTGTACTAAGATCCATATGTCATATTAAATATCCTATCTATCACAACATATTTTGCATTGTGTGCGTGCATGTCAATATGATCGAACAGTTAATATGAGGCAGAGTACCCCAAATCTTTTAATTGTAGGGGTGGGTGATATATATTTTTTTTTCTAAGACAGTTCTGATTACATGATTTTACAATAATAGTTATTGCCTTCATGTTGTACTTGAAAATAGAACAGTATTACCTATCAGTGTTTAACTTACATGGTAATTAGTATGACTTTTGTTGGCGTAACAACTTGTGTTAAAGTCAGATAACTGATTTCGAATGTGGGTCCAGTAAGAGACAGACCTAATTTGTTTTGGATGAAGTCAAGGGAGGTTACTTTGATTAGTGTGAACCATCATGTGAAAATAAACTTTCAAGTAGCGTTGTGACTATTTTTGGAAGTTGAAACTAATTTAGTAGGGGGTGTATTTATAAGGATTGCCTTTCAAAATTACTAGTGCTTTTCTTCAAGCAGACATCAAAAAAACTTTTTCGAATGATGACATTACTATGTTGCATCAACATAGAGAAATTTTCCTGGTTTGTGTTTTTAACCCAGTGTACCCTGCTTTTTAATGTATAGACTTGTCCTACTCACTGTGACCCAGCCCACTTACAGTTGGCTAGGATGGTTGTACATCAAACTACTGGAGCCCTAGTCAGATATGTGGGCCAATTCTCCTATTCGGAAAAAAAGCTCCAGGCTTTTTGTTTTATAACTCTCACCCACCAGAGTTACCACTTGGTGCCATGCTTCATCATTGAACTCTTTCTGTTCTGCTGCGGAATGGTGCGTGCTGTTGCTTGTGACTTACTGTCACCAAGGGGTAACCCTGGTGGGTGAGGGTTATGCAACAAAAAGCCTTGTGCTTTTTTCTCAATAGGGGAATAGACCCATATGTCTGAGTGGGGCTCAAGTTTTTTGATGTACTTGCAAATAAGGAAGAAGAGCCTTTCTCTGTAAACACCTCTTGTCGCCCTTCTTTTTATAGAAAGAGTTGACCATGGACTGTAAGGAAGTGGAGACTGTGGCACTGCTGCTTTCCTTCCCGGGCAATTAATTGCAAATCAGACTCCTTCCCCTCCAGTGGCATTTGCTGTCAAAGTCAGACATTTTGTCAAGCGATGTCTTGCTCAAGGATACATTGAACAACAAAATTGATACTATGGTAATAATGCTGGACCAAGGACATAAGAATGAGATTGAAAAGAGCTTAAAGTGAGCCGTATCGATACTTGAAACTTCAATGTTGCTCATGGGACACTTGTTTTTTTGAATAAAGAAGACTGAAAAACACTATTTTTGTGCGCCAACTCTTTCAAACATAGAAATATTGTAAAGGAATACTGAAATATTATGGATTGATTCATCTATGATGGGCATCTTCAGAAGATATATACATATGTATGTTTGCATCTGTTGCATGTTTGGGTCATTCTATTGCACAAAATGTTGTGGTATAAAAACTCATACTTCACAAGGACATATAGGTAATATTTCGTGGTCCACTGTAAAATACAGGTTTCAGCGACATAAGGAAAGCCCCCAAATAACCTTGTAGAGCTTTACTATTGTCAATGCCACAAGGGCTTTGTGGAAAAGGTATCTAAATTATGCAAGAAAGTTATCTAAATTATGCGGCAACAATTGCAAATTAAGAGGCACATTCTCTTACAGTATTATTTTTATTGATTAGAGCTATAAACAACTTTGTGTGCAAAATCTGCAAATAATGTGGCAAACATCCTAAATCCAAAAACTATGCAATAAAGGTTGCAGTCACAGAATCGCTAAGATTAATTGGCCTTTTCTATTGTAAATTTTTTTTGCAGAGTTTTATATAGCGCAAACTTGACCCGAATCCAATCAGGTATCAGAGCGCTTTACATAGCACCAGTTACGTCACATGAGGACACACATTCGGAAATAAAAAGAGGAACCTGGAGCTAAGAGCCATTGAAAATAGCGGAAAAAAACTGTTCTTGTCGAATCTGTCCAAGCAGAGGCCAGTAAAGACAAAAAAAGAGAAGAATGGGTAAACCTCTTAAAAATATCAGCGGGATGGCTAAAATCGACAACGTTGCTCGTCAAAAAATTAAAACTCGTCTGGCTCAGGTAAAGGAAGCAAAACCAGCTGCTCGCCTGGTCCGTAAAGGGGATGAGCTTGTGTCCACTCCGGTCTTAGACAGCACCTTTGAGAGCTCTGAAGAGGAGCTGGTCTTGTCAACGTCCTTGAAAGACAAGGAGCCTCATGTGGAAGACGATCCAGTGGTGGCTTGTGAGCCCGATAGAGTGGACACAGTGGACACAGACGGTCCCAATGATAAAATAAACTCTTCTAAACAGTTTCCGTTATTTTTTTAAAAAGCAACTCTACCACCTCCGGGTTCCTGCTCTAGCCCCCCTACAAGGATTATAACAGCTAAAGCGGGTAGAGGCCAGGTAATGGGATCACTCGACAGTATGCCCCCAGGACAGGAAACATTTCCTCGGAATCATTCAACTGAAGGGGGCATAAATCCGGAGTCGTCCCAAGTTCAAGGTCAAGATATAAATCAGAATATGAGCAGGGGCCATGAGATACTAAATCCGGTAGCTGTTGAGATACTGGATGCAGGTTCATCAATCTCATTAGCCTTACGGTCTCATGATTCTATAGGATCTGAAAGTCCACCTGAAGTACCAGCACAAGAGGAGATCATAACAGTAGTCACACCTCTCGAGCCCATTGTGTCTCAGCTTAAGTCCATCATAACCTCGGATACGAGGGAGACAAGCGACGTAAAGCAACTCGACATTAAGGACCTTCTCAATCTCATTTTGGATGAAATTCGTGAGATGAAGAGGGCCCAGAAAATTGAAATTGCTACCTTACATCAACGTTTAGGGAAAATTGAAGAGGTGATGCAGGGTTTCCCTATTAGACTCCAGGAGGCAGAAGCTAGAGTCTCGCTGTTGGAGGACCAGATGTTTATTATGACTAAAGATATGAAAGCAGCCATAATTAAAGAGAAACATCTAGAAAGCAAGATTGAGGATCTTGAAAATCATTCCCGGAGATCCAACTTACGGATAGTCGGAGTTCCCGAGGGAATTGAAAAGTCCCAACCACTGCAATGGGTGGACTCCTTTATCAAACAGACTGTTCTTCCTGAGTTCGAAGGAGACCTCACAATTACAAGGGCACCCCGTGTACCAGCACATCCCTTCCCGAACTCCTCAATTTCACGAACAATCTTGGTAAATTTTACGGACTTCCGAATCAAAGAAAGAATAATTTCAAGAGCAATTCAGCAGAGGCAGTTTTCAGTGAATGCAACCACTAAATGTCGTATCTATTCTGACATGAGTGCCTCTGCTGCCCGCAAAAGAAAAGAATTCGTTAAACTCTTGCAACTCTTTAAAACTTATGGCACCCAAGCATCTATTGCCCAGCAGTCCAAACTTAAGGTTCTCGTCAAGGGCAAGTTCTTTTTGTTTTCAGACCCGGATGAAGCCCAGGCATTATTAAAGGAAATTTCAAAGGGGGACTAAGTCACTTTTGCGAGGGCAGGGCAGGGTTGTGGGTCACGAAGGGTGTAAGGTCAAGACACCCTAGGGTGTTGCAGGGTGGGTCGGAATGTGGTTAGCGTGGCTGGGAAGGGATACTCCACATTCTAGGGAGGGGGTCCACGTTTTGAAGGGTTGGAGGGGTTGGGGGGGCGAGGGTTCACGTATGGTCAAGGGGAGAAAAACAGAGCAAGTGCAAAAGGTTTTTTGAATAAGGTTACTATCAGAATATATACTAAAAGGCAAGGCAAAAAGTGGATCACGAATAGATGGATAGATGGATAGGGAATTGAATAGATGCAAGATTCTATCAGCCAATGTAAATGGTATATTGAATAAAAAGAAACATAGAGCTTTAATTAGATGGCTAACTTCGTTAAACCCTCAAATACTTTTCCTCCAAGAAACTCATCTTAAGTCTAACTCCCCCAAGTTATTTATACCCAGAATTTTCTCGAAAGTATTTTTTGCATCATCGGGCTCAGCTACGAGGGGTGTTGCAATTTATCTTTCAAATAAGCTTCCTTGGGAGGTTGTAGAAGTTCATAGGGATCTGCAGGGGAGATGGATATGGGTAGCAGTAAAGCTGCGTGGGAAAAGGCTTAATTTAATTAACTATTATGGTCCGATAATAGATGACGAGGCTCCAATAATTCAAATATATACTTTATTATCTGGCGCCTCGGGGCAGATGATACTTGGAGGGGATTTTAATCTTATATTGGACCTGAGAAAAGACACGACAAATAAACAGAGGAGACAATTAAAACCGAATACAAAAAAAGCTCTGGAAACTATTATTAAGGGATTCCAATTGGTAGACGGTTGGAGGGAAAGGAATGCAGAGAAGGAATTTTTTACTTTTTATTCACATCGCTTTCAAACCGCATCCAGAATCAACTTTTTCCTTAGTTCCAGGTCCCTTCAGATTTTAGAAGTAGGTATAGGATGCAACCCCTTTTCAGATCATGCCTATATTAATCTCGAAATTAAAATTAAGAGGGAGAATAAGGAACGGCCTAGGTGGCAGCTAGATCGTCTCCTACTGCAAAATGAGGAATGGGTAAAGGATTTTAGGGTCTGGATTGGGGAATACTTCCGGATTAACGAAAATACCGCTACCCCCTTTTCTGTCTGGGGAGGGTTTAAAACAACAGCTAGGGGTTTACTAATAGCTTTTACTACTGCTCAGCATAAGGTTCGAAGGAACAAGATAGCTCAATTACAGATAGAACTGGAGCAGGAGTATGCCCTCCAACTTCAGTCTCTACCAAATAAATATGATCAGGCAAAAATGACATTGAAAGATTTTTTTATCGTTGAAGAGGAATGTAACTCTCAATTATTTCAACAGAGGGTCTATGAGGAGAGTCAATTAATTGGCAAACTCCTGGCAAATTCCACGAGGAAGAAACAGGAGCAGCAATATCTCCCAACTCTTTTTGGATCATTATGCCCGGTTATACTCCACTGAATATGTAATTCAGGAAAACTCGATCAAAGAGTATTTTTCAACTTTGAATCTCCCTCAACTATCTTCGGAGCGGGCCCATAATTTAGAAAGAGAAATTGAGGCAGGGGAAATTCTAGCGGCCATTAAATCAACTGCGGGTGCTAAAGCTTGTGGGCAAGACGGCTTCCCAATCGAGTTTTTTAAAGTCTTTTCAAGGGAATTACTTGTTCCCTTGAGAAATCTGTTTAACTTTATTAGAGAAGGGGGCCAGGACCCGGGCAATTTTAAAGAGGCGACTATTGTTTCATTCGTTATAAAAGATAAGAACCCCGTTGATATGAATTCGTATCGGCCCATAAGTCTTTTAAATTCTGATTATAAACTATTAATGAAGGTTTGGGCTGAGTGTTTTTTACCTGTTGCTCAGGAAGTAATTCATAGGGATCAAACAGGTTTTATTGAGGGTAGATTAATGGCAGCCAATACCCAATTTTTAATACAGGCTTTAGATTATATCAATACAAATCGTATCCCTGCAAGCATTATAATGGTCGATGCAGAAAAAGCATTCGACCTTGTAAATTGGAAAACTTTATTCATTACTTTGGCTCAATTTGGTTTCCCTTTAAAAGTAGTAAGGATGTTAAACAATATTTATCAGGATGCTACAGCCAAGCTCGTAATAAATGCTAGCTGCGCAGGAACAATAAAAATTAGGCGCGGAACGAGACAAGGCTGTCCGCGTTCTCCTTTACTTTTTACCTTTTTTATTGAACCCTTGGTTTTAAAAATTCAAAATAATGCCGCTATCCATCCCCCAATTTCTGATATGCCTAAACTTAAATTATTTGCCGACGACATTATTTTATACTTGGCCCCAAATAGGATTAATTTCGAGGAGGTTTTGGGGGAATTCTCTCAGTTTGAGAGAATAGGCGGTTATAAAATCAACGCAAATAAAACAGAAGTTCTTGCTATGAACGCTGATATCGATGCATTTCCCTGCTCACAAGCATTAAGAACTGACCCTGTAAGATACCTTGGGATATATGTTTCCTCACAGTTTTCTATTTGAGTTAAATTATTTAAGAATGAAGACTAAAATAAGTAAATTATTGGAGCAATGGTCATTGCTCCCATTATCAATAGTAGGGCGAGTATCAATAATTAAAATGTCTATAATACCCCTATTGATTTTTTTATTTTCCAATGTTCCAATTAAAATAATCAGGTATTTTTTAGGGAAATGGATACGCTTTTCAGACAATTTATTTGGGAGAAGAAAGCCCCCAGAGTTATATTGAATACTCTACAATTGCCTATAGATTCGGGGGGGGGCTTGCGCTCCCACATATAAGATTATACTATGAAGCTGCCTTTCTCGATTTAGTATCCGGGCTGTTAGGACTCAGCTCTTGTAGAGATACTTTTTTATCGATAGGATACTGCTAGAAATTGGTTCGTCCACTCCAGTGTTTTTAAAAACTGCTAAACTTCCTAAGAAAACTCGATATAAAACTTTAAAAGACTTCCTTTTTAGACTTCAAGCTGTCTCTAAGGAAATGAATCTGACGGGCTTTCATTATCTGCACATAAGAGAATGTGCCAGCCTCGGTTTTCAGATACAAGCGAGCCATATCAATGTCTGGGAGAATTCTGGGTTAACCGATTTGAGACACTTCATAGTACCGAATAGGCTTATTTCCTGGCAGGAAATATTGGCCAGGATAGGGACCCTTCGGAAACTGGCCTTTTTCGAATATCTGCGCTTAGTCTCCTGGTTTAGAGTCACCAGGGGTATAATTGAATCCCCTTATCATTTGGCTGTGGCCCTTTATGGGGCCAAATTACGAGGAATAGGCAACTGGTATAAGTTGCTACATAAAACGAAATATCCTTTGGTGATTCAGAATCATTTGGAAAAAATAAATCGGGAGACTGACTGCAGATTATCCGAAAGGGAGTGGGAGTGGATCAGCCACTTGGGAGGAAGAGCGCTGCGCGCTGCCAATTATAAGAGGATGGCCTTTTTATCAAGGTGGCTGGCTTATTTAACACCTTCTACTCTAAGTAAAAGGTTTCCAGAGGTGGAAGATAAGTGTTTTCGGTGTTCTAAACCTGGGGAAGGTGGCTGGCACCATATTTTTTTTCTATGTCCCAGTCTCGGGTCTTTCTGGGAAGCCGTTTTTTCAGATATGGAGCGCGCAATCGGAAATAGAATCCCGGTTGAAGCTGAGGTTGTCCTATTCGGCTACTATAAGGGAGGGATACAACAGTCTACACCAGAAAGAGTTTTTATATTTATTGCAAATGCGGTTGCACGTTCATTAATCTTGCAAAATTGGAGATCTATAGAAGCCCCCTCGCATATGAAATGGATTAACAAAATGAAAAGGGTAAAAAAATTTGAGGAGGCCTACGCTAGGAGGGTAGGAGCTGTAAAAAAGTCCGAGCGCAACTGGAAGTTTTTTGAAATGTTGGAGAAGACTCAATAGTAAATGAAATATTGGAAGTGATATACCCAGAAGTCTTCTCCCTACATGGTCTCTGTATGGAAGTGAACCTCCTTTCTGATTGTTTTTTGTCAAGAATGCACTAGCACTTTATAGACATTACATTTTAAATACTGGAAGTGGTGAATCGTTTCGAAGTATGTTTATTATCGATGTTTGTATGCTAATGAATTCCCTTTATTTTAACATTACCGTGATTATTTAAGCCTTGCATTTGCACTTTAGTGGTTTTGTGTACTTGTATTTTACTCGTTTTTTTTTTTTTTATCTTAAAATATGTGGTCAATGCTGGTTTGCACATGGCACATTGCACTTTTGATTAGTGCATTTTTTCTTCATATACTATTGCACTTTAATGCCATATTATCTATGATATGATTGTAAAATTTATTCTGTAATGTATTTCCAACCTCTTGCTCTGCTCAATAAAAAAAATAAATAAATAAATAAAAGGACACACATTCATATTTTTTTGTTAGGCACGGGGAGATTTAGTGATTTGCCCAGAATCACAGGATGTTCTAGCGTCCTTACCAAGACTCGAACCCAGTTCCTTCAGGTGCGAGGTCGAGCGCCCTAACCGTTAGGCCAACTCATTGGTTTTTACCAAAAATGATCATGAATGTAAAACCAATCATTTTAATTCTAATCATTGTCCATTATTAGCTGTTCTTCGAAGAATACTGATTTCTTTAACTTGTTACATATTATATATATTTGTGTGTGGGAGAGTTGTTTGTGTGTGGTTGTGTGTGTTTTGGGGTGATTTGCAATCAGAGTATAAATTCAGTGTGAGCACCAAAGGACTAGCATTGAGCTATAGAATGAACAACTAACGTATGGACTGATTACAAGATGGTGATTAAAAGAGTAAATGCACATAACCTATATATATATAGGATGCTTATTGATTGATCTACCTGTTAACTTCCATATGAGGTCAAATGTCCCTTGCGGCTATATATTTGCAATAATTTGGTCCTGACATCATGGACAGAGAGCACAAATCCTACCCTTAAAATAGACAAAAGATGTATTGTACTACGAACCAATATGATAACTCATGCCACTTTCCAGTCGAAATATGCAGGATATACGGCCCTTTTTCTGTCTTCCTTGGAAGCAACGCAGCTCTGTAATATATGAACTGTGAATTATACAAACACCAGCCCCATAACTAAATGAGAGAATAAAAAGAGAGTAAGGTTCAAGGTAGGCGTCCGATAGAATTGATGCTGGCTTATCGTGGTGCTGTCTCAAGACAGGCACTGGGATTCTAATTTGCAATAACTGTTTATAAAATGGACGAGGTAGTGTGTAACCGCACTTCTTGTTTTTTTCTAATGCTACAAAAATATAATTTTTGACCCAAATAAGCATACTACCAAAGGTGGATTTTAGTAACCGTTTTTGTCTCCAACAAAAGTAAATGTTATATCAAAATGTACAATTAAACATGCATTTTGGTGGCTCGATCATGTGATTTTCAATCTCTTTCATACATTAAAGTGCATTCTTTTCCATTCATGTGAATTATTTCAGGGGAGGCAGGAATAGCATAAAACTGATTGAAAATGTGATTCCACGTTCCACATAAGCCTGGTTTACAGCTGCAGCACAGATGCTTTAGAGTATCAGATCTAGCATTGTCTGCTTGCTGAATGCATTACAGGTTTGAATCAAAACTCATTTACGTAAAGCAGATAAAACGGTAATGTCCCTTTTGGATTAAAATAAATCTTAAATACATAATTTTAAAAGTTCTAAAAGCCGATGAGCTGGTATTCAAGCTGTTCGTCATGTTAATCTCTGCATTTCAAATGCATTTCCTTTCAAACACTGGTTAAGTAAAGTACAGTGAACTCTGTTATGTTGTAAATCCTGAAACAGCTCCTTAGCAATAAAATAGAACAACCATTACGAAAGGCAACGTATTATATTTGTGTCTATTGAACAGCGACTGAGATGCACAACGTACACGTGTCTGCAGAGCATGCATAAAGGTCCAGAGACCAACCCACAGACACCTATTTTCAGATCGACCAACATATGTGCAGGCATCCATGCACACAGGTCAATTAACGTATAGCATAGCTGCACACAAACAGTCATAAATAACTCTGCTGCAGACGGCACATGGAAGAGTGGATCAACAGAAGTCAAAATTATGTGCAGCAGGGGGAGTCACAACGTCATGGGCAAAGAATGGTGAAAATAAGAGGAAGTCACATGGGTGTGAACCAGAAGAGAACTAGGAATCCCACAGAGAAACACTGGGTGCCACTCCTTGATGCGACACGGGCAATGTTTTTGAAGGGCGGGCGGATGACGAACAATGGATGATTTGCCTCATTAGAAGTCATGGTGATGTGGCTCAGGCAACCACAGCAGGATGTTACTCAAAGGGGCACTGAGTGTAATGACACATCAGAACACTTGTGCTGTGCACCAAGGGAGTACCGTCTGTTCTTTGTGAAGTTAGCAATGAGTATTTTCAGTTGCGGTCCGTGCAGGTAAGCATGGTGGGGTGGAGCAGGGCAGGTGTAGGGGAGAGGAATTCGACATATGGCGGGATAGTGAAAATGAAATAAATAAAACGACTTACCTTCCACTTGCCGCATCGCTGAGTCGGCGATGCGGTGTGCGCAAAGTAAGTGGTTTTATTTATTTATTTAATTTTCACTATCCTGTCATTATCAACTTCCACCCCGCCCATCCCCGCCCCGCCTCACCGCGCTTACCTGCATGGGCCACCACTGGTTATTGTGCATCATGTGAGCAGTAGGCAATGTTGGTGATTGAGTACATCATCGGCACAGTGTGAGGCAGAAAAGGGGTCACAATGAGTTTGTTGGAAGGTGGTTTATTAGTAGGGGCAGGTAGGTACCTACAGCTAGTAATAACACCACAATAAGGTCCAGTCAAATCTCAATAAATTAATCCTTGCTCATTCATTGATAGCTTGGCTCACAAGCAATCAGGCTTAACTTGGGAGACTGGTATGTAAAGCATTTAATATTATCAAAGCAGTAAATAAGTAAGATACAACACAAAATAAAAATCTAACACTACTTTATAAACATAGGAAATATTTGTATCTTTAAAATGACACAGAATGACCAAAATCCAATGGAGGCAACCGGAGATATGAAATGAAATGTGCTGTCTAGTGCTTAAAAGCATGAAGCACCAACCGGGGCATCTGGTCGTGCTTGACCAGGTTCCAGTCAAAATTTCAGGCCAACCATGATGGAGCGTGTGTTGGATACGATGGGGGTAGTTGGGACCGGTCAAAGTTTTATCTTTGCATTTAGTCACGTTTTTAGTTCTTTTTCCCTCTTTGTCAAGCAAGTCGCTTCAGCAAGCCGTGTTGCAGTTTGATGATTGCGGACTGCTTCAGCGCAATGCCTCAGTGATTCCTGGAGGGCTTGGCTCTCATCGTCAACAGCAAAGAGCTCCAGAGTTTCTACTGGGCCAAACCTGGGTTTCAGTCGTGGTTTGACGTTGACGGCTTGACTCTCGTCGACAGGTCAATCACCTTAAGGAGCTTTTCAACAAAAATGTGCCAAATGTTCTCAAACTTCTGGATCATCTTCAGAAGGTCCTTTTGGGGACTTGAGGGGTTCACAACACCAACCAAGGGCTAAAAAGCTCTGATTTGCCTCCCACAATGCACCTGGTCAAATCCTTAAAAGTCCAGGGGACACTGATTAGCTGGGATCTTCTTGGTGGAGCTTATGCAGGTGAATCACTTTTGCACCTGTCACTTTCAGGCAGTCACTCCTTAATCCTTTGAGGCAAAGTGCTTTTTGGTGAAGACCAGTGGTTCAGTAGGGCAGTTCACCTACTCTTGATGTTTCATGGAAAGGATCTGAGTTGCTGGGCTGTACTCCCATATTTTTTTAAGTTGTATGAGCTGTCAAGAAGGGGAAGGGTACCCCTGACCAATGTGGTGCAGGGTGCCACCCTCTAAGATGACAACTTCCTTAGAAGTGTGGTTATCCTTGTCCCAGAAAGCACTTTTCAACATAAATCAAACATGAGAAAATCTCTCCTGGAGGTTCGGTTCAGGTCTGGCTAACCCAACCCATAGGTGTGGTTAACGTTTCCCTTCCAGCCCCTCTCCTAAGTCAATTACAGGAACTTCCATCTGGCTGAAGGTGTAGGAAATGGGGGTGGGCCTGGATCCTGTCTTCGCTGTCTTTCTCCCTTTGAAGTGCAGTTTGGCTACCCAGCCCCCTTCCTGTCCTGGACTCTGCTACTGCACATCTCCTCCCACCAGATGTCTCCTTTATCTCAGCCCAGGCCACTTCACACCTCATTAAGGCAACTTGGCTTGGCCTGTCAAAGCCTGGCCAATTAGAAGAGGCTGCTACAGGGCTGAGTTCGGGTAGCTTTAGGAAACAAGTCCAAAAACTACTTTCCTGCAATAGTTGCAATAAATCCAACCTTGGCAAATTGCTGGATTTATTGGAACAACTATTTTCATACATCGAAATAATATTTTAGCTTACTACTGTCAAAAGGTAGGCATTATTAAAGTTTAATAAAGCCCTATAGAGATAATGTACTACAATCACGAAAAACTAAATTGGCTGTTTTTCCCTCTCCAGGGTATATAAAACATCTATTATAATGTCCCTGCTTATTATTATGATGCACCCTTCCTTTGGGACACCTAGGGTGGACCTTGGGGGTGACGTATATGTAATTTTTTTTATTTTAAGTCTTTGGAAGTACTTTCAATTCCAAAGTCAAATTTGGACATAGTTTTATTTTCAAAGAAGGCTGCAAAGCAGGGCTGTCTTTAAAATTGCAGCAGGCACCACTGAAGTGCACACTTAAGTGCATTACATCCACTAGACCTCTAAACCTACATGCCCTACCACATACTAGGGACTTATAGGTATGTTTTCATTACCAATTGTAATTACACCTAATTACCATGTATCTTTTAAACAGAGCACTGACCCTGGGACTGGTCAACAGAGCCCAGGACACATTCAGAGTCAGAAAAACAGCATCTAGTTGTCCAAATGGGGCCAAAAAGTGGGAGGAAAGTGCAGCAAGTCCTGTTTTCACACAGTGCTGTACACTCTATGTACATGGTGATGTACAGTAGTGGTAACATGATGTTGTGTATATTGGCAAAAGTACATGAAAGGCACATTCTGTGCTTGTTCCATTTTGGGAGTATGTAGCTCAATCCAGTCCAAATATTTATTTGCGTTATTTGACTTGTCCAAGTACCAGAATGAAAAATATTTAGAACGAATAACTGACAATAGTTTGGAAGACCACAAAGGATGTTTCACTCTTTCTTTTTAATGCATTTGATAGAAAGGATAGAGGGGCATCAGGTTATTTGTGGCTAGAAATAATTTTTAATGCCATATGCCTGCAGCAATGTACAGATATTACACTGAGGCCTACATGCAAATGTTCACAACTCACTTCCACTCTCGCATGCACTGCTGCATCCCTGCAATAGTCCTCCTGTCTTGTGTTTGGGCAAGTCCTTTCAAAATAATGGTGGCAAAGAAGTTAAAATAAAATATTGACAGAACCACCAATTGGTTCTACACTTTCATTGCTTAATACATTATCTTATGTGTATTTGTAAAGTGCACTAATCACCCATGAGGGTATCTAGGCACTTAGCAGGTAGGCTGGCAGCTGTCACTTAGCTGCCGTTAGTCTAAAAGCCAGGTCTTCAGCTTCTTGCAGAACTCAAAAAGCATGGAGGAGGCTCTGTGTGGTGAGGGAGATAGTTCCATGCTTTGGGGGAGAGATATGGGAATGCGCAGCTTCTGATTGAGGTTTTGCAGATGCGGGTCATGTGTGCCAGTGAGAGTCTAGCTGAGTGAAGGTGCCTTGGAGGTGTGTAGAGGTCTATGTGGCTATTAAGGTTTGCAAGGCATGCGTTGTGTAATGCTTTGTATGTGGGCAGATTGAACTCTGTGCATTGTTTGTGGATTGGGAGCCAGTATAGTTCTTGGAGATGTTGGTTAATCTGAGTGTGACAAGATCGGTTGATTATGAGTCTTGCTGATGCATTTTAAATGGTCTGGAGCCCGTTTAGGGGCTTCTTGGTGATTCCCAGGTAAAATGTGTTGCTTTAATTGAGTTTGCTGGTGATCAAGGTCCATGTAGCCATGTTCTGATGTTCTCTGGTAGCCATTTGAAGATCTTGTGTGGCTTCGTAAGGATGAGGAATTGGATGGAAGTCACTGCATCACCTTGAGCTTTCTTATTGAACTTGTCATCCAGGATGGGTGGAGGGGGTGGGTGAATATCCGAGGTTAGTTGGCCACCAGGTGGAGTCTCAAGTGAAGGCCTTCTTCTGAAAATCACCTCTTAAATGTTGTCTGTGTTTAGTTAGAGCCAGTAGGTTTTCATCCACGTGGTTACTATGGTCATGCATTTCACAATTTTTTTTTTTGTAATGGAGAATAGCCGTTGGGTATCATCTACGTAGAAGAGTATTTTGATGTTGAATGATCTGATGAGGTCCACTAGTGGAATCATGTATATGTTAAATAGGTTGGCTTTTTCAATGACCTTGTTCAAGTAGGGCAGTAGGACCATCTGGCCGTAGTTTGTTAGTTGCGTTGGGTCTGACAATGGTTTCTTTAGCAGCGTGCTGACTATTGCGTGTTTTCAGACATGCAGGAACATCTCTGAAGTGGTGGAGGTTTTCCTGATGCAGGGGAGGATGTTGCTTATAGGAGCAGCTTCCATGTTGTAGATGTGGTGGGGGCATGGGTGGATGATTCTCATGATGCAGGATGTTTCTTTTGTGGTGATTGGTTCATAGACAGTCAGGCTTATTCCGTGGATATTTGAGGATATGCTAGGGCTGAGGATGCAGGGTTTGGCTGGGGGTTGAAGTTGCAGTAAATGGCTTTAATGTTGTCGCTGAAGAATTCTGAGAGTTTGTGACATAGTTCTTGTGAGGGGTAATGCAGTTGGAGGTGGTGGTTGTTGAATTTAAATCTTTGATGATCAAGAAGATTTCTTTTCACTGTTGGAACTTTTGTGCATACACTCTACTAGTGCTTTCTTCATTTTTCCTTTAATCTGTTTGTGGTAGAGTCTCAGGACTGTCTTATATGTCTTTTTGTTGTTTTCTAGGTGGTTTGCTCTCCATCTTCTTTCCAGGTGCTTGCAGTGTTGTTTTGTTGGTAGGAGTTCCTTAGTGTACCAGCTGGCCTGGTTCCATATTCATCTCTGTGTGTTGTGCTTATGGGGTGTCAGGGAGTCTACACATTTTGTGATCCACTCATCCAGATCTTTGATGTCTCTGTTTATTTAATTTGCTAGGGTTGGTTTTCTCAGGCACAGTGTGCCCAATCAGATGGAAACCTTGACACAGCTTCAGCTTTATTTGGTCCTGTCAGAGGTGGCGGGTCTTGTTAGGTGGGCGATGCTGATTTGGAATTGAATGATGGTGTGGTCGGTTTATGTGAGTAGCTTGGTTGCTCTGATTTCAATTTTGTGGAATGTGTGCGTACAGTGACACATTGTGTCAGTCTCAGGTTCTCTAGACTCTTGAGGAGTCCGGTAGTGTTGGGGTCACTTTGGTCTTGAAAGTTGAAGGTAAAGGGTTGATGAAGACATCAATGCTGTCGGCAAAGGTGACTCTAGGTGGAGCTCTGCAGAGTAGCTTACAGGGTGGATGGCCCAGGGTTTGTGGTGCTGGGCCTAGTCGGATGGGCGCAGACATGTTTGACTTTTTCATGCCTTCAGTGATGCGCTGTTGCTGCCAAGTAGGCCCTTGGAGGGGGAGGCATTCAGGGGTGGTGGGGGGGTCTAGTAAGGAGCACAGAAAGGAGCGGTGGTGCAGGAGGAACATGTAAGGAACAGGGGGAGGAGGGTGGGGTAAGAAGCAGAGCGTGGGGTAAGGCAAAAAAGTCAGCAGGAGGGTAAAAAAGAGCAAGTGAGAAAGAGAAGACAACAAGAAGGTGCAAAAGGGAACAGAAGGGTGAAAGAGGGCATGAGTCAGTAGATATGCAAAAAGGAGTGCAAGAGTGTGGGAAAAGAGCAAAACGACAACGTAAGGCTGAGAAGGAGTGCAAGAAAAGAGCAAAAAAGCAACAGAAGGGTGAGCAGGTAAGCCAAAATAAGGTGAATAGCGAAGAACGAGAAACATAGAGAGCAAGAGATGGCACAAGATAGAATGTGAGAGGAGGAAGGGGCCTCAAAGCACTGGAGTTGGGTCAGTGAGCCCTGGACCAGTTGGTGGCCTGGGCCAGGTACGTCAGGGGTCAGGATTCTGAGCACCTGTTTAGAGTGCGGTCTGTTAGAACTCCACCATTACATAGGCCCCAGGAGGGAGGAAGAGCTCAGTTTGTGATGGGCAGGACTAGTCAGGAGCACTGGAAAGAGGGGTGGTGCAGGTGGAACAGATAAGGATTGGGGAAGGATGAGGAAGCGTGGGAAGTGGATGGCAGGAAATGGAGCACAAGGAGGTAGAATAGGTAGAAGGAGGGTAAAGAAGAGCAAAAAAGGAATAAAAAGGCAACATGATGGGGAGAAAGTGTGAGAAATAACTCAGAGCAAAGAGGTGCAAAATGCAATGGAAATTGTGAGAACTGAGCTAGAAGACATGGAAGGCAACAGAAGGGTGCAAGAGAGCACGAGTAGAAATGCAAAAAGGGAGCAGAAGGGTGAGAAAGAGTTAGAGAGTGTGAGAAAACAGCAAAAAGGCAACAGAAAGGTGAGAACAAATGTGAGAAAACAGCAATAAGGCAACAGAAAGGTGAGCAAGGAAGGTAAAAAGAGGTAAAATTCAAGAAATAGCATGAGTGAGAGACAGAGAGAGCAAGAGGCGGCAAAGGCACGAGTGAAAGTAGGAGAGGAGGTGGAAGCCTCAAGGCACTGGAGCCAGGTCTGTGAGGGCCTGGACTGGTCAGAGGACTGGTTCAAGTAAGCTGAAGGCGGGGGCCTGCAGAAACTTTATACACTTAGACACACACACTAAAAAGAATACTAGTATTTCAATGCCTGAATTTGTGCTTTGTTTTCATTTTGACTCCCCACACTTGGTTTTCAGTAGTTACCACCCTTGTTTGCAGACAATAATCCTTGATATGTATATATATCCCTTGATAGATGCAAAAATTAGTCCTAACTGGTTATGCTTCTTATGATCCTTCAACTGTATAGAGCTGTAATGAAATTCAGTAGAGTCTCTGAGTGGGTATTATAATCCGAACTTAAAGGGCTAAAACATTTTACGTTTTGTTTAGACAGAAGGGATCATCATATTGAGGGAAAGTCATTGTTTTGATTTCAACCATATGTTCTCTTTTTAAAAAATATATATTTTTTTATTGATTTTTGTTTGTTTTGTTTCTTAACATAGCACTTAAGTATAAATCAATATCTCAATATTGCTGCTAAATCATCAAGAACTTAAAATACTGACAGATATCTGCAAAAACTCCAGAAAAATTAAAAAAGAGCAATACAACAGATATAGCAATAAATAATTATACTGTTAAACTTAATAAGCAGGGCTGTCAAACTTATATATCTCTATATACATATTAAAGACATTTAATAAATTATTGTCTTCTTGCATTTCATTTCATTAAAGATAAATAGGCCTACCTCAAAATTAAAATATAATTACTGTAAAGGGATACATATGTCACTCTCAATACTTTAACCAACTAGGTCCGCAATGGGGGCCCATATTCTCTGTCCCATCGCTCTCTTCCTTCATCCTCTCAGTTTATATAATGCTGACTCGATGTTATATATAGCAAATAATTTAGCACGCCAATTATAGAAGGTTGGAGGATCGGGACTAATCCATTGGGACGTGATACACAGACGGGCAATTGCCATAGCTATAAAAACAAAGCCTGTCTCAGGTTTTACCCTGCTATCTACTTCAGTATTGTTCATAACTCCCAAGATTAAAAGAGTCGGTGTAACAGAGACTGATATCCCCAGAATCGTAGCTAAGAATGTTTCTATGTCATGTATAAAAATAGTTCATTTTGGACAGGAATAGAACATGTGGACAGTATCCGCTGCTTGGAGGTCACATCTATTACATTTCTCGCCTCTCAATCCCTTCCATTTGGCAATCTTCGCAGGGGTATAATATAAGTCAAAGACTGACATAAAATGTTGGCTCTTAAGGCTCCCAGTGATTAGAATCTGGTTAGCTAGCGTGAGAGAGTCCTCCATATCAATTGATCCCTCCCCAAGCTTTCTTGCTCACTTATCAGAATATACACCCAGATCATCGGGAAAGGAATCAAGCAGGATATGATAGATCTTTCCTAGCCTGGAATTCTTTTGCACAGCTTCCACCAAGGGTATTTTCCCAAGACTTAATACAGTTCTAAGCCTGTTTTTTCCCCCAGGAAACTCCTCATCTGTAAAAATTTGAAAAAATCATCCCTAGAAAGGTCATATTTTTCCTGCAGTTTTTCAAACATTACCAGTTGTCCATCTTTATTCAGGTCCCCCAATAGACAAATACCTTTATTAGCCCATTCAAAGGTGATTCGATCCCGAAATATTGATGGGAGTAACCCTGTAGCTGCAAATGGAGTATGTGCATTTAGATTGGAAATCTTAAATTTCCTCCAAATCTGTTTCCACACCTTATATGCTGCGATTTTAAATCTGGTCTTTTTTATAGTAGCTAGGCTCTAGGATCGACACTAAGCATCCATTCACTTGGCTCCCCAGCCCAAACTCATATATGGACGGGCTATTTTCTATAGATAAGACAGCCTTGGTTCCGACTAAAAGAATACCCGTATGCGGTAGAATAGAAGCCCAATAATACAGCAGAAAGTTGGGAATAGCCAGGCCCCCCATTGTCTTGGAAGTATCATCCATTTCGCCGCTCTTCTTGACCAGTGATAGCCCCATAGAAAACCTAGAGTAAGCCCTTTCTAGCGTCATGAAACAAGAAAATGGGAATTTAAGAGGACTGGTCCTCAAATGAAATATAAATTTAGGTAAGACTGACATCTTGATGACATTGCTTCTCCCGCAAAGTGAGATATGTAAATGGTCCAATCTCTCTAATTTCTTATTAATATTTTTAATTATTGGGCTAATATTTAAGTCGGGTATTCTGTCAACCGTGGCTGTAATTGTGATGCCCAAATATGTGGCTGTTGAAACAACTGGAAAGTCCGGGGGGCAAATTATACCTGAGCTGATAATTTGAGTCTTGTCCACATTCAGTTTATATCCTGACAAAATGCCGAACTGAGCTGCTAGGTGTTTCACCATTGGGAAGGCAGAGACGACATCACTTGTAAAGACTGCAATGTTGTCTGCGTATGCCAGTGCTCTGTACTCAATCTGCCCAATCTTAACTGCTTTAATATGGGTGCATGCACCAATGTGCTCCAGAAAGGGTCTATATATAGGGCAAACAGCAGGGGTGAACAGGGACACCCCTGCCTCGTACCTCTGCTAATAATAAGTGGCTTAGATTCCTGCCCTGCCCAAATAACCACCTCTGGAAGAAGATACAGTGCCTTTATCGCTTGTACAAAGCCCCTACCTAACCCATTCCAACAAAGAACAGTCCACAGGAACCGCCAGGAGACCCTATTGAACGCTTTCTCAGAGTCCAAGAGGAGAACCCCCAGCGTACATGGTCGGCCGTGTCCCTTCCTGCGATAAACCCATGTTGAGGTAGCGATACCAGAGGGGTGATGACATTTCCCAGTCTTACTGCTAAAAGTTTCAAATAGATTTTGCAGTCGCAGTTTATCAAGGTGATAGGCCTATAAGAGGCTGGGTTGAGTTCTGGCTTTTTTTTTTTTAATAAAGACAATAATTGTTGTCTTGCTCCAGGAGTCCGGGATAAGACCATTTTCCTGTGCCTGTTCAAATAAAAGTATAAGATTCTGTTTAAGAACTTGTCGAAATGTTCTATAAAACTCCAGAGGAATACCGTCTGGACCGGTAGCTTTACCCATGGCTAAAGATGTTATTGCCAGTACAATTTCTTCCCAAGTAAATTGGGATTCAAGTATCTCATTTTCCTCCTGCATGACCTTCGATGTTTCCATGCCATTAAAAAAGCCTTCCTGGGGATCTGTCTCTGTCACATCAGGTCCCTCAGTATATAATTGACTATAGAGCTTCTGAAAGACATTGAGAATTCCTGCCGGCGAGTCTTGAATCTGTCCTGTATGATCCTCAATTTTACAGATACGGTTGGCTATCTCATGTTGCTGTAGCCGTTTAGCTAAGACCCTACCGGTAATTTCTCCCAGTTCGTAGGATTCAATACTCTGCTGTTTATATATGTGGCTGCCACCTCCATACCAAAATGACAATGTATTTTAGATTTTATAATGGCAATATACTGGTGGGATTCCTCTATACTTGTACCCCTCTGAATTCTAGTCATTAATTCAGACTCTGCTATCTTTAATTGTTCTACCAAATTCTTAATTTCCTTCTGTAGAGCTTTTTGGCAAATTATGGACAAGTTCAGAGTTTCCCCATAAACAGCTGCTTTGAAAGCGTCCCATACGGTACCGACTGAGGCTGTATTATGATTGATAGAAAAAATTCTTGTATCCATTTAACCATATGAGTGCAGTATGCTTCATCGAGTAGAAGTTTCCTTTCAAAAGTCCAAGGCCGCTCAATTCTTGCCATACCGCTTACGGAAATCTCAATCATTAAAGGATTGTGATTTGATATGGTTCTTGGATTAACCTCAATCGGACTTGCCTCAGCCAGTTGTTTAGACAAAAAAAAATCTAGCCGAACTAGCTTATTGTGTGGAGCTGAATACAACGTGAAACCTGGTTCAGGTGATCTAAGTTTATGCCAACAATCTAATAATCCAACCTCATTCATCATTCCTTGAAGTGCTTTAAAAACTCAAAATGCCTTTGTATGGAAGAGTGTCATATATATTGAATTTACTGTCTATATGGATATTAAAGTCACCGCAACATATCAAACGGTGTGGCCATAAAGCAAGTTCAAAACTTAAAAAGTTTAAGATATCCGGGTCATCTAAATTAGATCCGTAAATTGAGCAAAGTGTCATAGGAGTATTTTCTACAATGATTTCAGCAACGGCCCAATGACCCAGATTATCTGCTTTAATTCGTTTACATAGGCCCACCCCTTGCCGAGCTAAAATAGCCACCCCTCTAATTGTAGTCCTTTGCCGAGTACACACCAACACTTCCATTCCAAGATCCCTCAGCCACCCCCGCTTACCCCACAGTATGTGGGTCTCCTGAATACATAGCAGATCAATTTGCATATACCATATCTGTTTTGCTAATATGCCCCGCTTTTTCCTGTCATTGTGATCGCATATATTGAAAGAGCGGATCCTCAAGTTACCAATCATCCTTGTAGTTTATAGAGACCAAAATCGCACTTTGCACCATGACATAGATTATTGAACACAATAGTAGAGCATGCTTCACCTTTCCATTTAGCAGCAATATAGTACCAAAGAAAACAAGAAACAAAACAAGGCACCCACATCCTTCCACCTACCTACCCCCATACCCTTGATCCCAGTCCACCCTTCCCCTCCACCAAACCCCTCCCTTCCACCCATCTCATGAGGCCTAAGGACCTTCAGTCCTCTGTGATGGAGAGGTGGCTTCTCCCCCCTCAACTGAGCTCTCGCCCACCCATCTGAAAAAAAAGAAGTGAGAAAGAATCTCCTCTGTTACAGTAATTCAGATATGAAAGATTTCCATGAACATTATGAGCCTAAGCCAAAATAAATGTAGGTTCCAGTAAATCAAGAATATAAACCACCTGCCTATCCTACAGTGTATGTAAAAATTCCTTTGCTACACCTTCGAACAAAAAGAATTTTGCCTCCCCCTTAACCACTACTTTCAGCTTAGCAGGGTTCAAAAGAAACACCTGAGCACCTTTTTCTTGAAATCGCGGGATTAATTGGCGAAGCTGCCATCTTTTCTCAACCGTTACTGGGCAATAATCAGGTCTCACAAAAAATCACATCCTTTCCCTGCCCTTTTCCTATCTGGTCTTGCTAGATCATACAGCGCCTCTCTAGCCAAGAAATTGTTGAGACAGATAAGGATAGCACAAGGCTTTTCAGCAGTTAGACCAGTCTTTTTACATTGATTGAACGGGAACCGGTGGGTTCTTTGAATCTCGATTGTCCAGTCCCATTGCTTCAATTCGGGAAATGCCTCAGTAAAAAGGTCAACAAAAAAATTGACGAGTGTCTGTGCCTTCTTTGCCTTCTGGGATACCCAGTACCCGGAGGTTGTTTTCTCCTTGAGCGGTTTTCCAAATCGGTCAATTTCCATAATGTATCTGCTTTCTGGGTTTCCAAAGAATGAGTAATGGCCTTTTGCATTGTTAATTCATTCTCCAAGAAAGAAATTCTAGTTTCGGCCTCTCCAATTCTGGCAGCAAAGTCCGAGCAGGTATTGGCGACTCTACGTATTGAATTTTGTAATTTCCGATTTGCACCTTGGGTACGTGAGCTTTCTGCACAAGTCTCCTCCCTATGGGCAAGGATGATCTGGTAGATAGTGGAGAGAGTTATTTCACTGGAAACGGCTTGTTCTACGCTTGAGCCTCCTAAATCTGCCATTCCATTGCTTATGCCATTTCCACCTAATTGAGAGGAGAAAGAGTAGTCACAGACCTGAATGGTCTGAAGCTTTATCTGGAATTGGGGCATCATGTTCTCTTTTCCGGACAGTTGCAGAAATGTGGGGAGGGTTCTCCCCCAACTCCCCCTCATCCAAGTATAGATTGCTTGTATCACTCTCCTCCTCAACGTAGTCCCTCCCAAGACTTTCATCCCCTGAAGACATGGATGGGTCGGACATAGTATAGAATTTGTCCCCTGAGTCCCCCTCCTTCACAGGACCCATAGCACAGACTTCTTCAAACTACTTCAGCTTGGGTTTCAGAGGAAGGCTTTTTTGTTGTGAAATCTAAGCTTAATTCATTTAACACACTCCCCTGATCGCCACTTGGGAGGACTACATTACCCATAAGGCACTGTTCCTGTATTTTTGTTTTCCAATCCCAACAGTTCCTGACTCATTGTTCATGGCCAGATCATCAAGACTCATTTTGGTTCTAGTAGATTTAATTTCCACAGGTGTTCCACCCTGCCCTGTGACCCCCTCAAAGTTATCTGCATTGTTAAACTCCGTCCCATCAGAAACCGAAATACCTTGAGTCAGCGTTTCCTCCAATACCTCCGTTGTCTCTGACGGTAGAACAGGAGTCGTCGCTTGCTTTGCTGAGAGTTTCTTCCCAGAGAGCGAATCTTCAATGGTTTTGTTTTTTTGGTTATGCTCTTTAAACATTGAGGAAACTGTTTGTCGTGCGCGTACAGAAGTGCTTCTTCCGCCAGCCTGATCTGTTGTCCCCCCCCGTTTCCGGCCAGCCAGCTGTTATCCCTGTGCCTGGCCAGGCTGTCTCGGTATCCAGATCTGTTTTTCTAGAACTTCCCGCTCCCGCCGGGGCGCTTCAGGTCTTTGATCCTTTCCCAGTGATTTTCGGTGCCATCACACACCGCTGAGTCATAACCGCTGCAGCACAGAAAAGCAGGCTGGCAGTGGTCAAAGGTAAAGGTGCTGGAAACTCGAGACGCCACAACCATGAGCGCCAGATCATGCCAGAAGGTATAATGGTTCTTTCCCTTCTTCGATCACATTGCTTCAGACCGCACACATAGGGAGGGAGCGTTGGCCAGGAGAGCACCAAAAGTCAGCTCACTCGGCCAACAGTGCGGCCGCCATCTTGCCTCTCAACCATATATTCTCATTGAGATATTATTATTATAACTTTTGTGTTTGCATATTCTCCTTTGAAGGTCAACACAGTTGGATCTGTGTTGAAATTCCTGAAACTTAGTTTTTTCTCAAAATAGACTCACCGTTTCATTATCTTACAGGAAAACTTAACCGATTCTAGTGACTGGTACATGGTTTTTATTTTTGTATTCTGATATACCATCTTTGCTTTTGATTGTCAAATTTTGTAGGGATTTTAACATCTCGTTTTTATTTATGACAATGCCTGGGTAGTAAGAGTTAATGCAGTCACCACTCATAAATCGGATTTATTCTGCCAATTAAAGAGCTGTGGATCAGACATGGTGTGATGCGGGTCTTAAATTTAAGTTCATCTGATTTGCATATAAAGCACTGCATCTGCTGCACTCTGCGGCAGCCTGTGAACCTTTATACCTCTCCCAAGTTACCCAGGAAAAACAACAGGGATCTTTGAATAGTGAAAAACCTAGCCTTGGAACTTAAGAAATGCGGAACCCAAGACGAAGAACCAGGGCTCTTGTATTCACTAATTGCTAACCTAAGATGTGCATGACCATTACTCTGGTTTTGCAGAGAGAATACAAGTGCACTTCATCAAGCTTTATCTTGAGGTTCTGTGGTCTGGCTGCTCAATTTCTTATGCTTGTGTCTAACTCTGGTTTAGCAAATCAATCGCCTCTACCTCCTATGCTTTCTGTACGCTTTTGTCTTTCTCTTCTCTCATTTTCATAAGATTGCCTCCCACTTTCTCTCACAGTCTTTGTCCTATGTGGGCACTCTAATGTTTCCTTTCCTTACCCCTTCTACTTCCAGCGATCACTCCAGACTGATCTGTAGACAGGATGGCCCAGATTTACTAAACTTTTCATACAACACAACACAGCAGGGGAGTGAGCTGTGCTGTGTAGCGTGAAAGGCATAGAGCAGAAATACTCCATTTACTAAGATACGACACACTTATGCTCCCTTCTTGAGCTGGTGTACTTGTGACAATATAGCACTAATTCAGGCACCCTTGTGCCACAATAATATATTGTGGTAAGAATAGTTTTCAACAACTATTCTTAGAAACTTATTCCACTTTGTATATGTGCTGCAAAATGCCCAAAGGACCTTTCCACCCAGGAAGGCCATCCTGTCCTTGAGGAGGTGTGAACGAGGTGAAATACATATATTTGTTTTTCTTATGCCAGCTTCAGGCAGGGTCATCATTTTAATGCAAACCCAGGTTTCCAGACTTAAGTATATCTGGGATTGAATCAAAATACAGAAGTGGATGCATGGGAATCCCCATGCTCCAGCCTTGTAACAACTAAACAACACAGGGTAATGCAACACAACGCAGCACAAGGGGCTGTGTAACTCAATGTAGGGCAAGGAGCTGCATTGCATTACGTTTTGGGTTAAATCCTACTCTAAGACATGTAAATCTTGATTTACATGGCTTAGTAAATCTCCAAATGCGTTTTGTGATTTTGTGTCATGACTGCACCTAAATAGTGGCACAACTGTAAAAGCTTTTTCTAAGTGTGCCACTCTGTAATAAATATATAACATATGGGATTTTGTAATCCCTGTATAAACAACAGTCTCAAACTTCTTCATAATTGGCGAATTGTGACCCATCCAGTCAGCGATTATAAAGAAAAGACTTCAGAACTCGATAATTATAAGTTATTACAGTTGAGTTCTGATGTCACAAAGCCTGCATCCAGAGCCAGCAGCCCAGGTGAAAGTTAGGTCAGATCAGGTCAAGGAGCATAAATAAAGCAGCTGTTTAAATCAAGAATGCATAACATTACTTTTCTTTCTTCTGCTCCATTTTTCAAGTTCAGAATAACAAGCTGTAGGAAACCAACTCTCTGTACAGTTTACTAAAATCAAGTGCACTATGTAGAGAGTTCAAGAAATCCACAGTAGGTAAGCAAAGGTATAAGTACATAATACTAAATCTCTTTCTGTGGTGGTGTGGGCGAGCAGTTAGGCTTATCAGAGGGTAATGTTAAGCATTTGTTATACTCACAGGGGTAATAGATGAGACATGCACTCAAGAAAAAATCTGAGATTTTGTATAATTTTTAAGACCAGAACCACAGTTCTAAGGTAAATACTTTCAGACATATGATTTTGCAAAGTTTGATAGATATATTACATCTATGCACAATTATGCACCATAGGAAACAATGAGGAAATAGCAGAAAAATCCATATAAATTCAGGCAATGCTTTCACAAAGTTCACCTTCTCGTTTTAGGTCGATGTCAGGACCAGATCCAAAGGTCCAGCTTGGAGAAGTACAGGAGCATCCCAGAACGGCCAGGAGCAGAGGTGATGAGGTCTTGGAAGCTGGTGCGCCAAGATGAAGGGGGTCACGAGAAAAAGCACTGCACAGGGGGCGTGGCTTGCAACCACCGAAGATGGCCGCGCGCTAGTGGAGCTGTGCTAGCGGTCAGTAACTTTTAGCCCAAATCTGACATTATCCTGAGCAAGCCCGATACCTGGCTGTGTCGGTGACCGCCGAGAGACGGGGCAGATCGTCGGCGCTGTGAAGCGATCTCCCCGGGTACTCCCGCGTCCCCATCTGCAGGTCCGGGCAGGCCGGCAGGCCTTACAAAATGGAGCTTTCCTCCTAGGTGGCCGCGGACAGGGGAGCCCGAGCCCGGTTTGGGCGGCAGATCCGAGGAGTGGCGCTTCCTCCTGGCATCGCCCGGATCTTGAACTACCACGACCGGGATGCTATACTGCAGGCGTCAAGGGTGGCTGGAGATCTCCAGCTCGACAATGCCACCATCCGGTTCTTCCCGGACTTCACCCTGCATGTTCAGCAACTGCAGCGATACTTTGAGGGGGTGAAGAGGGCTCTTCGCGAACAGGGGGTGCGGTACATGCTGCTCTTTCCAGCCCGCCTAAAAATCCTTGATGGTAGCAAGACCTACTTCTTCGAGACTCTGGAGGAGGCCAGCGACTGGCTGGAGAGATGGCGGACGGTGAGCAGAGCTGGAGGACTGCGCTGCGCTGAACAGCGCCCACCGGGGGAGAAGAGGCAGGGATGGACATACAAGCGGCCGCCAGCCAGGGAAGTGTTTAGAATGGGTCCAGGTAATGTGAGTGGTGAAAGTACAATGGGAGACTGGTGCTCGGCATCTTGTACTGACCTGGGGGGGCCCTACGCCTGGGAGCTGGCTGGGAGCGCCCTTCGGATGTCACGAGACATTGGACAAAGGGGTCTCTGCTTGGTTTTGTCTGGTCTCTTGGCCGTGACTTTTCTGGAGTCAACTTGCTGCGGATTGAGGGGGGGGCGGGGAGGAACCGGGGAGTTGTCTAGGGCTTGCTAGCATATTCCTCTATTGAATGGGTCGGAACTCCGGCAGTTGTTGTATGGCATCTTTTGCTGACTGCGAGCTCACGCTTCCCTTTCAGGTTGATCTGGGGTGGATGGGTCGACAGGCACTCTGCATGTTTGGAAGGTGGGAGGTTGGGGTCCCACTGAGCAGGGCGGCAGGGAGGGGGGTGTTGGCTGGGGTTGGGGGGGTTGGGTTGAGTGTTGGGTATGTTATGCTCATTCTCGCTACAATAGCCTTGCTGGGTGGGGTTGCTCGTTCTATATACAACAGGTTATTTCTTCTTCGGGGAGAACAGTTGGGTGCCTTCACGGAGCCTCGCATCCTTGCTCTGGGAATCTCAGACCACTCCCCCGTTGGGGTTGCGCTTAGGGGCCCAGTGTTGAATGGGGCCTCATTCCCGAGGATTGATCCATGGCGCCTCCGGGATGACACTATTAGTGACAAGATCCGAGAGGGCTCCTGGTTGTATTTTGAGGAAAATACAGGCTCTGTGGAATCTAAAGTCACACTATGGGAGGCTTTTAAAACCGAGGGGGAAGGCCCAGGCCCCAATTGGGGCTCAGAGGAAAGAAGAGTCGCTCCAAATCAGTCAGTTGGAGGGGGAGCTAGAGAGTCTAGAGCGGGAAGTGGGCGCTATACCGACGGATGATCTCCACCATGCTCTGGCACTTAAACAGAGAAAAGTGAGGCCCGCGCCTATTCCATTGCCACCCAGCATTGCGTTTATGATGTGGGGGACAAAGCCCTTAAGCTACTGGCATGGCTTGAGCACTGTAACAGGGATCGGTTGTGGGTGGCTGAGATTCGTGACCGGGCTGGCTCGTTGGCCTCCAACAGCGTGGACATAGCGGAAGCCTTTGCATCCTACTACGAGGGGGTCTACTCCCCGGTCTGTACTCTGTCAGAGCAGGACTGTGCAGAGTTTCTGCGCGATTTCGTGCTGCCCACCATAACCCAAGAGCAAAGAGACCGTCTGGAGGGGGACCTCACTGGGGAGGAAATAGGTGAGGCTCTTAGCACCCTCCAATCGAGAAAGGTGCAGGTCCCGAACGGGCTCCCGGTAGAGCTTTACAAGAGGCAGGCCAATGTTATCGTCGGTCCTTTCCTTCAGGTGTATTGGGAGGCCAGAGATGGGGGTTGCTTACCGCCTGACCCAAGAGAAGCCACGATTGTGGTGATCCATAAACCGGGGAGGCTGGCGGACCAGTGCTCCTCCTATCGCCCGATCTCCCTTATAAATGTGGAGGCAAAGGTTTTGGCTAAGGCCCTGGCAGATCGGCTATTATCGGTGCTCCCGGACCTGGTACATGTAGACCAATCTGGGTTTATGCCGCACAGGAGCACCAGTCACAATTTACGCCGTTTATACGGGGTGCTGTACATGTCGGACAATGTGGGGACCTCCCAAACTGCCTTGATGGCGCTGGACGCCTCCATGGCTTTCGATAGTATCGAGTGGCCCTATTTATTTATGGTACTCCAGCGCCTGGGGTTCGGCCCTACGTTTTGCAGCTGGGTGCGACTTTTATACGAGAAGCCGGTGGCAAGGGTAAGAGTTAATGGCTCTATGTCCCAAGTCTTTCTGCTGCTGCGGGGCACGAGACGGGGGTGCCACCTGTCCCCCCTCCTGTTCGCATTGGCCTTGGAGCTGCTGGCCCATTGGATAAGGAGGGATAGGGCATTCTGGGGTCGGGCGGTAAATGATGACTGAGAGGAGCGTATTTCATTATACGCTGATGACATCATGCTCTACATGGCCAGGCCATACCATTCGATTGCACAGGCCCTGCATCTGTTCGAACTCTTTGGCAGCTATTCCGGCTACACCATTAACTGGGCGAAATCAGTGATTTTTCCACTCTTCGGTCCTCCCCCGCGGATTCCAGCTCAATGTTCGGCTTCTGAGGCCCTGGATGGCTTCAAATATCTGGGGGTCTACATCACGAGAGATAGGGCGGAGTTCTTCACCAGGAACTTGGAACCCCAATTGGCTCGCCTGCGGACCGATTTGCCCCATTTGAGGTCACTGCCTCTCTCCTTGATGGGTAGAGCGGCTGTGTTCAAGATGCTAGCGCTGCCACGGCTGTTATATATTATGCAAAATACGCCATATCCAATCCCACATGGGATATTTACACGGATAGCGCAGGCACAGTGGACACTCCTGTGGGATAGGGGCAACCCTAGGATGGCATTACATAAGCTGACGAGGGGGGTGTATGGCGGAAGGCTGGCCCTCCCCGACATCAGGCTTTATTATTGGGCTTCCCAATTACAGGTGGTGAATGACTGGGTCTATAAGGATCGGGCGGAACCGGCTTACAGAGTGGACCACCTGCTTATGCCTGGTGGGAGTTGTGAGCCGCTGCTCTACGCGCAGAGGCCAGGAAAGGACTGGCCGCCTCATAGGAGTGTGGTAGTCCAATGTTGGCGGGTGGGCAATACGTTTTTGGGCTAGGAGGGCACACTGACTGGTAGAACCCCCCTGTGGCATGGAGACTGTTTACCGGAAGTCACTAAATTGACGGGGTTCTGATGGTGGAAACTCATGGGCGTAGAATATCTGGGAGATGTTTGGAAGGGAGATGCCCCTAGATCCTTTGCCTTTCTCCAAAAGGAGTATAATCTGCATGACTCCCAATACTATCACTACCTGCGCCTTTCCCACGCCTTGCATGTCCACGTTAAAAGTGGCACGTCCATACCGGAGTATTCCCCTATGGAGGATTGGAAACCCACCGCCACGACATATCGAAAACTCATAAACAATATGCCAGACCCACTGACGACACTGCGGGCACGGTGGGTGGTGGACATTGGCAAGCTCGAGGACGACGAGTAGCAGGATGCCATACAAAGCCCACGGGAGATAGCAATCCATTGTAGGTTCTGCTTAGTGCAACTGAAAATCCTGCACTGGGTATACTATCCCTGCACCCATTTATATGCATGGGGGAAGAGTCAGATGGCCATGGGCATACGGGGCTGCCAGGACGAGGGTACTTTTTACCATATATTATGGGAATGTCCGATGATAGTGCCCTTTTGATCAAGAGTGGCGGCGACGATGTCGGCTGTGGTGGGCTCGCTGGTCCCAATGGAGCCTGGTGGCTGCTTCTCATGGTAAAGCAAGACTCGGATTGGACGAGGCACAAAGAAATCTGGCTGGCGCTAGCGGCAGGGGTGGCAAAAAGGAACATAGCGAGCGGCTGGGGATCGCGGTCGCTGCCACAGTGGGACCAATGGGCGCATGACTTAGACTGGTGCCAGAGAGCGGAGGAAACTATTTATAAAGGCTGGGGCTGCACTAAGAAATGGCGTAAAATATGGGGACCATGGAAGAAATACAGGGAAACGAGGGGAGGAGTGGGATCGTGAGGCCAGATGCAATGTGCCCTACATGTGTCAGGGGTGTCCGCTTGTTGTATTTTCAATTGCAACCCCACCAAATGTACCATGTTGATTGTCCTGTATTGTATGTGGAGATGACCACTGTTAATAACAAGATTTCCCCCCCCCAAAAAAAGCACTGCACAGAGAGATTTACATGTAAGTCTGATGGTTCTCCTTAGAGGGAGGAGGTTGCAAAGACCTGCGGACCATGGGAGCTGGCTGGTTTGTCAGTGCTGGGGCAGGTGGGGCCAGGTGCAGAGGGTACAGGTCAGCCGAGTGTTGTGCATCTTGAGTTCCTCGCTGTCAGGAGCTGGCAAATTGGAGAGGCGCTCTCGGGACAGCTGGGTCAGTCAGAAAGTGGGTCTTGGGTGTTTTGACATCCCTCAATAGGTGCTTGATTCTGGTGCTTTAGGAGTCAAGAGTGAACTCTTCTTCTCAGTGTATACCATTGGGGCTACGGTACCCTGGGTAATGGTAGGCCGTCGTTCTGGTAGGTCCTGGTATCTCTAAACATGATGGAGAGACAGATCTAACCCTCTGGAGCTGTCGTATCTTTCCTTGCTTTGGTGCTGCTCCGAGGTGATCAGGGAGCAGCCTGTTGACAAACAGGACTTCATGGGATCTGTGCTTTCGGTGTCCTGGGGAATGGTACCTTCACTCCAAGGGAGCTTCTCAGTGATTTCTTGAAGGCTGGAGGTGCTCCTTGGTTCTTGGTATCTTTTCAGGTCCCAGGGTGACACAGCAACAGCGTTTGTCAAGTCCTGGGAACAGCCGGCAGGGTTTGGCGGCTTTTTCTTCTTCAGCAGGGCTTCAGTTCTTGAGCAGCGTGTCCTCTTTTCCTGGTCTTCTCTTGTCCATTGAATCTGATATTCAGGTCTCGGTATGCCACCTAAATACTGAATTTAGGGGTGTCATAAGGGGAGACAGGTAGCAGCCAATGGGTTACTTACCTTTTAAACCCTAGAATGACCACTTCCTGTAAGAAGATGAACTATCCTAGCCCTGATTGGAGGTTCTCTCAGCATCTGAAGGTGGTGGAATTTCAGGAGGGTGGTTCACAGCGCCTGCTCTGCCCTAGGGGTGGTGTAAGCTAAGTGAGCACTATCTGGAGGTATCCTGGGTTGGATTTCAAAGGCGGCATTGCCTTTAAAGCTTTCCACCCAGGAAGGCCATCCTGTCCTTGAGGAGGTGTGAAGCACCTCCGCTCAGAGCAGGCTTTATCTCTGTTCTCTGAGAACGCTAACTCTCACCCCATGAGGTCAGAAACATGTGTGGTAGTGGTAGGCTGGTGAAAACATGTTAGGAACCACACTAGTGCTTGGCAGTTTGTTAGAGGACCCTCTGAAAAGGTTTCCTGTGTGAATTTATTAATAATTCCCAAACTGGCATAAGTGAGGATTTATTAATACATGATATTTGGTACCAAACAGCTCAGGAATCAATGAAGCCATCATGGAACTATGAAACTCATGTTGACAAGTTTCTAGCCTATGTACTCTTTATGGCTTACCTGCACACTTACAATATCTCAGAATAGACTGGACATTGTAGAGGCATATCTGCTCATGCTGATATGCCCACACAAAGGATATAGTGAACCCTTCTTTAGGGCTAAAGACCTGCAGTAGGGGTGACTTACCCATATCTCATACAATGTATGGGTGGCATGGCACATAGGTCTGTGTGCCATGTCGACTCCTCATATTTCTCAGCACCTAGATATGTTGCATGAATTGGCAGAGTGCATAGCCTTGGTGAGGGGTACCTGGGGTTTCGCAACTGGTTCTGCAGCCCCAGAGGACATTCCTCAGTACCTAAGGCTTAGGTACCAGGGGTCCCAATTACTAGGGATTCTGCTTATTTGTTGCACTCCTTAGATCGTAAGGGAAAGGCTAGACTCTTTCAGCAAGTTTCTACACATTCCTAGGTACTGCTAGTAGCTTTTTTTAAACACTATTTGCAACAAATATCTAAAAGGTGTAATTTTGCACTAGAGGCTTTGATTTTATTATTCATGTTTGCACACATGCTCGCTCTTTCATATAAAAAAGCTGTGCACCAATTATTTAAGTGGTTTGTGGCAAAGGTGATGGTGTGACCACATATTATATGGTAGAAGTAGCCCACAGCATATCTAAGAAGGATATTTTTAGTCACCTCGGCCTTGGTCCTCTATATGTCTATGGAACTCCTTGGGACTTGCAATATTTTTATAACCATACATCATACAGCAGGGGGTACAACATCCTGAATATATAGGATGATACACCCTCATTGTACTCTATAAGGTTCTGATGTTAAGAGCACAGGTGATATGGTAAATCTATGTGTTAATAAATGCTGCATAATATATAGTGAATTTAGTCCAAATGAAATAGGCTTGAACGAAAAGATTGCTGTAAAAAATGAACTGTGTAGGAAGATTTGTACTTTTTATCTTTGTGATGTCTGAATTGTATGTTGATTTTAAATTTGTGTATATTGTAGTAAACTGGACTTTTTGCAGTTGTCCCCCAATTTGTTGCTGCTAGATGCTGTAGTAATTGATCTGAGATTACTTTTCAATCAAGGACTTGATCAAGTACTTTTACACGCCTTTAAGGCCCTAGTATATGGTACCAATGGTACCCAGGGCAGGAGTATAAAAGGGGTACCAGAGCTGCACCACATATTGTGGAACCCTGAGTGACCCAACTGAAATTCACAAAAAAAACAATGTTACAGGGACATTATAGTTAGGTAAACAAATTTAAGAAACCTTAGAAATTCACTATAAAAACCAAAGGTTACAGGGACATTGCAGTTTGGAAATAGAATTTTAAAAAACTTAGAAATTCATAGAAAAAATGAAAGGTTAGAAGGATGTTATAGTTAGGCTGACAATTCACTCATACAAAACCAGAGAAATGCAGCAGTTATGTTAGCTGAGCTAACTATAACTCGCGCCCCCGCAATGCACTGCTTATGACCTCACATATTCCATCACTCATGACATGGTCAGTGACATCACTGATGACATTTCAAATGACATCCCTGATGACATCATCCACAGAATCTCTAATCCACCCACTCAAACCCCCCAATATAACCTCTCACACACCCACTCCAACTTCCACACTACCATTCTCAAAACCATTGACAGATGTATTTTACCAATAAGATTGAGGCAGCAGCTAATGCATCTAAAAGAACTGTTTGAGACAGTTAAAAACTCACCACCGACAATTCATCTTTGCCAAAAAACCGGAGCTATTATTTCTGTATTACTGTGAAGGAGGCTTTCCATCTTAAAGTCAAAAATGTCACCAAAAACGTTTCTTCTCTGAGTTTTGTATTGTCTCCTGTCCTGCCATGTTCCAAACTTTTGGCTACGGATATATCCCTTAATCATTTTTTCCACCATCCACAGCTGAGGTTATCAAATTGATTAAGACTTCCAAATTGGGTTCGCCATGCGACCCCTGCCCTCCTATGGTGGCTACCCTAGCAGTCGAGATTATTGGGACAAAACTCACAGGCATTTTCCAGCTGAGGTGTCATTCAGGTTCTTTTCCATCAGCATGGAAAAAAACTTCAGTCTTACCTTTAATTAAAAAAACTTCACTTGACCCGTGTGATCAATGCAGCTATCGCCCAGTTCCTGTATTCCACTGCCTGCCAAAATCATTGCAAAAGGTCTTGAACAAGCAATTGGTTGAATATATTAACCCACACGTAGTTCGTGAAGTAGCGCTACGCGTAGCTACATGAAGTGCACTTCGCACTACGCGAGCTACGCGTAGAACTACGCGAACTGCGTAGTGTGCTGTTTGCGATGATTGCACAGTGCCGGATGCTTGTCTGCACTGTACAAACATTAAAAACGGCATCTTGCACAGTGTGAGCTGTCATTTTCTGCCGCTCGAGTAGGTTTTTACTCGAGGGGCAGCTTTCTCAACGCGGACTGGTAGTTTCTCATCGCGAGCGGTCGTGAGCATACGTGACCACTCGCAATGAGAAAACTGACCTCCCCGCATTGAGAATCTCGCCGGGAGGTTTATTTTCCACACTCGCGATCAGCAACTTGATGTTACTGATCGCGAACGAGGAAAAAGTCTTCCTGGGATGTCATTTTGCTTGCTCGCGGTCGCCAACTAGACATTGAGGACCACGAGCAAGCAAAAAATTACCGCTGCACTATGCTACGCTACGCGTGTTTGCACTGTGCTACATGCAATTCGCGTAGTGCGAAGTAGCGCAAACTTTGCAAACTACACGAGCATAGCGTACTGCTTTGCCCAGGCTTAGAATATACACACCCATGCACTGATTCATAAGAATAGGCACACATCCACACAGTCACCCATACAGCCACTTATGCACCAATTCAGTCACTAATATGGCCACTGATATATCCACTCAAACACCCATACAGCCACTCACACACTGTCAGTTACCCATAGAGCTCCTCACACACCTACTCCCTTACCCATAAAGTCAATCACACAGCCACTTACTCACCTATACAGTTATACACACACACACACACACACTTACTTATTCATTCAGATACTAACACATACTCACCTATAAAGTCACTGCCACAAGCATGCTCTCACCTATACAGTTACTCACAACCAACTCTGTGACCAATACAGCCACTGATATATCCACTCATAAACCCATACAACCACTAACACAGTGTCAGACACCCATAGATCTACTCACATACCTTGTTACTAACCCATAGTGCAAATTCCACAGCCACTTACTCACCTATACAGTTATACAGACACCCACTCATGTATTCACATGGATACTAATACCTACTCACTCACCTATACAGTCACGGATACAAGCAAAAACTCACCCATACGACTTCTCTTGCATTCACTCAGTCACACATACAGTAGTCATATACTTCAGCACTCACCAATACTGCCTTTCACATATGCAGTTACTCACCCATATACCACTGACACATTCATTCACTTACAGACACATCCATACCCACACTCAGTCACCCATACAGCCCCTCCCAGACACACCTGCTAACCCATACAGTCACTGACTCATCCACCCACTCACTCACCCATGCAAGCAGTCACACACACCCTCAGCCACCCACACAGATACTCATACAGGTACTCAGACAACTATTCACCCATACAGCCACTCACATACCCACTCACCAACCCATAAAGCCACTTAGACACCAACTGACAGACTGATAAAGACATTCGTACAGCCTAGTAACTCACCCATACATTCACTGAGACACTCTCTTATACAGTAAGTCACACACCCACTGAATCATCCATAAAGGCACGTATACACCCACTGATTCACCAATACACCTTAGTATATATATTTAAAGGTCAAAAACATTTTAAAACACACAGAGTCACTGGATGATGTCATCAGTGGTGTCATTTGAGATGTCATCAGTGATGTCATCTCAAAATAGTTATGATATGTGAGGTCATAAGCAGTGCATTGCGATGGCGCAAGTTATAATTAGCTCTGAATTTCAATGGTTTCCTATGTTACAGTTAGGAAATGAAGTTAAAAAAACCTTCAAAATTCACTGAAAAAAATAAAGGTTAAAGGGTCAATAAAGTTAGGCTCAGGTTTCATTCAAACAAAACCAGTGAAATTCAGCCATTACAGTTAGTGAGCTAACTATAACTCACACCCATGCAATCCACTGCCTTTGACCTCACGTATGACATCACTGATTACATCTCAAATGACATCACTGATGACATCCTCCAGTGACTGAGTGTTTGGATGATGCCATCAGTGATGCCATCAGTAAAGTCCTGAGAGACCATGTCATGAGTGATGTAATATCTATCTATCTATCTATCTGTCTGTCTGTCTGTCTGTCTGTCTGTCCGTCCATATATATATATATATATATATATATATATATATTCGTCAAGCGGGGGCCGAGAAAAAAAAAGGGGCCCAAAACACGCTTTCTCCATGTTTATTTCCATAGGAACTTTTGTTGCAGCTACAGCCCGAACTGCTTAACGGAATTACACCAAATTTGGCAGAGAGGTAGCTATTGGTCCTGAGTGCATTCTATGCTTTAAATGGTGTAAAAAGCTGACTTCTGATTGGCTGCCAACACTTCAAACCAGAAAGTGATGACAGCCATCTTGTGGCTCAGTTGAAACAAGTCACAAGAAAAAAGGTGAAAAAAGAAGAAAAGGGGGCAGGGTAGAAACACCCTGACCCCAAGGCCTGCTCAAGGGGTCCCACGGGGACCCCGAGGGCCCAAACAGCATTAAAAAAAATATTCAGCAGGATTCGCGTAGAGTCTGCGATTCCCACCAAAAATGTTAAAAAAACAAAGTGAAGTCTCTCGCGCTTCATTTATTTTAAGCCCCCGGGTGGACCAGGTCCTGAGGGCAATGGTTAATTATTATGCAGGGCTTTTTTTAAAATGTGCTGGGGCACATGTCCCCCACAGCCCCAGGGACCGCCACCTCCCCGGGGCATTGAGTAAATTAAATACAGGGGTCTGTAGCGGACCACCAGCCCAGGGACCACCACCTCCCGGGTCTTTAATGCTGTTGGGAGGGGGACACATGGCCACCTCATGGAGCCCTCCATGGCCCTGGGGACCGCCATCCCCAGGGTCAGCTCCAGCAATGTCCCAGGATGCCCACACACAGGATATTGCAGTTTGCCTTGGCAGGGCAGGAGCACTGCTCCCCACCTGTCATAACAAACTTCTGCTTCGCTTCATGTAAGCGAGAGCAGGAAAACTGCTCTCGCTTCCACGAATTGAAGCAGATTTGCTTTTGGGCAAAGGGAGCTGCATGTTAGCAGCTCCCCTTGTCCAAAAGCAATGCTGGCTCCTGCAGTTGGCGGGGAGCCAGCAGGGACTGCAGGGGCAGTGTGGCTCCACCCGTGGTCCCCAACGTGAAGCTAGGCCCTGGGGGATGGGGTCCCTGCGGCCAAATAATGGCCCGGGAGGGGGGCAACTTGGCCCCCACCCCTCTACATATATTAAAACAAAGAAAGGCTTAGCCCTGGGGGATGGGGGTCCCCAGGACCGTAATTGGCCTCAAGAGGGGGGCTCGCACTCCCTCCTTTTTCAATGATTTTTTAACACTATGGCTAAGGCCCTTCGGGATGGGGTCGCCGGGGGCCAAAAGGGTTAAGGAAAAGGATGCCACACAGCCCCCCTTTTTTTTTTTTTAAACGGCAACTCGCTGGTGGCCCCACCCCCTCCCTACACCACTCTGCAAATGCGCCTCATGGTGCGTTCTAGGTTCGGGGATTAAGTCCTTTGATTCCTAAGGGTCCTTAGGGGTTAACTAGCCCAACAGGTACCTACAGTAAGCCTACACAGTGGGATTGCTGAGAGGTGGTCCAAGGCCACACCCCTTTTTCACCACTCTGCAAATGCTCCTCTTGGCGCACTGCTGGTGGGGCAATGAGGTCCTCTTGTGTCCTGAGAGGACCTCATAGCGCCTGCTATGAGAACTTACCAATCCTGTTGTGTGGGACATACTGGAGGTAATAGATAGGTAGTTTCTCCCAAGGATGTCCTGGGGGACCAACTAGCCCTCCTTTTACCTCCAGTAAGTCCCACACAGTGGGATTGATAACAGGTCTTTGGAGGCCACACACCCCTTTCTCCACCACCCTGCAAACACGTCTCCTGGCAAACTACTGGTTGGGGGATGAAGTCCACTTTACTCCAGATGGACTTTGGGGGCCAAGAAGCCCTCCTGGTACCTCCTTTAGGTCCAACACAGCGGAATTCCCGAGCGCTGGTCGGAGGATCCGCCCCCTTTCTCCACCTCTCTGCAAATGTGACTACTAAAGTTAGGGCTATTGGCATTGTAAATGTAAACATTTTTTAATAATGTTTTTGGGAGTGGAGTGGATGTACGTTGTGTGTAGTGGAATTGGTGTGTTGTGCAGTGAAATTATGTGGATACAATGTATGTGGTATTTAGTGTATAGGAATTATGTAAAGTGGGATTATGTGGTATGGAGAGTACTTATGTGGTATGGTAGTTTGTGTTTTGGAGTGGTAAACTCAGGTTGGATCTTCCTCATTTCCATAGAAGCTAAACTATAAACTCAATGAGACAAAAAAAAGAAGGAACCACTGAGGAGGACCTCTGGACATTGTCGGAGCTATGAGTAGGGCACCTGAAATTATGCAACTGTTCATTTGCACTGATTTTTGCATAATTCGACATTTTCCGCATTTGTCACATAATCCATCATTTGCTAGATAATCTGCAGATTTGAAAAAAAAACTTGTTTCTAGCTGAAATGGCTGAAACGTCACCAAAAATGCAGCGACAAGTGTTACAGCGTGGTGGAAGGCCCTTTGCAAACCTGGAATGGTCACTTGCTACTTATTGCTAAATATGGGTATTAAATTGGTACTAATGGTGTGCAAATCACTCTTGCTTTTTTCTGCGCCTCTCTTGCCTCCTTCTACATTTCTCTTGCTTCTTTGTGCATCTTTCTTCCTTTTTCTGCACTACTCTTGCCTCTATCTGCACATCTCTACCGCTTTCTGCACCCCCTTCTTTCTGCACCTCTCTTGCTTTTTTCTGCACCCCTCTTTCTTTTTCTTCTGCACTCTGTTGCCTCTTTCTGCACCTCTGTTGCTTCTTTCTGCACCTTTCCTACCTCTTTCTGTACCTTTTCACTCTTTCTGCACTTCCCTTGCTTCTTTCTGCACCTCTCTTGCTTCTTTCTGAACCCCTTTTGTCTCTTTCTGCACCTCTGTTCCTTCTTTCTGCACTTCTCATACCTCTTTCTGTACCTCTTCCCTCTTTCTGCACTGCCCTTGCTTCTTTCTGCACCTCTCTTGCTTCTTTCTGTACGCCTTTTGACTCTTGCTGCACCTCTGTTGCTTCTTTCTATACTTCTATTGCTTATTTCTGCACCTCTCTTGTGTCTTTCTGTACCACACTTGCCTCCTTCAGCACATCTGTTGTATTTTTCTGCAGATCCCTTGCCTCTTTTTGCACCCCTCTTTTCTCTTTCTACACTTCTCTTGCATCTATCTCTACCCTGTTCCCTCTTTCTGCACCTTTTCTGCCTGTTTCCCCACCTCCCTTGCTTCTTCCTGTACCTCTGTTGCCTCTTTCTCAACTTCTCTTGCTCTTTCTGCACCCTTTGCACCTTTTTCAGCACCTCTGTTACTTCTTTCTCCACTTCTCTTCCTTCTTTCTGCAGCCCTTCTGCCTCTTTCTGTATATCTCTTGCCTCTTTGTGCACCCCTCCTACCTTTTTCTGCATCCCTCTTGCCTCTTTTTGCACCTCTGGTGGTTCTTTCTGCACTGCTCTTGCTTCTTTCTGCACCTTACTTGCCTCTTTCTGCACTTCTCTTGCTTCTTTCTACACGTCTGGTGTTTCTTTCAGCAATTCTCTTGACTCTTTCTGTAATTCTCTTCCTTCTTTCTGCACCCCTCTTGCCTCTTTCTGTACCTCCCTTGCATTTTTGTGCACCTCTCCTACCTCTTTCTGCACCCCTCTTGCCTCTTTTTGCACCTCTGTTGGTTCTGTCTGCACTGCTCTTGTTTCTTTCTGCACCTCACTTGCCTCTTTCTGCACTTCACTTACTTCTTTCAACACCTCTGTTGCTTCTTTCAGCAATCATCCTGACTCTTTCTGCACTTCTCTTGCTCATTTCTGCCCTTTTCTTGCATCTCTATGCACCTCAGTTGATTCTTTATGTGCCTCTCTTGCCTCTTTCTGTGCCTCTCTTGCCTCTTTCTGCACCTCTCTTGCCTCTTTCTGTACTTCACTTGCTTCTTTCTGCACCTCTCTTGCCTCTATCGGCACCTCTGTTACTTCTTTCTTCACTTCCCCTGCTTCCTTCTGCACCTCTGAATTAGAGGTAGTATTAATCCCCCTGCCCTATTATGTACTAGGGCCATACATGGGAGTTCATGCCAATCACAGGAGTACCCCAACCCATAGTGTACCATAGTGGATTTATGTGTTTTCACTGTATTCTAAGTGTCTTTCAGCATAGCACTGGCTCCGGGCTTAGCTACTCAGAGTCAGTTACCACCAGTACCAGTCAGCAAAACGTTGGGGGCACAGATTGACTTTGTAACAAGGCCTCTTTCTGCACCTCTGTTTGTTCTTTCTGCATATCTTTTGCTTCTTTCTGCACTTTTCTTAGTCTTTCTGGACTTCTGTTGCCTCTTTCTTCATTTCTCTTGCTTCTTTCTGCGACTTTCTTACTCTTTCTGCACATGTCCTACCTTTGTAGGCATAGTTAGAAATTAGCATTTAAAAAACCTTTGAAATTCACAGAAAAAAACATAGGTTTCAGGGACATTATAGTTAGAAATTAGCATTTGAAAAATGTTCCCGCCCGGTCGCGGTATTTTCTGCCTGTTCACTGCTCGCCAACTTACCCATTCGGTTGCTCGCGGGCGCGGCCATCTTGTTTTCACTTGTCTCGCGGTGCATGATCGCGAGAAGAAAGACGTGATCGCGCGACGAATGATGTTACTGCGGGCGCGAACTGTCGCGAGACAGCGCAAATGGCTACCAACAATCCAACATCTCGTGGAGAACGTGACCGGATCGGGAAAACTTGTCGGCGAACACGGGGATTCAGGTAAGGCGATCGCGTGCACGCGAGAATGTATTATTTTACAGCGCGAGCAAGCAAAAAATTTCCGGTAAAATGTGGATTGCGGAAATTTTTACATTTTCGCGCTCTCCGCGGAACGCGAACATTTCAAATTATCACAATTTCCGTGAGCGGAACAGAATTTTAGCCCAGGCCTATTACTCACACACCTAGTCAGTCATGCAAAGAATCAATCATACTCTCATTTACTCACCTATACAGTTATACACACACCACCTCACTTATTCATACAGATACTAACACATACTTACTCTCTTAAACAATCACTGATACAAGCACACCCTCATCCATACAGCCACTCTTACAATGACTCATTCTCACATATAGTCATTTATATATATTCCAACACTCACATATGCTGCCTTTCACATGTGTAGCTACTCACACATGTACCACTGAGACATCCATTCACTCACAAACACACTCATACACACACTCACCCACCCATATAGCCCTTCCCAGATGCACTCTTGAACCCATACAACCAGTGAATCACGCACTCACACAACTATGCACAGAGCCATACATCCCCCACCCACCCACACAGACACCCATACAGATACTCAGGCAACCAATCAATAACCCATATAGACACTCATGTAGCTACTCACCAACCCATGCAGCTGCTTACACACCAACTGACAGACTGATACAGACATTCACACAGTTTAGTCACTAACCCATTCATTCAGTAAGACACGTTAAATCACTCACTTATACAGTCAGACATGCACTTACTAAATCATCCATTCAGACACTTATACACCCACTCATTGTTCAATACACCTTGGTGCATATATATATATTTATATATATATATATATATATATATACAGATATATATCCTCCAAAGTTTGCCCTGCATTAAGGACGCACTCCATACAGCTGGTGATTTACACAATCCATTTATTCAAGGAAACAGCCATCGTAATCCGATCTTTAAAATCCTTCTGCCTGACGCGTTTCAGAGCATCGTGCTCTTTACTCATTTGAAAGCACACATTGTTCAGGCTCCCACAGTTCCCTGCGCGCTTTTCCAATTTATAGGCCTCCGGTGTGCCTTTCTTAATGAATGTCACTGCGGTGCACACTGGAACTTGTGGTTTTATTTATGCCATTTCTTCCCTCCAGTGGGTTGTGTGTGAATCCAATCAATTACAAGGACTGCTCGTAAGCCCTCCAGTGGGCCTCAGATTAGTATTGCTGTTTCACAATTTAAGAACCAACTGTGCCGATTTCAGATTCTGAGCAAGTTCAGATCTAACGGACCCTTCTTGGTCCGGCCGTGTAGGAGCGCACCGCCCTTAAAGACCGTAATATTAAGCCCTCCTGGTGACTTGGAATCGAATTCCAATATAAAACTTGTCTCCAGGCGAAGCAATTTTGCTTCCCTATCTCCCCCTCTTTTTGTTATGGGGATAGCTTCAATAGCATACTAACTCAAATGTTTGGGGTTGCTGTATATATATATATATCTCCATCTCAAAAAGTTGTCCTCATCGGAAAAGGCCCAGACAGGTTGGTATAACTTACAATTTAACGAAAAGCTGCAGCATGAACAGGTCAGTCCTCGCAGCCCGTACCTCTAGCCGATGCATTTCGGGCTCCTGTCCTTTATCCAGGCCAATTGAAACTGATATTCATGGCACATGGTGTACTTATCCCCAATCGTGATACCTGCCCCCTCACTGGAGAAAGATTTCAGCAGCACTCAAGATACCACAAGGCTATGCGAGCCGCCACACCCACTGGGGCAGGTATCACGATTGGGGATAAGTGCATCCAGACGAAGTGGGAGATGCTCTCTCTTTAAAACAGAAGTAAAACACATTGGAAAAAATATCCAGAAAGGAGGCCAGAAAGTGGTGGTAAGAGAAAGATTTGGAGTCCCACGTGGTCTTAGAATCCTGACTGTTCTAAATTATGAAAGACCTATTCCAGAGATGCTCAAGGCCAAAAACACAGACTTCTGTTCTGTCATAATGATGATGATCTTGGTCAAATACGTGTGGTAAGATTGTGAACCATTACTGCCACAAATCGGCACTCTCTCACAGAAAATTGAGAAGAATATGAAGGACATTGATTATAGGATTTAGAACCTCGAAGAGGAAACTAAGGGAAAAAAGGAATGCACTTTCCTTAGAGACCAAAGAGATTGTGAAGTGGGGAGAGTTCTCACCTCCAGGAAAAAATATGACAATCTGACTAAGATCAATCCTGCACAAACAGTAGACAATAAAGATGTGCAATACCAAACTACTGATGATGAATCTCAGAGTGAACCTAGCGAGAGTGACATCTCAGAAGATGCAGGGTGTGATACACCTGGACCAAGTACAAGCAGACCAGGAAATATTTGGCAGGAACTACAACTCATCAACCAAGAAAGATCACAGCAGAACTGACAGAAAGATTGATGGAGAGGAAGAAGATGAGGACGAGGCAGAAAGAAACAAGGAGAGGAGAGCACAAAAAAAGCTGCAAACCCCATGGGACCCATGACGACGGGTCAGAAGATGGGACCATCAATGAATGGAACATCAATGTGGTAAATCTCTCTATCCATTCCCTTTCTAATGATAAGCTGAGGGTCCTCAAGTTATGTCTCTCATTCTGTCCCACCCACCAATCCTTTCAACTATGCCCAGACTCACATAGACCTTTATAGGTTCACTAGGAAATTGAAGCTCTGTAAAGGGTAATTTCTGAAATGCAATCTACCATCAGGGGTGCCACTAGGGTGATGCTTAGTAATATTACTATCAGTGACATTGACATGCTCCATACCCTAGCAGAGCTAGATCCCAATACTGAGAACGCTGGTGACATATTCCCAGATCTGGCTGATATCAACCTGGAATTGGAACTCAGCTGTGTTTTGCCCCACTATCCCCTATGATGCCATGGACACCTTTGAACCTATAACTATACAGCAGTTGAAGAAACGGGCAAAACATTTTTTAGGAGGAACAAATGGCAAGGTGACTATCTAAAATTGAAAGTAAGGGGTCCATTACAAACTTGTAGTCAGACGATAGTATTGTCATCAGACTGTCAGATAAGGTGGGCAATGTTGTGAACGTGTCAAAAGAAATGTATCCCAATGAAGGATATCAGGAATTGGGTGTAAATTAGTGTTATGAAAATGTGTACAACAATGTGATTCATCAAAATGTTGTGTAAATGGAGAGATTAAGGTCTCATTGAGTTGGATGAGCATAGATTTTTAGTATGTAAACAGCCTGAGATTCCAATCTTGTACTTACTCACAAAGACAAGACTAATCCTCCTGGCCTCATAGATATGATTTCAAGGTTTACGCCAACAGAGCATCACAAAAAGTGATGCTCTGGCAGCGCAAGGGGCAATCCTCTAGAGTTTCAAGAAGTTACAGTATTGGCAGCCCTGGTCTATTTAGTGAGAAACTGTCATCACTGATTTTTCCGTTCTAGTATCACCATGTATTACATGCTTGCCTGCTTTTTATTTCACAAAATGAGGCGGTATAAAATGCATATTTCTGAAGAATCATTGAAATATGAACATATGAACATATCCCTTCTAAAATACAGATTTCGTTTTCAAAGTAACTGCCCCCAAACCACTATGCTGAGCTTTACCACTCTCAGGGACACTAAGGTTATACGGCAACAAACAACCAGATTATGCAGCAGTGACATCTAATTTATACAGCAACAAAAAGAAAATTATTCTGCCTTATGTGGATCATTCTCTCACAGTATTACTTTGATTCATTTTGAGACACATTTTTTTCAAGTCTGCAAATTATGCAGCAAATTGTGTGGCAAGTGGACTAAATCCATTACAATGCAGTAAACACTCCAGCCACAGAATGACATAATTTCACTGACCCTGGCCGTAGTCCATTATTTTATCAACTATCTATTTATGAGCAGTAACTAAAATTTAAATAGTGCAGTTACAATCCAAGTCCATTGATAGCTGCACCCTAAACGGAACAGCTTAAACAGACACTCCCTTCTATAGACAGATTGTTTTATTTTTAACAAAGCATTATTTTTCTAACATTATACATAATTACGTATAGTTCTCTTGTATTTAGTATAGTCCAGTATCTTATTTACTATTTAATTTGGGTACCTTCCTGTACATAAAGAATCAATGGCATTTTGCTTTTTCTATATGTGCTGCACAAGGCAGCACACATAGAAAAAGCAAAAACGAAGAGAAATAATGCATTTCTCGTCGTTTCGCCAACTTAAGACCAGGTTTTACCTGTTCTTAATTTTCGCGCTGCCTCCTATGTACACTGCCCTTGTACATAGGGGGCTGTGTCAAAATCAATAGGTGTTGCAGTGGAACGCCAACCGCACACCCAATGCCCACCCCTTTCATGATAACCATAGTGTGAAAGGGGGCCTTATTTACAAGGCAGCTTGGCTTAACGCTGCCATTGTAAATAAGGCTAAACCAGATCGACACAACAACGTCAATAAAAGCAACGTTGTGGTGGCGATAAGGGCTTGTACATATGCCCCACAATGTGTTAAGCCAGAATAACAGTCAAACACTCTGCAAGCACAGCACCTGCAGTGCAATCAAGCACTTTGGCTCCAAATGTATTTGATAAGAAGCTCTAGTACTTTTCCACACAAAACATAACACACTATAGGCATAACTATGATATACAAATTGGAATGCTTTTAAAGGTGAAAGTAGCTGCTAATTTATTCAAAATGATCTGCCAGAGAATCAAAGGGTGGGAAGCAATATTTATTATTCTATATAACACACCTGAAGATTTAGTCTTGGCATGGATTACTTTTTTCAAATATGAAGTTGTACTGATTTATTGTAGTTTTATTATTTATTATACTGTCATGCTGATCCCTTCACAAGAGAAAGACAAACATGAATGGTTTGCGGGGTGCACAGCTATAAACCATTTTTGTGTTGAAATGTTAATTTTAGCCTTACATGTAAAAGAACTGACAATCTCAATTTAGAAATGACTATATGAATTGTTTGTCCCATTTTTCATGGACCAGGTAGCATGTAAGTATTAGGGAAAAATGTTATACAGGAAGCCAATAATACGATTATGTCCCACAGAAACAAGGATTTGAAGACTAAAACATTGTCAATGCGATAATCCTTCTAGTTGATTTGTATGGAAAAAAACACATTCATCACTTATTATAATCCAAAGCCCTAATTTAGATTCATTTCAGAAGACATTTGTTAAAAATTAATATAGATTTTAATTGATTAGTAACAATGTTCTCATTTTGAAAATACCAACTGTTAGAAATGATTTTACTGGTTGACGAGGGTGTGAGCCCTGGTCAGGCAGGAAGCACTAGACTAGCCAAGGTAAGCACAAGCAAATCTCAAATTAAACTGTGCTCAAACCCTTGGTAGCATGGCACAGAGCAGTCAGGCTTAATTTAGAGGCAAAACTGTAAAACCACCACACAAAAAGATCTCACATCGGGTTAGAAAATGAGAACTTAATGCTTAATTTAATTGAAAAAAACATGACCAAAACAATAAATGTTAGATCAGTAGAACCAGATTGATAAATAAACCGCAATATAGCACCTAAAAAAATAAAGCACCAACTAAGGTGATCAAGTCACGCGCGACTGGGTCAAAGTCAAAAGTTCAGCCAACTGCGATGGAGCATGGGTGCGCAACAGTACCAGATTGGTCCTGCCGAAGTTTTATCTTCTTCAGTTTTGTGCCAAGAGTCACATCCGTGTCAAAAGGGGGTTGTGGGGAGCAAGGAGACCATCATGGGTGGTGATCGGCATGGCACAAGGAGCAGGCCTGGGTGTTGCAGCCAGGCTGGCTGATGCTTCTCACTGGTGGTCCCCCGTGAGCGGTTGATGCTGCTCTGCACAGAGATGGGTTGGTAGCGGCTCGCACTGATTTTTGGTGTGAGCGGCGTGGTTCTGGTGCAAACTGGGCCATTCAAGAAGAGCCCAAAAGCTGAATTTAAGAGCTCAAAGCCACACCATGTGTCCAGGACCATTGAGGCACCTCTTTGAGGTCAGGAACTCACAGAAGACAGGTCCAGGAGCTATTGGGGAGCCTGCTATGTCCCTGAGACTCAGATCAGGAGATCAGCAAACTAGCCCTGTGAGTCACTCTGGGGCCTGGGCTCAAGATTGGTTGCTAGTCCAGTCCTTTTTCCTCAGGCAAGAGGTCAGCAGGCACCACGCCATAACAGCAAGGCAGCAGCTGCTTCAGAGTAGCAGTCCAGCAGAATGGCAGTCCTTTCAATAGCAGAGCAGTCCTTCTTCTTGGCATAGATTATACAGGTCTAGAAGTGTATTGAAGTACTGAAGTGGTGGTGTCTGTGTTCCTTCTTTTATACACTGGTGCCCTGGCTCTGAAAGGTGGAAGAAGCTTCTAGACAGTTACGTTGATGTGCATGGAATTCCCTGCCTTCCCTGCCCTGGGTCCAAGCTGGCTGAAGTGGCAATGCAGGGTTTTTAAGCCATTTATGTGGAGAGAGGACATAGCCTTTTCATCTGTAAGTGAGGCTGGGCCCTACTTTTACCTCCCATTCTGCCAGTAATGGCTCAATCACACACCTAAGTTCCAATTCTGTGTGGCTGTCTAGGAGGAATACACAAAGACCAACTGCCAATTACACCCAGTCATGTGACTAGAGACAGGCTGCAAACAGTACATGGCTAAGGCAAGAAAATGCCAACTATCTGAAAAGTGGTATTTTCAGAATTGTAATTTAAATTCCGAACTCACTATAAGTTAAGATTTTAAGCTAAGATTACAGAGACACCAAACATGAACCGGTTGTTCCTTCCCACATGGAAATTATACTTATAAAATGTAATACGGCATCTCCAATGTTATCCTATGGGGAAGATAGGCCTTGTAGTAGAAAAAAACAAAATTACGAGTTTTTCACTACCAGGGCATGTAGAAATTTCATGTACATCTCCTACCTTCCAAATACACTGCATTCTGCCCTCTGGGCTGTCTAAGCCTGCCCCACAGGTGTCTTATATTTATAAAAAGGGATGGTTTAAGGCTGGCAGCAGGTTTTTTTTTCCGGGTCGAAATGCCAGTTTAAACTGGGCACAAAGGCTCTGTACTGGCAGGCCTGAGACATGTTTAAAGAGCTACTTAAGTGGGTGGCACAATCAATGTTGTAGGTCCACTAGTAGCATTTAATTTACAGGCCCTTGGAAAATGTAATGCACTTTACTAGGAATTTATAAGTAAATTAAATATGCCAATTGCTTATAAACCAATGTTGCCATGTTTTAAGCATACATCACTTGTACCTTAGCACTGGTTAGCAGTGTCCAGAATCCTAAGGCCAGCAGAAACGAATTCAGCAAAAAACGGAGACCAGAATGCAAAACTTTAGGGGTAAACTACTCCAATGATGCCAGGCCTAACACCAACCAGTCTAAGGGGAATTGTAATGCAGATTATAATTTTGCTCTCCATTGATCTTTTCAAGGACATTACAGCAACGTTTTTTGTACATATGCTATTTGTGATAGTATGATATATGAGTATCTGTTTGTGCATTCAGAGGAGATTACCAGCTATATAAAATCCCCAGGCCCTTCCTTTGTCACTGGCTATCAGTCCTTCCTATCTAAAATTGAACATTGAATACACTTTGGCAAACAGTTTTGCAGGCAGAAAAGCATATTTATGTTGATATGTTTTCCTCAGATTTTTAAAAATATCTCTTTAGTTTTGTGTTCCATTGTCCTGCATATCCAGAATCAGTTATCTTTCTGTGACCTTTGCGCATAAATTCAGATGCTACAAAAAAAACTGCAAATTCTGTTTTTTCTCAAACATTTCTTTATTAAGGTTGTGACTTCTGTCCTGTTTGAAACAAACAATCAGCTATATATTTAATTTCATGACTAATTTGCAATAACATCACTGAATAACACTGAAACATGTATATTGGTAAGAACACGTTCACGCACATCTGTAGGTTATCAGGCACAGTAAAGGAGGGAACGTGTAAGTAGGGGATGATGGAGACAATGGATGATATAGCAGCGTTCAACTGAGTCATTACTAAATATAACTTGAATAAACCGATACGTCATGATGGATATCACACCACAATTGCTATATTTCAGTCCTTAACATGATGAGTATCCATCTGTATAAACATAAGCTAAAGGGCCACCCACATAAAGACCAGGATGGTAAAAGTTAGCTTACATTGTGTGTATGGGAACCAATAGTGGGCATCAACTGCAGTTCACCGACGGCTCCCAGAATATATTAAACATGTCTACGGCATCTTGTACTCTATATCAGAGGCCTAACAAACACCCCCGCAGCCCCCATGGTGTGGGGGGCCCAGTCTTTAGTAGGTGAAGGGGGCCCCCTCAGCTCATCTGTAGAGAGCTGTGTGTCTCACTCTCTTGCGCAAAAGCAGCTGCAGTATGCAGTCTGCTCTGAGCTCCTCGAGCTGCTGACCTAGGACTGAAGAGAAACAAAGTAACAACTTACATTGTTTCTCTTCAATCAGAGCCACAAGCCAGGCCCGGTAAAAGGATTGGGGTCGGGGCTCTCAGAGAGAGCATTCCCCAGAGGGAGGAGGCAGCTGTTTGACAGTACAAGATGGTACAAAAGCTTTCACGAACTTTGGTTATCATTCCTCTGTTGTTTACTTTGTGCATCCATCCTCCATTCTTTTCACCTCCTCTCACAGCATCTCACACTTGCTGCTGTTCTACATTGATTTGTTTATCAATCTGGACACAGGTTGCAAGGAATACAGAGACCCTTGTCTGCGGTTTGCCAAAGAAATGTGTTGTGTTTTTTATTTATTCATGATCCAAACAACTGATAGCAAAAGGGACAAAAGGCATGTGTACTCTGTTAATGTCCTTTACATTATTGTGATTTTGGTCCTGCTTATATGTTGACATATGGTGACATTTGACCCATGTAAGGTGAAAAAATTAAAAACCATAAGCAAATTCATTTATGTGACCTTTATGCTAGCAAAAAGAAGGATGGCCATGGCGTAGAAAGGTTCAGAAGCCCTCTCCACAGAAGTATTGCTCATGGATGTAAAGTAAAGGGCAAACGCTGAACATTACATGCTTTTCAAAATACCGAAAGGGGTGGACACACCGCCTGAGACACTCTCTTGCAAGTAAAAACTGACTAATGCCTGCTTGAAAGATCAGTAAATTTGAGAATGATGGTGAATTCTTCCGAAGATGACAAAACAATTGTTACTGGAAAAACATAATACACCACAGATTGGAACAGAGCCTAACAACGATATGTCAAAGATAGTCAGGGTAGGCCATCACGACACAGAATCGATGATTAACCACAGATAAATAAATGAGGATGGGGAGAGGATGTGGCCTAAGGGCTAGAGCGGCCAACCTCAAATATGGGGAACCGGGTTTGAGTCTCGGCAACGACGCTCAACATCCTGTGATTCTGGGTAAATCACTTAATCTCCTGGTGCCTAATAAAAATGAATGTGTCCTTATGTAAACGCAACTGGTGCTCATGCAAAGTGCTCTGATAACTGATGCCTTCAGGTTAAGTTCGGGCTATATAAAACTTCGAAGAAAAAAAAGTGCTGTCTGGGGTAGGAGAAGGTTTGCAGTTCCAGTTGCAGGACTGTGCTGGGATGCATTGAAAGGTATGAAATCAGGGGCAGAGCTATCAGTGGTGCAGCCAGTGCAGTGGCACCGGGTTTCAGGAGCGAGGAGGGGGGCATATTGCCTGTCTAGACTGCACTTATTTTACTGGTTGGCTCCTCAGACTTGTGTTTTCCTTGTATATGCCCCGCACCAACCTCACTGTTTCCACTCGCTGGAGAGAAAGAAACTGAAAGGGCAGGTAAAAAAAAAAACAGACCTGCCGCAGATAGGCATCAGAGATGATCAGTGGTTTAATTTGTAGATTATTTCTGAGAGGCTGTATCGCGATGGTGCTCTGGCTGCTTGTCAGGAGTTGCTATGCTTTATAAGTGAGTGGCACAGCATCAGCCATCCAATGACAGAGCAGTTCATAATCAAGACACCTTTGTTGTAGGGATTCTGCGTATGCTCAGAACTATGCGCAGGAAACCAGAACCTTAGAGAATTGTGGTGTACCAGAAACTCCCCTCAGAACTAAGAACCCCTTATCCGACTAGCTTAGTGTCACATTCGTTATCCGAGATTTAGCTCGGCGGTCCCAATGTATAGACAACCCAGAACAAGCGACTTAGTTATTCGCAGGAATGGTGGGAACCCGAAATACCCGTTTGCACATATATATCAGTCCACAACAGAATAACTAAGACACAGTAAAGTTTAAAGAATTTATTCATAAACCTCGAGTCCTGTTAAACAATACTTTGGCTAACATAAGTAGACAAATGGTTAAGATCATTACCATTAACATTGTTACAATACCATAGAATATAAAAGGAGCGATCATATTATAATGACAGTGGAAAATAACCACCCTCCTTTCTCTAGTTACTAATAAAATATTATTAGACTATTAGAAGGTCTCATAGGCTTGCATAGGGGACCCCATACCGTATAGATCAGCTCAGATGTATCACATCACAGGATCAGCTCAGTGTTCTCTGCAACAGCTCTTCTATCGAATGCTCTAACAATATGCTGCGCTGTGTTATTAAAGCCCTCGACTTTCTGGTATTTGCAGCTGCGTGCATGTTGTGACTAAACAGTGGTACGATCACCCTGAACATAATCAGCCGGCACCGTCTAGTGTCCTAGAACAGTTCTTTACTCGATGTACAGACCAAGGGCACTAGCAACTGTTAAGGATGTATTAATAACATTCACTTGAGACAAGAGCGAGTCTGCATTTCTCAAAGTAATAACATGTAACAACAGTGTCGGGTGCAAAGGCCGCGAAAGCAACAAGATGGTTTTCCAACAGCTAACGTGATTAAGCTAACTTAGCACTGTAAATAGGGAGTGGCCTAAAACCACGTGACATCCCCCTTTGATCGAACCACAGTATAACTAGGGGCGAATATTTTTACAGAACGCAGAGTTCAAGAACAATGATGCAGACTAAAGAGCTTGAAATGAGAGTTCAGAAAAATGAGAGGAAGAGAAAAAAAATGTGAAAACACAATCTATCGTCCATAGAAGCCAACGATCGTTTGTGAAAAGATAGCCAAAAAATAAAAAAACTTTATTCGACTCGCCATCAGGCAGTCAATGAAGGAAAGTATAAGCAGCATACTCCGCTGCGGCTTCCAGTAGAAAATCATTTGAGTCATCCGCAAAATTGTCGGACATCCAGTTCAGCAAAGAAAAAGAACACACGTGTTCCACAGGGAAATGAGCATCAAGCACTCCACGTGGGCAAGAAGCAGGCATCTCGATGTAACTTCGTGCCAGGAAATCAACTGCTGCTTTCTCGATATCCCATAATCCGAGGACTCCATGCGCCGCACCCAAGGCCATAAACCCGACTCCAGAACAGTCAAACTCATGAACCACTAAGGGATACATCAGTCGATCAAAATCCAGGTCAGGTGACACCAAGTTTGACAGACACATATCCAGAGCCCATTGGAACGGACATTCGAGACAGTGAAAGACAGGTTGTACACAAGTGAAAAACGGGAATCGGAAGGATAATCCATAAGCAACACTCAAGGTAGCCAGTGGCAGAGTTCCATAAGATTCCCACATCCGGCTACGCAGATGGAACATGCTGGATCCGTGGTCGAGAAGCGCAAGTCGTGCAGCCATAGCGTAGTGCGCAGACCAACAGGAGTATGCCAGCAATTAATGCGAGTATCAGAGGAAACCCTCCGAAGACCCCAGAAAAAATAGAATGAAAAATAGCTGGTATTACACCAAAGATAGACTGGAAAGACGTCACAAGGCCAGAACCTACAATTTTAAAAAAGTGCACCAGACCAGTCGTAGAAGAAGCATTGAAGATAGTATGTATTAGCGTGCCAAAATGTAGGGGGAGGTCTGTATTCAAAAGCGCTTGAACTTCCGTGCGAGTGTTCGCAACTTGAAGGAGAAATGTTTCTCGTGATGAAGTCAACGCAACCTCCTTTTGAGACAAAAGAGCCCTTATTCTGCTCATCCTATTGAACTCTGCTTTCAAGGTTGGAATCGTCGGCCAGATGGATATATCTAGTCGGCCTTGCGGGGGTGGGAAAAGCACGTTATTACAGCAAACTACTCTTCGTGAAACTCAAACAATATAGGGAATTCCTGCTAACATCCCACAGCAAGCCTCACTATTTAGAAGCAGATAACTACCATTAGCAAGCAGCGTAAATGACGGCGTTGTAACTGGCACAGGAATGCCCTTCAAAACGCAAGCTAAATTAGGGGCATTCATATTACACGATCCATGTAATTGGATATGTCTACATACTACAGAATGATCAGGAGCAGACGTACACTCCTCACCCTTCAAATAAACTTCTTTGCCGTCTCTCTCACAACGATATGTAAATGGGAGAGACCAGACTTCATGCAAGAAGGTAGAACCAAGTTTTTCAAATCTGCCTAAGGCATAATGTTTCATGCACGAAGTAAACTTATACATAGAAATTGGTAAAGTTACCATTCCATGTACGAGCCACACTGCATAGTTTAGCTCAGCAACAGAAAAAGGCAAAGGTTCTAATTTTTCTATATGCAGTAGCGAATATGTAGCATCTTTCATAGACATGAATTGTTGTTTTGCTGACAGATTAAATGGGCGGAATAAAGACGAAATATTCATGTAATCCCATGGTACTTTCCCCGCCTTTAACGTCTGCAAAGTCCAAGCAAATTGCATAATCGATCTCAATTGATTTTGACCATGATATAAAACCGACACATCGTCTTGGACAATATCTACAACAGATGAAACAATGTTATCTAATGTATATATTCTTGAAGATAAGGTATTAATACTATTATCTATTACTGCCAACACTTTTTCCATATTGGCTTGGTCAATAGCACGGAGTCTGGAGGCAGCCTCAATCTGGGACAACTTCCATACTTCGTTGTAAACAGCATACACCCATCTTTTGGATCTTCCCAATGCTGGACCTTTAACAAAATCATTCAAATCAACTTTTTCATGTAAACGTGACAAGTGAATTTTAACAGAATCTAATGTGGAATGTTGCAACCATGACTGGCACAATTTACCTACCGAGTAAGTAGTGACAGTGTGTGAGGACAGAAAACGTGGGTCTACTCTATCCTGTATGTACCCGGGAATTAACCCCAAAAATCTACGTTGACAGGTATCCGAACTTTTCTGCCATATTAACCAACCTGCAGGGTCTAATGCACTAATATTGAAGGTGGAATTAGAAACTAAAGACTGCAACATAGTAAGGGACTGATCTGTGTGATTTTCCCAACCAGGATAAGCTCTCAAATCGGGGATCGAGGGGGAATTTAATTTTTTAGAGATAGCCAATCCAAAACAGGTTGTCTGAAAAATAGTAGAATTTAAAAATAACATGTGGTTTGGGATGAGGCAGGCACGATGTAAAGCTTCTGTACCTTGTACTTGCCAAGATTTAGTTCCCCAGACCGACTTGAGATCAATAGTATGTTTCCAAACGTCATACCCTCCAATTGCCAAATCGTCCATAAAGGACTTGGAAAACAATAATTTTGTGTGGGTCAAACGCACCTTTGAAACAGGTTCGTCTGTAAGCTTAAAATAAAAAGAAGCATTATTGGATACACTGAAATCTGAAAAATATAAAAACTTTCCGACCAATGTTTTTGAACTACCAACCTTCGGGGCAGGGCAATGTTCCCACTGCGTAAAATTGACTAAACTACGAAATGTGTTGGCCCTATGAAGAAAATGTGTGCCATAATGTTGATAACAAAACTGTTCTGCATAGTTTTCATTATTCAAATACAAATCCTCAGCATCAAATGCGGCATAGTATTTTAAATCAGAAAACAGTGTCTCTATAGCTCTAACATCCCAATCGTCAGATCGAATGTCTTGCTTAACCACATCACCCATAGAAACACGATATACAGATGGCACATTTATCACTTCCGTGGGACCATGAATTTGAAATTTAACAGTATCCCATGCTATTCCATCATGAACAGGCCAGGCGGTGATGTTCACAAAGGTCTGGTCCCTCTTCATGATGTGCGACGATGAATGTGGGGCCAAAGTTCCATTAATCACTCTGATTCTAGAACGTTCATTCAGGTAGTGTCCATTTATCAACCTAAAAAACACTACCACAAAACCAATGGACATGAATAAAAAAATGCAAATGAGCACCAGCCAGATGTAAATCCAGGGGGGAACCAAAAATTGTCTCTTGAACCAGGCAAAAAATTTAGAAAATTTGGAAGGGGCAGTGGAAGTCAATGATTCAGTTCCAAAGGAAGAATTAGACTGGACAATGTCAGTTGAATGCAAAAGGGGCAACGGGTCCTCAGTAGGATATGAATATTCAGCATCATCAGGTAAAGCACCATCCGCAGGTGGAACAGCAGAATCAGAAAGTACTTGCATTTCAATGGCAACCTCAGGTACTACGTCAGATGGTCGCACCACAACAGCACTGCGCATCATTGAAGGGCAAGAAACTGAAGGTGTCAGACTATGGAGTATCGGCCACCCTGTGTAGCTTGACATTGTCAACCGAAATGTGCCTGTTGTCTCTGTGACCAGGAAGTGGAGGCAAAACAATTGTGCGGGTACCCTCAACTCCAAGCACCGGCACTGGTGCACGATAAGAGGGTCCAAACTCCTTTTTCTTCTCCACCTTCTCACGGACCAGATCACCAACTCGGGGTAGCCAGCCGACTACCGGAATCTGCAATCCAGCCTCGGTCGCAGAAGATACGTGCTCTTTTGCTAGAGTGTCTCTTGTTTCTTGAAGATTCTGTAAAACAGTACAGTGGTCATCTAAGTCAAAAGGCACGGCTGCCGCCGCCATGTCGAGACCCTCAAGGTCTGGAACAAACATTCGAACTCCGAAGAGCATCATGTACGGGGTCCTCCCACCCAGAGACCTTCTAGGGAGATTATTAAGTGCACGTTGGACGTCATACAAATGGGATAGCCAGTTTTTGCCAGTGCCTAACACCCGGGCCGTCAATGATTGCTTTAGGTCACGGTTCATTCGTTCCACAACACTATTGCCCTCAGGCCGATATGGAGACGAAAATTTGACTTGGACCCCCAAACTTCTCATAGCTTCTTTGTAAGCCTTAGAGGCGAACGCAGGGCCCTGATCAGAGTGAAGGGTGCCACATGCAAAACTCCCTATAAAGACACGCAATGCTTTGATGACAGTCCTGGCGTCAGCACTCCTGTGTGGCCACACCCAAAGAAAACGTGTGCACGAATCTACTGCAACCAAGATATACTTGTACGCAGTGTCTGAGGAAAAAGGACCGCAGTGATCTAAATAAACACACGCTAGTGGTTGATTAGAAATGTGCAGCTGCGTTTGTGGTGGACGTGCCACTGTAGACGGCTTTATTTGTTGGCAAATTCCACAATTGAGGACATAAGTCCGTGTATGTTTGTACAAACCGTACCACCAATAACGTTGTTGCAACAGTGACACAGTTGCGGACACTCCGGCGTGCGCTGACGCAACACCCTCGTGCGCAGCTTGTACCAATGCAGGTCTGCAGTCCGAATTGGGAATAACTCTATCCCCAACATCATTAATCCTCACTAACGGGACGTTATCAGGACTTAAGTGATAATGGTATCGAGAAGGGAAACCTCTAGGGAAGTTTTCCCCAGTCTCTGAAGCAGCAATAGCTGCCAAGATGTCATCATCGATCTTACTTTTGGATCTTGTAACTGCTGCTACTAAGTATGTTGCCACTGCTGTTTTAGCTGCCTCGTCAGCCAAACTGTTACCGACAGCATGGACACCAACTCGTTGGTGACCAAGAGTGTGAATAACACTCACAAGGGGTAGACTGCATTTAAGTTCAGACACCCTAGCCCAAAGCGTTTTATGCTTTATTGTGCTACCTTTTGAATCACGAAATCCATTCGCAATCCAAAACAGCAGATTGTCGTTGTAAGATTGTACACAATAGTAAGAATCACTCACTATAAGAGTTGTGACTTTATAATCAGCAAACTCCAGTGCAAGCACCAGAGCTCTAAGCTCCGCCAATTGTGTGGTACAATCACCCAAAGTCTGCGTATGCACCGCATCCTGAACGAATTCACCATTCACGAATGTACCAACAACAATTGCGCAAGCCGCTGAATAAGCGTGCCGTGATCCAGTTGCGGGTTGCGCGGACCCGTCAGTGTATATGACACAATGGAACTCCTCCAACGGGCGCAATGTAAGTGGAGCCGGATGAACTAATTCATACTCCAAACTCTCCTGTGTCTGAAGTCCTGCGTCAAAAATGTATTCGACATCAGGCGAGGCTAAGGAGGTCGCCCATTGTATCCACCGTGGATGCAAGGCTTTAGAATTCGGCACACTTGCTTTAGTGACTGCCTCTAGGGCAGGAAATGGTGTTACCACCATCATGCGCTTCCCCTGTGATAGCGCTCGTTCTTTCAGGATTGCCATCTGAACAGCTGTCAAAACCTTTTCGACAGTGGAGAAACGCATTTCAGCCGAAGTATATAAATGAGATTTGTAAGCAATGGGGACAGTGTCGCCTTCATTGTATGTTAAGTACGTGAACCCCTCAGCACCAGGCACAATTCTAATGACCAGGTTTTTGTGGTTATCACGAGTTTGTAAATATATCGCAGTAAGAAGGTCAGACTGCAAAGAGTGCAATGCAGCCGAATGCTCTGGCAGCCAGCAAGATTTGGTAAAAGTAGGTTGCACCAAGGCATATAATGTCTTGATACGCTGGGCATAATCAGGAATGTAGGTACGACCGAAATTCAGAAAGCCCAGCAATGATTGAAGTTGTTTCAGTGTCGTAGGGATACGAAGGCGTGCGCATTTCTCAAGGAACTGCGGAGCCAAGCCTCGGCCCTCATAGTTGAGTTCGTACCCCAAGAATAAAACTGTGTACTCGGCAATGTGGGACTTCTTAAAGTTAAACTTGTAACCAAAGTCCGCAAACATACAAATTATGTTGTCCACGCGAGCAAGGTGTGGAAGCAACTCGTCGTCAGTCAAGTAGATGTCATCAACGTACGAGTATGCCTCCGGGTCTACCATCTCTAAGAGAGAGACCACACGGGCAGCAAATACTCCAGGACTATTTTTATAGCCCATTGGGAGCCTTTTGAACACTTTTTGTTTACCACCCGAAGTAAAAGCGGTCCACTCATAACTATGAGGGGATATGTTATGGCAATAAAAACCATTGGACAAGTCGAGTGTGGTTTTGAACCTTTTTCTCACAAGACTATCAACGAGAGCCGAACTATGGGTATTTTGCACCGCACAATTCCGGCAGTGTGAGTTTAAGTGCCGGTAATCCAAAACTAGGCGGTACGATCCGTCAGGCTTCGTTACAGTGAATAAAGGATTATTCATGGATGACACACACGTTTCAATTACACCCTGATATTCCAATTGTTCAAGGATAGCCGCGACGTGAGGCCGAGCCTCACGCCGCATAGGGTATTGGGGTTGTGGCTGGGGGTCGGACCGCAATGGAAATTCGTGAAGGGTAGAACTTTTATCCCACCCCACCTGATTACGATACAACGCAGGTGCAAGCACCCGCGCCCACTCCTCGGCTAACTTCTCAGACTCCTCCTTGGGCACTACGTGTCCAAAAGAAGGAAGAATACCTTCTTCCCCCCTTGGAGCGTTTAGAACGAAAGCCGGGGGCCAATCTTTCTCCGCCAAAAGTATATCATAGGTGGTCGTTAGATTATCCCAAAATACCGCGTTAATTTTTCGTTGTATGTCACCTTCAATATTTAGAACTACGTCAAATAATCTCTCAGGGGGGGCTACGCGAGTATCAGCAGTTTCTACTGTTACATAGATTTTAGTTGCTGTCGCCTCCAGAAATGGACGCAGTGCTCCCCGCACTACTGTAACTTCCGCCGCGCTGTCTAGCAGCGTCAAAGCCCATTTCATGTTCAGAAGTTGCGTCCGCACCATCTGAGGCATACTTCGCTGAGATAGCAGCAACTTTCTTTTTCTGAAACGGAGGACGCGGACGTGCAGAATCCTCCTGCTTGCTTTTTACGTCCGCTTGTCGAGGTTGGTCACGTCCTTGAGCACTCCTGCCTCTCCCACGGTCTCCTCCAACAAAGTGTGAAGCCGCCGATTCCTGTGAAGAACGAGGAGAGCGCTGGTCAGGAACCTGAAACCTATCAGGTGACTTAATACGAGAACGATCACGCAAATCATAAGTGCGTTCAACATACGCCTGAACTGGGGACGCGGAACGAGTCTCCTGTTTCTGTTGCTGTTTATCTTGTTTTTTATTTCTCCAATTTTGTTTTGGAAAGTTGGGTTTATCATCTTTTGTAGACGAACTCACTTTAGTATGCTGTACTACATCAGGAATCTTGATGACGGGTTTCACGCCTAGGGCACTACGTCCAACCATCCTATAGGCTTTTGCAATAACTTTTGCAAACTCCCTCGGCTTATCTTCATCCGCAATAAGCTCCATCATGTTTCCTACTTGAAACTGCATGGCATCTCCTTTGAGATTTCCCATGATCATGGAACATACTACATCGAAGCTGTCGATAAGCCGCATTCCCAACTCAATAGCTGCTTCCGCCCCATGGTCCTCCTGGACTTTTTTGATAACGGAAGGTAGTACCGACATAGACGTAGTGCCGAAGCACTTCGAATAGGTCGCTGCAAAGACCTTGCCCCAATTGTCACAGTCGACAATGTCTGGGACTAGTTCTTTTGGCAAAGTAATAGTGAGTATCCTGTGTTTATCCACAGGACTAGTGTTAGGAAACACGGCTTCTAGTTGATCGAATTTCTCTGCAAGCCAATAAGGATACTCATCCTTATTCTGGGGGCGCTTGCCAACAACCGCGTTTACCATTACAGGACTGATCACAACCGCATGATGGTGATTAGCCCCGTGTCCCGCCACTGTAGGTGCCCCCACCTGTACAGTGCGCGACACATACTGCACTAACGCCCTATGGACCGTAATCAGGGTCGTGTGCAGTACATGTAAGCTATCCACTCCTACCGTCAGGTAGCGTGGATGAGGTGTATGTCCGGCCAGCACCGGCCAAGTAGCTCCTTCAATAGACAAAGGACCCAGTCTCGCCGGGGCGACCGTGTGGGGGAGGGCGCCATTAAACCAAATAGTGTGTTGCCAGGTAGAAATAGGAATTTCTAATGCCATATATGGGGTATAATGTAGAGGCACCTGAGTAGCAGTGTATTTGTGGAACGTTTTATCAACGTCTTCCACAGCCTCAAAGGTAACCCAAGAGTAAAACAACTCATAAGGGTAAGTAGCACTTGCACTTACGACAAATACCACTGCCAGCCCGTCATCGGGTACCCCGTACGTCCTCAAATGAGCACGTAGAGACACCCTGCTATGAGCGGGAATTTCTACCGCCATAAGGACATAAAATAAAAGATACAACGAGATCTTTAGTAGCACTTGGGCTTATATTAGTATAACCTTTTTTATTATCAAGCTTGAAAGAACCTATAGCCTAAAACCTAGGTAGGTTAAGCCGTCACTCCCGTTATCCGGAAACCAGAGTGAGGGCGTTGTGGACTAATAAAAAGCACTACTAAGGCATCTCAGATATTAAGACCAAACGTTAGGTGCGCCATGTTGTAGGGATTCTGCGTATGCTCAGAACTATGTGCAGGAAACCAGAACCTTAGAGAATTGTGGTGTACCAGAAACTCCCCTCAGAACTAAGAACCCCTTATCCGACTAGCTTAGTGTCACATTCGTTATCCGAGATTTAGCTCGGCGGTCCCAATGTATAGACAACCCAGAACAAGCGACTTAGTTATTCTCAGGAATGGTGGGAACCCGAAATACCCGTTTGCACATATATATCAGTCCACAACAGAATAACTAAGACACAGTAAAGTTTAAAGAATTTATTCATAAACCTCGAGTCCTGTTAAACAATACTTTGGCTAACATAAGTAGACAAATGGTTAAGATCATTACCATTAACATTGTTACAATACCATAGAATATAAAAGGAGCGATCATATTATAATGACAGTGGAAAATAACCACCCTCCTTTCTCTAGTTACTAATAAAATATTATTAGACTATTAGAAGGTCTCATAGGCTTGCATAGGGGACCCCATACCGTATAGATCAGCTCAGATGTATCACATCACAGGATCAGCTCAGTGTTCTCTGCAACAGCTCTTCTATCGAATGCTCTAACAATATGCTGCGCTGTGTTATTAAAGCCCTCGACTTTCTGGTATTTGCAGCTGCGTGCATGTTGTGACTAAACAGTGGTACGATCACCCTGAACATAATCAGCCGGCACCGTCTAGTGTCCTATAACAGTTCTTTACTCGATGTACAGACCAAGGGCACTAGCAACTGTTAAGGATGTATTAATAACATTCACTTGAGACAAGAGCGAGTCTGCATTTCTCAAAGTAATAACATGTAACAACAGTGTCGGGTGCAAAGGCAGCGAAAGCAACAAGATGGTTTTCCAACAGCTAACGTGATTAAGCTAACTTAGCACTGTAAATAGGGAGTGGCCTAAAACCACGTGACACCTTAGAGGAGGTGCCGAGAAGGCAGGGTAAGCACTTTCGGCACATGCAATGCTTTCAGTTCGTCACTCACCACCAGGGCTAGCTTTATCTCAGGTGGTGCCCGGTGCTACAGTCTTTTTTGGCACCCCTCCTCCAATGACCTCTTCCTTGGATGCCCTCACTACCATCTGGCAGAAGTGCCCTTCACCTCTCCATAGCCCCTCTCTCATATGCATTTCATTTGTTTTAAAGCACTGTTATAGTCTGGCTTTACTAATCCACTCACCTAGCCTAATAAAATATAGATCTGTTCTTTGCAGTAGGCATATTAACCCTCTGTGCTACTTTATGGCGAGTCAAAATTGCCACTGACTTGACACAACTCCAATCTCTTTCTCTCTAGCAGGAACATTAATCACAAGAGTTATCTTGACATTTTTATTGCTGCCCGGAAGCTAGATGTACAAGGAACTCTGAAGCAGGTGTTTTTAAATCGTAAGAAGCTGCCAAGCTCAGCGCCCCTCCTGAGTACAGTGCCCCTCTCCAGGTCAGCACCTAGTGCGGCCGCAGCCCTTGCACTGCCCTAAAGCCGGCCCTGCTCACCACTCCCAAGCTCAATTTCTATATGCATATTTTGCTCTAAAAGCTATAAGAATTTATAAAAATGAACCAGTAGTGGAAAGTTGAAATAAGCACATCTAAGGAAGACATAGTGATTTTCCAGGGTGAACGAAGGTTCTTGTTCTCGTAACTTAGACACTTACTTGGCATTAAAATAAAGTTTGTTGTCTGTACATACAGTCTCTCCTGGGGTGCAAAGTTTTTTCCCTTTTTGGGGGATGCCAGGGCTCATTAACACAATGTTATAAAGTGCTAAGATTCACAGCAGTCCATTAAGAGACAGCACTTGTGCTGGAGAAAGGTTCCTTGACCCGAGCTCCATGGTAAACACTTCAGAGGACCCAAGAACACAAAGCGCCGGCCAGTGCATATTTGAACGTAGGGGCAAAAATGTTGCAATTTGTATTTTTCAGATGGCATTATGTTGCTAAAACCTATACACAGTGATATATTATAATGCTGCTTATCCATGAGGTGATGCAGCCCTTGGAGTTATTTAACATATTACTCTCTAACCTTATTTTATTTTATAGTTTCATTCTCAAGTGCAAAGTTAGACGTATACACATAAAGAAGTCTGAACTCTCAGAGAGAAATATAAGGGACAGAGTGGAAGATGAAATTAGAGCTGAGAGAAGTGGAACAATATGAGGGGAAACAAAGGAGATGAGCCAGAGCAAACATTAGGTAACAGGAGAAGCAGAGCATAGGGGGTGAAGAACGAGAGAGGGAGGAAAACAGAAAGTAAAACAGAGGAGGAGTAAGATAATGAGGAGATAAATGGAAAGAAGGAGAGTAAGTGAGGCAGAAAGAGAGAGAGAAAGAGACTAAGGATGAGAGAACTAAGAAGAGAAGAAGAAGACTTTGAGAGAGGGAGAAAGTGAGAGAGAAGATACAATGGGATGAGAAGACGTTTTGTGATCTGTTGTTCATGAATTTGAATCTCAACGAGGCCAAGTTTTGGTTTAATCTTTTTGAGGTTGGTAAATTTGTACAGTAATGCCTTTGAGACTGTAGAAATGCAGAACAAAGAAACACTTTATTATAAGAGGTGCCTTCAGGTGAAGAGGGTTATCAGAGAGTTCCGCAGACCAAAGGAGATTTAAATAAGTTTACAGTGTTTGAGAGTAACAGCAAAATATAAGACCACAAATCTGAGAAACCTGAAAGCACCCCGAGATGTGGACATATAAACAGAGAGGAAAAAAGTAATCTTTAAAGAGCACAAATGTGTGCATGTGAGAAAGAAAACAGGATTAGAGCTGTGGAAAGTGTATTAATTTGCACTTAGGAAAGTAAAATCTGGCGTATGAAAGAATATAAGATCAAAAGGTGAAAGAAAGCCCCTAAGAGAAAGTATAAAAGGAGCCTGAGAATCCCAGAGAGTCATATAAAGAGTGAAATAGACCCACAAAAGCAAACAAGGCACCCTTGAGAATGAGGGAGAAAGTCAGCTAAGCCACAAGAGAGAGCATATGAATTTTTGGTTTTGTAAGGATCACTGAAAAACAATACGTTCTCTTTCTGTTGAACATCATCAAAATATGTAGTGCAGAGAAAATTAAAGAAGCCAGAGATGATAGATTGTGTTGCGTGGACCAGTGTCAGGGGATAGATAAAGAGAGGATGAGCAAAGTGAGAAAGGTAATGTTAGACAACCTAGGAGAGAGTGAAAGAAATCCTATCAAATAGATCGAGCGATGGGGCGAATATAGATAAAGTATGGCCTCAGGGAGCAATAGTATGGGCCCCAGTGAGACAAAAAGGGTGAAAGAAACAAGCCCAGAGAGAGGTGATAAAAAATGTTGAAAAAGAGAAAGAATGTTCCATAAATGTAGGGTAAAAAGATCCTAAATAGGTAAATGGGTGGAAGAGAACCCAGAAAGAGAGTAAAAAGGTAAAAAAGGGAGCCAGTGAAAGACAAAGGGAAAAGTCCAGAGAGAGGTGATAAAATATGTTGTAAAAGGGGTTCTGGGAGAGTATGGGGAAGAATAAGGTCAATAGATCTCAAGATTAGATATCCAGGCCCCAGGTCTGTACAGGATTGGTGAAGAGCATAGTGATAGATAAATAAGAACTGGAAGTGCTAATTAAGGGGTACAGTGAGAAAGTATTCAAGAAAGAACTCACAAGGTGCTATAAGGACAAGGTCAGCTAGAAAGCTGATAAGGACGAGATGGTGGGGTATAAAAGAGGAAAAGAGAAACAAGAGGTAGAGAATGGAGAGGGTGAGAAAATGGAGGAAGGTAATACAAAGCAGTTAGCAAACAAAGAGTAGAGAACAGTAGAGAAATACTGCACATGAGCTAGGAAAAGCATAGTGGAATATTTTGAAGGGATGGGAGAGGAAAAGTTGGAGATAAAAGTGACAGAGAATAGAAAGAAAAATGCTGGGATGAGAATGAAGAAAAGAGAGGATGCTCAGAAATAATAGAAAGGAAGAGAGAGAAAGCAAGAGGGAGGAAGGAGGTGTGAATGAGAAGGAGCAGTGGATGCATTTTTGACAAAACTGAACGATGAGTGGGCCCGATGTGATATATCATGACAGGAGTCTGCATCAGGAAACCCACCTAAAATAGGGCAAACTTCCCTGGTGTACTGATGGCAGGGACCCTTTAGTGGATAGACCGCCACCTATGATAACCTGCTGGCCGAGTGTGCCCAACTATTAACTCCACCATCCAAGGCTAATTATAACAGCTGTATTGGTAACAGTGGCATAACAAAAGCCCCGCATCCCCTGCAGTATGGAGGGTCGCGGGCCTGAGAGCTCTTAACTGGTGTGGAGAATGCAGGGGCCCCTCCATGTACTTTGCAGGGGTCCCCCCTCAAATTTCGTTACACCACTGCTCTTGTATATGAGTCTTTTTTAATATGAATCTGGCCTAAAATCCCTCTCTCAGCCATTCATCATGAGTAGGGTGGTGGGAGGATTTGCAGTGGTGAAGGATGTAGACCTTGCTCAGTGTTAGAGTGGTCGACATCCGCCTGCGCCAAGAGGTTGGACTGATAAACACATCAGAGTGGTCATGGATGAGTGCATATTTCACTGCTGATTGAAATGGGAATGCACTGTAAGAAGTAAAAGTTGACCATACGTTCACCCAATAGAAGACAATGATTGGACAGGACCATAATCCGTGACAGGGAATATTAATGGATTGCCCTCATCTACAGTAAGATGTGTCAAGAGACATACTTGCTCGGACTAGGTGGAAGGGGACCAGTACCACTCATGCAATATAGTATTTTGTATGTGGGGAATGTAAGCCATGCCTCTCGTGGACCTCAGTCATGAGACTCCAGCACCGATTTCAAATCACCACCCCCATATTTAATCTCAAGCTTTTTTTGCCATTTATTTTCAAGTGTGACATGAGTCATGCTGTAATACATTTCGGTGCGAATAGTATTATATAATACATGGGATTCGGCAATCCTTGTATAAAACCCCGTCTATAATGTCTTTATAATCAGCGATTAGTGACACACCTAATCGGCAATTAGAAAAAATATATCGTCAGAGCTCAACTGTAACAACTTATTAGAGATGAGTTCTGCTGTCACAGTTCCTGCTGCTAGAGTCGGCAGCCAAAGGGAAAAGCATGTCAGGTCACAGAGCATTCTTAAAGCAGCTGATCAAAAAACATAAGGATGCTTTTCTTTCTGCTCTGTTTTTGTAGCTGTACATAGACAAGAAACAAGGAGATATTATGGCAAAATGTTCATTTTTTTCTGTTATAGAAAAGTTAGAACACTTCTGCGTGTTCTTTTGCACCTTTTTTTTTTACAAAAACGACCTAATAGAAACCGATTCTAATATCTTTTCACAAAAAAATCTAACATCTTCTTTGAATATGTTTATTTTTTTCACTAGAGATTCTATTGTATATTTCATGTGTGCAAACAGGCTCTCTCTTTCATACGAAAGAGCTTTGTGCCAAGAATGTAAGTGGTTTGTGGGAAAGGTAATGGTGTGACCATGTCCCATAAAAAAAAAGTACCCCCTGCCATACTTGATTTGGATATTACAAGTCAGCTCAGAGTTCCATAGCTGTATAAAGGAGCTCAGAGCAGATCCTCTCTATGGTCATGAAACTCTTATGCAACTTGCAATATATCCCTCTTATGTACAGCAGAGGCACGTTGTCCTATATATAATCCAGATAATGCACACTTGGAGTTTCTCCAGTGTGGCCAGTAATCATATATAAGGAACTCAGATGGACATCTTAAGGGGAGGAGGGGGGTTTCATGGCACAGGTAACAAAATGCAGCTGTAAGTGGGTGTGCGCCAGGCAATGAAGTCCAAGACACTCTTGTTGTATGAAACGTCTTTATTTCAAATGGGTATTTCCCATATGTTAATAGCACATTCAGCTCAGCCAACGCGTTTCGTTCTCTCATGGAGAACTTCATCAGGGCTGAAAGCGACATGTAAAAGGACACCAAATCAAAACACAAACACCAAAATCACAAGTAAAATACAATAAAAGAAGAGTGCAGGACTTGAACAAAAATCCACAATGAAATGAGAAATCAAAAGCACTCATGGACACTTGTAATAAGAAATGTAACAGGACGAAGAGCATCCTTCAATATACAACACGACATTTCAAAGGCTAGAGATACATATCCCATTTGTAAAACGTGTGAAAGTAGAATCGAAATCCTAACAAAAAGCCATAAAGATTTGCTCATGTGATACGTTTAAAATATTGTGCAGAAAAATCACCTGGTGACAAAAAACCTATTTTACAGCGCACCCCTCACAATTATATTAAAACTATTAAAAAGATTCTTGCAAGAGACGAGCTCTGAGATCACATAAGCTGTGAAACAGACAAACACAGAATATAACACCAGACAGATAGTAATAGCATATAGAATAGTAAAACACCCTTTCTCATGGCCCAGAGGAAAGAAAAGAGGAAAGAAAAGGAAGAAGTGTCCACTGGGACTGCGTCCTCACCTTAAGTAAAGCGAGACAAAAGGTCAACACGATCATGAAGAAAAGTCCAATGTAAATGCTCCAGTGTATTGTGCTCGATGCACAGGGGAATTCCCTGGACTAAATCAAGCCTGAAAGCGAAGATCTGTATTGTGCATAAAAGCCTAGGTCAACATCGCTGAATAGTAAGATAAATAAAGACAAAGTTGAAACGTGACCAATCTATCTTATGTCATGTCAAGGGTGATCAAAGTCCTAGATCTAAATCATCCACCCCTTCATAGAAAATAGGGAAAGGCAGCAAAATAGAGTGCCAACCATGCTCTAGTGCTAGAAACAATTCCGTTGTGAAGTCAATCATAATGACGATCCTGATTTTAACCTGACTTATACTCTACACGGTGTCCACCTGGATGATATTTAGAATAGTTGCCTGTGATACGCAGTACCGTAAATTTACTGAGAATATATTAAAGTATCACACCAGGGGGCAGATTTATAATAACTGGCGCATCCCTGCATATCAGCAGGGATGCGCCAGTTATTATGCGCCACAGCTGCTCCACCATGGATGCGCCGCATTTATAATGCGGCGCACCATGGGGCAAAAACGGCACAGATGCGTGACGCATCTGTGCCGTAAAAGTGGCGCATTGCTGGAGTTGCGTCGCAAGCGCGACGCAGCTCCAGCAATGTTCTGGGGGGCCCTATCTGTACAATGCTGCGTCAATCCTTACGCCTGCTTCAAGCAGGCGCAGGGTTTTGACGCAGCATGGGCCTAAAAGTGACTGAGTGAAATCTTGTAGATTTCACTCAGCCACTTTTAGGAGGCGTTCCTGCGCCGGAACGCCCCCACCTGCCCTGGAACGCCTACATGTGGCGCAGGGCTTTACAACGTGACGCATCTCCCAGATGCATCACGCTGTAAATACCCCGCACCATGGCGCAGGATTTGCGCCGCTGCTGCGTCACAAAAGTGACGCAACGGCGGCGCAAAAGTGGCGCAAGTGCAACATAAATCTGCCCCAGGTATCTACGCTCGATACCATTAGTCCACTTGCCCCAATTGTCCAAATTGCCCTTAAGGCATGCTCCAATACACGTCTACAGGCCAGTGGAAGTATGGCTGAAGGGAAAACCATTCCCAATGAACCTGCCCACACCCCTCCATGGAGAAGAATCAAGGACAATTATCTAATGGTGAGTAACTGTGCACAAACGGTGTGAGGAACACCTGCTCATTTGATTAAAATCAATGTACCCGGCTCATGCCTCTCCACTGATTTGGATAAGCAGTAACTTGCTCGTGGGTATCAAACGAGCAATGGTACTAAAAAAAACCCGCTCCATAGCAGGAGCACGGGCACCCTGCGCCCGCTCCTCCATGGAGATGAAAGGAATGTATATATATAAACAGGACCGCATTGGTGGGCTCAATGTCGGGGACAACCAGTAATTCAAAACACTACTTCCATAGTCGATAATCACAGTAAAGTCTAATGAACATTGATAATAAACGCCCCCCCCATTAAAACGGAAGCCTATGTGCAAAGCAGCAGGTCTAAAGCACAAGGGCCGCCAGCATAACAGCCCCCTCACTCTCCTTACCCGTGTTGTTTGTCCAAACGAATCTGTCTGTATGAACGGGCGCTGCCCGCACCATGGGCCCATTTAAGGTGAAGTATTGCATCCCCCACTGGCGTTGCAGCCAATCACACAGCATAGAAGTACTAATGTGGTAGGACTAGAAAACCAGAAACATAATCCAGAAGACGGCGTCCCTATTTTATGTGGCGCCACCGAATAGTGTGAGCAGAGACTAGTGCAGAAACAAAAAAAACGACCCGCACAGGCCAGAACTGATGAATATGATAAGGGAAACGCCATAATGAAGAGGCATCCAAAGCATAGAATAATAAATAAATTGTGGCATATTAAAGCAGAAATAGACATAAATAATTATATGTGCAGTAAAAAAAGAGCAGGTGTATGTGGTAAAACGTATTGCCATAACTTAAAGCCTAAGGTAAAAAAACTGAAAATAATCAATGTGCCAAGCCAAGTATAGCTGGTCGTAGGTTAACAGGATGTGACAGCGGGGTGGGCCATGACACCAAAATAGCCCTGGAGAGGAGATCGCCATGATTGAAAGGTCCCCAGAGTGTCACATGATAAGTAAAGTGCGAGACTCTGAAACAAATTAAATGCGTGGTTAAAAATAAATGGACAAGTGTGGCAAACCGAATTGTCATTACAGAGCACATAAATATAAAAATCAATTAGTCAAGCCATGTTTTGCTGGTCATGAGTTGGCAGGATATCAATGTAGGGTGGGTGATACCACCACAAATAGGCAATAGAGTACCAAAGTGAAAGCAGAGCAAATCCAACACTGGTATTGAGTAGGCATATCAAGAGCAGGCACCCATACATAGTCTGTACTGAGCATGTTGCCAGCCTTCCTGCAAGACACATGAGAGTGGGCAGGTTAAGAAAATGTTAGAGAATATTATGTGTGTAAAGAAAGGACAGATGAGTGGTAAACAACAGTAGACCCAAAGTTATATACAAAGTGTGCATTTTAAAAAATACAACGATATATATACATACAAGACAATATCTTGAAATGAGGTCCTTCTAAGTAGTCATTCATTATGACATAGAGCCCATGCTAGAATCTGCTGACAAGATCTATATGGACATAGGTGATGAACAGAGAAACAACTGGTAAATAGTGCAAAACTACATTATGGATTCTCAATAAGGGAGAAATGCATCTTGTTATGGGTATTTTGGCCCTCAGTTATTTGCGCAATTTACATATCTGTTTGCCTTCGCACTGTCTCAGGCATAGCTCCATCTTTCCTCCCCTCTGTCCTGCTTCAACCTGATCAATACCATGGAACCAGAAAGCATTGTATGCAGGGTGGGTATTGACATAGTGCTTGGCCATGGGGTATCTCATATCACAATTCAAGATTGCCCTCCGGTGTTCCTGAATGCAGAGCTTGAGACTTCTCTTGGTGCTCCCAACATAGATCATATTGCACAAGCACCCAATTATATATACCACAAAGGTAGTATTACAGTTAATAAACTGTCTGATCATATATTTGGTTGATCCATTATAGTCAAATTCTTTGATCTTGTTCACCCCAAATTTCCATACATTGCAGGAACTACACACGTAAAACCCATTGGGCTTCTCAGGGAGCCATGTGACTCTCTTCTCAGTAGCTTTAACGTAGCTCGGACAAAGTTTATTTCTAAGGGTAGTAGCCCTCCTATATGTAATGGAAGGGTTACTTTTGAAAGACCCCTTCAAGCTTGGGATCTCCTCTAGGAGGTACCAGTTGCGTTTAAACAGCCTAAAAATCTCATCACTAAATGTGGTATATTGGGTGATAAAATGAGAATCCCTGTTCTTCCCAACGTTCTTCTTTTTGGTGCATTGCTCTGCCAGTGTTGCTTACCTTTTTAGCGTTTGTATCCTTCTTTCCGCTGTGTCAAGGCAACAAATCTCTTTTTAACCTCAGTGATATTCCTGTCAAAGGTTACTTCCTCACTGCAATTGCGCCTGATCCAGACCATCTCGCCGTAGGGAAGATTTTTGATAACAGTGCTGGCAAGTGCCATGCTTGCATGCAGCACACTGGTACAGGCCGTTTCTTTGCAATACAGGATGCTGTGTCACCCATTTAAAGTCATACATATTCAGAAACAGTGGGCCCAATTGGCAAAGTAAAATGTACACTTTTGTGTAAGTTTACTATTTGTTTGGTATTCACAAACCACAAGTTTGATTTTACTAATAGTAATTTTACAAATGCGAGATAACCTTATGTGTGGCTGAGACTCCACACCTAAAAAGACCTGTCCTACCTTGTATGTACGGAGTAGTCTGCCCTGGCTGAGGAGTCTCCACAGTTATAAAATTACTGTTCGTAAAATTAAACTTATAGTTTGCAAATATCAAAAAAATTGTAAAAACAAACGTAATGAGTTTATGGTTGTGAATCAGCCCCAGTTTGTTTGGTAGTTGCGGGTGACATTGGTAACACCTCTCATTTTGACGAGTAAATCGTGTAACTGAAATAAAGAGAAAGGTCCTGGATTAATGTCGTAAGGGTGGGAAAAGACGTATGGGTGTCATGATGTTGAATGCATATTGCAGAGCTTTTGTTTCTTCCATGGGAGATGTAATCCCTATTATCAGTGGGGTTTGTCTAATCATGATAGTCAGGGTCTCAAGGTCTAGGATAAACACTAGTGATGATAGGAGGCAGCCTTGCCTTGTGCCACTCAAGATAAAGAATGAATCTGGGACATGTTTTTCACATGTAACTTGAGCACTAGAAGGATTATAAATCCATCTCACTTAAGGAAAAATTGAGCTACCCAGGTGAAACATTTCCAGAGTTCATAACATGTAGCCTCACATTCCTCAATCAAAGGCTTTTCACACATCAAGGGAGAGGGCTACTGTGTGGTCAGTAAAATCCCTAGAGGACCAGAGCAAGTGAGAGATTGTTTGAAAGAGATGCCTAGAGAATCTGTGTGGGATAAATCCTTTCTATGGTTCATTAATCAAGCATGGTATCACCGCACTCAGCCTATTTGCTAGAATTTTCACAAACCTTTTTATATCTGTATTCAGCAACACTATCAGTCTGAATTTGATGAATAAAGTATGATACCTGTTTGGATTTGATATTATGGTGATGGTAGCTCTATTCGAGAAGGCAGATAAGGAACTTTTCTGTTCCTCTTCAGTTAAGGCTTAACACACTTCGGGGCCAATTACAATGTGGCTTGAAAAGGCTCCAACCTATGGTCGGAGCCTTTACAGTTGCATTGTACTGGGCCACTTGGTTTCCTTTCTGACTGCCTCATTATGATGCAGGTAGTCAGAAAGGAATACGGCTGGTCATTCTGATTAGCTTCCGACGGGCTTGGAGAGCCCGTCCACCAGTCGGAATGTGGCCCATAATCTCAAGGGCGGGCCTTTCCGCCCTTGAGATTACGATTACAGTTTCTGACATGGTTTCCATGCTGGTCTGTCTGACATGGAAACCCTGTTGGAAAGCATTTTTGGGGGCCTCAGCTGGGCCCCCTTTGGTGTACAGCCTCTGGTTGGAGGCCATGCCCTCCTGTTGATCCCTGCACCTAAGGTGACTGCCACGGTGTGCAGCGATGAACCACACCTCCCGTTTCACTATGGGAGCATGCAGTATGGCCGGTTTACAGCCGGAATGCATGCTCCTATAGTAAAATGTAGGAATGGGACCGAACCATGTTCGGTCGCATCCTAATGAGGTGGTTGGGACTGCGTTGGTGTCATCATAATAACCCTCTAAATCGGCTGCTTGGGAACCTCCAATTTTGCACAATACTGCTGGGAACCCATCTTTTCCAGGAGCTTTGTTGTTAGGGAGATATGCTACGCCCTCCTCTATTTCCTGGAGTGAGATTTCCCCATCTAACAAGCTTCCTCCCTGCGTTAGACAATTTGTCAATTTGATTAGTAGATACTTCCTACAGAATCCTTCTTCTGCTTCTAGTACATCTATGTAGTATGAGGAATAGAGTTTTTTCAGAAACTGGGAAAATGTTTTTCCAAAATCGTGCTGGTGTGTTTGGAGACTACTGTTTTCATTCTGAAGGGTGGAATCATCATTTGGGTTTCCCGTTGTTTCAATTATTGTCCAGTAGGGTCCACCTCCTCTTTCTGTTTGCAGTGTTAAAATAGCAAATATGATGCACAGTGCTTTCGGCTTTGTAGGTACATAGTGAATGGAGTAAAAATATAAAAGCAAATCTTTTTCCGGTAGGCTAAGAGTGTGCTTATTTGGAGCAGGGTTTTATAGTATTGTGAGGGGCCATACCAATTCCTTCAGAGTGTGCTATTTAATTCTTCCACTTCAGGCCACTGTCTCACATTAGTTGACTTCTTAAAGTGGCCTTTCCTGCTGCCCACACAGTCTGCGCTAGGGGGACTGAGTCATTGTTATCCCTAATATAAGTTTGCAGATGGGTTTGAAGCTGCACCTTCTCCTCAGGCATCCTAATATTAGAGGAATTCCTCCTCAATAACTTGGACTGTGGTGGGCTCTGCCTGTGTCAAGGAGGCTAACAAGAGCAATGCATTGTCAGATTTCCAGTATACCACAGAATGAGGTTCTGAAATGTGGATGACATTAAGCCCAAGGTCAGAAAATAGTCTAGCCTGGAGGCACAGGCACAGAATAGAAATATGTACTCTCGATAACTGGGATTTAGGAGAGCTCAGACATCTGTTAGGCAATGATCAGATGCGACACCCGAGAGGATGGCTCCGCTCGGAACGGTCCCTTTCACTTAGGCCCCAGACCTATCAATAACTGGTTTCAGTATCAAGATCCAGGACACTCAGATGACTACTTGCGTACATACAAATTCTTTTAAAAGATGGCCCAGTTTTGTGTACAAGAGTGCACAAGCATAATTAATTAGGTTTGTATATCGAGCCAATAATGTGTATCTCGACTTGTATTTTTATCTTGCCAAATATGTATCCCCATTATATTTATTGTTGTGTTTTCGAAATTTTAAGTGGAAAGGGACTTTCCAAATGAGATAGCTACTGCTGTGATTTAGAAGTACTAGAGGTATGGACAAGTGTGTTAGCTGATTTTTCGTAGCTACTTACCAGGACTGGACAAGTTCCGTCTTTTTCATGGACTGGCATTGTAAAGCCGCTCTCCTTTTACACCTTTCATTTTAAGTGTGATAATGTTAAGTGAGTTGGGTCAGGGCTTGAAACTGTGTTAATATAAGAGACTGAGAAGTAGGAATAACACTCTTTGGGACCTAGGTTAACCAACTGGCATGGGTGTGAATTCAGGAAAGGAAGTGTAAAAATTCAGGACAAAGGGTCAAAATTCAGGATACAAATTCAGGACGGAGGGACAAAATTCAGGTCAAATATTTGGGACAAAGGGCAAGTTTTACCGACACTACAAATTAGGTTGTGCAATAGTATGTAAGTAAATAGACAACAAACATAAATACAAGTCAAAATAAGTTTAATTGCTTTTTTATGTGCTTTTATGGCAAATCAAACCGCAATAAAGCTTAAAGAATAAAGAATAAAAAAAAATAAGTTTACATTAGGTGAAAAAGTAGTACAGCACATCAAGCAAAATTTGACCACGGAAATAACAGAGTTTTGACAATGGTAATATTAGTTTTGGTGCTAGTGTTGGAAATTATTTTTTTTCTCTGAACTAGCACTCTTCAGAAGTTCTTTGTTCTTAAGAGCTAATTGGGGGAAATCAGCACACAAATGTTTCATGTTCGCCTGGATCTGCAATTCTGCCTTTACAAGATCAACATCACACCTATTTCATGTGTCAGTCCAGGTGAACTTCAACTGAGAAACACTCGCCACCCCCACAAAAAAACCACCCCACAAACGTCTACCTTGCAGGCTCCATTAACCTCCCATCTCCTGCTCACTGCATCACCTCTTGTGGACCAGATTTAGTTAATGGCATGAAATAAATTGAGTGAATTGGAAAAACAGACTGCAGCCCCATATTTACATCAAGTCCACAATAAAAAATATTGTGTGATGCTAAGCACTGAAGTTTGAAGGGAATCACGTCGGTTAAGGTGAGGTCAACAAGCAGCAGGAAGTAAAAACATCCTTAGATATAAGTAAGAAAAGTTCAGGGCAAGACTCAGTACTGCGCAAAGGAAGAGCATGCTGTCCCACAAAACGTCTTTGAGATCCAAAAACGCAACTTTCTGAAAGTTTAGCAATCCAAAAATAACACCCACTTGTAGTGCACCTCACCACAGGAGTATGTATGTTGGGTTTAAGGCAAATAAGTTAACGCATGCAGGACACAGTGTAACGCTGGGTTGCAAGTGGCATGTTCATATGTAACATTAGTGACCTGCTGCTGAATTATAATATTGAAAACACACATCACTAACCTGGCCTGAACAGTAGCTGTAAACTCTTTTACAATTTGTACCAGCCTGCCTGTTTTCAGTGACCTCGCCAAATAGGGCATCAAAGAGCTGAAATTGATAATAAATTCAAAGATGTTGTGAAGAGTGACCCCCAAAATCCTTAAAATGTGACTTGGATTTGCACAAGGGAGAATATAGTATGACAGCATGTGAAAATAAAAATAATCTCAACCGAACGTATTGTAAGTCAACCTAAGTAAATAAAAAATGCAATTAAACATCAACAACGTTCAACGTGTCACCTCAACCAAAAACAACTCCACATACTGAGTGCCTAAAGTAATGCAACCCAGCACTCTAGTGAGCACAATGTAATGAGTTTGATACAGCTCTGCTATGCTATATTAAACTCATTAAATTGCGCTGACTAGAGTGCTGAGTTGCCTTACTTTAGGCACTCAGTATATGGAGTTATTTTAGGTTGAGGTGACAACTTGTGCATGCTACTATCACGCAACATGATTAGGCCTAAACATAATACTGTGACCGGAGAGCCAGACATTTTTAGGTTGATCTGGTCACCGGAGACTGAGGCATAGGAGAATCACAGCATTTGTAAAACTGAAATGTTTAAACAAACTTAAACAAACATGGGATAAGAAGTCAAAGGCGGACTTGCCTACAGGGACATTTTTAAGTTTTCACCTTCATTGTGTCAGTATCTTAAAATATTCTTAAATGAACACTGCCTCCTGTATTTATAAAGCATGCCCGAGTTCTGCATACATTTTCTGATTCTGGGCATGCGCAATTTCTTTTTGAACAATTCTTAGATGAGATTGAACCCCTACTTGCCAAGGTACTGTATCTAAACTTTAGGTACGGTACTCTCCAGATTAGGTCTTTTACTTCTAAGTGGGGAACAGCTCAGAAAGGGGAAATTGATTGTAGGTGTACCCAGTGTCACTTAGGAAGTAAAGAGGATGTTGTGCATGTTTTATTCTTCTGCCCTACATATAGATACTATAGAAACAAATGGATAAAACCCTTGGGCAGGAAATTATGTATTAGGAAATATAGTGAAATGCTGCGCATTCTAAACACTGACACCTCAAAGCTTATTGTATTTGGCATTAGTAGATTTTTATTGGCTGTCAATTTAATTAGGACTAAGAAAGGGCTCAAATTTAAACTTTATGAATTTAACAATATATTGTAATCATATGAGATCTACATGGAAAACCAAACGCTGAACTGTTAATTGTTGATGATTGTATATAAATATATACTGGGAGAGTTACGATTATATGATGCTATGCAAAAGGTATAACCTTCTTATCTTGCACTTTGCACTTTGCACTTTATGGAAACAATTAACCTTTGCACAACCTGGCCTTGAATTACTATGGAGTAACCCATATGCTAAAGTATTACGAATGTTAAAGTATCTATGCACTATGCACTTTGATTCCTAGGGAAACAATTATGTTGCTGCTTACGATATTGCAAGGTCTTTCCCACTGCAATGTGAATTACTAATGGATGGACTAAAGTTTTGCACATGTAAATAGATTTCTTATTTTTACGTTTTTGTGTTTTGTGACTTAGTGCAGGTACAGGCAGTGCTTTTTTCCATACTCAGTGCTAACACAGATTGGATAAAACCTCTGTGTTATCAGCCTCTTAGCATTTAAATAATAGGACAAATATGAATAGGAGGAATTTAATAAAAATGTTGAGGGGGGGCAGGTTCTCGTTCTTTAGGGAGTAGACCTTTTAAGGACACAGCCTATAAAATGTTGTCCTAATCACACGTATTACTGCTTTGCAAGTTACGTAATTGAGAGCAACCCATTAACATTGTGGCAAGGCATGAGTCCATTTCACCTGCAGGATGGACCTGTGTCTTTTATTCATTTTGTTCCAAACGTATATCTTCTCTTAAATATTTATACCATGAGGGGCACTTTAATCCCTGTAGAAGGTTTGTGTATTTATAAAGTGATCTGCACCTGGGACTTTGCATTTACAACATGCGGCTAACTGGTGGAGTAGTAAAAATGAGCGGTAATCAGGTTTCCTCTCTTTGTAACCTCTGTGCCATTTACTGAAGGTAAATTCTGTTAAGCTGCAATGTAATTGCTGCTGACACGCACTCATATCTAAAAAAAAATAGTTACACATAAGACACGGAAAAACAAAATTTGCCTCGCAAACACGGCTTTCTACTCACAGCTTAAACTCTTGTGAATGTGAGACCTATTGCATTGCAAATGCTTGTTTCTAAAATTCTAAATTGCGACTGGATGATCAGAAATGTGCAAGTGTCACACCCCTGAGTGTGACCTGCTGCACCTAGAGGCATATCATAAGTTAAAATCTGATACTTTAGGACTATCGGGCGGCGTCACAAGAGTCGCTCTCATTTGCTGGGTAGGATGTTGTGGGTTAAACGTAATTTGCTTGTGGAATATGCTAGAGCAACTGGCCTGGAAGAAGGGGCAATTTATGATGGTTGTTGGCATGTTGGCTTCCGGAGTACCGAAAACAACAAATTTTGACAAAACCATAGTTATTTTCCAGGCACATCTGCTGTTGTTAAGCTGAAAAGTACCACAATATCACTTTTTGTCCATCTCGCTAAGTGAGCAGTCCTGCCCTCAGTGCTGCGCTACACCCAGATCCCTTCTTCGGAGCCATTTGTTGGCCGAGTTGGATGCAAATAAAAGAAAAGTGTTTTATGAGCAGAGGGATTGTTCAGACAAATGTGGAGATGTTTTGGAAGCGCTAGCTCACAAAGTCGGTGCTGGATCACTGCGTCATCACAGAGAGCTGCCAGGAGGGCGTGGAACACACACTAAGAGACGACCGAATATATTTTAGCCCCCTATGCCATTTTTTTTTCCCTACAGATAAATGATGCACAAAGAAGGAAGTGACTACACGAGGATGTTCTGACTCCATGATGTTAACCAGACAGTTCTCTGCCCTTTGTCCACCTATGTTGAGCTCATGTGACAAGAAATGATAGTTTCAAAGCTAGAAAATGTGTAAATATACAACTACTAGAAATTAATGTGGATGGCTGTGTGCTATGATTGATTAAAGAAACAAGTTGGAGGCCTCTTTGTTTGACTTGGGGATATTCACTTGAAACACATTTTATATAACATGTATTTCAAACAAGTGTTTGAACTTACCGGTCACCAAATTTGAATGAGGTGGTGTTTGCTGAGTAACGGCGGGTCCACGGTAGGTGGTGATACCGATCCAGGTCCTCTGGCAGGCTGGCAGTAGCAGCACACAACAAGGCCAATGCCAGGCCTACGCGCACACATGAGCCTACAGGTCAGGGGTCGAGTCCAGCAGAACCGTGGCCGGGTACGCTAAAGCTGTTCTCATTGGCCCTGAATCAGGGCCAAAGAGAACACTCCTGCAGTGTACCAGGGAGCTCTAGGATTGGCTGATGACTTTCAAGCCAATCCTAGATCAATTGTTTGTTCTCCACAGCAAAGATTGGAACAACGGTTGGTGATAGAAAGGCTCATGATTGGCTGTCACCCAACAGCAGGTAAAATTACGGACAAATGGCGTCCGTTAAAGAAACCTTCATGGACAACGGACAGAAGGCCGAAATTATGGTCTGTCCGTGAAATTTACGGACGGTTGGTCACCGTATTGGGACCTAAGGGCAGCGGGTTTATGGGGTGTGGCCACTGGGCCGACCCAGGGTGTTCGACTTTGTTGTCTTAAATGGACTCTATAGGGATCTTTTTCAGTGGGCGGAATGACTCTGGATCTTCCAGTTGGCCACTGGCCCTGTGGCATGCCTTGCCTTTTGGAGGCAGCCTAACAACCATAGGGTACTGACATCACACCCACATCAACCTATATCGTCTTATTGATGCTAAAAGTATCACTTAAACTGTATTAATACAGTGCTTAATATAGGAGACATTTGAATTATGCCCTGCTGCGTAAATGTAAGAATTTGGTTTTCTTGGAAAAGGATAGTGAGTATTAAGATCATGTAGTGCCTTCTTAAGGGGTTATAGGAGAGGTAAGAGCCACCTCAAAATTAGGCCTGGGCGATAACTTCCGTTCCGCTCGCGGAATTTGCGGAATTTGGGTAATTTCGCGTTCCGCGGAGAACGCGAAATTCCCCAAAATTATGCATTCCGCGGCTTCGCGAAATTTTTTGCTTGTTTGCGTTCTCAAAATGCGTGTTCGCAAGATATTTCTCCCCGAGCACGCAAACAGCAATTGTGAACAGGAAAAAAGCATCGCGAACAAGCAATCCCGCTTGTTCGCGAAATTTCTGCGTGTTCGTGGAGATTTTTTACCGTTTCGCGGAGATTTGCGTAACGTGATACGCCAATTCCGCCCAACCCTACTCAAAATTTGTAAGCAGAGATCAACTCTCTTTTCAATAATTATAGGAATGTTACACTGTATCTACTATATATGGTATAATGTATATCTCATGATGAGCATCATATTTTCTAGAGCCTTTTTTCCAACTGACATTCTGTCTCTTACATTGCCCGTTCCTGTGCTCCAGTTGTCTAGGTTTACCTGTGACTTTATTCAGTATCTTTACCACCTTCAGAAGGTTTTCTTTATAGGGGGTGTGAACGTTGCTTGGCTGCTTATGTTCTGGTTCATTGAGGACATTGCCTGACAGTTCAGGATGGACTGTTCCAATCAGGGCATTGTCAAGAATGATTTCCATATGGATGGGTACAAACTGAGATGGCATGGTGGGCAAAAGATGATGGGCTGGAATGATACCCTAATCAATTGCCAGTGGTCAGACATATTACAAGCATTCCCCCTGCGCAAAGGAAGAGCATGCTGTCCCACAAAACGTCTTTGAGATCCAAAAACGCAACTTTCTGAAAGTTTAGCAATCCAAAAATAACACCCACTTGTAGTGCACCTCACCGCAGGAGTATGTATGTTGGGTTTAAGGCAAATAAGTTAACGCATGCAGGACACAGTGTAACGATGGGTTGCAAGTGGCATGTTCATATGTAACATTAGTGACCTGCTGCTGAATTATAATATTGAAAACACACATCACTAACCTGGCCTGAACAGTAGCTGTAAACTCATTTACAATTTGTACCAACCTGCCTGTTTTCAGTGACCTCGCCAAATAGGGCATCAAAGAGCTGAAATTGATAATAAATTCAAAGATGTTGTGAAGAGTGACCCCCAAAATCCTTAAAATGTGACTTGGATTTGCACAAGGGAGAATATTGTATGACAGCATGTGAAAATAAAAATAATCTCAACCGGACGTATTGTAACTCAACCTAAGTAAATAAAAAATGCAATTAAACATCAACAACGTTGAACGTGTCACCTCAACCAAAAACAACTCCACATACTGAGTGCCTAAAGTAATGCAACCCAGCACTCTAGTGAGCACAATGTAATGAGTTTGATACAGCTCTGCTATGCTATATTAAACTCATTAAATTGCGCTGACTAGAGTGCTGAGTTGCCTTACTTTAGGCACTCAGTATATGGAGTTATTTTAGGTTGAGGTGACAACTTGTGCATGCTACTATCACGCAACATGATTAGGCCTAAACATAATACTGTGACCGGAGAGCCAGATGTTTTTAGGTTGATCTGGTCACTGGAGACTGAGGCATAGGAGAATCACAGCATTTGTAAAACTGAAATGTTTAAACAAACTTAAACAAACATGGGATAAGAAGTCAAAGGCGGACTTGCCTACAGGGACATTTTTAAGTTTTCACCTTCATTGTGTCAGTATCTTAAAATATTCTTAAATGAACACTGCCTCCTGTATTTATAAAGCATGCCCGAGTTCTGCATACATTTTCTGATTCTGGGCATGTGCAATTTCTTTTTGAACAATTCTTAGATGAGATTGAACCCCTACTTGCCAAGGTACTGTATCTAAAATTTAGGTACGGTACTCTCCAGATTAAGTCTTTTACTTCTAAGTGGGGGACAGCTCAGAAAGGGGAAATTGATTGTAGGTGTACCCAGTGTCACTTAGGAAGTAAAGAGGATGTTGTGCATGTTTTATTCTACTGCCCTACATATAGATACTATAAAAAAACAAATAGATAAAACCCTTGGGCAGGAAATTATGTATTAGGAAATATAGTGAAATGCTGCGCATTCTAAAAACTGACACCTCAAAGCTTATTGTATTTGGCATTAGTAGATTTTTATTGGCTGTCAATTTAATTAGGACTAAGAAAGGGCTCAAATTTAAACTTTATGAATTTAACAATATATTGTAATCATATGAGATCTACATGGAAAACCAAACGCTGAACTGTTAATTGTTGATGATTGTATATAAATATATACTGGGAGAGTTACGATTATATGATGCTATGCAAAAGGTATAACCTTCTTATCTTGCACTTTGCACTTTGCACTTTATGGAAACAATTAACCTTTGCACAACCTGGCCTTGAATTACTATGGAGTAACCCATATGCTAAAGTATTACGAATGTTAAAGTATCTATGCACTATGCACTTTGATTCCTAGGGAAACAAATATGTTGCTGCTTACGATATTGCAAGGTCTTACCCACTGCACTGTGAATTACTAATGGATGGACTAAAGTTTTGCACATGTAAATAGATTTCTTATTTTTACGTTTTTGTGTTTTGTGACTTAGTGCAGGTACAGGCAGTGCTTTTTTCCATACTCAGTGCTAACACAGATTGGATAAAACCTCTGTGTTATCAGCCTCTTAGCATTTAAATATTAGGACAAATATGAATAGGAGGAATTTAATAAAAATGTTGAGGGGGGGCAGGTTCTCGTTCTTTAGGGAGTAGACCTTTTAAGGACACAGCCTATAAAATGTTGTTGTCCTAATCACACGTATTACTGCTTTGCAAGTTACGTAATTGAGAGCAACCCATTAACATTGTGGCAAGGCATGAGTCCATTTCACCTGCAGGATGGACCTGTGTCTTTTATTCATTTTGTTCCAAACGTATATCTTCTCTTAAATATTTATACCAAGAGGGGCACTTTAATCCCTGTAGAAGGTTTGTGTATTTATAAAGTGATCTGCACCTGGGACTTTGCATTTACGACATGCGGCTAACTGGTGGAGTAGTAAAAATGAGCGGTAATCGGGTTTCCTCTCTTTGTAACCTCTGTGCCATTTACTGAAGGTAAATTCTGTTAAGCTGCAATGTAATTGCTGCTGACACGCACTCATATCTAAAAAAAAATAGTTACACATAAGACACGGAAAAACAAAATTTGCCTCGCAAACACGGCTTTGTACTCACAGCTTAAACTCTTGTGAATGTGAGACCTATTGCATTGCAAATGCTTGTTTCTAAAATTCTAAATTGCGACTGGATGCTCAGAAATGTGCAAGTGTCACACCCCTGAGTGTGACCTGCTGCACCTAGAGGCATATCATAAGTTAAAATCTGATACTTTAGGACTATTGGGCGGCGTCACAAGAGTCGCTCTCATTTGCTGGGTAGGATGTTGTGGGTTAAACGTAATTTGCTTGTGGAATATGCTAGAGCAACTGGCCTGGAAGAAGGGGCAATTTATGATGGTTGTTGGCATGTTGGCTTCCGGAGTACCGAAAACAACAAATTTTGACAAAACCATAGTTATTTTCCAGGAACATCTGCTGTTGTTAAGCTGAAAAGTACCACAATACCACTTTTTGTCCATCTCGCTAAGTGAGCAGTCCTGCCCTCAGTGCTGCGCTCCACCCAGATCCCTTCTTCGGAGCCATTTGTTGGCCGAGTTGGATGCAAATAAAAGAAAAGTGTTTTATGAGCAGAGGGATTGTTCAGACAAATGTGGAGATGTTTTGGAAGCGCTAGCTCACAAAGTCGGTGCTGGATCACTGCGTCATCACAGAGAGCTGCCAGGAGGGCGTGGAACACACACTAAGAGACGACCGAATATATTTTAGCCCCCTATGCCATTTTTTTTTCCCTACAGATAAATGATGCACAAAGAAGGAAGTGACTACACGAGGATGTTCTGACTCCATGATGTTAACCAGACAGTTCTCTGCCCTTTGTCCACCTATGTTGAGCTCATGTGACAAGAAATGATAGTTTCAAAGCTAGAAAATGTGTAAATATACAACTACTAGAAATTAATATGGATGGCTGTGTGCTATGATTGATTAAAGAAACAAGTTGGAGGCCTCTTTGTTTGACTTGGGGATATTCACTTGAAACACATTTTATATAACATGTATTTCAAACAAGTGTTTGAACTTACCGGTCACCAAATTTGAATGAGGTGGTGTTTGCTGGGTAACGGCGGGTCCACGGTAGGTGGTGATACCGATCCAGGTCCTCTGGCAGGCTGGCAGTAGCAGCACACAACAAGGCCAATGCCAGGCCTACGCGCACACATGAGCCTACAGGTCAGGGGTCGAGTCCAGCAGAACCGTGGCCGGGTACGCTAAAGCTGTTCTCATTGGCCCTGAATCAGGGCCAATGAGAACACTCCTGCAGTGTACCAGGGAGCTCTAGGATTGGCTGATGACTTTCAAGCCAATCCTAGATAAATTGTTTGTTCTCCACAGCAAAGATTGGAACAACGGTTGGTGATAGAAAGGCCCATGATTGGCTGTCACCCAACAGCAGGTAAAATTACGGACAAATGGCGTCCGTTAAAGAAACCTTCATGGACAACGGACAGAAGGCCGAAATTACGGTCTGTCCGTGAAATTTACGGACGGTTGGTCACCCTATTGGGACCTAAGGGCAGCGGGTTTATGGGGTGTGGCCACTGGGCCGACCCAGGGTGTTCGACTTTGTTGTCTTAAATGGACTCTATAGGGATCTTTTTCAGTGGGCGGAATGACTCTGGATCTTCCAGTTGGCCACCGGCCCTGTGGCATGCCTTGCCTTTTGGAGGCAGCCTAACAACCATAGGGTACTGACATCACACCCACATCAACCTATATCGTCTTATTGATGCTAAAAGTATCACTTAAACTGTATTAATACAGTGCTTAATATAGGAGACATTTGAATTATGCCCTGCTGCGTAAATGTAAGAATTTGGTTTTCTTGGAAAAGGATAGTGAGTATTAAGATCATGTAGTGCCTTCTTAAGGGGTTATAGGAGAGGTAAGAGCCACCTCAAAATTAGGCCTGGGCGATAACTTCCGTTCCGCTCGCGGAATTTGCGGAATTTGGGTAATTTCGCGTTCCGCGGAGAACGCGGAATTCCCCAAAATTATGCATTCCGCGGCTTCGCGAAATTTTTTGCTTGTTTGCGTTCTCAAAATGCGTGTTCGCGAGATATTTCTCCCCGAGCACGCAAACAGCAATTGTGAACAGGAAAAAAGCATCGCGAACAAGCAATCCCGCTTGTTCGCGAAATTTCTGCGTGTTCGTGGAGATTTTTTACCGTTTCGCGGAGATTTGCGTAACGTGATTACGCAAATTCCGCCCAACCCTACTCGAAATTTGTAAGCAGAGATCAACTCTCTTTTCAATAATTATAGGAATGTTACACTGTATCTACTATATATGGTATAATTTATATCTCATGATGAGCATCATATTTTCTAGAGCCTTTTTTCCAACTGACATTCTGTCTCTTACATTGCCCGTTCCTGTGCTCCAGTTGTCTAGGTTTACCTGTGACTTTATTCAGTATCTTTACCACCTTCAGAAGGTTTTCTTTATAGGGGGTGTGAACGTTGCTTGGCTGCTTATGTTCTGGTTCATTGAGGACATTGCCTGACAGTTCAGGATGGACTGTTCCAATCAGGGCATTGTCAAGAATGATTTCCATATGGATGGGTACAAACTGAGATGGCATGGTGGGCAAAAGATGATGGCCTGGAATGATACCCTAATCAATTGCCAGTGGTCAGACATATTACAAGCATTCCCCCGACCACCTTTTGTGTTGTAATGCCTGAAGTAGCCAAGGGTATGCTCAGATATGTGTACCTTGGTCATTGTAGCAGTGGAACCCAGCTACACCCTACTAAAAAGCCCCAAAATGGCAAACCAGTCTTAGGTTGCTTGTGTTCCAGTTCAAGGAGTACCTGGTCTGTCCGATAGTGCTGCATTGTTCTTGTTGGAGATCACAATCAAGTTAGATTTGCATATGTCTGGGTCCAATTTGAGGTGGCATGGTGGGCCAAATAATGATAGGCTGGAATGCTAACCAAGATGATTGATAGAGGTTCGATTTATTGCAAGGATTCCTCCCATCATCTTTTGTGAATTTGATGTAATGCCCTGGGTGACCCAGTGCATGCCCAGACATAGGTCCTTTGCTCACTCTGCTATTGGAACCAAGTTACACCCATCTGAAGAGCCCCAGCCAGGGCGGACCGGGTCTTGTGTTGCTTGTGTTCTGGTTCAGGTTGTGATCTGGCCTGGCATTTTGGGCTGGGCTGTTCCTATTTGAGCAGAGTAAATTCTTATGTGCATATCGCTGGGTCCAAACTGAGGTGGCCTGGTGGGAAAGAATGATTGGCTGGAATGTTACCCCGAGTGTTTGCCAGTGGTTAGACTTATTGCAAGCATTCCTTACATCACCTTTTATGTATTTCATTTTAGAAAAGAACCATTGGGACTCAACTACAAAATGTGAATTTGTGATTATGCACTGAGTAAATCTAAGCATGGTATCTAAAATAATTTTATGTTGTGGGTGTTAAAGTGTAAAGATAAAAAACGAGCCAGTTACAAATGTTTTCATGAATAATCTCTGTAGGCTATGTTTCTCATTAGAAATTGTCTGTTAAATTCATATATGTGGGGTTAAAACGGTTATTAGACATATCAGAATTATGGGTATTGCAATAAGCATAGAGGCCCCTGGATACATTTCCATGGGTCAAACCTGCCACTATTTATTTGGGGATGCTTAATGTATACTGAGAACTGAGCAGCTTGGTGTGGTAAGCACCAAAATCCAGGTCATTCCCCATTACCAAGAAAAAGACTAATAATTGTCTGGTAATTATTACTCCTGTTAAATTATGAACAATCAGATTTGAAAGTTATCAAGTGTAATATATCACAACACTTACCAGTCAAGTCATATTTAGGGTCCATGTATCCATTTTGCAGAAAACGACAATTTAAAAAGGATAATTATATAATCACATTAGGGCATGAGCGTAAATCCACCAAAATGTCAAGTGTAGAGGAAGTGGCATTTCTGTCCTTTACCATGATAGTAAGTTACGTCAGATGTTTTTTTTTACATGATCACATCACAATAAATGATGTGACCTTAAACCATGAGGACTTCACAGGAAATGACATCACAGAAATTAAATCAACAATTGGCAGAGTATAAATGTATATTGCTGTTACTACCTGTATAATTACTAAATAATAACTAGTGTACTGCCATAATATCTCAAGAGCATAGACATGATATGCTGGGATGTAGCCATTATATTATGTAGATTTGTAGAGTGCACACATCACTCATGATAGTAACCAGGCACTAGAGCAGATGTATGGACTGATCAGGAGTTTAGCAGTGTACTGCAGGGAGGAAGAGGAACTAGTTGGAGGGCCAGGTCTTTGGTTTCTTGTGGAAGTTGAGTAGGGAAGGAGAAGTCCTGATGTGTTAGGGAAGGTAGTTCCAGGTTTTTGTGGTGATGTAGGAGAATGAGTGGCCTCCTGCCCTACTTCCGCAGATCCATGGGATCTGTGCGAGGGAGAGTATGGATCAGGGCAGTTGTCTTGCTGGATGGTAGACATGTAAGTGTTGGTTGAGTTACGCAGGTGCAGCATTCTGGAGAGCTTTGTAAACATGAATGAGCAGCTTGAATTGGCAGTGCTTATGGATGGGGATTCAGTGTAGATCTCTGAGGTGAGGGGTGATGTGGGCACTGAGGCAATGTTGAAGATGAGTCTGGCAGTGGCATTCTGGGTGGTCTGTATTGTCTGTCTGAAGTTGGTTCCATTCTGCTGGTGATGAGGGCTTTGGCAACAGTGTATCTAGTGTTTTCAGTAAGCCATTTGAAGAACCTGTGGGACATATGTAGGATGTGGAAGCAAAAAGAGGTTACAAAGTTCATCTGTTGGGTCATCATATGTTTATTGTCCAGCATGAGTCTTAGGTTTCTGGCATTATCTGCAGGGGCGAGAGTGGGTCCCAGTTCAGTTGACCAGCATAGGAGTGTAAGGAAGAGCTATTGTTCCCAAAGATCAGGACTACCCTTTGATGGTGTTGAGCTTTAGGCAGGTCTATTTCATCCAGTTCACCTTACTGTACATATAGCAGTTGAAGTTGGTCCTGATGGTGTTGGCATTGTCAGTGAGAGAGAGAAATCCTGACTGAGTGCTGTCCAGGAGATGGGGATGTTCTAGATGGTTGGAGAGGTGTCTGTTGATGGAATTCTCGATGACTTTGGCAGGGAAGACTAGAAGCGAGATGGGTCGGTAATTGCTGAGTTCTTCAGAGTCTGCAAAATGTTTTTTCAGGAGAGCTTTAACAAATCATTGTTTCCAGTTGTCTCGGAATGTCAGGCTTTGGATGAAGGTATTCATGATGATTGTGAGATTAGAGACGATCAGGGTTCCTCCTCGGTTGTTTATATGGTGGTAGCAGGGGTAGGTGGGGGCCCCTAAGTGAACTGACTGTGGTGTCCTCTGTGGAGAGGAGGTTTCCCTCTGTCAAGTGATGGTCCTCTTTAGTGGTGGGAGGAAGGTGGCCAGTTATATCTGTCTGTAGTGTGCTGTGGGTCGAAGTTGTTGCATATCTTCAAAATTCTGTAGTGAACAAAGTATGAAACGTTTCTGCAGAGTTCCTGTGATAGAGTGATGGTGTTGGAGGCCACTGTGATGTTGCAGAATTCTTTTATGATAGTGAAGAGTTCTTTACTTTGGTTGGAGCTGGTTGCTAATCTTAGTGCCAGAGCTGCTTTTCTGACTTCTTTGAGAGCGACGAGTCTCGGCCCCCCACAGTGCTCCGGCGATCTCCCCTAACCCTGTGCTGCTAAGACCATTCCAAAGAGCAGCAAGCGGCAACACGGAAGAGCAGCTGAGTAGAGTGTTGGAGCTGTGGAGTTGTGGGCTCAGACGCGAGATGGAATAGGGCGCTGCATAACAGCCGAGGTATTGAGGCTCTGGAGGCATCGTGTGGAGCACCGTGTGGAGCAGCCAGAGACCTGCAACCCGTCGACATCCCGGCTCCTCTCCTAGCACTTTCCTGATTATTGTCCCGGTGCATTCTGGGACTTGTAGTTTTGTATTTCCCCACAGAAGTACATTGGACTCCCCTGCCTGCCTTGTCAAGTGAGTTTCACCGTCAGGACTAGGAGGAGCCCCGCACAGGCAGCGGTCGTGTAATCTGAGCGCTACAGAGCAGAGTGAAGTGGAGTGGTGCTTTCTGGACTCCTGGATCTGTGGGAGAAAGCCTAGACCCATTTTCTGCCCTGTGTCCCTTTCCTGTATATCGGGTACTAAGCGTATTATTAAGTGTTTGGAACTTTAAGCTGTGAGCTTCAATAGCCTGTTACTGTCATACTTGTGTATAACTGGGAGTTGTATACTATAGCCAGAAGAAGTCACTCATAGGGAAGGGGGTGGTGGGCACTTTAGATGCCTTTCTGACCCGGGCAGAGTCAGCCCTAATGCATGAGATAGCGCTAACAGAACGTAGGCTGTCTCTGGAACCCCTGGGAGTAGGGCCGCTTTTATATGTACACGCCCAGGAAGCTAATACGTCCGTCACAAACTCCCCTATGATATCTTCTGCACCTGCATCTCCAACACCAGTGGTAATTCCCCCGCATGATCTACAGGCAATAAACAAGGAGGGTGCGAGACCTAAAGTCGTCACAAGGACCCAGAAAGCTAAAAACATCCAACTTTCCCGAATGAAACCTCCCGGGAAGAAAAGGAAAACAATGGCTAATACTAGGCAATCCAACAATAGCCAGTCATGCACCACAGAACCCTTGACTAATCCTGTGCCACTAATGCCGCTTCTGGAGTTCACTCCCCCTGCAGAGAAGGTCAGCGCCGTTCCTACAGGTGTAGGTATGAGAGAGTTCTGGCAAAAATTAGAGGAAACACTAGTGGCGGTTGTATCCCCCTTAAAAGCCACACTCACTAAAGTCGAGAACAGATTAGCAACCCTGGAAAGCCTTGTCAACCTTAATACTGCATCAAGCCAAGGCCCTAGGGTCCCATTCAGTGACTCAGAGGCCTCTGCACGTAAATATTCCCAGACCAGAGCACCTATTCAGTCTTTTCCTCCACCAGGGGGTCCTACTAGCGCTAGCACGCAACTCAATACAGTCTGCACTGTTTGTGAAGGTGTTCCCCCTAAGCCCCAGGTAGGTCACCCGGTTTCTATCCGTTCTAACCAGCAAGAGGGCCAGCTGAGTCTTGTAAACTTAACATCTAATTTCTATCAGCAGCCGGTATACAAGGTGACCATGGAACAGGGGTCTTGTATGAACCTAGGAACCCAGAGGGTAGAAAGGGGGGAAGCCATGGGATTAAAGGTACTTCACCTCCCGCCCGAAGCTGATCCACTTACAGTGGTCCTGGTGAACATCCCCACGCTCCCTCAGGGGGAGTTTGAACACTGGTCTACTCTGCGTAATAGATCCCTACATTATTTAACTTTGAAAACATGCTTGACAAGTGAGCTTTTTCGAGATTTTAAAATGGCCCGTAGGATAGGGTGGGTGGGTCAGTCCACTAAGTCCCTTGAGGAAGACTGTGTGGTCCTTTCCTTTGCATCTCCTGCACTTGTCCATACAATTTTGAGCAGGGTGGGTCTCTGGCCAGTTAGAAGTCAGGGGGTTAGTATTGTGCCATTGGATTTTTTCTACCATCCTGCAACACCCTCCCAATGCCATTCAGAGGGCCTTGGCGGCGGCTTACCATATCTCAGCTACACGATTCCTGTCAGTAATTCCTTTGCTCCACTTTACAATCTGGACGAGGTCGACTGACTGGCCACCCATATGCAGTGTGACAAAATAGTTGAGGGGGACTTGGCAACCCTGCAGCCTCTCCTGAGGTTCAGCGTAGTAGAACAGCGAACCCCAGTCTTCGTACTAATCCACCTTCTACTACCATTGTGTGCAATCCCACGGGGCCTATTCACGGTAATCCCCAAACACATGATTTGCGCAAAGACGTTAGCGCTCTACTTACCACAGAAAGGTTGCCCTCAAGTGCAAGTCAACTCCTATCTATTTACCCAGCGAATTACACCTCCAAGAAAGTACTGTCTGAAACTAGTATTATCTCTTGGAACATTGCTGGATTGCGTGCAAAGATTTCAAATCCTGTATGGGTTGAGTTTATAGATAATATCGACATATTATGCCTACAAGAAACATGGGAGCTGGAGCCAGTCCATATCCATGGTTATTTGACCTTCAGTACCCCGGCGGTGAAAGCCCTGGGAGGCAGGCCCAAGGGAGGCTTATGTATGTATATATCTAATGTGTTAACGGTGGATAGAATTGTTTTTTCCGCGGAGAATTGCTACTACCAGATCATTCAACTGTATGTAAAACCTTCTAAGAGAATGCTAGTGGTAAATTTTTACAATAATGTACCTGCAGGAGAGTTAGGGATGGAGCTTTATAGGATTGGCGAGGCCTTGGATGTTATTTGTAATTCGAGCTCCATGGACACTGTGATTATCCTGCAGGGGGATTTTAATTGTGCACTGTGTAAATCAGCTAACCTGAAAATTTGTGGCACTGATACGCAAGAGGGGGTACTCAACTGTCATTTTTCTCACACTAAGGCTGGGGTTCATCTCAATGACTTAATGTCTCGCTATGATTTGGGATTTGCAAATGAACTTGTCCCCATCCCTGTGATTATGTCCCCGACTTTTATTGGTAAAGGTTTCGTCTCCATTATTGATTTTATGCTGGTTTCACACACCCTTGCCCCGAGTTTGTTGTCCTTTATGATAGGGACCACTGTGTTGAGTGACCACTATCCACTTTGTCTTAAGCTACAACTACAAGCTCAAAATATTGGGAGGAAGAACTGTGTGAACCAGGTGTTGGGTTCCTTAGAGCTGAGCAAAACAAATGGGTATGCTCTTCGCTGGTCCAAAGTCGACCCTGAGGTACTGACTAAGCAGCTTATTGTGTCATGTAAAACTGCGTTTGACATCTGCTTAAATGAGCTTTCTACTGCCGATGACCTAACCCGATCTTTTCTTGAGATAACTAAAGAGGTTAGGAAGTTACTGACTGCTCAATGCCGTACTGGGCCGAAAACCACTCGCTGGTTCGATAGCGTATGCATCAAGGCATATTCCAGCCTGAAGGCAGAGCTCCATAGGCAACCTAGATCTAAGGAGGGGATAAAGAGGCCTAGAGCTTCTTATAGGATGATAATTGCTGCCAGAAAGAGGTCACTGAGGGAGGAAGCCTGGGAGTCGTTACATGCCGCAGCATAATAAAAGGACTCTGCGGCCTTTTGGAAGATCTTAAGGACCACGCCTTTGTGTGGGGGTGGCGGACCTTCAATTGAGATTGCAATCCCAGAAAAAGATTGGATAACCCACTTTTCTGCACTATATAATGGCCCGGACACCGATGAGCTCCCATCTCAGGGTCCTCTCTTCGTACATAATGGCAACCTCCTTGTAACGTTGGATGAAATGGTACTGGCTCTTGCCCGAAGCAAGGGGGGTAAGGTTCCCAGCCCGATGGCGTGCCACTTGACTTGATTAAGTCATGTGTCCCGCTCTGTGCCCCATTATTACCTCAGATGGTCAATGCCAGTGACTGCACCTCCTTCCCGAAGACTTGGACGGAGTCCATCATTGTCCCAATATTCAAGAAGGGAAATCGCCAAGACCCTTGTTGTTATAGACCAAATTCCCTTCTTGGCTCCATGGTGAAGGTAGCAGGCTGAGTCATCCTGCACCGATTACAGGACTGGGCAATAGAAAATAATGTTCTGTCTGATCTCCAGTATGGGTTTTGGGAGGGCCTGGGAACCCTGGAACAGAGTCTAAACCTGGCTATGATCGTCGGGAAAGACACAAGAGCCAAAAAAGGGAGACTATACTTAATCTTCGTTGATTTGACTGCAGCCTTTGACTCTGTAATCCATGCAAGGCTATGGGGGATTCCTGCCGATCTTGGTGTGGATCCTAATATTGCCTTCCTGCACCGAATTTATGAGGGAGCTTCAGCAAGCGTAAGATACGGGGTGGATGGTCAGTGCACCGCAGGATTTCCTGTTAGAAAAGGGGTCAGGCAGGGCTACGTCCTGGCCCCCTTTCTTTTTAATATATACATTAATGGTCTGGCCAAGGCACTCCTTAAGAGTGGGCATGATTTTCCTCAGGTAGGTGGGAGACCTTTACCGGCTTTCCTTTACGCTGATGATGCCATTTTAATGGCGCGTACAGGCAATGGTTTACAAAGGGTCCTGACCAGTTTTAATACTTTTATGCTTGATTTGGGCTCAAAGATTATTCTTTCCAAAACTTTTAGAATGAACTGTGCTACTGGCACACGGAGCATTATGGGTCGGGACATCTATCTGGATTGTAGGAAGCTAGCAACTACTACTACATTCTCGTATCTCGGCATCCTTTTCAGTCATAACGACACATGGACTCAAGCAATTGAGCAGAAAAAACTGGGTTTTAGTAGATCAACCAGTGCCCTGGCTACTTTTGCAAAGAGACTGGGAAGGAAGCCACCTGGTGAACACTTGCAAATCTACAAGGCCCACAGTACTTCAGCAGCGATATATGGGGCAGGAGTGTGGGGCTTTGCAAATTCCCTTTCTTTACAAAATGAGGAAAACACTTTCCATCGGTATACCCTCTCTGTCCCTCCTGGCACGTCTTCTTTTCAGTGCCATGAGGAGTTGGGACTCCCGTATTTAGCAGACATCATCAAACTTGAGCCAATTCTTCTATGGCATAGGATCTGGATCAGTGAGCAGACCCATTTAAATAGTGACATCCTGCTTGACTGTATTAAGTTGGATGGGGCGCTGAAGATACCTGGCTTAAGTTTATCTATAGGTTTATGAATGATCTTGGACACCCAGAATTTTATTTAAATCCCAGCTCTATGGCCCGAGTATCGAGGAAAACCCTGAAGAATGAGTGCCTCGAAATGTTGGGCTCTGTTAGAATAGCAGATGAGGCTTCCAAACCTACAATCATCCAACACCAACTAAGGCTTAGCTCTCTTGGTATGTAACCTTATTTAAATTTTGTCCCAAGTGAACATGACAGAATGCTGCTGATAAGATTTAGACTGGGTGTGGTACACAGACTAGTGACCACACCCAGAATGAATGACTGGTCCAGAGTGTTACCCCCTGCTTGTGTGACACCCACTCAGAGCAATCCACCATTCATCTAGTCATTTTTGCAAGTTTTTTAAAGAATTAAGGAAAGTCTGGTTACTTCCCCTTTTAAGACAGCAGGGCCTTGGGCAATACCGTCCAGCACTTGTTCGCTTACAACTTCCAGATAATGAACATGTGGCCTGGAGAGTATCCACTTTTCTGAAAAAGGCCCTGCGCTTGAGGAAAAGCATGTCTCTCGAATCTTGGGAGGTTGCACCTTAGGTGAATTATTGGGACTCAAATTATGTTTGGATATTATGTAAACTAGATTTTGAATGTAAGGTGTCTTTGTTATTTCATCTTTTCTTTTAACTTGGATATTTTAACTGTGCACTCTTATCTTGAAATATTTAATGATTGTGATACGTGCTTTTATGACTGTAATTTTCATGGTCGAATAAAGCTTGATTGATTGATTGATTGATTGACTTCTTTGATATGGGTGCAGTATCTACTGAGAATGGCTTTGTGAGTGTTTCCTGAATTGGTCTCCCAGCTGGTTCTCCATATGTACTGAGGTACAGCCTGTGTGCATGCTGACAGTATGTTTAACAGAGTCTACATATGGCTCGGTCTGACTGGGATGGCAAAGTGAGCTAAAGAATGATGATGGATTCAACCCAGATCTGTGACTGGGGGAGAGTGTCTGAAATGTTTCAGTGCTCCGTCCATCATCTCCTTGTGTTAACACAGTCTTCAGCCTAAAATGAAAGGAGCCTATAATCAAATATAGGTGTGCAAGTGATGTGTTGTCGCACAAGTGGTGACACAGCCCTACATGCTCCAGTACAGCAATATTAGCTACTCACACTCTTGTTATGATTAGGGGCAGGCAGAACATACAGAATTTGACTCCGGGAATTCCATGGAAAGTGGTGAAATTCAGTCCACTCCTATCAGCACCCTTGTAGAGCCAAAGGATGTGAGTAATCTCCTGTCTATCGGAGTGAAGATAGAGCCAACAGAAGTGCATGTGTCTTGAATTTTGAGTTTAGCACAGATGAAGCCCCCTTCTATTTCTTACCAGGTATGCAGTAAGACAAAGAGAAAACTCTCATGCAGCAGGATTTCAACACCCTGTTTTTTAGGATTTTATATCTACTCAACAGTCCCCATTGTTGTATATGAAATGTTTGCATGGTTGATCCAACCCAGCCAATCCTTCTTGAGTTTTTGGCTTTCTGCAAGAGTAAGGTGGATATCCTGTAGGAGATCCACACCTGGTGTTGTATGTTCAAAATAATAATGCATTTTATTTTGCTTAACGAAATGCGCCTGTTAATTAACATTGAGAGAGATGACTTTCAACTCTCTCTGCACCTCTGAATAAATCCGTACTTGGGGGCTAGAAAGAGGTCACATTTGGAAGGTTCTGATTACCCCACTCACTGCTGGAGGGTGGAAAGTGGCAGCAGCAGTAAAGTCACCTAAGAGGTTTGGGGTCACCCAGGTAGTACCACTAACGAGGGGTAGAAGTTGGTGATGATTGTTAGTCACTGAAAGGGGGAAAACTGTAAGTGCAAGTGGCATTTCCAACTGGCTTCAGTCTTTATGTGAGTTAGGGTACAGTGGGCCACAACCTACCAGGCCACATGGTCCCTTTCTGATAGTGTGCAGATTGGTGGTTATTAGGCAATGATTAGAAAGGGAAGGGTGCAGTAAGATGTGGGGGATCCAGTAATCCTATGCGCCAAGCAGGTATTAACGTGTTTTGGCAGACCTAGGGGCCACCCCAAATAAAACGTGTGGCTGCCACCTATGTTTAAGCCTCTATCTCAGTGACTCAGAAGTCATTGCATCCATCAAACTTGCAATAGAAAGGGGTTAAAACGCATACTTTATGATCATGTGGGCTGGTGCCGGGTTTGTACCCCAGTCAGTTCTTGATCAAAGAATTTGATTTATCCCTCAGCATCATATGCTTCCAAGATTTGGGTTAGTTACCTCGGGACAATTTCTGCCTCACTGATTCCCAGCATCCACATACATCTTAATCTGGGGTTTGGTTTGATTGGACTCCTCTGCCTGTGCAGGCAAGGTCCCTGTTCTTTTTTGTGCGGTATCCATTGTTATGTTATCTAGGTTGTCCAAAAACACTTCCAGCTCTCCTGGCTTACTATATTCTGTTGTATGGACTTGAAACTTGGTTATCATGCTATCTGGTTCCAGAAGACCATATTTAATGTCTCTCTTCTGCTGCTGTGGTTGTAATGCAAGGAATTGTTCCTGCAAGACATTGGTGGGTCCCAAGAAGTATGCCAAAATGATGACTTGGCTATTTTTGCATTGATAAGGACCATGTTCTATCACTTCTAAGAGAGTCTGTCATGCCTGCTGATGTATCAAGAAGTACACCAGTATATGCCATTGATGTAGGCTGTAGGCTGTCAAGCAGGCACATGGCTCGTGTGCCCCCTGAACTCTCAAGGTGGTGTGAAGGTGCCATTCAGCAGAGTCAGGTGCAGGGTGCTCACGTCTTGGCCTCAAAATGGCTGTTTATCCAGACATGATTCCACTTCTGAAATCCATTCTTCCATTGTGACTGGTCCCGTCTGGAACTTTGTTGATGTTGTTGCATAGTGATTGAACTTCCATATTTATCAAGACTACCGCGGTATTGATGGTAATGATGGAGCATTTAATATCCGCCAGCTCCTTCATAAGGTCTATTAGGGCTGAATCAACATTGAAAACTGCATTACCACAGAGGTATCTATGGAAAGAGCATGCAGACCCTTAAACAATGTTCCAAGAGTAAAGATGGCCTGCAACAACCACTCAGTTAGTAGTGTGCAAGGTAGTGCGGTTGATTCATGGCAGGATCACTCAATAAAAAGTCTTTCAGCCCAGGAGCTTACCATTCAAAGATGGCAGCTGTGCAGAAAGTCGTATTTCTATGATGTTGCTCTCATGGTTTACCGACCTGGTGATGGCACGCCAGGATTCATGAATGGTGGTCACTGTAGCTGGCAATTATCTGTTGCAGGTAAGCATTGGAATGGACCAGTTACCCCTACAGACAGGCCCACATGCGGCAACAGCAGAGTCAATGACGAGCATGCTGAATCATTGAGGCAAGTTTTGGGTAGGTGAGGAAGGCCAAGGGCTGTCAGCGTTAGTGGTGCACTTGTGCTATGGAGGGGAGGAAGAACAACTGAGTCCACAACGGTCATCTAAACAAGAATCCTGCAAAAGAAAGTATTGAGGGGCAGTATGCCTGGCTGACAGGGGCTGCAGTTTATAGAACCGTGTAAACTATATTTGCCAGCTCCAAGTCGGGCACAGGCATGCTCAACTGGGGCATCAGGGATCTTCCCCCTCAAATAGACACCGGTATTCCACCATTTAGCTAACTAGTAGGGCCTGACAACTTGTGTCTCCTCGGTAACTTCAGGTAAGTGCTGCCACACTTCTCCTTCTCAAGCTGCGCCTCCTAGGATTTGTTAATGGCTGAAGTACTAGAGGTGTATACGTCTGTGACAGTCATGGCATTTAAATGATATCTTCATTGTCTTGGGATACTGAAATGTGAATTTATTGCAGCCAAATGTGCCAATATTGGGCCACTGTATAACAAGATTTACAGCAACATTTTGTGATACCCTATTTTAAAAAGTACTTCACACAACATGGCGATATGCCAGGCGACCCTCTGGTTGTATACAGATTGTGAGGCACAGACCATAATGTTATATCCCAGCTGCTTTAATAAAAGCTGGTCTTTATGTGCCAAGTTTGTCTCAGTTAATACTACTGATTGAGGTTTGTAGAGCCGTATCTCCTCTCAAACTAATTATCGCTTATTTCCATATTAATCCCAAAAAGCAATCCAAAACATGCATTTAACCTTAGCCATGACTTTCAAATTATTTACTTAAGAACCCCCTTTCTCCATATGTAAAACTATAATAACTCAGAATTGGAATAAATAAGATATGCTCTCCAAATATACTGCAAACATTCTGACTTGTTTTATCCCTCCATAAGATAGCATTTTCTGCGTCATAAATTTCAAGTGATACCACCCCCAATCCACACCCCCCAACCACACCCACCCATGCGTGGTTTAAGAAAGGAATCAACATCACCCTTGGCTGCATGAGGGAGCAGCCCTAGAAGAGCACCATCCAAACCCACTTCCCTGTCACCTCTCAACCACCATGCACTGAAATATATACAATGCATATACAATTCACTAGGCTGACAATCAATCAAGCAAGGACACTGTATTGCTGCTGCTCAGTTAAGCTTAATGAAACTATGGCCTTTTTTTTTCTTCAGCTGACATGAGCTCATATGCTGCAGCTGTGTGGTAGGCGAGCATATGACCGCCTTGGATTAGCAGGCTGGCCATTTCACATTGTACTGCATTTGCTACAGTGGCTACAAACTTGTGCCCACAGTCATAGTTTTCAACCCATACATATGGCTCCACAAAAGGGGAGTGCATCCCGCGGAGTCCCGCGGGTTGTGGGTGTAGCAAGGGGCACATATTGGAGGCACAGGATCAACAAATACCAGTGGAGGCTTAGTCATGTATGCAGATGGCCTCCTCAGAGTCAGACTTGTAACAGGTTGTTCATTTTAAACTTGCTCCACTCTGGTACCATGAAGGAGGTTATTCAAGCACCCAGTACAGACCAACTAGTCTATGATGGGGGAGTCTACACTGGCTGACACTATTATTGACGCTGCCACAACAGGCGGTATAAATGCTGGGAATCCAGCTGTTCTCCAACACTTCTTGGCTAAGACTACTAGTGGAGGCAGTGGCAAACTCACTGCAGAGCCTGTCTCAGATTCTTTGGATGTGGTAACTTTACAACAGTTTGTTAGCTACCAGGGCAAGTTGGTTCTGGTGCATCCACTATGCCTCTTTTGGAATCTAATAGGAATCTGTGTCCTCAGATAGAGTTGCAGGATGCAGTAAATGTGAGTACCGCTTTAAACACTATTAGGGGCCACTCCTAATCCTGCCTTCACCTCCGATATATCCTCTGGTACATTATCTGATCACTCGCCCCCACTGACCCATTCAGAGGCTGACTCACAGGAGCCATCATTGGTAACAATTCTGCAACTCCTTCAGGTACAACAGTCAGAGGCCTGTGCATACTACACGCAGGCCAGGAACGTATAATCTAAAAATGCAGCAAACATTGTATGAAGTATCAGGACAAATCACCAGCTTCACAGCAGAAATTGCTGAACTCCAGCGAAGAGTTACCCAATTCGAGGAAGTGGGATGAGCAACAATCAAGACATTCTGGAATCATGAAGGTCAGCTGGAGTATCTCCAGTCTCTTCCAGGACATAGATAACCATCAGAGGAGAACTAATTTGAGGATTTCTTGAATTCCATTGGGCAAAGAGGGGTCTGATCCTTCGCAATATATTGTTCAATTATTCAAAAAAGCCTACCCATATCTGATAGACTTGGACTGGGACTCACAAATCCAGCGAACACATTGCCTCCCCCTCAATCAGAATGCCTCCAATACTAGATCATTGCTATCTCGCCCAATCCTTATATATATTGGAAACTTCCTTCTCAGGCAGGTGATCTCTCTTAAGGCACGTCCAACTGCACCAGTCATGATTGATCAGATGGCAATTGCTGCATGCTCAGACTTTTTCAAATCTACAATGGATGACCAATGGATATTTCTCCACCTTCTTGACCTTCTTAAGGCTATTGGGGCCCAAGAACTTTTGCAAGAGCCAGCTCGCCTTAAAATTATAAAGGATGACTGGACTCAGATTTGTTATTCAGAGGCAGACGCTATGCATGCTCAGAATCGGTGAAAAGGGGCTACTCCCCACAATACTTCTAAATAGCACCCCTGTTTTAGGATGTGCTTCTTCTCTTATCTTCCCTTCTGCCCCCCTTTTTTGTCTCTTCTTTGTCTGTCTTTTTTTCTTTCTTGAATTTGAATTTAATCTTTTAGGCACTTGTTTTGACTTAAAAAATTCATAACTCTAGTTATTTTTGGTTGATTTAGTGTCAAATAATTTGTTAAAATGGACCATATTCTTTAAAATTGGTTTGGGATTTTTCTTGCTTTGTGTTTTCACTTTTTCACTGTTGGTGTGCTGCATAAAAAGTTTCACATTGCCTCTAAATTAATCCTGCCAGCTTTAGTTCTGAGTTACAAGAGGTTTACAGAGGTTTAATTCAGTCTATTTAATGGTTCTCCCTGACAGGGATTGTGGCTCTTTCTCAAGGAGGGTGTGGTAGTGAATGTACAAAGATGATCACACGAAAGAAGGTAAGCGTATGTCTTAATTTACACCTGTCCAAGCCCAGTCAGCACCAACTGTCTTCTGTAACTGTCACCATACCACTTACGCGCTGGCATTCTCTCTGTGACCTAGGCACTTTCTAGGTTGCCAGGGAGAAGCAGACAGCTGGGCCGGGGTTACCATTGTTTCACTACTCCACGCTTCCCCCTCCCACAAAACATTTATAAAAATAATGAAACTGTCCCACACAATAAGTATGTGAGCAAGGAAGAAGAATGAATAACTGTGGGGGAGAAATACATGTAAGGTAAACGCATGAAGATATACCAATAATAACATGCACATAATCTGCTTTTTTCCTAAATCTTTACATCACAAAATCTTTGAGATACAATGGTCTCCTAGTTTCTCTAACACTCCTTCTTTGTGAAGCCAGGCCTATGCTGTGCGACTCATGCATACCTGAACTCCGCAAATTACCACCACCACTGTGTGTGTGGAACAAAATCTTTGTTCCACACCCGTCCATCATGTGTTTTAACAGACTCTTGAAACACCTGATCACTTCCAATATCCTTGTGAACTTTGACCAATCAGCACACCCCTTGAGGACTCTTATTTTGACAAAATCTCCCACTTTAACTTCTACCTCGTGTACTTTCATATCCTTATCAAATAACTCTTTCCTCTTGACTTGCACTGAAATCTCTCTCTCTCCAATCTCCTATAGAATTGTCCACACAGCCCTTATTCCAATGCATCCAACGAGGAAACATCTTAGTTGAAGGAGATTTCACTTTAAACAAGTTAAAAAGGGATTTACCAGTGCTCGAATGTGGTGCAACACGAGAGCCAGATAACCTATTACACAGTTTTAATTTACAGTTAGCTCCATTCGCCCTAGCTGACTGTATACCTTCTTTTAAAGTTTTGATAACTCTTTCAATTGCACCATTAGTTTCTGGATGGTACAAAGCTAATTTCTTGTGTGTCATCCCACAATTCTTGAGAAACAATTCTGTCCCTTTCGGACAAAAATGCACACAATTATCTGTGAGGAGAAAACGTGGGAAGCACTCCCGTTTAAATATGTTCTAAAAAATTTGATGATTGAACCAAAAGATATGTCCTGTACTCACAACACTTCATCCTATCTAGAGTATAAGTCCATCAAAACTAGCACATAGGGTGCAGCATGTTAACCTTTGGCAGGCCCCAGAATATCTATTGCTACTTCCTCCAATGGCTATTTAGGTAAATCTCTACAGACCATAGGAGTTTGAGTAGTTCTAAATCCTTTCTCAGAATTAATACACTCTACCCAATCCCTAACCATATGCTCTACATCATGATCAAGAGCAGGCCACCAAAGATCTCTCCTGAGCCTACACTTAGTTTTCACTATGCCCATGTGACTCTTATTAGCCAACTGTAAAACTCTCTGCCTTAACTTCTTAGGTGGTATGAGCCTCATGCCTCTCAAAAGAATTTCTTTGTCTATTGCTAATTTGTGTAGAATCTTGCTCCAATGATCCTTGCTTTGTTCAACTTGCCTAAACTTAAAACTTGCATCACACAGTTCAGTTCAACATCATGTTGAAGTTCAGACAACCAATCACACTCGCTGATGATACCTTCTGTGACTTTGCACACCGTCACCACTTCTTCATCCTGTTCCTCTTTAACGCTTGCATCCATCTCATCAACATTCACTAGTCTGTAAAGACAATCCGCCTATAAATTGCTCTCCCTAGGAACATTTTGTACATTGAAGAAATATTCTTGTAAGTTTACCACCCATCTCCTTATACGTGAAGAAATGGCATCTAAACCTTTTTTTGTAAAAACGTTTACTAATGGCTTATGATCCATCTGAACAGTGAATTTGATTCCTCACAAAAGTTGCCTAAATCTGTTAATAGCCAAATGAACAGCAAAAGAATCCCTTTCAATGACGGAATAGTTGTATTTCGCATCCCTGAGGCAGTGTTACACACAAGCAACTAATTCTTCTTTCCCACCTCTGTTTTGTATTAGCAGAGCCCCTAAACCCTTCGCAGTTGCATCACACACCACTTTGGTGTAGTTCATTGGATCATATGCCTGTAGTGAGGGTGCATTGTTCAGTTCCTGTTTAACATTATCAAATTCCTCCTTGCACGACCTATCCCATACAAAATCTGTTTTCTTTTTTAACTGTTTCCTCATGCCGTATGTTTTTCAGGCAAAGTCTTTGATGAACCTGCTGTAGTATTCTACAGTGGTGAGAAAAGAAGATAACACTTCCTTTGTTTCAGGTTCTTGTAGAGATTTGATGGTTTCTACCAGTTCTTTCCTTGGCTTAATTCCTGAACTTGAAATCAGATAAGCAAGGTGGCTTTCTACTTTTGGCTTTAAGTGTGAGCCCAGGATCCTGTAATCTGCAGAGCACATCTCTTACACACTGGTCATGATCTGAATTTTTGTATCCAAAAATCGGAATGTTATCCTGGTAACAGTTTACACCAGGTACACCCTTCAGGATCTTAGCCATAATCCTTCGAAAAACTGCTGCTGCCGACGTGAGACCAAACAATATCCTCTTGAAACAATAGATACCAGTGTAGTGAATACCATAAGGTCCTGAGTATTCTCATCAAGTTATATCTGATGGTAGGCTGAGATTAAATCAAGAGCACTGGATATTTTAGCCCTCGAAAATGTTATGATCATTTCTTCAATGTTTGGAAGGGGAAATTTGTCCACAATCTCTTTCTTGTTCAATGCTCTAAGGTCCACACAAAGGCGTAAGTCCCTATTCCCGTTGAGTTTGCCAACAATGGGGGCCAACCATTTGGCTGCTTCCACTGACTCAATGACCCCACACTTTCATATTCTTTCTAGTTCATCAGCTAATGCAGATTGCATCTGTAACGGAATTCTCCTGACCTTGGCAACAAAAGGTCTGGCACCCTCCCTTAATTTCATTTTGTTTTGTTTGTACCAAAGTAACCTTCCCAAGTTATTCTGCAACAGACTACTAAACTCCTTCACACATCTGATTAAACTAATCCAAAGATTACACAGCCGACTGATAATGCGCACATCAGTATGAAAGTCCCATGTTCGTATCGCTCCTGTGCCAAACAACTCCGAGACCTGCTGTGTTTCGAACCCACTGGAAAACCAGAGACAACAAAAGGGGAGAATTGGAGGTGGCACCAGGTATGAAGTCACAATTACGTCAGAATGAGTAGGTTCACTGTAGTACTTTATTCTTCTTCGTATGACATGTAAAAACAACAGCCAACGCGTTTTGTTCCCTTTAAAGGAACTTCTTCAGGGCAGAGTTTATTCAGAAAAGAGCGTTTTATGAGAATTTTCTTTCGTAGATGTCCAAGAAGATAAACGTCAAAGATTGGTAAGGTATATATACTGGCAGCGTTACGATTGACGCCTCTCGGAGAAGAGATTCAACACCCACGGTTCAGGAAGGAAGCAACGCTGCTAATGCTCAAAACTGCTTCAAAGTAACCTAGCATCTCAATTGCAGACCCCCATAACCACCTGGCTGTATGTCCATTGCCTCAAGCTTCTTCTCACCACCAAACAGTTTCTCAAAAGACTCATTAGAAATTATGGTAATGCGAGAGCACAAACCAAATTTCAATTACATTTTGCACCCATCAACATTCACCACTTCTGTCGGAAAAATATTGTCCTCTCCAACTTGTGGAACTATTTCTTGGCAAGTCTCCAAATTCTTGTTCCTTCCTACCCACCTATTATTATTTCTACAACACCTGCTGAAATGTCCTATGATACTACATGAGTTGCACACTTGTGACAAAGCTGGACAGGATTTGTCATTTGCTATGTGCCCATCATATCCACACCTGAAAAACATGCACTTTTGAAATTAACTTCAATCTTCTTCTGTATTCTAACTTCTGGTTAAATTTTCTGAACAGATTTCTGAACTTTTACTTCACTTACTGTAACACCCTCTTTGTCTGTCGTCCTAAAACTTTTATCCACTCTAAGTTCACCAACACACAACAACATGTGCTGCACTCATTTTGCAACTATCAGCACCTTCTCCAAAGGTAGCTCATCTTTCACCCAAAGTTCCTCACAAACTTTGTCATTATTACATCGCAACACAAATTGATCTCTAATTCTTTCTTCGGTGGAAACTCCAAACTTATAATTAGAGGCTAACGTCCTTAAACTGGTAACATACACCTCCACAGACTCATCTTGATCTTGAACTCCCATGCCAAAATGGTACCTCTCTAATATCGCACTGATGCAAGGTAAAACATGACGAACAGGTTTAGCAATTGCATTCTAAAATTCATTCAAATCACGTGCTTCAGCATGAGGAAGTTCAGACAAATCATCTAGTACTTCTTGTCCTTCTGCACCTAAACATTGAAGATGTAAAGCATGCTTCCTTTCAGCACTCAGATTAGTCCTGTGCATCCTCGCATAATTCAAGAAAACTTTCTTCCATTTGGACCATTTGATGACAGGTTCACCAGGTGTGGGCAAGAAAAAAGGAATGGGTGTAACATTATGCATGTTTCTTGCACTACGTTCAATGTTCACCACAACCCCTTACTTGTTATAATTGAAGAAAGTAATACAGAAAGTGTTCACACAAACCTAAAAATGTTTTTTTAAGATGGTCACAATACTAAATGAACTTAGTTGTGATGTTTGCTATGCAGAAATCTTCACCTCAAGAACATGAAAAAATATTACATAAAATAATTGGTTCGAAGTTCCTACAATTTCTCAATGTCAGCAGATGAATAATGTCCAGTCACCTGTAACCAACTACCGACATGGCCACAGGAAACACGAAGAATGAAAAATGGCCCGCACACTTACACAGTCACCAACTACTGAAACCAGCAACAAAACAACCGACCAGAGGGCGAAGAGACGTTCCTCTGCTCTGTCAGTACCTTCTACCAACACAAGGGGGTGAAGAGAAGTTCTACCGCACTCATTGGCAGCTTGCCATGCTGGGAATAGGAACTTCCTCCTAGAACTGCAAAACAACAGATCCAAGGGTGAAGAGACATTCCTCTGCTCTGTTGGTAACTTCGACCAACACAAAGAGGTGAAGAGACATTTCCCTGCACTCGTTGGCAGCTTGCAGCGCTGGGGATAGGAGCTTCCTCCCAGACCTTGCGCTTTATCCGGCGACTCCAATACCACGATGTGGCTAAAGCAAATGAGAAGTCCAAGCATGCACACTGGCCCATGCTGAAAAGGATTATGGCCCCACAGTGTCCTAGAACACGAAACCAGACCAGCTACTAAAACAGCAGTACAAGCGAAGCCTAGCTCGTATCACCTTCTGAAGCAGTCACCACTCACAGAGGTCGGTTATGAGTTGCAGCCCAAAACTGTCTATAAACTGGAATTTTAAATCGTGGGCAGCTTACAGCACAATAGCTGAAAGAGGAGGCAGACTCACCATACTCAAAGAAGCCAGATTGGTTTCTCCTCATGCCTCTGACAGCGCACTGGACCAGCCAGAGATGGATAACATTTGTTACTGCTTCCTGACTTGATGGTCGGACATTGACATGCTGCAACCTCCATCTTGTTGGGGTGTAATCTCTCCACTGCGTCCCATCCTGCATCACCAAAACATGAGTTGAATGTACAAAGATGATCACAAAAGAGAAGGTAAGTGTAAGTCTTTCTTTACACCTCATCCGAGCCCGATCCGCACCAACTGTCTTCTGTAACTGTCACTGTACCACCCATGCACTGGCATTTTCTCTGTGACCTAGGCACATTCTAGGTTGCCAGGGAGAAGCAGACAGCTGGGCAAGGGTGACAACTATGTCTCTACGCCACACAGGGCTTCCACCTCACTCAACCGACAACCACATTTCTCACAACCAGAAACATAAAGACTTTATACATTGTATCTAAGTTAAGTCTGCCAGCTTTTGTGCTAAGTTACCAGAGGGTTAAGCACAGGTAATTTAGTTTCTTTAGTGGTTCCCCCTGACAGGGATTGTGGCTCTTTCTTGAGCAGGGCTTCCAGCTCACTCAACTAACAACCCAATTTCTCGCAATCAGTATTCATCAGTACATACGGGTACCTTTAGAAACTGGCAGGCTTGGCAGGACATGGCTTCTGAAAATGCTCTTAGTTCTCCAATCAAGTGTTCTTGGAGATACTGGTATTGCAGTCAAAAAGAGGATTATGATTATAATTGTATGATAATATAAGTTCATCCTAAACTCTGTGAATCAAATACTTTTGATATGTCCACTGATGTAAAGTTAAATCTGTGCACCTGCTGGAGCAGGGTTTTTACTTTAAAACCAAATACCTGTTTCATCTTCGTATGTCATTATTAAAAGTACTACTGATTAATTAGTAATTACTAAAGATTTGTCGAGTCTTGTCTAACCAACCTTATTAACAGAAGAATTACACGTGGGAAGGCAATTGCATGGCTTAAATATTAAGTGAACTAAGCGGGTGAGCAAATTGACAGTATAGATGTTGCTTATGTGATTTTATTGTGTTTTGCGCTTATAATTAATATGCATTAATGGCTTTTGATGTCGCAAATGGCTAGATAAATACATACACATAAGGGTATTAGCAGGGGAATAACACTGTATAATCATTTCCACGTAGTAATTATGATTTTGTGTTTTCTTCGCTTAAGTTGACCATTGTGGCCTGCTGTAAAATGGCCACCACCCGCAGCCTGCATTCGAGTAGATGAAAATATGAAAAGAGGCTTTACCCCGCTGACTGCGACCCTGTCCTCTGATTGAACTGAAAAGCCATGAACATGACGACAAATCTGGGAGTGTTGCCAGATGCCCCTGAACGTGAAGAATTGTTACAACTTTGAATCCGACCTGATGAACTTAGAATGGTCCCATGGATGAGATACATTTTATCCTAAAGAGACATCCGTAAAAGTAACAAATTAGCTATGGACTTCTAATTTCTATTCAGGATTTGAAACTATCAATACATGAGAAAATCTAAGGGTGTAACTTAATGTACCAAGACGACATAATTTCCGCCAATCGACTGTTTTGAAAGATATGTTTGCAACATTTGGAATGTAAATTTGGTATAAATATTAGTAGACTAGAGAGGTCTAGCGCCACTTCTGCTCGAACCTATGATCAGAGGTCCCGACGCTGACTGAGAGGACGGTGACTCTACATGACGGCTAGAAAACTTTAACTATTTGGTGAGGACCAGTTCTGACTTAGAAAACGACTTTTAGCCAGAATAGGTAAATATGAAAAAGAATGATCTTGCATTTAATTGGCTTTTCTTTCAATTTTAGATAAACAAATATTCTGTTTGAATTACTGTGTCGGGTGGTTATTTTATTGTCATGTTTATTGAATATTTAGAGTGTTAAGTTGTTTCACCAAATCTATAGCAACTAGTTGATCTCATTGACCTCAGGGTACATGCAGATTGGTTAGGTATTGAAAAGTGTTTCCCTTATACATGGCACGGATAGAGTGGTAGGATGAATGTTGGTGTTATGGGCCCAACCAGCGTGTGATGTGTGTGTGTGCGTGTGACTGTGAAATCACTCCGTCCGTGGAAGTAGAGGGGATTCGGAAGCTCCGATCTGCACCAGTTTCTTGGTAGCAGAATGATGGTTAACTATTGTCTTGATCTGGTGAATTTGCGTGTATATAAGCTTGTTGATTATTGATTGATATTGATGTATGTACTAACACTATATGTTGAAGTCGTATTGAGTTTTATGTAGTGTGTACGGCTTCTGGGACGTAGGAAGTCGGTGACAGTCCCGTAGTAGGGCAGAGGGAAGCTCTGCTCTCGGAAGAGGCGGGATTGTTGGCCCTGTATGTAGACAGGGGAAAACGGGTGACAATTGAAGTTGCGCATCACATTGTCTGGGTTCGATGAGGTAGCATCGCTGTGTTTTGCCATTAGAGACGTATTTTCTGTGTGAGAGAAGTGTACATGATAGCGAAGGTTACCTGTGAAGTTCTGGTCTTAGGTATCAGGGATTCTTATGGAATTCCGATAACGCTTATCACTAGAGAGGTAATAGGTATTCTCTGAGCTTGTTAGAAGGACAGAGCAGAGGTAAGCGCTGCTTTGTTAACATGTGATATAATTCTGTAGTAGGACAGACTGTTCGCTGTTCTCGGGAAAGACAGGATTCTGTGTGAATGTACTACATTTTCTGGTGTGAAAGTGCGTGAATGAGAAGGCATTCTGGTTAATTGTGAAACTCTTAGGAGCATTCCGGAGAAAACAGTTAATTGGTGCTTGCTAGAAGGGTAGAGTAGAGGGATGTGCTACTTTATCAACGGAAGTAACGATTCCGTAGTGGGGCAGAGGTAAGCGCTGCTCTCGGGAAAGGCGGAATTCTCGTGGGAAAGGTCTTTTGCTGTTCTGTGGTTAGCGAAGCAGACAATGGAGATGTTTGTATGTTGTAACTAACAGACTCGTAGAAGTTGAAACAAAGTCTACCGAGTAGTTTTGTAAAAGAGGGGTAGACGAGAGACAAGAGACAGGAGCAGGGGCTGTTGCAGCAACTGCTGACGTCAGGAAGACCGCGCTGTGATTGGACAGTGGGTTAGAACGGTGGAAGCACGGTGATTGGTGTGCTGGTGTACGCCGCGCAAGGATTGGGAGACATACAGGGTGACGTAGACGCTCCAGGATTGGTGCGTTAGTGTGAGTCGCGCTGGGATTCGTGGACTGAGTCAGTGACGTAAACGCTCCGGATTGGTGCGTTAGTGTGAGTCGCGCTGCAATTGGACAAGAGATCGTACAGTTGTAGAAAAGACTAAAGGGTTGCGGAAAATAAGAAAATGTATTACCACGCTGAGGAAAAGAAAAAGAAATCCTTGTTTAGTAAGGTTAAGACCTGGTTTGACAAGGATAAGGATATTGTGACTAGGGAAGGACAGTTACTTCCTCCGATAAGAACCCCCGCATCCTTCATGGTTGCAAAATATGGGTATCATACCTGTATTTGTTTAGACAATTGGGCAAAGTAAACCAAAGAGGATGGAGTTTTAGCTTTCCCGGAACATGGTTCATTTTATCTGGCCATATTGAGAAACTTACGGGAGAGGATGATGAGTCTAGAGCCTCGGCCTAGGCCGACGCAGTTTGAGGCGTTGACTGAATGGAAAGATAGATGGTATAGAAAACGAGAAGATGCAGCAGACAGAACTTACTCAACATTCCCTATGAGAAAAAAAGAAAAGACAGTGACAGCTTATCCCATGAGAGAGATTCCAGGAGGAGGGTATGTACATGTTCCATGGACCAGACAAGATATTTTGTCATTTACAAATGATTTCCCTCGACTGAGAGAGAAGCCCGTCGAGTGGTATAGACAGGTTGACAGATTTGTGAAGTTGTCAAAAGTGCTGTGGATTGACCTGAATAGTCTGTTTGATATAATTGTACCAGCAGACTTGTGGGCAGAATGTAAGATAGTCATAGATTGGCCCACTAAAGAATACCCGAGAGATCCCAAGACAGGAGCTCCAGACCCGGAGGTCATGAAAAAGTATGAGCAGGTTATGGCTTTCCTGAAAAATAAGGTACCCCCCAAGGAAACAGACTGGGTTAAGATAGATCGAACACATCAAGAAGTGAAAGAATCAGTCCATGCTTACTATGAAAGGCTAATACTAGCTTTCAAACAGTTCAGTGGAGATGAACATCTGGGTGACAAGGATCTGAGCCATTTTGTATATAGATTTGTGTATGGCTTGCGACCTGAAATCAGTGAAATGATAAGGCAGCATACCGTAGACTGGCAGAGCAAAAAGATTGATGAGATCCTGAGACATGCAAAATACTTCAGTGATGAGATTGAGGCAAAGCAGAGAAAACTGAAAGAAAAGGCAATGTGGGCACAGGTGAAAGTTGCAGAAAGACAGGAAGCTCAGTTGGTTGAACAAGCAAATAACCCAGGAAATAAACCTAGATTTGGCCCGGGAAAAGGGAAAGGCAATATTGAGGAAGCAAAGAAAAGGTTTCCCTGCCACAACTGTGGAAAATTAGGGCACTGGAAATCCGAGTGTAAGAATCCACCATCTGCTAACGATGACAATCCATCATTGAATTCACAGGTGCAGAGTGAGGGGTGTGGTCAGCAGCAGCAGCAACAGCAGAAGGCTGTTAAGCAGCAGAATCAGGTGCCAAAACTGCCCTTGCCACAAAACAGAGGATCCCAGAAGTACAGCCAAGATTCGGGGTTCTACAATGAAGAACAGGTAAACAAGCCAAAACGCGCAAGCACTGTATCACAATATTGGCTAAAGAATGAGGGAAGTGATTCTGAGGGAGACTTCTGATGGTGCCGAAGAGAGGAGGAAGAGTGCGTACTTGGCGCAACTCTAGAAATAGACCAGGCAGGACCTTTTGTTGATGGAAAAATTCAATGGTGAAAGTGTTACTTTTCTAGTTGACACAGGAGCTACAAGATCAACTGTCAGGTCAGCTGATATAAAGAATCTTCCTCTCTCGGATGAAGCAATCCAAGTAGTTGGTGTGTCCAACACGCAGATCAAAACTCATCTTACTGAACCAGTAAGGGTTAGAATAGGGAAATTCTCAGACATGCACCGATTCGTGGTGTGTGACAACAGTCCTGTGAACCTGTTAGGCAGGGATTTGCTGTGCAAGATGAATTGCACTATTTTCTGCACTCCAGATGGAATAACCTTTGAGACACCAGATGAGGATGTCCTATACAGAATGACCCTAGATAACAGGGAAAGTGAGGCTATTGGAACATATGCTGTGTTCAATCCAGACGGATTACCTCCAGAATTAAAACAGACAGTAAAAGCAGCAGTTTGGGATTTTACTGGAGAAGATGTGGGCCTGATGAGAAATGTAGATCCAGTAAAAATTACTGTAAAAGATGGAGTAGTTTACCCAAACATCCCACAATACAGACTGACACCTGAAATAATTGAAGGAATAACACCCATAATTGAGAAAATGATCCAGCAGGCGGTGTTAAGGGAAATATTGAGCAGCCCATGTAATTCATCTATAATGGGACTGAAGAAACCCAATGGGAAGTTCAGAATAGTACAGGATTTTAGAAAAATTAACAAGATTGTCGTGTCATGCTGTCCCATTGTGCCAAATCCATCAGTGATTTTGTATCAGATTCCCCATGATGCAGAATGTTACACAGTAATTGATTTGTGCCATGCTTTCTTTTCAATCCCGTTGCATCATGACAGCCAGCCGATTTTTGCATTTAGATTTGGAGAGCGAATTTTGGCATGGTGCCGAATTCCACAGGGGTATACAGAGAGCCCCTCAATATTTAATCAATTGCTGAAGAAATCTCTGGAGAGTTTAACAATGCCTGAAAATTCAGTTTTGGTCCAGTACATTGATGACCTGCTTGTGGCATCAAAAACATGTGAAGCTTGTGAAGTAGACACCATTGCTTTACTGAATCACTTGGCAGATGGAGGATTAAAAGTATGTCCAGCCAAATTGCAATTCTGCAAGAGAGAAGTCCAGTATCTGGGACATAATATTGAGAAAGGCCTAAGGAAAGTGACCATTGACAGGATCAAAATCATCAGAGGGATGAGAGCCCCAATGACACAAAGAGAAGTGAGAATGTTCCTGGGAATGGTTGGTTATTGTCGTCAGTGGATAAGTAACTGTTCCTTAATTGCCAAGCCACTGATTAAATTGACTAAAAGTGAGGTGAAAGACCCATTGGAATTAAACCCAGAAGAAATGGCAGCATTCAAAGAATTAAAGAACAGGCTATGTGAAGCTCCTGCCCTAGGAATGGCAGATTACGAAAAAGAATTTGAACTGTACTGTAGTGAGAAGAATGGATGTGCACTTTCAGTGTTAATCCAGAAACATGGACGTCTGAGGAGGCCAATTGCGTACTTCTCATCAACACTTGACCCAGTAGCTGTGGGTTTACCAGGTTGCCTGAAAGCAGTAGCTGCTACATGCAGAAGTCTGGAACAAAGTGAGGGAATTATAATGGGATATCCTGTACGGGTATTCGTACCTCATGATGTGGTAATCCTTTTAACAAGGAGCCGGACACAGTTCATGTCTCATAATCGGCTGATTAAATATGAGAAAGTCATTCTTGGTGCATCAAATGTGAGTCTTGAGAGATGTGTGAATGTGAATCCAGCAACACTGTTGCCAGATGCTGAAAGTGTGGGAGTGAGAGATGATGTTGATCATGATTGCCTGGATGTGCTTGATTACTGTACAAAACCAAGACCAGACATAAGAGATCTGCCACTGCCTGAGAGTGATCATGTGTTGTTTGTGGATGGATCTTGTCTGAGAACTGATGAAGGAATGCTGAGTGCCGCATATGCTGTGTGTACAGTATCAGGAGTTGTGGAAGCATCACCTTTGAAAGAAGTTAAAACCGCTCAAGTGACAGAATTGGTGGCACTAACGAAGGCTTGCAAGATTGGAAGAAATGTGAGAGTGACTGTAATGACTGACAGCCAGTATGGCTTCGGAGTTGTCCATGATTTTGGCCAGTTATGGCTACAAAGAGGTTTCCTGACCTCAAGTGAAACTCCCATAAAGAATGCTGAAGTGGTTGGAAAAGGCGATACAGCTGCCTAAAGAACTAGCGGTTGTATTATGTGCTGCTCATAGTCAAGGTGATGATTTCGTCACCCTTGGGAACAAATTTGCCAATGACATAGCACAGTATTGTGCAAGGAATAATCACTCCATTAACCGGAGTAAGGAAAGGGAAATGTCTTCTTGTTCCTTAATGTTTACTAATGTGGTGGGAACATGGGAGGAAGTGAAGCAGTTGCAGGATGAGGCAGGAGATGAGGAAATGAAAGATTGGGTGAAAGCAGGTTGTGCACCAAGGGAAAAAGACCACGTGTGGGTCTATAGGGATGGAAGACCAGTCATGCCCAATAGCATGTTGTCAACAATGGCACGGATGTATCATGGCCAGGGACACCTGGGAAGGGATGCTGTGATAAGGGCCTTTAAGCAGACCTGGTATAATGCAAAATTCAGGCTGATAGCAGAGAGTCTCTGTCAGAGATACCTGATATGTCAGCAATTCAATCCTGGAAAGAGAACAGTGGTGAGCCTAGGTACAATAGGCAGGGAAGGAGGACCCTTCACAAGAATGCAGATAGACTTCATCGAAATGCCCCAAGTCAATAGATTAAGGTATGTTCTGGTGGTAGTTTGTTTGTTCTCCAGGTGGGTGGAGGCATTTCCTACAAGAAGAAATGATGGGGTGACAGTGGCCAAGCTACTGTTAAGAGAATTCATCCCAAGGAATGGGTTCCCAGTGACCATTGAATCAGACAGAGGAGGATACTTTTATAATGAAATTATGGGTTTGATCTGTGAAGCATTGAGTGTACAGCAGAAGCTACATTGTGCTTACCGACCAGAGGCTTCTGGTGTGGTTGAACAAATGAATGGTACCATCAAAAACAGAATTGGCAAAATGTACTTAGCCACAGGAATGAAATGGCCTGATGTCTTGCCTCTAGTCCTGATGACAATTAGATCTACTCCAGACAGAACAACAGGTTTGAGTACACATGAAATTATCATGGGACGTGCAATGAGACATGCCTTTGTACCAGTCAACAAGCTGATGACTATAACTGATGACATGATTTTGGATTACTGTAAAGGCCTGGCTGACGCAGTTCCTTCTGTGTTTCACCAGGTTGGAGAAGACGCCACCACACTTGAAAAGAAACCAGCCCATGATCTGAGCCCAGGGGACTGGGTAAGAATAAAAGTCCACAGAAGGAGAAATTGCCTGGTTCCAAGGTGGGGAAGGCCAAGACAAGTCGTTCTGACTACAACGACTGCTGTGAAGTGTGCTGGAGTGAAAAATTGGATACATGCAAGTCACACTCTGAGAGTTCCAAATCCAAGTGACGGCACTGGAAAAGAATACTTTGAAGAATCAGATTCCAGTGATGATGCAGATAGTGAGGCAGTGAAAAGAAAAAAGAATCCTGAAAGGGGGGAAAGTGAGTCAAGAGAAACTTTTGTCCCACTAGAAGGAATTCTGAAAAGAACATTTCAAACTTCAGAGACGAGTCCAGATTCTGAAGAAGTGCCTGAAGTCCCAACTAACAGTGATGAACACAAAAAGAAAGAAAGAAAAGAAAAGAACATTCCAACAGAGGTAACTCCTGAATCAAATGAGAAAATTGGAAAAGTTCCACCTGAGATAATTCTTGAAGAAGAAGGGACAGAAAAAGAAAGAGAGGGACAGATTGTGGAAAAACCCCGAGGAGGTGTAGGGAACATCGACAACAAGCTAGGTGAAGGGACAAGTAGACAGCAAGAAGATTGCGTGTCGGAGACCCGAGGAGGGACAGAAGTAGGGAAATCTCAATCGGTGGAAAAAGAGACTGTTGGAGAAAAGAAAGTTGTTGGAGAAGGGAAAATTGTTGATGAACAAGAGGCAACTGAGACAGAATCTGATGAATGTGAAAATGAGATACATGAAGGACGAGTTCTGAGAAAGAGAACTTGGATTGGAGAGAGAAACAATAAAGAGGGAAAACAAAAAAGAAATGCTAAAGGAGATCTTTGGCCCAACAAGATAAAGAGACTGAGATATCGATTGACACGAGTTAACTCTTCGAAAGCTGAACAGGTGAACGAAGTGTCAAGTCAAAACCAAACGAAAGGAGAGGAAACAAAGATATCTGAAGGAACAAAAAGAATCAGAAAACCAAACCAGAAGTATAAGTCACCAGAATGGACGCATGTGGCACTGCCTGAACAAGGAGGAGAGGCAGACAGTCAAGGAAGTCCAGAGGAGGCTTTACTGAAAGTGGTTGAAGAAGAAGAAGCAGTTGGAATCCTGAGAGTTATCTTGTCCGACATTGGAGAAGAAACGGATGTTCAGGACCTAATACAGTTTGATGATGATGAGGAAAGAGTGAAGAGTGATGAAAATCCAAATTGAGTAAATCCAAAGAAGTCACTTGAAGAAGAAAGTGAAGAAGTAAATTAAAATTAATAGATTGTAATAATCTGTTGGGTACTTGTGGCCCTAAAAGTTCGGTAGTGGAGTAGAAGAGGCTAAGTCAAAAGACACGGTCAAGTTAACAAGATGGCTAACACTGAGAATAATCAAAGTAGATGTACCTTCATGAAAAGATGGTGCAAGATGTGCTGCTGCTGTACAGGATTATTAATGCTACTGTGGAGCGTGCTTGCTCTACTGATCTCTTTTAGAGTAACCATAGACACTTTAGAAGGACATACTGAGAACATGACTAACATAGGGAAGAGTTCACAGAAGATAGTTCCAACTAGAACTAGCAATGTATATATACATAAGGATAGGTCTATTAATGATTTTTCTAGCAATTTGTTTTCAAAATTATTGTACGAATATGTAAGGACAATGGATGTAAGGGATTGCTACGTCTGTATGCAATTACCTGCCTCTGTTTCAGAAGGAGTGACTTATCATCACCTTCCGGCTACGTATGGAATTTCATGTAGTGTGTTGATTAGTATATTTTATCAATTAGGTAAACTAGATTATAACATGTCTAATATAGATAATATTCTTGGGCCACTGCCTATGAATAAAGAACTGAATCCTGCTAAAGAAGCTAACACTTTAGGTGAGAATGTTATCGAAACTAGAGAATTAACATTAGAATATGTTTTTAGAAATAATTTAACCTGCAGTTTGAAGGAAGAAGAGAAAACTTTTCTAGACATGGTTGAGAGAAGAAGGTTGAACATGCATAAGAAAGCAGAAGGAAATAAGATGAGTGAAACATTGTGGGACATTGAGAAAGAAAAAGAGTTGAAAAATGAAGCCAGTCCAACTATGGCTATAGATGCACCACAGAAAGGCAAATTATGCACTACCAGGAAGAAATCCCAATATGATTATTATTTCATAGGGACTAGTGAGTGCCATGATACATACTTTATTGCAACCGGTTGGGGATTTAGAGGAGGAGACGATCCAGTCTTTCTGGGAGTGTATTATATTTGTGGGAACAAGGCTTATTACAGGTTGCCTGACCATTGGTATGGCACATGTTATGTTGGCCTGGTCTTTCCAAAGATTTTTCACATGGATAGAGTAGAAAATGCTGAACAAACTAATCCATTAACACGCTATAGAAGAGAAACATGGACAGAAATTGTAGGAGATATTTTTGGAGCTTTAATACCAGCAGTGGGAATTTCATTGAATGCATATGGCATTCGGAAGCTGTCAACAGTGGTGGATCGCTTGTCAACAAGCACCGCTGGAGGCTTTCTTTTGGTAAATACTGAAATGGTTGCTTTACGCGCTATGGCGATGCAAAATCGACTTGCCCTTGATATTCTATTGGCAAAAGAGGGTGGAGTCTGTGGAATGCTGAAAGTTCAACATTGTTGCACTTACATTCCTGACGAAAGCAAAGATCTGAAGGTCTATATCAAAAATATTACTGATTTGCATGAAGAATTAGTACCACTGGAAGCTGAAAGTATCTGGACTAAAATGGCTAATAAGATGATTGCTATTAAGAATTTTATAGCTAAAATAGGTAGTACCATATTTGGTAAGGTATTATTTCCATTAACATGTGTAATTGTTGCATTATTGATTCTTAGATTAGGGTGTATATGTTGTAGATATAGAAGAAATAAAAAGAAAATTACACGAGAAAATGTTAAAAAGAGACAAAAGAAACCAAAAAGAGATCCACAAGAAATAGAATTAGAAGAATTGAGAGAAAGTATGTATATAGAAACAAAAAGAGAAGATGATAAAGAAACAAGAGTTTAAAAATGAACAAGAAGACATTTTGAATTTCTTCAAAAAGGGGAAATTAAATTGATTTTTGGGTGTTGATTTTTGTGGTGATAAGATATCACCAAAGAGGGGATTGCTGGAGCAGGGTTTTTACTTTAAAACCAAATACCTGTTTCATCTTCATATGTCATTAATAAAAGTACTACTGATTAATTAGTAATTACTAAAGATTTGTCGAGTCTTGTCTAACCAACCTTATTAACAGAAGAATTACACGTGGGAAGGCAATTGCATGGCTTAAATAATAAATGAACTAAGCTGGTGAGCAAATTGACAGTATAGATGTTGCTTATGTGATGTTATTGTGTTTTGCGCTTATAATTAATATGCATTAATGGCTTTTGATATCGCAAATGGCTAGATAAATACATACACATAAGGGTATTAGCAGGGGAATAACACTGTATAATCATTTCCACGTAGTAATTATGATTTGGTGTTTTCTTCGCTTAAGTTGACCATTGTGGCCTGCTGTAAAATGGCCACCACCCGCAGCCTGCATTCGAGTAGATGAAAATATGAAAAGAGGCTTTGCGCTGACTGCGACCCTGTCCTCTGATTGAACTGAAAAGCCATGAACATGACGACAAATCTGGGAGTGTTGCCAGATGCCCCTGAACGTGAAGAATTGTTAAAACTTTAAATCCGACCTGATGAACTTATAATGGTCCCATGGATGAGATACATTTTATCCTAAAGAGACATCCGTAAAAGTAACAAATTAGCTATGGACTTCTAATTTCTATTCAAGATTTGAAACTATCAATACATGAGAAAATCTAAGGGTGTAACTTAATGTACCAAGACGACATAATTTCCGCCAATCGACTGTTTTGAAAGATATGTTTGCAACATTTGGAATGTAAATTTGGTATAAATATTAGTAGACTAGAGAGGTCTAGCGCCACTTCTTCTCGAACCTATGATCAGAGGTCCCGACGCTGACGGAGAGGACGGTGACTCTACATGACGGCTAGAAAACTTTAACTATTTGCTGAGGTCCAGTTCTGACTTAGAAAACGACTTTTAGCCAGAATAGGTAAATATGAAAAAGAATGATCTTGCATTTAATTTGCTTTTCTTTCAATTTTAGATAAACAAATATTCTGTTTGAATTACTGTGTCGGGTGGTTATTTTATTGTCATGTTTATTGAATATTTAGAGTGTTAAGTTGTTTCACCAAATCTATAGCAACTAGTTGATCTCATTGACCTCAGGGTACATGCAGATTGGTTAGGTATTGAAAAGTGTTTCCCTTATACATGGCACAGATAGAGTGGTAGGATGAATGTTGGTGTTATGGGCCCCACCAGGGTGTGATGTGTGTGTGTGCGTGTGACTGTGAAATCACTCCGTCCGTGGAAGTAGAGGGGATTCGGAAGCTCCGATCTGCACCACACCTCTCTCCTCCCTTCCCCTGTCTAAAAGCCAAATGTGAACATGTATTTAGGAGAAACAGACGTTTTTCCCCATCTGTGGATTGCCATAGTTCTTCCTCTTCATCACTTTAAATTATGACAGGAAATGTTCACCTACCTAAACAAGCAAGGAAAGGAAATTAATACATCACAAATGAATGTATTTTGATTGACACACTTTAAAATGACACAAATCAGATGCAGGTAAACGGTGAAGGCCTGTATGATGACTTCTGAAAAATAACAAAATATAAGAGAAGCTTTTAGTTAAAAAAAGGCATTGTGCGTACACATTTTGAGGCACTTGTAGAGGGTGGTAGAGATCAAAATAATTTCAGGCTTCTCTTTTTGAAACACTACAAGATTTAATGATTGAATCCTTACGTGAATACATGCAAATTAGTGGTTTGTCTATTTATCTCCATTATATAAATTGCCTGAGGTTCCAACTAGATGTTATACCTCTATTGCTACACTAGATGAAGAAATACGTTGCTAAATCATATCTTCGTAACCCAGAAAAGGTCATAAAATCTGCAACATCACATGGTACTGATGAGGCAGGAGGGCTTGACAGAATCCCAGCGAATTTCTTTATAGCTGAACGAAGTATTTTGACACCCTATATATCATGAGCAATTTATTTTTCCCTTAAATCCAATATAGTACAAAACACATTATAAGGGGAGGGAATCATGACAATATATTACAAGCATCAGTGAAGTCAATAAACCAGTTTTACTGTGCTAAAGCATGCAAACACAGATGTGGATTAGTTATTTCTGTCCTTGTGCTGTCCCCGGAAAATCTGTGCCCTATGTCTTTTTGGTTTTCCTATCGTGTGGTGCAGCTGTCTGGCGGCATAAAAACAGGACAGAAAGCGACCGGTTGCCCATAGAATGTCACAAATAATTAGTGCACACATTTGCATGGCTAAATCTCCATGTAATGTATAAGCATACATGCAAACACAGGCATGCCTATTCAGGCACAGTATATAGAACATATATAGAGACAACAATTTAGAGCTATTTTTCCCTCGAGAATGATGACTATGCTTCTGGATGACAAGTCGATAAAATTAACAAATATTACCCAGAAAAATAACAAGCTTCCCGAACACAACACGTACGGGAGCAAATGCTACATTCTATTCTAGATAAAATGCTTTTAAAATTGCTAATTTTGTGACAAAAATATTTATATAATACTTGGACAAAAGCCCTAAATGAAACACATACTAAAATGAGGCTTATCATGTTCTAATTGAGTGCGATATACCTGCTCAGAAGGAGTGAGTGTGTTTATTTTTCTGCACACACACTGACTGAAAGATCTGTGAGTTAGTGCACTGCTGCAGGCAGAAGAGCTCGGAAACACGGGGCAGTAATTGCGTCTTTATGTTCCCCAGCTGTGCTGTCGGCAAAACATGAGCTAACTCGGACATTTTTTGTAATAATGTATGTGCTGAAATGTGAAAAAGTAACACACCAATCCCCTCCGACCCGCACTGGGCTGAATGCAGGCTCCTGAGACTTCTTCTGCCCACAAAGATACTGCTTTCAGACAGAGCTACACAGGTGTGTAACACAAAATTAAGCGAGCCCCCTTCAGAAAGTGTTGAGGGGCCCCAAAATCTACAATTTCTCATAAATATTCTTAGCCCTTGGGCTGAATGGGGGTCACCTGATAGGTGGGTGGCCTTAGGCACTGAAGGGCCTCAGGGGCCTGAGTTACAAACCTGTTGCCACATTTAACAAATTGCATACAGTCATACTTTTGAAAAGCATGCCGTTTTATTGACATATTGATGTCATTTGAGATGTCATCTGTGATGTAATAAATTATGTCACAGAACATGTCATGAGTGATTTAATATGTGAGGTCATAGGCAGGGCGGCAAGTTATACTTTGCTCTGCTAACTATAACTGATCGATTTCTGTGGTTTTTTGAGTGCAAAACATTATTGTTGCATCTGACATATTCACCTAGCTAGCTATAATGTTACTTTAACCTTTGTTTCTTTTCAGTTAATAAATCTCTCTCTCTCTCTCTCTCTCTCTCTCTCTCTCTCTCTCTCTCTCTCTCTCTCTCTCTCATATATATTACCTACTGGCGGTCGCCAGTAGGTAGTTATAGTTAGGACCACGTTTCCATAGGAAATCCGCAACATTCTATTTTGAATAACTTTGGCGCCGGTCGACGAATCCTTGCGAAATTTTCAAAATAGGTGGGGCGCTACGCTCCGCTCCTACCCTGAAAGTCTCGGGGGGATTCGTGAAGCGGGGGCTGAGATAAAAGGGGGGTCCCAAAACGCGTTTTTCCCATGCATTTTTCCATAGGACCTTTAGACACAGCTACAGCCCGAACAGCTGAACAGAATTACTTGAAATTTGGCAGAGAGGTAGTCCTCAGGTCAAGGAAGTGCCTTTTGTAGGTTTGGTGTAAATCTGTTTAGTAGATTCTGAGAAAATAGCCTTTAAATCAATATATATATCTGAGCCAGCTTACGGTGCGCTTACGGTGCGCTTACCGTACGCGTACGGTGGCGTGCGCGAGCGCGATTTTGATTGGCTCTTAGCTCTTAGTAAACATTCGAATCGGTCAAAACCAGGAAGCGGCGGCCGCCATTTTCTCTCTCGCTCCCTGAGTTGGGCAGCAAAAACGAACCCCAAAAATGTGTAAAGAGGCAGTTTCATGAGATCCTAACCACCCAGCATTGATACAGGGGTCCCCAAACCACCCCCAAGCCCAAAAAAAACAATTTTTTTTTTTAGGAAAATCGCCGATTACGCTTACCGTACGCGTACGGTAAAAATTAAAAAAAAAAAAAAAATTTCCACATTCTCCCCACCCCGTGTGCAAATGGTGCCCGAAGTGCACCATTTGTGCATGGCATATTACAGCTATGAATTTAACAAAGAATACATTTCACAAAGATGCGCATAATATGTCCCCCATGTGCGCACGGTGCGCGAAGCGCATCGTGCGTACATGGCCCATCCCGCTTAACGTGGGCACGCGGTGCGCGCAGCGCACCGCGTGACCACCGTGCGTGCACGGCACTAACTGCGTAAAGTGGGCGCGCGGTGCGCGAAGCGCACCGCGTGCTCACTGTGCGCGCACGGTGCGCAAAGCGCACCGTGCGCGCACGGAATGAACTGCGTTAACTGGGCGCGCACGCCACGAATGGCGTAAAGTAACTTAGCATTTAAAAAACCATACAAATTCACTGAAAAAAACATAGGTTTCACACACGTTATAGTTAGGAATTAGCATTAAAAAAACCTTGCAAATTCACTGAAAAAACCATAGGTTTCACACATGTTATAGTTAGCTGTACATTTCACTCGTAAAAAACCAATGAAATTCCCGCGTTATAGTTAGTGCAGGCAATTATAACTCACGCGACCGCAATCTTCTGCTGATGACATATGTGTCTTTATGAAAAAAAAATATTTGTAATATATGTATAGCTAAAATTTAATGGAAGAAGACATGGGCAAATAAGTGTCGAAATACAGTATTAGCATCAGCAGAGGATTGCGGTCGCGTGAGTTATAGTTGCCTGCACTAACTATAACGCGGGAATTTCATTGGTTTTTTACGAGTGAAATGTACAGCTAACTATAACATGTGTGAAACCTATGGTTTTTTCAGTGAATATATATATATATTACCTACTGGCAGTCGCCAGTAGGTAGTTATAGTTAGGACCTATTTTCCATAGGAAATCCGCAACATTCTATTTGGAATAACGTTGGCGTCGATTGATGAATCTTAGCGAAATTTTCCAAACTTCTGGCCAGCTCCGGTCTGCTCTTTTCACGGTGATTCGTCAAGCGGGGCCGAGAAAAAAGGGGGGTCCCAAAAGCCGTTTTCCCCATGCATTTTCCCATAGGACCTGTTGACGCAGCTACAGCCCAAAGTGCTGAACGGAATTACACCAAATTTGGCAAAGAGGTATTCCTCAGTTCAGACTCGTGCCTTTTGCTTAAATGGTGTAAATCCGTTCAGTAGTTCCTGAGAAAATCAAAAGTAAAATCACATATATATCTGGGCGGAGCCTAACCACACATCTCATCGTGAGATCTGATTGGCTGTCAGCACTTCATCCAAGAAGTGTTGGCAGCCATCTTGGGACCAATATACATGATAGCACCTCATTAAAAAGCATTGCAGTTAATAGAAGGTTTTAAGACTTTAGTTACATTATACATCATTTGTTGATGGTACCATACTCATTTTAGGAATTGTGGTGTGTTCTAAGGTGATTTTACCATGTGAAAAAGCCTTCTGCTGTGATATCATAAATCATGTTTGAGAGAAAACTATTTTCTCATGCTTTTCCCACAGAGGTTTGGAAGGTGATCTATAAGCTAAACTGAGAGCATATTTTCTGTAAATTCACATTATCTTTCTCAGTCATGTGAGAATGAAGTCTGACATTCTCAGCAAAACATGTACATCCAACAAGGGCAGAGACTGTCAGTTGATTCCTTTGTGTTCTACTGCAGCTTCCCAGTGTGTTTTAAAGAACAACTAGAGCGCTAACAGTCCTAATTATGACAAACGTATGGCACTCCTGAAGCCATCTTGGTTGGAATAAAGTGGTAACACTCAACACATTTAATTTAAAAAGGAACAAAATGAGGGGGTTCATTTTGCCATAGAAATTATGATTAGTTTTGCAGAAAGAAAAATTAGGGCACATTTTGACTTCTCAAATCCTCTTCTATTTCTTAAAAAAATTCTGACATGCAGACTGAAACATGCACTTTGAATACCAGCAGCAGACTTCCCTGGTGAGCAGTAGTTTTACTACAGTGATCTAATGAGCAAGTAGAGTGCTAACATTCAGAATTTATGGCAAATGTGTGACACATCTGAATGCCTTCTTGATGGAACCAAAATAAAAAACTGAAAGTATTCCCACTGAGGAGACTGCAGTAAATGAGGAAATTAGGAAACCTCATAACAAATAAATCTCCGAAGATGGCCACCAGAGACAAAAGAGCCCAAATATCACCCAGATGTAGCTCATTAATTTCTAAGGTTTTTTAAATGCTAATTCCTAACTATAACGTGCCTGAAACCTATGGTTTTTTTCAGTGAATTTATATATATATATATATACATATATTCACTTAAGAAACCATAGGTTTTCAGGGGCGTTATAGTTAGCTGGATTTTTCACTCGTACAAAACTATTGAAATTCTCCCGTTATAGTTAGTTCAGCTAACTATAACTCGTGCGCCCGCAATGCACTGCTGATGACGTCACATATTACATCACTCATGACATGGTCAGTGACATCACTGATGACATCACTGTATCTCCAGTAAGAGCCACAGAGCTGTGTTGCATAGAGGTGTAAAAAGGGGCGTGGCCTCAGAACAACTGTCTGCAAGGCAGATCCCTGGCGCATACTGGAGATACCTGTTGGGCTAGTTAGCCCTCAGGGACCCTCAGTATTGAAGGGGAATTAATTCTCCAACTTACAACTGGACAGGGGGCGCATTTGCAGAGTGCTGCAAGGAGGGGGCGTGGCTTCCGGCGCGATGCCGGTCTTTTATTTATTTAATTTTTTTAAGAAGGAGGGCTGTGTGGCCCCCCTTATTTTTCTAATTTAAAGGCCCCGGGGACCCCAACACCCGGGTCATGGCCTTTTTTTTTTTTCATTCTTTAGGAGGGGGCTGCGTTGCCCCCCTCCTCAGGCCACTTATGGCCCTAGGGACCCCATCCCCCCGGGGCCGGCCTTTGTTTTTTAATATTTTAAAAAAATATATATTTATAGAAACACCTAGGACATGCTGGACAAACCGTATGAACCTATCACCATGACGATTTGCGTGATATTCACTAAAAGGCGACTATGCATACAATGAATCCATGTGGAATGTATTTGCACCGCTAGTAAAGCTCTGACGTGTCTGACGCCCTACCGTGCCTAATCCCGGCACCCCCGTCGGTGGGTACTCTCCAAGTAGACACCCATGTCATTTATTTATACAAACATGGGTAGCATTGGCGGGCACATTTAATACACCCGCACACCAAGCCATTCAAAGGGGATTCGACAAAAATTCGACCAAACTATGCAAGAAACCCCCCTCATGGTTAATAAAACACACATCCACCACCGAATGTGTAATACTTTCTATTTTACTCTCTGGAAAGGAGATGAACCTCACTTGAGAGTCACAGCGTGCTCCTGGCTGATCCCAATGCTGTGTTACACCCACCAGTGCCCGCCGAGTGCCACACACCTCTGTGTTGTATTCCACCAGCTAGTGCGTATGCTATGACACTCTGTAGCCCATGTGCACTGTAACACCACCCCGTGAATATGTCATGCCACACTTGCCTTCACACGGGTTATATTGCCCCATCTAACGTGCCTTCCTCGATGCCTATGTTACAAATCACAGCGGTATGCCATACATATTACATTCTGGGATCCATATCTTTGTAACAGTGCATATGCAACGTTACACTCCCCAGCACATATTTTATATTACAACTTTAGAGACAAGTTAGGTTGCACAACACTGCCCTGTGCATATTATACTCCAAGGTGCATATTTCACGCCCCGGTTCGTCTTATATCACACTTTTTGGTGCATAGTTTATACCATATACTATATCTAGTTTTCATTTTCAATCGTGCTCTCAGGACTATGTTCAATATAACACTGCGTCCACATACCCTTTTCACGGGCATTACATTTTGCGATGGGGCGTGGAGGGTCAGGGGGAATTTCTGCCAAGTGAGCCCGGAGTCACAGTCACATACGTCCTCTTCTTCCTGAATAAAAGTGAGATTATGCTGCATACTTGTTCATATTTTAAGTAGTTCGCACAGACACACATTTTAAAAACAATAAAGTTCCTAATACCCACCTTCTCTGAACAGTTAGCTTGCTGCCCTATCCACCTCCTCCCTATCCTCTTTTGTCTGAATCCATGGACTAGCCTCCTCCCTCCTGCCATGCATGGTCTGATGTGCTGCCACTGCCCTCCATTTAGCATGATGTACCAGTCCACTCCTCCTGCCCTCCATTGCCCAATTCTATGGCTCATCATTGACCTCCTGCTTAGCCTCTGTGCTTAGCTTGCTGCCCCTATTCTCCTTCTCCCTGCCCTCCGATGTCTTTGTGCATGCCCCTACTCCATCCTTTTTGCCCACCATGTTCCATGGACCTGCCACTCCTATCTACTCTGAGTGTTCTGTTGAGCTGCCACTCCCCACCCACCTGCCTAGCATTGTCAGATGACTGTAATCTGTCCCTTCCACCTCCACCCTGCCTGTCCACATGCCATGCCCCTATCCCCTTCCTCCTGTCCTCCATGGTTTATTTTACTGCCACACCCTTCTGCCCTCCCTGGTCTGTTGTGCTGCAACTGCTCCTCCTGCCTGTCCCATGCGGTCTGTTGGGAGGCCCCTTCCCCTGAACTCTCTTGTCTGTGCCCAGGTCCTGACCCTCCCTTCTATTCTCCATGGTCCTTTGTGCATGCTTCTGCACCCTCCTTCTTGCCCATCATAGCCATTGTGCTGCCACTAACCCTCCCGCTTGCCATGCATGGTCTTCTATGCTGCCATGGCCCCTCCCACCTTCCCTGTGTGGTCAGCTAGCTGCCCCTGAGCCCCTCCCACCTTCCCTTCATGGTCTGTGTGTATGCCATCATAGTCTCACTGTTGCTCTCCATGGTGTGTCATGTTTCTAGTGCCCATCCTGCCTGACCTCCATGGTCATCTTGCCGCTCCTGCCCTGCCCCCTTGCACCCAGCCCTCTCTTTCCATGTGCAGACCCCTATTCCCTCCCTCCTGGCTTGTCTGTTCCATTGTAATGCCCCTGATCCGTCCCTCCTGCCCTTTATGGTCTGTTATGCTGCAGCTTTCTCTCCTGTCTGTCCATTATGGTCAGCTAGCTACCATTGCCTCTTTCCCCTCTGTTCTCTGTTGTCCATGTGCATGGTCCTGTCCCCTCCCTATTGCTTTCTATGGATTGTTGTGCTGCACTCCCGTCCCGCATGCCCTGTGTGGTGTATTGTGCTGCTGCAAACCCTGATGCCTGCCCTGTTGGGTCAGTTTGGTGCACCTCTCCATGTCCCTCCTGTCCTCTGTTATCCGAGTCCATGTCGCTACCCCAATTCCTCATACCTACCATGATCCAATGTACCATACTTGCGAACATTTTGAACTTGGTAAGAGGGAGATTTTGAAAAAAACTTGGGTATTGATTTTCCCCTTTGAGTCACATTGTAAAAGAGGAGATTGTAGACATGCGACAGATCACATAAAGCCCATTTGAACTTAAAAACATTGGATGTTTCCTGGCTGAAACGGGTCTGTTGGCATGTATGGTTGTACTACCACTGCCTCTTCCTTCTGCCTACAATGGTCTATTATATTGCCACAGCCTCTCTTGCCAGTCCTGTATTGTTGGTTTGTTGCCCGTGCCCCCCTTTTCATTGCCCTCCATAATCTGTTGTGCTGCCACTTTCTTTCCTGCCTACCCAGTGTGGTCAAATTGCTGCCTCTGCACTCTCCTACCTGCCTTCAATTTTCAGAGTCCGTGACCCTGGCTTCTGCCTCTCAACAGTATCCTAATGAACAACTAGATTGCTAACATTCTATATTTATTACAAAAGTGTGGAACGCCTGACGTCATCTTGATGTAATCAAAACTGTAATACCTAGAGCATTTCCTTTAGAAATTACATATGTGAGAGGGTCTTATTTGCATCAAAATTATGGTTAGTGCTCTAAAAAACTAAAATGAGGACATATTTTCTGAGTTTTCAAATAGAGACAATTATTTGTAATCTTTATGTTTTTTTATCCAGTTGACCACTTGATTAAATGTTGCACTTAGGGGAGAGGATGTGGTGTTACTTCCAGAGCTGCAGACTTTGCAACTGGGGAACCAGGTTGGAGTTTCTGCTTCAGCTCAACATTCTGTGATTCTGGTCAAATCACTTAATCTCCCCATGTCTACAACCAAAATGAATTTGATTTTGTGTGATCTAACCAATGCTCATGTAAAGCACTCCAATACCTGACAAGTCTGCACTATATAAAACTGCAAATACACAAAAAAAAGTGTTTTGCACACTTCTGTCATTGGGCTACATGTGGGCTACATCTGGGTGATATTGGTGCTGCATTTGGGTTATTTTGTCTCTGGTGGCCATCTTGGGAGATTTATTTGTTATGAAGTTTCCTAATTTCCTCATTAACTGCAGTCTCCTCAGTAGGAATTGCTTTCAGTCTTTTACTTTGATTCCATCAAGAAGGTATTCAGATATGTCACAGATTTGCCATAAATTCTGAATGTTAGCACTCTAGTTGCTCATTAGATCACTGTAGTAAAGCTACTGCTCACCGCGGAAGTCTGCTGCTGGTATTAAAAGTGCATGTTTCAGTCTGCATTTTTTAATGAAATAGAAGAGGATTTGAGAAGTCGAAATGTGCCCTAATTTTTCTTTCTGCAGCACTAATCACAATTTCTATGGCAAAATGAACCCCCTCATTTTGTTCCTTTGTAAATTACATGTTTCAAGTGTTACCAGTTTATTCCAATCAAGATGGCTTCAGGTGTGCCATACTTTTGTCATAAGTAAGCCATACCTCCCTGGAAGCCCCCGGGTGTCTAGTTTTCAGAAATGTATGGGTTTGGTGGGTTTCCCTAGATGGCGGCTGAGCACCGGGCCAAAAACCCAAGTGACACCCCTTGCAAAACCAGGTGGTTTTGAGATAGGCAATTTTGATGTCGCCTCACTACGTTTTGGGCTCTTGTCTGTCGCGGGTACTTGGGCCTCCCACACAAGTGAGGCACCATTTTTACCGGGAGACCCGGGGGAATGCTGGGTGGTGGGAAATTTGAGTGAGCCCGGTGATGCCTCAACTTTCCCACACGAAAATGTTTGAAAATGTGATTTTTTCAGCTGAAATTGGGGTTTGCCTGGGATTCTGGGTAAGGAAACGTTGGGGGATCCACACAAACCTCACCTCCCTGGAAGCCCCCGGGTGTCTAATTTTCAGAAATGTGTGGGTTTGGTAGGTTTTTGGGCACTGGGTTTTAAGGGTGGGAGGATGAGTGGGGTACTGGGGTGGGGAGCATTTGGGCAAAAATATAAAAAAAATCTCATCTTAACGATATTGGATAAAAGTGCTGTCTTAGTCGAGAGTTTCTTTGTGCCTGTTAGTGGTACAAATGGACGGTTGAGATGGTTGGGGACACGGGGTTAGAGAGAGGAAGGACCATGTTTTTATCCTGGAACGTAAACGGTATGCGCTGCCCTAGGAGACAGAGATTGATGTTCAAGTATCTGGAATTATCCCGCGCTCAGGTTTTCCCACTACAGGAGACTCATCTGTCCCTGGAGGAAAGTAATTCTATATTTTCAAAATTAGTTGGATAAAGTGCTTTTGCGCTTCCCATCAGTTGTCTTACATAAGAGGAGTTGCGATTCTAATAAAACAAGGTACATTATATACAATGGGGAGAATTCAATCTGACTCCTCGGGTAGGTGGATTCTTGCCAAAATATTTCTCAATAATGTAGCGCCAACTTGTGTCTCCTTCTACGGTCCGAATGTGGACGATCCCTCTTATTTGCTTAAACTTCAATCAATTTTGATGCTGGAGAAACCACCTGTAGTTTTAGGAGGGGACTTTAATGTGCTGTTAAATCCTAAAATAGATAGATCTAATCTAAGCCACTACGTAGGAGCCCCTAAGGTTCGTCGGGCACTTTTAAACTTAATGCACGACCTCCAATTAGTTGATTCATGGAGGGTCAAGGAGGGTCCACGCAGGGGGTACACATTTCAGAATAAGAAACTGGGTCACTCTTCGAGGATAGACTAACTATTTGTAGATAGTTTGTCGCAAAGGAATATTGAGCAGATTACTATTTTACCTAGCCATATATCAGATCACGCCCCTCTAGTTTTAAAACTCTCTAGCGGCAAAGAACGAGGGCAGACAAGGTGGACATTAAAGAGGGCAATGCTCAACAACCCTGATGGTATTTCAGCTATTAAGTCCTTTTCCATTGACTTTTTTCCTAGAAACATCGGTAGTGCCTCGCTTGATTTTGTGTGGGATGCGTATAAGGCCGCTTTAAGAGAGACCCTCCACGGATTAATTTCAGGAATTAATAGAGTAGAGACCAAAGCCTTAAAAGAGCTAGAGGGGAAAATCGGCCAGCTAGAGTCTGCCTGGTTATCCCTCGCTAATGTTCCTGAGCAAGCTCGATTGATTTCATCAGACCTTGATAATGCGAGACAGGATTATAGGTTGAAGCTGGACAAGAAATGTAAAGCACAGTGGGATGCATCTCGCATGGAAAACTTTGAATACGGGGAGAAAGCTGGGGCTTTGTTGGCCTGGAAGGCTAGACTCGATAGATCTAAAAACGATATTAAAGAACTTGTAGTAAATAACGAAGGAGAGACTTCGAATAGAGTCGAGGATATGCAAACTTGTCTGCTATCTCTATTTTCTGATATATACAGGGAGGGGTCTGCCCCAACCTTTGAAGCAATAAGAGTTTGGCTAAGTGATAAACAGCTCCCAGCGTTATCTTTGGAGGATAAATTATTGTTAGATGCTCCCATTTCCGAAGAAGAAATTCAGGAACAAATTAGGAGATTGAAGAATAAAAAAGCGTCTGGTTCCAATGCAATACCAAGTGAGATTTATAAACTCTTAGCGGACGAATTAGTTCTGGCCTTAAAGATAATCTTTAACTCTGTTTTCTCGATAGGAGGCAGGGTCCCTGCATCATGGAAGGAAGCCATTCTGGTCCTGATTTTAAAGCCAGGTAAAGACCCCACTTAGGCAGATTCATATCGACCGATCTCCCTGCTGAATGCCGATTATAAGATCTTTGTCGGCATTCTAGCAGGGAGATTGGCAAAACTGGCCCCGAGATTGATCCATCAGGACCAGAAGGGTTTTATGGCCGGAAGACACTTAGACGACCAGACTCATATACTGATAGGAAATATAGATCTTGCGGTACAAAGGCAAGTCCCCATGGCTTTGGTTGCGTTAGACGCGGCCAAGGCCTTTGACAAAGTTTGTTGGATTTACTTGTGGGTTGTCCTTGAGACGGTGGGATTTGGACCGATTTTTATTGAGACCCTCCAGACATGCTATCAGGGGGCCTCGGCCCGGATACTCCTGAATGGTGTCCTTACCTCTGTTTTTTGCATCCAACGTGGGACTAGGCAGGGCTGTCCGCTTTCCCCAATGTTGTTCAATATTTATATTGAACCGTTGGCTCAAGCGATTAGGCTAAATAATCTAATAGTTCCTTTTCAATCTGGCCCTTACAGCTCGAAGTTAGCCCTCTAAGCGGACGACCTAATAGTATATACTGGCAATCCGGAAATTACGATCCCGGTTATAGAAGACTTAGTGGCCTCTTTTGGTGTTTTGTCTGGTTATGAAGTAAATAGCTCCAAAACGGAGGTCATGTGTTGGAACATAGACAATTGGAGTGGGAAGGTGTCCACTGAGTTTAGATACCTGGGAATTATAGTGGTTGCAGATTTAGATAGAATTCCGCAAATTAATCTAGATAGAGTTGCCAAGGAAATAGTCCGTCTGCTAAACAAATGGGGTAATCTTCCTTTGACGATTTTCGGTAAGGTTAACCTTGTGAAGATGGTCATCCTCCCCAAACTCTCTTTCCTATTTTCCACCATCCCGTTGTCATTTCCAATGAAGGGCATTAATAAAATACAGAGCAGGTTAGGGAGTTTTATATGGGGCGATAAAGGAATTAGGCTATCTTGGAAAAAGCTCAGGCGTAGACTCCTCAAAGGTGGGTTGGCGTTCCCAGACTTAAGCCTTTATGCAGCAGCTTTTCAATTTAAGAGCATACGAATGTTGTTGGGGAAGTTGGATGATTCAAGCTGGGGCAAACTTTTAGCAGATATGGTGAGAACTGAGGGAGGGGATATAGGAGAGGCTTTTCTCTACAAATTTGGTTCCCCTAGATTTTTCAAGCAGGTTAGACTAAAGATATTGAGGGCTGCCCTAGAGTTATGGCATAAGGTGAGATCGAGTTGGGGATTGGATATTACTCAGACCTGGCTCCTATTTGGGATTCTCCTGGCACACCTCTCTGGCTTAAGGATTCCCTGGCCATCCCAATAAAACGTGCTGGTATCTCTGTTTGGTCAGATCTGTTGGATGAGGAAGGTGTTTTCTCCTGGGAATACCTAAGAACTAAGATAGGTCCAGGTCTGTCCAGATTCAAATACCTTCAGATAACTTCTTGGTTTGGGGTGGAAAAGGAGAAGGATGAGATAAAAGGCAATGGGGAAATTGAGGGATTGTGTCAGCAAGGGCCTCAAAAGAAGGAGATTTCGGTCTGGTATAATCTTCTTCTAGCAGCAGATGATATCAAAATACCTAAGGCGATTGAAGTTTGGAAATTCTCCAACATGGGCCCTCAAGTCGATGCCCTCTTTGAGCCTTCTTTAAAAACTCTTTATAAATTCATAAAGCCAGCCTGCTTAAAGAAAAATCACTTTTTTGTTATAAATCGACTCTATTACACTCCCTACAAGATTGCTAAGTTTGCCCCCCTCCCCCCTCCTAAATGTCCAAGGTGCCATACTCCGTTAGCCAATGATGAGCATATTTTTTTTCAATGTGACCATCTGGAGGCATTCTGGAACGAAGTGGGGATATCCCTCCGGGACATTTTTAAATCCAAGGTGGAAGTAAATCTATCATTGGTGTTCTTTGGAGCCGACGGGCATTTCTCTAGCTCCGCCACCGAGCAGGATAAAGGGTTACTATTGTACTTGATATTATTGGCCCGGAGAGAGATATGTAAGAGATGGAAGGATCCACTCCCCCCGAAAAGAGAGGATTGGTTGAATGCGGCATTCATTATGGCTAGGTTGAAGTGTGAGCGCTCTGTGGATAAGGTTTTAAGTATCTGGCACCCGTTAATGCGTTGGGGTCACTCGTTGAGCTTGTCACCATCTGTCCTATGATTACACCATATCCCTGAGAAACATCAGAAGGGATGGGTCTGGCGATCCCAAGCATGCGCGGTAAGCCACTGGGCCCCCCTGATCCATCTATACTTGTTGGCTATAAAATCCGCTGCCGCTTGATCAGGTGAGATGAGGACAAAAAAAAAAACAAAAAAAATCACTTACAAAAAAATTCATTCAAACATTGCAATATTACTCATTTGGAGTACATACAACAACAACAAAATTTCTTACCAAAAAAATGCAACTACACAAAACTGCAGAACAACCACTGTCGTATCAGGAAACAGGAATCAAAAGCTTTAGACTAGAATAAAAAGGAGAAAAAAAACATTAATGTCACATATGCATATAATGCTCTAGACCATCACGTACTGCGTAAAATTTATTGCTTGAACCTCACACTTTCAAGAAGGAAAGATCGATGGGCCAATCCTTTACAGGCAACGCGGCGAGAATCTAGGACTGAGCCTCAGCTCCGGACCACCCCCTCTTCCCAGTCCTTCAAAACTGACCTCAAAGTTCTCCTCCTGCAAAGACACTTCCGAACTTAATTCACGCCCTCGCTATTATCTGAAGGAAGTATTTACATTATAGGAAATTCTATTCTCCATGCCTATAGAAGTGCCTTCCCAGTGTGTTCCTGTGTTTTGAGTGTCTGCCATTTATTGCACTTTTATACCTCTACTTGTACTTTGTACTCTTCTGTAACTTGCACACATGTCACTTTTCCTCTTGTAACATATTGGTTGCTACCTCTTGTATTTTGTTTGCTTTTGATACATGCACAATTACCACCATTGTCTCATGTAACGTAACGTTTGCACTTGTTTTCTGAGTGTCTGCCATTTATTGTAGTATTTTACCTCTACTTGTATTTTGTACTCTTTTGTAACATGTACACATCACTTTTTCCTCTTGTAACGTATCGTCTGCTACCTCTTTGATTTTGTTTGCACTTTAAAATATTAAAAAAATAATGTGGCCATAAGGGGAGCGATCCTTGCCTACGGGCCCGCTCTCACAAACAACCCCAAACCTAAAAAAAGAAAAAAAACCCTGGCGCTAGTGGCCATTCCTGCTGCACGATCGAACGATCGTGCAGCAGGGATGCATAAAAGAGACATCGGGGCAGAGGCGTAGCTAGAGCTTGTGGCGCCCGGGGCTATCTCTCAGATTGCCGCCCCTGGGGAGTGGGGGTTGCTGGGGAAAAAGGACGGCGACCACTTGAAAGAGGTCCGAGAGACACTTAGAATCGCCGCTAATAGTTACCTCGATCATGCAAGTTACATGCACATACATGACACGGTCCAATGCTACACAGTTGAATACACCGGTGACTGGCAGTACAAAAGAGAACACACAGACTGCATGATCTATCTGGGGACTCAGAAAAACCGCATGTGACATCCATCAGAGAGCTGCGTGAATAATTACCTGGTAATCCCCTCCGCACAATGCAAACATGCACATACATGACACTGTTCAGGGATCCATCATCTTCAGCTGACATTAAATGACCATTCATCATGGTCCCCCCATTAAAGCAGTGCACTTTGTGATCTGCATGGTATATGTTCTTTGCAGCAGGCACATTAACCCTCTGTGCTACCTTTCCAGGAGTCAACCCTTCCACTAGACAAAACTCCATCTCTCTCTAGGAAGAACATTAATCACCAAAGTTATCATGACATTTTTATTGTTTCTGAAAATTGCTGGAGGCCAGGAAGGAGGCAGCAATTTTTTTTCAAACCAAAATATACTTGCAAACACTACGCACCCACCCGAAATAGGTACCTAGTGAGGTGACACCGTTCGCATCGCCCTAACCTGCTCAAGGTTCATGTGACCTAAGTGACAGAATCACAGCGACTGGATCACTGTTGCTCTAGGGTGTGCTGCTTTGTAGGCCTGCCCGCAAGACTGGAGATGAACTTCAGTATGGATTGTGGTTATGTTATGTTATGTTATGTTATTAAAAATTTATAAAGCGCACGTACGCCCGAGGGCTTCTTGGCGCTGGAAAGATAAAAAACATAACAAAGGGTGAGTCTACCGGAAGCGTTATTTCAAGTAAGCTTTTGTGAAGAGGTGAGTCTTGAATGCCTTTCTGAAGGCAAGGAGGTCTTTACTCTGTCTGAGGGCTAGTGGCAGAGAATTCTATAGGGTAGCTGCTAGGAAATGGAAGCTGCTGCCGCCTTGTCGTTTTTTCTTAAAGCGAGGTACTTCAAGAAGGTCTTTGTGGGCAGATCTTAGGTTCCGTGAGGGAACATATCTTCCGATCAGCTGTCTGATGAATAGAGGTCCCTTGCCTTGCAGAGCCTTAAAGATGATGCACCCGGCTTTGAATTCGGCTCTTTGAGCCACGGGTAGCCAGTGCAGGCTCTCTAGGCCTGGTTTAATCGATTCCCATTTGGGTACTTTGCAGATCAGCCTAGCGGCCTGATTCTGCAAGTACTGCAGTCTTCTGAGTTGTCCTACGGGTAGGCCTAGGTATAGGCTGTTTGAGAAGTCGATATGGGAGAGGACTAGGGCCATGACAACCTGAATGAAGGCGGAGGGAGTGAGGAAATGGGCGATTTTCCTAATTTTCCTCAATTGGAAAAATCCAGAAGAAACCACGGTTCCAATTTGAGATTTTAGCGAGAGGTCCTCATTGATGGTTATCCCCAGACTTTTTACAGTCAGAGATTTCTTAGGGGGGAGGCCCATATCAGTCGGCCAGAAGTTAGGGCTCCAACTGATTTCGCTCTTGCCGGGCAGGATCAACTCAGTTTTCCCTGGGTTTAATTTAAGGTGATTTGAGGACATCCAACTCTGGATTAGAGTCATAGTGGCTTGGAAGTCCTCCACCGCATTTGGGGAGTTGAGAACAAAAACGAGCTGCAAGTCATCTGCATAGTTATATACAGTGACTTTGTGCATTCTCAGGGCAAAAAGAAGGGGTCGCATGTACAAATTGAATAACAAGGGGGATAATGAAGAGCCTTGGGGCACCCCACAGAAAGACTTGACTTTGGCAGCAGAAAAGGAGCCTAAGCGGACAGACTGAGTACGTTCGGAGATGAACGATTTCAACCAGGCTAGGGCAGAGTCTCTGAGACCCGCCTGTTCGACACGGTTGACCAGAATGGAATAGTCAACCGTGTCGAATGCAGCGGACAAGTCAAGAAGTACTAGGGCTTGATGAAGGTTGTTGTCAGCGTTGGACCTCAAGGTGTTCTGGACGGCCAATATTACTGCCTCAGTGGAGTGACCAGGCCGGAAACCTGCTTGGTTGGGTTGGAGATATTCCGTTTCCTCCACGAAATTAGAGAGGCAGTTGGTAACATGCGCCTCCAGCATTTTCGATAGGAAGGACAGCAAGGATATGGGCCGATAGTTCGTGAGGTCCAGCGGGTCGATACCAGGTTTCTTGGTGAGGGGAATCAATAAGGCCTGCTTGAAGCTGCTAGGCACTGTCCCTGAAATGAGAGAGTCGTTGAGCAAGGGTATCATGCTGTTGGGCATAGCTCGACCAATTTCTTTCATGATTTGGGGGGGGCAGACATCCATAGGGGAGCCTGATTTGACTCTGGACAGTAGTGCCAAGAAAGTTTTCAAATCGATAAGGGGAAAAGAATGTAAAGTTGAGGGATTGAGATAGATGTCATCCACTGGGGCGCAAGCTGGAAGTGTGGAAATGTTCTGCTTAATCATTAAGATCTTATCGCGGAAGAAGTCATTCAGGGAATTGCATAGCGCTTGTGTGGGAACTACCGGAGGGGAAGTTCTATCGTCATTGCAAAGGTCGTTCACTATCCTGAAAATTTCTTTTGACTTATTGGTGGAGTTTAGGATTTTGGATGAGTAATAGGTTGTTTTATGGTTTTGTAGAGTTTTTTGGTATGTCTTCCTGGCTGAGCAGTATGTGGCCTTGGCCAGTGGGCAGTACTGGGAGCGCCAGGTTCTTTCCTTTTGCCTCACTTCCAGTTTCAGTTTTTTTAGTTCAGGTGTAAACCATTTGTGTGCGTCCGGACTCCTAGAGCTGCTGAGATGCGTAGGAGGAGCATAGATGTTAATCGCTGCAGTAAGCCATTCATTGAACCGGCCATCGGCCTCCTCCACATTAGTGCTGTCAAGGGGAAGGGAGTCACCCAAAAATTTAAGAAAGGCTGGCATATCCATAGAGGTCCATTTCCTAAGGGTTTTGCTGGTTTGTAGCTTGAAGTGGGTCGTCTTATCTAACTGGAAGGAGAAACTTATGCTGTGGTGATCAGACCAGCAGCAAGGTTTTATGTCTAATGCGGATAGTGACAAGTTCAGAGACCAGATTTGGTCGAGGCTATGGCCCTTCTGGTGAGTCTCAGTGTGGATGTGTTGTGTCAGGTTGAGATCACAGAAAAGTTCACTCATCTCTGCAGCCTGGGGGTCCAATGATAAGTTGTCAAACCAGAAGTTTAAATCCCCAACCAGAAGTAGTTTAGGATGGTTAGTGACCAACGGTGCCAGTAGCTGAGCTAGAGTGGAAGGGAATGTGGCCATGGTTTGGGGAGGGCGATATAGTAGGACCAGTACAAGTGAGCCATTGGGAGTATCTATTTTGGCGACTATGTTTTCAGTATTAGGTAGAGGCAGAGAGGGGAGCTGTCTAATTTGGAATTTTTTATTGACGATTATAGCTGCTCCTCCCCCAGTTTTTCCGCCTGGGCGGAGTGCTGATAGAATGTAGTAATCTGCAGGTAGGGCAGCTAAAATGTCCGGTAGTGAGTCCGGAGTGAGCCAGGTCTCTGTCAATAGCAGCATGTCAGGTTGTTTATCCATGAGTAGCAGAAAAATATCTGATTGGTGTTTAATCATGGAGCGGATATTGAGATATATACACCTGAACGTGTAGGTAGAGCAGGGTGTGGTCGTGAGCGTAGAGTACTCAGGAGCAGGGGCATTTGTGAGGGTGGCGGGGTTGCCTATGCCTAAGTAAGATATACGTTTCGCCGCGTTATGGGGAACAGGTGGACACGTCGTGGCGGTTGGGCGCAGCGCTAGTAGTTCAGCAGAAGTATAAGTGTAGTAGCCCACAGGGTCCTTGGCCCCAGGTCCCGGACGCTCGCGGACGAGCGCAGACGAGCTTGCCTTAAGCGCGCCTTCGGCGCGCAATCGTCGCGCCCGCTGCGCTCGTCCGCTGCGCTTCCTACCAAGGCACATAATTTATGCAGAATGATCAAACCGTTGGAAGGGGCGTGTCCAACCGAGGGGGCGTGTCTGGTGACGCACCTCGCTCTCGGGAAATGGCGATCAAGGGTAGTGGTGGTCGTTGCAGCGTGAGCCCGCTATTCCAGGAAGTGTCAGGTAGGTTTTAAAAAGCACAGAATCACACCAATATTTACAAACGCTTAAAATACGCTCTCCCGGCTTTCCGCCTCAGGAGTCCTATGTTAGTGTCAAGCCTCAGAGTCAGCGCGCACTATATAGGCATATGGCGAGGGGGCGTGTCCAACCGAGGGGGCGTGTCTGGTGATGCACCTCGCTCTCGGGAAATGGCGATAAAGGGTAGTGGTGGTCGTTGCAGCGTGAGCCCGCTGTTCCAGGAAGTGTCAGGTAGGTTTTAAAAAGCACAGAATCACACCAATATTTACAAATGCTTAAAATACGCTCTCCCGGCTTTCCGCCTCAGGAGTCCTATGTTAGTGTGAAGCCTCAGAGTCAGCGCGCACTATATAGGCATATGGCGAGGGGGCGTGGCCAACCGAGGGGGCGTGTCTGGTGACGCACCTCGCTCTCGGGAAATGGCGATCAAGGGTAGTGGTGGTCGTTGCAGCGTGAGCCCGCTGTTCCAGGAAGTGTCAGGTAGGTTTTAAAAAGCACAGAATCACACCAATATTTACAAATGCTTAAAATACGCTCTCCCGGCTTTCCGCCTCAGGAGTCGACAGGCCTTCAAGGTTTACCCACAATTGATACCACTAGGGTACACCTGCTTGTGCTAAGACATCAAGCCTTCTAAGGTCTAGTGGGGCCTTCTAAGGTCTAGCATGGGAATGTGCTCCCTCAGTACAGTGGTCTGGTGGACTGGTCATAAAGGCTGAACCCGGTTCCCCAGTTCCAAAATCGACAGCTCTGGCCATAGTGCCACATCCTCTCCCCCACTGAACACCATACTTGCCCACTGAGAGAAACTCGCACTGCCTTCAGCTATAACCTGCTATAAACACTTGGATGTGGCTCAATTCAAATTATGCACTTGATAAGAGTAATATGCTGCCACTCATAGGGAATGCAAAGCATGTGAAATGTAAGCAGAAACAACATGGTTACCTTAACGATCTCTCACTCACTATTCAGAAATCAGCGAGTGGTTTTACCTGAAAAGTTATAGACATGACTAGAGGGCCCTGAATGGAACCGTTTCAATGTCCATTGCTTATATCCTTACAAAACGTAAGCATTATGGTATAAAAAGACCACATCCATAAACACAGAGCCATGGTACACATTGTGTTTTCCAATCCACCCATCAACCAGGTATTGCTGTACCTCCAGGAATGGTACACTTTCCCACCTGGGAACAACAATGCTGTTCAAAGAAAGATGAGAAAACGAAAGTAGCGCTTCACTGGCAAAGTCTGCAAAGTGAGGCTGATGTATTTGGATGTAAATAAAACCAATCTGGCCACTTTGCAACCCCTCTGTCTTGCTTTATTTAGTTATGTATTTATTTTTCATATTTAAAACCTTCTATTTCTCTCCATCCTGCTGCACTTTGGAATAGAAAAATGTCATAAAAAGGGCATTTCCCGCAAGTGTTTTTCTTTTTTGGGTCCATTTCACAGGGAAGCAACTAAATGAAAGAGGTTGTGAACCGTGTCAAGTTACGGTTTTCAGTAAATGAGGAGCAAGACAGAAAGAGAGGGAATAATAGGAAGAGAAGGGGGGACAGCTGCCAGCATAAAAAAGAAGAGGACATTGCCCGAGTCCTAATCCCCCCTCCCCAGTCCCAAAACTCACCTTTCTTCTCCTTTGCGCAGGATGCAAATGGCTTCCTGCGCGACGGAGAACAAAGGGGACACCTCCAATGATGCCAGCGTGGCTCGCGTGCTGACGTCATTGATGACGCGGGGGTGGGGGGTAGGGGGAGGCTGGGGAAAGTCTTCCCCTGCCTTCCCAGTAAATGACAAGTCCAGCTTGTCATGGGCACAGAACGGGTTAAATCTTCTTCTAAAACTCCAAACATGACCATAAATTCTTGTGCATCTTGTTGACTGTTGAGAGTAAACATTACTGATCCACTACATACATCCAAAGATCTTGAATACATGAAGCAGAATGTGTCACAGTTCTGTCAGTCAGTAAAAGTTTGAAAAAGTGATACAGTGCAGAACACAATCTCTTATGTATGTTTTTTGCTGAATTTGGCTGATTAGCTGTGGTAAACAAAACAGTACATTGAGAACAATGTTAGCATAGCAGTTGACACTGAACTGTTTTCCAACTGGTAACCTAGAATATCTCTGCAATTTTTGAGTGTTCTCTTCTTAATAGCTTCTAGAATGCCCTTAAGTCCTTTTTTTCTGTATCTGTACACTCTTTTGAAATCTTCCATTTTTTGACAGCTACTCCGTTTCTGATAAACCGGGTATTGACTTAAATGAGGAACATAGAGACTTCTTAACAGGTTGTACTCTCTTACACAGCATGCATGGGCACTAAATTTCTTATAATCAAAATCAATCAAAAACAAACCAGACAATGTTCTGACTCACAACAATGCTACATGTGACAATACTTCTTTAAATACAGTACTTCTGATATTAATAAAAGCTGCATCGACACTTAAACCTTGTGATATATGGACAGTTGCAGCATACGCTATAGACAGTGGGAACAGCTGGCGGAGCATATATAAGTCTTTTACTAGCAAAAGACGTACAACACAATGGCCAATCTGCTTCACACAAACAATCTGATCAAATGTTATGGCCAAGTGTTCAACCTCATCTATTTGGGAAATTAATACAATTCACTACTTTAACCATTGCGCCATTTACTAACCCTTCCTCAACATTTAAATTACCGTGCAAAATTACTTGAAAGTTTTTGCTGACATCATGTACAATCTTTTTTAATCCTGCAGTTTTTGAGCCAGACTTCTCCACGGCATCTAATTTGCTTGTAGTTTATCTGTGAGTTGTTTTGTGACTCCATTATGCTCCATTTTATCAAATGTTGTAAGTTCTATAATATCTTCTTTTACCAGTTGTAGTAATCATTCATTAAAATTGGAGCACTCTTGTAGTGCTTGCATTAAACAAACTATACACTTCTGTTCTTCGATTACATTGTTCATTAGTTCTGCTGCTGTAATATTAGATGGAAATAGTTTCTTGATGAGACGACTTTCCAAATCATGTTTACTCTCTTTTGTTAGAGCTCCTATTGTATATCTGCATAATTTACATCAGATGCTTGACACATATTTCCCACTAGTTCCTTGCATTCAAAGTTCAACCAAATATTAACATTGCTAATACTCCCCAGGGAATTTCTTGTTTCATGATGCGTTTTGAAAACAGGTTGTCATTTTACGGGGGTGAGATGCAGTAGGTCACCAAATATAATTAAATGCTTTTTCCAAAGAACACATAGTAGTTTGTTCTTAAAATCTGCTGTATTCTTATGGGTATGAAAGCAATCATTAAGTTGGATATCATTCGGACCTCATCAATGCTTAAAAACATCAGTTTCTTCAATTCTCTTGACACCGCGGATAGTTTCTGGTATTCCAGTTTATTGTAATTCAACAGGAAACATTAGTAGGCAATGTAAAGTAATATCATTAATGTTATGTGCCCATGATTCTTGTTGGTTCTGTTGCTACACAAGACAAATTGCATTCTGTGGTCTTCTGTAGATAACCAGTGAGAACTTTAATTAGGAAGCTTTTTCCATTGTCAGCTTAACCACAGATGTATGGTAATATAGGTTTGTACGAAGAACAATCACACTGTTTCTTCTTATGGAGAACTCCATGCTCTATTTTATTTTAAACTTTGCTGTAAATTTCTTTTAATTCATTGTTCAATTGTTCAACTAGTTGTCCAAAATCCACTTTCCTCTCTTGCTTGCTGCATTGCAGTCTCCGCCTCATGTATCGCTATAGCTGCTCCATTTTGAATAATTGGTTCTCCAAGAGGATCTTGACTTACTGGTGTAGAACTTTGGCTGCTTTATGAACTCTCCTTGGCTATCTCAGCAGTGATGGTGTCTTCTTGTTCACATTTTTCAACATTTGCAGGTATAATGGAAAGACTGAGCACTCAATGTTCTAATTTTTCAACATTTGCAGGTATAATGGAAAGACTGAGCACTAAATGTTGTCTTTTATAGCACTGAAAGTCTTTGTAACAGTCATAGTGTTTAAGTCATTCTGATTCTGCATGCCATGGCTTGCTCAACTGCAAAAGTGCCAAGTAGAAAAACGTTATTCTTTGTGGGGTTTGGCAACTGAGCTTTCAGTGGTTAATTAGAATCCCTTTGTTGTGTCTGACCAAACATCCATCACATCCAAGTACTTCATGTCTTACTTCTTCTATGTTTTTAGTTGCATTACTTTTTTTTTAGCTTTATATAGTGGAAACTTGACCCGAAGGTATCGGTATCAGAGAGATTTACATGAGCAAGAGTTGGATTGCACAAGGGCAGATTCACTTTTGTTACACACAGTGATTTTCCCAGAATCAGGGTTGTTGAGCCTCGTTGCCGAGACTCGAACCCGGTTCCCCAGATTTGAGGTTGACCGGCCTAGCCATTAGGCCACATCCTCTCCCCACTTCTATATGTATAGTGTTGAAGTACCTCATAGAGATACATGCTTTGAAGACAAGCACGCCTTCTTGGGTAGTATGTCTCCAGCATGTTAATTATCGGAATATCTCTACATTCTTAATCAAAATCTCCGAGATGCTGTATTTGTGGGAAATACTTTAGTACTCTATTTTGACTGCTTGCAAGGCCTAGGCTTACCCACACAATTCCTCTTGACTTGGAGAACAAACTAGCCAAGCTCAACCTGTCCAGGCATTCATGGAATTCTATTTCTCTGTGGGAAAGCATTTTCAAGCTGAAGCTGTACAATATCTTGGTAAGACTCTTTTCTACAGATATCTCCTCCCACATCTCTTTCCTTTCTGTCTTCTCTGATTTTGTTAAATATGAAGTCACATAGTCAGCAAAAGCTATGGAGTTGCCTGCAACAAATTGTAGATCCATATTTGATTTCCACAACTTTAGACTCACAGGGTTACAATCATTGATATACTTGGAAGCTTCTCTTCTTCCCAGGTTGCATGTATTTGTATGAGATTTCAATGTCGGGGTAGGTCTGACTGCATACAAAAAGCTATTGACTCTTCCATCTGAGATGACAGGTTGTGGGAATCCAAAACGACATCTTGTGTAAAATGTACTTTTACAGCTGTATTTTTGTCGACAGACCTTCCCACATCTATGAGTTTGAAACCATAGACTTTGTTGTCTCAAACCCTCCTTGCCAACATCTTAAGGAATGTCACCTGTCACATACTGTTGTATGAAAGGGAAGACAGGCTCATCATTGTCAGTACCACATTTTCAGACATCTTTCACCCATAACAGCATGTGAATATGTGGAGCACCAAAATAAATCAGTTAATAGCCCAAGAGGAGGATTAGCTTTGTTGTAGGTGAAAGTCATCGTCACTCTGAATACTGTGGTTAAAATATCTGCAAACATTTGCAGTATCCAGAGAGCACAGTTCACCTGGTGTCTTCAGATTGATGTCTTTTAGGTTTGAGTTTGCTTCTCACAGGAATTCAAGGAGGTCATCCCATGCATATTCAGCACAACTGTGTGTTAGGAACTTAGGGGCATATCAGCAACAACAGGCGATAATTATCGCTAAGCGCACTTAGCGCTAGGTCATTATCACCGGCTTGCGTGTCTTTTTATCGCTGAGATAGCGTGCTATCAGCAACGATTATCTCAAAAGCAATAAAAATCCTCACACTAACTGCCTAACGTGAGATTATCGCTGGAAACCCAGCGATAATGTCCCGCAATGTGGCGTTAGCTTGATGATAGGGACTCACAAACTTAGCCATAATATCCACCTTCCATACGATATCATGGCTAAGTCAGTCCTGAAGCAGGCATAAGGAAAGTAGCGATAACAGGGGTTATCGCTACTTTTCTTGCCGCTATGCTTCATAGCGTGGGGCTTGATAATAGGAGAAATGTCACTTAGCGACATTTCTCCTGTCATGTCAGGTCAGGAACGCCCACTTTGCATCTCATTAGAGATGCAAAGCTGGGTGTTAGGAATTCGTACACTAACGCAAGTTTTCACGCATTAGCGTGAGCTTGCTAATTAGGCGATAAAATTATCTCCGCTTTTCGGCCGAAAACGGCCGCAAAAGCAGCGATAATTTTATCGCCTCGCCTTGCTGATATGCCCCCAAGTTCAGTGCGCCTAGGTTTCTCAACATGCATTTGAGCTCACCATGACAATGAAACCAATATTCATTGGTGCCACATTGGCACACCATCAAATTAATCAAGTTGTATTCCAGGTTCTCATCATTTCTTACAACTTTGTCCATGACTTCCCTTGCAGTGATATTTTGCAGATTCAATCCTGTCTTGATAATGTGGTTTAATGCAAAAGATAGGCCTGACAAGCTGCTCTCAAATAAAAGGTGAAATATACAGGAAATACACTGGTGAAATCTAGGATCCTCCGAGAACTGTCTAGTTGATCTGTATTCAGCTGCTGGTATCTGTATTGGCCAGTCATCATACTGTGGGGAAGAAATGCAAAAAACATCGAGCTTCTAAACATGTATTCCAGACACTCAAAGGAGATACTCGTGCTTCTTTCATTTGAAAGAGATCAATTGCATCAAAAATAAACTCTTTAGAATGCAGAAGGTGGATACTGTAGTGTTCATTTCTTCTGCTCTCAATCAGTCCACCTTTTTAATCTGACCAAGATGTTGATGTGTCATCCTTCATATGTGCTACATTTTGAAGAATGTGTACATCTTTATAAAAGTCATCCATAAAAGAAGCAAGCATACAAATCATGATTAAATCATGCTAAGCTAAAAAGAGTATTCAGGAGACGAATGTGCAAGTAAGAAAAAAGCGCTCAGGTTGACATAGTAAAACAGCATGGACATAGCATGGGTGTTACAATTCCCAATAATTTATGGTTGTGATCTCTCTGGCAACACTAAGAGGCTAAAGTGCTAGTGCATTATCAGAACGTGTTCAAATCAATTTCCAGATTTTTGACCCAAACGTTGAACAATAAAGGATGATTGCCCCTTGTCCGAAGATAGTGCCCTTTCGCTATGTCAATAATAGACAAGATTAGAATACATAAAATATTGACATAAAAACAGTTATTTACAATATAAAATAACAGCAATGGTGATTAAACCACTCTTGTCTGGTCAGTACAGTCTCTGTTTTGTCGATCAGGACCAGGCAGCGGTGTTAGCTGGGCCCTCCTTCTTTTCACCCAGAAGTGGCCTAGGAATTTCACTGTGGCACAGGTGAAAAGGGGTCTAGCATTTGACTTGAGTATCCGTAGGGTGTCTTTAGAGCTTTGGGTCCCTAATTGCCTGCACACAGGAGCTAAACATTTGCTCCTTGGTTTTGCATAGGCTGTGCAGGCAAAAAAGACATGACCTATTGTTTCATGTGCACATGAACAGGAGGGACAACCCTTGGGTTGGGATTTGTTAATCAGCCAGGAATTAGAAGCGTTAATAGGTAAGCTACTGTGTCTGAACTGTGTATACAATATCCTGTCGGCTGGCACCTTGATAATATCACAGTAGCTTTCAAAAAGACGATAAGTTTACAGGTCAAGGAAAGCATCTGTTAGGCTGCCGAGTTGCCTTTTCAGGAGGTTGTTCTGATCAACCCAAGCCCAGTATAAGAGTATTACTTGGCCTCTGGAATGAGATGGTGGATGGCCGGTAACCTGATTTGGCAGACCAATGCTGGACCGAAGAGTGTCTACCTGTTTAATCCAGTCAACTTTATTAGTGGTATCCAAATTGGAGATCTCACAAACTGCAGCAGGATAAGCTGCCAGTTCAAGAGTGGAGACCAGTCTGTGCCAAAACAGCAATGGGCGAAGCCTCGCAAGATCGTTGATAGACTTAATACCCAGATCAAGCTTAAGAGGAAAAAGTGGCACACTTAGGGGAAGGATATCAAATTACTAAGGAACTTATTTTCTACAACTGCAAGCTCATTTGTGTGTACTGTGCCCCACAGCTCTTCCCCATAGAGAGCAATGCTCACAGCCTTATAGCTGTACAGTTTGAGAGCAGGAGCTACTGGCTTGGTTTATGATAGGCAATGCTCCCGCCTCAGAGCCCCAGTTAGCTGAGTGAATTTCAAAGATGCCTTCTCTAGATGATTCTTCCAAGCCATTCCCTCAGATAGTTTAATACCAAAGTAGTGGAAAGAACTGACCCTCTTGAGCGGGACATTGTCCAGGTACAAGTTTCCCTTAAAGGATTTGTGAGGGTTCAGCATCATTAGTTTGGTTTTGGTGGTGTTAATGACCAAGCCCCTCACCTTGCAAAAGGCCTTGAAATGATTATAACCTTGGGCGTAGTTCGCGTAGTCGCGCTTCGTGAAGCTACGCGAAGATGTACTTGCACTACGTGAGCTACGCGTAGCTTCGCGAGCTTGCGTAGTTGCTTGGGGCACCCGTTCGCGATGGCTTGTTCTTGTTCGGGAGCGCAGTGAGCGTGTTCGGGGAGCTGTTTGCATGCTCGGGGGATAATATCTTGCGATCTTACCCATACGGTCACCAATGGGCGCGGCCATCTTGTTTTTCAATTGTCCCGCCTGCTCGCGATGCCTTATTTCCTGTTCCGGGTCGTGGATAGCTTGTTTGCGATGTGCATTGTCGTGTTCAGGAGCACATTTTACTTGTTTGCGATGAATAGTGCATGTTCGCGAGAAATATCGTGCGAACGTACCCAAGAGGTCACGAATGGGCGCGGCCATCTTGTTTTTCACTCTATGCTATGGTTCTGGGCCTACTTTTCTATCCTCCCTTTATGTTTGTAATCCTTTGTATTTAAAGCATTTTTTCTGACTTTTTTTAGTTATCATCTATCTCTCTCTTTGCCTAAGTTTATATTTTGCATTTTATTTCTACTTTTACTGTGTTTTTTTACTTTTATAAAGTTCTTTCTTTCTTCTTCCTCCTAACTTTTTTTTCCCCTTCTAACTTTTCTTTTCTGCCTCCCACCCACCCCAGAACCATGGCCAAGGGCACAGCTAGTGCCAAGGGCAAGGGACCTGCAGGAGCAGACAAGGGCCGCCTGCCTTGCGGTAGAATGCGTCCTGCTGGGGTGCAGGCCCGGCAACTGTTTGGGGAGGAGGAGGTGGCCGCCCTTGTGTTTTTCATTCAGCGCCACCTCCCCTTGACCTTGGCAGCAGGCGGCAGGCCCGGCTCCGGGTACGCTACCCAGGAGTGGCACCGTCGGTGGGCAAAGGTGCGCCAGGCAGTGTTCCGGTGCTTAGGGGTCCGGCGCACCCACAATCAGCTGGCTCACTGGTTGTCCGACATCCTGGACCGGGAGCAGGACCTGTTGGACCTGCTAGGTGTCGAGGTCGTCGGGCTTGGTGAGTAACTTATTGTGTATAAATAAAATTTGATGAACAACAAGATTACTGCTGCGTGCTACGCGTTGCTGGTAAATTATGTTCCAAAAAGCAAAATCTTCTTTGATTTAAGGACCCAGGTGCTCGGTGGTACTCTTACTTGTTTGCAACTTAGTTTGCGCTAGCTTGTGCAGATTATGTAAGTTTATTTTAGAGATCTGTAGTTAGGTAATGCGATTTGCTAGAGAGACTCTAGTCCTTCCATTGTCCTACTATAAAATAGTGGTGGATGGATATTGGATACTAGGTTTAGTTTGTTAGTATTAGTTAATAATTGTTTTATGCGGTCTGCGTGACGCCTCCTCTGTCACTGAGTGCTGCTTACCCCAGTCCTCCGTAGAACCTTTTGTACTTTGTTTAGTGAGTGGTAGGCTTAGCATGGTTAGTCAGTAGCAGAACTAGATCAGAATCATGCAACCAACCCACAATTTGTTGTATGTATGTATGCACAAATGTATGCATGTGTCCTCCATCTCATCTATGCATTTGATGGCTGAAAAAAATGGAAATGCAGACTTAGTGAACAATTGGCCCGTCTGGAATAGGTGGTGTAGGTCAGGTGGTACTTACTAGGCTTCGTTAGTATTTGTAATCAAAATGATTATGGAACACTGGAGTGTTCATAAATAAGTAGACGATCCGTGAATGCGGGAAGAAGCCAGTAGTCGATCCATCAGATTAGATAGGTCAATTTTATTGCAATTGTTGTTTCCTAAAATGTTGTTTGACTTATTTTTCCAAATGATTTATTATTATTTGTTCCACAGCACTCCTTAATGTTTGTCTCTTTCTTTATTATATTTTACATGATCATCAGCACCACCCAGGGGCAAGAAGACGGGGTCGGAGTCGGCGGGGGAACCACAGGACCGCTCCTCTACCGAGGCTCCTGCTGCTGGCCCCAGTAAGTCCTCCAGTGGTTATATTGGCATTTATATTTCCCTTTTACTGCATCTTTTTTTTCCGAACTATAAATTATGGCTCCACTTTCTAATTCTATTTTGTACAAAAGCTTCTTTGACCTTGACTATCTGTTTACAAATTCTGTTTATCCCTGCCTCTAACTAAGTTCCTTCTAACTGCCTCTGCTATGACTCTCTGTACTACTACTACTATTACTATTACTCTGTCTGTAGCGAAGCTTGCACAGTTGCCCACTCTTTATTGAAGGTTTTCTTTGGAATAATAAAACTCTTATTGACCAATAGCTCTAGCCACTGTGTCCTGTCCTTTGGGTTGTCCTCTTCTAGTCTTCTCAATGTTGAGGCTTTGACATTTACCACAAACAAAATGGCCAACCAGATATTTGACTAGTATTTTGGATCGGATAGTACATGATACTACTATTGTTGTAGTGATTCTGCAGAGCCACATACAGAACTATGCACAACAAAATAGGATGTTGGTGATGGGAGGTTGGACCTTACTGATCACACCTCAGTCCGAAGAACCCACGATCCCCTGACCGACTAGCTATAGTGTCTCACATTAGGGTCCCACTCCCGACCCCCCCACGAAGAAGATACACAATGTTGATGATGACTGAGACAGACAACCCAGAACATAATAACACCATTTTGCTCACTCACTTAACACCATTTTGCTCACTCACTTGTGTAAGTCCACCCCACGACACCAAATATCACAGAGTCTATGTGTAAGTGTAAGTAAACTGGAACAGAGCGAATTTGTCCGAATTCTACGCCTCACTAGCCTCTACCGCACCTACCTCTTCGACCACACTTAAGGTTCAGGCGGACAATCTCGATACTTGGTTACGCCAGGCCAGTGACAAAGTAGCCCCTTTTAAGAAGATCAAAGCTAAGCGCCCTCATGACGCTCAACGCTGGTTCACGGACCTACTTAAAGTGGAGAAACTCGCCCTGCGGCAAATTGAACGCCGCTGGCGTCGCCACTATGACCCTCAGCTCAAACTAGTCTACACTGAGGCTCTGAAGTCTTACAAACTATCGATCCTGGCAGCCAAAACGGCATATTTCTCTAAACTTATCTTGGACTCCAACAACAATTCGAAAACCATCTTTTCTATCGTAAATGAGCTATCCCTGCCGGATAGGGTTATTCCCCAGCCTCTGCCGACTCAATCCCTCTGCGATTCACTTAACTCTTATTTCATAGAGAAAATCACTACAATAAAAAACAACATTCCGACCCCGGCATCTCCCTCTCCCCCTCTCCTTCCCCCAAAAAACACCAGCTCCTTGTTTAAGTTTCCCCCCATCTCTCCACAAGAATTCGTCTCTCTCCTTCTTAAAGTTAGATCGGGCTCCCCTAATGATTGCTGCCCCCCTCAGATCCTGAGAGAAGCCTTCCTTACATGTCCAGGACCCCCCTTGCTCTTCTCAACAATTCTCTTGCCACAGGGGAGGTCCCTCTCTCCTTTAAGCAAGCATCCATCGTTCCTATCTTAAAAAAACCCAACACTGATCCCTTAACACTCAGTAATTACAGACCTATTTCCCTTCTTCCTTACTTGGGAAAAATTTTGGAGACCCATGTCACCCGCTGCCTGAGTTCATTCATAGAGGAATCTGCCTTTTTGGACTCTCAGCAGGCGGGTTTCAGACCCCTCCACTCCACCGAGGCGGTCATAGTAGCAGTCATGGACACCCTTAGGAAGGGTGCCGACAATAACACCTCTCAGGCCCTCGTCCTTCTGGACCTCTCGGCGGCTTTCGACACGGTCGATCATACCATCTTGATCGACCGTGTCCGCAATGCCGGAATCCAGGGAGTGGCCCTTGACTGGCTCAGATCCTTCCTTCACCAGCGATCACAGTCCGTCCATCTCTCCTCTTTTTCCGCACCTTACACTTCCCTCCCTTGCGGCGTCCCACAGGGCTCTGCATTATCTCCTCTTCTCTTTAATTTGTACCTCCAACCCCTCCTAGCTTCTCTCCGCAACTCGCCAGTTACAACCTTCAACTATGCTGACGACCTTCAGTTAATCTTTTCTATCGATTCTTCCCCTTCCTCCCGTCTTAATTTCCAGTCTACTATGTTGTCCATTGCGGAATGGATGTATCATAGTCACCTGAAGTTGAACCCTACCAAGACTGAGCTCGTCTTGGTAGGTAGCCCCAATCATCCTTGGAACTCTTCATTCTGGCCTTCATCTCTGGGGACCGCACCGGCTCCTGTGCGCTCAGTCAAAAGCCTGGGGGTGATCATCTCTGATGACCTTTCGATGAAGCCTCAAATCAACTCGGTCACCTCAGCCTGCTTTTTCCACCTCAGACGGGTCCGTAAGATCAGTAGGTTTCTTACCAAAGAAGCCCTGACCTTAGTTGTTATGGCACTCATCACCTCCAGGCTCGACTACGCTAACATACTGTACGCTGGCATCCCTGCCTGTCATCTTCACCGTTTACAGCTGGTGCAGAATCAAGCCGCCCGCCTGATCTTTCACCAGCCTAAATTTCAGCATGTCACTCCCCTCCTTTACAGTCTGCATTGGCTTCCTATCTCCAAACGCTGCATTTTCAAATTGGCATGTTCCACCTTTAAGGCCCTCTCAGACGCAGCCCCGGCCTTTATCTCCTCAAGCCTGTCTCGCTACATCCCTTCTAGAACTCTCCGATCTTCATCTCTCAACCTCCTTGAGATCCCTAAGTATAAAAGGAAAAAACATGGTGGCCTATCCTTTTCTGTTTTGGCTCCCTTCACCTGGAACTCTCTGCCATCTGCACTTCGCATCTGCCCCAAGTACGACTGTTTCCGTAGACTCTTAAAAACCCTGCTTTTCCAATCTGCATACGACTAATTCTCTCATCCTGGCTCCATGTCATTTGTCATTCAGCGCCAAGAAACCGATGGTGAAAGTGCGCGGTACAAATATTTTTAACATAAAAACCATAAAAGTTCAAAAGGTTTATTTGAAACAAGTAACAAACTCTGTACATCATTAATATGAAATTTAGTTTACTACAGCCATCGTCAATAAGCAGGCAAAAAGCCTAAGATTAAAACAGTAAACATTTACAAGTGCATGACAACAAGAACAAGAGACAACATCTTTTGAATTCTGGAAGACCCTCACCGTAGAACGTAGGAATACTGGTTACATCATGCATCATAACTTCATAAGCTCTGTAAATCTCTGGTTTGTAGAAGGGAATCTTCCGCCTATTATATGAGAAAAATGCTGCGCGTTAGCCGTTAGATAGTATATTGCTGAATGCAAGCATTTTGCAGTCATGGCAAAAAGTGTAACATGTATGTGATGGCTAAGCAATACGGACTAACCAAACTCAATAAGTGGGTTGTTTTTCAACCTCTTCACTTGTACGTAACAGTCAAGTGGCCTCAAAGGCGTCTACTACTGCACATGTCAATAAGCTGGCAGGTATAATTAAATATGCACCAAAAGAGTAGTAGTCGACATGATGAATCTAAAAGGGTTACACATGGCTCACGCTAACTTTCAAAAGAGTAGAGTAGGACTAGATGACCCTAGGAACCATATCACTACTAGTGTCTGTCTACTGACTGTACTTACTCTCTAGTGCTGATGTATGTTGTATTAACTTTTTTTTCAATGTTCCAAGTGAACACTAATAAAATAGGGGGAGGTTTACAGGCATCTAAAAATTTGTGATGTTTTTTTCTAGGCACACTACCATCCACTAGTGCCGGCGGGGCCAGCGGCGATGCGGCCATTCCGGAGGGGGAAGTAGAACTGGCGGCACCTGCAGGAGAGACAGGGGGGAGCCAGCAGCAGTGGCCGGCGACGGTAAGTTATATTCATTACTTCTTGTCATTACTACTAGATGGAAGTGTGTTCACTATTTCACTGTACTGTGAGACTTACTAAGTTGTAGTGAACATTATACAACGGTTGAAGAAGACACCCTTTACTTAGCATTAGCAGCGTAAGTTGAGTAACTAATGGCCTCTTCTATTTGACTCCAAAATCAGCTGTGAAGGTTTTATGGAGAAGACAAACTCAGATCAGATGACCTTGATGGATGTGTTGAACAAAGAGGGAAAGAAGGGTGGAAGGACGGGCAAGATAAATAACTGACTGGCAGAGTAGGATATGTTGTTGGAAGCATGCATAGGTGGCTGATAGTAATCAGATCAGATGCATGGGTTGTTGAAGGATGGGTGGAAGGTGAAAGAGAATGCCTGCATGGGTGGGTGACACAGTATGGGTGGATAGTGCTAGATAGCAAGAATCAGCGGTGTTTGGTTCAAACTCAAAGCCAAGGCAAGCAAGGAAGGAGCAGAAGCATGGGTGGTTGTTGGTGAAACCAACTAAGTATGAGATATATAAAAAAGAAGGATAAACGTTTACTTTAATGGATGTATGGCTGGATGTACTATCATCAATAGACAGTGTAGGTGGACAGTGTCACTGGAGAGTCTTACTTTGAAGAAAATGTAAAATGTAAAAGAAACTGCGCCACAGTAGCAAAGCGTAGTGTCGTACTTTGGTATTCGGAACCGCATAGGGGACAGGGCCCTACCTCTGTCTATTTTGGTATTAGCGAACCGCAAATGGTAAATGCGGCACGTACGAGCGCTTTATGTGCCGTTCCAGCTACGAATGCACTGTGTACACGTATTCTGCTCAACTACGCGGGTTCCATTTTGGAAGCAGTGGCCATCTTGTCATTGCCCTCACATAGGCTATGATGGAGTTAATACGGGCCTCACAGTACATGGGCTTTCCCTCTGACTTCTCTGTGACCTGGGCAGCTGGCTCTGCTGCCCCGGGTCAAACCGGTCTCACGAGCTCCCCTTCCTCCTTCCACCTGTGATTCGTATCAGGGCTTGACCCGTCATAAAACCCTTTCATTCTACACAATCCCCCGGCTAATCTCTTCCACACCTGCTTGTTCTTGCTTTATGACTTGTTTCTCAAAACAGGAGATGCTCATATTTATTGGGGGGTCTATTTACTTCAAACATGGGATCTGAACCTTCCTGTGTAAATCATTGTGGGCTGGCCGAACTGGAATGTGGGATGGTCATCATGACTCTGCTTTTTCGTTTGTAATGTATACCTTTATATGACCATATCGTAAACCAAGGAATGTATGCCTGGAGCATGATATTTTGTACTTAAGGAGAAGTCCGTTCCTATGATTTTCGGCAGTCTCCTGAGAACATACACGCTGTTGTACTTCTAGGATATCTGTCATTGGTCTGCAGCCAATAAACGATTCTTTGACTTCACCCAGAAGACTCTGTGTTTCTGTAGGTCCGGAACAGGGTGAAACCCAGAAGTCATAGGGTGTGTGCCCCTGCACCGCTGGGACTAAAATACCCAGTACTTCAGTTTGGCGCCCAACTCGGGCCGATTTCAGCGGTACCAGTCCAAGCCAGAGGTTCGTGAGGAGCTTCGTGTGGAAATTCCGGAGGAAGGCCGCCACTTCATCGACCCCTGCATGTCGACGTGGTCCGAAAGTCTTTTCTGCGAGGTTCTCCGCGTCCCGACGGCTACGAAGGACTGCTGCCCTGATTAATCGACCTGTTTTGGACCCTTGACGAGTTTGAGAGAGCGAAACAATCGAGAGAGTCTTCTGGTGACGCCATCGATCAGCAATATTCAGTTAAGTATAAGTGGAGCGTCTCCCATTTGTTTTGGTATCCCTCGGGATCGTTTGATTTGATTTGGTAATTGGTGATTTGGTGTTTGCAAACCCCAAAGCCAGAGGACTCGTGTATTCACGAGAATATCGTAATCGATAATCCTTTGACGTTTGGATCTAGACTAGTGAGCGAAGATGCCTGGTTCTGGACTATTTGGTAGATTATTCTGTTTGGGTTGTGGAAAAGATTTCCAGCTGGAGGAATCATGTCCGGTTCCTCCGGTTGGAACTCCAACTTATGAGCTCTATGTGAAACATGGCGTAGGCCCCATTGCATATAACGAAGTGTGGATCAACTACACCAGGAAAGACGGTGTTTTAAAATGGCCCCAAAATGGTAGTTTTGATACCGATATTTTAGATAATCTGGAAATTAAATTGTTTAAGAAGAAAGCCCGGCCGGCGATGTTTGACTCTTTCCGCTTATGGCGAAAGGAAGCCAAACAGAAGGAAATTAAGCTAGCGAAAAAGAATAAGAGAGAGAGAGGTATGTCAGTAATGCAAGCAGCTGTACAATTTAAAGATAATGAAGAGGAGCAAATGAATGAGCAATTGCACAGGCAGCGTAAGTTAGGGATTGACAAATGTTACCCAGCTTTGCCACATTCTAAGCAGGATGAGTCAGAAGAAAAGGAGAAAGATCCCTTAATGTCGCATTTGTTGAGTTCGCCACCCCCGTATGCTCAAACTGCCACGGCGCCTCCCCAGCTTGTAAATATGCCACCTCCAGTGCATATACTGCAAGCCTTGCCGCAACCGTCAGTTGCTTTGCAACCAGTTCCTATTCCTGTAGCGCAGTCTTCCCAAGCGCCTCCAGTAGTGCTTCCAACTACCCCCGCACTTCCTGCGACTTTGCTTAATCCAGTAACTGCCTCCCCTAACATTCTTCCTTCTACCACTCCAGTACCTGTCTCTACATCCTCTTTTCTTCCCTCTGTTTTTCCCCCGGTTCTCGCCTCAGCTTCTCCTTCAGCGCGACAGCGTTTAGCTAATGTGGTTACTACATTAATGTCGCCTCTCTTTGGGTCATCTGGTGCAACTCCTGGTGTACAGCGTAAGCAGTTGCGCAGCCAATTGCCTAACCCCGATGAGAAAAAGGTAATAGATCACATGGCGCGTAGATGGATCGTTTTTCCTTCACTGTATGATGTGGAATCGGTTGTTAACACTTTCCATCAATGGGATGCCCCGAAACAGAGATATGTATTCGAGAAAATGTGCGAAATTCTCTGTGAAGAATTGGAGGATAGTGGTAGAAATCCGAACCCGCAGGAATTGTGTAGAGTGAGGTTCGATTTTGGAACTGGTATAATTGTGGACCGCGAAGTAGATAAAGCAGTTGCGGTTGTATTGTCCTTAAGGAATGACGATTGCCAACAGTCATTGTTTGAACAAGAGGTCCTTGTGGGGAAAAAGGCAAAAGCGCGACAATACCCTATGAGAGAAGTTCCCCCGGTATGGAAGGAAGCGGTTGCAGCTGTCGGTGGTAACCCCGCTGTGGCAGCGCATTTCCAGCGTGTTTGGGTGCATGTTCCATGGAAGCGCTCTGAAGTATTAGCGCTTAAGCAGTCCTTGCCTGATCCCCGTAAAAACCCAGCAGGTTATTATAAAGAGTTGTCACAGACGGCAGGGTCATGCATTATGAATCTGGCCGACATAGACATGTTGTTTGGTAATGTTGTTCCACAGCCTCTATGGGGGTCAATTCGTAATGCAGATCACGATGCAGAACTAGGGGATACCTGGGCTAACATTGTTGCTGCTGATGCTAGACAAACGGGTGGTGCGAAACCAGAACCTTTAGTAGCTGAATTGCCTGGTAGAATCATCACGTATATGAAGACAATAATGCCTGCGATGCGCGTAAATTGGGATAAGTTATCTGCATGCAAGCAGAAGAAAGATGAGACAGTGTCAGACTTCTTTACTAGGTTTGAGGAAACGTTTATTGACCACAGTGGGCAAGATATGAGTACTGAGGGTGGCCAACGGTTGTTTGTGGATAAGTTTGTGCAGAATTTACTCCCTGACCTGTGTAAAAAGTTGAAAGATTCAGAGAGTTCTTGGGCCGTTTCTTCTTCAGCGCAAATACTGGCTACTGCACAGTATTATGAAAACAGAGATAAAGACGAGAAAGATAGAACGGAGAAGAAAACGAAGGAACTAAAGACAAAGGTCCTTTTACAGCAGGCCTATCCACCACGTGGCGGCAGTAATAATTATAGACAACCCCAAGGTGTCTATCACCAACCCCAACAGTTTCAGAACAATCAGCAAATGAACGGGTATTACCAACCACGTGTCCCTGTAGGTCCCAACCAATGTTCATACTGCAAAGAGGAAGGTCATTTTAAATATAGTTGTCCTAAATTAATGCAACGGAACGGTAATATGTATGGCGCAAGAGGTAGAGTTGGTCAGCAAGCTCCTAGAGGCAGAGGGCGTGGAAGTGTTCCCCAGAACGCGCGTCCTCTGCCGCCTCAAAGTACCATCAATAGCTTTGATCAGCAAGCTAATGCGACTAGTAATACGGCCCAGTATTATAATAATGATTATTATGCAGAAGATGGTGATGCAGAGAATAATGATTACTAGGACAGCCATAGACAGAGAGAGGGAGTTGTTTCAGTGCCAGTGGATCAGAGTGGACCGTATGTTGAGGTGACTACAGCAAATGTAACGGAGCCTTTTCTGCTAGACACTGGTGCTGCAAAGAGTTCAATCATGCATTCCAAACTCCCTGGCGCACCTTTGTCTGGCGATATAAATGTTTCAGTAGGTTTTTCTGGCGCCCCAGTTAGGAACCCGATTTCCAGTCCTATGTCACTTTCTGTTGGACCTTGCGAGCTGAAAGCGCCCCTGATCCTGACAACAGGTTGTGGTGAGAATTTGCTGGGATTAGATTTGTTGAAAAGATTGCACGCTACACTGTATTGTTCTCCTTCAGGAGTACAACTTACATTAGGCAAGCAAGTGGTTTCTCCAATGTATTTGTCTAAAAACACGATGCCACCTGAATTGTCATCCCTTCCGGATGTCCTTTGGGCTACTGGTCCCAATGATGTGGGCCTCTTGGAAATACCACCATATGTGGTGACTCTGAAGGCTAATGTCAGACTGCCACGTATTCCCCAGTACAAGATCTCTAATGAAGGCCAGAAAGCATTGTTAGACATTGTCAGCGACTTGATTAATAAGGGTGTGATTGAAGAAACAAGAGGCAACGTTTGCAATAGTCCGATTTTACCTGTCTTAAAACGAACGGACCCTTCACAGCCACCTGTTTACAGATTTGTGATTGATCTTAGAGAGGTTAATAAGATTGTTGTGCCTCAGTTTCCGGTTGTCCCTGATATAACTGCCTTGTTAACGATGATTCCAGCCTCTGCTGCATGGTTTTCAGTGATCGATTTAAAGAATGCTTTCTTTAGTATCCCAATTGCAGAAGAGAGCAGAGACATTTTTGGTTTTAGTCTGGGAGGCCGAAGCTTCCGCTTCAAACGCGCTCCCCAAGGCTACTGCGAGAGTCCATCCATATACAGTCAAGCTTTGAAAGCGCAGCTTGATGCACTTGTTTTACCTAGTGGCGCTATCCTGATCCAGTACGTGGACGATTTACTGATCGCTGCGGATACTGAAAAGATCTGTAAAGAAGCCACATTGTCACTGTTGCGCCATTTATCCGCTTACCATCACAAAGTGTCTCTCTCTAAGCTGCAATATTGTCGACAAGAAGTGACCTACTTAGGTCATCTCTTATCGAAGGAGGGAAGGAGACTGACCCCAGAAAGAATTCAAGCCATTGCACAGTTGAGTGTGCCAAAGACACAGAGAGAAGTACGTGCTTTCTTAGGAATCACCTCATACTGTAGGCATTGGATCCCTAGTTTTTCTTTATTGGCAAAACCTTTATTAGCATTAACATACAAAGACACACCGAATCCTATCCCATGGTCTGAAGAGTGCCAGAAAAGTTTTGTGGAATTGCGTAATGCGTTGTGTTCAGCACCTGTGTTGGGCACCCCTGACTATAGCAAGCCTTTTACATTGTATGTTCACGAGAAAGATGGATGTGCGTTGTCAGTGTTAACACAGCCTTTTGGCGACAGACCGCGCCCATGCGCGTATTTTTCATCCACCTTGGACCCTGTAGCGAGGGCATTGCCAAGCTGTCTGAGAGCGACAGCTGCTGCAGCGATGTCTATCCGACAATCTGCTGGTCTGGTAATGGACAACACATTGATTGTCATGGTTCCACACGCTGTAGACACATTATTAAATAGAACCAAGACACAACACTTGACTAGTGCGCGATTATCAGGGTATGAACTCACACTGTTAGCGAATCACATACACATAAAAAGATGCAATACGCTGAATCCAGCCACATTATTGCCGATTCCAGCAGACTCAGATGAGATTGAGCAACATGACTGTCTGTTCAGGACAGAAGAAGAGACGAAAGGGAGAGTAGATCTCAAAGATACTCCCCTGACTGAATGTGATGGCACTTTATGGGTAGATGGGTCATGTTTCAAGCTCCCCAATGGTGACACGACTGCTGCATATGCTATCACGACTTTACATACGGTCGTGGAAACTGCACGAGTGCCACATAATTCGGCCCAAGCAGCAGAATTGATCGCCCTCACGAGAGCATGTGTGTTGTCTGAAGGAATGAGAGTGAACATATACACAGATAGCCAGTACGCCTTTGGCGTGGCTCATAATTTTGGGCGTTTGTGGAAAGAGCGTGGGTTCCTGACGTCGCATGGAGCTAAAATTCAGAATGGCAAGTTGGTGAATGATCTCCTTGAGTCACTGACCCTACCTTTGCAAGTTGCGATCATGAAATGCAGTGCGCATAGGAAAGTCACAGATGATGTTGGACGTGGGAATGCGTTTGCTGATGAGACCGCGAGAGAAACAGCACAGAATGTGAAGACTAGAATGTATGTTGCAGGCCCCGCAAGATGGGGTTAATGATGTGGGAATGTGTGAAAACACAATAGAGAGTGTGAAGTCGCTTCAGGCTGAAGCTACAGAAGAAGAGTTAAGCAAGTGGAGAGAGAGTATGGGTAAGTTGGATGAGAATGGTTGTTGGATTGATCTGACAGAACATAGGCGATGGTTGTTGCCTGATGCATATGTGCTTCCAGTGGTTACTATGGCACATGGAATGGCGCATATCAGTACGAAAGGTATTTGTAAGTTGTTGGCTCCAGTATGGCAGAATGTTGGGATTCCCAAGTGTGCAGAGAATGTGGTCAAGAATTGCATAGTATGCTTGAAGTACAACCCTGGTAGGGGAACCCCAACTCCGGCTGGTCACTTTGCACCCCCATCATGTCCATTCGAAGTTTTGCAGCTGGACTTTATTCACATGGAAAGATGCAACAACCTGAAATATGTACTAGTGGTTGTTTGTGCTTTCTCAAAATGGGTAGAGGCTTATCCTCTGAAAGATAACACTGCCCTATCCACAGCCAAAGCCCTTGTGAAGGAGTTTTTCCCCAGGTTTGGAATGCCGAGAATGGTGTGGTGTGATAATGGAAGTGAGTTTGTGGGTAAAGTGATGAAGAATGTATGTGAAGGTTTAGGCATAAGGCAGAAATTCCACGCTGCAAATCACCCCCAATCAGCTGGACTAGTTGAACGCTACAATGGAGCCTTAAAGCTCAAGTTGGCCAAAATCCAGGCGAGCACTGGTCTTAAATGGCCTGACGCTCTGCCTCTAGCACTCTTGTCCACCAGAATGACGATACACTCACGAGTGGGACTTAGTCCTTATGAAGTAGTCTTTGGCCGCCCGGCCAACGTATGGGGTGTGCCAAGGCCTACGAAGTTCAGTGAAATAGAGCATCCAGTACTGCTCGATTACCTGTATGATTTGACTGTTAAACTGCGTGTTTTGCACCAACAGGTACATGATACTCTTCCCCAAGCCTCTGAACCTCCTGGACACCCCATCAACCCTGGCTCGTGGGTCCTGGTCCGGAATTTCCAGCGTAAGGGCAACGACGAACCTCGCTGGATCGGCCCCCATCTTGTTCTTCTTTCGACAAGATCAGCAGTGCGAGTGAAAGGGAAGAAGCACTGGATTCATGGTACTCACTGCAAGGTAGTTCCCTTGCCTCTGCCATATGACCAGTGGGTCAACGAGGGTATCGCCGACTCAGAGACAGACATTGTACCTCGCTTTGTACCATTCAGTGACGCCCGCTTAAAAGACACAGCTTCAGTCCAAGAGAGTGACAATATTCTGCAGGAAGCTGTGCCGCCATCAAATCGACTGGACACCACTGAGCCTGAACTTTTTTTTCAAGACCAAACAGCACCTGGCCGTCTCCGCTATAACTTGAGACCTAGGCCCATGGACAAATAAAGATTTCCTCATTATTTCCCTTTTGACATTTTTTTTGCTCTCCCATCTGAAGGACTTTCTTGATTTTTGTTTTTCGAACCACCATCCGGGTTCTGCCGCAGGGTCGCGGTGCCAAGACTTTGGGGTACAGGCCGAAGACGTTAGGTCAACGGTTCTGGTTGGTCTAGGGCGTTTCCCTGGACTGACAGGCGTACTCCTTAGCAGAAGAAACTCATCCACCGCGAGCGGCCCGAGTAGAGGATGGAGTTTTGTAGGATGGAGAGACCGATTGAGGAAATGAACTCTCAAACAAGGATGTGTAGAATTGTAAAAAGTAAATGTTTTGTCTTTTTGTGCTTTGTTACACTGTGTAGTATCATGATGTTTATTGTAGGATGTGTGTTTTCCTTTACTCCAAAACCCATTGCACCCACTCAACAGCCTATACCCCTTTCTACTGTCTCCTCTCACTCTTTTCACCCTTTGCCTGAACACGAACAGACCAGACGATCAGAGTTCGTAAATAACTCGTTTATCCAACTCTTGCACCAGCACCAACTAGTAGTGAATACGACCAATTGCTGGGTCTGTGGGTTAATGCCCCATACCACTAACAAGGGTATTCCCTACCTGGTGCTACCGTACAGTTACAATGGATCGTCATGGGCATTCCAAACCATGTTTCTCTACGCCCTAGATACATACTCCCCTCGCCCACCGCGTTCCATCAGACCCATCACCAATAATAAGGCTTTGATGAAAGGAGTTGCCGATATGAGTAGGGATATTAATGCATATTCGTCCATTCCCAAAGAAGAGCTGAGACCTTATGTAGGATGGAACGCGACGGGGTATAGTATTAGTCTGGGTGAAAGACAGCGAAAAATCTCATCTCCAATCTGGGTCGTACCCCACCTGGGTCGGTTCTGCTTACAGGGTAATGGTCAGAACCCTAGGGCTCAACTGGGAAGAAGTGACTGTACCGAAACGTACACTTTCCCGTCACAGTTTTCCCCTGCGTTTTTGGCTGCTAAGGGCACATATTTCATCTGTCATGACCGAGCATATACATGGTTGCCCCCTGATTTCTCGGGCACATGTTATATTGCGAACTTGCTACCGCCGACATTTACTGCCGCCTCTGACTATCACAAGACCAGAGTTGTGAGAGGCGTGATTAGTAAGGAGGACACTGCCGGTCAGGAAGCAGGAGACTTTTTCCTGGGTTTCCTGCCGTTTTGGGGACCTATGGTCAATAGTAGGAACCTGAGACAGCTGACTCGTGTGGTTGAATCCACCGTCAATGTAACGGCTGGTGCCCTTAGTAATTTGACAGCTGAGCTCCAAGCGGATCGCCTTATGACTTTGCAGAACCGCATGGTCCTAGACGTTATTCTTGCAGACCGCGGTGGGGTATGCAAGGTCATCCAATCCAGTTGCTGCATTTTCATACCAGATAATGCTCCAACAGTGTATCAAGCCATCTCCAAACTCCATAAAATATCTGAAGCCATACACGTGGATAAGGGAGATTGGTCACTGATGGGATGGTTCTGGGAATTGATATCTGCCTGGGGTTGGAAAGTTCTGATGGTCATTGGAATGATCTTAGCCATTCTTTTCCTGTTCTGTCTATGCATACAGTGTGCTCCTGCGATATGTGGCCTCTGTGCTACCTTATGTGTAAGGAAACCTGTATCGAGGGATGAGCTAAGTAATAGGATGATGCTACAGCAACATCTCCATGACTTCGTGAACATTGACCTAGACTCGGATTAAGATGAGTATAGTGATTGCCTATGTAAGGGCAAAAGGAGGGTCTGTCGTACTTTGGTATTCGGAACCGCGTAGGGGACAGGGCCCTACCTCTGTCTATTTTGGTATTAGCGAACCGCAAATGGTAAATGCGGCACGTACGAGCGCTTTATGTGCCGTTCCAGCTACGAATGCACTGTGTACACGTATTCTGCTCAACTACGCGGGTTCCATTTTGGAAGCAGTGGCCATCTTGTCATTGCCCTCACATAGGCTATGATGGAGTTAATACGGGCCTCACAGTACATGGGCTTTCCCTCTGACTTCTCTGTGACCTGGGCAGCTGGCTCTGCTGCCCCGGGTCAAACCGGTCTCACGAGCTCCCCTTCCTCCTTCCACCTGTGATTCGTATCAGGGCTTGACCCGTCATAAAACCCTTTCATTCTACACAATCCCCCGGCTAATCTCTTCCACACCTGCTTGTTCTTGCTTTATGACTTGTTTCTCAAAACAGGAGATGCTCATATTTATTGGGGGGTCTATTTACTTCAAACATGGGATCTGAACCTTCCTGTGTAAATCATTGTGGGCTGGCCGAACTGGAATGTGGGATGGTCATCATGACTCTGCTTTTTCGTTTGTAATGTATACCTTTATATGACCATATCGTAAACCAAGGAATGTATGCCTGGAGCATGATATTTTGTACTTAAGGAGAAGTCCGTTCCTATGATTTTCGGCAGTCTCCTGAGAACATACACGCTGTTGTACTTCTAGGATATCTGTCATTGGTCTGCAGCCAATAAACGATTCTTTGACTTCACCCAGAAGACTCTGTGTTTCTGTAGGTCCGGAACAGGGTGAAACCCAGAAGTCATAGGGTGTGTGCCCCTGCACCGCTGGGACTAAAATACCCAGTACTTCAGTTGGGGAATATAGGTAGTATTATCAGAATACAGTTGACTCGCAGTAGTTTGCAAGCAAGTCATATATATATATATATATATATATATCCAGACCACACTCCTTTGCTGTGAGCACAGAAGTCGAGCACACGCGGGTTGTCAGGAAAGCAGCGCTTTAATAAAACCACAAGGCATGACGCGTTTCGTTCATTCGAACTTCCTCAGATGCCACAATTACGTGAATCATTTCAGCCCACATTTTTAAAGTACAATGTCCATCTGTGATTGGCTGTGAACATTGTCTGCACTGCATCAGGGAAAACCTGGCTCGGACTTAGCCATGTAAGTCCATGCGGAAAAGTCACCAAACGTAAGTACTTGCCCAAGTGGGCGGCGTCTGCTCCGTTTCCCCAGCTTGCCTATGTTCTCTTGCGGGTGCGATCTTCTACTGGCAGCTGCTCACCCAATCCCTCACCTCACCGCTGCCATCCCGGAGCAGGAACAGTAGGCACTTCCCAAGTGAGGAGCCGCCTCCCACGAAGTCGTAGTCCATCTGTAATGACAAAATACACTGTTCCAGGTAAGCGGGTCTTCGGCGTTTTTGAAAAGTTTTCAAACTGCTACCAAATTGCCACCAATACCGCCGAATCACTTCCGAGGTGGGCGCTCACAGGGTGCTGATGGCTGCACCCCAAACATCCAGACCACACTTCTTTGCTGTGAGCACAGAAGTCGAGCACACAAGGGTTGTCAGGAAAGCAGCGCTTTAATAAAATCACAAGGCATGACGCGTTTCGTTCATTCAAACTTCCTCAGATGCCACAATTACGTGAATCATTTCAGCCCACATTTATAAAGTACAATGTCCATCTGTGATTGGCTGTGAACATTGTCTGCACTGCATCAGGGAAAACCTGGCTCGGACTTAGCCATGTAAGTCCATGCGGAACAGTCACCAAACGTAAGTACTTGCCCCAGTGGGCGGCGTCTGCTCCATTTCCCCAGCTTGCCTATGTTCTCTTGCGGGCGCGATCTTCTACTGGCAGCTGCTCACCCGATCCCTCACCTCACCGCTGCCATCCCGGAGCAGGAACAGTAGGCACTTCCCAAGTGAGGAGCCGCCTCCCACGAAGTCGTAGTCCATCTGTAATGGCAAAATACACTGTTCCAGGTAAGCGGGTCTTCGGCGTTTTTGAAAAGTTTTCAAACTGCTACCAAATTGCCACCAATACCGCCGAATCACTTCCGAGGTGGGCGCTCACAGGGTGCTGATGGCTGCACCCCAAACATCCAGACCACACTCCTTTGCTGTGAGCACAGAAGTCGAGCACACGCGGGTTGTCAGGAAAGCAGCGCTTTAATAAAATCACAAGGCATGACGCGTTTCGTTCATTCGAACTTCCTCAGATGCCACAATTACGTGAATCATTTCAGCCCACATTTATATATATATAATCAAGCGGAAGCCCCTTCCTCCGACTCTACGGACCACTCCCTACCTCTTAATGTATTTTCAATTGGGTCAGCCAGCCTTCAAAGGGTCGCCTATCTGTTGCTTGTGGTGACACAATCAATGAAAGCAAAGTACCCTCTGCAGTAGCGGTTGGGGGTGGGAGTGCTGGTGGGCGGTGACATGGGGAGGGGCAGGGTGGTGGCACTGGCAAGTAAACTATGTATTACGGGCAAATACAGGTAATCAACATAAAAAGAAATATAATTATTTTCATTGTGCGCACTGCACCGCCAAATGCGATGCAGTGCGTGCAACAATTTTTTCTTTTTTTAATGTATTGTTTAATTACCTGTGATTGTCCTTAATCCATAGTTTACTATCCCCACCCTGCACCTTCCCACGTCACCGCCCAGCAGCACTCCCACCACAGACCGCTACTGACCTGATGTCGTCTATAATATGAATATAAGCAATGATCATTGCATCAGATAAATAATCAGCCTTTTTGTAGTACCCAGGGCAGGGTGTAAGTGAAATTGTTCATTTGCCCACATGTAACAGACAGAGTATGGCTAGTGCCACCAGCCGTAAGGCGTCATACAAAAATATTAGATTCCCCACCTGCAGACAGTAGCAGTAAATAAAACTAACGTGAGTCTGTATCATGTGGCTCATATCTGTTTCTCTTGGGTGCAAGCTTAGCTGACTGAGCTGGCATGCCAGCTACAACAAGGTTATGTAATTGCGCTAAACTAGAGATAACAACAACACGACTGGTGTACCGGAGTACATAGTACGATTATAATGTTGGAAACTCCCACAAATGTTAGAGTCCAAAGAATTAGGAGTAGAGATACTTACCACCAAATCACAAATGTTATGAACTGTGCTTGCTAGTGATACTGTGACACTATGTGTTGAATGATTTTAGTGTTTCTGTTTTGCTAAGAGTATTGGCTACAACATGTTCTTTTTCTTTCTTGATATAGATACTCCTTCCACACCAAAACCATCTAGGAAGGAGTTTGCCGCCAGGGCACGGCGCCGTAAACTGGAGGCCATTTGCGAAGAATATCGCCGGCTGGTGGCTCAGGCGGAGGAGAAGGAGGAGGCAGCTGCAGCTGCAGCCTCCTCCAATGCCCCGGGCCCCAGTCAGGCCCTGTCTCCAGTTTCACAGTGCCGTGGTCCGGCACCCGCCCGCCGCCGCGTCTCCATCTTAACCACTGCTGCCCCCCACCCTGCATGTAACTGCAGGGCATTTCGCCGCCAGCGGCTCTGCCGGATGGCCCGCTTAGAGGAGAACCTAGAGGAGCGGGTAAAAATCCTGGTGGATAAACACCTGAAGGCCCGCCGACTATAGAGGACCTTTCCATTTGCCCCTTTTTTAATTCCTTTTGTTGGTGGGTGGGTTTTTGGGTGTTGGGGATTCATTCGAACATTGGGACTTGGACTTTCGTTTCGTTGTGGACATTGGTTGGGGTTAGGGAGGGAGGTGGGTTAGGTCAGAGTGGGATAGTTTATTTTTGTTAGGGGATATTACATTTTATACTATTTACTTATATGATGTTAATGTTTTATGGTGGGTTACTCTTTTCCAAATTCAATCTAAGTTACATGGTTTCTTACTTTGTTTCCATGCTGCTGCATGCCCACAGCCAGTGTTTGATTTAAAAAATCTGCCGATTTAGTAACACACAAGCCGATAGATGCAGTACCCCTCACTGAGTTCTTTTTAATTTTCATAATAGTACTGTCAGTCTCTCCTCCTAGTCCATACCTCCCACCAAACTTATCTCACCTGTGATTGATGATGAAGTTCGGCACACTGATGGCTGCATGGTTGGTTTCCCAAATGAACGGAGAAGATGCCATTATTGTGGTGGTAGTAGTAGACACTGGCAATAGCATTTGAAAAAAGAAAGAGAAAGTCACTTGACTGAGAGACTGTGGGAGGAGTAGTAGAACAAAGAAAACTACAGCATGGGTGGGCAAGCAGAAGAAGATCCTTGCCCTGCCTTAGTTGAAATTCAATTAGTGTTGCTTTCACCACATCTGCCCCAGCAAGTGTGTGATCAATTGTTGGTGTACATTTAATGTAGTCACATCACACCTCAATATAAATCACACAGCCCGGGGGAAGAGGGTTAGGGATTGATGAATGGATGGGAAGTGGGGTTTTGGGAAAGGTTTGAGAAAGAAAAACAGACAGTATGCATGGACACAACAAAAGTAAAACACAATATTTTTAGACGACCATGATCCATTATCAAAGAAATCAAAGTATAAAGTGAGAAAAAGGAAATGCATGCATGCTGAGGAAGAGAACTTGATGGTTAATGATAAGGAGTTGTACTTACTAACTACTACTACCCAATGAGACAGTACAGGTAAGAAATTATTAATATGAAATGTGCCTTGCCTGTCTGCCGCCCTCAGAGCTCAGACCGAACCAAATTACATTCTGTACCGGGCTTACTTTTATTTTTCAAGCTAGCAAAGGAAATGAAAAAATAGTTGTAGGGATCAATTACCAAACAAACCACAACACACAGTCGTAATGATTGAAGAGACAAAATGAATCAAATAAATTTAAAGACGAATGATGAATGATACTAAAGTTACTGTATTATCCTGGTCCAAATGTGGAGTTGCATCATTCTCGTCATTCCTCTTGGTCCTCCCTTCCATGGACACTCCACACATCAATCTTGGGTACCACTGCCTGCCTGATGTGGAATGGTAAGGTAAGTGTGAGTTGTTTCTCCCACTATAGCACAGGACCCCTAGGATATCAGAGCTGTTAGTATCCAGCTCCTTAATATCGCAATTAAGTGTGATATTAATTAGGGTGAGCAGCCCACCTGACGGCCGACCATGTTTAGATGGAATGGCCGGTCTGTAACAAGTCATAAATCGAGGTATGAATGTGGGGATCAGGCTCCATGTTACCTGCAATAGACAGATCTTGTGTTGACTAAGAAGCTCAGTTTAAAAAAAGTTAGTTTGCATACTTTCTTAGTGAATACCTTTGATAAACCCTACATTTCTGATTTTTTTTTGGCATTTCTATTTTTCTCTGTTGCGGTTCCTATTCACCTTTTCCCTATAGAATATATAAGACCAGTAGTGTTTATTATTACACTACTATCCTATATGTTCCTAAAGGAGTACGTGATTTGTTAACGGAGCAGTGAGCAATCTCTAAGCACTACGACAGAACTTTCACGAATTCTCCAGAATAGAAATTGTAAAAAATTATAAAGCATACATTTCTATGTAAAAAAGTCATTTGTGTTTAAATGTTTTTTACTTGTTATTGTTCTTGTGACCTGAGATGATGTAGTGCAGGAGTGTTTCTTGTAGCACTTTTTATCTACTTTATCTAAAAGTAACTCATGCCCTCTTAGATTATCAAGAATTTGGGTAACACTTCTACAAACTATAGCAGAAGAAAAAGGGAGGGTGTGGCCACGCTTAAGGGATATTTTATGAATTGCGTTTTTATTTTTCACCCCTTTGATATATACAGCTTCAGTTTCCGAAGAAAGTATATTTGTAATTGCTTAATAAAAACTGTTTCAAACCTAGACTGAAATTCTTGCTGCGCAACCACAGCTCCCTGTCAGAAACATTATAAGTAAATAGTGCTCCTGGGAAGTATCCCACCTGCAAACTCAATAAAAAGAAGACCGCAACACACTCAGCTATTTTCCCACCGTGATTTGTACACCCCATGCCAATTATATAAATGGCACTTAAAATATATTAAAATCAATGTTTAGCTTCACAATCCCTGTCCACCACCTTGTGACCACTGTACAGAGTTAATAGTGTTCCTACCCTCCCCGCTACTACTTTGTTTTCCCGTACTCCATTGAAGTGCGTTACAAAATGGTTCACAACAGTGAACCATTCCCAGCCAATAATGAGCAAACTTGTACTCGGAACACTTTAGCCAATAAAATGTCCATGGTGTTCCGCAGAGGGGGAGGGAATCACTGCCAACACTTTTAATTTCAATGGTTTACAGCCATGAACATTAAGCTTGGGAAGGTCCTGCTTGGAACACGTTACCCAATCAGATGTCCCTGATGCTCCGCGGAGGGAGAGAGAATGGCTGGCAACACTTCTACTTTCAATGGTTTACAGCCAATGAACATTAAGCTTGGGAAGGTCCTGCTTGGAACACGTCAGCCAATCAGATGTCCCTGCTAATCCACAGACGGGGAGGAAATGTCTAGCAACACTTCTACTTTCAATGGTTTGCAGCCAAGGAACATTAAGCTGGGAAGGTCCTGCTTGGAACACGCCAGCCAATCAGATGTCCCTGATGCTCCGCGAGGGGGAGAGAATGGCTGGTAACACTTCTACTTTCAATGGTTCGCAGCCAATGAACATTAAGCTTGGGAAGGTCCTGTTTGGAACACGTCAGCCAATCAGATGTCCTTGCAACAGCACGGACGAGGAGGAAATGGCTGGCAACACTTCTATTTTAAATGCTTCGAAGCCAATGAACATTGAGCTCGTTGTTGGAACACCTCAGCCAATTAAACATTAATTTTGTTCCGGGCACAGGAAGAGAACACGCCCTCCCACATAATATTACATTTCATCTAAGAAAGTGACACTGTCCGTGATAAAAGTGAACACCGCATTATAAGTAAACATTACTGCGCATAATATTAAAGGAAGGCTGCAATACGGCTTATTGTTATTTTCCTGATATGATTTACACAGCCTAGTGAAAATTGCCGCAATACTGACAATTTACACTATCTGTGTGTGTACCCTACACACTGCTTGGCACAATACGGCGCATTGTTTTCCCAACGGGATTTCCAGAGCCAACGCAAACTTGCCGCAATACTGCGCACCGTTGTTCTGAGGACGTAATTTCCACAGCCTATGCAACATTCAAACTCCCTGCCTCTGCACCGTACAAAATGCTTAAACTAAGACCACAGTGTTCCTACTATACCCTCTTATACAATTATTCTCTTTTTTTCACCCTACGCCTTTCAACTCAGTCAGAAAACGGCTGACAACACTTCCTAGTTTCAACAGTTTGCAGCCAATGAGCCGCACGCATGTGCTCATATTGCCTCAGCCAATCAGATGTCAGAATTCTCAAATATCGATATTTGTAAATTTTGATATTTCTCTAAAACTGCTGAACAGACTTACCCATTTAAACAAAAGCGTGCTTTCAGGACCAAGACCTTTATCCCTGCCAAATTTGGCGTAATTCCGTTCAGCAGTTTGACCTGTAGCCTTGTCTAAAGATTTATATGGAAATTGCATGGAGAAAGAAAACACATTTTGAAACCCTACTTTTTTCTCCACACCCCTTCACGAATCACCCACAAACTTTTAGGATAAGAGCTGACCTGAAAAGAGGAACTTTTTGGAAAATTTTGTAAAGATTCGTCAAACGACGCCAAAGTTATAAGCAAATCAAAAAATGCTTTTCCTATGGATACGTGGTTCTAACTATAACTACTGCGATCGCCAGTAGGTAATATATATATATATTATATATATATATATATATATATATATATATATATATATATATATATATATTATCTACTGGCGGTCGCCAGTAGATAGTTATAGTTAGGACCTATTTTCCATAGGAAATCAGCAACATTCTATTCCCAATAAGTCTGGCGCCGGTTGACGAATCCTCGTGAAATTTTCCAAACTTTTGGCCAGCTCCGCTCCGCTCCTACCCTGAAAGTTTTGTGGTGATTCGTCAAGCGAATGGCCAAGAATAAAGGGGGGTCCCAAACGCGTTTTCCCAATGCAATTTCCCATAGGATCTGTTGTCGCAGCTACAGCCCGAACCGCTGAACGGAATGACACCAAATTTGGCAAATAGATAGTCCTTAGTTCAGACTCATGCCTTTTGAATAAATGGTGTGAATCCGTTCAGTAGTTCCTGAGAAAATTAGAGTTAAAAGTACATAAATATCTGTGGCCGGGGAGGATCCGCGGACCCTACCCACACCATATGTGCACTCTCCCCGGACCAAGCGCGCACCCTCCCGATCGCGCGGTGAATGCTAAATGGCTGTCGAGTGTCTGTCTACATTCGAAACTAGGAACTTTTGGCGGCCATTTTCTGCCTCGGTAGAAGCGAGGCTGAAGAAGCAAGGGGAATAAGTGTGTAAAAGGGGGCAGAATGGAAATACTCTGACCCTCTAGAGGTGCTTAGGGGTTCCCCTTTTTTTTTTCTAAACGCCGAAATGTGCACACGGTGCGCGTATCCTATCACCTGAAAGGTAGGGTGTATATTTCTGTTTGTTAGCGGTATGATTCTTATTGGTTAACAAAAACAGATTGTAAGGAACATTATATATGATAAGCTGATATGTTGAAAAGTCAAGCACACTTCCTGTCTTGTTTAGCAACATTGTGTGCTGAACTTGTGACCTGTGTGCTCAGTGCAGTGTTTCATGACCTGTTTCTATGGTAAGAGGCAGAAGGCAGATTGGGGAAAGGGTTGAAATGTACTTCAGTTGGAAAGGGTTGAAATGTTTAACCAATAGAAATGTGTGCTTGCTTTTGAGTGTATGTGTGAAGGATTGTGATTTGATGTTTACATGTATATGTGTGGAAAATGAAAGGGAAACTTTTCCATTCTTTGTTTTTGCTGAGAGTTGCACAGTGCAGAGATTCTATAAAAGAAAATCTGGTGTGTCACTGATATACTTCTTAATCTACAAAACAACTTGAAAGTTGAGTTATTTAATTGTGAGGGGATGTATGTAGAGTATTTTGATTTTAATCAGACTAATGTATTTCTCCTGCTAATGTGTAGGGAGAACTTTTTTACTCTACAATCTTATTGACAGTGTGTGTGCATGTAGAAACCATTCTGTGATAAGCATTTGTGTTTTTCATGTGTTTGCAGACAGATAACTGTGCTGCTTTTATATTTTGGTTGAATTAGAAACCAGTTATTGTTTATGAATTTGTGAAATGAGTTATGTTATGTTTCTATACTAAAATGTAGTACTTCTTCTAGATGAAGAAATGTGTTTTGGTATAGTGCAATGGATAGTGTTGTTTTTCTAGAATCACACAGTGAGTATGTGTGCATTTGGGAACCACTGTGAGAGAAGCATTTGGTAACATCGTGTATTTGCTGACAGATAACTGTTTTAAAACCTGTCATGTTGTCAAGTTTTAGTAGCATTGGAAGCCAGTCTTTGCTTATGCATTGATAAAATAAGTCATGCTTTGACATCAATGTGCTGTACTTTAGGTTTAAAGTGTTTTATTGGTGTATCATATAGAAACCAAAGAATAAAAACCAGAAAGGGTGTCAGAGCGTAGCGGCAAAGGCCATATACTGGGCAGGAGGCCCTTCAAAGAACATTCCAACAAGACATCAGTCCACCATGACACTCAAAAAATGAACAGTATTCCGAAATCCTAAAAAGCCCCCCCCAAAAACCACCCTCCCCGAACCCCAACCTTCAAACACCCCCCTCCTCCCCAGCCCTCCCCTCGTCCAGTGCATGGGTCGGACCATCCCTGCCCTCTCCCGCCGCCACCCCCTGAAGGATCCCTGCCCCGTGCCCATTCAGGAGGCCGAATCCTCTAGCGTTGTAAGCTGCAAGAGGTGAAGATATCTCGGGCAGGTCAGTTCCCTAAATTCCGTAACCAATAGGGACTGAAACGGCTGCCAGAGGTCAGTGAACTGCTCCACATCCCCTGCCACTGTAAGCAACAGTTTCTCCATTCCCAGCACATGCCACAATCTTTGGAGCCAGCCCGTGACCGTGGGGAGTGTAGTGGAGCGCCAGTGTGCGAGAATGTTCTGCATCGCCGATCCCAGCGCAATAGCTATCTGCCTACCCCAGCGAGATTTTAAGGGATACATCAACCTGTTCGGGAGGCCTTGTAATATATATGCTGGGAGGCGTGGCTGTTCAGTGTTAAAATGGGAATCGATATCGTCTATCACATCTTTCCAGTAGGAGTCGAGATGGGGACAGTCCAACAAGACGTGTGTCAGCGTGCCCACCCGCCCATATCCCCTCCAGCAGGCGTTATCTTTGCTGTGGTCCATGTCGTGTACACGCTCCGGGGTATAGTACAAGTATGTCGATACTTTAGTGAAGGTTTCAGTGAGGCCCGTATGATATGCCGAGTGCCTGGCTCTGTATGCCACCTGCTCCCATTCTTTGTGACTCAGGGACCTGCCCAGCGCTCCCTCCCTGGATTATAGAAGTGTGAGGAAGGTGGTTGTAGAAACTTATAAAGGTCGGTTATTAGCTTCGCGTCGGACGTGCGAGATAGAAGCCAGCGTCCATACGGGAGGAATCTCCTATCGTCCGTCTCTCGCACCTGTGGGTGCAACGCCCAATGGCGAACCTGCATGTAACGCAACCTCTCGGTCTCCGGGAGCGTGTATTCCTGTCAGAAGTGCGGGAAGGGGATGATGCCTTCCGGGTCGTACATATGGCACAGGGCCCTACACCCCGCCGCACGCCAGTGAGCGAAGGCCCCCCCCTCCAGTCCCGAGGTAAAGTCAGGGTTATCAACCAGGGGCGTCAGAGGTGAAGGGAATGTCGTCAGGCCGTGCGTGGTGTTGGTGGCATCCCATACCTGCAGAGGGACCCTCGTGACGAAGGAGGCGTATAGATTCGCGGGGCGAGGGCCCTATGCAGGAAAGGCACCTCCTGCAGGGGCCTGCCCGCCACCGCCTGATCCTGAAAGAGCCAGTGCTTGTCAGATTCCCACCTGCTCAACTCCACCAGATAGCGCAGCTGCGCCGCTTGAAAGTACTTATGGAGATCAGGAATCCCCAGTCCCCCGGCCTCCGGTGCCAGCATAGAGAGCGCCCCCTTCATCCTGGGCTGCTTGCCCTGCCATATGAAGCGCGTCAGGTCTGACTGTGTCTTCTAAATCCACCCAAGCGGCGGCTGCAGTGGCAGCGCACTAAACAGATACAGAATCTGAGGCAAGACCGTCATTTTAACGGCGGCTATTCTGCCTAGCCACGAAAGGGTGCTGCGGTCCCACAAGCCTATTTCCTCCCGAATCTTCCTGCCCAAGGTGGCATAATTAGCAGTCACCATAGCGGGCAGGGTGGGTGCTAGCTGGATCCCTAAATAGGGCACCATATCCGTCGACCAGAGTATCGGGAAAAGGCCTTGTAAGTAGGTCCTGGAAGCTGGCGTGAGAGACATATCCAAGGCCACCGACTTCCCCATGTTCATTTTGAAGCCCGCAACCGCAGCAAAGGCGTTCAACTCCTCGATACAGGCCGGAAGGGCAGAGAGCGGATCTTCCAGCGATAGTATGACGTCGTCTGCATATAGGCTAACGGCGTGAGTAAAGCCGCCAAACCTCACCCCCTTCACCGCCGGATTGTGACGTATCCTCTGGGCAAAGGGCTCCATATACAGGGCGAAGAGTAGAGGCAACAACGGGCACCCCTGCCTCGTGCCCCTCTCGATGTCAAAACTCCTGGAGCTATAGCCATTCACCCGCACTACCGCCGTCGGGAATTTGTAGCAGTTGAGAATCATAGAGCGGAACTTCTCCCCCATACCCACCTTCAGCAGCACCCGCTCCAGATAAGGCCAGTGGATGCGGTCAAACGCCTTTTCAGCGTCCACCGAGAGCAGCATTCTCTCCCCTGGAATCCGCGATGCCTTTTCTATGAGATGAGCAATCCTCTTGGTGTTGTCCACCGTCTGCCTTCCTGGAACAAAGCCCACCTGATCCGGGTCTATAAGTCCCGGTAGGTGGGGAGCCAAGCGGGCCACCAGGATTCCGGTGTACAGCTTGAGGTCTATATTTAAAAGAGAGAGCCTGTAAGAATCGCATTGCTTACGATCCTTCCCTGGCTTGGGGATAACCGTGAGAGAGGCTCGCAACAGGTCCGGCGAAATGGCACCAGGAATAGAGAACGTATTGAAGAGGCGTGTGAGGAGCGGGGCCTGCGTCGCACAAAACGTTTTATAGAAGAGGGACGTGTAGCCATCCGGCCCCGGGGATTTGCCATGCTTAAGGTTGGCAATGGCGGAGATCACTTCCTCGACTCTTATATCCCTGTCAAGGTCCTCCACCTGCGAGGATGCCAAGGAGGGGAGAGAGACTGAGTCCAGGTATGCCGCCGTCGCAGGTTCATCTGGGGGATCCCCAGAGTAGAGGTCGGCATAAAACCTGCGGAAGGTCTCGGCTATATCGGCATCCTCCATAACCGTCGATCCCGTGGAGTCGGAGATTGCCCTCACCAGCTGCTGTTGTCGTGCCACCCGGAGCCTGTTCGCCAGCAGCCGGCCACATCTGTCCCCTCCCGTATAGTAGGCGTGGCGCAGGCGCAAAGCCGCGTACTCCGCGCGGTCCATGTCCAAGGCCGTCAGGAGCTTCCTCGCCTCTTTGAGCTGCCGCCAGATTTGGGGAGCTCCTGTCCTGCAGTGCATGTGCTCAAGTTCGTTGACCCGCTGGGTGAGCTCCTCCCGCTTATGCTGCCATTCCTTATTGTCAGCTGAAGAGATAGCGATAAACTCCCCCCGAAGTACAGCCTTCAGAGCAGCCCACTGGGTCGCCCGGGATGTATCCGAGTCGTCATTATGGGACAAATATTCCCGAATCGTATCCGCTACGCGCGTGACAACCGCCTTTCTGTGCAGTAAGGTGTCTCGTAGACGCCAGACCCGTGGCGGGCATGTGATCGGTGGCAGACAGAGCGTGGCGGTAACCGGGGCGTGATCAGACAGGGAGACCACCCCCATCTCCGTCGCGGTGGTCAGTGCACACACCGGCGCTGTGACCAGGAAAGGGTCCAGCCTCGCATAAGTTTTATGTGCATGGGAGTAATAAGAATATTCCCGATCAGTAGGGTGCATGCGACGCCAAAGGTCATGGAGGTCCAACTCCGTCAGCTGCGCCTTGCACCCAGTCGAGAATTCCCCAGTTTGCGGAGAGCAATGTGCGGATCTGTCGAGGGCCGAGTCAAAGACCATATTAAAGTCGCCTCCGAGGATAATGTGCCTGTCCTGTGTTGCAGTGACGTCCACCAGCGCTGAGCGGAGAAAGCGCTCCTGTTGGTCGTTAGGGCTATAGAGGGATCCTACCGTGAAGGGGTGACCCCCAACTCTAAACCTGTAGGCTAACAGCCTGCTTTTCTGTTCTGCGTGTTTGTGGAGGACCTCTCCTCTAAAATGCCTGGTTACCAGGATTACCACCCCCGCCGTCTTAGTGTTGCTGGAAGAAAAGAATTGTGTCTGGAATTTGTGTGAGAGTAGTCTAAGGCAGTCCCGTGGCAATAGATGGGTCTCCTGAAGGAGACAAATGTCCGCTTAACCGGGTTGTTGAGGCCCCTGAAATTAAGAGTCACGATCTTAAGAGTTGTGGGCGGCATATGGGATGACAGTAGAGATAGAGCAGAGCCTCTGCAGACGCAGAGCCTGTCTCATGAATGCCGCTGCGGCGGCCGAAACCCCTGTGGTGCACTGGACGACCCCCCCTCCCCTCCCGGTTCCCCCCCAACACTCCATCCCAACCCCCAGGCTACCCTCCCTCCCTTCCCCCACCCAACAACCCGTGCAAAACCCCTGAACTACCAACCAACCAACCCACCGGCAATAGGCCAACAACCCCTGACCCCCCCTCTTCTTCCCACCCCTTCCCAACCCTAGACCCCAGCAAACCATAGTCCCAGTCGAGTCCCAAAGGGAACAAGTCCGTGGTAAGTTACTTAAGTGGACGTCCAGCCACTGTCCCTTCCCCGCGACCCCCCCAGCCCCCAAACCTGCAATATGAAGTAGGCTGTGATGATCTCCCCCTGGAGTGTTCTTACGCCGTCAGTGCTACGTCGCCGGAGGCAGTGTCCCTGGCCACCTCGAGCACTGCGCTTTCCATGCTGGCCCTGATGGTGGGCGAATCCGGCCTCACGGGGCGTTCGGGGGAGCGCCGCCTTGACACCCGCTGCCAGCCATCCCTAGTAGAGCGCCTCCGGTGCGGCGTAGTCGCATCGTCCTCCGTCCCGGTGAACCCAGGACCCCGCATGTCTCTTGCAGTGAGCGTAGTTGGTGCATAGTGCCATTCCACCGAAAGATAAGCCGGAAAGGGTGACCCCATGCATAGGGCGTCTCATGCTCCCTCAGAAAGTCAGTAGTGATCTTGAATGCTTTGCGTTTCTGAAGTGTAATGACAGATAAGTCCTGGTAGAAAGCGACCAGGTGTCCTCGAAAGGTCAGGGGTTGCCGCCTCCGAGCTTCAGTTGGGATGCGCTCTTTGAGCGGGAAGTCCGGAAGGAAGGCCAGAATATCCGGCGCCGGCGCCGATGCCCGCCTCGGTGGCCCCACTCTGTGTGCTCTGTCGATCCGAATGGGGAAGTCCGCCGACTCCGCCAAGACCTCCCGAAACAGGCCCTGTAGGTAACCGGCAACGTCGGATCCTTCTTCCGTGGACGGAACTCCCCGGTACCGAATGTTATTCTGCCGGGATCTGTTTTCGAGATCCTCGTTATGCGCCTGGAGATCTAGCTGTTGGTCCCTGAGGCGCAGCACCTCCTGCTGCAGCTGTTCGATTTCTTCGCCCCTCAGTTGGCCTGCACTCTCCCCGGTGGCCACACGTTCTCCCAGGCCATCTACCTCTCGTTGTATCTCCCGCACTTCACCGGCGACCTCTTGTTTGAACGTGTGGAAGTCTTCCCTGAGGGAGCTAAAGAGGGACTCCAGGAAGGATCTGGTGACCGGAGGCTCCCCCCTGCCGGCCTCCTGCGAGCCAAGCAGCTCGGGGAGAGTGCGTTCCCCCTTCTTTCCCCCTCTGTTGCCTGCCATTGTTGTGGGGACGTAAGTCAGCCAGAGCCTCCGACGTCACTGGTGCCTGGCCCCCCGTGCTGCTGCGTGCCGACAGCCAGCGCCGGGCCTCGGGGGGTCTCCCTGCACCCCACCGGGCACCCATCCTCCTGTCGTGCATTGGGATCAGGTGCAGCCCGTTCCTAATGGGGGAACACCCCAGCCACTCCTGGGGCACCGCAAGGCCCCCGATCCTCTCCGGCCGCCCCCAAGCCACGTAGGCGGTGTCCAGCTCCTACCCCCTCCGGCGGCTCCCTCCGCAGGCTTCTGGCGGCTCCGCACGTTGCACAATGTATCCCTCCAAGGAGCACAGGTTACCCAGTCCGGGCTCCGCTCCGCCACTGTAATCTCCAGGGCCCCGCAGGCTGCTCCTTTTCGCGATCGGCCGGCTGCCGGACCTCACGTGGGTGGCACCACCAGGCGGCCGCCCGCCGGGGCTCAGGCCCAGCTACAGGGATGCACACAGGCCTCGGCTCCGTCCACGCACACCAGGACCGACTCCCTCGTGTGCTACAGGGCCCTTGTCCTCTCTGCTGCTCCCCCTCTGGTGCCAGGCGGTCGGGGGATGTCCGCGGGGGGGGCCCAACCCCCAGTCTCTCTGCCACTGGATGGGCCGCCCCTCCCAGAAGCTTACTCTCCGGGTCCAGGCCACGAGTCACAACGGCTGAGTCTTCAGCACGCGGGACCCTGGGGGGGCCTCACAGTTCTCGCCCGCTCTCCCTGCCGTTACACCTCACCAGCGCCACTGGCTTATGGCCCTTTCGCCTTCGCTCTCCACCTCCCACGCCTCCGACGCACCTCAGCTCCTTGAGGGCCGGACTCTCCTCCGGGTCCGTTTCTTCACAGGCCGGCCGACCTTCCTCCTGCCCACCAATAAGGCCGCTGCGCTCGGGACAGGATCCGCTCGTCCCGAGTCCCTCCTCCTGCTGCGCACTGAGACCTCTGCTGGGCGCCGCCCGGTTGCCGGTTCCCCACCTCACACCAGCTGCCGCCGGGCCCACACCCGGGCTCAAGACCGCCTCTCTGATCGGCTGCGCCCCCGGCCAAGCGCAGGGAAGCGGCGTATGCTCCCGGGCCTGGCGCTGCCTCCGGCCGCGTCTAGACGTCTCCACTCCACGCGGCTCCTTCGGCAACCCTCCTCCAGGCCTCGCCTCCGCGTGGCGTCGACCTGTGCAGCCCGGACCAGGTCTGTACTCTGGGGACAATTCCCGGTCCACGCCGGCAGGCCCCGGCTCTCGGCGCCGCTCCTTCCCTCGCCCGCTTCTGCTGGGCTCCGGCGGCACCTCCCAGGAGCGCCGAGCTCCAAAATGTATCCGCCGGTTCTCCACCACCTCCACAGCGAATTCCCAGCAGAACAGGGGGAGATTCTGTGAGAAAGTGCGGTCCAGGGGCCTAGGGTCTCTGGAGCTTGCAGAGAGTGCGACCGCTCACCTCGCTATCTTGGCCACGCCCCCGTGCTGTACTTTAATATGTAGATTGTGTGTAGTCTCCTTACCCCTTGCACAGTAGTGAATGAGTTTTGGTAAGCTGCTAGGGATACTGTTGCTTGTCTAGAATCACACTGTGAGTCTGTGTGCATTTGGTAACCACTGTGAGAGAAGTATGTGGTAATATTGTGTATTTGCTGACAGATAACTGTTTTAAAACCTGTCTTGTTGTCAAGTTTTAGTAGCATTAGAAGGCAGTTTTTGCTTATGCTTTGATTAAGTGAGTCAGGCTTTGACACAAAAGTGCAGTCCTGAAATATGTAAATTGTGTGCAGTTCTTTTACCACTTGCACTGTAGTGAATGATTTTTGGTAAACTCCTAGGTATAGTGGTTGTTGTCTAGAATCACACTGTGAGTCTGTGTGCATTTGGGAACCACTGTGAGAGAAGCATTTGGTAACATCATGTATTTGCTGACAGATAACTCTTTTAAAACCAGTCATGTTGTCAAGTTTTAGTAGCATTAGAAGTAACCCTGGACTTTACACTATGCTTCGCCCACGTAGTGTACGTAGCACTGCCTGCTTTGCAGTTTTCGAAGTAGGCCAAGCAGGCAGCGCTATGCACACGCCAGGGCGAAGCGTAGCTGCCTGCCGCCCACCACCCGCCTCCCGCCCGCCCTCCTTTTAAATCATATCTTGCATGTTAAATAATTAAAAGTAAAGAGACTTACATGAAGCGCGGCGTCTCCGGGGCTCCCTCTTCCTCGTTTTCAACTTCTTGTGACAAATGCGCATGCGTGGACGCCTGCGCATTTCTTGCGAGAAATGCACATGCGTGGTCGTCCGCGCATGCGCATTTGTCACAAGAAGTTGAAAACGAGGAAGAGGGAGCCCCGGAGATGCCGCGCTTCAGGTAAGTCTCTTTACTTTTAATTATTTAACATGCAGGGTATTATTTAAAGGGAGGGTGAGCGAGAGGCGGGCGTCGCGTAGTGGGGCTACGTGGAGCACGCGAGTGTGCGTAGATTTGGGCACACTACGCGCTGCTTCACGTAGCCCCACTATGCCCACTACGCCCACCCTTAATTAGAAGCCAGTCTTTGGTTATGCATTGATAAAATGATTCATGCTTTGACACTAAAGTGCAGTACTTAAATATGTAGATTGTGTGCAGTCTCCTTACCCCTTCCACAGTAGTGAATGAGTTTTGGTAAGCTGCTAGGGATAGTGTTGCTTGTCTAGAATCACACTGTGAGTCTGTGTGCATTTGGGAACCACTGTGAGAGAAGCATTTGGTAAAATCGTGTATTTTTTAGCAGATAACTCTTTTAAAACCTGTCATGTTGTCAAGTTTTAGTAGCATTAGAAGCCAGTCTTTGCTTATGCGTTGATTAAATGAGTCATGCTTTGACACTAATGTGCTGTACTTAAATATGTAGATTGTGTGCAGTACCATTACCTCTTCTAGACTAGTGAATGAGTTTTGGTAAACTGCTAGGGATAGTGTTGCTTGTCTAAAGTCACACTGTGACTCTGTGTACATTTGGGTAAGGATTGTGAGAGAAGCATTTGGTAACATAGTGTATTTGATGACAGATAACTGTTTTAAAATCGGTCATATTGTCAAGTTTTAGTAGCTTTAGAAGCTATTCTTTGCTTATGCATTGATAAAATGAGTCAGGGTTTGACACTAAAGTGCAGTACCATGTACTATTCTCTTCACTGTGCCAGAACTGAAAATGTAAAAGTTTTACCCAGGCACTAACCTAGCAGTAGTCTGATGATTTAGTCAGTTTCAAGTACTCATGTTGTGAACCATACATTACCACATAGATTGCTTCAAATGTCTATGCAGTATGCATGCAGTCTTCTAACATACTATACACTTGTCTTTCACATTTTCAATTCGCTAGTCAGTATCCATACACTTACAGGAAACACCCTGTAACTCCCTTTGTAGTCCTCTAGTGACCCATTCAGCACCATGTACTAATCCATTCACTGTTCCAAACCCCAAACAATTATAAATTCACCAAGATACTATCTTTGCAGTACTCTAATCATTCAGTCAGTGCCTAAGTATTCATGCACTGAGCCAGGCCTTAGCACATGGACTGCTTCAAACCCCTATCCACTATGTATGCAGACTTCTAACCACCTAGACACTTGTCTTTCACACTTTCAATTCCCTAGTCAGTATCCATACAGTCCAGCAAACATCCTGTCACTCCCTTTGCACTCCTCTAGTCACCCATTCAGTACCAAGTACTAATCCATTCCCTGTCTACCACTTATAAATTCACCTAGGCACTCTCCTTGCTGTACTCTAATCATTCAGTCAGTACCCAAGTAATCATGCAGTGAGCCAGGCCTTAGCACATGGACTGCTTTAAATGCCTATCCAGTATGGATGCAGTCCTCTAATCACCTACACAGTTGTCTTTCACACCTTCAATTCCCTAGTTAGTATTCATACACTTCTAGCAAATACCCTGTCACTCTCCCAGTGTGTCTCCTTATAGTACTGTAATCATTTAGTCAGTTAGCATGTAGTCTTTTAGTGAGGTAGGCTTTAGGGCATGAACTGCTTCAAAGTAGTATGCACTATGCATGTTGTGTTTTAACGATAGTCACACTTGTGGTTCAGGGCTATAGTTTCTTAGTCAGTTTTTAAATAAAATGTGTTTGTACAGTAATGGAATAGTATGAATTTGAAAGTTATTAATATACATTTTTTGTGATTCTTTTTTACAGATACAGAACAGGAGTGTTTCTCATCTGTTTGCACTCTTCTCGTGCAAGATTGTTTGGATGAAGGGTCCTTAGGTGTTTCATCATACTTGCCATGCCACACGAGTATTTTTTGTTAGGATCCCCTCGTAACAGAACTCTTTTGCAAATCTTGCACGTGATGAAGGTGGCATTGGTCTTTGCTTGCCCTTCGAGAAAAGTAGAAAATTTCCACACCACTGAAGGAAAACGTTGTGGGCGTGGTGCATCCTCCAAAAATTAATCCTTAGATTCGGTGAATATTTTAAAGCGACAACATTTACAGTTTTTGTAAGTTAAACTTATATAATTTTGTTAGCTCTATGCATTTTATATATCTGTGATTTGTATCTTGTTTTTTTTTGTTGAGAATAGCATGCTGGCTTATTTTTAACAATCTTTGAGATTGTTTTTTTTTGCCCGCTGTTAAGTGATGAGTACGATTGAAATCACCATTTTTAGTGAAATTTAATATATTCTGAGAACAGCAAAAAAGGCAAAAAAATTACTTTGTGGAAATTATGCTGTTTTGTAAAAAATTTATTATTACATGTTATAATATTTTTTTCCTTTTCTTTCACAGATCCAAGTTTTAAAATAAGCAATTTTTATGAATTTAGATTGGAATGAAAATGTGAAAAACATGTGTACCATTTTTTATTCCTATTACTGTGAAGGTAAGTTTAACTAAGTCTCAATATGCAGAATGAGGAGGTCTGCAAGAAGCTACAAAGTTGAAACATGTTTCTAAAAACACTCTGTTTATACCTATGTAGTTTTGAAATCTGACCATAATCAGATATCATGTGACCTGCAAAAAAAGAGATTTGAGGGGTTCATAATATTTCCTATTTTAGCTATTGAAGGACCTCAATTATTTCAATCATTCTTCTTTGAACATCTTTGCAGACAAAACACTGTGCTTACCTTCTATCATTCGCAAGGAATTTTAAAAACGGAAATATGTCACTTTTTGTAACATAGTTATTGCGCAAGACACTCTTTCATATTTACAAAGAGAGGAAAAGGCACTCTGTGCACTTTTTATACTCCATGTAAATACAACCTCATTATGCACACCACTTTGCGTTGAAAGGGAGTTCTATAAGTGTTGTTGTGCATGATTGTACTGAATACTCATAGAACAAGACACATGTCTAGATTTATCAGAAATCATGAATCTTGATATGTTTGTGAATGATGCACCATTCTAAAATTGGTGTAGGAAAGCACAACAAGGAGAATTGTTTTCATTTCTCCACATTTTTTTATCTTCAATGCATACTGAAATGTTCAGCATACATTGAGGGAGAAAAATGCATTTTCTCATTGTTTTTGTATAGGAAGGTGTGTCTTCCTGCAGAAAACAAACAGCACATGACACAGATATCCTTGCACTATGGTGCAAGGGTGCCTGTGTCACCACATGGCTGCAGTTTAAGAAGCCGTGCAGAGAGAAGCATAGATTTGCAACATATTTATGTACATATGTTGCATCCCTGTGCTTCGGAAGTACTACAGCACACTGTAGCTAAAGAGGTTACTGTGTGATGCTGCAGCACTTCCTCATAGTTCTGCACTTATACATTCACCATGCGCTACTAATGCATTCATTCAGTCAATTACGTACTACACATACATTCATCTAAACTTTCACACACTAACAAAGAAATTTAGCTCTTTTTTTAAACCAGGAAAGTTAGTTCTTACAAGAACTTTTTTTTTCTTCTTTCTTCTTTTATATTTTTTTTTTGGTTTTTCTAACAATTTTGTGATTTTTTTGGTTTTTCTGAAAAAAAAAAAAAAAAAAAAAAAAAGGAGAAACCAAACAATGAACTTCAGGGAACAATAAAAAAAACAAAAAAAACCTAGCAAATGTGACTTTCTTGCCGGCGGCAGATCAGATCGATCGACTGCTCACCATAGCACAAAGTCGCATTGCACTTAGTGCAGAGCACTTTTAAAAATTGAAATTGAGGACGGATGTCCAAGGTTTGGGCTGATGGATGCACTCTTGATGTGCTCGGCTGCAATGAGGTGGAAGGCGCAGGAGCAGGAGTGTTTCTCATCCGTTTGCACTCTTCTTGTGCAAGATTGTTTGGATGAAGGGTCCTCATGCGCTTCATCATACTTGCCGTGCCGCACGAGTATTTCTTGTTAGGATCCCCTCGTGACAGGACTCTTTTGCAAATCTTGCATGTGACCAAGGTGGCATCGGTCTTATTCTGCCCCTCGGGAAAAGTAAAAAATGTCCACACCACTGAAGAAAAACGTTCTTTGGATGGTGCCTCCTTAAAAAATTCATCCTCAGAAATATGAGAAGATGCAGGTGATGCCTGCTGCCCTGAAGCCATTTTTGGTTGAAAAAAGGTAGAGCTAAGTGTAAACTTAGTCTAAAAAATCTTCTTCTCTCCAAAGAGATGGTCCTCTAAACAAGGTCAAAGAAGAATGATTGAAATGGGTGGGGTCTTTCAATAGTTAGAAGAGGAAGTGTAATGAACCAATCAAATCTCTTTTTTTGCAGGTCACATGGGATCCGCGCACCCTGCGCTTGCGCAGCACGCAACAAGCGTGCATCCGCGAAATTAAATTTAAAAAAATTATGGGATTAGATGTAAAAATACATTACTTTTAAGACTAGTTTAGAGTTTGTCTTTCAATTAATATTCACATGAAATACATAAATATGTTTTTTTAAATGTTAACTACTTCGCGGGATCCGCACACCTACCGCGTCATAGACGCAGATGACGCATCGCAGAAGCGCGTAAACGTCGCATTACGTGCATCGAAAGTGTCACGTATAGGCTGGGTGTCGCTTACCGGTCGCATTGGAATCGCGCACTAACCACGTACCCGACGCATACCATGCGCGGATGCTATCACGTAGGGATCGAGAACGGTGCGCATAGGGTGCACGGATCCAAAAACATTGAAAAAAATATATAAAATAAAGTTTTTGAACATCCAGTTAAAAAAATATTTTGAAAGATATAAAAAAACATGTTGGAAAAACCCATTAAGTTCAAATAATATTTTTTAATTTTTAAAAGAATTAATTGAAAAAATAGGTTTAAAAAATGGTGATAAAAAATTATTTTAAAAACATTTTTATTAATGAAATTGACACACTGAATTTGAAAAATATACAAATCCAATCAAAATCATTAAACATGATATCTTCAGAGATAAGTTATAGATAGGAATTAGCATTTAAAAAACCTTTGAAATTCACTGAAAAACCATAGGTTTCATGCACGTTATAGTTAGGAATTGGCATTTAAAAAACCTTTGAAATTCACTGAAAAAACCTGGAAAGATTTCAGGGGTGTTATAGTTAGCTGGACATTTCCATCGTACAAAACCCTAGAAATTCCCCTGTTATAGTTAGTTCAGCTAACTATAACTCGCGCCTCCGCAATGCACTGCTGATGACGTCACATATTACATCACTCATGACATGGTCAGTGACATCAATAAAACGAATTTCGTTGCGTGCACTGCATCACATTTGGGGATGCAGTGCACACAACGAAATTTGTTTTATTAATTTATATGTTAACTTACCTGTAAACCTTCGTAATGCATAGTTTTCTACCCCCCACCCAGCCCCTCCCCACGTCACCGCCCTGCAGTTACTCCTACTACTGACCACGGCTGCTAGAGTGCTAACATTCTGAATTTATTGCAAATGTGTGACACATCTGAATGCCTTCTTGATGGAATCAAAGTAAAAAACTGAAAGCATTTCCTACTGAGGAGACTGCAGTAAATGAGGAAATTAGGAAACTTCATAACAAATAAGTCTCCCAAGATGGCCACCAAAGAAAAAAGAGCTCAAATGTAGCACAGATATCATCCAGATGTGGCCCACATATAGCCCAATGACAAAAGTGTGCAAAACACTTTTTATTTTTAGTTTTTCTGCAGTTTTATATAGTGCAGACTGGTCAGGTATTGGAGCGTTACATCTTACTTGGACCCCTTATTGCGTATTTTGCACGAAGTACATGAGATTGATTTTGCAAAACATTGAACTTTACGATTCTGTTAACCTGAAGTTGCTCTGAACCGGGCTTTGTAACACCCGTTTTTACCAACTGGTTTTAGTTAATTCTCACTGTATTGTATTAGGAAAGAGGATTTACTGTTTTTATGTACACCTTTATGATCTATGTTTCTAAATCAAATCAAATACATTTTAATGAATTCTATGGCAAGACAGAGACGAGGATTATGCATATATTTCCTCACTTTATTTGCATAGCAGTTCAAAGAAAACGTAACACAACAATCATTAAACAAAAGACTACACAACCCATGAACCATTAGGGTGTAGTCTCCAAGGCAACTATAATCCGATCATATCACTGTCCATCGTATATAATATCGTGACGTCCCTTCTGCTTCCTCTTTTTTCACTGCTCGTCAGTTCAGGGCATTCCTTACATTCTTGGCTTAATCTGACGTTGTTGATGTTTTTATAGCGCTTTCTTGTGTACATTATTAGCATTATTGCCTTGGTATTTTTTCATATTCCCTGCGCAGCAGGCTCTTGCCCGAGAGCATTCTCCCCCTCGTAGTTTCTCCCGCTGTGCGCTCTGCGTGCGGTGAAATCCTGTCAGGCGCGTATGGTCCGAGTGAGGCAGCTCTGTCGAGCGCTCCTTCTGGTCTTTACGCGCGTTTGGGAATCCGGTCACTCCTTTTGATTCCCGACCAACCCTCGCCTAATTTTGACACCGCTAGGCGGAGATTTCCCCCCATGGCCACATTAGTGACCAGCACCACCTGGTGGTGGTAATTGGTGTTGCGCCTCAGACTATTCTTATAACAGCTTTGGGAAAGCCCAGATTTTGGAGCACCGGCGAGGGGGATGCCTTAAGGTTTTTAAGACCAATACCAAGACTGGGTTTGGGCTTGAATCAGTAAGGCCAAGCCTCCATTGAAACAAAAACAGCAAAAATGCCAATACTGATACCTTTTTTCTCTTGTTTATTTACGAGGGGACATATTAAAGTAAACAACATGTACCACAGACCTCTTTTTCCGTCTGATTAATCCACAAATTTCTTTTGTTTATTTTACATAATCCATCACAAATAGTTTTTTAAAAACATTTACACAAAACTGCTACCACCTCCTACTTCAAAAACGATTAACTATCACTCTTTTTTCACACCCATACCACCATTTTCATACATCTCCATGCATTCTCATTCACTGTTCTTATCTTTCACCACATCATCCAACACACTCACATCACAAATCCTTTCACATATAAATGGCGTTTTTAACAATCACTAAAATTAGTTCAATACAAGCCATAGAAATATGCTAAACATAGTATCCACTATATCAAACAATTCAATTAATTCTCAATTCTTGTGGCCCAAAAAGAAATAGGTCTACACATTTCAAATCCCCTCCAATCACGGGGTTCTCATCAGGACCTACAAGCTGAAAACAGAAAAATAACTCTTTCAGTGAAACTAAATACCCAACGACCTCTCTTTGCATACTGAGCCTCTAATAGCGACTTTGGCTGACCTCAGTCGTGGTCTAGATCAGCCGATCTAGAAGATTGAAAAGAACCAATCTATATCAGGAGACAACAATCAAAGTTGGACCAAAGTCAATACCAATTTATAACTGAGTCACTATCATACACTTATTCAAGACACTAGCATCTTTCTTACATTGTGGATTGTCTGGCTGTTCCTCCCTGGTTTAATGATGTTCCCAGTAATTTAATTCCTGAAAAACCAGAAGCTCCTTATTATTAAAGCCCCGTTCAGAACTGGTGTCAAGCGTTTTATTAAGGTACAAATAAAAAATAATAAATAGAAGAGCCAAGCGACTCACTTGGGACATCATGGGTCTAATCTCTGCTCCTCCCGCAGCCGTTTTTTGAAAAAGCGTTAGAGTTGCGTTTCACCAGCTGTAACGATGAAGTGAAGTTTGGACTTAGACTGATTTAAAGCAAAAACTAATTTGAAGCAAATACAAGCGCGTTCCTTATATCTTGTTTTTCTTATCTACAATCGTACCTTTTCTCCTTGTGGGACGAGTCTTTAAGGCTCCACAGTCAGCGTATTCAGTCTCGTTTCTGCGGTCTCGTTTCCGCGGGCTGTAGTGTGAATGATTTTGCAGACCGTTGCGTGTAATTCTTAAACGGTGTGAAAAAGACTGGTAGTTAATCGTTTTTGAAGTAGGACGTGGTAGTAGTTTTGCGTAAATGTTTTTTTTTTAAAGTTTAGAAAGCTTTATTAAATATCATAATCCAAGTAAAACATCAGTACAGAGAAAAAACAAAGGCAATGTAATAGAACAATAGAAAAAAAAACGAAATCATACAGTCTGAAAAAATGCCAATAGAAAGGTAGGGAATATACTTAGGTAAAAAGCATTTTAAGGTTTTGATTAATGAGCAGGGAGGGAGAGAAGAGAGGAGGAGAGAAGAAGGGGAAGGGAGGGGGAAATGCAACCATTATACAGGATAAGCATCATATAAATACCGTAAGCAAGTAAATTAATAAATACACTAGATGAAGCTGTATGTAGAACATGAACAAAAAAAAAGAAATAAAAACAGCTATTTAAGGGACAGTTTGAGAGAGAAAATTAGTTAATGGCAACCATAACAAATCTTTTTTGATCAAAAGAATTACAGTGGTGGCAAAAGCACGATCCAGCCGGTGGTGATGGCATAATAGATTCCACCATGCATTATATGAGATCTTGGAGGTATCTTTCCAATTGGTCGTAATTATCTGTAGAGAAATGGCTATATATAAATCTATAAATTTACGTACATTAACAGAAACATTCCATATAGGAGCCAAACCACCCAAAAAGATATGGACAATCTCAAAAGTGTGGTCAGTGGCTAAGATATCGTTCAGTTTAGACCAAATACGGGACCAAAGGGATTTAACCAACGGGCAGGAAAAAACATATGAAAAAAGTTACTATTGTCAGAGGGGCAAGACCAACATTTTTTAGAGTCAATTAATTTGAAACTATATAAATCAGAAGGAGTAAAAAAAAGTTTATTGTAAAAAAAATAGAAAGTCTGTGTGGTGCTAGCAGAACGTGAAGCAGTGTGCAACTTTGACCACAAGGAATTCCAAACTTGAAGGGGAAACTCTTGGGCTAGATCCGTTTCCCAGGATAGTTCAAGTTTGGACTTGGTTCTTACTACAGGGGAACAGGAAAGTAGCTTGTAGATAGCCGCAGCTTTAAGGGGAATAGAGAAATCCGGCAGAGGGAAAATGGTTGAGTCAATAGTAGAGAGTGAGGCGCCCTGAGAAATAAAGAGATCTAAAGAGTTTTTGAGCAAGGGATATTGGGAGGAGTGGGCATTGGAGAGGTGAAAAGAGGCACGAATGTCGGAGAAGTCGCGCAGGGAATTATTGCTAAGTAAGGAATCGTAAGTAATGATGCCTTTATCTATCCATTCTTTCCAAAAAAGTGCTCTGTGATTAATCTTAACGGATTTGTTATACCAAATTGGGATTGAGGAATGAAACTCCAACTGCGAGAGGGAAGAGCGAAAGACAGAAAGGGCAAGTGCCTTAGAGTGTCTAAAGATAGGAGTAAGAAAACGTTGCGGAGGATGAGATAGCCGGGCAGCCGTAACAAATGTGAAAGGCGAGAGCTGCGCAAGTTCTATAGCACTCCAGGCTGTTAGAGGGGGGTCAGACAAATCAGATAGAAAAGGCCAAATCTGTTTCAGAGTAAAAGCCAAGTGAAATCGAACAATGTTGGGGAAATTAACTCCACCCAGATCTTTAGGTTGTTGAAGACGGGAGAGAGAAATCCTCGCCTTACGTTTATTCCATAAAAAGGTGGCAAAAATACGGTTTATAGTTTTAAAAAAATAGAGTGGAAGGGAGATTGGAAGCATTGAAAGGTAAAAATTGACTATAGGAAGAAGCATCATTTTAATAGTGGCAAGCCTCCCCCACCAGGATAAGAAAAGGGGGGACCAACGTTCTATAAGGGAAGAGAGCTTTTTAACTATATCCTTCTGATTAAGCTTAACAGTATCTCTAATAGTGCTAGCATACAGAATACCTAAACATTTAATATTACTTGAGTTCCATTCAAAACCCGAACCCTGAAACATATGAGGAAGGCAAAATTTGTTAAGTGGTAGAACCTCAGATTTATCTATATTAAGTTTATACCCAGAAACCAGAGAATATTCTTGTAACAAGGAAAAGAGTGTGGGCAAAGAAGTGGACGGGTTAAAAATATAAAGCAAAATATCATCAGCATAGGCCGTAAACTTAATATCAATGTTTTGAAATATGAAGCCAGTATACGATGATGAACGTCGAATTTTTTCCAAAAAGGGTTCTAACGCAAGAATAAAAAGAAGAGGAGAGCGAGGACAACCTTGTCTTGTGCCTCTATGCAAAGAAAAATAAGAGGATTGAGACCCGTTAACCCAAATAGAAGTGGAGGGAGCAGAATATAACAATTTAACATAATGAATGAAGGGAGGACTAAAGCCATGCCACCGCAAAGCACCAAACATAAAATCACAACAAACTCTGTCAAACGCTTTCTCAGGATCTAAGGTAATGGCAGCGATTGGGGAGTCCATCTTTGAGGCCAGGTGAATAATGTTAAGGAAGGTTCTTGAGTTATCAGTAATGGATCTACCTTTAACAAACCCGGATTGATAAATGTTGGTGAGATCAGGAATAACTTTATTAATACGAGAGGCCAAAACTTTAGCGTAAATTTTACAGTCCATCTTAATTAAAGAAATGGGTCGATAATTTTTGCAAAGGGAGGGATCTTTATCTTTTTTAGGGATTAAGCATAACATAGCCTGAGTGAAAGAACCTTGGGACCTCCCTTGAGCAACAAAGGAATTAATCAAAGAAAATAAATGTGGTAACAGGATATCTTTAAAGTGGAGATAAAAACGAACCGTGAAACCATCTGGGCCCGGAGTTTTATCTTTGGGAAGAAGAGTAATAGCATTAAGTAGCTCTTTCTCTGAAAGAGGAACGTCAAGTGATGAGAGATCCACAGAACTATCCGAGGACCTAGGGAGAGACTGAAAGAAGGAGTCAATTTGAGAAGGCGAGGGAACAGATTCGGGCATATAAAGTGTGGAATAATATTGAACAAAACAATCGAGAATTTTATCATCAGTATGCTGAGGATTCCCATGTGAGTCAGTAATAGTTATTATTTTAGATTTTTGTTTTTTAATTTTTAGATAAGTAGCGAGAGACTTACTAGCCTTATTGCGTCCCCCATACATTTTGGAATGAAAATTGAGAAGAATATTACTCGCAGAGTCCCAAGAGTGCTTGTTATATTGCATTTTTGCTTTGATGAGGGAAGAGAGCGATTCTGAAGAATTAGTGGTAAAGTCGAGATGCTCTAGGTATTTGATTTGTTTAAGAATTTGGGCCGACTTTGATAGAGCTGTTTTCCTTTTCCGTGAGACAAAAGCACTAATAAAACCTCTAGCAGCAGCCTTGAAGGAATCCCAAATAGAGTGAAAGTGAGAAGTAGAATGAAGATTATTTATAAAAAAATCCTTTGCAAAAAGTATAAATTGCTCAACAAACTGTGAATCTAGGAGGAGCGAATTATTGAAGCGCCACCGCCTAGAGATGGGAGTAGGTGAGGGAAAGTCCAGATCAGTAATAACCGGAGCATGGTCAGATATAAGAATTGAGCCTATTTCTGAATTAGTCATAAATTGGAATGAATGCTGTGTGTGAAAAATATAATCTATACGGGAATGTGAAGAGTGCACTGGAGAAAAAAAGGAAAATTCTAAAGTATCGGGATGAGAAAGTCTCCATGAGTCAATAAGACCTCTAGAGGAGATAGCATTAAAAAAGGACTTTTGCATTTTATTGGGGACATACCTGGTGTGTGATTTACGATCTAAAAATTGGTCCATTAGCTGGTTACAGTCACCACCCACAATCAAATTATCACTCGCATGAGAGGAAAGAAGCTTAGAGAAATCCCACCAAAAGGATAAATCTACACCGTTAGGGCCATAAACATTACAGAAGGAAAATTGTGTATTATTAACAGTAACATCTAAAAATAGCCACCTACCACAAGTATCATGGAATTCATTGTGCAACTGAACAGATAATGACTTATGAAACAAAATAAGAACACCATTTTTGCTATTTACTGCTGGAGAACAAAATGCCTCTCCAACCCATTGTCTACGCAGCGAAGACAAATCTTGAGAGTTAAGGTGGGTTTCTTGTAACAGTGCAACATGACATTTCAACCTTGCTAAATGAGATAAGACACGTTGTTTTTTAACAGGGTTGCGAATGCCTTTAACATTCCAAGAAATAACACGAAGACCATTCATTTCTGGAAATAAAGTAAAGATAAGCAGAAAGGAGTATGGAATTTAAGACAGGGTAGAGAATGAGAAGTAAACTGAAACTAGAAGTTAAATGAATATGAAACTGAATAAATAGTAGGAAGCAGAGAAATTAAAGCAGGCAACCACCGCAAATACGGTGATAAAGATATAAAAGAGAAGAAAAACAAAGAAGTACCATGATCAGAAAAAGAAAAAAAGGAAGTGTGGTGCGTATCAGATAGTGAAGAGGTTTCCAAAAGAGTAGAGATGACAGGGATAAAAAGGGATGAGGAAAGGGAGGACAAACAGCAAAAAGGGGGAAGAAGCGAAGAGAAAAAGGGGAAAAATAGAGAGAAAGGTGCAGGGGTACAGAAACCCCCAAAAGGCATCCAAAGGAGGGTGACAAAAAGCCAATAGACTTTAGCCACAGAAAGCAAATGAACAAAAAACAATATTGTGAGAGGGGGGCGACGAAGAACAAAACAGCCGCACTAAAAGGAGCATATAGGAGAACAGACTACCACAGAGATAGAAAAAACTGAAAGACGAAAGACTATAAATTGAAAAAGTAGAACAATATATCAAGCAAATAGGACAAGTGAAGGAACTTACCAAACATCTAGGGAAAGAAACAGCAACAGAAAGGGGTAAACACTGTAAACAGCAGGATGGTACAAAGGGTGACCTTGACAAGAACACCACATAGGGGAATCCTGCAAAACAAAAGGAAAAACAAGGAATGAGCAAAAGAAGTACAGGAACGATCCAACATATAACAAAATATTTTAGCAGAACAAAGTAGTCATATACTTAAAAAACGAAAAACAACTAGGGTTTGCTCAATTCCATGAGTTCTCCCTTGTGAGTATGAATGAACTTCCGCAAGTCAGCAGGATCCTCAAAACTAAAAGTTCTCTCCTTATAGGTCACTTTGAAAAAACAAGGGTGTATTAAACCATAGCGTGCATTCATAGATCTCAAAGCTGGTCTGAGGTCCAAAAATTCCTTTTGACGGGAAGCCGTAGGCTTGGAAACGTCCTGAGTGAAAAAGACCTTGTGCCCAGACCAGATCATTTGCTTATGTTGCTTGGCGGCCTGGAGAATCGTCATAAGATCTGAGTAGAGGAGGAAATATGCTATGATTCCACGAGGTTTAGATGCAGAAGAAGTATTCCTAGGCCCCAGACGATGAGCACGTTGTATGTTAAAGTCTGAGGATTTCGGGAGGCCAACAATTTGAAGAACTTGAGATTTTAGGAATTGGATCATATCCGACCCCTCCGAACCTTCCGGAATACCATAAATGCGCAGGTTGTTGCGCCTATTGCGGTTTTCCAAATCCTCCGCTACCTTCTTGAGCTGGCCGACCTCTTTGGTGAGAGTGTCAACTTTAGTAACAACATCCTGTGCATCACTGATCCTCTGTTCCATCTCAGACAGTCTCGTATCCAAACTAGACCATTTATCATCTAACCTCTGAAGCGTAGCAACAGTGTCTGTCATAAAAGGACGAATAAGGCGCAACTCTTCCATAATATCCTCAAGAGTGAGGGGCAGCAGAGACTTGTTTGGGGAAGGCGGGTCTTTTTTGGTACGCTTGACAGAAGGGTTACTTGAGTCCTTCCTTCCCCCAGTGGAACCACCGTGAGGTTTAGTTGTATGTACGCCCTCCATACTGATGGTATCGCAACCAATTATGACAAAAACAACCAATGGCGGAATGCAGGCAGGACAGCAGTGATATTGCTTAGTCAGCAGCAAGAGGAGGCGTAGCAAACGATGAAAGTGCCAAGATACAACACAGCGAAGGGTACTGGGACGTTGGAAACACAACAGGCTCCCTCTAAAGTAATTGCTAGGGGATACAGTCCGAGGAATCCACAAAAGCAGCTAAAGGCGTAGGGGTGGGCGGAATTTGCGTAATTGCGTTACGCAAATCTCCGCGAAACGGTAAAAAATCTCCGCGAACACGCAGAAATCCCGCGAACACGCGGAATTGCTTGTTCGCGATGCTTTTTTCCTGTTCACAATTGCTGTTTGCGTGCTCGGGGAGAAATATCTCGTGAACACGCATTTTGAGAACGCGAACAAGCAAAAATTTCGCGAAATCGCGGAAAGCATACTTTTGAGCAATTTCGCGTTCTCCGCGGAATGCGAAATTACGCAAATTTCGCAAATTCCGCGAGCGGAACGGAATTTACCGCCCAGGCCTACTAAAGGGACCAACCACTAACAAATACTTGCGCAAAAAGATGGCATAATGTGAACCAACACAGCCACCGCCGTAATGCCACAAGAGAACAACAGGGAATTGGCAAAAAGACTCAGTGGCAGCAAAAAAATTGCAGAAAAAACAAAATGGCGGCCGCCATCTGAGGGGAGCAGAAAATGCACAATTAAAGTGACAAAAAGACCGCATTTCGGTCAAAAAAACTTGCCAAAACAGTCTCTGCAGTGTCCCATAACCGAATCCATGCTCGAAGCGAAGCTCCGTTGCATTAATGAGGTGCCTTCACGCTCGAGTCGGCTTTGTTCGAGCGGAGCTCCTCACCCGGCGGCCATCTTGAATCGTCGCCTGCGTAAATGTTTTTAAAAAACTAGTTGTGATGGATTGTGATGGATTATGTAAAATAAACAAAAGAAATTTGTGGATTAATCAGACGGAAAAAGAGGTCTGTGGTACATGTTGTTTACTTTAATATGTCCCCTCGTAAATAAACGAGAGAAAAAAGGTATCAGTATTGGCATTTTTGCTGTTTTTGTTTCAATGGAAGCTTGGCCTTACTTATTGAGCCCAAACCCAGTCTTGGTATTGGTCTATTTAGCAGAGAGTTATCTGCGAGGTTGCATATTAGCTGTGACTAGTGCACAGAGTAGGAGAAATAGGTGAGGTGACACTTTCCCTGGTTAGTTTAGAAAGAGAGAAGAATTGCTTGACAATTTTGTGTGAGTCGAGAGAGTCGAGAGAGTAGATTGGGACTTTTTTTTAGTGCGACAGAAAGAATGACTGAGAGAGATACTTTTGCATACAGTGAGAAACGTATAAAAAAATGACTAGATGCCCCCCCTCTTTTTTCTTCGGCCTCTTTAAGTGCCTTGGAAAAAAAATAAAAATGAGTCCGATAAATTTCTGAGATTAAAGAAAAAACAAATAAGAACAGATTTACATGGACATTTTCTAATCCAACAGACAGGTACTATCCCGGGAGGCTGTAAATCAAAAATATTCAAGTGATTGTTACAGAGGATCTGCTATATATGAAAGGTTATAGCTTCATTGAGACAAAATGTAGTAGAGACCTGATGGTCCTTACAGTGGAAACTGCAAAGCGAATTTACAAACAACAACTGGAGGAAATAGAGATTCTTGAATCAGAGATCGAAGCAAATCAGATGATTACAGATTCTAAGGCATTACTAGTGAAGGTCGAAAAGCAAATATCTGAATTTTAAAGATTACTCTGTTAACCAAAAAGGTAACAAATTTGAAAAAGACAAAAGAAACTTTGCATTAGAAAAGATGTACCCATATTTACAGTCGGATTTTTACTTAAGAGCGGATTCACGTAGATACCTTCCAGAATTTCAAGGAAAATCTTCGAACAATTTTATAACATTCTCGGAAACATCATCCTCCTCAAGTGGGAGTGAGGGAGCAACCAATGAAGGCTGCAGAAATCCTAATAGTAGAGGACATTTTCAACAACAACAAACTCCTTTTTTAGGGAGAGGCCAACAAAAAAACACGAGGAAGGATAAGATTCAACGATCAACCTTGGGAGAATATCAACCCGCCGACAGATTTACAAAAATTAGTGGTATCACTGATATACAATCTATCAAAGAAAACCTTAACTAAAGATGAACAAAGTATATTAGAAAAAGGTTTATCATTTATTCCTTCAAAAAATACATATTTTGTGAGACTAAAAATGGAAGCCATAGAATTCTGTTGAAAAGTTCAGTTAAAAACCTTTTTGCAGAAAACCCATATACGGAGATGGAGGAAAACACAGGTTTAAAGAAAAAATCGTCTTTTTGCCCACCGGCTAATAAAATTCCAAAAGAAGTGGTCATTTTTAAAAAAACCATCTTGTCAGCAATTACAGACATGGAAAAGAAAAAAAAAAGATGGGTTAAATATAATACATCTAGACCTCAAATGAAACTCTATCAAATCTCCAAAAGGACAATTCAATTATAATCAAACAGGCTGATAAAGGCGGCTCCATTGTTGTATGGGATACATCAGAGTACACATTGAAAGTGATGAGACAGCTAGGAGATAATGAATGCTATAGAAAGATCAATAAGGATCCAACATGTGATTTGCAAAGCCAACTTTTTGCAATTTTGGAAAAAGGTTATCAACAAGGATTTTGTAAAAAAGAGTATGAGTATCTGCGAAATAAGAACCCCAGAATTCCTTTTTTTTATGTCCTCCCAAAAGGACATAAAAGGGAGACTTCACCACCCGGTAGACCCATCGTATCGGGATGTGAATCATTAATGGAGCCAATCTCAAAATTTGTGGATCCTTTTTTAACCTCTTCTGTGCCCATGACGAGATGGTCTCGTCATGGAGCACAGTCGCGCTGTGCCCATGACGAGACTATCTCGTCATGACACCCACCCACTAGGGAAGCGCCAGGCACAGGAGGGGGAAAAGGCCTGACACCCAAAGGGTTAAAACCATTCATCCCTGAAGTTCCATCTTTCTTGCGAGACACAACTGATTTCATCAACAAACTAGCACCATTACAATTTGAAAAGGAAGTACATCATCTAGTGACATTAGATGTGGTATCCTTATATACACAGCTACCCCAAGACGAAGGGCTGGCAGTAATTCTTTCTTTTTTGGAAAGCAGAGCAAGACCAACAAGAGTCCCAACAGAGTTTATAATGGAGCTAGCGAGCTTTGCATTAAAGAAAAACCATTTCAATGTCAATGGGGACTTTTATTATCAAGTGAAAGGAGTAGCAATAGGGTGTCCCTTTGCCCCAGAGCTAGCAGTTTTGTTCATGGCAAAATATGAGGAGAAGTTTGTCTATAACGATAATCCATTTTTCCGATTCATTGAAAATTGGACTCGTTATATAGACGATATATTCGTGGTATGGACAGGCAATGAAGAAAATCTCTGTAAGTTTCATGAATGGTTGAATAACAGAACAGAAGACATACAATTCAGTATGAACCATTCAAGGACTAAAGTGGCTTTTTTAGATGTGGAAGCATATCCAGCTGAAGAAGGTTTGGTCACCACTTTATTTAAAAAAACAACAGATCGAAATAAAGCCCTACATTTTTCAAGCAACCACCCTAGGAATCTAAAAGAGAATCTGCCCTATGAGCAAATCCGCAGAGTGAGACGGAATTGCTTCTACAAAAATGAATATATACTCCATGCAACAAAACTGCTAGAGAATTTAAAACAAAGAGGATACCCAAAGAAATTGCTAAAAAGGGCCATGAAAAGGGCATGGTGGACCCCTCGAGAAGCTCTACATGAAAAAAGAAAAAAAACGGCAATGGAAAGAATTGTGTGCGTTTCAACATTTTGTCCAAATTCTAATGTTCTAAAGAATGGATGGTCATTAACCACACATACCTTTACAACAAAATTTGTTGTAAAGGCATGTGTGGTAAATGACCATGCGTTCTAAGAAAATGTGTAGTAATGACTTCGCAATGTACAACGCATGCGTGGTAATGCATGCGTTGTAATGATATCGCAAAGTAAAAAATTCATTGTAATGGCTGTTTACCGATCGAAGATGGCTCCTGTTCTTCAGTGAGACGTTTATTTGATTAATTAGGAGGAAATCATTTTTTTTTTTTTTACCGAAAAGTGCATTCGCAGCTGTTGTATTGTGAAAGTGTCCGCGTGGCCTGGTTTCACTTCCGGTGAAAAAGTGGAAGAGTTTGTTTGGATCTAAAGGAGTTCTGTTGTTGGAAGGGACAGGTGCGACACGTCATCAGAAAACATAGCTAATGGAAAGCGTCCTCCCTGAAGTGTGGAGCAGTGCCATGAGAGGTCAACGAGTGTGCGTCCCACCGCAGTATGACCGTACCGCGTGACCCATGTCCTGCCTTCAGGGTACGGGAGGCAGAAGCAGCATCGCAGTTCCTCTTGAAGACCGTTATAGCACTAATTCTACATTTTGGTACTAGGGAATTTTACCTTTGTTGTTCCTGCCAGATACAAAGAGAAGATCCTGTGTTCTTCAGTGCCCTCGATACTTTTTTTGTGGGTTGTGGTGCTTGCCACTTCGCTGCCCTGCCGGTGCACACGACTGGGCACCCCACCTTGTGTGCCATCTGCAGGGACTCTGCCCTCGGATCACTGGTTTCGGTTTCTGGAGTGGCAAAATAAACAGTTGCTCCCAAAGGACTAGCCTGAACACTTAGGTGAATATCCCCTGCACCAGCATTCCGCGGAAATTCTTTCCTAGCTCTCCCATGTTGACGAGGATGTCATAATAGCACGGCTCCGCTCGCGACACCGTATGACATCATCGGAGCCATAAGAGGACCTTGTCGGCGTGCCGACGTCAGTTCCACCCATTTCTTCTGTACCACCGAGGCAAACAGACGGACCGAGACATTTTCACATGTATACATAGTATAATAAATATATATATATTCACTGAAAAAACCATAGGTTTCAGGCACGTTATAGTTAGAAATTAGCATTTAAAAAACCTTGGAAATTCACTGAAAAAACCATAGGTTTCAGGGGCGTTATAGTTAGTTGGACATTTCACTCGCACAAAATCATAGAAATTCCCCTGTTATAGTTAGTTTAGCTAACTATAACTCGCGCGCCCGCAATGCACTGCTGATGACGTCACATATTACATCACTCATGACATGGTCAGTGACATCCCTCATGACATCACTGATGACATCTCAAATGACATCACTGATGACATCATCTAGTGAATGTGTGTTTTTCTGAAAATTAAATATGTTTTATATATGTATATCTCAAGGTCGATGGAAGAATAAATGGGTATATAAGTGTCTAAATAGATGATTTTATTTTTGTAAAATTGTTTGTATAACTGACTGATTAAGTGTATCTTAGTGAATACATGGGTTAGTGAGTAATGTTTAAATATGTAAATTTCTGTATCAGTCTCTCACTTTGTGTATAAGTGGCTGCATGGGTTGGTGAGTAGCTACATGAGTGTCTATATGGGTTATTAGTTGGTTTTTTGAGTATCAGTATGAGTGTCTGAGTGTCTGTATGGTTTGGTGGGGGTATTACTTAGTGCATAGATGCATGAATGAGTGACTCACTGTTTGTATATGTTGAAGACAGCATGTGTGCAGGACTGTATAGGTGGATGAGTGTGTGTATGGATGTGTTAGTGAGTGGATGACTGTTTCAATAGTGTCTTTATGAGTAACTACATATGTTTTAAACTAGTATATGTGAGTATTGGTTCATATAAGTGAGTATATGTGAGAGTGAGAGATTGGAAGAGTTCCTGTACAAATAAGTAGGTGTTTCTATAATTTATTGTTTAAGAGAGTAAGTATGTGTAAGTTTCTGTAGAAGTAAGTGTGGTATAGTGTGTATAACTGTATATGCAAGTAAATGGATGTTTGATACTTTGTTTGCATGTGTGACTATGTGTGTGAGTAACTCTATGGATGAGTGACGGTCTGTAACAGGATGTATAGGTGTATGAGTACATATGATGAGTGAGTACATGTATGAGTGACTGTATAGGGACTGTTGGTGAATGAGTTGATGTGTATGTAGATTTTGGAATTACTTAATAGGTGTGTTGTAACTGGTATTGGTATGTCCATTGTTTTGAAAATGTTAGTTTGCATTTTTGAGTGTGTGTATCAAAGGTTATATTAGGGTGAGAGGAGGTCTGCCACTCTATCACAAGGATGATGTCATCAGTGATGTCATCAGTGATGTCATTTGAGATGTCATCAGTGATGTCATGAGTGATGTCACTGACCATGTCATGAGTGATGTAATATGTGACGTCATCAGCGAGCGCAAGAGTTATAGTTAGCTGAACTAACTATAACGGGGGAATTTCTATCGTTTTGTACGAGTGAAATGTCCAACCATCTATAACGCCCCTGAAACCTATAGTTTTTTCAGTGATATATATATATTTTTTTTTAGGAAAACAAAGGTTACAGGATTGTTAAAGTTAGGAAGGCTTATTTTAAGAACCCTAGAAATTCACTTAAAAAAACAGAGCTTACATGGACGTTATAGGCAGGAGATAGATTATAACTGGCCATAAACATTCACAGAAAAAAAACAAAGGTTACAGGGACATTAGTTAGATTTAGATTTCACTGATACAAAACCATTGAAATTCAGCAGTTATAGTTACCTGAGCTAACTATAACGTATGCCCCTGCAATGCACTTCCTAATATTTCAAATATTACATCACTCATGACATGATCTCAAATAACATCACTAATGACATTATCAAGTGAGTGCATTTTTAAGAGTTTGTAGGTGTTAAACATATATTTTAACCTACTATAAAAGTTAGATTAGTAAACTAGTTGTACTATAAATGAGTGAAACTATCACTAACATCTGTGATCTGAGTGGGTGTGTGACTGTCTCTATCAGTGTATGAGTGGGTGTGTGAGCAGCTGTTTGGGTGTGTGAGTGCATTTATGAGTGATTGCAGGGGTGAATGAGATCATTCCTGACTAGTTCTGTAGGTGTGTGAGTTGTTTTATCAATGGTTGTATGGGTGTGTGAGTGAGTGTGTGAGTAGTTTTCTATGGTGTGTTTGCTGTATGGGTGTGTGAGTGGCTGTATGAGTATATAAGTAGATTTGTGTGTAACGGTGTAGGTGAGTGAGTTACTGTTGGTGAGTGAGTTGGTGTGTCAGTGGCCGTATTGGGGTGAGTCGCTGTGTGAGTGACTAAATGGGTGAGTGAGTGGGTGTCTGAATGGCTACATGAATGAGTTACTGGGTGTGTGAGTCACTGTATGAGTGAGTTAGTGGCTGTTTGACTGAGTGTTTGATTAAGTGAGTTTATATGTGAGTGGTTCTATTGGATAGTGAGTGTGTGAGTAAATGACTGTATGGGTGAGTGAGCAGATATGGGAGAGCTTGAACAGATATGTGAAAAGGTATATCAGTGGTTTAATGGAAGTGTGAATGAGTGTGTGAGTACTTGTATGGGTGAGCGAGTGGATGTGTTGAGATACTGTATGGTATGTGAGTGAGTGTGCGAGTAAGGGGTATAGATGAGTCTTTGTCAGTACCTGAATGGGTGAGTGTATGGCTGTGTGAGTGGCTGTGGCGATGCATGACTATCTGTATATGTGCCTGTATGGATGAGTGAATGGTTGTGTGAGTGACTGTGTGAGTGGTTCTGTGAAAAATTGAAAGGGGTATGAGTACTGGTATGGGACTGTGACTGGTTATGTGAGTGATTTTGTGGCTGTGTGAGTGGATATATGAGAGTTTGCATAGGATATGAGTGGGTGTGTGAGTGGTTTTGTGGATGATATCATCAGTGATATCATTTGAGATGTCATCAGTGATGTAATTGACCATGTTATTAGTGATGTAATATGTGAGGCCAAAAGCAGTGCTTTAGAAGGTTGTATGTTATAGTTAGCTCAGGTAACCATAACTGCTAAATTTCAATGGTTTTGTATGAGTGAAATCCGAGCCTAACTATAATGGCTCTGTAATCTTTGTTTTTTTCAGTGAATTTATATAGTTTTCAAAAATCTGTTTCCTAACTATACTATACCGTTGTTTTTAAGTGAATTTCAAAGGTTTTTAAATTCTATTTCTTAATTATAATGTCCCTCTAACGTTTCTTTGTTTAAGTTCATTTCTATGTTTTTTAACTATTAGGTATGTTTGCAGAGTGGTGGAGAAAGGGATGGGGCCTCTGACCAGCTCACAGCAATCCTGCTGTCTGAGACTTACTGCTGGTAACAGGAGGGCTTCTTGCCCCCAAGTAACCTCAGCATCCAAAGGGACTTAATCCCCCAAAAAGTAGTGCACCAGGAGATGCGTTTGCGGATTGGTGGAGAAAGATGGCAGGCCTCCAATGATCTCACAGCAATCTTGCAATGTGAGACATACTGGAGGTAAAAGGAGGGGTTCTTGTCCCACAAGGACCCTCAGTACCCAAGGGGCTTTCACCCACCAACCAGTAGTGTCCCATACCAGCAGACACATTTGCAGAGTGGTGGAGAAAGGGGATGAGGCCTCGGATGAACTGTGTGGAACTTACTGGAATGAACAGGAGGGATTGTTGGCCCCCAAGGACTCTTATCATCTAAGGGAACTACATCTTTCACCATGTTGTGCTCCAGGAGGCCCCTGTTTAAAGTGGTTGAGACAGGGGCAAGGCCTCCAGTGACTTCCTCCAGGCTCATTCGTTTTTGTATTATGTGAGGTGGGCTGAGTAGCCCCTCTCACCGGGCCGATTTTGGCCCCATAGACCCTGCCCCCAGGGCCTAGAAATTTTGCAATGGGGCAGGGGGCACCACCCATCACCGGGCTGATTTTAGACCAGGGACCCCATTCCCTGGGGGCTGGCCTCTTTATTCCGGGTGACCCTGAGCCACCCAGAAACCTGTGTTGGGGAACGCAGAGAAGCCTCAAAGACCCCACAGTGCCAAATGACTTCCAGCCTCCTGTGGAAGCCAGCCTTGCTGGGTCAGACAGGGGGATGCTGAAAGGCAGCATCGTGTCTGTCAGTACAATGTTTCCATCTGTTTCTCTGCACACATATTTGCACTTTCTGCCAGCCGGAGCTGTATGTATATGCAGAACGAGTTATGTTTGCCTTTGCTTGGTTGGAGCTGTCAATTCCCACCAAGCAAAAGCAAGCAGCTACCTCCCAAAGGCGGGTACCTCAGAAGGTAGCAGGAGTTGGCCCTGGGGGGTGGCAGTTCCCAGGGCCATAAATGGCTCAACAAGGAGGGGCTGCACAGCCCCCCTCTATATTAAATCTTTGCTCTGAGGTGGTAGTGGCCATCGGGGGTCCACAAAAGACCCCCTACATTAATTTATTTCAGCCCCAGGAGGTGGAGGTCCCCAGAGCTTTGAAGGGGACTACATTGCCCCCTTAAATTCAATAATTTGCCCCAGGGTGGGGGCTGTCCCCAGGGCTCTGGGATCCATGCGGGCACCCGCATTAAGTTAACTACATTTGTCGCATGGTGGTCGCCTGACCTGTAGGGGTTACACAACACAGACAGACTGATACATACATTCACACAGTTTAGTCACTAATCCATGCATTGAGTAAGACACTTTGAATCACTCACTTATACAGTCAGTCACGCACCTACTAAATTCTCCATCCAGACACTCCTACTCCTACTCATATAGTTAGGTAAACTAACTATAACGGCCGAATTTCACTGGTTTTGTACGAGTGAAATATCCGACTAACTATAACGTTCCTGAAACCTGTGGTTTTTTCTGTGAAAATATATATAGATATATATACATATACACACATCACATAGGTAGGCAGTTATAGTTAGGACCTAGTTTCCATCGGAAAAGTGTTTTTTTACTTGCTTTTAACTTTTGTGCCGTTTGATGAATCTTTACAACATTTCTTTCTGTAGCAGGGCTTCCGTTCTCCTGCAGTGGGTCATCTTTGTTTTGGGTTTCTTTGGTCCAATAAATCTGAGGTTCAGGTGTTGGTATGCCTAAATACTGAATTTAGGGGGGTTACAATGGGACACAGGTAAATGCCAATGGGCTAGCTACCTTCTTGGCATCTAACAATTTTTCCCACCTTTCCTCCAACCAAAAGTGGAGCTGGAAAGGGGGCTTGGCCTCCCCCACTCCCTGGGGTTCCTGTGATGGATTTTAAAGGTAGTAATGCCTTTGAATCTTCCAGCCCGGGAGGGCCATCCTACCCAGGAGGAGGAATGAAATACCCCTGCCCAGAGTAGGTATTGTTTCTGTCGTTTAAGAGCACTGGCTCTCGCTCCATGAGGTCAGAAACATGTCTGGTGGTGGCAGGTTGGTGAAAACCAGCCAGAGGCCAAACTAGTGTTTGGTTAAGTTTTAGGGGACCCCTAAAAGGGTCTACTGTGTGAATTTATTAATAAACCCAACACTGGCAACATTGAGGCTTTATTAAGACAAGATGTTTGGTACCAAACATCTTGGAAATCAGTGAAGCTATCATGGAACTAGGAAACGTCTGTTGACAAGTATCCAACACATGTACTCTTAATGGCTTCCTTGTTTACTTACAATAGCACAGAATGGACTGGACATTGTAGGGGCATATCTGTTCATGCTGATATGTCTGCACATAGGATATAGTGTACCCTGCCTTAGGGCTAAGGCCTGCAGTAGGGGGTGACTTACCAATATTTTATGCAGTATATCACTGGCATGGCACACAGGGCTGAGTGCCGTGTCAATTATTTGGATTTTCCTGTACCAAGACATGCAGCTGGAAATGGCAGAGTGCATAGCCTTAGTGAGGGGGCCCTGTGGGTGGCACACCCAGTGCTGCAGCCCCAGTGGACCCTCTTCATTACCCATGCCTTAGGTACCAGGGATACCACTTACTAGGGACTTACAGGGGTAGCTGAAGTTGTGCTAATTGCCGTACATTCTTTTGGGAAAGAGATCTGGCACTGGAAACCTAGTTTGCAGGGACCTAGTGCACATACAGTTCAAAGTGACATCAGGCAAAAAGTGGGGGCTAACCATGCAAAAAGAGAGTCTTTCCTACACTCCTGTACCCACTCACAGACCCACTCAGAGATTCATGGACCCTCTCATAGATTCTCTCACACCCACTCACAGACCCACTCAGACACTCACACATCCACTCACAGACCCACTGAGAGACTCATGCACTCACTCACTAAACCACTCAGAGACTGATTCACCCACTCACAAACCCACTCAGACACTCATGCACCAATTCACACATCCACTTTGCATAAAGAATACCAAGCAAAAGAAGTTCCTCATATTCACATGCTGTTATAAATAAAAGTTGCACCAAAAATTGGAACAGACAGTGATGAGTCAGTACTGTCTTTCATAAAACAGTATGTGACATACGCCATCCTGAAATACAGTGGTGAAATAGGTGTCTGAGACACCAAGTTCTGTGCTTTCAAAAACATTGATGTGGGAAGTATTGTCATCGAAAATACAGATGCAAAGGAAACTTTTACAAAAGTTGTTGGTTTGGATTTACATGACCTGTAATTTCCTGAGGAAGAGTGAACACCTTTTTATCTACATAAACTGATACGAAAATCACCGAAAAACACATATAACTTGGGGAGAACAGAGGTCTCCATGCATATTACTGGCTATAACCCTGTGATTATCAAAATGTGGAATGTTAATATGGATACACAATTTGTTGCAGACAACTCCATCACTGTTGCTTGTTATGTCACTTCATATATTATAAAATCAGAGAACACAGAGAGGAAGGAGATGTGTAAGAGATTTCAGCAGAAAAGACTCTAACCAAGAAATTGAACAGCCTCCACATAAAACTACTTTCCCATAGAGAGATAAAGTGCTGTGACAAAAGAGCTCAGCCAGTGTGTTCTCTTAGTCAAGGGGAATTGTTAGGCCTAGCAAGCATGCAAAATAGCATGATTAAATCTTTCCCAGAAATTAAGTACCTATCAGAGTTCAACCCAAAAAGTACAGACATTGTACAATCAAATATGTTGGATATATCTGATCCAAGAAGGAGTCCATATCTAGAAAACATGTGCCTTTCTGACGTGTGATAGGGTCAACGCCCTATTCTCAAGGCAGTGTTAACCCACATGCTAAACTAAGCGTGAAAGGGGCGTGCAGTGGTTGTTGCAGTGGGTGTACCACCGCAACAGCCATTGAATTTGACGCTGCCACCCATTATCAAGGGCGGCGATAATAGGTGGCAGCGCCGAACTTAAGGCCAGAAAAATCCTGGTCTCAGGGTGGCAAAACGAGGGGAAATGCTTAATTTCTCCTCGGTTTTGCTATTTCCATGTGTGCTGCAGAAGGCAGCACACATGGAAATAGCAAAATGCCATGGTTTGTTTATGTACAGGATGGTGTTCCTTTAAAAAATGCTGTTTTGTAACTTACATGTGTGCTGAATGAAGCAGCACACATGTAAGTTACTAAACGGCATTTTAGGTTTGTTTATGTGCAGGAAGGGACACCTTCCTGCCCATAAACAAACTTCCCTGCTCGCAGACACCCTTGCACTCTGGTGCAAGGGTGCCTGCGTTGGCGTTGTCATGAGACTTAGCACCGTCGCAGGGGGAAACGCCAGGCTGCACCACATTCTTGAGAATTCTGCTTTCCGAAGTGGCGGTGAGCGGCGTTAAGCCAAAGAGGCTAAAGCCTCTCACCGCCACTTCCTTGTGAATATGCCCCATTGTTTCTTAGGAGTGCTTTGTGCATCAACACCTATACATGTAATTTCAATGTCATTTGACTAGAACCCTATTAATGCCCTGCAGCAGAGTTTTGCAATAATTTAGCTTTCTTTTCAGGTGTGCCGAGAACTTCAACAATCCTATGCAAGGATTCTTTTGCATTTGTATAATGGGTCTGCATTCGGATATATTTTGAGTAGAAAGGAAAGGAAGAGTTGCCAATGGCAATAATGAACAATTTTGCTAAAAATATTGTTAACAAGTGACCAAGTTATCACACATGATTTGTTTCTGTTCCGCTTTGTCCTGTTTAGGTTGTGTTTGAAAAAGCCGTTTGAACCGTTCATCACCTATCACCCTGTTTATGAACTGTGAGCAGTGGTAAAGATGTAGGTTTAAAAATTCATGGTTTTATTTCCAGGCCTTCCACTATTTACATCTCTCGGTACAAGATATCCACAAAGAGGACCTGGGGTGATATCACATAAAGTGAGCAATGATAGCTGTAGGACACCATCTCTGTCACAGCTAGGAGCAGATTGGTGTTTTAAATTCTCCAAGAGCGGTAGTAGCACTATTTGCTAATCTAAAGAACCTTTAAGACAAATGGTGCTTTAGCCTGGAAATGCAACAACATTTGTAGGCATATATAATATAAACCACAGAAAATGACACAGCACTAGCAACATTTGTTGACATATCTGAAATAAACAACAGAACATGACAAAGCAAAATAACACAATCAAAACATAACAGGGCTCATCATAGCGATACAGTCAAAACAGCAACTAACACAATAACCGAAGTACAACGCAACAAAATCACATTGTAATAACTCAGCACAAATACACAGCAGACCAAAAAACAACAGAACTCATTACCATCATAAAAAATTGTTACACAAAAATATGCACATATGTTCTCTTCCCACCTTACCATTTTCAGAGTATTACTTTATGTCACAGTGGTGGAAATGTGTTTGAAACAAGCAATGCCAAAACTTACCTCCAAGGACATGAAGCAGGTACCACCAGTCAAAAATGTTTAGTGATCTGATCCCTTGGCTTTGCATTTGTGACCTGGAAGGAAAGTGAAAATCGAGTAGTGAGACAGAGGTAATGATTGTTCCTGCTAATCAAGGGGCATATCAACAAGGGCTTTATCTCTGCTTTTTTGGCTTTAAAAGCCAAAAAAGGAGAGATAAAACTAGTGCCCTATCAACAACAGGGTGCTAACATGCAAATTTGCATGTTAGCACCCTTTTATTCTACGCTTCCCCTTGCATCTCTGATGAGATGCAAAGGGGGCGTTCCAGAGTAAAATAATAGGAGAAATGTCGCTAAGCGACATTTCTCCTATTATCAAGAATGTCGCTAACCCTGTTAGAGACAAAAAAAGCAGCGCTAACAGTGGTTAACGCTGCTTTTTTACGTCTGGTATTTTTCAGACTTAGCCATGATATCCTATGGAAGGAGGATATCATGGCTAAGTTTGCCTGTCCCTATCAACAAAGTAACGTGAGATTATCGCTGGGTTTCCAGCGATAATCTCACGTTAGCCTGTTAGCGTGAGGATTTTTATCGCTATTGAGATAAGCGTTGCTAATAGCACGCTATCTCAGCGATAAAAATTCACGCTAGCCGCGATAATTATCCTAGCGCTAAGTGCGCTTAGAGATAATTATCGCCGGTTGTTGTTGATATGCCCCATAGTCTCACCAGATAAGAGTATATTTTTACAAATCCGGATTCACTGCATTCAAAATTCTTACTGGTGAAACAATTGGTTCTGCTGCAGCTACATTTGTCGTGTAAGAGCTCTATGAAAGAAAATAAGGAACAGCGTTTAATTATGTCCCTCGTGCACCAAAGCTCGAGTCAATCAATCGTGCCCTGTGTAATTTAAATAAAAACAGGTTAGCATATTAAGTGTGCTGTCAAAATCAATATATTTATTTTCTTTTAATGTTATGTCATTTTATTATTAAGCATTTTACTGGTCGTAGGTAAACTGACTTAAATTTGCTGAGTCAGAACAATAAATGTCAAGAAGTCCAATGCCTCTGCTACTCTGTGTCATTGTGGTTGCATTTAAAATACAGCCGAATCAGGATGTTTTCTTTAATTGGCTGTTCTACGCTGTTTACATATTTCTCCTGAGGTATCATATTCGAAATTACAAAGGCCCATTTCAGTGTTTTTGTAATAACTGTATGAAAGGAGCAATGGGGGTTGGGTTTGGCATAGAAGCTTATGAACAAGGGAGAATTCATTTTAAGAACTCGGGGGCATATTTATGAGCCAATTGTGCCACCGGAGTGTCACTTTCTGTGATGCTCCAGTGGCACAAACAACAAAATCACATTTATGAGGTCACGCAAAGCCACTCTGCGTGGCTTTGAATGGCCTCATGGATATGAAGTAATGCATGGCAGTGCAAATTGCTGTGTTACCTTACTCTGCGCTAGGGAGGCATTCCATGGGCATTGTGATGGGTCTTTCCATGGAACACCCATGGACTTTTTTGCTTCCACGGATTTAAAAAACCATGTAAACCTGGGGATGCACAAAATTCTTCCACCTCCCCAAGGTAGGAGCAAGAAGGAGAAACAACTTTATTTCTCCTTGTTTTTCCTCTTTCCATGTGAGCTGCAGAAGGAAAAAAGACTCCCAGGATTGTTTTTGTGCATGAAGGTGCTTTAGCCTGCACAGAAAATATCTTACCGACAACACAGACTCGCTTGCAACATGGTGCAAGGGTGCCCTCACTGGCACTAGGATGCTGAAACAGTGCCAGCTCAGGAGGACAGGACAGGAATGCACCCTATTGAATAAATGCAGTGCATTCCTGCCCTTTCACTGTGATGTAGGGTTGCGCAGCCAGGTGACTTACTGCAGCTCTACGACAAAACCCCATAAATGAGACCCATAGTATATTGTATTGCAGCATTTATTTAAAATGTACTACCCCTATGTGGGTTACTGAAGTGCTTGCCTACATGGGTAGCACTCTACACCATGTATGGTGTGTGATTGGAAGGATGTTGTCTTTGCTTTGATCCCTTGCGAGAAGTGCACCCATGTCATGCTTGCCAGACACTGAGGTGTGGTAATCATGCTATGGGCCGCAGTGCGTAGCAGAGTGGTGGATGATGAAGTGTGTGTGATATGCGCTCAGTTTTATGGATTTCAGTATGTGTTTGAACAGCTGTGCAGGTCCTGTTATGGGATTTCATTTGATATAGTCCGCTTAGCTGGTTACTACATAGAGATAGACAAACAAGCGACTGCGGTTATTGCATTTCTAATGTATGAGGGAACAGGAAGCTGCTGGGATTGTATTTTCCAGCCTAGAAGTCAGCAGAGTGAGTGATTGATACACATCACCGAAGACAGATTTTGAAATTCCCTATCCACCCATGTACATTAATCCACCGGAGATATGCGGTATAGGGGCCTGATGAGAGCATTTGTTATGCAAACAAACTGTCATACGTTGTGCAGTAACTCTACATTAACAGAAGATAAAATAGAGAGATGTCAAGATAATTTAGTGAGCAGACGCATTTAGAGCGGGACTTTGAAAGTGTAATATGTTATTATGAGCTTTATTAACCACCGGCATGTGAAAGTGTATAACAAGAAATGTCAGTCTTCATCAGTGTCTTTGTGCTCCCATTTCACGGTAACGCTACACTTGAAAATTATATTGACTATATTTTAATAACATTTTAAAATGCAGCGCTGGAAATCTGAAAAATATGATATATGTTAGATTGTATAAAGAGAGGCTGTTAATTAAGAAATGACAGACTACGAAGGGTCTTTGCACATTTTATCATTATATTTAGAAGATATAATTTAAATAAGTAATGCATCACAAGATCACCTTATATTATAATCAGAAAAGCTTTTATTAAAATAATTAAACATTCGGCGTTTATAAACACTATCCTACTAGCTACCTAACCCTAAAAGTGGGTACGTTTACTTAGCTGGACAATCAATACTGGTACACCAGCTGAAGCTGTCATGTCTATTTTCATTTGCTTGTGATCTTTTTGTAAATCATTTGGGCACCGCGAGTCCTTCGTTTTGCATTGCATTGCCCGCATGAGCACTTGCATAAAACTTTACAAATTATACCACATGCTCTAAAAATCTTTTGCGTGTCTTCTTGAGCTTGCTGTTGTACGCCAGTGATAGTGAAGCTAATGGGAAACGAATCCCTGTAAAATATATACCAATTCATCAACATCACATTGATAGAGCGGAAATCTCGTTTCAAACGTAGGGGTGCATTAATATTATGTGTAGAGTGCACCCGCATATAATCATCCCTCGTATTAACATAAAGTGCTAGAAATGCGAAATGTATTAACAGGGATATGTGACGCATTTTAGGCCATTGAGGAAAATTAATGTAGAAAATGAATGTAACTAGCAGAAAGCGTTAACATGAAGAACTCGTGTTGTGAAACTGACAATCATTCATGTATTAAAAGTGCTTATTAACTTTGACATTTCAATGTAGGTAAATGCATTAGTTGAAGTTGCATAAATGTTTATGTGGAATCATAAATTTTACATGGTGTTTTCTTCTTCATTTTAGCTGAAATTGAAGGCCTGAAATGCAAGTCCCTGACAACTCAGCTTTAGAATTAATAGTTGAAATTTCATGCGTATGGGGGAATCTGTTCTTTTTTCATGTTTTGCATCGGAGGCGAAGAAGCACCCTTTTTATGTGGGATAATGTCCTTGTTTTACTAGCTAGGTAAGGAGGGAAGAAGTTACATTCCTGTGACTTTGGCCGATAAGGGATGGATGTTACGATTCACACAAGAGAAGGTCTGGGAACCAAGGACAAACTGTAGCGAGAAAGGTAGATGGAAGACATGGTAGAAAAGTATATGCAGGACTCTCCCGAGAGCGGATGGCATGACCAAAGCGCAAGATGGAAATGCTTCCTGTGGATAATTGGTTGTTGAAGTTATGGAAATTGCCCACTTCTTTCTTGCCTTTAGAGAGGGAGCATCTAAAAGTGAACTCTGACGATGGTGGCTTTATGCTACTTGACCCATTGATGGTGGAGAGACTTCCTAGGAAGACTCCACACATTGACACCTTTTATTGGGCTTCCTTGGGAATGCTTATGTAGGAATGTCACCTTAGTGTTAGAATAGGGATAGAATTAATGCTTTTTTATCATTAACCATCGATGCAGGGAAATTTGGACTCATGCTTCCCGATTTTCTGTATTCTACTTCTTGAATTGATTGTTTTGTTCATGCTGCACCATCCAAATTGGATGCGCAGATTTGGCTTTATGCTAATTCCTTTGTATTTTATACTCTGGTGTTGAGGTGTCTTTATGTCCAGTTGTTTTTGACCTTGTAATAAACTAACAAACTTACGTAGTTGTCCATGAGTTATTATGTATAAAGAGAAGTACTGGCTAATTGACTACTTGTTAATGTCTTTTCTCCCCTTTACAGTTTCATGCTGTGAAAAAGAACCATCGTAGTGAGACTTTAGAGCAGGTCTAGAACTTATGGGCCCGGCCCTTTCAACATGCAGAGAGTGATGCCAGGACAGTACAAGCACACATCCCATTGCATTGTTTGAAAAAAAAACAGTGAACCAGGAAGCATGGAAACCTAGCAAAAATCCCAAAATGACACTTCTACATATGTTGAGTAGCCACAGTAAGTTGATGAATTGGCTTGTATTAGAAAGAAGGACTCCAGCTAGATCCCAAAGAAAGTTTGCAGAATCCCAATGCAATTTTAATAGCCTTTCAACAGGCAAAGAAGTGAAGTAAGGAGCCTTGGTCGGATGAAGAAAGATGGAGAGGCATGATGTGGGCATGAGAGAAGGAGACAATAGTGGGGAAAGGGTGTGAATATAGAAGTACATAGACAACAAGAAAAGAATATTGTAGTCTATTGGTCATAGAGCTCAATAGTTACTTGCTATTTACAGTGCACTGGCATTGCTGATCCTGCTAAATGACTCCATGTTTACAGCATTTACGCATATCTTTCTTACTGTTTGCTTTATGACTATGTAAGCAAGATTTGTTTTGGAGATATTTGTATTGTTTTCACTAGCTTAAGAATGTCACTGCTACTTTGTTTATTCTCCTGCCTCCAAATAAAGATGTAAGTGATTTTCATTACAGTATGGAAGAATATTTGAAAGGACCATATCATGAAAGGGTATTTGCACTCCTAAAGAAATTCTATTTGCCATTTCTCTAGTCGTTTGGCAAGTACTTTTAGGTTCATTGCAAACATTAAGGGCCTTATTACGGGTTTGGTGGTCCACAGGACCGCCAAACCTGTGGTGGTGGTGTGACCACCTCCACACTGCGGGCCCGCTCGCAGGATTAGGAGTGTGGTGGTTGGACCACCACAGGACCACTGCAACTGCCGGGGATCAAGTATCCCCTCGCAGTCATGCAGCAGTCATGAGCATTAATATGCCATGCTGTCGTCAGACACTTAGGACCTGATTATGAGTTTGGTGGTGTGAGAGCGGGCCGCTACGCCACTGCCTCACTCAACAAAACAGGGCAGCTGACCGCACCCAGATTACGATTTTTTCCTCATAGTCCGGCGGGCGGTCCTTTGGCGTTTCCATGGCAGTGCCTTTCAAAACTAAAATGTCAGAGCCCGTTCCTGCATGGCATGGACTGTGAAGTCCATGCTATGCAGGAAAGGGGGTGCATGCAGACTGGAGGCACACCATGTGGCCCCCTGCATGCATCCCATGGGCCTGAGGAAAGAGGGGACCCTGTAGGTCCCCCTTTGCTTCCTCAGTGCCACCCTTTCAAATGTGGAATCAACGCTGTGGTTAGGGTCGCAGTGAGGAAACTCGTAATATGCTTGGTGGTGCTGCAGTGGTACAATCAAGCATAGTGCGACCTCAAGACCCCAGTGCCAGGGATCGTAGATCTCTGGCAGCTACAGTGGTCCTCTCACAGTCCGCCCGCTGTATTTGTAATACGGCGGTCAGACTACTGGTGCAGCGGTCCCTGACCACCACTGCACATCCACTGTGAGTTCCTTAATCTGCCATGCTGCTGCACACATGACAACCTTAAAAGCACCATCTTGTATGAGATAAAGGGGATTGCTGTTGGGGAAATGAGTGCTTTCACTGCCCACTAAAAATAGGAAAGGTCCCAAAAGTGAATCCTAGCCAGAGTCTGAGAAAAGATTAAAGGAAACCACACTCTGGTTAAGGGTTGACTGACTCACTCAAAGACATGCACTAGACCTTCAGTTACCTTTTAATTACATATATTCAAGACATCAAATAGACTTTCCAGTTGTTCAAAATACCCTTCTAACATAGAAGACAGTGCACAAGAGGGTAAAGACTGATACATGTCTGAGCTCTATTTAGAACAATCCAGGCCTCAACATTGGTAGCTGTAAACTTTCGGTCTGATTCACAAAGGTAAACTTAGACATTTGGTCTAAACTTAAACCAAACATCTAAGTTTACCACTTTGGGAATTCATAAAGGGGATTTACGAGTACTGTTTTAATATCAGCACTCGGGGAAAAGTTCCAGCCAAGTGCAGACATAAAGATGGTACTCTGAAATGTTCTTTGTGAATCCCCAAAGTCGTGAACTTAGACGTTTAGACCAAACATCTAAGTTTACTTTTGTGAATTGGGCCCTTTGTTGGGTATCTTGGATAAACTCAGACATGCAAAACTTAGAACATATCATGTGGGAATGTCAAATGAGTTAATTACAAAAGCTTAGTAAGGGTCATCTCTACCCCTAACAAACCAATGCAAATGGCAATAATTATTTCACTATTTGAGAGCAAGGCTAGGCCCAGATCTAATCACACTGCATACGTCTTTGATTCAGTCCTATATCGAGACATGCTGCCACATTGAGGCTTGATATCAGGAATTTTAGAAAATTATTACACTCTGCTTAGTATCACCACCTTTGGAAGCAAACCTGTCTTATTGGCAGCATACTATTCCACGCTTCTATACTGTTACTGAACAGTCTGACTATCGAGCTCAGAATTATAGGTGATAAGTAAGTGTCTCAGAGATGCAAGACTCAAATTTTGTTCTTACTGCAAGACTCAAATTTTGTTCTTACTTAATTCTGAAATGCTAGTATTAAATTCCCTCAAGGCTCTTTAGGGTGATACTGGGCTAATACAAAAGTTACTGGAGATGTTGTCAGCATGACACCATGCCGCTTTGGAAATGCCCCAACACAACCTCTCACTGGTCCTCTATTTTGAGCAACAGTGCCTTTACTGCCTCAAGCACATTGGCTAAATTGCACGATACCACAGTCATATTAGGAGCAACCCCACAGGTAGAGATGCCTGATTCCAACTGCAGTGTAAATAGATAAAGTGTGAATCCTTTGTCATAGGTAATTGGCCAACGCATTAACCCTAGGATGGATATCTGAAATTGCGACACAATCACAAACACACATATAAATTAAATGCTCCAGTGCTAGTATGTGACAAAATCTGGACACCTTATTAATTTTAGAGAAGCACTAAAATTAGAAGACCTGTGATATCATTCCTCAAGACCTTTCTTGAACCTCTCTATCTCTATCATTATTCTTCCTCAAACTATTAGGTCATGTTTTCCCTTGCCTTCCCTCTAGCAGTTTACTAACATTCATTTTCCACTGTGTCCTCCTTAAGTTTTGTTTTTTATAACCAACTTCATTGAGCTTTTGAATCCAGACTGAAGAGCACAGCAAGAACCTCACAACCCCACTAAATTACAAATGTTAGCATAAGAAATGACATCCCCAATCCATAGTAAGCTCTAACCTCGGGCGGAGACCTCCACTCCGCCTGTAGAGTGTGCGGAGATTTGCCTACTCCGCGTTCCGCGGAGAACGCGGCGTAGGCAAATCTCTGCACACTCCGTGGTGGAGCAGAGTTGGCCAGCCCCCCCCTCCCACCCCCTATTAACAATTGCTTACAACTTCAATAAAACAACTTTAAAGTAAATAAAAGCCACTTACCTTGGCACCAGCACATGCACAGTTTCCCCAGAGAACGCGATGAAGAGGAGGAGGGCAGCCCGGGGACGCTGCAGTGAAGGTAAGTGGTTTTTATCTACTTTAAAGTCATTTTATTTAAGTTCTAATCAATTGTTAATTGGGCGGGTGGGAGGCGGATGGCGTAGCGGAGATCCACGGAGTTTGTTCTCAACTCCGTGGCCCTCCGTGTAGCCCCGCTATGCCCAGGGTTAGAAAACTCTCCATTTCCCACATATCTTATCATGTTTTTGTGGGCAACACTGTGCAACGTATATAGGCTTTTCCAGTTGGGCACACCAATCCACCCCTGCCCTCCATTCCTCCAGGGAAGGGATGTTCAGGGAGTTCCACCATTGGGCAATGAATATCTCTCTTAGCAATTAATGAGGCAATCCCTATTGAACATACAGTCTGCCCGGAGGCCACTAAGATCATCGATCATGCCCAGTAGGGCCACTCTGTGGTCAGTTAGAGGGCACCCTCCTTGACTTTATGCCATATGTATCCTTGGCAATATTGTGGGACAAATTGGTAACATATTGTGCTAGTTTACATCACAAAAGTTACACAAACAAGCAAAAAATGCTTATTTTGGATGCCTGAATGTAATGGAATATGCAAAAGAAACAATTGATGGACGTAATGCTGGATAATGCAAACATTCACCCCCAGTCACAAGGATCTGGCTTAAATCCATCATTCTTTTGCTTACCACACCACCCCAGTTTGGACCCAGCCATATGCAAATCAGTCTTGATCCTGTTCCTTGTGGGAACAGTCCAGCCCGAACTGCCAAGCCAGGTCCTCTCTGGACTGGAAACAAGCATCCTGGGGCTGGTTTCAGGGCATTACCCTTCATCAGCCAGGCTAGCTTGAATCCAGTGGTGTGATGAGCACGATACACACATCTGGGCATACGCTTCCCACTCAGGGCGACATATGCGAAAGAAACAAATGATGGATGGAATGCTGGACAGTGCAAACATTCACCCCGTCACAAGAATCTGGGTTAAATCCATCATTCTTTTGCTCACCAAGCCACCCCATTTTGGACCCAGCCATACCCAAATCTGTCTTGACCCTGTTCCTTATGGGAAAAGTCCAGCCTGAACTGCCAATCCATGTCTTCCCTGGACCGAAACAAGCATCCTGGGACCGGTTTCAGGTCATGACCATTCATCAGCCAGACTAGCTTGAATCCAGTGGTGTAGTGTGCACGGGACCCACGTCTGGTCAGACCCTTCCCACTTAAGGCGACATATGCAAAAGAAACAATTCATGGACGGAATGCTGGGCAATGCAAACATTCACCCCAGTCACAAGGATATGGGTTAAATCCATCATTCTGTTGCTCATCACACCACCACAGTTTGGACCCAGCCACATGCAAATCCAAATCAGTCTTGATCCTGTTCCTTGTGGGAACAGTCCTTCCCGAACAACCAAGCCACGTCCTCCCTGGACCAGAAACAAGCATCCTGGGACTGGTTTCAGGGTATCACCCTTCATCAGCCAGGCTAGCTTGAATCCAGTGGTGTAGTGAGCACGGGACCCACATCTGGGCATACCCTTCCCACTTAGGGCAACATATGCAAAATAAACAATTGATGGACGGACTGCAGGACAGTGCAAACATTCACCCCCAGTCACAAGGATCTGGGTTAAATCCATCATTCTTTTGCTCACCACACCACCCCAGTTTGGACCCAGCCATGTGCAAATCATTCTTGACCCTGTTCCTTGTGGGAACAGTCCAGCCCGAACTGCCAAGCCAGGTCCTCGCTGGACCAGAAACAAGCATCCTGGGACTGGTTTCAGGGCATCACCCTTCATCATCCAGGCTAGCTTGAATCCAGTGGTGTAGTGAGCATGGGACCCCCGTCTGGGCATACCCTTCCCACTTAGGGCAACATATGCAAAAGAAACAATTGATGGACGGAATGCAGGACAATGCAAACATTCACCCCCAGTCACAAGGATCTGGGTTAAATCCATCATTCTTTTGCTCACCACACCACCCCAGTTTTGACCAAGCCATGTGCAAATCATTCTTGATCCTGTTCCTTGTGGGAACAGTCCAGCCCGAGCTGCCAAGCCAGGTCCGCACCGGAATGGAAACAAGCATCCCGGGACCAGTTTCAGGGCATCCTCCTTCATAAGCCAAGTTAGCTTGAATTCAGTGGTGTAGTGAGCATGGGACCCACATCTGGGCATACCCTTCCCAGTAGCGGCGACATATGCAAAAGAAACAATTGATGGACGTAATGCTGGACAATGCAGACATTCACCCCCAGTCACAAGTATCTGGGTTAAATCCACCATTCTTTTGATCACCACACCACCCCAGTTTGGACCCAGCCATGTGCAAATCATTCTTGACCCTGTTCCTTGTTGGAACAGTCCAGCCTGAACTGCCAAGCCAGGTCCTCCCTGGACCGGAAACAAGCATCCTGGGACCAGTTTCAGGGCATCACCCTTCATCAGCCAGGCTAGCTTGAATCCAGTGGCAAAGTGAGCAAGGGACCCACGTCTGGGCTTACCCTGCCAACTTAGGGCGAACAAAGCAAACACAAGGAGATGATGGACAACACGAGATATGCATAGCACTACGCGAACTGCATAGTGCGCTGTTTGCGATGATTGCACAGTGCCGGATGCTTGTCCGCACTGTGCAATCATTGAAAAAAGGTATCTTGCACAGTGCGAGCTGTTTCTCCCACTCAAGTAGATTTTTACTCGACCGGCAGCTTTCTCAACACGGACTGGTAGTTTCTCATCGCGAGCGGTCGCAAGCATACGCAACCACTCCCAATGAGAAACCTGACCTCCCCACGTTGACAATCTTGCCGGGAGGTTTATTTTCCACACTCGCGATCGGCAACTTGATGTTGCTGATCGCGAACGAGGAAAAAGTCTCACCAGGATGACATTTTGCTCGCTCGCGGTCACCAACTTGACGTTGAGGACCACGAGCGAGCAACAAATGCCAACTACGCTACGCTACGCAATTTTGAACTGTACTACGTGCAATTCGTGTAGTGCGAAGTAGCACAAACTACGCAAATTTCACGAGCGTAGCGTAGTTGTCCGCCCAGGGTTAGTCATAAACAGTCATAGAGTGGAGTAGAGTGTTTTAGAATGGAATAGAGTGAAGTAGATTGTCATAGAGTGGACTGGCTTATTGTGGAGAGAAGTTGAGTGGCATGTCATTGAGTGCCATCCAGTGTAGTACAGTGGCATAGAGTGGATAGGTCTAGAGTGTAGTAGAGTAGCATAGATTGGTGTAAAATGTAGTACAGTATTGTAGAGTGGAGTTGCATACAGTGGAGTGGAGTTTCAGACAGTGGAGCAGCAAAGAGTGGAGTATAGTACAGTGGTATAGAGTGGGATACAATTTAGCAGAGTGTAGTAAAGTTGAGTGGAGTGCAGTGAAGTGTGTTAGTGTAGAGTGGAGTAAAGTGTCATAGAGTAGAGTAGCGTGTCATATACTATAGTAGCATAGAGCATACATTTGAGTAAAGTGTCATTAAGTGTAGTACTGTGTTCAACACTAGAGTGTAGTAGGGTGTTGTGCATTATTAGAAAGTGTTATAGACTACAGCAGAGCAGAATTGCATACAGTCTAATTTATTTTTGTAGAATGGAGTGCAGTGTTATAGAGTGTAGTAGAGTGGATTGGCATAAAGTGTCATAGAGTACAATGGCATATAGTGGCGTAGAGTAGGGTGGCATACAGTGGATTAGTTGAGTAGAGTGGACTACTGTGTCAGAGTAGAGTGGATTAACGTGAGGTGCAGTGGCATACAAAGAGTTGCCTACAGTGTCGTTTAGTGGACTAGAGTATTTGTAGACAAGAGTGAAGTAGAGTGTTGTACAGTGGCATACAGCATAGTACAGCGTTGTACAGTGGAGTGAAGGGATATAGACAGTGAAGTAGAGTGTTGGAGAGTGGAGTAGCATAGAGTACAGAAGTGTGTTAAAGAGGGGCGCTGCATACAGTGGATTGTTGTATAGCAGCGTAAAATGAGGTAAAGTCTTGTACAGTGGAGTGGAGTGGTGCAACGTAGTGCGGAGTAAAGGAAAATAGAGTGTATTGGTTTGTCACAGAGTAGAGTGGCATGGAGTGGAGTGTACTGGTGTAGCATAAGTAGTAAACTGTTATCGATTGGAGTGGGGTCTTGCACAGTAGAGTAGATTGCTTTGTTGTATATAAAAGTATCATACATTTTAATATTGTGTTGTATATTGGAGTGTATGGGCATTGAGTGAATGATAGAGTTGGTCAGTGGAGTGCACAGGGATAGAATGAAGTAGAATGTTGTAGAGTACCATGAAGTGGATTTAAGTAGAGTGGAGGAGTATGTCATACAAAGAAGCGGGATGGAGTGGAGTGGCATACACTGTAGTGGCATAGAGGGAAATTCTGTGAAGTGCGGTGGCATACAGTGGAATAGTGTACCGTGGAATACTGGAAAGCGGAGTGTAGAGGAGTGGAGTGTCATATAGTTGAATTGCATAGAGTAGAGTGGCGTACATTGGAGTAGCGTACAGTGAAGTAGGGTACAGTGGATTAGCATAGAGTGGGTTGATATACATTGAAGTGGTGTAGCGTAGAGTCAAAAAACTGTTATAAATTGGAGTGGCGTCTCATACAGTGGAGTGGAGTGCTGTGTCATACAGTGTTGGAAACTGTCATAGAGTGGAGCAGAGCATTGTACAATAGAGTGTACAGGCCAAGAGTCAAGAGCAAATTTGGACAGTGGAGTGTTTAGGGACAGAGTGGAGTAGTGTCTAGTAGAGTAGCATAAAGTGTAGTAGAGTTTGGTAGAGTGGATATATATAGAGTGGAGAAGAGTACACAGGAGTGGCATAGAGTGGAGTAGTGTACAGTGGATTAGCATGAAATGGAATAGCATTGAGTGGCGTAGCGTAGACTGAAATGAAATAGGGTGGAGTGCCATACAATGGAGTGTCGTAGAGTGGAGTAGCTTAGAGTGGAGTGGCATATTGGAATCGCGTACAGTGAAGTGTTGTAGAGTGGAGTGGCATACAGTGGAATAGAATAGAGTGAAGTGGCTTACAGTAGAATGGCAAAGATTGGAATAGTGTATAGAGGAGTAGCACCCAGTGGAGTGGCGTATAATGGAGTGACATAGACTGGAGTGTCATAGAGTAGAGGTCCATACAAAGTAAGAGTCTCAAACACTGGAGAGGCGTAGAGTGGAAAAGCATATAGTGGACTGGCTACAGTAGTGTGGCATATGGATGTATGTGAAAATTAGCAGCAATGTAGCTTATGGTGTGCAGAGTAACACAAATCAACAAATTGTGCTGCCTTGCATTTCTCCATGTTTACCAATTAATGCAGGGCACGCATGGTGGCCTTGAGGTGCTTTGTAAATCTGACTTAAGTATTGTGTTACCAATGCAACACCATGCATGACACAAGGGTACTGCAATCCAATAATATAACGAGGCCTTAGTTATATTGTGGGCCATGGTATACCAAACTTTGTAGCATACCGTGGTACATGGTGATGACAAGCCAGTATATCATTGGGTAATGGCTATTTTTAGAGACTGAAAAGGCAGCCATATTGTTTTTACTGCACTTCGGCTGTGTTAAGAGTCAGGGCCTTAGATATAGGTAAGTAGTAGGTCCCTACCTATTACCACATTATGAAAGTGGTAATAAGTAGAGAAATGTATTTCTATTTTATGTATGTATATTTTTAAACTTTGATCCTGTGTACTGTGGTAGTTTAACAACATTTTGTGAAATTCTGTGCACCGCAGTGACAGATATCACTAAGTTTAAATGCCTTATAACTTTTAAAAAAACATACTCTACTTAATTGCACTACCCGAAAAGCATCATCTCTGCACCATAATGTATAATGCTAATTTTCATGTAAATCCATTTAGCTGTTTTCGCTTGATGTCAAATACATTAGTCTAAGGAAATGCATTTCTGGAAAAATAGGTTTTGGGACCCCCTTTTATCTTTGTACCCCCTAACAATTCACCTAAAAAATATACTCCAAATGTAGAAAATGTTTTAGGTCTGGAAGAATTTGTGGTGAATTGTCAAATAGGTCTAAAGTTATTAGGGAGCTAATATCTGAGGAGTTCCTATCTTTGGGAATACCAACTAAAACTACAGAGTGGCAATAAGAGTTAATGTGATTTCTTTGTTTTTATCTATTGTATTTGTTGTGTATTTTTTATTGGATTACATAAACATGTGACCATAAATGTGTCTTCTACTTGTTCATATGAAGTCTAGTATTTTATTTGGGCTTCTTTGCTACTTTTAGTAGGATTCTGCTACCTATGAAGTCCAAAGTGAATGAAAGCCGATCATTGTTAAAAAAAGTAAGATTATTATTTTTTCTCCTAGTGTCCAATTATCATGTCCTACATATATAGTATTTTGTGGAGCTCACTGCTAGGTCACATTTCCATTTGTTGCACAGGAGTACATAAGGAAGATGTTGTTTTTTGTCTTGTTGGGCCAGTATTGTTTTGTCAGCTAGAGAGCAAGCAAAGAAAATGTATATCCACTTTAAAATGTATTCTGCTCATTATGTATTTGATTATAGGATTCCATTAGCTTGTGACCATAAATGGGTCTCTCAATTGTTCAAGTAGTAAGTCTGAAACTTTACAAATGAAGTCTAGTTTCTTTTTTGGACTACTTTGCTACATTTAGTAGTATTGTGCTACAAGATGTCACTAAGTGGTTGGCCATTATACCTTCATAACAAAACCATACCATCACTTGCAAGAGAAAAAGAATCATCTACATAGTGTAATGTATATTGCAGAGAAATTTGATTACAATCCATACAGCCATGTTGCCTCTAAGTGACATACAAAAGTCTGTTTAAAAAGCTTTGAATATCAAGCATCTTTTGGGAACCCCTTTTTGCTTTGCACCCCAATGATCAAATGCCGCAAAACTTGCAATCCTCCGAGAATGTAACTGGTGCAACAGGTCTTCAAAGTTTTGCGTAAATTCATCAAATATATACATTTGATGGATACTTTTGGTGTTGAAACACATTGAGTTTGCTGCCTAATAAAAATGTATTGGCTCTTCAACTTACTGGGAGTGAGTGTGACTTCTCTCCATGACTTTGTAGTTTCGGCATACTTGGATATATATATACTCGGCTTGAGCCTAGGCCCAAAAACAAAAAATACAGAAAAATATATACGGGGGCAGGGTATGAATACCCTAACCCCCTAGCATTGGTCCAGTTCAGGTCAGGGCAAAAATCATTGTTTTAAAATGTTTGCTGCAAAATCGCAAAGATTTGTGAATTTGCAGCAAAAAGTCAAAGAAAAACAAACACGGTCTCCTGTGCTCCTGCTCCTGCTCTTGTTTTTAATCAAGCCCCTAGGTGGGTCAGGTTAACAGGGCATGTCACTATTTATTTTTTAAAAAAGGAAGGGGTGCACGTGGCACCCCGTCCTAGGGTATTTTTATGCCCCAGGGAATCCACCTCCATAAGGCTACATAAACATATAGGAGGAGCCCCCGGACCCCACCGGGCACAGGGGCCACCATCTCCTCTGGCTGTACTTAAAAAAAGGAGCAGGGTTGTATGGAACCCTGTCCCCAGGGATAAATAAATTAAAATGGAGGGGGTCCATGCATTCCCCAACTCTGAGGACCACCACCTCCCCGGTGCCAATTGCTTTTGAAAAATAGGGAAGGGGGCCCTTCTGGACCATGCGCAAATATGTAAGGGGGCCCCCCTCCTGGAGCCATATATGGCCATGGGGACCACCACCCCCTCAGGGCCGGCTCTTGTTATGTAAATTGGTGCCCACCCCCTGGACATAGCTGTTTGCTTTTGCTTAGGAAAAGCAAACATTATGTCAAACTGCTCTCACTTGCTGGAAGCAGGGGTTTCCTCTCTTTCCCTGCGCGCAGACATGTGGGCCAGAAAAGAGATGAAAATATTGCTTTCGCTCACAGGGAGCTGTATTTCTAGCAGCTCCCTGCATGCAACAGCAATGCCAGCTCCCATAGAGGGCATGGTAGAAACAAGGCACCCAGAGACACATTGCTTGGCCCCAGGGGAGGGAGACCCCGGAGCCAAAATTGGCACTGGGAGAGGGGCCAAATGGCCCCCCTCCACTACGTATGTGGCTGGGCACTGGGGGATGAGGTCCCCGGGTCGAAATTGGCCTGATGAGGGGGGGGTTGCGGTGCCACCCTCCCCCATTTGAATTGTGGCTGGGTCCTTGAGGACGGGGGAACCTCAAGATGAGGCATTTACAAATATAAACCTAGTAGTTGTAGCTCCACTGTAAAGGACAAATTAATCTTAACTCTTGAGTTTGGGGAGGGCAAAGCAAGTTTGTTTTCTCTGCAATTCCATATTGAAAAATGATCAATGGTGCCTTGTTAAATGCCTTCGTTTCGAGGTCTTCACAGTGAAGTCAGCAAGGAGGACTGTACTATGGGCCAAGCTATCCCATTTTTGCACATGCTAGAGCAACAGCTGAAGGAGGTGTCTGAAGTGTACAAAGGTGTAGAGGAAAAAAAAGAAGCATATGAGTTGGTGGAGAGCTTATCCCATCATTTATCTGACAATACAAGGGTGTAAAATAAGATTTTGTCACAAGAACATTACATTTGTGCCACAATTCTGGATCCACAGTACAAATCGGCACTGAAAAGTAAGACATTAATTCCTTTTTCTGAAGTGGGTGTTGACAGGTACAAAACTTGGATAGCTGAGGCAGCCAGTAAGTTGGAAAATGAATGGCTGGTAATTAAAAGCCCGTTCCATACACCCACAACCACAACAAGTACTGCAGCAGTGCATCCGGTGTCAAGTTCAACTTCGGAGCCTGAGGGCAGTGCATTTGGTTCAGAACACTCACCAACAATATCGACAACAGCAAGAACCGGATCATCAGCCCCAGTAAAATCGTTAACGGATTGGTATTTACAGCAAGGACTTGGTAGGTCCAGTGCTGATGCACAGACAAAAGAGGCCGAACACAGTGTAGCACCCCTGAACATTAAGCGGATGGTCCAGGCCTATCTGGATGACCCGACAGAGGTGTACATCGATCAAAACCCATTGCGGTATTGGTATGGGAAAAGGGGCCAATGGCCACTGCTCAGCAGGCTGGCGGTAAACTATCTGGCTTGCCCTGTCACAAGTGTCTCTACTGAATGTGTTTTCAGGGCTGCTGGTTCCATTGTAACAGTGAGAAGGACCAGTCTCTCGTCCAAAAACGTGGAGAGGTTAACCATGATCAAAATGAATCAGCACTTTATACCACCGAATTACACAATACATGAATCAACGCAGAAAGATGATGATGGAAGTAGCATGTTAGATGATGACTACCTACTTCTGGTTGAACCCCCAGAGTTTGAAGATGAGCTATACTTCCCTGGCAACTTGACTTCCACTTTTTACTGTCTTCCTTTCTTATTTACTTTCATTTGTGTGTCTGTCTTTCTGGTTGGAAACTTCGAATCACAACAAATCCATCACCACCGTCTTCTAGTCTTTTATTGCCATATTTGAGTTTCAGCTTTCCGCATTTCAGTCCACTCCTCGGAGTCCTGCTCCTCCATCCTCCTGAATTGCCCTAAATCTATTGCCCTCAAGCCAGATGATTAGCATAATAGAAGAAAATCTTGCCTCATTGAGTCCCTCCAAAAGAAGTGGAACATGATGATGACTTCTATAGCTATCCTCCTTTCCGAGCCGAGAGAGACTGCCCAATAACTGAAGATGAGAAGGAACAGGTAATGAATGATGACATGCATTGGACGCTGACTGAGTGATTTGTGTTGTTGTTTGTAGTGCATAAAGTTATTCATTGTGTACTATTATCAAATCTACACACTAAAAGTAACTCAAGGCTATGTTTGTTTCCCTTCTTGTTTTTTAATAACAAATTTGTACTTCTACTGCCCGCCGATCCATTGCATTATGAATATGGAAAGGGGACTCAATCTGTACAATGCACACTGAGTTGGACAACACCATGATGATGACCACAGTGACATATTATCTTCGCAGTCACTCAGTAGGATCCAAGATGATTGATGGAATAACTCAGGGTGTTTCATGAGTGGCATAAAAGGTAAACAAGTTAACAACAACCACTGCAGACCTACATGTCTGTGTAGTGGTTGAGTCAAGTGTGGTGGTATGACTGAGAGCGGTGCATTGATTTAGTCACTTAATTTGTAAAATGCTATGTTGCTGTATATTATGTGCTTTGTCTGCCTCTGTCCCAAAAAAAAGTAATGTAAATGGAGGATAGGTCACGGCGGGTGCCGTGGGTCTGCTCTGTCCTGTTGTTGTTGGAGGTTAATGCTGGAAACAGACTAGAGTAGACATGATGTCTCCATGCCACCTCTGAAAGTGTTCTTGTTGCACTCCACCGTAACTTACGCATTTTTTTTTTTCTACTTGATCTTTCAATATGCCTTTTGTATTTCCATCTACAATTACAGGCCGACCCTTACCCTGTGCTATACTGGGAAAAACAACTCACACTTACCTTACCAATATATCTACATCTGCCAGGCAGGCAGTGGTGTCCCCCAATATTGATAGCCGGAGCGTCCATAGAAGGGAGGACCAAGAGGAATGCCGAGATGCAACTCCCCATTTTGACCAGGATAACATACAGTAACAGTATCAACTTTCATCATCTTTTAAATAATTTGATTCATTTTTTGCCTTCAATCATTAATACTGTGCGTTGTTGTTATTAGTATGTTTGCTCTCTGCTTATAATTCAATTAATCCCTTCAGATTTTTTTGAATTTCCTTTGCTATCTTTAATAGTAAGCCCGGGCCGGTACAACAGAACAGAAACTGTATGTAATTCGGGTCTCTGAGGGCAGACAGGCAAGGCAAATTGCAAAATATACTGCTGCCCTGTACTGTCTAATTGTCTAGTAGTAGTTAGTAAGTACTTCATTAACCATCAAGTTATCATCATCATGCATGCATTTCCTTTTTCTCCCTTAACAGATTTATGCATTTGGTCGTCGGCCAAGATTGTTTTCTCTTTTGTTGTTGTCCATGCAAACTGTTTTTCTTTGTCAAACCTTTCCCCAAACCCCCCTTCCCAACCATTCATCAAACCCTAACCCTCTTCCCCCGGGCTGTGTGACTTCTTGAGGTGTGACTAAATTAAATGGACACCAATAATTTATCACACGCTTGCTAGGGCGGATGTGGCAAAAGCAACACTAATTAAATTTCAAGGCAGGGCGTGGATCTTCTTCTGCTTGCCCACCCATGAGCAGTATATTTGCTAGGTAATTTTTTTACCAAAGGAACCTAATCCATCAGCATTAATTGCCGGCATCGATTGGATTTGTTGTCATCCTCCTACATAGCACTAACGGTTATGCTTCTCTCAAGTGTACTGTAGGCCTAGTCGAGTGACTCAACACAACTAGGGTTTGTAACTCTATGTACTAGGCTATCCCCGCCACCATTATGTTTTATTGGATTTTTGCATATTATTGTTTGGCAGTAAGTTCTGTACTGTACTTTGTTCTACTACTCCTCCAACAGTCTCTCTCAGGCGACTGACTGTCTCATTTTCTTTTTTTGCCAATGCTACTGCCAGTGTCTACTACTACTACCACCACAACCATGGCATGTTGGGAAAGAAAACCATCATCACCATGCAGCCATCGCTGTGCCTAAGTTAAATATCAAGCACAGGTAAAAGAAGAAGTTTGGGGGAGGCATAATTAATAATGGAAATGTTTTCATTAATTCAATTTTACACACGCCTTTGATGACTCCAGTTGCAGAATTCATAGACTAGGAGGAGAGACAGACAGTACTAGTAGGACAAGTCACTCAGTGAGGGGTACCACATCTATCTGTTTGTGTCTTACAAAGTCAGCCAATTATTTAAATCAAACACTGGCTGTGGCCCTGAACCAGCAAAGAAACAGTGTGACGTAAAACAGTAACCCCACCCACAAAACATTAACAACATCGTATGTAAAGTATAAATATATAATTTAATCCCCTAACAAAAATAAACTATGTAAAAAAATCCCACAACAACACCTGACCCACCCCTCTCCCTAACTCCAACCAATGTCCGGAACAAAAAAATCCAACCTATATGAAAAGTCCAATTGTCTAAAGAAAGTTAACCCCAACGCCCGATTCCCAAAAGAAGAAATAAAAAAGGGGCAATTAACAGGGTCTTATCGGTGGGCTCGCCTCTCCAGGAGGACACGAACGTGCTCCTCTAGAGGGGCCACGCGGCGCTTCAATGTGCGGCAATTGCATCCACCGGGGAGGCAGCAGTGATATTAAAAGATGGGCGGTGGTGGGCGGCTTCCAGACGGTGGCGCCGTAATGCTGGAGGGGGATGGCTGGGGCCCGGGGCATTGGAGGAGGCTGCAGCTGCTGCTGCCTCCTCCTCCTCCGCCAAAACCACCAGCCGCTGGTATTCCCTCTGTATGGTCTCCAGCTTCCGGCGCCGGGCCTTGGGTGCCAACTCCTTCCTGTCCGGTTTCCCTTTGGAAGGAGTAGCTATATCAAGAAGAAAAAACAAGACTATTGTAAAATATCCTCTTAGCAAAGCAGTAAGACAAATTAATTCTACACATAGTGGCACGGTAGCACTAGGGAGCACAGTACTTAACATTTGTGGTATGTATCTATCCTCCCACTACTCGGCCTCTAACATTTGTGGGAGTTTCAGGCATTCATGCATCCCACATATTCTTCTCTGCCGGTGATAAATTTTAAATCTCGCCCGTCCTTCTTCATTCGACCCTTCTTTCCCTTTTCGTTCAACCCATCCATCAAGGTCATCTGATCTGACTTTTAGTCTTCTCCATAAAACTTTCACAGCTGAGTTGAAGTCAGATAGAAGAGGCCTTTGGTTAATCAACACTCCCGCTGCTAATGCTTTTACTAATGCTAAGTAAAGGGTGTCTTCAACCTTTCACAACAACTTCTTACTTAATAAGTCTCAACAGTACAGTTTACAGTACACCCTTGCAGTGTAATGTCAATAAGTAAGGATTAGTAATATAACTTACCACCGCCCACCACTGCTGCTGGCTCACCCCCTGCAGCTCCTCCTGCAACTGCCGCATCTTCTCCGCACTCAGCAGCCACGTCGCCTTCGCCACTGGCCCCAGCACATTTTTTAGATGCCATATACACCTCCCCCTATTTTTCACTAGCAAGATTGAAAAAAAAGTTAATACATACATATACAACATACATCACTAGTACAAATCAGGTAGTAGAGTAGACACTAGTAGTGTTATATGGTCCCTAGGGTCATTGTAGTCTTTGTTTAGTTTGCCCGAGCCATGCAACCATTTTACCTTTGTGTCTTTTATTTTTGCGCACGTTACCTCGCAGCTTGTTGTGTAAGACGCCTTTGATCCCACATTGGCTCATACTGCTACTGTATGAGCGCTGTGTACAAGGTCGAAAAACAAGCCACTTTGTTATGGAGTTCTGGTGTTAGTCCATATTGCTTATCCATAAAAATGCTACACTTTTTGGCACGACTGAGAAATGCTTGCAATATAGTACTAACGCGCACCATTTTTCTCATAACAGACGGAAGATTCCCTTCTATGAACCAGAGCTTTGCAGAGCTTATGATGTAACCAGTACTAGGTTCTTCTAAGGTGAGGGGTCCCCAGAATTGACTCAGAGATCTTCATTTATAATTTTATATAAACTAGGGGTGGGCGTAACTTGCAAAATTCACTTTTGCAAATTATCGCGAAAATGTTAAAAATCTCCGGAAACCCGCGGAAATTTCACGAAGATGCGGAAGTTTTTTTCCCGCCCGTTCGCGGTATTTTCTGCGTGGTCGCGGCTCACCAACTTACCCATGCGGTTGCTCGCGGGCGCGGCCATCTTGTTTTCACTTGTCTCGCGGTGCATGATCGCGAGAAGAAAGACGTGATCGCGCGACGAATGACCTTACTGCGGGTGCGAACTGTCGCAAGACAGTGCAAATGGCTACCAACAATCCAACATCTCTTGGAGAACGCGACCAGATCGGGAAAACTTGTCGGCGAACGCGGGGATTCAGGTAAGGCGATCGCGCGCACGCGAGAATGTATTATTTTACAGCGCGAGCAAGCAAAAAATTTCCGGTACAATGCAGATTGCGGAAATTTTTACATGTTAGCGCTCTCCGCGGAACGCGAAAATGTCAAATTATCGCAATTTCTGCGAGCAGAACGGAATTTTAGCCCAGGCCTAATATAAACTATATTCCTACCAAGGGGAGGGTGGTGCTTCCACCACTGTTCAGTTATCATGATTTCACCTTTTGTGTAACAATGTTTATTGTTTTAATCTGATGCATTTTGCTGTTGGTGCTGCATTATAGAACAACGTACAGAGCTTGTCAGTTGAAAATAAACCTTTTGAACTTACATAGACTCGGGGGTATTTGTTGTGGACTTACACGAGTGAGTTAGTGAGTGAAAGGGTGTGCATGTGCATTGCTTCCGCAACTGAGAGGTCAGGAGTGTTATAATCTGGGTTGTCTACTCATTGGGTATCTTGGGGGGGTTCGGAGACACTATAACTAGTCGGTCAGGGGATTTTGGTGGGTTCTGATTGTGGTGTGAGGAAGGTCCAACCTCCCATCACCAACGTCCTATGTTCTTGTGCAAAGTTCTGTATGTGCAGGATCCCTACAACAGTACTAGGATGTCCAATCCTATCAAAAATAGTAAAATCTGGTTGGGCATTTTGTTGGTGGTAATTGTCGAAAAACCTCTAGATTAAAAAAGCCTCAAGATTAAGAAGACTAGAAGAAGTAGAAGAGGACAACCCAAAGGACTGGACTGATGGCTAGAGCTATTGGTGAATCTGAGTTTTATTTAAAACCTTTTAAATAAAGAGTGGCCAACTGGGCAAGCTTAGCTACCGACAGAATAGTAGTAGTACAGAGAGTCATAGCAGAGGCGGTTAGAGGCAGGGATAACAAGAATTTAGAAAGAGATAGTCTAGATCGAAGAAGAATTGGTAAAAAATAGCATTAGGAAACGGAAACACTAGTTCAGAAAAAATAAGGTGCAGTAAAAGTTAGGGAATAATAATTATTAATATTAACAACAGGAAGACTTGCTGGGGCCAGCAGGAGAGCCCACGATAGAGCAGCGGTCCTGGTCCTGTTCCTCCTGTCCCTGGTGTTCTTGTCCAGATGCTCCTGCCGACTCCGACCCCATCTTCTTGCCCCTGGATGCTGATCATGAAAGATATGGGAAAGAAAGAGACAAAAATTGATGATTGGTGTGAAACAAATAAAATATTTTTCAAAACGGTCAAAAAAACATTTATGGAAACAACAGTTGCAATAAAATTGACCTATCTAATCTGGTCGACTAGTAGTATCGGGATTTTCTGGCCAACTAGTTATCATTTATCAACACAAATCCAGTGTTCCATTCTGATTCCAGAATACCAACTAAGCCTGAGTACCACCTGACCTAGCCTACCTATTCCAGGTGGGCCAATTGTTCACTAAGTCTGCATTTCCATTTAATTTTAGTCCTCAAAAATGCATAAATGGAGGAAACATGCCTACATTTTTGCATACACCAAATTGTGGGTTGGTTGCTGCTGATGTTCTGCTAGTGCTAAGCCTATTACCACTCACTAAACAAACTACAACAGGTTCTACTAAGGACTGTTGAAAGCAGCACACAGCAGCACGTGACGTAACAGAAGGTGCGTCACGAAGACCACTGAAAAACTTACCAACTCATACTAATAAGTAACTAAACCTAAGAATCAATCCACCACTATCTGTTAGTGAAAGGAGGACAAAGGAAGGATCAGAGTCTCTCTAGCATTACCTAACTTAAGTTCTCTAAAACAAGCTCTTACATAATCACGCTAAGCGAGCGCAAAGTTGCAAACAAGTAAGATTAGTAGCGCCGAGCACATGCGTCATAACAATCACAGAAGATTTTTAAACCTAATTTACCTGCAATGTAAGCAACAACATTCTTGCTGGTCAGAAAAAAAATATATTTGCAATATATAACACAGAGCAGAAGAATAGACACAAAGTAATAATATTAAATAGCTACTCACCAAGCCCCGGGACCTCCACTCCTAGCAGGTCCAGCAGGTCCTGCTCCTGGTCCAGGGTATCGGACCACCGGTGCAAAAACTGGTTTTGGGTGCGCCGGACACCAGAGCAGCGAAACACTGCCCGGCGCACCTTTCCCCAACACTGCTGAGGCTCCTGGAACCCGTACCCGGACCCAGGCCTGCCGCCTGCTGCCAAAGTTAACGGGAGGTGGTGCTGCACAAAAGAAACCAGTGTGGCCACCTCGGCCTCAACAAATAAGGCCCGTGGTTGCATCCCGTGTTGGCGCCGCCTTCGGCAAGGAAGGCAGTCGTGGCACTGGCTGCGGCTACGAGCCCTGCTGCCCTTTGCCATGGTTCTGGGTAGTAGGACAGGGGGCGGAAAAGAAAAGGTAGTAATGAAAAAAGTAGGTAAAAGAAATGAAAAAAACAGGTAATAGAAAAAGATTGAAAAAGTAGTGAAAAATATACAAAAAGTTGAAAAAAACACAAAATATAGAATCAGGAAAATAGAGAGATAGATAATAAATAAAAAAAAAAAAAAAAATTCCAGAAACAAAGGATTGAAAAGATAGAGGGAGGATTGAAAAGCAGGTCCAGAACCATAGCAATATAGTGAAAAACAAGTTGGCCGCACCCATTGCGACCGCGTGGGCAAGTTCACGCGATATTTCCCCCCCCCCCCGAGCACGCAAAAAGCGTTGCGAACACGTAATACGCGTTCCCAAACAGGAAATACTTATCGCGAAAGGGCTGGAGCATGCAGTGCACGACCCGGAACAGGAAATAAGCTTCGCAAGCATGCAATACGCAAACCGGAACAGGAAATAACCATCGCGACCGGGCGGGACAAGTGAAAAACAAGATGGCCGCACCCATTAGCGACCGCATGGGCAAGTTAGCAATATATTTTCTCGCTAGCACGCAAATACACATCGCAAACGGGCAGGACAAGCATTTCCGCGTCTTCACGAGGATTCCGCATTCTCGCGGAGATTTGTGACAATTTCGCCGAGATTTGCGTAACGCGACTATGCAAATTCCCCCACCCCTAACTATAACGTCCCTGAAACCTATGCTTTTTTCAGTGAATTTCAAAGGTTTTTTTAAATGCTAATTTCTAACTATGCCTACAAAGGTAGGACATGTGCAGAAAGAGGAAGAAAGGCACAGAAAGAAGCAAGAGAAATGCAGAAAGAGGCAGAAAGAGGCAACAGAAGTCCAGAAAGTCGAAGAAAGGTTCAGAAAGAATCAAGATATGTGCACAAAGAACCATCAGAAGAGCAGAAAGAGGCCTTGTTGCAGTCATCCCGTGCCCCCAACTTTTTGCTGACTGGTACTGGTGGTAACTGACTCTGACTAACCAGGCCACGAGCCAGTGCTATGCTGAAAGACACTTAGAATACAGTGAAAACACCTACATAAACTAGGGTACAATATGGGTTGGGTTACCCCTGTGATTGGCATGACCTCCTCTATATGGCCCTAGTACATAATAGAGCAGGGGGATTAAAACTACCTTTAACTAAGAGGTGCAAAAGGAGGCAAGAGAAATACAGAAAGAAGCAACACAGGTGCCAAAAGAGACAAGAGAGGTCCAGAAAAAAGCAAGTGAAGTGCAGAAAGAGGCAAGTGAGGTGCAGAAAGAAGCAAGAGCAGTGCAGAAAGAGCCAACAGAGGTTTAGAAAGAGGCAAAAGGGGTGCATAAAGGGGTAGGAGAGGTGCAGAAAGAGGCAAGAGAAGTACAGAATGTAGGGGTACAGAAAGAAGGAAGAGAAGTGCAGAAGGAGGCAAGAGATTTGCTAAAAGAAGCAACAGAGGAGTAGAAAGAAGCAAGAGAAGTGCAGAAAGAGGCAGGTATGGTGCAGATAGATAGGTAGGCATAACCCTTGACAAGAACTTATCTTTGGAGGCCCACATCAAAAACCCTGCAAAAAGTGCTCTTTTCTCTCTAAAACACCTCAAGAAATTGAAACCTTTTCTTCCCCATGATGACCTCAAAACTGTAGTCCAATCCCTAGTTCTCTCTAAAATCGACTACGGGAACGCCATCCTAGCAGGGACTCCAAAAGTTCACCTAGCCCCTCTAAGGGCAGTGTTGAACATGGCCGCTCGACTTGAATCTGGAGTAAAAAGATTTGATCACATCACTCCAGATCTCAACTCCCTCAACTGGCTTCCCATGGAAGGGAGGTGTATTTACAAACTGGCCTGCATCACACAAAACCCTTCACTCTCCGGCCCCTAACTACCTGAACAACAAACTGGTAAGAGCAGGTCAATCCAGAACGCTGAGAAGCTCCAACTCACTCCTTCTTATTCCTCCGAAACTGAAAAAGAAGACCACACAATACCGATCGTTCTCTGGCAATGCTCTCAGGATGTGGAACGCTCTCCCCAGAGTCCACAGAGGCAACCCCTCCTCCTGTTTCAAAAGGGACCTGTAAATCCATATCCTTAACCAACGTCAACTAACCTAGACTTCAATATCCAAGTTTACTCATCTCTCTTGACATTTAAGGATAGTTGGTGACCGGACTGTGTTAACCACCTTATCTTCCATTCTGTATTTATTCTATCCCTGATTTTGCTTCCTTACTGCCTGCCTACTATGTAATGCAATTTCCGTCTGTTTTACTTTACAGTATATATGTAAAGCGCTCTGATACCTACGGATCAAGCTAGCGCTATATTAAACTTTTAAAATAAAATAAAGCAAGAGCAGTGCTTCAAAAACCAACAGAGGTGCAGAAAGAGGGAAGAGGGGTGGAGAGAGAGGCAAGAGGGGTGCAGAAAAAGGTAGGATGGGTGCAGAAAGAGGCAAGAGAGGTACAGAAAAAGGCAGGAGGGTTGAAGAAAGAAGGAACAGAAGCGCAGAAATAGCCAAGAAAAGTGCAGAAAGAGGCAAAAGAGGTACATAAAGAGATAACAGGGGTGCAGAAAGAAGCAAGACAGATGCAGAAAGGAGCAAGTGAGGAGCAGAAAGAGCCAACAGAGGTGCCAAAAGAGGCAAAAGAGGTGCAGAAATAGGCAAGAGAAGTGCAGAAAGAGGCAAGAGAATTGCTGAAAGAAGCAACAGATGTGTAGAAAGGAGCAAGAAAAGTGCAGAAAGAGGCAAGTGAGATGCAAAAACAGGCAGAAAAGGTACAGAAAGATGGAATACGAGTGAAGAAAAAGAGACAACAGTGGTGCAGAAAGAAGCAAATGAGGTGCAGAAAGAGGCAACAGGGGTGCAGAAAGAAGCAAGACAGGTACTGAAAGAAACATGGAAAGTGCAGAATGAAGCAACGGGGGTGCAGAAAGAGACAAGAGAAGTGCAGAAACAGGCAAGAGAAGTGCACCAAGAGGCAAAAGAATTACTGAAAGAAGCAACAGAGATGTAGAAAGAAGCAAGAAAGTGCAGAAAGAGGCAAGTGAGATGCAAAAACAGACACAAAAGGTACAGAAAGAGGGAAGATGAGTGCAGAAAGAGGCAACAGACATGCAGAAAGAGGGAAGAGAGGTGCAGCAAAATGCAAGAAAAATGCAGAAAGAGGCTAAAGAGGTACAACAAAGACAACAGGGGTGCAGAAAAAAACAAAACAGGTGCAGATAGAAGCATGGAAAGTGCAGAATGAAGCAACAGGTGTGGAGAAAGAGGCAAGAGAAGTGCAGAAACAGGCAAGGGAAGTGCACAAAGAGGTAATATCGTTGCTGAAAGAAGCAGCAGAGGTGTAGAAAGAAGCAAGAAAAGTGCAGAAAGAGGCAAGTGAGATACAAAAACAGGCAGGAAAGGTACAGAAAGAGGGAAGATGAGTGCAGAAAGAGACACCAGGGGTGCAGAAGGAAGAAAATGAGGTGCAGAAAGAGGCAACAGACATGTAGAAAGAGGGAAGAGAGGTGCAGAAAAAGAAAAGAAAAGTACAGAAAAAGGCAAAAGAGGTACATCAAGAGACAACAGGGGTGCAGAAATAAGCAAGACGGTGCAGAAAGAAGCACGGAAAGTGCAGAATGAAGCAACAGGGGTACAGAAAGAGGCAAGAGAAGTGTAGAAAGTAGCAAGTGATGTGCAGAAAAAGCCAACAAAAGAGCACAAAGAGGCAAAAGAGTTGCTGAGATAAGCAACAGAGGTGTAGAAAGAAGCAAGAAAAGTGCAGAAAGAGGCAAGTGAGATGCAAAAACAGGCAGGAAAGGTACAGAAAGAGGGTAGACGTGTGCAAAATGAGACAAAAGGGGTGCAGAAAGAAGCAAACGAGGTGTAGAAAGAGGCAACAGACATGTAGAAAGAGGGAAGAGAGGTGCAGAAAAAGAAAAGAAAAACGCAGAAGGAGGGAAAAGAGGTACATAAAGAGACAACAGGTTTGCAGAAAGAAGCAAGACAGGTTCAGAAAGAAGCATGGAAAGTGCAGAATGAAGCAACAGGGGTGCAGAAAGAGGCAAGAGAAGTGTAGAAAGGAAATAGTGGTGGGCAGAAAGAGCCAACAGAGGTGCACAAAGAGGCAAGAGAGGTGCAGAAACAGGCAAGAGAAATGCATAAGGAGGCAAAAGAATTGCTGAAAGAAGCAACAGAGGTGTAGAAAAAAGCAAGAGAAGTGCAGAAAGAGGCAAGTGAGATACAAAAACAGGCATGGAAGGTACAGAAAGAGAGAAGTCGAGAGCAGAAAGAGACAACAGGGGTGCTAAAAGAAGCAAATGAGGTACAGAAAGAGGCAACAGACGTGCAGAAAGAGGGAAGAGAGTTGCGGAAAAAGGCTAGACAAGTGCATAAAGAGGTAAAAGAGGTACATAAAGAGACAACAGGGGTGCAGAAAGAAGCAAGACAGGTGCAGAAAGAAGCATGTAAAGTGCAGAAAGTAGCAACAGTGGTGCAGAAAGAGGAAAGAGAAGTGTAGAAAGGAGCAAGTGAGGCACAGAAAGAGCCAACAGAGGTGCAAAAAGAGGCACCAGAGGTACAGAAAAAGGCAAGAGAAGTCCAAAAAGAGGCAAGAGAATTGCTGAAATAAGCAACAGGGGTGTAGAGAGAAGCAAGAAAAGTGCAGTAAGAGGCAAGTGAGATGCAAAAACAGGCAGGAAAGGTACAGAAAGATGGAATACAAGTGAAGAAAGAGACAACAGGGGTGCAGAAAGAATCAAATGAGGTGCAGAAAGAGGCAACAGGGGTGCAGAAAGAAGCAAGACAGGTACAGAAAGAAACGTGGAAGGTGAAGAATGAAGCACCACGGGTGCAGAAAGAGGCAAGAGAAGTGCAGAAACAGGCAAGAGAAGTGCACAGAGGCAAGAGAATTACTGAAAGAAGCAACAGAGGTGTAGAAAGAAGCAAGAAAGTGCAGAAAGAGGCAAGTGTGATGCAAAAACAGCCTGGAAAGGTACAGAAAGAGGGAAGATGAGTGCAGAAAAAGGCAACAGACATGCAGAAAGAGGGAAGAGAGGAGCTGAGAAATGCAAGAAAAGTGCAGAAAGAGGCTAAAGAGGTACAAAAAAGACAACAGGGGTGCAGAAAAAAACAAAACAGGTGCAGATAGAAGCATGGAAAGTGCAGAATGAAGCAACAGGTGTGGAGAAAGAGGCAAGAGAAGTGCAGAAACAGGCAAGGGAAGTGCACAAAGAGGTAATATCGTTGCTGAAAGAAGCAGCAGAGGTGTAGAAAGAAGCAAGAAAAGTGCAGAAAGAGGCAAGTGAGATACAAAAACAGGCAGGAAAGGTACAGAAAGAGGGAAGATGAGTGCAGAAAGAGACACCAGGGGTGCAGAAGGAAGCAAATGAGGTGCAGGAATAGGCAACAGACATGCAGAAAGAGGGAAGAGAGGTGCAGAAAAAGGCAACAAAAGTGCAGAAAGAGGCAAAAAAGGTACAAAAAGAGAAAACAGCTGCAGAAAGAAGCAAGACAGGAGCAGAAAGAAGCATGGAAAGTGTAGAATGAAGCAACAGGGGTGCAAAAAGAGGCAAGAGAAGTGTAGAAAGGAGCAAGTGAGGTGCAGAAAGAGCCAACAAAAGAGCACAAAGAGGCAAGAGAATTTCTGAAAGAAGCAACAGATGTTTAGAAAGAAGCAAGAAAAGTGCAGAAAGAGGCAAGTGAGATGCAAAAACAGGCAGGAAAGGTACAGAAAGAGGGAAGTCGAGTGCAGAAAGAGACAACAGTTGTGCACAAAGAAGCAAATGAGGTGCAGAAAGAGGCAACAGACATGTAGAAAGAGGGAAGAGAGGTGCAGAAAAAGAAAAGAAAAGTACAGAAAAAGGCAAAAGAGGTACATCAAGAGACAACAGGGGTGCAGAAATAAGCAAGACGGTGCAGAAAGAAGCACGGAAAGTGCAGAATGAAGCAACAGGGGTACAGAAAGAGGCAAGAGAAGTGTAGAAAGTAGCAAGTGAGGTGCAGAAAAAGCCAACAAAAGAGCACAAAGAGGCAAAAGAATTGCTGAAATAAGCAACAGAGGTGTAGAAAGAAGCAAGAAAAGTGCAGAAAGAGGCAAGTGAGATGCAAAAACAGGCAGGAAAGGTACAGAAAGTGGGTAGACGTGTGCAAAATGAGACAACAGGGGTGCAGAAAGAAGCAAATGAGGTGTAGAAAGAGGCAACAGACATGTAGAAAGAGGGAAGAGAGGTGCGGAAAAAGAAAAGAAAAACGCAGAAGGAGGGAAAAGAGGTACATAAAGAGACAACAGGTTTGCAGAAAGAAGCAAGACAGGTTCAGAAAGAAGCATGGAAAGTGCAGAAAGAGCCAACAGAGGTGCACAAAGAGGCAAGAGAGGTGCAGAAACAGGCAAGAGAAGTGCACAAGGAGGCAAAAGAATTGCTGAACGAAGCAACAGAGGTGTAGAAAAAAGCAAGAGAAGTGCAGAAAGAGGCAAGTGAGATACAAAAACAGGCATGAAAGGTACAGAAAGAGAGAAGTCGTGAGCAGAAAGAGACAACAGGGGTGCTAAAAGAAGCAAATGAGGTGCAGAAAGAGGCAACAGACGTGCACAAAGAGGGAAGAGCGTTGCAGAAAAAGGCTAGACAAGTGCATAAAGAGGTAAAAGAGGTACATAAAGAGACAACAGGGGTGCAGAAAGAAGCAAGACAGGTGCAGAAAGAAGCATGGAAAGTGCAGAAAATAGCAACAGTGGTGCAGAAAGAGGAAAGAGAAGTGTAGAAAGGAGCAAGTGAGGCACAGAAAGAGCAAACAGAGGTGCAAAAAGAGGCACCAGAGGTACAGAAAAAGGCAAGAGAAGTGCAAAATGAGGCAAGAGAATTGCTGAAATAAGCAACAGGGGTGTAGAGAGAAGCAAGAAAAGTGCAGTAAGAGGCAAGTGAGATGCAAAAACAGGCAGGAAAGGTACAGAAAGATGGAATACAAGTGAAGAAAGAAACAACAGGGGTGCAGAAAGAATCAAATGAGGTGCAGAAAGAGGCAACAGGGGTGCAGAAAGAAGCAAGACAGGTACAGAAAGAAACGTGGAAGGTGAAGAATGAAGCACCAGGGGTGCAGAAAGAGGCAAGAGAAGTGCAGAAACAGGCAAGAGCAGTGCACAGAGGCAAGAGAATTACTGAATAAAGCAACAGAGGTGTAGAAAGAAGCAAGAAAGTGCAGAAAGAGGCAAGTGAGATGCAAAAACAGCCTGGAAAGGTACAGAAAGAGGGAAGATGAGTGCAGAAAAAGGCAACAGACATGCAGAAAGAGGGAAGAGAGGAGCTGAGAAATGCAAGAAAAGTGAAGAAAGAGGCTAAAGAGGTACAAAAAAGACAACAGGGGTGCAGAAAGAAGCAAGACAGGTGCGTATAGAAGCATGGAAAGTGCAGAATGAAGCAACAGGTGTGCAGAAAGAGGCAAGAGAAGTACAGAAACGGGCAAGAGAAGTGCACAAAGAGGTACGATTGTTGCTGAAAGAAGCAGCAGAGCTGTAGAAAGAAGCACAAAATGTGCAGAAAGAGGCAAGTGTGATTCAAAACCGGCAGGAAAGGTACAGAAAGAGGGATGACGAGTGCAGAAAGAGACAACAGGGGTGCAGAAAGAAGCAAATGAGGTGCAGAAAGAGGCAACAGACCTGCAGAAAGAGGGAAGGGAGGTGCAGATAAAGCCAAGAAAAGTGTAGAACGAGGCAAAATAGGTACATCAAGAGACAACAGAGGTGCAGAAATAAGGAAGACAGGTGCACAAAGAAGCATGGAAATTGCAGAATGAAGCAACAGGGGTGCAGAAAGGGGCAAGAGAAGTGCAGAAACAGGCAAGAGAAGTGCACAAAGAGACAAGAAAATTGCTGAAAGAAGCAACAGAGGTGTAGAAAGAAGCAAGAAAAGTGCAGAAAGAGGCAAGTGAGATGCAAAAACAGGCCAGAAAGGTACAGAAAGAGGGAAGACGAGTGGAGAAAGAGACAACAGGGGTGCAGAAAGAAACAAATGAGGTGCAGAAAGAGGCAACAGACATGTCAAAAGAGGGAAGAGAGGTGCAGAAAAAGAAAAGGACAACACAAAAGGAGGGAAAAGAGGTACATAAAGAAACAACAGGGGTGCAGAAAGAAGCAAGACAGGGGCAGAAAGAAGCATAGAAAGTACAGAATGAAGCAACTGGGATGCAGAAAGAGGCAAGAGAAGAGCAGAAAAAGGCAAGAGATGTGCACAGGCAAGAGAATTGCTGAAAGAAGCAACAGAGGTGTAGAAAGAAGCAAGAAAAGTGCAGAAAGAGGCAAGTGAGATGCAAAAACAGGCCAGAAAGGTACAGAAAGAGGGAAGACGAGTGGAGAAAGAGACAAAAGGGGTGCAGAAAGAAACAAATGAGGTGCAGAAAGAGGCAACAGACATGTCAAAAGAGGGAAGAGAGGTGCAGAAAAAGAAAAGAAAAATGCAGAAGGAAGGAAAAGAGGTACATAAAGAGACAACAGGGGTGTAGAAAGAAGCAAGACAGGTGCAGAAAGAAGCATGGAAAGGGCAGAAAGAAGCAACAGTGGTGCAGAAAGAGGAAAGAGAAGTGTAGAAAGGAGCACGTGAGGTGCAGAAAGAGCCAACAGAGGTGCAAAAAGAGGCACCAGAGGTGCAGAAAAAGGCAAGAGAAGTGCAAAAAGAGGCAAGAGAATTGCTGAAATAAGCAACTGGGGTGTACAGAGAAGCAAGAAAAGTGCAGAAAGAGGCAAGTGAGATGCAAAAACAGGCAGGAAAGGTACAGAAAGAGGGAAGACGAGTGTTGATAGAAAAAACAGGGGTGCAGAAAGAGACAACAGACGTGGAGAAAGAGGGAAGAGAGATGCAGAAAAAGGTAAGAAAAGTGCAGAAAGAGGCAAAAGAGGTACATAAAGGGACAACAGGGGTGCAGAAAGAAGCAAGACGGTGCAGAAAGAAGCACGGAAAGTGCAGAATGAAGCAACAGGGGTACAGAAAGAGGCAAGAGAAGTGTAGAAAGTAGCAAGTGATGTGCAGAAAAAGCCAACAAAAGAGCACAAAGAGGCAAAAGAGTTGCTGAGATAAGCAACAGAGGTGTAGAAAGAAGCAAGAAAAGTGCAGAAAGAGGCAAGTGAGATGCAAAAACAGGCAGGAAAGGTACAGAAAGAGGGTAGACGTGTGCAAAATGAGACAAAAGGGGTGCAGAAAGAAGCAAACGAGGTGTAGAAAGAGGCAACAGACATGTAGAAAGAGGGAAGAGAGGTGCAGAAAAAGAAAAGAAAAACGCAGAAGGAGGGAAAAGAGGTACATAAAGAGACAACAGGTTTGCAGAAAGAAGCAAGACAGGTTCAGAAAGAAGCATGGAAAGTGCAGAATGAAGCAACAGGGGTGCAGAAAGAGGCAAGAGAAGTGTAGAAAGGAAATAGTGGTGGGCAGAAAGAGCCAACAGAGGTGCACAAAGAGGCAAGAGAGGTGCAGAAACAGGCAAGAGAAATGCATAAGGAGGCAAAAGAATTGCTGAAAGAAGCAACAGAGGTGTAGAAAAAAGCAAGAGAAGTGCAGAAAGAGGCAAGTGAGATACAAAAACAGGCATGGAAGGTACAGAAAGAGAGAAGTCGAGAGCAGAAAGAGACAACAGGGGTGCTAAAAGAAGCAAATGAGGTACAGAAAGAGGCAACAGACGTGCAGAAAGAGGGAAGAGAGTTGCGGAAAAAGGCTAGACAAGTGCATAAAGAGGTAAAAGAGGTACATAAAGAGACAACAGGGGTGCAGAAAGAAGCAAGACAGGTGCAGAAAGAAGCATGTAAAGTGCAGAAAGTAGCAACAGTGGTGCAGAAAGAGGAAAGAGAAGTGTAGAAAGGAGCAAGTGAGGCACAGAAAGAGCCAACAGAGGTGCAAAAAGAGGCACCAGAGGTACAGAAAAAGGCAAGAGAAGTCCAAAAAGAGGCAAGAGAATTGCTGAAATAAGCAACAGGGGTGTAGAGAGAAGCAAGAAAAGTGCAGTAAGAGGCAAGTGAGATGCAAAAACAGGCAGGAAAGGTACAGAAAGATGGAATACAAGTGAAGAAAGAGACAACAGGGGTGCAGAAAGAATCAAATGAGGTGCAGAAAGAGGCAACAGGGGTGCAGAAAGAAGCAAGACAGGTACAGAAAGAAACGTGGAAGGTGAAGAATGAAGCACCAGGGGTGCAGAAAGAGGCAAGAGAAGTGCAGAAACAGGCAAGAGAAGTGCACAGAGGCAAGAGAATTACTGAAAGAAGCAACAGAGGTGTAGAAAGAAGCAAGAAAGTGCAGAAAGAGGCAAGTGTGATGCAAAAACAGCCTGGAAAGGTACAGAAAGAGGGAAGATGAGTGCAGAAAAAGGCAACAGACATGCAGAAAGAGGGAAGAGAGGAGCTGAGAAATGCAAGAAAAGTGCAGAAAGAGGCTAAAGAGGTACAAAAAAGACAACAGGGGTGCAGAAAAAAACAAAACAGGTGCAGATAGAAGCATGGAAAGTGCAGAATGAAGCAACAGGTGTGGAGAAAGAGGCAAGAGAAGTGCAGAAACAGGCAAGGGAAGTGCACAAAGAGGTAATATCGTTGCTGAAAGAAGCAGCAGAGGTGTAGAAAGAAGCAAGAAAAGTGCAGAAAGAGGCAAGTGAGATACAAAAACAGGCAGGAAAGGTACAGAAAGAGGGAAGATGAGTGCAGAAAGAGACACCAGGGGTGCAGAAGGAAGCAAATGAGGTGCAGGAATAGGCAACAGACATGCAGAAAGAGGGAAGAGAGGTGCAGAAAAAGGCAACAAAAGTGCAGAAAGAGGCAAAAAAGGTACAAAAAGAGAAAACAGCTGCAGAAAGAAGCAAGACAGGAGCAGAAAGAAGCATGGAAAGTGTAGAATGAAGCAACAGGGGTGCAAAAAGAGGCAAGAGAAGTGTAGAAAGGAGCAAGTGAGGTGCAGAAAGAGCCAACAAAAGAGCACAAAGAGGCAAGAGAATTTCTGAAAGAAGCAACAGATGTTTAGAAAGAAGCAAGAAAAGTGCAGAAAGAGGCAAGTGAGATGCAAAAACAGGCAGGAAAGGTACAGAAAGAGGGAAGTCGAGTGCAGAAAGAGACAACAGTTGTGCACAAAGAAGCAAATGAGGTGCAGAAAGAGGCAACAGACATGTAGAAAGAGGGAAGAGAGGTGCAGAAAAAGAAAAGAAAAGTACAGAAAAAGGCAAAAGAGGTACATCAAGAGACAACAGGGGTGCAGAAATAAGCAAGACGGTGCAGAAAGAAGCACGGAAAGTGCAGAATGAAGCAACAGGGGTACAGAAAGAGGCAAGAGAAGTGTAGAAAGTAGCAAGTGAGGTGCAGAAAAAGCCAACAAAAGAGCACAAAGAGGCAAAAGAATTGCTGAAATAAGCAACAGAGGTGTAGAAAGAAGCAAGAAAAGTGCAGAAAGAGGCAAGTGAGATGCAAAAACAGGCAGGAAAGGTACAGAAAGTGGGTAGACGTGTGCAAAATGAGACAACAGGGGTGCAGAAAGAAGCAAATGAGGTGTAGAAAGAGGCAACAGACATGTAGAAAGAGGGAAGAGAGGTGCGGAAAAAGAAAAGAAAAACGCAGAAGGAGGGAAAAGAGGTACATAAAGAGACAACAGGTTTGCAGAAAGAAGCAAGACAGGTTCAGAAAGAAGCATGGAAAGTGCAGAAAGAGCCAACAGAGGTGCACAAAGAGGCAAGAGAGGTGCAGAAACAGGCAAGAGAAGTGCACAAGGAGGCAAAAGAATTGCTGAACGAAGCAACAGAGGTGTAGAAAAAAGCAAGAGAAGTGCAGAAAGAGGCAAGTGAGATACAAAAACAGGCATGAAAGGTACAGAAAGAGAGAAGTCGTGAGCAGAAAGAGACAACAGGGGTGCTAAAAGAAGCAAATGAGGTGCAGAAAGAGGCAACAGACGTGCACAAAGAGGGAAGAGCGTTGCAGAAAAAGGCTAGACAAGTGCATAAAGAGGTAAAAGAGGTACATAAAGAGACAACAGGGGTGCAGAAAGAAGCAAGACAGGTGCAGAAAGAAGCATGGAAAGTGCAGAAAATAGCAACAGTGGTGCAGAAAGAGGAAAGAGAAGTGAAGAAAGGAGCAAGTGAGGCACAGAAAGAGCAAACAGAGGTGCAAAAAGAGGCACCAGAGGTACAGAAAAAGGCAAGAGAAGTGCAAAATGAGGCAAGAGAATTGCTGAAATAAGCAACAGGGGTGTAGAGAGAAGCAAGAAAAGTGCAGTAAGAGGCAAGTGAGATGCAAAAACAGGCAGGAAAGGTACAGAAAGATGGAATACAAGTGAAGAAAGAAACAACAGGGGTGCAGAAAGAATCAAATGAGGTGCAGAAAGAGGCAACAGGGGTGCAGAAAGAAGCAAGACAGGTACAGAAAGAAACGTGGAAGGTGAAGAATGAAGCACCAGGGGTGCAGAAAGAGGCAAGAGAAGTGCAGAAACAGGCAAGAGCAGTGCACAGAGGCAAGAGAATTACTGAATAAAGCAACAGAGGTGTAGAAAGAAGCAAGAAAGTGCAGAAAGAGGCAAGTGAGATGCAAAAACAGCCTGGAAAGGTACAGAAAGAGGGAAGATGAGTGCAGAAAAAGGCAACAGACATGCAGAAAGAGGGAAGAGAGGAGCTGAGAAATGCAAGAAAAGTGAAGAAAGAGGCTAAAGAGGTACAAAAAAGACAACAGGGGTGCAGAAAGAAGCAAGACAGGTGCGTATAGAAGCATGGAAAGTGCAGAATGAAGCAACAGGTGTGCAGAAAGAGGCAAGAGAAGTACAGAAACGGGCAAGAGAAGTGCACAAAGAGGTACGATTGTTGCTGAAAGAAGCAGCAGAGCTGTAGAAAGAAGCACAAAATGTGCAGAAAGAGGCAAGTGTGATTCAAAACCGGCAGGAAAGGTACAGAAAGAGGGATGACGAGTGCAGAAAGAGACAACAGGGGTGCAGAAAGAAGCAAATGAGGTGCAGAAAGAGGCAACAGACCTGCAGAAAGAGGGAAGGGAGGTGCAGATAAAGCCAAGAAAAGTGTAGAACGAGGCAAAATAGGTACATCAAGAGACAACAGAGGTGCAGAAATAAGGAAGACAGGTGCACAAAGAAGCATGGAAATTGCAGAATGAAGCAACAGGGGTGCAGAAAGGGGCAAGAGAAGTGCAGAAACAGGCAAGAGAAGTGCACAAAGAGACAAGAAAATTGCTGAAAGAAGCAACAGAGGTGTAGAAAGAAGCAAGAAAAGTGCAGAAAGAGGCAAGTGAGATGCAAAAACAGGCCAGAAAGGTACAGAAAGAGGGAAGACGAGTGGAGAAAGAGACAACAGGGGTGCAGAAAGAAACAAATGAGGTGCAGAAAGAGGCAACAGACATGTCAAAAGAGGGAAGAGAGGTGCAGAAAAAGAAAAGGACAACACAAAAGGAGGGAAAAGAGGTACATAAAGAAACAACAGGGGTGCAGAAAGAAGCAAGACAGGGGCAGAAAGAAGCATAGAAAGTACAGAATGAAGCAACTGGGATGCAGAAAGAGGCAAGAGAAGAGCAGAAAAAGGCAAGAGATGTGCACAGGCAAGAGAATTGCTGAAAGAAGCAACAGAGGTGTAGAAAGAAGCAAGAAAAGTGCAGAAAGAGGCAAGTGAGATGCAAAAACAGGCCAGAAAGGTACAGAAAGAGGGAAGACGAGTGGAGAAAGAGACAAAAGGGGTGCAGAAAGAAACAAATGAGGTGCAGAAAGAGGCAACAGACATGTCAAAAGAGGGAAGAGAGGTGCAGAAAAAGAAAAGAAAAATGCAGAAGGAAGGAAAAGAGGTACATAAAGAGACAACAGGGGTGTAGAAAGAAGCAAGACAGGTGCAGAAAGAAGCATGGAAAGGGCAGAAAGAAGCAACAGTGGTGCAGAAAGAGGAAAGAGAAGTGTAGAAAGGAGCACGTGAGGTGCAGAAAGAGCCAACAGAGGTGCAAAAAGAGGCACCAGAGGTGCAGAAAAAGGCAAGAGAAGTGCAAAAAGAGGCAAGAGAATTGCTGAAATAAGCAACTGGGGTGTACAGAGAAGCAAGAAAAGTGCAGAAAGAGGCAAGTGAGATGCAAAAACAGGCAGGAAAGGTACAGAAAGAGGGAAGACGAGTGTTGATAGAAAAAACAGGGGTGCAGAAAGAGACAACAGACGTGGAGAAAGAGGGAAGAGAGATGCAGAAAAAGGTAAGAAAAGTGCAGAAAGAGGCAAAAGAGGTACATAAAGGGACAACAGGGGTGCAGAAAGAAGCAAGGCAGGTGCAGAAAGAAGCATGGAAAATGCAGAATGAAGCAACAGGGGTGCAGAAAGAGGCACGAGAAGTGTAGAAAGTGTGAGAAGTTGGCCTGGTATATGCTGTCCACTAGTTATAATGGGCACCTTGCACCAGTCCCAACAACCTCTTTTTGATGATACGTTAAAGACAACCTTATTTGAAAGCTATCCTAGTGGTAGCTATGGAGAGCAGCCTCCAGGCTAAGTCTTGAAGGAATGTAAAGCAGCTTGTTTAACCAGTCTATAATCTCTTGAGTGGCTAAATGAAAGGAAACCACACAGGGTATATATATAAAATATATGTATTTATTCCTAAACACACCCTACTAGTCTCTTTATGAGGCTAGAGGTTAAAGCACATTTGTTACACTTCAAATATTACAGTAAATTAGCACAATATACGTTAGGCCCTAGGGGTGGACCAAACCATATACTAAGAAAGTGGTATAAGAACCACAACTTGACTAGACACAAGGTCTAAAGCCTATAGAATTGCTGGGACCCCAAGGAACCACACAAGGTAGTGACACAGGGGACCCACAGGGGCCGTGTGCAGTGTGAGAACACAGCTGCGAGCTCCCGTTAGCTTCAATGGGGAAAGTCGTGATTACATTTTTGAAGTTTAAGGACACTTAGAGGTGGACTAGGAACAAACCCTTTTGAACTTAGATGGTTCTAGGGCCAACACCCACGGGAGCACCGGAGTACTCGTGTTACCTCACCCAGGAAAGCCGGGTGCATAGGTGTCAATTGGTGTCGGGTCGCGTCCTCGTTTTCAATGGCAGCTTGTAGAAAAGTGCTGAAGCCGGGAAGAGAACTGTCCAAAGAGATCCAAGCTTGGATCGAAGATGTGAAGAACCTGAAAGCAGAGGGGACAGAGTCTGGGTCACTTGCCAGTGACCAGGGGCACGATAGACAAATGCCCATCAATGTCGGGTGCTTCAGGTGCAAGGAAGGGAAGCTTGACTCTTCAGCCACGAGGACCAGGGGGCATTGAGGACAACCAGGAGCTGGATTTGAGCTGTCCCACAAAGGATGTCGAGTGCTGCAGCATCAGTGCCCGGATTGACCACAACAAGCCTTGGCAACAGCAACCCATGCAGGAAGAGAAGAAATGCTTCGATGCGGACCAACAAGGTCCTGGGGACTCCCCAAGGGATGGAGAGTCAGGGCACATCCGAAGCAACCAGGGAAGCCCAATTAAAGTGACAGTTGCCTTCACAGGGACCCACCAGTCGACGGACCAGTGTTCACGAAGGAGCCTCAAGCTAACACACAAAGTGCGGGCTCACGGAACACTTGTGGAGTGTAGACCAGCAATCTTCAGTGGAAGAGGTGCTCTGGGTCTTGGCTACAAGTAACCCAATGCACATCCTCAAGGGATGTCAAGAAGCTGATGCACTTGCAAATGTGCACGGTGTCCAGGGGTTCCATTCCATGGCACCTGTGAGAAGTTGGCCTGGCATATGCTGGTCACTAGTTATAGTGGCCACCTTGCACCAGTCCAATTCGACTCTTCGTAGATAGGTTTAAGACAACCTTTTAAAGAAAGCTATCCTAGTGGTAGCTGTGGAGAGCATGTATACACACTTGAGAGGGAGGGACAAGGAGCATAAAAAAGAGAGAGGAGAAGGTCCTGTACCAATGCTCCGAGAGTAGATACACGTACAAATGAGGTAACAGTTCCTAAGGAAAACAGGGCCGCTATGGTCTACTGTGAGGCAAGAGAGAAACAGCAAGGGGTCGACTGAAAATTAGGTTAGAAGATGAAGGTGTAGTGAAGACCAGATACTCCTGGGTGGTACTACAAGTGCCCTCACACACCCTTGCAGGTGCAAAGCATCATCATCGGGCGGTGCTCCTCGTGGGGGTGGCGCTGCAGTCCCTCACGGGCCCTTCAAGAGGGCTCTTTAGACCAGTAGACCATAGCGGCCCTGTTTTCCTTAGGAACTGTTACCTCATTTGTACGTGTAGCTGTGGAGAGCAGCCTTTAGGCTAAGTCTTAGGCTAAGTCTCAGAGGAATGTAAAGCAGCTTGTTTTACCTTATAATCTCTTGAATTACCAAATGAAAGGACACCACACAGGTATATATATCAAATATATATGTATTTATTACTAGACACACTCTAGTAATCTCTTTATGAGATTAGAAGTCAGGAACATATGCAAATATCAACGTTTCACAATAAGTTAAGCACAAATATGGCTGAGGCCCTTGGGGGTACCAGACCATATACTAAAAAGAGGTATAGGAAAGTCGACTTGCAAAGGGACAATACCTAGGGCCTGTAGAATCGCTTGGGCCTCACTAATCCACCCAAGGCAGGTAAGTAAGGACCCACGGGAGACGCGTGCAGTGTGAGAACACAGCCGCGGGTTCCCTATTGATTTCAATGGAGCAAGTCGCGGTTGGATTTTTAAAGTTTAAGGGTACTTCTAGAGAGTCTACAAGCAAGCCACTTACAAGGTAAGTAGTTTGAGGGCCAACACCCACAGGAGCACTGGAGTGCACGAGTTACCTCACCCATGGAAGCTGGGTGCATAGTTGTCGGGTCGCGTCGTCATTTTCAATGGAAGCAGAAGAAGTTTTGCTGCTTGTGAAGACTGGAGTAGTGTCCGGTGGAATCCAAGGCTGGATTCAAGATGAAGAAGATCTGAAAGCAGAAGAGACAGTGTTCACAGTCACTTGCCAGTGACCCGGGGACAGGAAGATGGATGCCCACGGAAGTCGGGTGATTTCAGGTGATCAATGGTGTTTTGACTCTTCAGCCACGAGGTTCAGGAGGTGTCGACGACAACCAGGAACTGGATTCAGAGAGTTCCACAAAGTCTGCAGCATACTGAGGTGGTGGAAACTGGATTGACGCCAACAAGCCTTGGCAACAGCAAGTCTTGTGAAAATTGAAGAAATTCAGCGGTGCAGACCAGCAAGGTCTGAGGGACTCACCCAGTGAGGTTAAGTCAGAGCAGTCCTAGAGCAACCAGGGAAGCCCTTTGGTTTGATGAAAAAGTCTTCAGGGGACCCACAAGCCAGCCAGCAAGGGATCACAAAGACACCTCATGAAGATTCGCTTCACAGGAGCCCACGGTCACTTAGGATGAGGTAGGCCTCTGATTGTCAAGGGAAATCTTGCTGGAGGATTGGAACACATGTGGTCCAATGCACAAGTTTGTAGAATGTTGTGAAGGGGTTGCACTTGACAATAGTGCACGATACCTGGGTATTGCCGTTCCTTGTGACTCATGCGGTCCACTTGCCTCAGCTCTGCTGGGGACTCACAATGGCATCGAGAAGTCAGAAAATCTACTTCTAGGGCTGCAGAAACTTCGAACTCCAGTGGGAGCGGGAAAGTTTGCGACTGTTGATTCAAGTTTTTGGTGCCTGCCAAGCAGGGGAGTCACTCCTTGACTCCAAGGGAGATTCTTCAGTCTTCCAAAGGTAGTGGAATATCGAAGGGCCAGGATTCTTCTTGTAGAGCATGGTCCAGGGATATCTGATTTGCAATGGCAAGGTTTCCTTATCTTATACTAAAGGAAAGGGAGGGACTATCTCTATGACCACTCCTCTGGGAGGGTCAGGGGAGTGGGTGGTTACACCCACTTCCCTTTGTCCAGTTTCACGCCAGAGCAGGGGCAGGTAGCCCCAGAACCGGTTTAAGCTGGCATATGCACAGAGGAGCCTACTGCTCCCCCAGTACAGGACTTCAAAGCACGCTAGGAGTGCACCCACCCAGCCCCAATACACTAAATCCTGTCTGGAAGGTGGTTACACCTCCCTGTGACAGGATGCCTATTGTTGGGCCTCCTCCACTGCAAGTTTCAGTCAGCAGCAGTAAGGCAGCCCAGTGTCTGTGCTGGTGGCATCCATGTTGTGATGCCAGGGCTCTTTCAGATTTCTACAGTGTTTCCACAGTAGGTACATGTCGTCCGCTCTAGAAGGGTGGGATCATACTCCCACACCAGTTACTGGTGTGGGGGTATGATTCCAAGTTGTTTGACACCAAACACGACATGTTTTGATGCAGTCATTCCAAAGTTAACATTTACCGGTAGGTTATAATGCACTTAAGAGTATATGGTTTAACCACATCCACAAACAGCCACAGAGAATAGACTCTGCCAGCTGCAGAGGGGCCCTGCTCATGCAGAGGCACCCCCTCACATTGTAAACCAAGCACCCTGCCCTCGGGATTGATAGGGCCTGCCTTAGGGATGACTGATAGGTTTATATGGGTGTGTATGGTGAGATATAGGAACCCATACCTCAGTGAGGAGTGCTAACACTACCTCACCCAGGCTGCAGTAGCAGGCCTGTGGTGTCAGATTTAGTCTGCTTCCTAGGGGTGGCATAATACATGCTTCAGCCGCTGGTAGGCCTGTGAAGTACCCATGCCCTTGGTACCTAAGGTACCATTTACTAGGGGTACATAAGGTACCACAGTATCCAATCACTAGTGCATCTAATATGCACTCCAAGTTGTTTAGAGAGAACAGAGAGACTGGGGCCCTTATTAGCAGGGACCCAGCCAGACTATAGCCAGAAACCAGTGTTAACATCAGAAAAAAGTGGTGGCAACATACGTGCAGATCCTACTCTCCTACAAACCCCCCCCCCCCAAACGCAGGGACACTAAACTAACCTTGACCAGTTGAGTCTTCGTGTTCTAAGTGGAAATACTTTGAGAGTCCATCTGCATTGGCATGTTGGGTCCCAGGTCTATGTTCCACTGTATAGTACATCCCCTGTAGGGAAATGGACCACCTTAGCAATTTAGGGTTTTCACCTTTCATCTGTTTAAGCCATAGGAGGGGCTTGTGGTCAGTCTGAACTATGAAGTGAGTGCCAAACAAGTATGGCCTCGGCTTCTTCAGGGCCAACACCACAGCAAAGGCCTCCCTCTCTATAGCTGACCAACGTTTCTCTCTAGGGTCAGCCTTCTGCTTATTAAAGCTACTGGCTGGTATTGACCTTCATCATTCAGTTGAGACAGTACAGCTCCCACACCCAGCTCAGAAGCATCTGTTTGGACAATGAACTTTTTTGTGTAGTCTGGACTCTGTAAGATGGGGGGAGTGCACATGGCCTGCTTTAGGTCATCAAATGCCTTTTGACAGCTAGCTGTCCACTGAACCTTTTTTGGCATGTTCTTTGAGGTAATATCATTTAAAGGGGTCACTATGGATCCATATCCCTTAAAAAACCTCCTATAGTGCCCAGTCAGGCCTAAAAAGGCTCTCACCTGTGTCTGGGTGGTAGGAGCTACCCATTCCATTATGGTCTGGATTTTGCTCTGCAATGGTTGAACCTGGCCTCCACCGACAAGGTGACCCAGGTACACAACCTGATTCTGCCCTATCTGGCACTTAGTGGCCTTGATAGTGAGGCCTGCTTTTTGCAGGGCCTCCAAAACATTTCTGAGCTGGTCCAGGTGATCCTGCCAAGTGAACTAAAGACAGCAATATTATCTACATAAGCTGAGCAATAAGTCAGCATACCTGTCAGAACTTTGTTCACCGACCTCTGAAAAGTGGCAGGTGCATTTTTCAAACCAAAGAGCTTCACCACAGTGGTAGTGCCCGCCAGGGGTTGAAAATGCTGTTTTGGCCTTGGCATCATCAGCTAACTTGATTTGCCATTAGCCAGCTGTTAGGTCAAATGTACTCAGATATTTGGCTGAGGCCAAGGTATCAATGAGCTCATCTGCCCTGGGAATTGGATAGGCATCAGTCCTGGTGACTGTATTGAGGCCTCTGTAGTCTACACAAAACCTCATTTCTTTCTTACCACCCTGGGTATGAGGTTTAGGAACAAGGACTACAGCTTAGCGATAATTTGGTTCTTGCTCGCGCTGTAAAATAATACATTCTCGCGCGCGCGCGATCGCCTTACCTGAATCCCTGCGTTCGCCGACAAGTTTTCTTGATCCGCGTTCTATTGTTTTTAGCCATTTGCGTTGTCTCGCGACAGTTCGCACCCGCAGTGACGTCATGCGTCGCGCGATCACGTCTTTCTTCTCGCGATCATGCACCGCGAGACAACTGAAAACAAGATGGCCGCGCCCGCGAGCAACCACATGGGTAAGTTGGCGAGCCGCAACCATGCAGAAAATCTCGCGAACATGCGGGAAGAAAACTTCCGCATCTTCGCGATATTTCCGCGTGTTTGCGATAATTTTTAACATTTTCGCGATAATTTGCGAAAGTGGATTTCGCAAATTCCGCCCACCCCTAGTTTCAATCTGTTGATATGGAGCATCCTACTGGGGCTCCTGGGAGTGCCAAGATTCAACAAGTAGGTGACTTCTCCCTTTTGTTCAACAATTGTATGGGGGCCACTCCACTTGTCTTGGAGAGCTGCTGGGGCCACAGGCTCCAACACCCACACTTTCTGTCCTGGCTGGTACACAGTCAGCACAGCCTTTTGGTCATGCCAAGTTTTTTGTAGTTTTTTGTCTAGCCTCCAGGTTTTTAGTTGCCTTCTTCATGTATTCAGCCATCCAGGAGTGAAGACCAAGTACATAGTCCATCACATCCTGTTTGGGAGGTTTGAGAGGTAACTCCCAGCCCTCCTTCACCAAACATAATGGACCTGTTACAGGATGCCCAAACAGAAGTTCAAAAGGGTTGTAGCCAACCCCCTTCTGTGGGACCTCTCTGTATGCAAACAGAAGGCAGGGAAGTAAAAGTTCCCATTTTCACCTAAGCTTTTCTGGGTGGCCTTTAATCATTCCCTTTAGGGTTTTGTTGAACCTTTCAACTAACCCATTGCATTGTGAGTGAAAGGGAGTAGTGAACGTGTAGTTTACACCACACTCCTTCCACATTGCTTTTAGATACCCTGACATAAAGTTGGTACCTCTGTCAGATATAACCTCCTTAGGGAAACCCACTCTGCAGAAAACTCAAATGAGGGCTCTTTCCACCACAGGGGCTGTGGTGGTCCTGAGGGGAATTGCTTCTGGGTACTTGGTGGCATGATCCACTACCACCAGGATAAACCTGTGCCCAGATGCTGTTGGAGGGTCAAGGGGACAAACAATGTAAATCCCTACCATTTCAAAGGGTACCCCCACCACAGGTAGTGGTATCAGGGTGGCGTTTGTTGTGCCACCTGACTTGCCACTGGCTTGGCAAGTGACACAGGAGCGACAAAACTCCTTGGAGTCCTCTAACATGTGTGGCCAATGAAAATGTGGAACAAGCCTGTTCCAGGTCTTGTTTTGGCCCAAGTGTCCTGATAAAGGGATGTCATGTGCTAGGGTCAAGAGGAACCCCCTAAACTTCTGAGGTATCACCAACCTCCTGGTGGCTCCAGGGGTAGGATCTCTAGCCTCAGAATATAGGAGTCCCTCATCCCAATAATCTTTATGGGACCCACTAGCACTCCCAGCAGCCTGCTGTCTAAGGGGTTCAAGAGAGGGGCAGCACTGTTGCTCCTTACTCAGATCTTCCCTGGAAGGTCCCCCTGCCCCCAAGAACTCAACCTGATCAGGCTCAAGTCCCTCTGGGGCAGATCCTTCTTCAGGATCTGCTTCTCCTCCCTCAGGAGGGGAATCTGAGATCTGAGACAGAGGGGAAGGCACTGCCTTAACCCTACTGCTCCTCCTCTTGGGTAGCACCTGGTCCATACTTTCAGGATCCAGAGCTGGTTCAGTTTGATGCATTTTGGCTTGTGACCTGGTCACAGCAAATACCTCTGCAGGTATGCCCAACATCTCTGCATGAGTCCATAACTCTACTTCAGACCAGGCTGAAGCCTCTAGATCATTGCCTAATAGACATTCAACAGGGAGGTCTGCACTGACTACTACCTTCTTGAGGCCAGTTTCCCCTCCCCAGGAGAAATTCACAACTGCCAGACTATGGTTGGTCCTGACATTGCTTGCATTGGTAACCTGGTACATTTCACCCAGGATGAACTGCCCAGGGTCCACAAGATCCTCTGCCACCATGGTGACACTAGCACCTGTGTCCCTGAATGCCAAAGCCTGTTTGCCATTTATTACAGGCTGCTGTTTGTATTTGCCAAGATTACCGGGGCTCACTAGGAAGGACATAACAATGTCTCCATCACAAACCAGCAATGCCTGAGTGGGTACTCTGACTGGGCCAGAGTCCACTTGAGAACCCAGGGTCAACCCTACTACACCCTTATTCTGAGTACCACCTCCACCAGTAGCTAAACTAGGGGGGACAGGTGCCTTAGGGGCAGGAGTGGTGGTGGTTTGGTCTTTGGACTTGTTACAATCAGAAGTCCAGTGCCCTTTCTGTTTACAGAATTTGCACCAGGGCTTCTTTTGGCCTTTTCCCTTTGTAGACTGTGAATCCCCACCAGATGCAGATGTTTGGGGCCCTTGTGAAGACTTCTGGTCTTTTGACTTATCCCCACCTTTCTCAGAGCCTTTAGGATCCTGCTTCTTAGTGTCATCCCCTTGTGTCTGGGTTTTCTGCCTCACCCTGGTTCTGACCCATTTGTCTGCCTTCTTTCCCAATTCTTGGGGAGAGGTCAGATCAGAGTCCACCAGGTACTGATGCAACAACTGGTTTTGGCAATTATTAAGGATCTGTTCTCTCATCATAAGATTATACAATCCCTTAAAATCAGTAACTCTACTACCAACCAGCCAACCCTCCAGAGCCTTGGTTGCACAATCTTCAAAGTCTGTCCAGTCCTGATTCTGTGCTTTCTGGGTGTCTCTAAACTTCAACCTGTACTATTCAGTGGTTAAGCCAAACCCATCTATTATTGCACTTTTCAAGACTTCATAGTCATCAGCATCCTCTTCTCTAACAGTGAGGAGCTTGTCTCTACCGTTATCTGAAAAGGAGAGCCACAAGATTGCTGCCCACTGTTTCTGGGAGACCTGTTGTACTCTACAGGCCCTCTCCATAGCAGTTATCCATTTGTGGATATCATCCCCACTGGTAGGGAGGAGCAACCTTGGACAGGTTCCTATGGTCTGGAATGTAATCTCTGACTCTAGGGACACTGTTGCTGCCACCAGGGGGTTCAAACCCCTCTTTTCTAGAAGCTCTCTGGAGCTCAAGGGCTTCTTTATCTAATGCCAACTGCTTGACCATAAGGGCAAACCTTGCTTCCTCATACTGCAGCAGTTTGTACATTCTTTCATTGTAGGTCTCTCTTATATTAAAGTATGAGCTCCTTTGATGGACAGATTCTCTGCCAGAGTGATATGAGTGGCCAGAGTCCCTAGAAAGGGACCTAGGCCTCTCCTCCACTCTGCCAGTTCTCTTAGGGAGAATTCCTCTGCCCTGTTCAGACCCATGTGGGTCTGGCCCTTCAATCACAGAGTCCTGATCATCTTGATCTTAATCAGCTGACCCAGACACTGTAATTGACTCACTCCCTGATTCAGATCTGTTAGCTCCTAGAGCCAACCTCAGATCATCTGCTGTCAGCAGATCTAAAAGGCCTAGTGTGGAGGGACTCTGTCCTAGTTTCAGGTCTTGCAACACACATGGCTTTCAGGTCAAAGAAAGTCATGTCCTTATACTGAGGCTGGGTGGACCCACTGACTCCATCTCTTGAGGACATTCTAGTGTTGTGCAGTGTTGCACTACCTACACTAGTTTGTGGCCTACTGATCCTAGCTTGAGCTGTAGCAAGGGTGTGCTATCCCTTCACAAACAGCTCTAAGTTCAGTAGAACTTATTGATACTAAGCTTGACTTTTATATGTACCTTGAGTACCTTTAGTGGTTTTCAGTTAGTAATTCAAATAGAGATTTTCTGGTAAAACAATGGCAAGCTGGAATCCCACATGCTGCCCACCAATGTGAGAAGTTGTCCTGGCATATGCTGGTCACTAGTTATAGTGGCCACCTTGCACCAGTCCAATTCGACTCTTATGGGAGATAGGTTTAAGACAACCTTTTAAAGAAAGCTATCCTAGTGGTAGCTGTGGAGAGCACCCTTCAGGCTAAGTCTCAGAGGAATGTAAAGCAGCTTGTTTTACCTTATAATCTCTTGAATTACCAAATGAAAGGACACCACGCTGGTATATATATCAAATATATATGTATTTATTACTAGACACACTCTACTAATCTCTTACTGAGATTAGAAGTCAGGAACATATGCAAATATCAACGTTTCCCAATAAGTTAAGCACAAATATGGCTATGGGCGTACCAGACCATATACTAAAAAAGAGGTTGAGGAAAGTCGACTTGCAAGGGGACAAGGCCTAGGGCCTCTAGAATCGCTGGGGTTCACTAATCCACCCAAGGCAGGTAAGTAAAGGACCCACGGGAGACGTGTGCAGTGTGAGAACACAGATACGGGTTCCCTATTGATTTCAATGGACCAAGTCGCGGTTGGATTTTTAAAGTTTAAGGGTACTTCTAGAGAGTCTACAAGCAAGCCACTTACAAGGTAAGTAGTTCGAGGGCCAACACCCACAGGAGTACAGGAGTGCACGAGTTACCTCACCCAGGGAAGCCGGGTGCATAGGTGTCTTTTGATGTCGGGTCGCGTCGTCGTTTTCAATGGAAGCCGAAGAAGTTTTGCTGCTAGTGAAGACTGGAGAATTGTCCGGTGGAATCCAAGGCGGGATTCAAGATGAAGAAGACCTGAAAGCAGAAGGGACAGTGTTCATAGTCCCTTGCCACTTGCAAATGACCCAGGGCCAGGAAGATGGATGCCCAAGGAAGTCGGGTGATTTCAGGTGATTAAGGGCGATTTGACTCTTCAGCCATGAGGTCCAGGAGCCGTTGACAACAACCAGGAGCTGGATTCAGAGTGTCCCACAAAGTCTGTAGCTTACTGAGGTGTTGGCAACCGGATTGGAGCCCACAAGCCTTGGCAACAGCAAGTCTCATGGAAATTGAAGAAAGTCAGCGATGCAGACCAGCAAGGTCTGAGGGACTCACCCAGCAAAGGTAAGTTAGGGCAGGCCTGGAGCAACCAGGGGAGCCCTTTGGTTTGATGAGAAAGTCTTCAAGGGACCCACAAGCCAGCCGACAAGTGATTGCGAAGACGCCTCGTGAGGATGTGCTTCACAGGAGCCCACGGACACTCGGGACAAGGTAGGCCTCTAACTTTCAAAGGAAATCCTGCTGGAGGCTTGGACCACATGTGCTCCAATGCACATGTTTGTAGAATGTCGGGAAGAGGTTGCACTCGACAATAGTGCACGGTACCCGGGTATTGCTGTTCCTCGTCACTCGTGGGGTCCATTCACCTCAGCTCTGCTGAGGACTCACAATGGCCGTCGAGAAGTCAGGAAATCCACTTCTGGGGCTGCAGGGACTTCGAACTTCAGCAGGAGTGGGAAAGTTTGCGACCGTTGATTCAAGTTTTTGGTGCCTGCCAAGCAGGGGAGTCACTCCTTGACTCCAAGGGAGATTCTTCAGTCTTCCAAAGGTAGTGGAACATTGAAGGGCCAGGATTCTTCTTGTAGAGCATCGTCCAGGGATAGCTGATTTGCAATGGCAAGGTTTCCCTATCTTATACTAAAGGAAAGGGAGGGACTATCTCTATGACCACTCCTCTGGGAGGGTCAGGGGAGTGGGTGGTTACACCCACTCCTCTGGGAGTGTCAGGGGAGTGGGTGGTTACACCCACTTCCCTTTGTCCAGTTTCGCGCCACAGCAGGGGCAGGTAGCCCCTGAACTGGTTTGAGCTGGCATATGCACAGGGGAGCCTACTGCTCCCCCAGTGCAGGACTTCAAAGCACTCTAGGAGTGCACCCACCCAGCCCCAATACACTAAATCCTGTCTGGAAGGTGGTTACACCTCCCTGTGACAGGATGCCTATTGTTGGGCCTCCTCCACTGCGAGTTTCAGTCAGCAGCAGGAGAGCAGCCCAGTGTCTGTTCTGGTGGCATCCATTTTGTGATGCCATGGCTCTTTCAGATTTCTACAGTGTTTCCACAGTAGGTACATGTTATCCCCTCTATAAGGGTGGGATCATACTCCCACACCAGTTACTGGTGTGGGGGTATGATTCCAAGTTGTTTGACACCAAACACGACATGTTTTGATGCAGTCATTCCAAAGTTTGCATTTACCGGTAGGTTATAATGCACTTAAGAGTATATGGTTTAACCGCATCCACAAACAGCAACAGAGAATAGACTCTGCCAGCTGCAGAGGGGCCCTGCTCATGCAGAGGCACCCCCTCACATTGTAAACCAAGCACCCTGCCCTCAGGATTGATAGGGCCTGCCTTAGGGGTGACTGATAGGTTTATATGTGTGTGTATGGTGAGATATAGGACCCCATACCTCAGTGAGGAGTGCTAACACTACTTCACCCAGGCAGCAGTAGCAGGCCTGTGGTGTCAGATTTAGTCTGCTTCCCAGGGGTGGCATAATACATGCTTCAGCCCCTGGTAGGCCTGTGAAGTACCTATGCCCTTGGTACCTACGGTACCATATAGTAGGGGCTCATAAGGTACCACAGTAACCAATCACTAGTGCATCTAATATGCACTCCAAGTTGTTTAGAGAGAACAGAGAGACTGGGGTCCTGATTAGCAGGGACCCAGCCAGACTATAGCCAGAAACCAGTGTTAACATCAGAAAAAAAGTGTGGGGAACATACGTGCAAATCCTACTCTCCTACAGCACCCACAAGGGCTACGGGTCTCAGCTTTGCTGGGGACTCGGGTCAGCCTCTGGGAAGTCTGGAAACCCACCTCCTGTGTTGCAAATTCTTCAGCATCCGGTGGGAGCTTCGGAGATGCAGACCGGACAGATGCGTCTTTGGTGAGTGCCAAGCAGGGGAGTAACTCCTTTACTCCAATGGAGATTCTTCGGTCATCTAGTCGTGTAAATTGTCGAAGTTCCGGGATTTCTGTAGCAGAGCTTCATCCAGGTTTAATCTAAAGTCCTGTAGCCAGGGGTTCCTTTCTTCTACCCAAGGAAGGGGTAAGACATACTCTGGGGACCCACCTATGGGAGGGTTTAGAAAGAGGGGTGGCTACACCCATTTCCTTTGTTCAGTTTCACACCAGAGCAGGGGCTGGTAGCCCCTGCAACTGGTTTGAGCCGGAATTAGGACAGAGACACCAAATGTGCCCCCAGTGCAGACTTCAAAGCACTCCTGGAGTGCTCCCATCCAGCCCTAATCCACTAAGGCCTGTCTGGGAGGTAGTAACACCTCCTTGTGACAGGAAACCTATTGTCCAGGCCTCCCATTCTGGGGTTTCGGTCAGCAGCAGGAGGCCAGATCCATGTCTGTGGCTGGCAGCATCCATTGTGTGATGGCAGGCTCTGTTTAGCTGGTACCGTGCTATACCGGTGCTGTCATGTCTCTCCCTCTAGAAGGGTGGGATCATACTCCCACACCAGTTACTGGTGTGGGGGTATTATTCCAAGGTGTTTGACACCAAACACGACATGTTTCCGTGCAGCCAGTCCAAAGTTAGCATTTACAGTTTGGTTATAATGCACTTAAGAGTTTATGGTCAGGCTGCATCACAGACAACCCCAGAGAAGAGATTCCGAAGGCTTCAGAGGGGCTCTGCTAATGCATAGGCACCCTCTCACACAAAACCAAGCACCCTGCCTTCAGGATTGATAAGGCCTGCCATAGGGGTGACTGAAAGGTTTATATGTGCAGTGATAGGTTGAGATATAGTGAACCTATATCTCAGTAAGGGGTGCATGCACCACCTTACCCAGGCTGCAGTAGCAGACCTGTGGTGTCATTTTGGAGGGCTTCCCAGGGGTGGCATAATATATGCTGCAGCCCCTGGAAGGCCACTGGGGTACCTTTGCCCTAGGTACATAGTATACCATATACTAGGGACTTGTATGGGCACCCCAGAATCCAATCTGTGATGTACGTAAGGTACAGGGAATCGATTTAGAGAGGAAGCAACTAGGCTGGGGTCCTGAATAGCAGGGCCCCTGTGAGAAGTTGGCCTTATATATGCTGTCCACTTGTTATAGTGGGCACCTTGTATCAGTCCAAGCAACCCCTTATTGGTTATAGGTTAAAGACAACCTTTATTGAAAGCTATCCTAGTGGTAGCTATAGAGAGCAGCCTTCAGGCTAAGTCTTGAAGGAATGTAAAGCAGCTTGTTTTACCAGTTTATAATTTCCTGAGTCACTAAATGAAAGATATCCCCACCAGGTATATATATAAAATATATGTATTTATTACTAAACACACCCTCCTAGTCTCCTTATGAGACTAGAGGTCAAAACACCTAAGTTACACTTCAATAATCACAGTAAAATAGCACAAATACACATCAGGCCCTAGGGGCGAGCCAAACCATATACTAAAATAGTGGTATAAGAACCACGACTTAACTAGACACAAGGCCTAGAGCCTGTAGAATCGCTGGGACCCCAAGGAACCACCCGAGGTAGTGACACAGGGGACCCACGGGGGCCGTGTGCAGTGTGTGAACACGGCCACGAGCTCCCGTTAGGTTCTATAGGGAAAGTCGCGGTTAGATTTTTAAAGATTAGGGACACTTAGAAATGAGTCAGGACCAAACCCTTTTGGACTTAGGAAGTTCTAGGGCTAGCACCCACGGGAGCACCGAAGTACTCGTGTTACCTCACCCAGGGAAGCCGGGTGCATAGGTGTCTTTTGGTGTCGGGTTACGTTGTCGATTTCAATGGGAGCTGGCGAAAAAGTGCTGCTGCCGTGAAGATGCGAAGTGTCCGAAGCGATCCAAGCCTGGATCAAGGATGAGATGAACCTGAAAGAAGAGGGGACAGAGTCTGGGTCATGAGCCAGTGACCAGGAAGACGATGAGCAGATGCCCACTGATGCCGGGTGTTTTCAGGTGAAAGAGGTGAAGCTTGACTCTTCAGCCATGAGGACCAGGAGGTGTCGAGGACAAAGGATGTCGCGAGTGCTGCAGCATCGGTGCCCTGATTGGACACAACAAGCCTTGGCAACAGCAACCCATGCAGAAACGAGAAAGATGCTTCGGTGCAGACCAACAAGGTCTGTGGGACTCACCACTTGGTTGGGAGTCAGGACACATCTGGAGCAATCAGGGAAGCCCAAGGAAATACAAAGTTACCCCCTAAGGGACCCACCAGTCAATGGACCAGGGATCGCAAAGGGACCTCGAGACAAAACACAAAATGGCAGCCCACGGGTCACTCGGAATGACCAGGCCAACAATCTTCAGTGGATTCAGTGCTCGAGGTGGGGGCTACAAGTTAGCCCAAGCACTACTTCAAAAGACGTAGAGAAGTCAATGTACTTGCAGAAATGCATGGTGTCCAGGAGTACCAGTTCCACGCTACTCACGAGGGCTGTGGGACTCAGCTTTGCTGGGGACTCGGGTTGGCCTCTGAGATGTCTGGAAATCCTCTTCTTGGGCTGCAAATACTTTGGAGTCTGGCAGGAGCTTCAATAATGCAGACCAGCAAATTGCTTTGTTGGTGCCTGCCAAGTAGGGGAGTCACTCCTTGACCCCAAGGGAGATTTCTTCAGTCCTCTGGTCTTGAGCAGAGCGTCAAAGGTCCAGGATTCAGCTTCAGAGTTCCATCCAGGGTAATCTAAAGTCCTAAGGACTGGGGTCTTATACTTATACTAAGGTAGGGGGTTGGACATACTCTGGGGACCCACCTATGGGAGGGTTTTGGAAAGAGGGATGGCTACACCCATTTCCTTTGTCCAGTTTTGTGCCAGAGCAGGGGCTGGAAGCCCCTGAGCCGGTTTGAGCTGGACAATGCACAGAGACACCAACTGTGCCCCCAGTGCAGGACTTCAAAGCACTCAGAGAGTGCTCCCACCCAGCCCCAATACACATAAGCCTGTCTGGGAGGTGGTTACACCTCCCTGTGACAGGAAACCTATTGTCCAGGCCTCCCCTGCCGGAGTTTCAGTCAGCAGCAGGAGGCCAGACCTGTGTCTGTGGCTGCAGCATCCATTTTGTGATGCCAGGGCTCTATTAAGTTTCTACCAGGTATACCAGTGCTGTCATGTCTCTCCCTATATAAGGGTGGGATCATACTCCCACACCAGTTACTGGTGTGGGGGTATGATTCCAAGGTGTTTGACACCAGACATGACATGTTTCCATGCAGCCAGTCCAAAGTTAGCATTTACCGTTTGGTTATAATGCACTTAAGAGTATATGGTCAGGCTGCACTACTGACAACCCCAGAGAAGCGATTCCGAAGGCTGTAGAGGGGCTCAGCTCATGCCTGAGCACCCCCTCACATATAACCAAGCACCCTGCCTTAAGGATTGATCAGGCCTGCCATTGGGGTGACTGATAGGTTTGTATGTGCAGTATATGGTGAGATATAGTGAACTTATATCTCAGTAAGGGGTGCATGCACCACCTTTGCTCAGGCTGCAGTAGCAGACCTGTGGTGTCATTTTGGGTGGCTTTCCAGGGGTGGCATAATACATGCTTCAGCCCCTGGTAGGCCTCTGGGGGACCTATGCCCTGGTTATATAGTATACCATATACTAGGGACTTATAAGGACACCTCAGATCCAATCTGAACTGTACCTAAAGTACTTGGAATCATTTTAGAGAGGAAGCAGCTAGGCTGGGGCCCTGAATAGCAGGGTCCCAGCCAGACTAAAGTCTAAAAACAGTGAAACATCAGCAAAAAGTGGGGGTAAACATATGAAGCAGATCCTACTCTCCTACACAACACCCCCAAATGCGGCGCCATTAAACTAACCTTGATCAGTTGAGTCTTCATGTTCTAAGTGGAAATATCTGGAGAGTCCATCTGCATTGGCATGGTTACTCCCAGGTCTTTGCTCCACTGTATAGTCCATCCCCTGTAGGGAATTGGACCCCCTGAGAAGTTTGGGGTTTTGACCCTTCATCTGTTTTAGCCATAAGAGGGGCTTATGGTCTGTCTGAGCAATGAAGTGAGTACCAAACAAGTATGGCCTCAACTTCTTCAGAGCCCGAACCACAGCAAAGGCCTCCCTCTCAATGGCTGACCTATGTTTCACTCTGGGGGCCCACCTTCTGCTTATGAAAGCCACTGGTTGATCCTGAACTTCATCATTCAACTGTGACGGTACAGCCCCTACCCCCAACTCAGATGCATCTGTTTGGACAATGAACTTGTTGGAGTAGTCAGGACTTTGCAGAATGGGAGCAGTGCACATGGCCTGCTTCAGGTCATTAACTGCCTTTTGACAGCTAACTGTCCACTAAACCTTTTTGGGCATTTTCTTAGAGGTTAAGTCATTCAGGAGTGTCACTATTGATCCATACCACTTGACAAATCTTCTATAGTACCTAGTCAGGCCTAAGAAGGCTCTCACTTGAGACTGGGTAGTGGGAGCAACCCAGTCCATTATGGTCTGGATTTTGCTCTGCAAAGGTTGAATTTGGCCTCCACCTACAAGGTGGCCTAGGTACACAACCTGACTCTGCCCTAGCTGGCACTTAGTAGCCTTGATAGTTAGGCCTGGTTTTTGCAGGGCCTCCAAAACATTTCTCAGGTGATCCTCTTAGGTGGAGCTAAATACAGCAATATCATCTAGATATGCTGCACTATAGTCGTCAAGGCATGTAAGGACTTGATTCACCAACTTTTGGAAAGTGGAAGGTGTATTCTTCAAACCAAAGGGCATTACCACTAATTGATAGTGTCCACTAGGGGTAGAAATTGCTGTCTTTGGCTTTACATCATCAGCTAGTCTGATCTGCCAGTAGCCAGCTGTCAGGTCAAATGTGCTTAGAAACGTGGCTGAGGCCAAAGTATCTATTAGCTCATCTGCCCTGGGGATGGAATGGGCATCAGTCCTAGTGACTGCATTGATACCCCCTGTAATCCACACAAAATCTCATCTCTCTCTTGCTATCTTTGGTGTGAGGTTTAGGTACCAGGACTACTGGACTATCCCAAGGGATAACTGAGGGTTCAATAACTCCCAAATCCACTCTTTTGGACTTCTGTCCTTATACAGTCCCTGACATGGTCAGGTTGCCTGCAGATCTTATTCTTTACAGGCAGACTGTCCCCAGTGTCCACATCATGAGTGAACCAGGTGTCTGACTTGGAGTCAGAGAAAATATATGTCTGAACTGGCTGTGAAGGTTTCTGCAGACAGTTTGCTGCTGGACAGTGAGGCTGCCTGCCAAGGCTTCACCATCTACTGATCCATCATCAAGGTTCTGAGAAAGCAGGTCAGGTTGTGGGTCACTCTCTTCCTCCGGTCCTTCATCAGTAGCCATGAGCAAGTCCATGTCTGCCCTGTCAACGCATGGTTTAAGTCTGTTGACATGAAGTACCCTGTGGGGACTCCTAGGGGTTCCAAGGTCTACCAAGTAGGTGACCTCCCCTTTCTGTTCAACAATTGTATGGGGGCCACTCCATTTGTCCTGGAGGGCTGCTGGGGCCACAGGCTCCAACACCCACACTTTCTGTCCTGGATGTTAAACTGTCAGTACAGCCTTTTGGTCATGCCAGGCCTTTTGTAATTCCTGGCTAGCCTCAAGGTTTTTGGCTGCCTTTTTCATATACTCAGCCATCCTGGAGCGGAGAGCAAGTACAAAGTCCACTATGTCCTGTTTAGGGGGTTTGAGAGGTAACTTCCATCCCTCCTTCACCAGACACAAAGGATCCCTAACAGGATGGCCAAACAAAAGTTCAAAAGAACTGTAACCAACCCCCTTTTGTGGCACCTCCCTGTAGGCAAACAAAAGGCAGGGCAAAAGGATGTCCCACCTCCGCCTAAGCTTCTCTGAGAGACCTTTGATCATGCCCTTTAAGGTTTTGTTGAATCTCTCAACTAAACCATTGCATTGTGGGTGATAGGGTGTGGTGAACTTGTAGTTCACTCTACACTCCTTTCACATTGCAGTTAAGTAGCTTGACATAAAGTTTGCAACTCTGTCAGATACCACCTCCTTAGTGAATCCTACTCTTGAGAATACACCCAAGAGAGCTCTTGCCACCACAGGTGCTGTAGTGGTCCTAAATGGGATTGCCTCTGGGTACCTAATGACATGGTCCACCACCACCAGGATAATTCTGTGCCCAGATGTTGTTTGAGGATCCATGGGACCAACAATGTCAATTCCCGCCCTCTCAAAGGGAACCCCCACCACAGGTAGTGGTTTCAGGGGAGCCTTTGTGGTTCCACCTGCCTTGCCACTGGCTTGGCAGGTCACACAGGAGCGACAAAACTCCTTAGTGTCTTCAGACATATGGGGCCAGTGAAAGTGGGGAACAATTCTGTCCCAAGTCTTGTTCTGACCCAGGTGTCCTAGGAGAATATCATAGGCTAGTGTCAATCGGAAACCCCTAAACTTCAGAAGTAAAATCAACCTCTTGGATGCACCAGGCTTGGGGTCTCTACATTCTGAATAAAGGAGTCCATCAGCCCAATATATCTTATGGGTGCAACTAGCTTTCCAAGCAGCCTCATCATCAGCTTGCTTTCTGAGGGGTTCAAGAGAGGGGCAGGTTTTCTGCTTCTGGCTCAGGTCAGACCTGGTCCCCTGTCCCCAAGAACTCAACCTGGTCAGGTTCAAGCTCCTCTGGGACAGTTCCTTCTTCAGGCTCAAGATCATCTCCCTGAGTAGACTGATCGGCATTCTGAGTCAGATGGGAAGGCACTGCCTTCACCCTACTGCTCCTCCTCTTGGGAGGCACCTGGTCCATTATTCCAGAATCCAGGGCCTGTCCAGTGTTAGACATTTTGGCCTGTGACCTAGTCACAACAAAGACATGGGCAGGGATCCTTAACATTTCTGCATGTGTCCTGAGCTTCACTTCAGCCCCCGCTGAAGTTTCTAGATCATTGCGAAGCAAGCACTGTACTGGTAGGTCTGCACTTACCACAACCTTCTTAAGGCCCGTTACCCCTCCCCAGGAGAAGTTAACAACTGCCAGAGAATAGTCTGTTCTGACATTGCTAGCATTAGTCACTTGGTACATTTCACCAAGTATAATCTGCTCAGGATCCACAAGATCTTTTGCCACCATTGTGACACTTGCTCCTGTGTCCCTGAATGCCAAAGACTCATTTCCATTTATTAAAGGCTGGTGTCTGTATTTGCCCAAGTTACTGGGACTCACAAAGGAGGACATATCCATGCCTCCATCACAGACTAGAACAGCCTGTGTTGGAACTCTGACTAGGCCAGAGTCCATCTCAGAACCCAGGGTCAACCCTACTACACCCTTATTCTGAACATTACCACCAGCAATTGTAGCTGTACTAGGGGGAACAGTTGCCTTAGGGGCAATGGTGGCTGAAGTAGATTCTTTGGACTTGGTGCAGTCACTGGTCCAGTGAGTTTTCTGCTTACAGATTTTGCACCATGGTTTCTTTTGGCCTTTTCCCTTCTTATACTGTGAATCCCCTCCTGAAGAAGAGTTTTGGGGACCTTGTGGTCTTTACCCTTTTCCCCACTCTTGTCAGAGTTTTAAGGATCTTGCTTCTTGGGTTCACCACCTTGGTTTTGTACCTTCTGCCTCAACCTGGTTCTGACCCACTTGTCTGCCTTCTTTCCCAATTCTTGGGGAGAGGTCAGATCTGAGTCCACCAGGTACTGGTGCAACAGTTGAATTTGACAGTTATTAAGGATCTGCTCCCTCATAATTAAATTGTACAATCCTTGAAAGTCCTGTACTTTACTGCCAAGTAACCAACCCTCCAGAGCCTTAGAAGTACAATCTACAAAGTCTACCCAGTCTTGATGTTGTGCCTTTTGGGTATCCCTTAATTTTAACCTGTATTGTTCAGTAGTTAGGCCACACCCTTCAATTAAGGCACTCTTCAGACTGCTATAATCATCTGCCTCTTCCTCTCTAACAGTGAAGAGCTTATCTCTACCTTTGTCTGCAAAGGAGAGCCATACGATTGCTGCCCACTGCTCCTGGGGAACCCTTTGAACTTTACAGGCCCTTTCCAATGCAGTTATCCATTTGTGGATGTGATCGCCACTCTTGTAGGGAGGGACAATCTTATTTAGGTTTCTATGGTCATGATACCTCTCCCTATCTCTAGGGGTGTTGCTGCCACCATGGGACTCTAGTCCCAACTTTTTTCTAGCTCTGTAGAGCTCTAGGGCCTCCTTATCTAGTGCTACCTGCATTCTTCTGATCTCAAGCTGAGCTTCCTCATACTTAAGCAGTCTCTCCCTCCTCTCCTTAGAGGTCTCCCTCCTATGAGAGGAAATAGAGGTCCCTATAGATGAACCAGAATGGTTAGACTCCACTGAGGGAGATCTAGACCTTCTAGGCCCACTACCAACTCTTCCAGGAGGGACAAAGAGGGGGCCATTGTGGCCTTCCCCCTCATCTTCCAGGGGAGCCGGATTTTCCAGGTCCAGATCATTGTCATCTGCCTGGCCAGTATCAGAGGTCAGGTCATGGGGAGTGTCACCCCTAGGCCCTTCCTCGTGTGCTGTCCCACCCACTCTGCCTGCCCCTTCAGGCCCTATAGGTCTTCTGAGCTCATCCAGCCTGAGTACCTCTATGAGATGCTAGGCGGTTGGACTTTTGCTGTCCTCAGTTTCCTAGCTGTGCAAAATGCTCTCGGTTCCATGAATGGGAGGTTATCATACTTGGAAACTAGAAGCCTATTGGCTTCTGGCAGGGACCCACTGGTTCCTGGCCTTGAAGACATTACTAGTGAGGTGTGGTGTATTGCACTACCTACTCTATTGTGGCCTACTAAATTCTCTTGAGTTGTAGAATGGGTGTGCTAAGCCCTTAACACACAACTCTAAGTTCAGTAGAACTTACTGTATTCTAAATCTTGTATTATATGTACCTAGGGTACGTTTAGTGGTTTTCAGTTAGTTACTCAATTGAGATTATCTGGTAAAACAATAGCAAGCTGGAATCCCACATGCTGCACACCAATGTGAGATGTTGGCCTGGTATATGCTGTCCACTAATTATAGTGGGCACCCTGTACCAGTCCAAACAACCCCTTATTGGTTAAAGACAACCTTCGATTGAAAGCTATCCTAGTGGTAGCTATGGAGAGCAGCCTTCAGGCTAAGTCTTGAAGGAATGTAAAGCAGCTTGTTTTACCAGTCTATAATCTTTTGAGTGCCTAAATGAAAGACACCCTCACCAGGTATACATATAAAATATATGTATTTATTACTAAACACACCCTTCTAGACTGTTTATGAGACTAGAGGTCAGAACCTTTACGTTACACTTCAAATATCACAGTAATAAGCACAAATACACGTCAGGCCCTAGGGCCGAGCCAAACCATATTCTAAAATAGTAGTATAAGAAACACGACTTAACGAGACACAAGGCCTAGAGCCTGTAGAATCGCTGGGACCCCAAGGAACCACCCAAGCTAGTGACACAGGGGACCCACGGGAGCCGTGTGCAGTGTGTGAACACAGCCGCGAGCTCCCGTTAGCTTCTATGGGGAAAGTTGCTGTTAGATTTTTAAAGATTAGGGACACTTAGAAACGAGTCAGGACCAAACCCTTTGGGACTTAGGAAGTTCTAGGGCAAACACCCACGGTAGCACCGGAGTACTCGAGTTACCTCACCCAGGGAAGCCGGGTGCATAGGTGTCAAATGGTGTCAGATCGCGTCGTCGATTTCAATGGGAGCTGGCAAAGAAGTGCTGCTGCTGGGAAGATGTGAAGTGTCTGAAGACATCCAAACCTAGACCGAAGTTGAGAAGAACCTGAAAGCAGAGGGGACGGAGTCTGGGTCACTTGCCAGTAACCAGGAAGGCGATGGACAGATGCCCACTGATGTCGGGTGATTTCAGGTGAAGGAGGTAAAGCTTGACTCTTCAGCCACGAGGACTAGGAGGCATCAAGGATGACCAGAAGCTGGATTCGAGCTGTCCCACGAAGGATGTAGAGTGCTGTAGCATCAGTGCCCGGATTGGACACAACAAGCCTTGGCAACAGTAACCCACGCAGAAAGGAGAAAGATGCTTTGGTGTAGACCAGCAAGTTCTGAGGGACACACCACTTGGTAGGGAGTTGGGGCACGTCTAGAGTCAAAGCTACCCCCTCAGGGACCCACCAGTTGATTGACCAGGGATCGCAAATGGACCTCAAGACAAAACACAAAATGGTGGACCAGGGTCACTCAGGGTGACTAGGTTGACAATCTTCAGTGGATTCTCTGCATGAGGTGGGGCTACAAGTAAGCCCAAGCATCACTTCAAGAGATATCGAGAAGTCAATGCACTTGCAAAAGTGCACGGTGACCAGCAGTTCCGGTTCCACGCTACTCACAAGGGCTGCGGGTCTCAGCTTAGCTGGGACTCGGGTCGGACTCTGAGATGTCTGGAAATCCTCTTCCTGGGCTGCAAATACTTCGAGATCCGGCAGGAGCTTCGGAGATGCAGAACGGCAAAATGCTTCGTTGGTGCTTGACAACCAGGGGAGACACTCCTTGACCCCATGGGAGATTTCTTCAGTCCTCTAGTCATCAGTAAAGCATCGAAGTTCCAGGATTCAGCTTCAGAGTTTCGTCCAGGGATATCTAAAGATATGGTTACAGAGGTTCCTTACTTATACCTAAGGAAGGTGGGGACCCACCTATGGGAGGGTTTGGAAAAAGAGGTGGCTACACCCATTTCTTTTGTCCAGTTTCATGCCAGAGCAGGGGCTGTAAGCCCCCGAACCCATTTGAGCTGGACTATGCACAGGGACACCAAATGTGCCCCCAGTGCAGGACTTCAAAGCACTCAGAGAGTGCTCCCACCCAGCCCAAAACACATAAGCCTGTCTGGGAGGTGGTTACACCCCCCTGTGACAGGAAACCTATTGTCCAGGCCTCCCCTGCCAGAGTTTCGGTCAGCAGCAGGAAGACAGACCAGTGTCTGTGGCTGCAGCATCCATTTTGTGATGCCAGGGCTCTCTTAAGCTTCTACCGGGTATACCAGTACTGCCAGGTCTCTTCCTCTAGAAGGGTGGGATTATATCCTCACATCAGGAACTGATGTGGGGGTATGATTCCAAGGTGTTTGCACCAAATATGACATGTTTCCGTGCAGTCAGTCCAAAGTTAGCATTAAACGTTTAAGATATAATGCACTTAAGAGTATATGGACAGGCTGCACCACTGACAACCCCGGAGAAGAGATTCTGAAGGCTGCAGAGGGGCTCAGCTCATGCCTGGGCACCCTCTCACATATAACCAAGCACCCCGCCTTCAGGATTGATAAGGCCTGCCATAGGGGTGACTGATATGTTACTATGTGCAGTGATAGGTGAGGTATAGTGAACCTATACCTCAATAAGGGGTGCATGCACCACCTTACCCAGACTGCAGTAGCAGACCCATGGTGTCATTTTGCATGGCTTTACAGGGGTGGCACAATACATGCTTCAGGCCCTGGTAGGCCTCTGGGGTACCTATGCCCTGGGTACATAGTACACCATATATTAGGGACTCACAAGGGTACCCCATAATCCAATCTGGAGTGTACCTGAAGTACATGCAATCAATTTAGAGAGGAAGCAGCTAGGCTGGGGCCCTGAATAGCAGGGTCCTAGCCAGACTAAAGTCAAAAAACAGTGAAACACTAGCAAAAAGTGGGGATTAACTTGTGAAGCAGATCCTACTATCCTACAACAGAGGAGAAGAAAGAAGCCTGGGACATGCAGAATGAAGCAACAGGGGTGCAGAAAGTGGCAAGAGAAGTATAGAAAGGAGCAAGTGAGGTGCAGAAAGAGCCAACAGAGGTGTTAAAAGAGGCAAGAGAGGTGCAGAAATAGGCAGGAAAGGTACAGAAAGAGGGAAGATGAGTGCAGCAAGAGACAGGAGGTGCAGAAAGTAGCAAATGAGGTGCAGAAAGAGCAACAGACGTGCAGAAAGAGGGACAAGAGGTGCAGAAAAAGGAAAGAAAAGTGTAGAAAGAGGCAAGAGAGGTACATAAAAAGACAACAGGGGTGCAGAAAGAAGCAAGACAGGTTCAAAATGAAGCATGGAAAGTGCAGAACAAAGCAACAGGGGTGCAGAAAGAGGTAAGAGAATTGCTGAAAGAAGCAACAGAGGTGTAGAAAGAATCTAGAAACGTGCAGAAAGAGGCAAGTGAGATGCAAAAACAGGCAGGAAAGGTACAGAGAGATGGAAGACAAGTGCGGCAAGAGACAACAGGTGCAGAAAGTAGCAAATAAGGTGCAGAAAGAGGCAACAGGTGTGCAGAAAGAGGGAAGAGTGGTGCAGATAAAGCCAAGAAAAGTGCAGAAATACGGACGAAGAGTGCAGATAGAGGCAACAGGTGTGCAGAAAGAAGCAAATGAGGTGCAGAAAGAGGCAACAGACATGCAGAAAGAGGGAAGAGAGGTGCGGAAAAAGGCAACAAAAGTGCAGAAAGAGGCAAAAGAGGTACATAAAGAGACAGTAGGGGTGCAGAAAGAAGCATGGAAAGTGCAGAATGAAGCAAAAGGGGTGTAGAAAGACGCAAGAGAAGTGCAGAACCAGGCAAGAGAAGTGTACAAAGAGGCAAGAGAATTGCTTGAAGAAGCAACAGAGGTGTAGAAAGAAGCAAGAAAAGTGCAGAAAGAGGCAAGTGAGATGCAAAAACTGGCAGGAAAGGTACAGAAAGACAGACGAAGAGTGCAGAAAGAGGCAACGGGTGTAGAAAGAAGCAAATGAGGTGCAGAAAGAGGCAACAGACATGCAGAAAGAGGGAAGAGAAGTGCAGATATAGGCAAGAAAAGTGCAGAAAGGGGCAAAAGAGGTACATAAAGAGACAGCAGGGGTGCCAAATGAAGCAGGACAGGTGCAGAAAGAAGTATGGAAAGTGCAGAATGAAGCAACAGGGGTGCAGAACGAGGCAAGAGAAGTGCAGAAACAGGCAAGAGAAGTGCACAAAGAGGCAAGAGAATTGCTGAAAGAAGCAACAGCAGTGTATAAAGAAGCAAGAAAAGTGCAGAAAGGGGCAAGTGAGATGCAAAAACACATGGGAAAGGTACAGAAAGAGGGAAGACGATTGCAGAAATAGACAACAGGGGAGCAGAAGGAAGCTGATAAGGTGCAGAAAGAGGCAACAGATGTGCAGAAAGAGGGATGAGAGCTGCATGCAGTACGTGAGATTTTCAGAATGAGGTCAAAAGAAGTGCAGAAAAAGAAAGAAACGTGCAGAAAGCAGCAACAGAAATGCAGAAAGAGGCAAAAGAGACGCAGAGGGAAGCAAGAGTGGCTTGCACACCATTAGTACCAATTTAACACCCACATTTAGCAATAAGTAACTCATGACCATTCTAGGTTTGCAAAGGGCCTTCCACCACGCTGTAACACTTGTTGCTGCATTTTTTGTAACGTTTGACCTGTTTCAGCTAGAAACAAGGCTTTTTTTGTTCAAATCAGCAGATGATGAATTATGTGGCTAATGCAGAAATGTATAATTGTGCGAAAGTCGGTGCAGCCAAACAGGACCCCCCCCCCCCCCCAAGCGCCTTGAGACCCTCCGGGTGAGTAGCGCGCTATATAAATTTCTTGATTGATTGATTGATTGATTAATAAGTCCTGTGGCCCTGCTCATACCTCTGACTAGGTCCACAAGTGCTGCTCAGTGATTCCATCTTTTATTGTCTCACTGATTTCAGAGTTGAGCTTCTATGGAAACGAGGAAGACTAAACCGGAGGTTACCACTCCACAACATAGACTACCATACCACATAATTACTTTCCATAACACATTCATAACCCCACTCTATATAATTACTACAAACTAAATACCACACACTTTCTATCCACATATTTTCACTGCACAACATACCACATAACTCCACTACACACAACGTACATCCACTCCACTCCAAAAAACATTAGTAAAAAACGTTTACATTTACAATGACAATAGCTCTAATTCTCGCAAATGGAAAACCTATTACATTGCCAACACTTCTTTAACTAGTAGTCGTGTTTGCAGAGTGGTGGAGAAAGGGTGCTGGGTCTCCGACCAGCACTCAGGTATTCCGGTGCGCAGGGCTTGGAAGAGGTACCAGTAGGGCTTCTTGGCCCCCAAAGTCCCTCAGGAGTAAATTGGACTTCATCCCCCATCCCATAGTCTGCCAGGAGGCGCGTTTGCAGAATGGTGGAGAAAGGGGGGCATGGCCTCCGAAGACGTCTTAGCAATCTCACTGTGCGGGATTTACTGGAGGCAACAAGAGCGATAGTTGGCCCCCAAGGACATCCTTGGGGGCCAACTACCCCTCCTATTACCTCCAGTAAGTCCCACACAGCAGCATTGCTAAGATTGAAGAGCAGGCTTTGCCCCCTTTGCCCACCACTCTACAAAAGAGAAACCCTGATGTGCTCTTGGATGGGGATTGAAGTCCCCATCGATGCAGGGCATCCTTTAGGGGCCAACTAGCCTACCTCTTACCTCCAGTAAGCCCCACACAGTGGGATTGCTGAGAGGTATACAAAGGCCATGCCTCGGACCACCTCTCTGCAACACAGCTCTGTGGCGCATACTGGAGGTAGCTGGTGGGCTAGTTGGCCCCCGGGGACCCTCAGGATTGAAGGGGACTTAATCCCCCAATTTACAACTCGCCATGGCCATGTAACTCCGTTAAGCACCACAGAGCTGAGTTGCAGAGAGGTGTAAAAAGGGGCGTGGGTGTTCCGAGGCCATGCCCCTTTTTACACCACGCTGCAAACGCAGCTTCTGTCACACTGCTGCTCAAAGGATGAAGTCCACTTGTGTCCTGAGGTCCTCGGGACACAGGAGGACCTCATCGACCCAGCAGCAATGCACCAGAGGTTGCGTTTGCAGAGTAGTGTAAAAACGGTTGTGGTCTCGGACCACCTCACTGCAATTCAGCTCTGCGGTGCTGGCTGGAGGTACCTGGTGGGCTAGTTAGACCCTCAGGATTGAAGGGGACTTAATCCCCCAATTTACAACACTTCAGGGGATGTGTTTGCACATGTGGCATATCAGGCCCCGCCCCCTCCCTGCACCACTGTACAAACGTGCCCCTGGCATGTTGTCAGTTGGGGGATTAAGTCCCCTTGAATCCTAAGGGACCCTGGGGGCCAGCAAGCCCACCAGGCACCTCCAGTAAGCGCAACAGAGCCGCGTTACAGAGAGGTGTAAAACGGGGTGGGTCCTCGGACAACCTCTCTGCAACGCAGCTCTGTGGCTCATATTGGAGGTACCTGGTGGGCTAGTTGGCTCCCAGGGACCCTCAGTATTCAAGGGTAATTTATTCCCAAACAAACAACGTGCCAGGGGCGTGTTTGCAGAGTGGCGGACAAAGGGATCGTGGCCTCCGGCGAGATGCCGGCTTTTCTTTTTTTGATTTTTACAAGGGGAGCTGTGTGGTCCCCCTTTTTTCTTTTTTACTTTTTTGGGGCCCTGGGGACCCCATCCCCCAGGGCCTGACCCCTTTTTAAAAAAAAAAAATACATTTAAATCGGGAAGAGGGCCGCGTGGCCCCCCTCCCGGGTGCCAATTTCGGCCCTGGGGACCCCATTCCCTAGGGCATGGCCACATCTTTAATACATTTTTTTAAGGAGTGGGGCTGCGTGGCCCCCCTCTTGAGGCCATTTTTGCTTGAAACACTTTCGTCATTATTTTTAAATGCTAAACAGTGATTGGAGTGTCCACACCACATGGTGCATAGACATAGAAAGTGGGTAAAATACTGCACAACATTGGTATTACGAAAAGTCTGTTTTCTCCACATATGTTGAATCATTGCTGCTTAAATGCTTATAAATTGACAGTTGTGTTACACTTTATGACCAAAAAGAGACATAAATACTCAAAATAATTCTAAAAGCTAATTCTAAAAGCTAATTCTAAAAGCTAATAAATATGTTAATAAATAAAGTTTTTAATAAAAAATTATTTATATATTAAAAAACACATTTAATCTTCAAAGTATGTTAAAATTGTCAAAGCCTTTGGTGAATAAATATATGACCAAAATGCAACAATTTAAGAGGATAGAACAGTATTAGTCTTATGATCGTATATATGTCCCAACAAGTAAAAAATGTCAGCCTAAATGCTATGTTATTCAACTAAATCTTATATTGACAGACAGATCAATGCAGTATTACACACCTAAGTTAAAAGTGCTAACTATCTGATCCATCCATGGATCACCACAAAGTGCAAGTGCAAATAAAAAACTGTAAAAATGTGTGCATCTAAACATATAAGAACATCAAGAAAACAGGTAAAAGAAGGCTAAAACCCACATTCAACAAAGTTAAAATTCAGGCTAAAACAACATCAAGAAAACAGGTAAAAGAAGGCTAAAACCCACATTCAACAAAGTTATATATATATATATAACAAATTCACTGAAAAAACCATAGGTTTCACACACGTTATAGTTAGGAATTAGCATTTAAAAAACCTTGCAAATTCACTTAAAAAACCATAGGTTTCACACAAATTATAGTTAGCTGTACATTTCACTCGTAAAAAACCAATGAAATTCCACGTTATAGTTAGATCAGGTAACTATAACTTGCACGCCCACAATAAACTGCTGATGACGTCATATATTACATCACTTATGACATGGTCAGTGACATCACTCATGACATCAATGATGACATCTGAAATGACACATTGTGCATTGCGGTCGCGCAAGTTATAGTTACCTGATCTAACTATAACGTGGAATTTCATTGGTTTTTTACGAGTGAAATGTACAGCTAACTATAACTTGTGTGAAACCTATGGTTTTTTAAGTGAATTTGCAAGGTTTTTTAAATGCTAATTCCTAACTATAACGTGTGTGAAACCTATGGTTTTTTTTAGTGAATTTGTACGGTTTTTTAAATGCTAAGTTATGTATTTATTTTTACATGCTGTGGGCACTCGGTGCGCTTCGCGCACCGAGCGCCCACGTTGCGCATTGCGAACCGTGCACAGCTCGCCATTTTTTCCAAAATGTCAATTATTTTTTTCTCCCTTGGGGGTCCTTAGATTTATATATTAAATGTGATTGTTAATTCTTTATTTTTTTTTTATTTTTTTTTACCGTACGCGTACGGTAAGCTTACCGTACGCGCACTCCGCGTTTTTTTTTTAAAATTATTAAATTTATTTTTCATACTTTTTGGTCCTTCGTGAACCCCCTGACGAACGCTAGGGGGTCTGCAACTCTCTTCGTTGCCCCCTTTTCATGTTATCAACCTTTGTTTTTCAGTGCGAGAGACAGAAAATGGCGGCCGATACTTTCTGATTTCGACCGATTCGAATGTTTACAGTCATGTAACCACCAATCAGAATTGAGCTCGCGCACGGCACCGTACGCGTACGGTAAGCTTACCGTAAGCGCACGGAGCACGCCTATAGATATATATATTGATTTAAATGCTATTTTCTCAGGACCTACTGAACAGATTTACACCAGACCTGCAAAAGGCACATCCCTGACCTGAGGACTACCTCTCTGCCCAATTTCAAGTAATTCTGTTCAGCCGTTCGGGCTGTAGCTCGGACTAAAGGTCCTATGGGAAAATGCATGGGGAAAACGCGTTTTGGGACCCCCCTTTTTTCTCAGCCCCCGCTTGACGAATCCCCCCGAGACTTTCAGGGTAGGAGCGGAGCGTAGCGCCCCATTAGTTTTGAAAAATTCGCGAGGATTCGTCAACCGGCGCCAAAGTTATTCCAAATAGAATGTTGCGGATTTCCTATGGAAACACGGTCCTAACTATAACTATCTACTGGCGACCGCCAGTAGATAATATATATATATATATATATATATATATATATATATATATATATACATACACATATATATGCTACTTTGTCTCCATAAGCAGCTGCCATTCTTCCTGCTAAGAAAAGAGCGCAGACCACAGATTCCGTGTCACTGCTAAGGTTTATTCAGCCACAGCTACACGATCAGCATGACGCGTTTCGATCCCTCAAGGTCTTTTTCTTAAAGTGACATGCAAGCGAAGTGTGTTGGGTCACAGACATAAAGGAAATACTGAAGTTAACCTTTGTTGCGACTTATCAATGGTTAATTGTGTAAATAACACAATTGTTTCACAATGATCAATGGAATATGTAGAAAAACAAATCGAATTGTATACATCCATAAAAAAATGTGTTTTCCTGCAAATCAGTTATGTTTAAAATAACCTCATTATAATAAATAAGATTAAAAAAACAATAAATAAATATTGATGATTTGCTAAAATAAGATTGGAAAACTACAAAGACAACGTCCAGGTATAAATACCTAAGTCTAGTTTATGTCTAAATAGAAGAACATAATATAGACGTTTCAGCAAATCTGTTGCAAAGTTTTCAGACCGTGATTGCCAACAATCACTCCGCTAATTGCATGTGAAGTATTACAAGTGCAAACATGATTAATGTGCTAAGTGCTTAAACTTTTGATTTACCCAAATTTTAAAATGTGTGTACCTAAAACCCAATGTGTACATAAATAGATAAAATATATAAAGTGCGGCATAGGGAAATACAGTATATGAACATAATGTTCTATCGTGTACTGTTCTCTTCTCTTTGTTCCCTAGAGTTTGATTGGAAAAGACTTTAGATTGCCCTATAACAATACTTTTATTATTGATTTTTTAAAGGTTATTGTTTAGACTTCATGTGACGAAGGAACAGTGTGGCAGAAGATTATAGAAAGGTGTAAAGGTCCTCTGTCTGGTTGAGACCATTAGGATATTTGGTATCTAAATTCAAGATATATCTGGTCTCAAGTTGTCTGAGGGCTCTGACACGGTCACCTCCTCTTTTCTTGTGTGGAATACTGTCTATTAGAAAGTATTTCAAAAGAGTGGGATCTGATTTGTGTTGGTCCTCAAAATGTCTTGCAACTGAATATGTTGGATCAATATTCTTGATTGCTCTCATGTGCTGAAGTACCCTCTTGTGTCCCTGAAGGATAGTGCTTCCTACATATCTGAGTCCACAGGGGCACTCCAGCACATAAATAGCATGATCCGTTTTGCAAGTTAGGTATTTGGTGATCGGGATTTCATCATTGTTGAACGGTGTTTTAAATGCAGTGGTGTTAATGCCTTGTTGGCATGCTTTGCAAGATTTGCATCTGTAGGATCCCTTTCTTTAACTAAGCCAAGTACCCTGAGTTATATTCTCCAAATCATTTTTAACCAAAGAATCGCGCATAGATGGGGCTCTGCTGAATTTAAAGCAGCCCTGTTGGGGAGTAAATGACCAATAATCGGATCTCCCAATATAATTGGCCAGTTTCTATTGATAAGATTCTTCAGAAATGTTCCCTGTTTGCTGAATCCGAAGATAAATCTAAATGTATCTTCCATCTGTTTTGGTTTATCTTTGGTTTGGAGAAGGGTTACTCTGTCTAAATCATTGCATTTTTTAAAAGCAGTATCAATACTTTTTAGAGAGTATCCTCTGGCTAGAAATCTTTTTATGCTGGATGTCTGTGCTTGTTTGAGATCTGTAGGGTTACTACATATGCGTTTCAGGCGCAGCATCTCCCCATAAGGTATACTCTGTATGAGGTGCTGTGGGTGTGCGCTGCTGGCATGTAGTATCGAATAGCCAGCCGTTGGTTTTCTATGTAGTGTAGTGTGGATCTGATCTTCCTTTATGTAGATCTGCACGTCTAAGAAATTGACCGATACTGAACTAATATCTGCTGTAAAGTGGAGATTTAAGTGATTTGGATTCAAGTTTTGTACAAACAGATTTGCATCGCTGATGTCACCTCGCCAAATTATGAACAAATCGTCAATATATCTGACCCACTTGACAACATTATTCCTTAGTTGTATAGTGTATTGTCTTGTGAGGACCAGTTCCTCCCACCAGCCTATATGCATACATGCATAGCTGGGAGAGAAACTGGCCCCCATTGCGACACCGCGTTGCTGTTGGTACAAGGAATTTTCAAAGAGAAACACATTATTGGTAAGGCAAAATTCAACCATGTTGACTAACATGTTGTTGTGCTGTTCAAATGCTGCACCCCTATGTGCAAGAAAGTGTTTTAAAGCCCGCAGTCCATCTTGGTGGCTAATCGAGGTATATAGGGATGTTACATCTAATGTCATTAGTAGGTATTCTTTGTGCCAAACAATGCCTTGTATTTTTGAAAGAAAATCACTGGTGTCTCGAATATATGAGGGCAACTATAACTCACGCGACCGCAATCCTCTGCTGATGACATCAGATATTACATCACTGTATTTAGACACTTATTTACCCGTCTTCTTCCATTAATCTTTAGCTATACATATATTACAAATATTTATTCATAAAGACACATATGTCATCATTGATGTAATATCTGATGTCATCAGCAGAGGATTGCGGTCGCGTGAGTTATAGTTGCCTGCACTAACTATAACGGGGAAATTTCATTGGTTTTTTACGAGTGAAATGTCCAGCTAACTATAACATGTGTGAAACCTATGGTTTTTTAAGTGAATTTGCTAGGTTTTTTAAATGCTAATTCGTAACTATAACGTGTGTGAAACCTATGGTTTTTTCAGTGAATTTGTACGTTTTTTTAAATGCTAAGTTATGTATTTATAACATTTTTTTTTCAGGTTTTTCACCGTGCTGTGGGCACTCGGTGCGCTTCGCTTCGCGATTTTTTTAAAAACAAAAAAAATGTTTTCTCCCTTGGGGGTCCTTCTGTGACCCCCTGACCAAGGCTAGGGGGTCAGGAACCTTCCACTCTGCCCCCTTTTCACGTTCTCCACCTTTTTTTTTCACCCCCTAAGACTGCGAGAGACAAAATGGCAGCCGACAGTTCCTGGTTTCGACCGATTCGAATATTGATATGCTTTTAAATGCTATTTTCTCAGGAAATACTGAACAGATTTACACCAGACCTGCAAAGGCACTTCCTTGACCTTATGGCTACCTCTCTGCCAAATTTCACGTAATTCTGTTCAGCCGTTCGGGCTGTAGCTCCGACTGAAGGTCCTATGGAAAAATGCATGGGGAAAATGCGTTTTGGGACCCCCCCTTTTTCTTGGCCCCCGCTTGATGAATCATCCCGAGACTTTCAGGGTAGGAGCTGAACGGAGCGCCCCATTTGTTTTGAAAATTTCGCGAGGATTCGTCAACCGGCGCCAAAGTTATTCAAAATAGAATTTTGAGATTTCCTATGGAAACTAGGTTGTAACTATAACTATCTACTGGCGACCGCCAGTACATAATATATATATATATATATATATATATATATATATATATATATATATATATATATATATATATATATATATATATATATATATATATATTACCTACTGGCAGTCGCCAGTAGGTAGTTATAGTTATAGTTAGGACCTATTTTCCATAGGAAATCCGCAACATTCTATTTGGAATAACGTTGGCGTCGATTGATGAATCTTCGCGAAATTTTCCAAACTTTTGGCCAGCTCCGGTCCGCTCCTATCCTGAAAATTTCACGGTGATTCATCAAGCGGGGGCCGAGAAAAAAGGGGGGCCCCAAAACACGTTTTCCCCATACATTTTCCCATAGGACATGTTGACACAGCTACAGCCCGAAGTGCTCAACGGAATTACACCAAATTTGGCAAAGAGGTAGTCCTCAGTTCAGACTCGTGCCTTTTGCTTAAATGGTGTAAATCCGTTCAGTAGTTCCTGAGAAAATCAAAAGTAAAATCACATACATATCTGGGCGGAGCCTATCCACACATCTCATCATGAGATCTGATTGGCTGTCAGCACTTCATCTAGGAAGTGTTGGCAGCCATCTTGGGAACAATATACATGATAGCACCTCATTAAAAAGATTTGCAGTTAATAGAAGGTTTTACCTCTTTAGTTACATTATAAATCATTTGTTGATGGTACCATACTCATTTTAGGAATTGTGGTGTGTTCTAAGGTGATTTTTACCATGTCAAAAAGCCTTCTGCTGGGATATCATGAATCATGTTTGAGAGAAAACTATTTTCTCATGCTTTTCCCACTGAGGTTTGGTTAGGTGATCTATAAGCTAAACTGACAGCATATTTTCTGTAAATTCACATTATCTTTCTCAGTCTTGTGAGAATGAAGTCCGACATTCTCAGTAAAACATGTACATCCAACAAGGGCAGAGACTGTCAGTTGATTCCTTTGTGTTCTACTGCAGTTTCCCAGAGTGTTCTAAAGAACAACTAGAGCGCTAACAGTCCTACTTATGACAAACGTATGGCACACCTGAAGCCATCTTGGTTGGAATAAAGTGGTAACTCTTAAAACATTTAATTTAAAAAGGAACAAAATGAGGGGGTTCATTTTGCCATAGAAAGTATGATTAGTGCTGCAGAAAGAAAAATTAGGGCACGTTTTGAGTGACTTCTCAAATCCTCTTCTATTTCATTAAAAAATTCTGACATGCAGACTGAAACATGCACTTTCAATACCAGCAGCAGACTTCCCTGGTGAGCAGTAGCTTTACTACAGTGATCTAATAAGCAACTAAAGTGCTAACATTCTGAATGTATGTCAAATGTGTGACACATCTGAATGCCTTCTTGATGGAATCAAAGTAAAACACTGAATGTATTTCCTTCTGAGGAGACTGTAGTAAATGAGGAAATTAGGAAACATCATAACAAATACGTCTCCCAAAATGGCCACCAGAGACAAAAGAGCCCAAATGTAGCCCAAATATCACCCAATTGTAGCCCAAGTATAGCCCAATGACAGAATGTCCCAGAGTGTTCTAACGAACAACTAGAGCGCTAACAGTCTTACTTATGACAAAAGTATGGCACACCTGAAGCCATCTTGATTGGAATAAAGTGGTAACACTTAAAACATTTAATTTACAAAGGAACAAAATGAGGGGGTTCATTGTGCCATAGAAATTATGATTAGTGCAGCAGAAAGAAAAATTAGGGCACATTTTGACTTCTCAAATCCTCTTCTATTTCATAATAAAATTCTGACATACAGACTGAAACATGCACTTTGAATACCAGCAGCAGACTTCCCTGGTGAGCAGTAGCTTTACTACAGTGATCTAATGAGCAACTAGGGGGCTAACATTCAGAATTTATGGCAAATGTATGACACATCTGAATGCCTTCTTGATGGAACCAAAGTAAAAAACTGAAAGTATTTCCTACTGAGGAGACTGCAGTAAATGAGGAAATTAGGAAACTTCATAACAAAGAAATCTCCCAAGATGGCCACCAGAGTCAAAAGAGCCCAAATGTAGCCCAAATATCACCCAGATGTAGCCCAAGTATAGCCCAATGACAGAATGTCCCAGAGTGTTCTAACAAACAACTAGAGTGCTAACAGTCTTACTTATGACAAAAGCATGGCACACCTGAAGCCATTTTGATTGGAATAAAGTGGTAACACTTAAAACATTTGATTTACAAAGGAACAAAATGAGGGGGTTCATTTTGCCATAGAAATTATGATTAGTTCTGCAGAAAGAAAAATTAGGGCACATTTTGACTTCTCAAATCCTCTTCCATTTCATATAAAAATTCTGACATGCAGAATGAAACATGCACTTTGAATACCAGCAGCAGACTTCCCTGGTGAGCAGTAGTTTTACTACAGTGATCTAATGAGCAACTAGAGTGCTAACATTCTGAATTTATGGCAAATGTGTGACACATCTGAATGCCTTCTTGATGGAACCAAAATAACAAACTGAAAGTATTCCCACTGAGGAGACTGCAGTAAATGAGGAAATTAGGAAACTTCATAACAAATAAATCTCCCAAGATGGCCACCAGAGACAAAAGAGCCCAAATGTAGCCCAAATATCACCCAGATGTAGCCCAAGTATAGCCCAATGACAGAATGTCCCAGAGTGTTCTTAAGAACAACTAGAGCGCTTTCTGTCTTACTTATGACAAAAGTATCTTGATTGGAATAAACTGGTAACACTTAAAACATTTAATTTAAAAAGGAACACAATGAGGGGGTTCATTTTGCCATAGAAATTATGATTAGTGCTGAAGAAAGAAAAATTAGGGCACATTTTGAGTGACTTCTCAAATTCTCTTCTATTACATTAAAAAATTCTGATATGCAGACTGAAACATGCACTTTTAATACCAGCAGCAGACGTCTGTGGTGAGCAGTAGCTTTACTACAGTGATCTAATGAGCAACTAGAGTGCTAACATTCAGAATGTATGGCAAATGTGTGATATATCTGAATACCTTCTTGATGGAATCAAAGTAAAAAACTGAAAGCATTTCCTACTGAGGAGACTGCAGTAAATGAGGAAATTAGGACACGTCATAACAAATAAATCTCCCAAGATCGCCACCAGAGACAAAAGAGCCCAAATGCAGCACAAATATCACCCAGATGTAGCCCACTTGTAGCCCAATGACAGAAGTGTGCAAAACACTTATTTTTTGTGTATTTGCAGTTTTATACAGAGCAGACTTGTCAGGTATTGGAGTACTTTACATGAGCATTGGTTACATCACACAAGATTAAATTCATTTTGGTTGTAGACATGGGGAGATTAAGTGATTTGACCAGAATCACAGAATGTTGAGCTGAAGCAGAAACTCCAACCTGGTTCCCCATTTGCAAAGTCTGCAGCTCTTGAAGTAACACCACATCCTCTCCCCTAAGTGCAACATTTAATCAAGTGGTCAACTGGATAAAAAAACATAAAGATTACAAATAATTTAAAAGTTCTTTGTCGCTATTTGAAAACTAAGAAAATATGTCCTCTTTTTAGTTTTTTAGAGCACTAACCATAATTTTGATGCAAATAAGACCCTCTCATATATGTAATTTCTGAAGGTAGTGCTCTAGGTATTACAGTTTTGATTACATCAAGATTACGTCAGGCGTTCCACACTTTTGTAATAAATATAGAATGTTAGCAATCTAGTTGTTCATTGGGATACTGTTGAGAGGCAGAGGCCAGGGGCACGGACTCTGAAAATTGAAGGCAGGTAGGAGAGTGCAGAGGCGACAATTTGACCACACTGGGCAGGCAGGAAGGGCAGTGGCAGCACAACAGACTATGGAGGGCAGTGGAAAGGGGGGCAGGGGCAACAAACCAACAATACAGGACTGGCAAGAGAGGCTGTGGAAATATAATAGACTATTGTGGGCAGAAGGAAGAGGCAGTGGTAGTACAACCATACATGCCAACAGACCCGTTTCAGCCAGGAAATGTCCAATGTTTTTAAGATCAAATGGGCTTTATTTGATATGTCTCCTGACTACAATCTCCTCTTTTTCAATGTAACTCAAAGGGGAAAATCAATACCCCAGTTTTTTTTCAAAATCTCCCTCTTACCAAGTTCAAAATGTTCGCAAGTATGGTACATTGGATCATGGTAGGCAGGAGGAATTGGGGTCGGGACATGGACTCGGATAACAGAGGACAGGAGGGACATGGAGAGGTGCACCAAACTGACCCTACAGGGCAGGCATCAGGGTTTGCAGCAGCACAATACACCACACAGGGCATGCAGGATGGGAGTGCAGCACAACAATCCATAGAAAGCAATAGGGAGGGGACAGGACCATGCACATGGACAACAGAGAACAAAGGGGAAAGAGGCAATGGTAGCTTGCTGACCTTAATGGACAGACGGGAGAGAAATCTGCAGCATAACAGACCATAAAGGGCAGGAGGGACGGATCAGGGGCATTACAATGGAACAGACAAGCCAGGAGGGAGGGAATAGGGGTCTGCACATGGAAACAGAGGGCTGGAGGCAAGGGGGCAGGGCAGGAGCAGCAAGATGACCATTGAGGTCAGGCAGGATGGGCACTAGAAACAAGACACTCCATGGAGAGCAACAGTGAGACTATGATGGCATACACACAGACCATGGAGGAAAGTGGGAGGGGGTCAGGGGCAGCTGGCTGACCATACAGGGAAGGTGGGAGGGGCCATGGCAGCACAGAAGACCATGCGTGGCAAGCGGGAGGGTTAGTGGCAGCACAACGGCTATGATGGGCAAGAAGGAGGGCGCAGGGGCATGCACAAAGGACCATGGAGGATAGAAGGGAGGGTCAGGACCTGGGCACAGATAAGAGAGATGAGGGGAAGGGTCCTCACAACAGACTACGCGGGGCAGGCAGGAGGAGCAGTTGCAGCACAACAGACCAGGGAGGGCAGAAGGGTGTGGCAGTAAAATGGACCATGGAGGACAGGAGAAAGGGGATAGGGGCATGTCATGTGGACAGGCAGGGTGGAGGTGGCAGGGACAGGTTACAGTCATTTGACAATGCTAGGCAGGTGGGAGGGGAGTGGCAGCTCAACAGAACACTCAGAGTAGATAGGAGTGGCAGGTCCATGGAACATGGTGGGCAAAAAGGATGGAGCAGGGGCATGCACAAAGACATCGGAGGGCAGGGGGAAGGAGAATAGGGGCAGCAAGCTAAGCACAGAGGCTAAGCAGGAGGTCAATGATGGGCCATAGAATTGGGCAATGGAGGGCAGAAGGAGTGGACTGGTACATCATGCTAAATGGAGGGCAGTGGCAGCACATCAGACCATGCATGGCAGGAGGGAGGAGGCTAGTCCATGGATTCAGACAACAGGCGATAGGGAGGAGGTGGATGGGGCAGCAAGCTAACTGTTCAGAGAAGGTGGGTATTAGGAACTTTATTGTTTTTAAAATGTGTATCTGTGCGAACTACTTAAAATATGAACAAGTATGCAGCATAATCTCACTTTTATTCAGGAAGAAGAGGACGTTTGCGACTGTGACTCCGGGCTCACTTGGCAGAAACACCCCCAGACCCTCCACCCCCATCGCAAAATGTAATGCCCGTGAAAAGGGTAGGTGGACGCAGTGTTATATAGAACATAGTCCTGAGAGCACGATTGGAAATGAAAACTAGATATAGTATATAGTATAAACTATGCACCAAAAAGTGTTATATAAGATGAACCGGGCGTGAAATATAATATGCAATACATTGTGCGAAATAACAGATTCATTGGAGAGCGCGAGATAGCACAGGCACTAGCGCGTGCTATGCGATATGCGCCTTGGAGTGTAATATGCACAGGGCAGTGTTGTGTAACCTAACTAGTCTCTAAAGTTGTAATATAAAATATGTGCTGGGGAGTGTAACATGTGCTGTAAGGAGACAATAGCTCATGCGGATTAATACTTATCAATATAGTATGTAATCTTAAAATAATAATCAAAAAAGAAACGGGGATTATGAAAGATGTCAGAAGAAAAGGCAAAGCCGTACACGCTGGTTCTTATTTTGTGAAGAATGATCTTCGTTTATATTACTAGAATATTGACACAAAGGGTGCACATAGATATACAATACAATTTTGACATTAAACAAACAAATTACAAATTAGTGTCCCAATGAAAAAAACCTAAACAGACAATTAACATACCATACAACATACAAACAAGGTTTTGATTTCACTTTACAAAGGCAATCACATATAATTATTAATTTAAATTGGCAACACTTAATTAATGTAGGTGTTGATTAGTGATTTGCCTATCGCGTCAACGGCGTTTCGACCCTGTTCCAACTTAGAGGATCTCGTCAGGACTGTCTAATATAGGGACACCTGAAAGGAGAGTAATAAATGTGTGTCAAAATAAGGGGGGCCAAAGAGTGGGAGTATATTTTATCTTTTCACCTCGAACACGGTGTCACCGTATATACACCAGTCCTGGACGTTAAGGTAGAGAGGTGCACTCCTCCTTTTCTTTCTTCTTTTCCCACTCTTTGGCCCCCCTTATTTTGACACACATTTATTACTCTCCTTTCAGGTGTCCCTATATTAGACAGTCCTGACGAGACCCTCTAAGTTGGAACAGGGTCGAAACGCCGTTGACGCGATAGGCAAATCACTAATCAACACCTACATTAATTAAGTGTTGCCAATTTAAATTAATAATTATATGTGATTGCCTTTGTAAAGTGAAATCAAAACCTTGTTTGTATGTTGTATGGTATGTTAATTGTCTGTTTAGGTTTTTTTCATTGGGACACTAATTTGTAATTTGTTTGTTTAATGTCAAAATTGTATTGTATATCTATGTGCACCCTTTGTGTCAATATTCTAGTAATATAAACGAAGATCATTCTTCACAAAATAAGAACCAGCGTGTACGGCTTTGCCTTTTCTTCTGACATCTTTCATAATCCCCGTTTCTTTTTTGATTATTATTTTAAGATTACATACTATATTGATAAGTATTAATCCGCATGAGCTATTGTCTCCTTACAGCACACAATACCCAGGCTCCTTGTGGGTAGGGTTTCCTTGTTTCCCAATCAAGTGGGGAGTGTAACATTGCATATGCACTGTGACAAAGATATGGATCCCAGATTGTAATATGTATGGCATAGCGCTGTGCGTTATAACATAGGCATCGAGGAAGGCACGTTAGATGGGGCAATATAACCCATGCGAAGGCAAGTGTGGCATGACATATTCACGGGGTGGTGTTACAGTGCATATGGGCTAGAGAGTCTCATAGCATATGCACTAGCTGGTGGAATACAACACAGAGGTGTGTGGCACTCGGCGGGCACTGGTGGGTGTAACACAGCATTCCACGTCGATTCATTGTTTGCATTGTCGCCTTTTAATGAATATCACACAAATTGTCATGGTGATAGGTACATACGGTTTGTCCAGCATGTCCTAGGTGTTTCTATAAATATATATTTTTTTAAAATAATAAAAAACAAAGGCCGGCCCCGGGAGATGGGTTCCCCGGGGCCATAAGTGGCCTGAGGAGGGGGCAACGCAGCCCCCTCCTAAAGAATAACAAAAAAAAGGCAATGACCTGGGGGTTGGGGTCCCCGGGGCCGATTAAGGCCTTGGGAGGGGGGCCACATGGCCCCCTTCCAAATTTATTTTTTACAACAAAAAGAATTAGGGTGCATGCCCTGGGGGATGGGGTCCCCAGGGCCAATAAATTAGAAAAAGAAGGGGGGCCAGACAGCCCTCCTTCTTAAAAAAATAAAATAAATAAAAGACTGGCATCGTGCCGGAGGACACGCCTCCTCCTTGCAGCACTCTGAAAACGCGCCCCCTGGCCAGCTGTATGTTGGGGAATTAATTCCCCTTCAATACTGAGGGTCCCTGAGGGCCAACTAGCCCAACAGGTATCTCCAGTATGCGCCAGGGAGCTGCGTTGCAGACAGGTGTTCTGATGCCACGCCCCTTTTTACATCTCTCTTCAATGCAGCTCTGTGGCACTTACTGGAGGTACCTAGTGGTCTAGTTGGACCCTAGGGACCCTCAGGATTCAAGGAGACTTAATCTCCCAACTTAAAACGGCCACAGGGAGTGTTTACACAGTGGGAAAGGGAGGGGACGGGGCCTGAGGTGACGTGTGCAAACACGCCCTGTGGTGCGTTTTAAGAGGTAGTTTTAATCCCCTGACCTATTATATACTAGGGGCTTACTGAGGAGGTCATGCTAATCACAGGGGGACCCCAATGCATAGTGTTCCCTAGTATATGTAGGTGTTTTCACTGTATTCTGAGTGTGTTTTAACATAGCACTGGCTCTAGGACTGGTTAGTCAGACTCAGTTACTACCAGTATCTATCTGAAAAAGTTGAGGGTACAGGATGATTTTGCAAAAAGGCTTCTTTCTGCTCTTCTGTTTGTTCTTTCTGCACATTATCCTTCTTCGTGCACTTTTCTTCGTCTTTGAGGACTTCTGTTGCTTCTTTCTGAATTTCTTTTTTTTCTTTCTGTGAGTTTTTTCTTCTTTCTTCACATGTCCTATCTCTGTAGGCATAGTTAGAAATTAGCATTTAAAAAACCTTTGAAATTCACAGAAAAAAACATAGGTTTCAGGGCCGTTATAGTTAGCTGGTCTTTTCACTCATACAAAACCATTGAAATTCCCCCGTTATAGTTAGTTCAGCTAACTATAACTTGCGCGCCCGCAAAGCACTGCTGATGACGTCACATATTACATCACTCATGACATGGTCAGTGACATCACTCATGACATCACTGATGACATTTCAAATAACATCACTGATGACATCACTGATAACGTCATCCTTGTGATAGAGTGGCAGACCTCCTCTCCCCCTAATATAACCTTTGATACACACATTCAAAAATAGAAACTAACATTTTCAAAACAATAAATATACCAATACCAGTTACAACAACCTATTCAGTAGTTCTAAGATCCCCATAAACATCTCCTCATTCACCAACAGTCCTATACAGTCACTCATACATGTACTCACTCATCATATGTACTCATACACCTATACATCCTGTTACACAACGCCACTCATCCATAGAGTTACTCACACACATTGTCATGCTAATAAAGAATCAAACATCCATTAACTTGCATATACAGTTATACACACACCACCACACTTACTTCTACAGAAACTTACACATACTTAGTCTTTTAAACAATCACCTATAGAAACACATACTTTTTGATAGAGGAATTCTTCCAATCTCTCACTCTCACATATACTCATTTATATACACCAATAGTCACATATACTAGTTTAAAACATATGTAGTTACTCATAAAGACACTATTGAGACAGTCATTCACTCACTAACACACCCATGCACACACTCATCCATCCATATAGTCCTGCACACATGCTGTCTTCAACACATACAACCAGTGAGTCACTCATTCATGCACCTATGCACTACGTAATACCCCCCACCGAACCATACAGACACTCAGACACTCATTCTGATACTCAAAAAAACAACTAATAACCAATATAGACACTCATGTAGCTACTCACCAACCTATGCAGCCACTTATACACAAAGTGAGAGACTGATACAGGTATTTACATATTTAAACACTACTCACTAAGCCATGTATTCACTAAGATACACTTAATCAGTCAGTTGTACAATCAATTTTTCAAAAACAAATCATCCATTTAGACACTTATATACCCATTTATTCTTCCATCCACCTTGAGATATACATATATAAAACATATGTAATTTTCCGAAAAACACACATTCACTGGATGATGTCATCAGTGATGTCGTCAGTGATGTCATTTGGGATGTCATCAGTGATGTCATGAGTGATGTCACTGACCATGTCATGAGTGATCTAATATGTGACATCATTAGCAGTGCATTGCGGGCGCGCGAGTTATAGTTAGCTGAATTAACTATAACTGGGGAATTTCAATGGTTTTGTACGAGTGAAAAGTCCAGCTAACTATAATGCCCCTGAAACCTATGGTTTTTTCAGTGAATATATATATACATATAGTATATATATATCTATATATATATATTGCACGAACTTGAGTATCCTGATTCTCGTGAATGCCAGAGGGCAAGCCGGGATCCAGGTAAACTCACTGTGTGGTCTATCTGTGCTTTGCAAATCCCCCCAGGTGGCTGATGGGAGAAGTAGTCCTGTAGGTTGTTCAATTTACAGGCAGTGGGTGTCAAAGACAACAAATATTCCATAAAGATGGCCGAGGATTGGGCTAAGGATCGCGAAGAGGCAGCGCTCGACATCTTCAGCGATAAAGATAGCAATCGACGAGTGGAACCGTGCAACCTTCAACGGCAGGCAGCGATTTGAAACAACCACTGGGTGAATTAGAGAGACTGCAAAGGCATGAGGTGGCCAAGTGGTGGGAGTGCACATCGCTCAAAAGATATCTAGAGGTGGGCCGCATACCGAGAGGACTAAGGATTCTCGTAGCTCCAACCTACGATAATCCGGATCCTGCTATGCTTCAGGAATGGGCTGACAATAGTGCCCAATCGTCGAGGAACATGCTACAGATACTAATCAAGTTCGCAACAACGGACAGAGAGAAATTATTGGTCAAAATAGATGAAATATGCAGAGAGCTCGAAAAAATAACTAACCAAGACGAAGTAAAGAAGGGCTTGACAGTTATTAAGAACCGTGTACTAAAATATGAGCAAACGATTAAGGAAAGGAAAGCCAGCAAATTCCAACGGGATAGGAACGATTACCTGTATGGCAGAATTTACATCTTCTTGAGGAAATTTTAAAACATCTGTCGCCAACAGTTATCAACAACAAGCAGTGGCCCACCAGGACACCATGAACCCAGTGAATCCGAACTAAGTTCAGAAGTAGAGTCTGATCCGGAAGCAAGTGGAAGTGGGAATCAAACACGTAAGGCACCAACACCTGTTCAGGAGCTCGGTTTTTTACACGTGGAGCGTGTGATGAGTCTACGCCCAAGACCCCCACGACAGGAGCATACACAAAACAGGACTCAGAATCAAGGAGTAGAAGGAGGAAGAACCGACAATGGGGCAAGTGCAACGCAAAGAACAGCAAAATCCACATGCAGATGAACAGAAGGAGATGAAAGATACAACAGGGACTCAAAACACAGTTATAAATCTAACAGCCATGGCTTTAACAAAGGAGGAAGAACAAACTCTTGCTCTAGGTCTATCGTTTTGCAAGGAAACAAACTTTGATTATACTCAGACCAGGATAGATCTGTACCATTTTATACGTAAATTGAAATTACTAAATCACTTCTTTAATATGAAAGAAAAAACCATTGAAGGAAAATATGGAGACATACTGCCCACAGTATCAAATACTCTTAGTGTAGCGGACATGACCTTTCTGAGAGACATGATGGAGTTAGAAAAGGATGATGAAGCAGGTGTAATAACCAGTGGTCAAGTAGCAATCAGATCAGACCTAAATGTATATGCAACTGTCCATACGCCGTTCAGACCTAAATCTGTCTTTAATCCACTAATGCCTAGAAACAATATTGATATATTTGTGGATAAGGTGATCAAAGACCTTAAAGAATTTGCATTAGACAGTAGCAATGATTTCAACAAAACAAAGCATAACCAAAGAATGAAATACTCCAGAGTCATGCAGAAAATAAAAGAACGCCCTGACATAGTTGTGCAGCGGTCAGATAAAGGGGGCAACGTGGTGCTCTGGCCCCTCGAAATGTACAACAGAGAAGCAATGACACAACTAAAGGACAAGGACTGTTACACTCACATCAGTGCCACTAACATCATCAGTATCAAAGAAAGATATCACAGATGTCTATATGAATGGAGAGGTATGAGTTGAAATTCATGAAAAATGACTATCCTGTGACACCACAACTCTATCTGCTCTCGAAAGTCCACAAGAATGCAGAGTGCAAGTAAATTAATTGACTTTTTTCTTCAACCGTTTGTCCAAGCTTTACCTGCATATACAAAAGACACTGGGGACTTTCTAACTAAGATCTTTGACTGTAACTCACACGAAGTCTATGTGTTTGTAACATTGGATGTACAGAGTCTTTATACAAGTATCAGGCACCAAGATGGCCTGGATGCAATGAAACACTACTTAAGTACAAGAGACATAGGATTTTACCAACACACACTCATGTTATTACACATGACTGAATGGTGCTTGGAGAACAACATCTTCATGTTTGATAGGTTACTATACAAACAGACACAGGGCACAGCCATGGGAACATGCTTCGCCCCCAGCTATGCGAATTTTCATATGGGCTGGTGGGAGGAGCAAGTTCTCATGAAAACATACAACACAAAAATGTCTGAAAATGTAGTAATATATCATCGCTACATAGATGATATTTTCATTTTGTGAAAGGGCACTGAACAGAGTGCCATTGAATTTGCTGACAAAATCAATAGCAATGCCCTAAATCTAAAATTCACATGTACTACAAGTATGACGTCAATTGTATTTCTTGATTTAGAATTGTACATCAGCAACAACAAAGTACACTCGAGAACATTCAGAAATCCAACATCAGGGAATGCCATTCTTCACGCCCAGAGCTTTCACCCCATTAATCTTATTGAGAGCATTCCCTATGATGAGTGTCTGCGAATGAAAAGGAATTGCAGCACTCAAGAGAGCCTGAAAGATTCTACAGACGGCCTGTTCATGAGACTCAGTAACAGAGGTTACAAGACAAAATCCTTAGAGAAAGCTAAACAGAAGTGTACAGCCACCACCAGAGAGGATCTCATTTTTAAAAACAAGGAGAGCAAGATAGGCCCAAGGAAATCCGGAGAACACATGCCCAGGCTTATTACAGAGTATAACGCATATCACTCCAACCTGCGAAAAATCTTAGGCACTGGTCAATAGTGCGTTGTGATCACACTATAGGCCCCTCCTGTACCAAGCTTCCCCAGTTAACTTTCAGAAGAGCGAAATCTATGAAACAAGAGCTTGTGTCCAATGCTCCTGTGCAGGACAAAGGCGGTAGTTGGCTCAAATCTCAGAAAGGTTTTTATAAATGCACAAAATGCAAAGCTTGTAAGCACGGAACAAACACTAAAACAGTCTCCATTCCTTTAAGAAAAACTCTGCTCGAGATCAGGGAGAATTACACTTGTAAAACTGATTTCACAGTGTATGTGCTACATTGCACTTGCAACAAAATGTACGTGGGAAGTACTTTTCATCCCGTACATGTAATGATACTGCAACATCTAAGAGCCATCAGTAATGATGACCCTACGTATCCTGTAGCCCGCCACATAAATACACTACATGGCGGCAGAGCAGAGGACCTACCTTATTTTGTCATAGACAGTGTAAAAAAGAACATCAGAGGAGGCAATAGACAACTAGCCCTCAGGAGACTTGAATCTTGATACATAATCTTGTTAGATTGCAAAATCCCAAACGGCATGAACGCTGACGAGGCAATGAGTGTACACCTTTAATTATCCACCTTTGTCAAACTAGGACAATGGTAACTGCCCACTCCAGATCTTTAAATAAATCCTTTTTAATATCTGAATCACTCTTCTTCCACATTATGTTCTTCACTTGTCCTTATTGACACACACCATCTGTTTTTGTTTAAACACTTTCTATTTTCACAAAAAAAACTCTTAGATCACTCAACATAGAGATAACTACTACAAACTGTTCCACTTAGTACCAAGGAAACAGAACAGACAGAGGGCATGATCTAACGACGAGCATATAAGTGCGCTACACCCTGCATCCACTCAAAATGCCTAAAGATTAGTTCACACTCTCGCATCTTACTCTGAGGCATACAACACCAGCACTTGAGAATGCATTGTATTCTGTTGGAATGTTTTGGTGTATTTCCCTGCGTTCACTTCCGCATTTATAAATTTCATAACTAATATTGTACTACATTTGGTATTTAGGTGAAGGTGGTCAGTGATGTCTATTTTTTAAGTAATGATGAGTCATGACATGCACGTTTTGGAAACTCTTCTATGTCCTTCACTAGTCTGTTGGTTGCCATGACAACCATTTTGGTTTGTGTCACAAGTGCAAAATGATTAAATGGAACCTACCTGAGTGATGCCAGATGCAGTGAGCAAGGCAGACTCGTCTGCCGAAATGCGTCTGGGCTTCATCGCATGGAATAAAGATTTTCTTTGATTCACCGCATCCCACGGAGTCAGTGCCTGTTTTGTATTGGCAAAACTAGGATTGGAGAGAATATATTTTTATATATATATGCATACAGACACACATATATATTTAAGACACATATATATGGATTTCAGAATAGTAAATCTATAACTCCCTCTGCGCACCTACTGTAGTGTAGTTCCAATAGTACCCTTTATGCAGGACCTATGCATTTGCGGACAACATAAACTGTGGGCCTGGTGGCAGACTGACTCTGTACACCCCCACCGAATACGTTAGCCTATTTTCACATTAGCTGGCTCGTAGTGCTACTAGAATCTCCTGTTATCAGAGAGATACGTTTTTGCAACCTCAGAGCAAAATAATCTCAGACTTGTAGAAACAATGTAATACTTTCACCCAGTCTCTCGGGCATGCTTGTTTTGTTCTCAGAGAGATACAGAGAAGAAACAGTCAAGCGTTTTCATAATAAGAATTTATTGTACCGTAGTTCTTCTCATGTAGAATAAGTGTGCTGTTACAACTGTAGCACAGTAGCAGAGATATAGAACCAGCAGTACAGTGAATAAGAAGGAATAGTATTGTTCTACCATTTTGCAATAGTCACAAACATATACATGAATATGAAAAGCATTTATAAAAATAAAGCGCGTACTCCTAAGATGCCTGACTAGATGTACCTGAGTGTACCTAGCATGTAAGTAGATGAGAAAGAGCTACTGAGTCTAAAAGCCTATTAGTCTAGAATCTAATAGCCAAGAATCCCACTAGGATTGAGTGGAACCCCCATACCTGGATAGTGAGAATGTGGGACTTCGTCCTGGACTTGAGCTGGACACCCCGCAAGGGATAGTTAGACCACTGTCAGCTGGAGCGCTGTCATGCCGGAGCTGCAGCGTCTCTGGTCAGTATGTTGGCCTTGAAGTCTCCAGTCTCTCCTGCCTTCTGATAGCAAGAGGTGCTGTATTTATACAGTCTATGTACGTGTGTTACCCATTTTTAAGTATGAGGATGACGTTAGTGATTACATCTTGTGCATCGATGGGAGAGGTGAAGTATACCTCCTGGAGAGTGTACTCATCAATTATTCATATGTGCTAAGGATGACATCTTAGCAATATCGATTGGTAAAAACCCACCGTCGGCAAGGAACTAGGTGAAAGGTTTAGTCCATAAAAGGCTACAGTCCTTATAAGGTGTGCTGTCCCTATAAGGCATTCTTTCCTTATTTGGAGTTATGTCATTATAAGGCTTGTTCATATGAAATAACAGGAGCTGATGTAGGGAAAGTGTACGATGTTCCCTGGACCTATATTAGGACACCAATATAAAATATAACACCCACTCCACCTTATACTTAACAATAAGAATACACAATATGAGATACACATTTTCATAACAATGTCAGTGTATAAAATTATCAAGCAGTCATTTAAAATGTTTCTAAAACTGTTTAAAAAATCATTTAAAAACAGTTTAAAAACTAGGAAATATGTTCTTTGGTAATGTTTGACATTGTTGTAAAGTCCTGCAAATCATAGTTCTAAACGAGTTCGATCACACAAGTTGAACTACTGCAAGCGTACTTAGAAGGCCATGCTTCGAGATATAAAGTGTCAATTTGAAAAGTTATTTTGAAAACGAAAAAGGGGAAAAAGTTCAGAATTTGTTCTCAGCACACGGTGAGCCAGATTCAGATTAAATGTCCTGGCTGGGAGACATAACATTATCGCTGCCTGCTACAGCAGAGGACAAACATTGCAATACCTCGCACAGCACGTCAAGTGTGCAGGTTGAAACTCCTCACTGCCAACAGCTGGTGTGTAGGCTTCCGGTACCGCATTTGAAACCTCGGTGTCAATGCTGGAGCTAAAATTTAATTCAGTTGTGAAAGGCACCTGCGGTTCCTCAAAGAAGGCATGCGTCAAGATGGGAATACGCTGGGGACAGAGTCGTGCATGGGATCACAAGGGTTTCAGCCTGGAGTCTAAGTCCGCTGGCTTCTCCGTCAGAGGTGTCAGACAGATGTCCAACTTGCATGCTTTTCCGCAGGACAGGCATCGGAAGACAGGTACGATGCAGTCCTCAAAGACTGGTTTGAAGGATAAGAACCAAGAAGCACTTCGTTCTCGTAGGCGAGGTGCACCGAGATGCTGTACCATGCGCTCACGGAAATGTCTTTCCAGGAGAGCCTTCACAATCTCGCTGGCGGATGGTCCGTCCATGGTGCAGCAGGTAGACGATAATCAGGATTCCAGCTACAGCGAGCAGTATCAGAGGGAGATCACCGAAAATGCTTCCAAACACGGAGTGTATGAAGTTAGGAATAACTCCGAGGATAGTCTGGAAAGAGCTAAGGAATCCGGACCTTAAATAGGTGTATAATGCCACTCCTATCAGACATGTTAAAGATATGTCCCACCATTTCTAAGAAATGTAGGGGGCAGTTTGTTCGAATTAGCGCCTGTATCTCGGTTGAGGTCCTCGCAACTTGAAGTTCAAAGGTTTCTCGAGCGGAGCTCAGTGGTACGGTTTTCTGTAAAAGCTTGGCTTTCATGCTGCTCAAAGCATCAAACTGTATCAACGAAACAATCATGGAAGGCCATACTTGCGCCTCCCTGACTGTATTTATTGGAGGAAACAATACTTGCATACAGCAAGTAACCCTGGTGTTTATGGTGACCAGATTTGCAATGCCTGGAAGCATGCCACAACAACCTTGATCGTTCAGCATCGAGTAACTTCCATTCGAAAGTAACTCGAACACTGGCGATATTATGGCAGATGGTGTTCCTTTGATGTGGCAAGACAGATTTGAAACTGAACCATTATAGGCTCCATGCAAAGCGATATCTTGGCATGTGAGAGAACCGCTTAAAGCGTTCTTGCAGTTGGTACCACTTAGAAACACTTCTCGATCTCCACTCCGGCATCGAAATCTAAATGGTAAATCCCAGAATTTCTTAATGTATTCTTTACCCAATTTTTCATATCTGCCTGCCTGCCTTTGCTCAAGGAAATAGTGACACTGAAATGTAGTGACCGGGAGAGTGATTTGGCCATGGATTAGCCACTCAGTTGATGGTAATTCAGCTACTGTAAATGGAAGTCTGTCCAGTTTTTCAATTTCCAGCATTGTATATTTAGCTCCCCTTTGTGCCATTTCAATCTGTGTATCAGTTAGATTGTATTCTGAAAACAGAGACGTACTTTTTATAAAACGCCAAGGCACAAGGCATGCACGTAAAGATTGTAGCGACCAGCTCAATAACATGATAGAACGTAACTGTGATTGGCCGTGTTGTAATATGGCTAAATCCTGTTCCAGTATGTCAATAGCAAAAGATACAATGTTGCCCAATGAATATACTCTGGAGGTCAAACTTGTTAACCCATTATCCACCACAGCAAAAGCTTTTTCTAAGTTTATACATTCTATTTCCCGTATTCTCTCTGCGGCTTCTTGTTGGGAAATCTTCCAGATTTCATTATAGGCAGCATAAATGCCTGCATATATGAAAAGGTTTTGACGTTGTTTCCTAGATCCTTGTGAAAAGTCCCTAAGATCCGTGTCTTGTGAGAGTAAAGATAAGTGTTGTTTCACTTCTGCAAGTGTTGAGGTTTCTAGCCATTGTAGACACAACTTCCCAACACAATAGGATGTCACTACCCCTGGATGTTCTGTCTGTACATAACGTGGATCTGGCCTATGCATACTGAGTCCCTTGGTGATGTGCAGGCACCGTTCATGACATGTGTTTGTGTCTAAGGGCCAAACCACCCACTCCTTCCAATTGGGGTCTGTTCTATTGTAATTCAGGATGTCATCAACTGTTGCCCCTTCCTTTATAGAAGAATTCTGCCACCCATGTGTTGGTGTAGGTAACATTGGAGCGTTCAGGTCCTTTATCTTGGCTATTCCAAGACAGGATGTCTGTTTCACAGTTTCATTTAAAAGATCATCTACTGTGGAATGAGGCATGCTCTAAATAGTGCCTCTGTACCCTGGACTTGCCAGTCCTTTGAACCCCAAATCGATTTTGTGTCAATTTCGTCTTGCCATAGGTCGAAACCCTGTTAAGACAATTGGGCTAAAAAGGAAGCAGAGTAAATCTGTTTAGTGTTTGTCAACATAATTTTCAGTGCTGATGTTGGTACAACCTTATAATAAAATGAGGCTGGATCTGTTGTGCTAAATCCTAAAGTATGCAAATTTCTGTGCAGACGTTTGTTAACTAGTTTTTGGTGGTGTTGGACAATGTTCCCACTGATGGTACTCAAATGCATTCCTAGGTGAGATGGATTTGTGCAGGAAATGATGACCAAAATGTTGATAACAGTACAATTTGTCATAATCTGATGAACCTTCTAACATTTCATTATTAGAAAATGCAGCAGTTTTCTCTAAATTAGATAACATGTTATTAACTGTTTCAGTGTCCCAATCATCAGAAAATGTACTGGAGGTAATGATATCACTCAAAGATATTTTAAATACATGATCAATTTTTAAAAGTTAGCGTCGGGCCAAAAATGTTGAAATCAACCTTGTCCCATACTATACCATTGGGTATAGGAACGGCTGTGATGTTCACTGATGACAAGTCTCTTTGTTCACGATGTGACAATGTTTGTGGCTTTAGGAGGATGTTGACCTTTCGGGCTGTGGAATCTTGTTGAAGATAATGTCCATTAATAAGCATACTAAATGTCAATACTAAACCTAGCCATAAAAGAAAAAACATTATCCCAGATATTACCCAGAGTTCAATCCAAGGTGATACCAGGTATGTCTTTTGAAGAAAGAGAAAAAAGTTCTTTAATTCATGCTTGAATGGTATTTTGGCTGGCGTCGTTTCCGGCCCGCTTGGATCCAGAGAAAACGTATCAAAGTTAATGAAGTAGCCAGAAGCAGTTCGATCAATTGTTGGAATTGCATTGGGATTAGTTGAAATGTCCTTTTCCTCTCGACGAGGCATGTTGATATAGACATCTGAATTAGGTCTAATTGCAAATTGTGAATTATTCTGTTTTTCATTTAGAATTTGAATGTCTGGTTCAAGTTGAACAAGTTCCATAGCATTGTTGCTTAGTCCTTCATTCCTTACAGGTGGCTCTTCCAATGTGATGAGTCTTTCTGTTGGAACTTCTTGGATTGTAGCTAGAGGAGAACGTCTGCCACATCGGAGCCCACTAGGCCTACTGTTTAGTATCGGCCACATAGTGTGGTTTGATTAAGTCGATTGAGACAAATCTTTTCTCCTTTTTTCCGACAAGAGGCGGGAGCAGCACAGTTTGTGTTCCGCGTACTGCAAGAATTGGTACAGGCTTTCTGTAAGAGCCAAATTCCTTTTTGTCCACAATTTTCTCTTTGACCAGATCCCCGACTTTTGGGATCCAGACAGGTCTTACCGTTAATTCCTTGACTTCCTCAGTGGTGGTTTGCTTTAGATGGACATTGCTTTGTTTTGTCCTGGATTCTTTTAGATCCAGTAAAACAGCCAAACGATCATGGATATCAAATGGTTTTTCAGCCGCCACTGCGCCTTCACAATCAAGATTATGTACCCACATTCGTGTCCCAAAGAGGACCTCATATGGAGTAACACCCCCTAGAGAGCTTCTTGGCTGGTTATTTAATGCCCCCTGTACCCGATAAAGGTGTGTGACCCAGCTACCACCCTTGCCTAATACCCTAGCTGTTACAGATTGCTTTAAGTCTTGGTTTTTTCTCTCCACAACAGAATTTACCTCAGGATGATACGTAGATGAGAACTGCAATGCTACGCCCATTCCCTCCATGGCTTCTTTGTAAGCTTGAGAGCTAAACGCAGGGCCGCAGTCAGAGTGTAACTTGCTAACAGCGTATGTACCGATAAAGACTCGCAAATCTTTTATAACAGTTTGAGCGTCAACAGAACGCTCAAGCATGAATCCACTGCCACCATGATATACCTGTAAACTCCGTCCGTTTGTAAGGGGCCGCAGTGGTCCAAGTACACACATGCAAGAGGTCTGTCTGACTTTAGTAATGGCGTCTGTGCGGGGCGTGCAACAGTGGAGCCTTTCATCTGCTGGCAGGTGTCGCATTTCAAGACCTCGAGGCCTATTAGGATGGCGGGCAGAAAACCACCCGACCGCTATGGAATCGGAAATCAACCGCCCGCCGGCACTGTGGAAAAAACGGCGTCCAAATTAGGAACAACTGCCAAAAAACACCTACGACGGCAGATCGAGGCCAAGAAAAAGCGCCCGTAGCAGGCGGAGATTGCCAAAACCTGTCCGCGGCGGTCACATTCACGGCGGAAAACAATCCAACTACCGCCAGGACGGCGGAGACACCGCACATTAAATTAGAATAACCCCAATGCCCCCCACAGTTCGTTCCGCAGTTCCCGACCGCCATGGTCACAAACAGTGATGAATGGGAGAGCCGGATGAAGAGCTGCAACACAGCCACTGCTGCTGACGCTCCATGACAAATATGGCGGACGAAAGAAAAAACCCACGACAAGGCCACAAAGTGCACACAGCAAACTAGCCATGCACCCAAAAACACAGAACACACCCCAATGACACAACCACATGGCAAATACAAAAATACAAATCCCAGGACAACCCACACAACACACCTGACAGCAAAACCCCATTTGGACACACCCACATAGCTGAGTATAAGACCAGCCCCTTCCCTGACCACAATCCTTTGCAACATTCCAAGACTGAAGGCCAATAACCCTGACAACAAAGGATAGACAAAGCAACACACCATCACTACTCACACCGCACACAGCACCACCACCATTTCTACACCTGCACCTCTGACCCCCTGAACATCACACACCATACACATCACCCCCACCCCACCACTCACACCCCTGCTCCCATAACCCCTTTGCACATCACACCTCATGGCAACACATAAAATGCCAAAGTTCACACACCATACACATCAACCCCCACCCCACCACTCACACCCCTGCTCCCATAACCCCTTACATCACACACCATGGCAACACATAAAATGCCAAAGTTCACAGAGAGTGAGTTGAAGGTTATGGTAGATGAGATAGTCAGAGTAGAACCACAACTGTTTGGTAGCCTGGTCCAACAGACGCCATTAGCCACATGAGAACAAATGTGGGCAAAGATAGTCGATAAGGCCAATACAGAAGGGACCACCCGCGCTCAAAAAATGAAATCATGAAGCGGTGGCATGACCTGAAAAGGGTTGTCAAACAGAAGAGGAACAAGAACCGTGAGCTGGCTCAGAGGACTGGCAGTGGCCCTCTCATCCCACCAAAACCATTCAATGTATGGGAGGAGAAAGTACTTGTCATACTGCATCCAGAGAGTCTCACAGGAGTAGCCGGGGGGAGTGGAGGCTGGTAAGTACAAACAAATGACTACCACCACACTGCTATGTACTGTCTTGCACAACTACAAAGCTACACCTCCTAGGCCCAAGTACATTCATCTGCACCATACACTCCCCAACACATGTCTCACAGATCCTACATTCACTCCCTCACATCCACCCCAAACGTAGCTAGCAATATTACCATGGGGGCATGTGCACATGCAGCCAGCACAACAACTCCCACCAGGCCCCCTTGTCCCACAGCTCAGCAAGATGAAGAACTCCACACCCATAAGCAGCTGGAAGCCATTGGCACACCACAGACAAACTAACAGGTAGGTAGCCATCTTGCCATGGAGGCTGTTTGGGGGTGGGAGGCCTGCACTACAGCTCCCACCATGCCCCCTGCCCCACCTCTTAGCAGGATGGAGCACTCCAAACCACCCAGATGCATTTGGAAGCTGTTGTCCCACTACAAATAAACAGGTAGGTAGACCACAGCCCTGGGAGGGATGTTTAGGGGTGGGAGGCCTGCACAACAATTCACACCACACCGCCTGACCCACCCCTGAGAAGGATGGAGCACTCACCCCCACCCAGAGGCATTTGCCAGCCATTGAATGGCTCACATACACCTAACAGGTAGGTAGACCTCTTCCCTGGGAAGGCTATTTGAGGGTGGGAGGCCAACTCACACCAGGCTCCCTGACCAACCCCTGAGAAGGTTGGAACACTGCCCCACCCAGAAGCTTTTTGAAGCCATTGTCTCACTACAAACAAACTAACAGGTAGGTAGCCATCTTGCCATGGAGGCTGTGTGGGGTTGGGAGGCCTGCACTATAACTCCCACCATGCCCCCTGTCCCACCCCAGAGCAGGATGTAGCACTCCACACCACTCAGAAGCATTTGGAAGCCATTGTCCCACTACAAACAAACTAACAGGTAGTCGCCATCTTAACAGGGAGGGATGTTTGTGGGTGGGAAGACTGCACTACAATCCCACCATGCCCACTGTCCCACCCCTGAGCAGGATAGAGCACTCCCCCCCAGAGGCAGTTGAAAGCCATTGTCTCACTACAAACAAACTAACAGGCAGGTAGACCACATACCTGGGAGGGCTGTTTGGGGGTGGAAGGCCTACACAACAACTCAAACCAGGCCCCCTGACCCACTCCTGAGAAGGATGGAGCACTGCCCCCCACCCCGAAGCTTTTTGAAGCCATTGTCTCACTACAAACAAACTAACAGGTAGGTAGCCATCTTCACAGGAAGGGGTGTATGTGGGTGGGAAGACTGCAGTAATACTCCAACCAGGCCCCCAGGCACACACCTGAGCAGGATGGAGCATTCCACACCCAGAAGGAGTTGGAAGCCATTGTCTCACTACAAATAAACTAACAGGTAGGTAGCCATCTTGCCATGGAGGCTGTATGGGGGTGGGAGGCCTGTACTACAACTCCCACCATGCACCCTTGTCACCCAGCTCATCAAGATGGAGCACTCCCTCCCACCCAGATACATGTGGTAGCCATGCTATCACTACAAACAAACTAACAGGTAGCTAGCCAGTTACCAAGGTAGTACCGTTTGGGGGTGGGAGTCCTGCACTACTACTCCCACCATGCACCCTGTCCCACACATAAGAATGATGGAGCACCACCTCCACCCAAAAGCATGTTGCAGCCATTGCATTGTTGACCATCATCTAACAGGTAGGTAGCCATCTTCCCTGGGAGGTCTGTTTGGGGGTGGGATGCCTGCACAACAACTCACCACAGGCCCACTCGTCCCCCAGACTATCACGATGGAGCATCCCCTCCCACCCAGATGCATATGTCAGCCATTGTATCACTACAAAAAACGAACAGGTAGGTAGACATTACATGCTTGCTTGTCACACCCCTGAGCAGGATGCAAGCCTCCACCACACACACACAAAGTCAAAGCCTAATGGGAAAACATAACAGGTAAGTGGCCAGTATGTGCACACAGCCATCCTCCTCAAAAAGCATGGTGCCACATGACAACACCAGCCCTCTCATTGCACACACATACACACAGATCCTATTGCCACTCACAGTGTGCACTAGGGGTGGGTGGAATTTGCGAAATTCACTTTCGCAAATTATCACGAAAATGTTAAAAATCTCCGCAAACACGCGGAAATATCGCGAAGATGCGGAAGTTTTTTTATCGCCCGTTCACGGTATTTTCTGCGTGGACGCGGCTCGCCAACTTACCCATGCGGTTGCACGTGGGCGCGGCCATCTTATTTTCACTTGTCTCGCGGTGCATGATCGCGAGAAGAAAGACGTGATCGCGCGACGCATGACGTTACTGCGGGCGCGAACTGTCGCGAGACAGCGTAAATGGCTACCAACAATCCAACATCTCGTGGGGAACGCGACCGGATCGGGAAAACTTGTCGGCGAACGCGGGGATTCAGGTAAGGCGATCACGCGCACGCGAGAATGTATTATTTTACAGCGCGACCAAGAAACAAATTATTGCTAAGCTGCGGAATGCGGAAATTTTGACATTTTCGCGCTTTCCGCAGAACGCAAAAATGTCAAATTATCGCAATTTCCACGAACGGAACGGATTTTTAGCCCAGGCCTAGTGTGCACACAGTTAAGCAAATGAAACTGTCACAGCAACCAAAGTGTGACACACCAATGCACATGTAGAAGAAAGTCTGGGCACAATCATGCACAGCACTGAATTCCATGTGTAAGTGCCATGGGGCCAGAGCAGCAAGGACCAAATGAGAAACAAGAAAGCATGGTTGTTTGTTCAAATCCAGATATCCACATAACAAGACAAAGGTATGCAGGAGATGACAATGGCCAGTTCATGCCCAGATGTAACGTCTGACAGGGTAGAGTAAGCAAAAAATAGTCCTCACCGAAATCTTTAGTTGCGCTAATCCCTAGATGGCAACATGTCCCTGTACTCACAAATTATGAACGTTGCGCTTGGTAGGTATTGACAACTCACACCATGGATGTACCACAGCATCAGGTCAGGAGGCACAGTAGTGCACATAGAAAAAATTTGATGATTAGTCAACTCTGTGGTGCACAAACAGTGGATGATATGCAACGAACACAAAGCTTTTGGGGTGCGCTGCAATGACCATCTCCCATCTGACCCACAGGTGACCAAGAGCTCACTGCAGAGGGCAACACCAGCAACCTGCAGAGCCAGTCTCCCCCCCGGTACATGGACTCTCAGATGTTGACTCCTGGGATTCTCTGGACGATGAGCTCGAAGCCGGCCCATCTGGTGTGCCAGGGTGCAACCGGTCCCAGGACCCAATCGTCCCCCCCACCACATCTGCTGCAATACCAGCATCTCTGCAGACCCCTGCTATTACGGCCTGTGCATCCTCTACCACCACCATCACCACCACCACCACCAACAACATCACCACCACCAGTACTACCTGTAACACTCCCCTGTCCCAGAGGATGACCACCCCACACCACCGACTGAGGAGGGCAGGGAGAGGAAGCAGGTGCCTACAGTGGTGAGGCAACAGGTCTGTGGCAGCAGGGAAGGTGGGAGGGGCAGTGTCACTCACAGACAGCAAGAGGCTAGGACCCAATCCCTGGACCACATTAACAGAGTCCTTGGGCCATATGAACGTGCCCAGGGATGAACGGAAAAAGTGTTCCGCAAGCTCATCCTGCTGATGAGGTCCATCGAAACCCGCATGGGACAAATTGTGGACCTCTTGGGCCAGCAAGTGGCGGTACTGAGGGACAGGCCTGCGCCACAACCAATAACCTCCACCTCCCGCTGGTGGGCTGCAGGATGACAGTTTAACATCCTCCTTTGCGGCCTTAGAGAGGGGTGAGTCCTCAGACCCCACTGGCCCTACTGCAGGGCCCCCCTGCCAAGCGACGAAGGGGCCATCCTAAGAAAACCCTGGGAGTAACTGGAGGCAAAGCACCTGCCAAACGCTAGTCTTGGAGCCAGCCTCTTCATCACTGCATTGACTTTTTGGACTGTCCTCCCCTACAGTGCCTTGTGAATGCCATCTGTCTGTTGGACTGGGTCACCATATCAATGTTGTGATTACTTGATTATCTCATTTACAACAACTGTCAACTGTCAACTCAGTACTCCACTAATCACTTCAATGTAAATGTTTACCCCCTCACATGTCACCATTGTAAATAAGAAATCCTCACACACATGTTGTTGTGTCTGCTCCATCTTTATTCCAGGATGTACAGTCTTCAACATGATTACAATATACCAGGAGTATGGAATGTATGTAGGCAAGGAGAGGTTGAAGGCACCTAGGAAAACACAACAGAACAACATTCACTAGTCTGGGTGTGGCATAACAGACATCACACAACACCTACCATCAAGATAATCCAACATGCACACATCACAATGGGCAACAAGTGCCAACATATATATCCTATCGATGTACAAAACTACCCTGTTCCAGAAACATTGTCAGCCACCACTGAGTCAACAACCGGCTGCAGTCACAAAAAGGCCACATACACCTTCACAACAACAGCAACATCATCAGACATTGGATCCGTTGTACATTGTCACTCACCTTCAAGTGAACTAGCGGGTGATGAGCTGTTGACGCAGGTCAACACCTTCCTCCTCTCCACGGTCCTCATCACTGGACATGGGTTGGTTTGCAGGTGGGGGTTATGGAGCATGCAGCATGCCACTACAATCTGACACACCTTCCCGGGCGAGTACATCAGTGCACCTCCGGTCTTGTCCAGGAAGCGGGAACGTGACTTCAGAAGACCAAAGGTACGCTCCACCACACAACATGTCCTCCCTTGGGCTTCATTGTAGCAGACATCAGCTGGTGTCCTGGCATTCCGCAGTGGGCTCAGAAACCAAGGATGGTTGGAATATGCAGAGTCACCTATGTGTGACAAAAACAGATACACATTGCAATGTTGCTGGGTCAGAGGACAGCATGTCACACACACAGCACGCTATTTGACTAGGCATACTCACTCACAATCCATGCATGCTCAGGAAGCTGATTAGCCATCAGTTGTGGTACAATGCTGTTCCGCAGGATGTATGAGTCATGGGCTGAGCCTGGAAATTTGGCACACACGTGTGAGATGATCATATCTGCTTGGCACACCACCTGCACATTTATGGAGTGGAAATGTTTCAGATTCCCTTAGATGTGCTCACGTGCCTGTGGTGGTACAAGCCCAACATGGGTGCAATCAATGGCACCAACAACATGGGGATGTTTCCAAGGGGTTTAAAATCTCCCCTCACAGCAGCCAATTCCTGCCCCCTGGGGAAATGGACATATGTGTCCTTGTAGCTCATCATAGCGGATAGAACATCACGCAGCACCATGCTGAACATAGGTTGTGACATCCCACCTGCACTGGACACCATGTGTTGGAATGATCCAGCGGCACAAAAATGCAGGGCCGCCATCACCTTAGACGTGAGTGTGAAAGCTGTTGGGTATGTTCAGCGAGGCTGCAGGTGGGGCTCCAACTGAGCACAAAGGGTCTGTAGGGTGGCTCTAGCCAGACAGAATTTCCAGTTGATCTCATTCTCCATGTCTGCCAGCACTGTGAAGAGACGATGCAGATTTGGGCTCCTCCTATTTGAAATAAAAGTGGACACATGTCAATGCAATATATCATGAGATGGGCACAGCATCTCACACTTTGGCGGACACAAGACCAACAATGACAGTCATCAAAATTGTGTTACAGACCAGCTGACATGTAGGGACTCCTTCAGCTACACTAATCGTACACCTGTCAACTGACATACAGCAAATAACTCCAAATCATCCTCGCTATATGAGAATGCAAATAGGGATATGACCACATTCACCATGGGCACGCCTGGGAGTATATCATCCAGCATTTGTGTAAAAATGCAACACCACTGTCTCACACCTAGCTGCTGCACCTGACACACCTTCAGGCGTTATTCGAACCTGGTACACATCAACAACACAATGACCAGAGGCTGAGCGTACCTGATGAGTGTGTGCATGGTCAAACATATGCGAACAGGCACATATGGACAATCGAAAACAACAGAAAATCCGTGGGTCTACAAACGTCAAACTAATTCTCCTAAACCACAAGATCAAATGCTAATAGCAACTACAGAAGTCCTCATAAAGAGGACGGAGTCCCATCACCCACCGTGGTGGCATGCTTCATCGTCTGGGGCCTCCTGTTAACCACAACCTGGTGTGGTTAACAAGCTGCAACTCCTGAGAGAACTAGGGAAGGAGGAGCTCACGGATGTTTTAAGGATCTAACTAACCTGATGAGGCTAAATATAACAGAGACTAAAGCTGCCCTAAGTGTGGTGAACTAGCGTGAAGTGTGCAGGGTGAGTGCAAAAAATAGTTAAAATTAACTATCCAGCGAAAAATATGTTTATTCAGTATCGTCGGATGTCAAAAATTAAAACAAAGGTGGTCAACATGTTTCAGCCATTCTAAATCACAGAGTTGTGATCAGGGCTTTCATCAGGACCATGTGCTACTCCTACACCATTAAGCAATGCCAAATGAGGACAAAATGCAACTGCATGAAATCAAAACGATACCTCCGGCAGATGTAACCACTCAGTTATTGGGAAGTGGGACTGCAGAGGTTCTCAATGCAGTACCTGTAAGAAATACAAGAAAGACATACAACAAGCACCAGGTTGTGGTTTAGGAGAATTAGTTTGACGTTTGTAGACCCACGGATATTCTGTTGTTTTCTGTTATTGATACTTGTGGGGATTTTTTCCGTGCTGGTCTTTAAACTCCCTCTGACCCCCATTCTTTATCGGTATTGTTGTGACATATGGACAATCTTCATCTTGAAAACCATCGTAGTGATTTTCGCTGCACTATTACACATTGACATGTGTACACATTGGGGAGTCCATAACAACACTGTCCTGTGTAAAGGCCCATCAATATCACAAATGACATGTGAGGGAGTACATACCAATCTAAGAAATCACATACACAAACATGGCATGTGTAGTCAGCAGTGGGGTACATGGCACATTAGCATTGTGTGCACAATGACGTGCCATCAACCATGTGGCCACTGTGCACTATGGATGACTGCCAGATGGCCATTGACACAGCATGATGTGTCCATTGGTGCTGTCCCAGTCATCTACCACCCAAATCCAGGTCACCCATGTCACTGTATGGTACCCAAATCACGGTAGCTACCGCCTGGCCCCTGTGGTGTGTCACCGCCAATGCCCAGGACACAATCGCGGTAGTGATAGGCATATAGACATGGTAAAATGGCAGTTGGCATGCTCTGCCACCCAAATCCCGGTCACCCATGTCACTGTTTGGCACCCAACTCGCGGTAGCTACCGCCTGGCCCCTGTGGTGTGTCACCACCATGGACCATGCCCTTCTAGACAATGGGAACCGCAATCGCGGTGGCCTGATGCAATTTTGAAGATCGCGGTAGTCGTGCTCTGCCACCGCAGAGCTGGTAATTGGATGCAATTGAAAGATGCACCACCGCGGTAGCGCCCGCCTGGCCCCTGCAGTGTGTCACCGCCATGGACCATGCCCTTACAGCCAATGGGATCCGCAATCGAGGTAGCATGATGCAATTTTGAAAATCATGGTGAGCGTCATCCGCCACTGCGAAGCCGGTCATTGGATGCATTTGAAAAAGGCTGACCTGGAACACCAATTGCAGCAGCTTAGAACCACTGAAACTACACCAGGGGGCTACATATGTGTGGGAGAGAGCCCCACATTTCCACTGCTCACAGAGTCTGCTGCCTGAGACCCCGTTACCTGTTGCTGCCTCCATGGACTGCTGCCTTAGACCCCTCACCCGCTGCTGCCTCCAGGGACTGCTGCCTGAGGCCCCTCACCTGCTATTGCCTCCAGGGACTGCTGCCTGAGACCCCTCACCACCCACTGCCGCCACTGCTGTCTCATGTCCACAGTGATGGCAAGTACTGAGAAGATCCATGCCAGTCCCTTCACAAGCGAGGAGCTGGAGGTCCTGGTGGACGAGGTGCTCACACAGTAACCAAGGCTATATGGTGCCCCAAATGTCATGGTAAGTCTTCAACAGTGGGGGTGAGAGTGCAGGGTGGGCACACATGTAGTCGGTCTGATGCAGTATGTGCCTGAGAGTGTGGGGTTGTGTCATGCACTGCCTAACATGCTGTTTCCTAGGGTGAAGGAGGGTGTACCCTACTCCACACATTTCCCTGCCTGCACATCAAGATTGGAGGGACATGTGTTGTCTTGTCAGCCATACAGTGACGCAGCAAGTTCGTACTGCTGGAGTCAGGACAGTGATTGCTTGTGTGAATGGCTGTAACAGCTTCTAAAGCTGGTACTGGAGTCACGACAATGATGCGTTTCCCCTGAGCCAGTGCTCTTTCTTTTGCTACAGGAGTCTGAACCGCTGTCAGGATTTTTTCTGTTGAAGTGAAACGCATTTCTGCCATTGTGTACAGGTGTGATTTGTATGCGATTGGTACAGTTTCTCTCTCATTAAAGGTCAAATAAGTGTACCCGCTTTGACCCGCAATTATTCGGATCACCAAGTGGCATACGTTTACGCGTGTTTGTAAGCAATCATATCTTCCTGGAGTAAACAAAGAATATTAGTATGTTCTTGTGTCCAGTCTCTGGCTGAAAAGTCAGGTTTGAATAATTCATAGAAAGGTTTTACCCTCTGTGCGTAATCTAAAATGTATGTTCTGCCGAAATTTAGGAATCCTAGTATTGATTGTACATTTTTCAATGATTTTGGAGGCTGGAGCAGCGCACACTTTTCTAAAAAGGTAGCTGCCAGACCTTTGCCTTCACTTGACAGTTCATATCCCTAAAAAATAGGACATTGAGGTGGGTTATTTTCGACTTTTTGATGTTGAATTTGTAGCCTTCTGCGGCAAATCCCATAATAATGGTGCTTACCCTGGTCAAGTAACTATCTAAGTTGTCGTCAGTCAGATAAATATCATCCACATAGGACAACGCTTTTTCTTCAAATTTTTGAAGTAACTCTGTTACTCTTGCTGAAAATACACCTGGGCTGTTTTTATACCCTTGTGCTAGTCGACAAAATTGATGTTAGGACTCTAACGCACTGAAGGCTGTTAGATACCTGCTTCCAGGCGCTATATTTTGGCAGAAAAATCCATTTGAGATATCAAGTGTGGTTTTAAATTTTTTGCGCACAATGTTATTTATTGGTGCGGCACTATGTCCATTTTGGATAGCAAATGTCTTTGTGCATGAGTTTAAATATATGTAATCTAGTACTAGACAATATGTATTGTCGGGTTTAGTGAAAGGAAACAACAGATTGTTCATTGGGGAGGTACATTTTTCAATCACCCCTTGGTATTCAAGTTGGTTTAAGATCTCCCCGACCTGTTTTTTAGCTTCCTGCTTTATTGGGTATTGCCTCTGAGAAGTAGGTGGAACTTTTAATGAAATCACGTGGTAGGTTGAGTTCTCATCCCACTCTGCGTGATTTGTGTACAATGCAGGGGCTTGGGCTACTGCCCACTCCTGTGCATATGTATGTTTTAGGTGAACGGGAATGTGGTTGGAAAATGCAGGCAAAAATATACTTTCAGCCTTCGGGCACTCAATTACGAATGCAGGCGGTCAATCTTGTTCTGCTAACAGGATGTCATAACTATATGATAAGTTTTTCCAAGAAAGGTCTTTTACTTTCCTGGGCTTGTCCCCCTCCATCCGCAGTGTTGTTTCAAATAACTTATGTGGGAAGCTCACCCTGGTGTCTGGTGTTTCCACTGTGATGTAATCATTCAACTCCACTGCCACCAGAAATTCCTTCAGGTTCAGGCGAGCTATTGTTACTTCTGCCGCACTGTCTATCATCGTCAGAGCCCATTCCCCATTCAGAAGTTGTGTACTCAGAATTCTGGGCATGTCTGATTTTCAGACCAGCAACTTTCTTTTTCTTAAATTGAAGTTTTGGATTTTGCTTATCTTCTTTTTTAGAAGTAAAGACTTGAGCAAGCTGCTTGTCTCTGGACTGTGTGCGCTCCTCTCTTTGTTCTGACCATCCTTCTCTTTCGGAGCCTTTCTTCGAGCCCTGAAAGGAACGAGAGGAAAGTGCATCAGTATCCTGATACCTGTCAGGTTTCCTAATATTATCCCTATTCCTGAGGTTGTATCTCTTTTCAGAGTGCTCCTGTTGAGGAGACCTACCTCGGGACTGAGATCTCTTTTCTTTAGAGTTTCCTTTTTTATCCCACTTCTTCTTAGAAGAAGTAGGTGTCTATTCAAAATGTCCTTTTCAGGACTTCCCTGTAGTTGAGGTTTTAAAGCTTTTCCCCCCAAACTATCCCTGCCTAATTCTGTATACACAGTGTCAAATATTTTGGGTAGTTCATTCTCCTGTTGGCGGATTGCCACTGATGCTGCTTCCCCTTTAATGTTAGCTAGTATTATGGCTGATGCCTGGTCATAGACGTTTAGAAACTTCATCCCTAAGTTCAGGGCAGGTTCTGCTACATAGTGTTTTGTATTTGTCTTAATACATCTGGTATTACTGCTAAAGAAGGAATACCATGAGTTCTGGTCTTTTTGGCAGCAAAACTGTACCCCAAGAGGTGCAATCCTCTAACTGTGGTGTAATCCCCATAGGAAAACAGATTGTTAACATTCTGTGTTTTTCATGTGGTGTGGTATTTGGGAATACTGCTTCTAACTGGGTTATTTTCTGAGCTACCCAGAAAGGAATTTGTTCACGTTTTGTGGGCACTTTGCCCATTACCGCGTGTAATGTTTGTGGAGTAATTTTAGTACCGGAGGTCTGTGTAGGAGCTGAAGTAGGTGTAATTACTGTAGGTTGGACCGCTAGAGTCCTCAAGACGAAGTGTGTCATGTTTCTGTAGAGTTTTATCAACTCTTTGTGTTGAACAAGTAGTTCACCCTGTGGCATTGTATCAATGTCTGGATGTGGTGCATAGGCACTAATATCGACCATGTTGCTCCTGGAATCCCTAAAGGACAAAGCCATGCTCTTGTTTTTATGTGGTGTAGGGCACCATTAAACCAGAAAATATGTTCCTGGAAAGTATGCGGAATATCAGTCTCCTCAAAAGGAGTGTAGACCACTGGAATGTCATCATGTATGTAATAATGAAAAGTTTTTGTTACAGCATCGGCTGCTGGGAATATAACCCATGAGTAGAATACCTCTGTTTTGAAATCTTCTTGTGCCTCTATCACGAATATTACTACACCTCCTCTGGGTGATAACCCATGTTTGACAAGTTTAACTGTCAGAGTTTGTTTTACTTTGGGTGTAATTTGAATTGCATCTGCATCGACCTTATCAGTCTGATTAGGTCCTTGGTTTAAAACTCCTTCCTTGTCCGCCATAGTGTTTAAGACACAGAATTATTGTCCAAGGAAAGGATAAAAAGGTTGCATGCAAAGGTTGTATGCACAATTTGGGGAATATTGTCCTTTCAAGCTTGATTAACCAACAGCCAATACAAAGGATATCTCGCTTACTCAGCTGTGGCAGAGTTTTTGCCCACTTACTCCAGACGTCTCTGGGTTTTGTAAGTAGGGTCTCTGAGAATAAGCACAACTTGACTACCCAGATTCTATTGTTGAGTAAGTGTGCAATCAATATACCACGTTGGGTGCCATGTAGTGTAGTTCCAATAGTACCATTTAAGCAGGACCTACGCATTTGTGGATAACATAAACTGTGGGCCTGGTGGCAGACTGACTCTGTACACCCCCACTGAATATGTTATCCTGTTTTTTGCATTAGCTAGCTCGTAGTGCTACTAGAATCTTCTGTTATCAGAGAAATACGTTTTTGCAACTTCAGAACACAATAATCTCAGACTCGTGGAAACAATATATTACTTTTCACCCAGTTACTCGTGCATGCTTGTTTTGCTCTCAGAGAGATACAGAGAAGAAACAATTGAGTGTTTTTGCAATAAGAATTTATTGTACCATAGTTCTTCTCATGTAGAATAAGTGTGCTGTTACAACTGTAATACAGTAGCAGAGATATGGAATCAGCAGTACAGTGAATAAAAAGGAAAAGTATTGTTCTACCATTTTGCAATGGTTACGAACATATACATTAATATGAAATGCATTTATAAAAATAAAGTGCGTACTCCTAAGATCCCTGACTAGATGTACCTGAGTGTACCTAGCATTTAAGTAGGTGAGAAAGAGCTACTGAGCCTAAAAGCCTAATAGTCTAGAATCTAATAGCCAAGAATCCCGCTAGGATTGAGTCGAACCCCCATACCTGGATAGTGAGAATGTGGGACTTCATCCCGGACTTGACCTGGACACCCCACAAGGGATAATTAGACCACTGTCAGCTGGAGCGATATCATGCCGGAGCTGCAGCATCTCTGGTCAGTGTGTCGGCCTTGAAGTTTTGGGTCCCTCCTGCCTTCTGATAGCAAGAGGTGCTGTATTTATACAGTCTATGTACGTGTGTTACCCATTTTTCAGTATGAGGATGACGTTAGGGATTAAATCTTGTGTGTCGATGGGATAGGTGAAGTATACCTCCTGGAGAGTGTACTCATCAATTATTCATATGCGCTAAGGATGACGTCTTAGCAATATCGAATGGGAAAAACCCACCCTCGGCATGGAACTAGGTGAAAGGTTTAGTCCATAAAAGGCTACAGTCCTTATAAGGAGAGCTGATGTAGGGAAAGTGTACGATGTTCCCTGGACCTATATTAGGGCACAGATATGAAATATAACACTACCTCCTCGATATTTTGTTCATGGTATTGTGACCACTTGATATTCCTTATGAGAGAATTCAGACTGCAGCCATTCCTGAAAGGCCTCACCAGATTGCTTGTTGCAGATTCTGGGGTGAGTGGGTCAATTTGCAGGTGTCTACTCGGACAAACTAGGTGTTTATTGAGCCCTTGAATGGATACTGAAATCATAGCAACCCAAACTTTACACTTTGAAAAATGCTGTGGCGGTCTTGGAATGATGGGTGGCTTCCATCTTTGAAAAGAAAAATGATGACTGTATTACAGATTTTCAACGTATTCATATCACTATGTGGTAGTTATATTGAAATCCTATTTTGAAATCCATGCTTGAATAGTTCTGGTGCTGCTCACAGAGAAAACAATACCTATGTTCACCATGTATGCTGTGCTCCTAAGGGTTATACCTCACTGAGCATCTCTTAGCATGTGTTATCAGCCGCGGTCGGTAGTAGGAGTAACTGCAGGGCGGTGACGTGGGGATGGGGAGGGGCAAGGTGGGGGGTAGTAAACTATGGATTACGGAGGTTTACAGGTAAGTTAACATATACATTAATAAAACGAATTTCGTTGCTTGCACTGCATCCCCAAATGCGATGCAGTGCACGCAACGAAATTCGTGAGCCCATCTCTGAAGACCAGCAGTCAGGGATCCAAAAGTGAGGACTGTTTTCAAAGAAGATTACCTCAGTCTTTTCTGAATTTAGCTTAAGGCAATGCCTGTCCATCCAGATGCAGATTTCTTTCATACAGTTGTGAAGCTGAATGCTAGTATTATTGACCTTGTTTGCCGCCAAGACCACAATTTGTGTGTCATCCACTTAGGAAGTAAGTGAGAAACCAAGAGATTGAATCAACAGGGCAAGCTTAGTCACATAGAAGTTAAATAGAGAAGGGCTGAGTGATGATCCCAGCGGCACCTCGCATGGTAGTGAGAAAGTTTTAGAGCTGAACTTGTCTAGCGTCACAGTGTTTTCCCTATTGTTTAAGAATAATCTGAGTAGCGCTAAGTCTGTACCTTCAATACCCATGGTGTCAAGGCGATGACATAGTGTCAAAGGATCCACCATATCGACAGCCGCGGATTGATCCAGCAGAGTCAAAGCAACAATCTCCCCTTCATCAAGGATAGGTTTGTCTGTGGCTTTGATCAGCGCTGTCTCAGGGCTGTGATCTGATCTAAAGCCAAATTGAGTTGGGTCTAACATGTGAACCATGCTCAAAGTATCATTCTAAAATGTGTGCATTAGGTGTAGTCTGCATGAATCTATTTTTGTGAAGATATTTTGTACCATTAATACAATTTACTAAGCCCATTGTATTATTACACAGAGGACATAGGGACAGTGAGAGGCTTCAATGTTCTGGGAATAATCTCTTTACCAGTAGGTAAACATACAATTGGGGTAAATCAACTCTAGGTGAAAAATGGCGCTAAAATAAAGTAGTAGTCAGGTTTTCAACATTAATCTTCATGCAGTGCTCAAGGGGAGGGGATTCACCCTAACTCCTCCAAAATCAAGACCCTCAGGTCTTTTAAACATCAGTCAGATCCTAAGCACACGCTTAATTATACAATATTTTATTTTAGTAAGTAATAACAACACAAAAAAATGTTTTCCTGGTCTTTGTCTTTAATTTTCGTTAGTTTCTCTGCCCAGCCAACACGTGATTTGTCGTCAGGGGAGTACACTACAACTTTTTCAGGGCTGTAAGCCTGACAGACTTTAAATTCTTGTCACACCTCTACGCCGGTTCTACTTCCATCCCGGCCGTGTGAAAAAGTATCCACTGTCACGCGCAATTTCACAAAAATTATCGAATTCACCGGTTATCAGCGTTGGTGATCCATAAATCTCAGTATTAGGCCCCGTTCTAAATATTTGCCTCCCTGGTATAATGTGTGTTTGCAAAATTCAATTGTTAGCAAGTACGCCGTGTTTCCGTGTATGCCGACCCTAAAATATTGTATAATTAGGCATGAGCTTAGGATCTGATTGATCTCTTTACCAGTGTTTGAATAGTTTTATGAGTGCATAAATTACAATTTGGTACAGTAGTAGAAAGAGAAAATAACATGCCCAAGTGTGGAAATCTATTTTCTAATTTAATACACAAGTGGTGAGATAAATCTTATAGTACATACAGAACTGGGTCAAACTTATCGATGTCTCTGTATGCCTAGTGTAGTCTTGCTCAGCGCAGCATCACGTGGGTATACAGAGTCAGGGTTTCATTTAAACAACAGAGACCTTACTCTGGTGTTGGAACTTCAGAGCAATGGAACTCCATCCATATATGAGAAAAGGTAATGAAGACAGCTCTCACTCAATAGTTAATGAATAGCATTGCAAGTTCTGGGAATTGAGCATGTGTGTAGTTCCTAAAACTCCTTCTTATCAAGGATGTCTGGGGAGGGGAGATGCATAAGGAAATAAAAAAAAGTAGGTCCCTCTCCATTTGGAGGTTCTGATCCTGAGCTTATAGCGAAACATCACCATTAGCCATATGGCATACAGTGCCTTTCGGGCAAAACGGGCATGTGTGCGCATTCTCTGCACCCCTAAGGTAATGTAGCATTACAGTATGGTCTTGTGCAGTTCAATCTGTAATACAGAAAACTCTGATGCATTTATACACTGGCGTTCTCTTAATGAGGTGGTCCCTCATTTGCATAGGGGCTGTGGCCACAGTAGTTAATGCATGCGGGCTGATTTAAAAATGATCCACTGTTACAACAAGGAATGGCTGATGTGGCTCACCTTCTTTGCCCCTCTTTATGCATATGTATTAAAGCTTTTGAGGGGTAGTTATTAACTAGACCTAAAAAGAAATTTCGTCCAGCAGATAGACTGAGAGACATGTCGGTGGAGAAATTGAGTAACATCTTATCATTGACTGACAGACAAAAAGATAATGGATTAGAACAAATGTAACAAGCACATTTCTATCTTACCAAACACCAAAGAAAACCACACGGCCATTAAAAATTAACAATGAGCCTCTCTCGATATCTCAATAGAAACAGGGCGTTTTGCGTTTAAGTGCTGTATAAGAACACACGTCTGAAGGAATATTTATAATTAACTCGGATGATTTATGTAGTTGTCGTTGCAGAGATTTCTCCCTCGGCTATTTCCCTTTCTTTGATTTTTGGACCTCTAACAATCATTCCCCTTGCTTTCATTTCGCTCACCCCTAGAGCATTGTGGTGGTCTGATAACTGATGCGTCCTTGATTTTGGAAATGGTTAATACATCAACAACACATTATGATTGGCTGGATCATTTTCATATAGATGTTTGCTTTTAAAGTAGGGCTTAGTATGTTGTGCTCGGAGAAGAAATATTAATTTGTTCAAGAAAAAACGATTTTATACCATGCGATGATTTTTTTAAAGTGTTTTTTTTTTACAGTAGTAATTATATACAATGTTCAATATGCTTCTTTTTCCTGAAATACTATAATTTTAGAAGAATCCGTTCTTTTGCTATAAGAAACAAGAAGGCGTTAATATTTTTCTGAGAGGAAGACCTTATTATCTATCGCACACATGTACCTGCATTTTTCCCACGAGTGCAAAAACCCTGAAACCTTTTTATTTGAAAAAAATCCCGTGTATTCCTTAGAGACCTTGAAGGAGTGTAAAATAATTACCCTGGAGACTAAAGAGCAAGACTGCCACATGCAAATTTCCTTCTTAAGAAACCACATAAGTCATTGTAGCACAATGTGTCAAGCTACTAGTTATGAGTTTTCCAATCTTTATTTCCATGTCACATTATTAAAATTCAGCACAAGGCTTCATCTAAAATGAATGAATATAAAAGAATTCCGACTGTGTGGAGTTTTTTAAGCGCAAGAGTTTGAGTGCTTTTCTCCACAGTACTACATAGTTTAAAATAAGATTATTTTTTAGGAACCAGTTTTTATTATGAAGTTATGATTCACTTTAGCCCCTCCTACCTCTCAGTTGACCCTTGAAAGTGTCACATTACCAAATATTTGATTGGAGCGACTCTTCAGCGCATGCTTAAGTGAACATTTAACTCGTGCCCTCCGTTTTTGACCCTGTTAGTGTGGTTGTGCCAACTCCCCTTCAAGCTGCAGCATCACGAGGTGGCACCTATTCTTGCCAGACCCGTGAGCTCTCCCATCACCTCATCTCCTACATCTTGCTCCCCTCCCTCCCCTTTTTTGGGTTGACGTTAAACTCATCTTCATTCTTTAGCAAGTGTCATATGGCTAAAGCACTTTGGGGCATATTAACAAGGGCTTTATCTCCGCTTTTTTGGCTTTAAAAGCCAAAGAAGCGGAGATAAAAATTTCGCCCTATCAACAACAGGGTGCTAACATGCAAAATCACATGTTAGCACCCTTTTTCACTACGCTTCCATTTGCATCTCTAATGAGATACAAAGTGGGCGTTCCAGAGCAAAATAATAGGAGAAATGTCGCTAAGCGACATTTCTCCTATTATCAAGCTTCACGCTAACCCTTTTAGAGACAAAAAAAGCAGCGCTAACCACGGTTAACACTGCTTTTTTACGTCTGCTAATTTTCAGACTTAGCCATGTAATCCAATGGGAGGTGGATTACATGGCTAAGTCCACCATGGGCTATCAACAAGGATATCCCTATCCTTGTAGTTTTATCGCTGCATTACCAGTGATAACCTCCCAAAATGTCGCTATCGCTGGATTTTTTATCGCCTAGGCGGTTAGCGTTGTTAATAATGCGATAACCAGGCAATTTTATCCAGCGATAGCGGGCATTAAAAAAATTAACGCTAAGCGCCCTTAGCGTTTAATTTTCCCTGTTCCTTGATAATATGCCCCTTTATAGCTAAAAAGACTCCCACCTGACTGACACATCGCCTCGATTCACAGCAAATTGAAAATGCTGCCCATCCTTTGCATGCATTGCAATTTCTCTTGCTACAGACATTTTGACTCAGCCTGGAAAACCTACAATTTCAGTTGGCACCAGCCGCGGTCGGTAGTAGGAGTACCTGCAGGGTGGTGACGTGGGGAGGGGGAGGGGCAGGGTATAAATACATATAAATTAATAAAACGAATTTCGTTGCGTGCACTGCATCGCATTTGGGGATGCAGTGCACGCAACGAAATTCGTTTTATTAATTTATATGTTTACTTACATGTAAACCTCCGTAATCCATAGTTTACTACCCACCACCCTGCCCCTCCCCCTCCCCACGTCACCGCCCTGCAGGTACTCCTACTACCGACCGCGGCTGGTTGGCACCATGCACTTCTTTCAGTGGACTTGACTCTGGTGACTGGACCAGGTGTTTATTTCTACTAGTAATTTGTACAATCGTTATAAGGGGTGAATGTGTTCAGGCTTAAGAGATGGAAGTGTTAAGTTATCGATTGATGTAACAAACACTCAAAGGACTTGGAAACTGATGACTCATAACTAGAGCCAACCTAAATGATTTCTGCATTCATGTTTAAAGTTAGTGCCAATTGATAACGGGCAAGTTAAGAATAAATCTTAATTTATATGTTGACATTTTGGTTCTACTTTTCTTCGTCTCTGTGTACAAGAAATAGGCAACCCAGTACTTGGGCAGTAAATAATAAAGATTGCAGAAGTTTCATTGAGATGTATTTCAGAGAAAAGGTCATTATTAAGGTAAATAAATAGTCTATTCCTACTCAGCATAAGGTATTTGGTACAACAAACACCATTTTGAAATAATTACAATGTTTAATTGGTGTAATTATGTTTATATTGAAAACATTAGAGGTAATAAACCATCAATTAAATATACTAAGACAGTCCAAAAGAGGTGCTGCGGTGAGTAATATAGGTGGTGTAGTGCTCGTTAGTCTTGCAGGTGAGGGAATTTTAAACTAGAAATAATAATATAAATCATTTACAAATCATTCAACAACAGGAAAAAAAGATAAAAAGGGACCAAAGACGCCCAGGACCAGAGAAAAAATTTGTCTAGATGGATTACCAATTAAGAGTGGCTCATATAACATCTATTATGTATGTAACGACTGAAAATAATTTGTGCGTATAATCAGTTTCTGAATAAAAACAGAGGATATGTTGTAAGGTATAAAGAACAAAGCTCATATGCTATAATGGGAACAATTTAAATACGTTTATAAGTGTGGTGAGACGTGCTCAGCAAGGGAGGAAGAATACAATAGGGGTGTGAAAATCCTGCATAATTTGTTTTCGAGTAATTACGACCACTTCGGGAAAGTTTTACACAATTCCATGCAATTACACAAATGTGTCATTTAACACTATGGTTTAGTGTGAAAAGCATCCTTACATACATTTTTCAAGCAAGGATGCATTGTGCCCTAAAAGAATGCAAAAATATTTCTACCGCGAACAACAGCTGCACGTGTGCTGGTTGTTCGTGTTATTCCCATGCTCCTGTGAGATAATGTTGCTGCAAATAGTAGCATTATTACGTGATGAGGCATAGTGGCACGATTTCATGTAACATGCATAACTCTCAAACCCCGAAAATACACAAATGATGCCGGTTTCATTTAAATTCCTCCTGAACCTAGAAAAAAACTTCTAATCAATTCAAGCCTAACTAATTAAAGGTTTGGCTCAAAGAAGCCTAAGTAAAACATAAAATTAACTTACTGTGAGAAATTCTGTCTTTGCAGTACACAGTCCAACAGTTGCGGGCAGAAAGGAAAGCACCTCAAAGACCATCAAATTAGTCTTGGCAAAGCAGGGCAATGGCCTTGTTCATTTGGAAAGCGCACCAAGAGCCAGCCAGCTGTAAGAAAGCTGTGCTCCTGCACACCCAAAATGGCCATGCCTAAAGTGTACACACCAAAACCCAAAGGGCACATTTACCCGGGCAAAACAGAATAATAAGTCCAAGATAAACACTAATTTTGTTAAATGAATGCAAGGCCATGTTTGTGAATTTCGAAATCAGGAAAAATTAAAATCAAGCATAAAAAAATGACTACTAACTAAGGTAGATAAAAGTATATGCCATGGTCTGTGCACCATGTCTCACAAAGGAATTGTGGGAAATTGGGTTGTTGGTTGACTGAGGTGTGAGTCCTGGTCAAGGAACCACCCCAATCCCTGGCAGGGTGAACCACGAAAGTTACTAAATTAAACAGTGTCTAACCTTTAGTAACTTAGTAAAAATAAGTCAGGCATAACTCACAGGCAATGTGCACATTTTTTATGCAGCACACACACAGAAATAAAGTTAAAACACATCACAAGAAAATCAGACAGCAATTTACGCAAATAGAGTACATTTTAGTAAATTATTTTACACCAAAACAACAAAAATCCAATCAGTAGAACCGGATTTATGAGTTTTAAAAGTTTTTAGAAAAAACTAGTGCCGAAAAGATCTAAGTGGCAACCACAAAAATCTAGTCATGGGAGACTGGGTCAAAGAAAAAAATATGACCAACCATGAGGAAGTGTAGGTCGGATGCAACAAGTGGATTGAGACCAGTCTGCACTTACCTTCGGATTTAGAAGAATTTTCAAGAAAATCTGATATGTTAAAGTTCAGCTGGGCGGGGCTTCAAGTGGTGTCCATGGAGGTAGTATTGTCATCAGGGGGCCTTGGATGTAAACCGTGTTGAAGATTTCTATGTTTGGACTTAGGGACCCAAATACGAGTCCGGCGGTCCACGGGACCGCCATACCCGTGGTGGTGCTGCAGCAACAGCTGCATCAGCCATCTGACCGTTTGGCGGTTGGACTGCCACATGGCAGCCGCAACCGCCAAGGATCATGGATCCTGTCACTGTGGCGGAGTGGTCAGAGACCGCAATATGCTGGTGGTGCCAATGCGACACCACCGAGCATATTACAAGTTGGTCACCAAGACCATTTCCATGGCAGTGAGCACCACCATGAAAAGGGTGGTGAAGAGGCAGCTCTGTAGCCTCTGTGCATGGGGGCATGCAGGGAGCACATGTTGTTCCCCCTGCATGTCTGCAAACCCAGTTTGGTGCATTTCTCCCTGTGCAGGAATATGGTGCGGCACTCCCATGGTGCTGCCTTTCCATGGTTCTCTTTTGAGTCTTAGATAGGCATCACCATAGGTCTGCTGCGACAGGTCTGCCCACCAGTGTTACAGCTTGTAATCCAATTGGCAGACTGACTACAGGTTTAGCAGTCTTGGAGCGGAGCTCCTGCGTGGTGGCCTGCTCCAAGACAGCCAAACTCATAATCAGACCCTTATTCTCTTTATTGAAAATTGAAAATCTCGAGCAGGACAAGGCAGTAGGCTTTAGCTGTAGAGAGTTCCAGGGGCTTTGATACTCCAAGGGAGAAGGACCAGGTAACAGGATTGGCTGCTGTGGAGAAGAACGTAGTGTGAGCAGCTTCAAAGTTAGGCCGACCAGTGGTGCACCTTGGGCTGATCAACATTCAGTTTTGTCCCATTCTTCCCTTGGTTGCAAGAGCAGTTTTCAGCCAAAAGTCCCAAGTTTTGGATTCTGGCTATCTGGGTACCTTTTGCACCACAACCAAGGGTCCAAGACTGGTAGAACACCACTTGAGGGTTCAGGACTCACTTCGGCTGGACCCAGATGCAGGTTCAGGATGGTTGGAGCCTTTAATGTCCCTGCTGGGTCTGAACAGGAGGCCTGCAAACTAGCCCTTGGAGTCACCATAGTAGTCCGGGATACAGGTGAAGATGCAGGGCTCAAACAGCAGGGAGGGCCTTTGAAGGTTAAAGGTAGGCTCCAGGCAGCAAAGCAATACTTCCAGGTACAGCAAACAGTCCTGCAGAGTGCACAACAGGTCAAAGTAGAAGGCAGTCCTCTGAGAGTAATTCCGCAGATACAGAAAGGGTACTGAAAAGTCAGTCTGGGAGTCCTACTTTTACACCTGTTACCTGACTCCACTACCATGGCTCCAAACTGGCAACAGTGACAATATGGTGGTGGTGCTGTGTCCAGCTACGCCCCCCATTCTGCTAGCAGATGGCCCATTCAGGCACACCTAGTCCCTCTAATTTGTGGCTTTGTGGGAGGAATTCACAAAGTCTAACTGTCAGTTACACCAAGTCATGTAACTTAAGACAGGCTGCAGGAAGCAAAGGCAATTAACAATGAATTTAGTAGTTTCTTACTACCAGAGCATGTAAAACTTAAAAGTACATATCCAAGCTTTTAATTACAGTGCACCCTGCACCATTGGCTACCAAGGGCATATCTTAGTGGTGACATATGTAATAAAAAGGGAGTTTAAGGCTTGACAAGGGGATTATTTGGCAAGTCGCATTGGCAGTTTAAAACTGCATTCAGTCTGCAGTGCTGGGCCCCGAGTATATGGTATTCCACTCTACAAGGGACTTATAAGTAAATTAAATATGGCAATCATGCATAAACTGAATAAACCATGCTTAATGGCGTGACCACAAGTACTTTAGCATTGGTCAGCAGTGGTAAAGTACACAGAGTCCTAAGGCCAACAGAAATTAATTTCTGCAACAAAAACAGAGGTAAGCAGGCGAAAAGCTTTAGGGAAAGACTACCCTAAGGCGGAGCGGTCTGACAGGAGTGTATTCTGAAAACAATCAAATTAAAGCATATATGTCATAAAGGCTTGAATAGTGGAATGAAAAGTGAGTATATAAAACTAAGCAATAATTAACTACTTTCTGTCAAAGCAAAGTAGCTTTGAAACGGAATCAAGTTAGATAGTTATAATAAGGCTAATAACAGTAACATCATGGGAATTTCTTTTCTTTGTTACATATTTTTATTGAAAACCCTTTGCAGAGAAATCTTAGATCAGGGTACATCCAGAAATACAAAAATGCAAGATGTAATGAAGTGAGGTAGACAAAAAGATAACAGCAACAGCAAAGGATATCGTTATAGGAGGAGACCATGTCTTTTTAGGTTAGGGAAGAAATAGGAGAACCATAGCGCAGTGACAAACGTAAATGTCTGCATGCTGACCTCCAGCACAGTAAACCATGCCAACAGCTTGGCACCACCAATCAGTCAGTCTGAATCTATGTGGGATAAAGGGGGGATATAAACAAAGGGAGGGTAAGCAGGGATAGAAAGGGGATGGGTGTCATTTCTCGGTTCAGTAATGGGCAGTTGCAGAAGAGGGGCAGGGAGACATAGGATAGGGTAGGGTTGGCGACTCAAGTACCAGGAGAGGGCCAGAGCCAAGGAGGGGACCAAAGGCCCCAATGAGGTCCAGTTCACCAGTGAGCGAGGAGTGTGTGTTGGGCCTTTCAAAGTAAACCCAAGCAGGAAATGTCAATAACAACAATGGTGTTAGCAATAACATTTCTCCACCCAATACCTTAAACCCACTCAGCGTAGAGGCGGGCCAGAAAGGGTCAAACCAGTACACTGATACGTATATGTGTAATATAATACTAAAAAGACGAGAACAGCAATTTATAAGTATGTGTGTAGTACAATAGTAAAAAAACAAGAACAGCAACGCATGCTGTTGCAGCTCTTCTGTTAGGCATCACAGAGGGATGCTCCCCGGCCATGACATGGGGAGGAAAACAGTTCAATCATTGCGTACAGGGAAATAGATGCTGGGGGAAGGGCAGACATGAGAGAAGGGATGAGCAACAGACTAGCATGTTGGTACTTTAGGCATTGGGACTGAGGGTCTGATTACAAATACGGCAGTCCATATGACCAATGTACTCGCAGAGGAGGTGCTGTGGCAGTCAGGGACCGCCGCACCTGTGGTCTGATTGCTGAATAACGAGTTTGGCTATTGAACCAGTATACGCAGTCTGGGGAAGCAAAATGCTTGGCTGTGGCACCGCCAAGCATATTACAACTTTTTCCACCTCCGGCCTTTTCATGACAGTGAGCCCGTCATGAAAAGTGTGGCAGTGGGGAGACAAAGGGGGCCCTACAGGTCCTCCTGTTGCCCCTCTGCATGGGGGACAATGTGTGCCCTCCTGTATGCATGCACCCCACAGTACCTGAACAGCATGGACTGCACAGTTCATGCCATGCAGTAAGGGCTGTAGTGCTCCAATTGCGGTGCCTTATGAAAGGCAGTGCTGCAGGACCGCTGCACCGACTGCCAGCCAGACAAAAAAACAAACATATTCTGGCGGGCAGGCGTATGTCAACTTTGGCTGTCTGGGGGCGGGGCGCTAGTGTGGCAGCCCGCTCCCAGACCTCCAAAGTCAGAATCAGGCCCTTAGCCAGTGGGATGGCTGTGGATGTGTTTGGTCAAGAAGGATTCCCATACTTGCATGTATATCTTCATGCTGTCTTCCAGTCTATACATAAGTCTTCATAGGTTGCTGTTCTGTACATTTCAACCAGCCACTGATTGTGAGTAGGCTGTTGTAGTGTGTGTCAGTAGAAGAATATGCATATTGTTTCCACTGTGAGCAAATTGGCCACCAGACGCCTCATGTGGCTTCTCATGGCTGGTAGGTCAGTCAAGTTGGTAGTAAAACCTATCTGAATGATGGGGGTAGGGGGATGTGTAGTAACCGAGCCAATGAGTTCTATACAGAGGACCAATATTCTCTAAGAACAATGATAAATAATGTGAAGCATGTCACAGGGATCACCAACATAATATTGAAACACAAAAATATTGGAAAATAATTAGTGATCGCCAAAATATTGACTTCCTATACTTAACTTGTAAAACCACAAATATTGAGGCCAAAAATATTGTTGTTAAAAATATTCATTTTTAACTATATTTAAAACAAAACCATTGGATCCAAAAATGTTGTTACCTTTAAATAAAATCATATATCAAAAATATCGATCCACACAATATCGATAACAATAACATTGCCAAAAAACCTAACTATTAATAATTAATATTTAAAAAACCACTTTCAACTTAAAACAATTACTTAAAATAAAACTAGAATGTTTTATACACACACTTAAGTCAAACAACAATATAATACATTTACATTACCCCATCAAAAATATAAAATAGAACATATGCAAAATGTAACCTTAATATTAATCTATATTCATATACATGTACGCAGTAGTCAGTGTACCAGTGCAGTAGGAAAGCAGGAATGCACTGTTTCATGATAGATTTGGTACATTCCTGCTCTTTCAATTTGATGCAGCAAGTTGTATTGCTGCGTTACTCAAACAATGATATATCTGACCAATGGTCCTTAACTTATTGATTCTGTTGTGATCTGTAATAGAATTATTAAAGTACTAGTCCATCACTTTGGGCAAACACATTTAAATGTATATGCTGATTCACAAAATGCACATATACATGTGTATATTTGCTCATATGTAGATCTCCCTTTTTTGCTATTCACCGTTTTTCAGTGTTGATTTACACCCATAAATAGTCTTCCATGTCTCTAGCCCCCAAATGAGAGGATGGAGATTGCAGCCCCAGCATTATATGAGTGTAAATTTAATAATAGCAAGTTTTGTGCTATTGGTTGAGATCTCCCTATTGGAAAGTATAGGAAAATGAAATAAGGATGATTCATTTAAAAGAAAAAGTATTTACAAATATTTGAATGAATAATATATATGTAAAATAATTTACAGTGTTTATTATCAACCTGTAACCAATAAAATAAAATGTCAGTGTATTGTTTAGTTGATAAAAAACATAACAAATTATGTACAAAACAGTATGAATACGTGGAATGTTACAGCACATTAAAACATCAACTAAAATCAGTATTAAATTATAAAATACTTTTAAAATGTATCATTGATTCATAAATATTCATTAACATGTTTATGCTTTTAATTATTTAAATGATTTTTACATTTTCTTTAAAAAAGTTTAATTCTATTTCTAATTATGTCATCAAATGTAAAAAAAATAGGGTGAATGTTATACACACACACACACACACGCACACCCACACACGCACACACACACACACATACACACACAGGCACACATAAATATACATGCACACCAAAGGACAGATTTGCATTTCACATGATATCACATAATTTTTCAAAATGTCATGCTATTACATAAAAGCAAATTATGCAGGTTTATTATACACCCCTAGCTTTGACTGAAAATAAATGTGGGTCTCTCTCCCTGTCCCAAACAACGATTTGACTTTGTGCAAACAGCACATTTTGTAGAAAATTAAATCTATCTATATTCTGTCAGTCCATACCTGATATATTATGGTGAAAATGTTATGCCAGAGACTTGACATGGTGACAAAGGCAGCTGACCCTTAGGGTACTTTAGAAGATGGCTGAAACATGGTGACATAAATTGAGGATTACAGGGTGATTGGTCAAGCTCTGATATCATCCATTGTTTGTTTTTCACACAATCAGGACAGAGAGTTTTTACAGTTTACTTCAGTCTGTGTGTGCCAGTGTGTGAGTTGGTGCTTGTGGTTGGTTGAATGGATGTGTGAGTGGTTGTGGGGTTTTAGTGGGTGTGTGAATGGTTGTATGGATTTGTGAGGTGGTGTGTGAATGGTTGTGGGGGTGTGAGAGGGTGTGTGATTGGCATGTGAGTGAGTGTGTGAGTGAGTGGCTGTCTGGGTGTATGAGTGGGTGAGTGAGTGGTTGAGTGGGTGTGTGATTGAATATGTGAGTCTTTGTATGGGTTTGTAAATGGGTGTGTGAGTGGTTTATGGGTGTAAAACTGGGTGCGTGAGTATCTGTGTAGGTGAGTGAGTGAGTGAGTGAGTGGGTGTCTGAATTCCTCTATGGATTAGTGAGAGGGTACATCTGTGGATGTATTGGTAAGTGAGTGCATGTCTGAGTGCCTGTATGGATGAGTGTCTGTGATTGTAAGTGGCTATATGAGTGTATGAGTGGGTGTGTGAGTCAGTATATGGATAAGTGAGGGGGAGTGTGAATGGTTGTATGGATATGTGAGTGGGTGTATGACTGTATGTCCGTGTCTGTGTGTGGATGTGTGAGTGGATCTGTGGATGATGTTATCAGTGAAGTCATTTGAGATGTCACCAGTGATGTCATGAGTGATGTCACTGACCATGTCAGAAGTGATGTAATATGTGAGGTCATAAGCAGTGCATTGCAGGGGCCTACATTATAATTAGGTCAGGTAACTATAACCGCTGAATTTCAATGGTTTTGTACGAGTGAAATCAGAGCCTAACTATAATGGCCCTGTAACCTATGATTTTTTAAGTAAATGTTGAATGTTTTTAAAATATTATTTCCTGTCAGTAACCTGTAACCTTTGAGAAATGGCAAATGTATGGGAGGTGGCTATCTATTACAAGTCTGCTCTGTTATTGTGCCTTTTGGTGGTCTCGTTGCCACACTAGCATCACCACTATACCCAAACTCTCATATGTAGCATCGTCACAATGATCGAGACAAGGGATATTTGGATGAAATGCATGCAACTAAGTTTCTGTGAAAGCAAAAGCCTACCTACCCTTCCAGGTATACTCTCCCTAAGAATGTCCCCTCAAATGGGTTGTATACCCTTTGACAGTATGAGCAACTAAGAATGCTTAGGTGGTGAAGAAGACATGTGTGCATGACGCTGCCTGTGAGGCATCAGCATTATCAAATGTAGTGTGTATGTTTCTTTATACCTTTCAGAAAACGTCAACTTCGGAAAAAGTCGTAGAATAGATATAATACTCATTATTGACCTACACTATACATCAAATTACCTTAGCCAGTTTCTGTGATTGTTTGGGATGAAGGACACTTTTCTTTACCAAAAGCCAATATTTTGTCACCTTATTATCACAGGGCTGAATTCTCTTGCTATGCCCAGGTGTTGAACTTCAGCACAGTTCTGCGGGAAGAGAATAAGCAACATAAAAGAAGGACTGGTTGATGCAGCCTCCTACAACATGGGTCCAGCCTGAAAAGACACTCAATTTCCCACTCTCCTCTGGTAGTGTGCTACATGTACCAACATGGAAAACATTTAACTATCACACTCAAGAACAGCAATCATTGCTAATGAATAAAATCCAATCATATTACTATTAGTGAAGTTACAGAAAACAGTATGGTCATAGCTATGGACAAGGACTGAAAAGTTAACTGATACAACTCAGTTATCACAGGTACAGAAGTAGACACCATGTTATGTCTATTTCAGTTATTTGCCCAGGAGAGGCCAATTTGGAGCAGAGGTGTGCACTAGGAGCCCTTTCAGGAACTGAGATCAATATACCACTTTAAAAGCATTATCCAGCACCTTTTGCCTGAATCTTTAATCATGTTTCACGTCTTCTTACTTTTGAGGCACTGCCTGCTTAGAATTCAGATCCTTACCCTTCAAACTGATTTTATACCAATGAATACACGATTCATGAGACTCTCCATAAAGGTCATAAAGTTCAAAGGGAATGCGATCAGATAAAGAACTACCTCTTAAGCATTGGCAATCAAGTAGCTGCAGTCATGTGTTGTGGTAGGCAAAATATTGGCAATAAAACATCGAACAAAACAAACATTATTCCTTCTCTCAGCCAGAAAATGCAAACAAAACAATGAGCTTGTGAAAAGGAGCCATCCGGGTAACATTATGGTGAATGGGTAAAAGACCACTGTGCTCTTTTCCACCAATGTTATGTGCGCATAGAAAAACAGTTCATGCTACTGCAGAGGGTCCATAACTTTAGTCTGCTGTTGCCATTTTATGACTCTCAATTAATTATACTGTAGCCTTACCTGCTGCCTGGGCTAAACAACTGCCATAAAAGATCATTTTCCTAAACAGCACATAACCCTAAACAAAGTGTAAAACAAATAAGAACACTGGGCTGCCTCCATCAAAGCCGGCAGTCCCCCACCTCACACTCTTTTCTGGGGTTAACACAGGAGAGCCACATGCTCATTCCACCTTACCTCTCTTCCCTCCTCAGCTGCACCCGTATGAAGTCCCTGATGGGGGCATCAAGTGTGCATGCAGGGGACTTCAGGGAGAGCCTCAAGCCCCCTGGCAGTAGCCGGCTCCTTGCCTCCTGCGGGAGCCCACATCGCTCCTTATGTGCGGGAGCAAAACCTTTACCTCTGTACCTGCTCTTATGTCTGCTGGCAGGGAAAGAGATGAAAACTCTGCTTCCAGTAAGCAGGAGCATTTTGACAGCTCCTGCTTGCTGGAAGTGGAGTGTATGTTTTTGGTTGGTGGGAGCTGTCAGAGCTCCCGCCAAGCAAAAGCAAACAGTGATCTCCCAACGGTGGGTCCCTCTGGAGATAGCAGGAGCAGCCTTGGGTGGTGACAGTTCCCAGAGCCATATATGGTTCCAGGAGAGGGGCTCTGCCCCCTTCCTTTGTTCTGCATGGGCCATACCCTGGTGCTGGTGTTCACCAGGGCCATATATGGTCGGGGAAGGTGCCCTCCTACCTCTTTTTAAAAAAGAAATTGGCCCAGGGAAGGTGGTGGTTTCTGGAGCTAGGGGTCCGTGTGGACCCCCTGTTTAATATTTATTTTAGCCCCGAGCAGGTGGTGGTCCCCAGGCCCGGGTGGTCCGTGCGGTCCTGCTGTCCTGTCTAATATTAACATTAGCCCTGGGGAGGTGGTGGCCCACGGGGTTTTATTAGGCCCTTGGAGGGGGGCCATATGCGCCCACTACAAATTTTTAACTAAACTCTGCATTCCCACTGGATCTGGCCCAACCAGGGGCTTCATTAAAAACAAGCATGGGATTTACACCAAAAAACTAAAAGTGCACTTTCTGGATCAAAAACTACCTTATTCCCAAATTTGGTGTAATTTCGTGCAGCAATTCGGGCTGTGGTGGTGTCCAAAATCCCAATGGTATTTAATATGGGAAAATCACTTTTTCCCGACCCTTGCTTGACAGATTGACCCAAAAGATTTCAGGCACAACTAGTATCATCAGCACACTCATTGGGGAAAATTTGTGAATATTCATCAACCGGCGTCAAATATATCGCTTTCCTATGGAAACATGGTCCTAATTATTTATAACTACCTACTTGCACCCTGCCAGGAGGCGAGATATATCTCCACGGAGGAGATCGTTGCAGACAAGGATATATATATAGATGTACGTAAATATATGTATATAAGACTGTTGTCTCTGACCAGAATACAAGTCCCAGCATGCAATGAAATTGTGCACGGACTAAGTGTAGCCCACTGCGGGCGGGGAACCAATGGGAAGCATGCAAATTAATTAAATAAAAGAGAAAATCACGATCCCATGCTGAGCAGCCTATGATTAAGGGGCGCAAAGTCCTGAAACGCGTCAGGCAGACAATGCTACTTACCCAGGAGTAACGGAGAGTTAAATCACTGAAAGCCAAAGGGCTGGATTGCCTCTGAGTGCGTCCTGAAAAGCTCAAGGGCCATTGGGAAAAAATGTTTAACGTGGTGCCCTTCGCCACGTCAGGACTGCACCACCTTCGGTTATCAAGAAAGAAGGGGCTGGGGATTGAAACTGATTCCAACCCGTTCAGCGCAGCAAACCTGATGTAAGAGACTCTCCTGCACTCCCTGGAGCCTACTAAGGCGAGAATTGCTTTTAATAGTGCATGTGAAAGTGAACCTACGAAGGAAAAGACTGTTGGCTCTGACCAGAATACAAGTCCCAGCATGCAATGAAATTGTGCACGGACTAAGTGTAGCCCACTGCGGGCGGGGAACCAATGGGAAGCATGCAAATTAATTAAATAAAAGATCAAATCACGATCCCATGCTGAGCAGCCTATGATTAAGGGACGCAAAGACCTGAAACGCGTCAGGCAGACAATGCTACCTACCTGGGAGTAACGGAAAGTGAAATCACTGACAGCCAGAGGGCTGGATTGCCGTTGAGTGTGTCCTGAAAAGCTCAAGGGCCATTGGGAAAAAATGTTTAACGTGGTGCCCTTCGCCACATCAGGACTGCACCACCTTCGGTTATCAAGAAAGAAGGGGCTGGGGATTGAAACTGATTCGAACCCATTCAGTGCAGCAAACCTGATGTAAGAGACTCTCCTGCACTCCCTGGAGCCTACTAAGGCGAGAATTGCTTTTAATAGTGCGTGTGAAAGTGAACCGACTAAGGAAAAGACTGTTGGCTCTGACCAGAATACAAGTTCCAGCATGCAATGAAATTGTGCACGGACTAAGTGAAATCACTGAAAGCCAGAGGGCTGGATAGCTGCTGAGTGCATCCTGAAAAGCTCAAGGGCCATTGGAAAAAAAAAAATATATATATATACGCCAGTAGGTAGTTATAGTTAGGACCTAGTTACTATAGGAAAATGGCAACATTCTATTTGCAATAACTTTGTTGTGCCGATAGATGAATCTTCATGACATTTTCAAAATTAATTCTTTGTTGAGATCAGCTCCTATGTTGAAAGTTTGGGGGTGATTCGTCAAGGTGGGGCGAGAAAAAGGGGGTCCAAAAACATGTTATTTCAATGTTAATTTCCATAGGAAACTTTAGACAAGGCTACAGGTCGAACGGGTGAACGGAATTACCCCAAATTTGGCAGGGAGAAGGGTCTTGGTCTAGAAAGCACGCTTTTGTTTATTTGGTGTAAATCCGTTCAGTAGTTTTTGAAAGATATCAAAATTTACAGATATCGATATGTGGGAATTCTGCCATCTGATTGGCTGAGGCGTTACGAGCACGAGCTTGCTGCTGATTGGCTACGGACGCTGCAAGCATTTGCAACTAGGAAGTGTTGGCCGCCATTTTGTGATTTCGTTGAAGCGAGTAAGGGGAAAAAAGGGCAAAAAATGTGGGAAAGAAGAGGGTAGGAGCACTGTAACCTTTGTGGGGTGTTTAGGGTGTGCAATAGAGGGGGTGCGAAGTGAACTAATCATACCTACTGGTGTGAAAGTTCTAGGCTACGAAAATTAAGTGAGGTATTGGCTAATGTGTGATGTTTCTAAGGTGAGCTTGTGCGCGACTCAGGATTAAAGCAGGAGCCCACACTGTGTGTCTTATGCTGTGAAGTCGTGTGCCCTGGCCGCTGCAGTACAGTTGTGGAAGTAGTGTCAGCATGTGTTTATACCTACTAGGATGAACTACCGACCCATAGTGGTGTGAAAGTCCTGGGTACAGAAAATATGTGAGGTATTGTCTAGAGTCTCATGGAAGGAGGAAGTGTTGGCTGCCATTTTGTCATTCCGTTGAAGCGAGTAAGGGGAAAAAAGGGCAAAAAAAGTGGGAAATAGGAGGGTAGGAGCACTGTAACCTCTGTGGGGTGTTTAGGGTGTGATATAGAGGGGGTGTGAAGTGAACTAATCATACCTACCGGTGTGAAAGTGCTGGGCTATGAAAATTAAGTGAGGTATTGCCTAGAGTGTGATGCTGCTAAGGTGAGGTGGTGTGGGACTCGGGATTAGAGCGTGAGTCTAAATTGTGTGTCTTATGCTGTGAAGTCATGTGCCGTGGCCACTGCAGTACAGCTGTGGAAGTAGTGTCAGCATGTATTTATAACTACTAGGACGAACTGCTGACCCCTACTGTTCTGAAAGTTCTGGGGTGCAGAAAATATGTGAGGTAGTGTGTAGAGTCTCATGCTGCTAAGCTGAGCAGCTGCCGGACTCGGGGATGAAAGCGTTAGCCCAAACTGTGTGTCATATGCTGTGAAGTCATGTGCTCTGGCCGCCGTGCCACATCTGTGCAAGTAGTGTCAGCATGTAGTTATAGCTACTTGGAGGAACTTTTGTTTCGAACATTGTAACTTGTGTATGGTGATTAGGGGGTGTTATATAGGGAGTGCAAAGGTAAATTTGTGTGTATGAAATGAATTTGGTATTTGGAAAGTGGAAAGCACTGACTCCTATGGGTCTGATGGCGCTGGGGGCGTAAGGTGAGGTGCTGCTGGAGTTGGGAATAAAGTTGATGAACTACTGACTCCTATTGCGAAGTTTTAACGTGCACGTGCCGTTGAATGTTCGATAAAATGTTGCAAAAGTATATCGTTAGGTTAAAAAAAAAAATGATGAACTTTTAACCTGCAGGTGTCGTAGAAGGTTCCGGAAAGTGTGGTGATAAAATAGGTTGAACTTGTGACCTGTATGTGGCGCAGAATAATAAGTAGCTTTTCGGAAGGAAAATTCAAAATTAACCAATGGAGGTAAGTTTTGGAATGTCGTGGAAGGAATGAAGTATTCTGATTTGTTTTTTACATGTATTTATGTGTGGAGCAACAGAGAAATTGGGCCATTCCTGGTTTCATTTTTGATGAAGTCGGAGCTTTACATGAGAAAGAGAGAATTGTATGCGTGTGTCATTTGAAATCTTGATAACAACTACAAAGGTGAGTTAGAAATGAACAAGGTGTGTTATGTGTTTTAGAGTATTGATTAAGTATTTGAGGTGATGTTTTTAATGAATAATAAAAAGGTAGATATACTCAAATATATGGTAGTAAATGTATTAATTATTGTCTGTTCTTATGGAATAGAAGTAGTTGGGGAGTGCTTCTTGAGAAGAGATGTTTTATAAATGTGTGAGAGATAAAAAATATAAATGTGCGGTATATTTTCTGTATGAGTTTGTTGACATTAGAGAACTACATGTGATTATAAGTGATACTATTTGTCTGGCTGTGTCGCTGTGGCGGATATATGTAGGTGTTGAAGTGGTTCGTGTTTTACTGATGGTGAGCTTCCCTATCCCTTTTGAGACACTCCTCAATTTATTCATTCCATTTAAGATCTTTAATATAGATGCAGTAAAGGGACTGTATATCAAACGTTTGGGAATTAGAACTTTGTTTACTCTCCCCATGCCCTGCTATACACTCTACAGAGTGTTTAAATGACTTTCGTAACATATAGATGTCTAGCTATTAAAGGTGGTGTAGTTCAACTGGGCCCATTTATAAACCGTGCTATGGGATGGTTTATGTTTTACCCGCCAATTTACATGTTTGAATACTTTCTGCTGATACGTGTTCCGGCAGACACATGTTAAAATTAACGTCGTATATGGGTATAGTGGCGCTACTGGGAATGGTTTCTGTTTGATTTCATACGGTTAAGCATGGGTGGGTGTGGGTGTGGGGGAGGTAGTTATGTTGCTGTTTGAAGTACAGAATATAGTAACGTGGAGATGTGGAGCCACTAAAGGTGATGTAGTACCACTGGGAGGAGCACTTATAAAGCGCCCTATGGCATGGTATATGTTTTACCCACAAATTTGCATGTTTTAATACAGTTTGCTGATGAGCTTTTCAGGAGAGATCTGTTGAAGTTACGACTGTGTATGGCTATAGTGGCCCTTCTACGTTTGCTTGGGCTCTTTCTTTTATTGCGTTAAGTTAAGCAAGGAAGGGTGTTGAGGTGGTGTAGTGGTACTGTGGCTATTTATAAATCGTCTTATGGTATGGTGTATGTTTGAGTTGCAAAATTGTAAGTTTTAATAGCTTTTGCTGATGAGCGTTCCGGCAGACACCTGTTGACATTAAGTCTATCTATGGCTATAGTGGCGGTAACAGGAGTGCAGGGGCTCGTTTGATTTCGTAAGGTTAAGCATGGGTATGGGTGGGGGATGTGCGTATGTTGCTGATTATATTTAGTAAAGGTAATGTAGTTTGAGTGGGCCTATTTATTAACCGTGCTATGGTTTTGTGTATGTTTTTCCCACAAATTTGCATGTTTGAATACTTTTTGTTGATAAGTGTTCCGGCACACACCTGTTAAAATTTAGCATGTGTATGGGTATAGTGGCGCTACTAGGAATGTTGGGGGTTTCTGTTTGATTTGTACGGTTAAGGAAGGGCGGGGGTGGGTGTGGGGGAGGTGGGTATGTTTCTGATTGAAACACAAAATTTAGTAACGTGCAAATGTCGAGCTACTAAAGGTGATGTAGTACCACTGGGAGCACTTATAAAGTGCCCTATGGCATGGTATATGTTTTACCCGCAAATTTGTATGTTTTAATAGGCTTTGCTCATGAGCGTTCCGGTAGACGGTTGTTGAAATGAAGTTCTTGTATTGGTATAGTGTGTTTACTAGGTTTGGTGTGGCTCTTTCTTTAATTTTGTGAATTTAAGGAAGGATGGGGAAGAGGGTGGTGCAGTGGCAGTGTGCCCATTTATGAATCGCTTTATGGTATGGTATATGTTTTTCTGGCAAATTCCGATGTTTTAATATGTTTTGGTGATTAGTGTTCCAGTAGACAGGTACAGAAACTCTTGTACTGTGGTAGAAGGCTGATAGCATTGATGGAAAATTATGAAACTTGGTGCCATTGTAGATGTTCATGGAAGGTTACACTGTTTGTTTGTTACTATGGTATAGTTAGGGTTCTAAGTGGGAGAAAATAATTGGGGGTGCTCTAAAAGGGGGGGGGGCAAAGCTCTTAAAGGGGTGCGGGCTTTGCAAGTTGGGGTGTAGTCTAAATCAAGATAAGCATCATTGTGTGCTTTAGAAAATCCTCTCCAATTATCTTAGGTTCAGAAAAAAATATTGTTTAAAGGATTTCCCTTTCTTCTACAACGTGGGTAACCTAGCGTGATGTCTCCAGTTCTCAGTAGTGAGCAAAATAAGCATGCGTACATCGATGTGCATGCTGTCACTGTGCAGTGTAATAACAAAATTAAAAAATTGACTATCTTTTAGAGGGCCGAAAATAGAGCCTGCTAGAGAGTCGTTTGGGGGCTGCCTGAAAATAAGTGCTGGTCCCCAGACCCGGCCAAATTAAAGCGCAGTATCCATGCATCCTAAGCACTGCGCCATTCAACCATCTTTTAATTGATGGATATATTCCTACTTATATATATACATAAATCTGTTTGTCCGCTTATCTTAAGCATCTATGAGCGCACTCGCCTATAGTAAGCACTGTGCCATTCATACAGCGATACGCCTATATATGCATAGATATATCTGTCCCAGAATAAATCCTAAGCATTTATCAGCCCACCTGTCTACCGTAAGTACTGGTATTTGCATTCATTCCTCCTTCCATCCATCCATACATTGAGACATTGATCTATGTATCTATCCATTGATGCATCTGGCCATGCATCCACTCGCCCTTTATTCAACTATACGTTCTTATTTCTGTGCATCGTCTGCCCCAATCTTAAATACGACGTATTATACTCATCCAGCTACCCTCTTAAGGTGTTGAAAAGGCTTGCGAAAAGCATTGACAGGCAGATTTTTTAATAAAGAATAACAAAGCTTTGAGTTACTCTTTGTGGAGCATACTTCAACACCCTTCTCTGGTGGTGTTTTAAACAAAGGTACATCTAGCGAAAGAAATGTAAAGAAGCTTTTAAGTGTAATACATTAATTTAGAAACATAACGTTTTGTTGAGTTGTTTATAGGTACACTGTTTTAACCATATTAGTGCCCATTGAAAATCCTTCAGTGCCAAGCCATTTAATGACTTTTTGGAGTGCTTTGCTTCAACATGCTGTAGTTTGTGTAATTATGATTATAATGTTGGGAAACTATATATTTTTGGTTTCAGTACTTCTTGTGCTATTATTTTATATATAAAACTTACATTTATAAAACACCCTGAAGTCACATGACACAATTCAAGATGGCCGCCAGGTCACTGTGAAAATGATAAGAGTAAATGACCGCGTTGGTAGGGTAATAACAAAAATAGTGTTTTCCAAAAGCAGATACGCAGAAATATTTATTAGTCTGTTTGCTCACCTGGTAATAGGACAGATTTTGATTTTAATTTTGTTTTTGTGTTTTTTATGGCTCTTTGTCATACAATGACATAGATATAAGGCACATACATTTTTCATGTTTTTCTATTGTTGTGCAGAATCTAAACTTATATAAGCCTAGCAGAATTGGTTCACAGAAGTAAAATGGATGTTTCAGAGACTACTGTTAGTAAATATATAAAAATACATATTTTTGCTGCCTTTCACAGCATTTTACATGCTACAAAATGGCCGACATGTTGTTTCGTCTGTTGATGTTTTTCATATAATGATCTTAGTCTTGTTATTGGACACATGTTCAACACCTCAAAATGTATTTTCTGACTTTTATGCACACTAGTGATGCATATTTTGTGAATAGTTGGCATATGATTTCATGCATATAACTCCTGAAGGTCACAGTCCTTGACCTTTGACCCTAAATTGTAGCTCCTGGAAGTGTACAAAGGATATATCTTTGTAACAGTGAAATTGTTTTTGCAAAGTGAGGTATCTTCGGAAAGGTCATTGTCTGGTCTCACAGGTCAACTAGTCAAATTTTATAAGAGGTGAAAAAAACGTGACCTTTGACCCCTAAATACACATTTTTTTAACCTTTTTTCTCTTTATTCTGTTACCCTTGGATCAATTTCAACAAGTGGGGCATTATTGGACTCAACATGCAAAGTACTATTTTTTTCCTTCTTCAAATTATTGTAGATGTCACAATATTTGACCTTTGACCTCTATTTGCCATCATTGTAGGTGTTTTAAGGTGTTTATTCCATTATGGTGAGACCATTGTTTACAAGTGTTGCAGTGTTTGAATTGTAATGATAAGTACTTACATTTTTGTTCATTAAATTGGTGGGAGGGGGTCATGTAATTTGACCTTTGACCTCTATTTCCACTGTTCTAAGTGTTTCATGGTCATTAATCCATTACTGTTAGATCATTTATTACAAGTGAGGCATTATTGGAATTGTAAATATGAGTACCTACATCCTCCTTAGTTACTGTGTTGGAGGAGGTTATGCTTTTTGACCTTTGACCTCTATTTATACTTGTTTAGGTGTATCAAGGTCGTTATTGCATTACCCTTGGATCATTTGTTACTAGTGTTGCATTATTGTAATTGTCTTGATAAATACTTGCGTTTTCATTGGTTTAATTGGTGTCGGGGGATCATGTCTGTTGACCTTTGACCTCTAATTACACTTTTCTAAGTCTTTCAATGTCATTAATGCATTACGACTGGATCCTTCCTGCCCCTATGACCCCCTACACCTCTACTTACCTCTGCTATCATTGGTCTCTCGCCTGCAACCTCCAGTACCACACCTGTAAACTGTTTGTCATAAGAAGAAACTCCATTGAGAAGCAATGGGCGCCTGGCGTTTAATTGGCACCCTGCACTTGGCAACCCCTACGCCCCTGGTGGTGTATGTTTGGTTCTGCTTTGAAGTCCCCTGTGCTTGAGCTAACCCCCAAAGCTTGGAACCGGCAACTGATCTACTTATCTGCAAGCAGTGTGGCTCTAGGCACTCCCAGTCTCTATTGGAAAGCATTGGACCAACCTCCAACTTTGACCTCTGCACCCAGCCGCCCCTGTGCCACTGGTGGTGCAGTTTTGGTACTCTCCTTACCCTTTGCCCTAGCTGACCTTTGGTCCCGAAGACTGAAACTGCAAATGTGGTACTTACCTGTTTTACTGCTATATTGTTTTCACCATGGGATATTGAACTGTTCTGAAAATAGTCTGTCAACTTATGAAAGTGAAAAGTATTTTTATTTATAAACGTACTTACCTGATTGTGAAGATCTTAGTCTTAAAATAAAATACAAACAAAGTATATTTTCTAAAATTGTTGTGGATCTCCTTTTTGAGTCATATGTCCTTTATTGATCACGGTTGTGCAATACATGTTTTACAGTCCTCTGTGTTAGGCCTAATGCTGCTTGCTAACACTACCACTAATAGAACATTTTGGGTTCAACATTGAGCCCTGTACACTTGGAGACCCCTTGGACTCTCTGCATGTTATCACCTAGTGGCAATATCACATACGGAGCCAGCTTCCTACACTTTTTCACATGATTCACTTTGAAAACTCCTTTCACTTTGCAGTCAGAGAAAGAAATATAAACACCAATTCTGCAGCAATTTGTCAGAAGAGATAGCCAGACATTTGACCTCTGTCTTTGAAGCACTTGCAGAGGTGACAAGTTAAACACAGAACTTAAAGGCATCTTTATTTTTTCTAGGACTTTCCCAACTTTCCAAAATGACACAAAGTATGATTGAGGATGACACCTTTTCATTGGGCCATTCACTTATGCCTACAATCAAACACCAATGTGAACAGACACCCATAGATCCCACTGCTTTAGACATACCTACAAGTTGAATATTGTTGACAAATGAATTGCTTGATTTATCCCTACAGAGAACCCTTTCTTTGCAATATTGTTAAATGCCCAGGTTTTAGACAGGTTATTCACCCCCCCCCCTCTAATTTGCTTAATATCATCCAATATAGCAGTCAGGTATGCAACTCCCTCCAGGTGTCAAAAAGCACCCACACCAGGCAACATGTCACAATTCCCACCAAAAACGTCCACAGACAGATTGAACATCACCCTGGACCGATTGGTATAGTAGTTTGCTTCAGGTACATAAGAGTTCACAGGTGGCCTTATCACCTGCGACAGCCTTCAGAGGCTGTCGCAGGTGATGTGATGTGGTGAGGTGATGTGGCATGCGAAGCTGAGTTGAAAGCATTGTCAGCCATATCCAGATAAGAATCAAGCAAAGGTAGCTATAGTGTCCCCAAAAATACCTATCAAGCATCCCTAACACAACACGTCACCAAAAAATCTTTTCACAATTGCTTCAGGTTTTCCATATCTTCTGAGGGTTGCAGAACAGAGCTCAAAAAGTACTTGTGCCAGGATCGTGTTTATTTAGGTCAGGTGAAGCTGAGCGCACTAACTCAAAGCACAGAATCATGATTGACTCTCTACTCCACTAGATCCCACTCTGTCAGGCGATCTTGTTCAAACACGTCTCCCTTCACGACCTACTTTCCACTTGTAACTCAACTTTCAAACCAGTCTCTTTTAGCACACGCCATATTTGCTTGTACCTCCAATTCACCTCTCCTGCAGCTCCACCTTGTCTTTTTGTACTCTCACTCTAGATAGCTCGTTGGAGGATAAGGAGAAGATTAGCTGGGTGTTATCCGCATAAGAAAAGATAGACAACCCAGCTTCTTCGGCAATTGTAGCTAGCGGGTTAACATAGAGATTAAATAGCACTGGGCTAAGGATCGGGCCCTGTGGTACCCCATACAGAGATGCATGGGTCTTAGAGCTAGAAGATGGGGAAAAGACCTGAAAAGGCCGACTGGTGAGAAAATCTTTAATCCATTTAAAAGCTGAGTGCTATGAATATATGATTGGAATGTATGTTGTAAACTGGCAATAAAGATATGTTAAAAAAATAACATTCTTGGCAGAGTCAGGAGACACATAACAAGAGCGAGGTTGCCTTGAACCAACTGTACTAAGTGGTTCTGTGGCTCTGCTGGCAGCAAACGCACCTCAGTGAGGGCATTACCTCAAGGAAAGCTGCAAAGCATGGACCTACAAGCTGTCCCTAGGCTAAACCTGTGTAGTTGACGGTTGTTGAAGTTCTGGTCCACCTAAACGGGGAAAAAGAGAGAGAGTGTGCCTACAACCTGTCCCTGTTCTAAACATTCATGGGAGAGCGGAAGAGATACAAAACAAGAGCGAGGTTGCCTTGAACAAACTGTACAAAGTGGTGCTGTGGCTCTGCTGCTGGCAGCAAACACACCTCAATGAGGGCATTAGCTCAAGGCAAACTTCAATGCATGTACCTACAAGCTGACCCTAGGCTAAACATGTGTTGTTTATGGTTGTAGAAATGCCTGATCCACCTAGAAGGGGAAAAAGAGAGAGAGTGAGCCTAAAACCTGTCCCTGTTCTAAACATTCATGGCAGAGCCAGGTGATACAAAACGAGAGGCAGGTTGCCTTGAACCAACTGTACAAAGTGGTGCTGTGGCTCTGCTGGCAGCAAACGCACCTCAGTGAGGGCATTAGCTCAAGGCAAACTGCAAAGCATGTACCTACAAGCTGTCCCTAGGCTAAACATGTCTAGTTGACGGTTGTTGAAGTTCTGGTCCACCTAGAAGGGGAAAAAGAGAGAGAGTGTGCCTACAACCTGTCCCTGTTCTAAACATTCATGGCAGAGCCAGGTGATACAAAACGAGAGACAGGTTGCCTTGAACCAACTGTACAAAGTGGTGCTGTGGCTCTGCTGCCAATAAACTCACCTCAGTGAGGGCATTAGCTCAAGGCAAGCTGCAAAGCATGTACCTACAAGCTGTCCCTAGGCTAAACATGTCTAGTTGACGGTTGTCGAAGTTCTGGTCCACCTAAACGGGGAAAAAGAGAGAGAGTGTGCCTACAACCTGTCCCTGTTCTAAACATTCATGGCAGAGCCAGGAGACACAAAACAGGAGCTAGGTTGCCTTGAACCAACTGTACAAAGTGGTGCTGTGGCTCTGCTGCCAATAAACGCACTTCAGTGAGGGCATTAGCTCAAGGCAAGCTGCAAAGCATGTACCTACAAGCTGTCCCTCGGCTAAACATGTCTAGTTGACGGTTGTCGAAGTTCTGGTCCACCTAAACAGGGAAAAAGAGAGAGAGTGTGCCTACAACCTGTCCCTGTTCTAAACATTCATGGCAGAGCCAGGAGACACAAAACAGGAGCTAGGTTGCCTTGAACCAACTGTACAAATTGGTGCTGTGGCTCTGCTGCCAATAAACGCACTTCAGTGAGGGCATTAGCTCAAGGCAAGCTGCAAAGCATGTACCTACAAGCTGTCCCTAGGTTAAACATGTCTAGTTGACGGTTGTCGAAGTTCTGGTCCACCTAAACAGGGAAAAAGAGAGAGAGTGTGCCTACCTCCTGTCCCTGTTCTAAACATTCATGACAGAGCAAGGAGATGCAAAACGAGAGGCAGGTTGCCTTGAACCAACTGTACAAAGTGGTGCTGTGGCTCTGCTGGCAGCAAAAACACCTCAGTGAGGGCATTAGCTCAAGGCAAGCTGCCATAAACCTGCAAGCTGTCCTTAAGCTAAACGTGTAGTTGACTATTGTTGAAGTTCCTGGTCCACCTAGGAGGGAAAAAAGAATATGTCTATAACCTGACCCTATGCTCCTCTTGTTGAAAGAGTAAAAACTAGATCCGGATTCCTAGAGCGTATACCAAGATGCTTCCCAGGAGGTCCACAGATTTGGTATACCTTCTAGTCACCGACTTACCTGAATGATGTTTCTTTGGCAACATCCAACAGTCTTTCCAGCGTGACGTGATTGTTCATCTTCTTCACCTTCATCGCAGACACCATCAAAGTGTTCTCATGAGTAAAGTTTCCACCATGTGAAGAAAATGAATAAATACTATTAGTCACAAATCCCCAAATCGCACCCATCCATTTATTTGATACTCGCCCTCCTACTATGCAGAGTTGGATTGTAAGTAGCATTTTCAGAGGCAGAGCATCCCATCAGAAAGTCTCATGCAGAACATGGTTGGTATTAGTGAAACCATGTAGTGCTAAACCAAGGGCAATCATATCACTTCCAAAAAGACATTGGTCACCCTCTCTCACCCCCACATCAAACGTGACTGACTTTCCACGGGTTTATATGGTACATTTTAAAAGCAACCAGCAGACAAATATTAGGGATGAATACTAATGCAGGGGTATACAAACGCACGCAGCAACCTCATTAGCCACTTTGAGACAAGGGACTGTGGATATGGGCCGTAAACTAACAGATAAGGAATGGGGGAATATACTAGAATACCCTAATAAGGTATCTCGCAATCCCAAATTTAAACTTATTCAATACATTATGGTACACAGAGCCTATTTGACCCTACAAATACTACACAAAATGTTCCCAGACACAACAGATTTGTGCCCCCGTTCCCATACACGAGAGGCGGATTTGCTACATATGATGTGGACATGTGCACGCTTAGTACACGTTTGGGCAAATATACTAAAAATACTGAATGAAGTGGCTCCGGTGGTGGGAGTGATACTCTTGACTATTGTATTTTGGGATTATGTACAAAATGTACGAAACAGTAGGCGCAGGCCCGATTTGATGATCTAGTATTGATCTTAGCAATTTGGTCCATCACGTTGTGCTGGAAATCTTCATTGCTCCCAACAATGTTGGGATGGCATAATGAGGTTGTTAGATGGGGCCGAACCGAAAGCATGGAGATCAAACTAGAGGAAAATAGAGGACTACGTAAGAACCCCATTTTGTTGAGATGGAATGCAATGTTAGTGCGGTTTATTGCCATCGAACTTTCACTACACTGAGACTTGGTAAAATTAACAGGCCCTGTGTATACCCAATTAATGCCATATACACGAAAGCCTAAAAAGTTTGACAAAGATATCTGTTGGGCGGACCTTAATGGGCCTGCCAACCTACAACCTATGTTAATACAGTACCGACTCTGGACTAGGGAGGGGATGGGACATGGCAGTTATCATCATAAAGGAGGTGGGTGGGTGACAATATTTTCTTAGCCCTTTTGTTAGCATTGGGTCCCTCTGATAATAGAGATGTGTACATAGAGTGTCCAGTTGTCTTTACGGGATTTACTACTGGAGGTGCTAATGTATATCTTACTAAAGACCCCTTCTTAAGTATAAATGCTGTTAACATTGTCCATCTATTGAGGATTTTGGCACTGATATTTTGTATGCTTCTGAAATATGATTTGTTGTTCTTGAAAATTAATAAAGTATGTTAAAAAAAATAATAATAATTTTGATGATATTTGTTTTATCATGCTGCTGTTTCTTTATGATATATGAGCTGTGTAGACCAGGGTTCTCTGACGGGAACTGACCAAATGTGTATTTTTGAAAGTCTTAAGGGGTGGGAGAAGATATGAAAGTTGATTGAACGTGCTCTTGCATTCTGGTGTGTGGACCAAGTATGGATTACTCTTTTATAAACACTTTTTGTAATTACTCTGTCATGGTTTATGAAAATGTCATTTCTTCATTCACAAAACATCGCCAAGCATTCAATCTGTACCAGCTCACAACATTCAAGATACTATTACAAATCCCCACAAACACCTACTAACACACTCACCAGCCAGGAACAAACATTCACACCACACACCCTAAACAGCTAAATAGCACCCCAATCGCCCTGAAGACCCTACGATACACCCAGAGATACACTCATACACCCAAAAGAACAAAGACCAAGACCTCAGACACCAACACCACAGACATCCACATACATATCCACAGAGAGCAACACCCAGTCTAACATATCACAAACCAGTACATATAAAGCAACACTTATGAATACTCAAATACTCTCACAATGTATGTACCGTGCTATTTGTAATGGGAATCACCTCCTTCTTTCTGCTTGTTTCAGCATAAGGGCAGGAAGAGGTTGATGGGGCGAGTCTCAAGATCACAAAAACTCACCTGAGTGATAAAACCACCAACCTTTTAACCAAACCCTTCTTGCACAACACAGCCTTGTGAATACATAGCTCCTTCCAACCCAACAAGGTCTGCAAATTTTAGTCTGTGAGGATATTTCATTTTTGCAAAAATGCACGACTACCACAATAATACATTTGCGAAAACCTGGAGAAAGTGCAGGTCCAGCCTGACACAAGTAAAAACATAATACTGCTAAACGTAATTTGAAAATATGCAGCAGGAAAATCCAGCTGCCCTTTTGCAAATTTTAAATATGTAATAGTGCAATAAAATGTTGCTTGCATCTATTTTTGCAAATGGCTAGGAATCCAAGCTTCTCAAGAGTAAACAGAGGCCAGTTGCTTTCGTGGTCTGCAGTTGGGCCTCGGTTTGTAAATACTAGTGTGTCTTTGCATGCATTAGGTGTCTAGTCAGCAAAAAAAAGTAGTATGAAGGCGATATAAAACAATAACATCTAACACAGTAAAAAAAAAACTCACATACAACTACCTATGTCCATATTCATATGATAGGTAGTGGGTAATAGGAGCGAGGTGTCTGTAGCCACACTGGTCTTGTCATGATATTTTGTACGAGCAGATCCCTTGGAGCTGCTAAATGATAACAGCTTGTGACATCAGGGAGATAGACACATAAAGTGCTTTCTCAGAAACTGGCTGAGCATCATGCGCCTTTTTCATCCCTCAACTGGTATGACTGGGTGCAAGACTCTGACAGTCTGAAGCATATTTAATTGCTGCTGGTAATTACCCAACCCACCTCTCTCCCTCAAACCTTGTCCACCATGTCACTGTGCCTGCTCCTTACATACCACCTGAATTCACCAAAAACGTACAGCTCTTTCCGACAAAAGTAGTCTGAAGCCTATTAAAAATCGCGGCCACAGTATTGAAAACATATGCATTTGTCCTTCCATCCATCCTGCATGAAATATTTAAACTAGTTGTCTCCCTATGTGTTCAAGTTGCATACCGTTGAAGGCTGCAAAAACATGTACATGGCACAACTTAGAAAAGTGTAAAACCACAGCTTTCAACCTTGAGCCTTTCTTTTGTAAAGCTGCTTTATAGGAAATACCAGTTAAGAAGCAGAAAATTGTGTTTTCATTTCATGAGAGAGATCTTTACTCATAAATTGTTCTTACTGATAAGCTTGTCAGGTAAGACAGGCCAAGTTAATTGCACAACCACTAAAATTAAATCATAGCAAAGTATATCTTCAGTTTGAAGAGGTCAGAATGCAAAAGCACGACCTACTGAAATGTACCCATTAGTGCATGAAAAATTACTTGCGTCACATGCATGCATCACCGTCCTCATTTTCGCTGCTTGATCCTTTCATATTTTATAATATATTCACTGCACACTTTGATGCTCGAATTTTAGCACAAATATTTTAAAAATACCGGCCAGCATGATTCAAGGTAATGAAAGTATGGTGTATCCTGCTACATTCATGATGCAACCCCTGATTACTGTATTTTTTGCTGCCCCATAAGCACATTACTACCTCCACCCCTGCTGCAAATGTATTAGACTTCAATACAACTCTGGAACTTGCCTGCTCATGCTATTTTCATTGGGGCCAGGCTTACATGACCTACTGCCACTGCTGGGGTACGAGAGAACGGAATGGACGAAACTATAATACATAGCAGCCAAGGTTTCAGGTCAGTGACTATGAATTCTCATGACAACATGAAGCAATTTAGAAGAGGTAAATATAAATAATATCAAAAATTACACCCATTTGAGCAAATAGAAACTAGAAAGTCGTAGAACTAAAGTGGGTCAAAGGCAGGCAGCCAAAAACTGAGCAGAGTCAGACTGCGTGACTGCACAGTTCTTAGCGCTACAGGCAACTTAGAATAATTAAAGCATTAATGTTATTTATTCAGAGCAGTCTTCACCCACATTGCCCCCTGGATCCTCCTTGCTGCCAGAAAGCAGTCAAGTCAAAGGCTGTGAGGCCCCAACATAAAAAACACGGACCTCGGCTGTAATGTCTCAGTAGTAGATGCGTTGCTGTCACTTGTGCTTGAGTCATGCCTATTCAGTGCTACATGTAGTGCGGTAGTCGGACTCACTGTGCAGACATCTCGTCCCCTGCTCCGTGTGTGCATCTGCCTGATTTCCAATTGTTTTCTCTCCGGGCTGGAGCTTTGGTGCTACGTGTTCAATAAAACTACATTCATAAGTAAATTTCAAACCATGGAGCCTTTTTAGGTCTCGCTCTCGAGACCTATTGTCGCCGAGATGCCTCTCAAGGGAGACAGACCGGGGCACGCGCAGCGATTGGGGTCGGGGTCTGTGGACGCGCTTGCGCAGCCGCACACACAGACACACGCACGCGCCTAACATGCGCGCACACACCTCGCCACCGCCGCCGCCCCCCCCTGCTCACTCCTTTCCCCAACTGTTAGCCGCACCCCCAAAAAAGAAGGACCTTCCTGCTGCTTATTGCACCCCCCCCCAAACATACTGTGCTCCCCTGCCCCGGCTTCTCCAGCAGACGAATCTCTCTTTCCAGTCAGAAGTTGTCTCTCATTGTGCGAGAGTCACTCCAAGGAGTTTCACTTGACTTTGTCTTGTAAAAAGTTCTTCGAAAGTTTGACCTGAACTTGAAATGTGGCTTTTTACTTTCTTACACCCCTGACCCTTCCAACCCCAACTCACACCCGTCATCGTCCCCCCACAGATCACCTGCTGCCCCCCTAACTCTCCTCCCCAATCTCAGAAGCAGTACAGAACAAGGTGTAACTGGTTAATGAGAGCAGGACTCACTCTGAGGTGCTCACTCCGTCCGCCAAGTGCAGCAGAAGCTCAGCAGCTCTCCGGCCCTCAGTGCCAGCGGCTCCCACCCGGCGGGGCTCTCAGTCCAATGGCCTCTAGTATCAATGAAACTCCAGGTAACTTCTAGTCCCTGCGAGCCTCCCAGGACAGGAATAGGAAGTGAGGCGTAGAATAAGTGACGCCCAGACTCGGACTCCTGCAGGACAGGCGCCCCGCCCACTACCTGCGGGAGTGTTGCGTGCACGCCGTGGCGAGTCTTTCGCTCATGGCATCTCTTGCACGCGCTGTTTTCTACAGGGCCGCGGACTAGGGGTCCGGCTGCATGTCCTGTAACTGGCGCTTCAGCTTCATCCGGAGAACGAGAAGACCATCCCCCGCATGCCCAGCTAGATTCCTCACCGAGGCAGGTTATTTGTGCCTTTCTGCCCTCTGCGCCTCTCGTCTTTTGTGCCCTTCTGCGCCACTTGTTTTTGTGCCTTTCTGCCCTCTGTTCCACTCGTTTTTCCCTCTTCTTTTTTTTGTGCCTTTCTGTCCTCTGTTCCACTCGTTTCCCTCTTGTTTTGTGCCTTTCTGCCCTCTGCTCCTCTCGTCTTTTGTGCCCTTCTGCGCCACTCGTTTTTGTGCCTTTCTGCCCTCTGTTCCACTCGTTTTCCCCTCTTTTTTTGTGCCTTTCTGTCCTCTGTTGCACTCGTTTCCCTCTTGTTTTGTGCCTTTCTGCCCTCTGCTCCTCTCGTTTTTTCTGCCCTCTGTTCCACTCGTTTTTTGTGCCCTTCTGCCCTCTGTGCCACTTGTTTTTTCCCTCGTGTTTTGTGCCTTTCTGCCCTCTGTTCCTCTCGTTTTTTCTGTGCCCCTTGTTTTTTTCCCTTTTGTGCCCCTTTTGCCCTCTGTCCCACTGGTTTCCCCGCCGCTGTGGACCCCTTCCAACACTACATATTCACCAAAGGATTGTGTGTGTGTGGCTCGGTGTGTGGCTCTTTTGTGCCCTTCTGCCCTCTGTGCCACTCGTTTTTGTGCCTTTCTGCCCTCTGTGCCACTCGTGTGTCCCTCTTTTTTGTGCCTTTCTGTCCTCTGTTCCACTCGTTTTCCCTCTTTTTTTATTCCTTTCTGCCCTCTGCTCCTCTCGTTTTTGTGCCCTTCTGCCCTCTGTTCCACTCGTTTTTTTGTGCCTTTCTGCCCTCTGCTCCTCTCGTTTTTGTGCCCTTCTGCCCTCTGTTCCACTCGTTTTTTTGTGCCTTTCTGCCCTCTGCTCCTCTCGTCTTTTGTGCCCTTCTGCCCTCTGTGCCACTCGTTTTTGTGCCTTTCTGCCCTCTGTGCCACTCGTTTTCCACTCTTTTTTTGTGCCTTTCTGTCCTCTGTTCCACTCGTTTTCCACTCTTTTTTTGTGCCTTTCTGTCCTCTGTTGCACTCGTTTCCCTCTTTTTTTTGTGCCTTTCTGCCCTCTGCTCCTCTCGTCTTTTGTGCCCTTCTGCCCTCTGTGCCACTCGTTTTTGTGCCCTTCTGCCCTCTGTGCCACTCGTTTTTGTGCCTTTCTGCCCTCTGTGCCACTCGTTTTCCACTCTTTTTTTGTGCCTTTCTGTCCTCTGTTCCACTCGTTTCCCTCTTTTTTTTGGTGCCTTTCTGCCCTCTGCTCCTCTCGTTGTTTGTGCCCTCTGTTCCAGTCGTTTTTTTGTGCCCTTCTGCCCTCTGTGCCACTCTTTTTTTGTGCCTTTCTGCCCTCTGTTCCTCTCGTTTTTCTGTGCCCTTCTGCCCTCTGTCCCACTCGTTTCCCCGCCGCTGTGCCCCCTGTGGACCCCTTCCAACACGACATATTCACCAAAGGATTGTGTGTGTGGGGCTCGGTGTGTTTGTTTGTGTGTGTGTGTATAAATGCAATAGGTCTGGCCTTTGCGAGAGCTAAAGCTATTGGCATTGTAAATGACTATGCCATTTATTTATCTGTTTTCATTTACAATACCAATAGCTCCAACTTATGCAAAAGGCGAGACCATTGCATTGTAAATGCTTGTTCTGTGTGTGGGCTGTTAGAATCAATTCAGAGGGGAGGCGCGGGCCTGTGCCTTTTGAAAGAACCATGGCGCAGTGCTACTGGCTTGGAAGGCAGCAGGTTAGTTGGAACTTAGCAAATTTGTTCTAACAGCCTAAACACAGAAAAAGGCTCTATGGTTTGAATTTTACTTACGTAGCCGGAGGCAGAAACAATTGGGAAAAAGGCAGCTGTACTCATGGAGCAGCGGACTGACCACATAATAATAACAGAAATGGGAGTAAGGGTGAAAGTATTTGGCGGAATGAAAAACGAAGGCGAACACACATGTCATCACCCAAGATTCAAACGTGAAGTGAATGTTTTATTTAGGAAAAAAATGAGCCGTACCTGCGCAGGGTGTCTGCAGTTCAAACCCAAAACGATTCAGTCAAGTCACGTGTCCACACTGGCTGTACTGTCTCTGGGGCTGACGGCAGATTAGAGCAATGTCTCTGAGCTATCTGCGCCCTCTAATGGTGGAGAACGACCTGTGCAGCTTTCAGCAGACTGGATTCTTCTATTCTGTAAACATGATTTCGCCGCAACGTTTACAAACCGAAATAGCTGCAATTCGGACAGAATATGGAAAAATACAGCTATTGCGAAGAAAGAGGGAGATGTCCTTGAGTGCAATTAGAGGTTAGTTTCCAGTTTTAAAAGGCATAACAGGAAATAAACCCCTCCCAAATGAGTGTCAGCTCCTGGGCCGATCTGATCGGCCTGAGCACTTTCGCTTTTAACATAGGGCCGATTAGATCGGCCCGTGGCACTACTTAGGTTAAAGTGGCTGTGAATGACAGATACTGAATACCTGTGCTTCTTATACTTGAGTAAGTATACGAGAGAGCTAATTTGGGGTGGTGAGAACCTTGAGTTCTATATTTCCATGTGAAGTACTGTATAGGAATATCAAAGTAATTGGAAAGCTTTTATGTTCATATTAAAGAGGACATGTGAGAACTTAGTGAGGCAGGCAAAGTGTGTGTTTTTGTAGCACTAAAACAAGACCGTGAGTAAGGTGAGAGCAGGTTCGTGCTGGAGTTGACTTTTTGTGGTCTCTTGCAGAGGCGCAATCAGAGGGATATTTCGGGGGAGCCTATTTCTTTCAGCAATAGGCAGAGTGGGCATGTAGGGGTTGTAAAAAGGGGTGAAAAAGAACAGAGTCTTCTTTACAAAAAAATGATGTTTTGAAGACAGGTGAAGTACTCTGGTGCGGCTCTGTGTGTGCGCCCGGGAAGCTGTGTCAAAGAGTCCGGGGCAATGGGCATTGTGCGTCTGGTGGTCTGTCTGCTAATCACCCCACGATGATGTTGCTGGTGCGTTGCAAAAACAGAAGGGAAATACTAAGGGAAAATGGCTCTCTTTAAAGGATTTCCCATCTCCTACAATGCGAGTCACTTGGCATGATGTCTGCACTTCTAAGTAGTGAGCAATGTGCATGCTCTCACAGTGTCACTGCAGTGCAATAAAGAAAAGAAAGCTTGTGAGGTCGGAAAATGGAACCCTATAAAGACCCATTTCGAGGCTCCCAAAAATAAAGTGCTGGTGGTCACATCCCCACAGACTCCCCCTCCAGTTAAAGCCCTGGATGCAGTGTTATGTTTGCGAAGTTGTTGATAAAATTGTCAGGTAAAAATTGAATTTTTTTGTGTGCTGTTTGGTTGATAATATCATTCTAAAAAAAACAGAGATACAAATTTTTTAAATAGTATTCATAAAGTTGTGTGCGGTGGATTGCAGAGAAAGTGGTATGAGGTGGTGGGGTGTGGCGGAGAGGTGAAAAGTATGAGGTAGTGCAGTTATATTTAAATTGTAAAGGAGTATGTAAATAATTAAATAAATACTTGCTGTATGTTCAATGGCACTACTTGTCATCCTAGTGCTCATCTGTCGGGCTTCATCATGTTGCAGCACTGGGTCTGGAAGTTGTTAGTGGAAGTTTTGTAATTGTATGTTATTATTTTAACATAGTGAAGAAATGTGAAAAATAATTTAATCTATTTTTTGTTTTTCAGAAAATTATTTTGTTTGGATTGAAATTTGGAAATGCCTAGAAGAAGTGAAAAAAAATGAAAAGAGAAGAAAAATATATATTTGACGAAAAGGAAAGATCATGAAGTAGAAAAAAATGCGAGTAGTAGAGAAACTGTTTGTTTAAGTAAAGGCAAAAGACAATTTTTGAGAAAAATATTACGAACATTTAATGAGAAAAACATCACACAAAGCAAAAAGAAGAATTTTTCAAATAAGGTGAAGCAGAGTTCAATTTCAAATACGAGGAAAAGGAAAGATGATAAAGAAATAGTATCTGGTACTCGGAGACAAAAACAATTTCGAGAAATTTGAGACTTTTTCAATCTAGAGTGATTCAGAATTTATTGAAAACATGCTGCAAATATAAAAGAAGAATGTTCCAATTCGAAGAGAAGCAGCCTATTGAAAGTATAGTGGATACTGCTTTCAATTTGAAACAGAAGTTGTTCATTTTGATTTTAAAGAGATTGCAAGTATTGGATAAAATAGTGAAAGTATCGAAAGACAAAAGTAGAAAAAAAAGACTTGTGAACAGAACCAACTTTTGCAAAATCTTTAGTGGACATTGGAGACATACTTCTAGTACTGAGCCTTTTTTTAATGAAGAAAATTACTTCCAGGAAAATAGTTTATCATTTGCAGTTGATACTGGAGGTTGTTGTTACGAAGTTCAGGATGGTGTTCCTCTTCCAAAGGAGAAAATGGTTGGTAAAAGTGCAGAAGAGTTAATAGCTGAAGAAGTGCAAGGGAAACGTCCACAAGCTCCTGTGTATAAGTGGAGTTGTAGTAGCATTTGTAGTATTCAACAGGAATCCATTGAAATAATGAGAAATTTGCTGCGAGAATATACTCAGAAAAGTATAAAACTGAAGATTAAGTTGTTACAAGGACTAGATCCATGTAATGTAAGAAAATATACTGAGAAGTATGGCCATTCTCTAGCTTGTCTTTCAAGAAAAGTTTGTAAAAGTGTTTTTCATCATTTGAGGATGTTAGCAGTACACCATTCAGAAATGCGGAACGTTGTAAAGAAACTGTACTATGTAAAAAGTCCTGCATTAAGTTTATGTGAACTGAATGGAAGTCTTTTATATGGTTCTTTAGCAGATGTTCAAAAAAAGTGTGATGATATTGAAATGCAATATTTTGGTTCAGAAGAGCAGTTCATAGACAGTGAAAGTTTGACAATTACAGATGTTGGAGGAGATGAGAAAGTGATTAGAACTGATCAGTTTGGAGAAGAAATTGGAAAGTTTGATTTAGTGTGCTCTGAAATACCAAACTATGTTTGTTGTCGACGTACTCATTATAAAAGTCAAAGAAGGAATGTTGATTTGTATTTGAAAAGTGAAAAGGAGAACAATGGTAAGTGGGAATAATTTGCAAAGTATTTGTTTGTTGAATGTCGATTTGAGTTAGGTAGTGATCAACGTATATGTAAATATTGTTACAACAAATTAGAAGAGAACAAAATGCCTGCTAGAGCAGTGCATAATAAGTTAGAGTTAGTAGCTATTCCGCAGGAGCTGACCAAATTGAATACATATGAGTTGGTTCTAATTCAATCTGTTCATCCTTTTCAAACTATAATTCTGATAGAGCCTAAAACAGGTAAACAGCCACCAACAGACTTGCAAAGAGGGCTGAAAGGAAGAGTGGTGTACTTACCTTTGGATTTTAAGAAAAACATTGAAACTATTGCTGGAGAGAAAGAGGAAGATGAGGAAGTAGTTATTTTAGTAAATGGTGTACCCACAAAGAGTCGGAAAATATGGCAAGAATTAGTGGATGTTAATAAAGTTGAAAACCCTACCTTATATCTTATAGAGAACAATAACTATTACGTAAATGTGGATGAACAGGTAATACGTTTAGAAGATGATTTTGAAATGTCAAGCGGTCAAATAGAGAAAGTGGAAAAGTCAAGGACCGAAGAGATTTACGAACATTATACAATATGTCCTTTGCATTCAAAATAAGTGATAGGAAGTAGCATTGAGTTATTTCAAATGAAAAAAGCACAGGGAACTCCAATGAGTGTATGGGAGAAAAGCTTGGAAGCTCGTTGTTTTCCACAGTTGTTTTCTACTGGAGAAGGTGGACGATATGATGACCGACCTGTACGGATTCCAGCTTCAGAATATCGGTCAACAAGATTATCTGAAGATCCTAGATTTCAACAGTGCATTCCATACATATTTCACCTTTTGTTTGAAAGTGATCTGTCTTCTCTCTCGTATGCAGTGAATCATATACTTAAAACTGGAGTTCATTAATCACTTCTTTCTGCGAAAGAATTTGTGGAGAAAGTTCAAGAAACAGATGAAAATTTAGAAGCACAGTTAATCAATTTGATGGCATGTCAACGTGGAACAAATGAGTATTGGTATTGTCATCATGGAGAACTCAAGTGTATGTTACGGAACTTAGGTACACCAACATGGTTTGTCACACTTAGCTGTGCAGAGTATGCATGTGAAGATTTGCTTGAGTTTTTAAGAGAAGCAAATTCTAATATAAAAAATGTTCAAATAAAGACTCCTGGTGAACTTTGTTCATTGGATCCTGTAAATGTGTGCAGATATTTTAATCATAAGTTTCAAGGTATGATGTCTTTTATCTGTAATAAAAAGAATCCACCTCTTGGAGAAGTTACCGATTTATTTTGGGGAAAGGAGTACCAAGCAAGAGGTGCACCTCATATACATATGCTACTATGGGTCAAGGACGCACCTAAATTTGGAACTGATTCTGATGAAACAGTATTGTCTTTCATCGAACAGTATGTGACATGTGAGATTCCAAGAGAAGGAGGAGATAGAAACTTGAGACAGCAAGTTTTACGTTTCCAAAGTCACCATTGTGGAAAGTACTGCAGAAGAAAATACAAGTCTAAAGGAGAATTTTACACCAAATGTCGGTTTGGTTTTCCCCGTCCAGTCATTTGTAAAGGAAGAATAAATTCTTTTTTTTCTTCTGTGAGGCACACAATAACTCGGAATCCTCCAAAGAATACCTACAACTTAAAAAGAACAGAAGTGTCAAAGTATATCAATGACTTCAATCCAGTCATTTTAAAAATGTGGAATGCGAACATGGACATCCAGTATGTTGCGGATAACCCAATTGCTGTTGCACGTTATGTTACATCGTACATAACAAAATCTGAAAATACAGAGATGAAACAAATGTGGGAAGAAATTGCACAAGAGAATAGTCTTAGAAAAAAATTGTACAGCTTTAGTTTGAAAATGCTTTCCCACCGAGAAATTGGATCGTATGAATGTTCAGACCGCTTGTGTTCTTCAAGTTTATATTCAAAGTCACAAGAAATAATTTGGGTAAGTTTAGGTGTTGCCTGAAAACGAAATAGAGTGTTGAAATCATTGGAAGGAATTGAACAATTAGCAGCAAATGAGCCAGATAGTACAGACATTTTTAAAACTAATATGTTGGACACATCTGGAACAGCTATGTTTGTATGAAGTACTTCAACATTACAGCTTCAAAAGAAATGTTAAAGAGAATTTAAAAGAAGGAAAGTTTGCAGTAGTTGGATGTCATGGTTGTTTAGTAAAACATGCAAAGGGTAATCTTATAAACCACAAGAAACTTAGTTGTGAAACTCCAGATAAGCGAGAATTTTACTATTTAGCCCTTCTGCAGCTGTTTAAATCATGGCGTAGCGAAAGTGGATTACTTGGAGAGTTTGACTGCTACGGAGATTCTTTTAATGCTTGTAAAGATAGCATTCAATGTCCAATCTTCCCTACATATTTGATATGTTGAATGATGAAGTTGAACAGGAAAAGACTATTATAGCTGAAATAGCTCATGAAAGTTCTCAAGGTAGTCAAAGTAATGGTCCATGTAGTCAAGATCCTCTTGGACAACCAATGCTGAGAAGTGAAGCAGTGATTGCTATGCATGAAGTCAAAATTGCAATGCAACAAGCACAAAAGGAGAATATAACATTGGAAAAGTTAGAAGAACAAGTAAATGTTGAACAGAAAGAAATATATGTGCAAGTGAGAGAACGGATAGAACATGGTTTGTTGCATAAAAAAAAGAATGTCTGTGTTCATCTTTTAAACCTCTTCTGATGTACATCAGTGGTCAAGCTGGGACAGGTAAAAGTTTTTTAATTAAAGTTTTGACCAGTTATCTTCAAAAAACTACTGGTTCACTTTTATGTTGTGTGGTAACAGCTCCAACTGGATTAGCTGCACACAATGTTAAAGGAGTTACTTTGCATAGTTTATTGATGTTACCAGTGGAGCATGATAAAATTACAATATCAGAAGTTGTCTGGAGAAGCTTCTTATGAAGTGTCAAGTGTGCTGAAGAAAATGAAACTTTTAATCATTGATGAGGTGAGCATGGTCTCAAACGTAATGCTTGCTTTTGTACACTTAATAATGCAACAGGTATTAAAAACAGATTACAACTTTCTCTTTGGGGGAAAACATTTAATTGTATTTGGAGATCTGCTACAACTAACCCCTGTAAAAGGAGAACCAGTGTGTACAACTCTTCTACATGAAGACACTAAGAAATCTTTGGGAAGTATTGGAAATGTAAATCTGTGGTTACATTTTGAATATAAAGAACTCACTCAGAATATGTGACAAGCAAGAGATGAAGATTATGGAAATATTCTAAAAGATGTAAGAACTGGTGTTCTAAGCAAACATGTTAAACAAGCTTTTCAAAGTCATCTACTAAAGAACTTGTTTACAAATGAAAACACACCAGCAGAAGTAATGTACAAGAAAATGAAAGAAAAAAGTTTATAGTTTGATTAATGCCTACAGTGGAAGAGTGTTATACATTTAACAGAGAGCTTATGAAATTGGAAAATCAAGAAATAGTTCACATTGAAGATATTGGTAAAATAGAGCATCAAGGAATAACAATTGTTCTTTCAGAAAAAATACAGACTAAATTGGATTCTTTGGAAAAGTCTGTATCAAAAACTGCTGGCTTAGAATTTTTTTTAGATGTATGTTTAAACTGTCGGGTAATTTTGAAGCATAATCTGAATGTAGAAGAAGGTTTAGTGAATGGAGCAATGGGGAAAGTTGTTGATTTTGTGAAATATCAAAATAGAAATGGAATTGAATTTTTGAAAGTTAAATTTGATCAGATTGCAGCTGTAAGACAGATTGCACGTTCTGCCGCACGTTTTTTGCTTGTAAAAGACTTGTATGTTCGTTGAAAACTGTTTCCCTTCTGTTTAGCATATGCAATAACTATTCACAAATCACAAGGTTTAAGTGTAGATAATGCTTTGGTAAATGTTGGAAAAACTGTGTTTAAAGAGGGAATGGTATATGTTGCATTATCTTGAGTTAGAACGTTGTCTGGTTTGTATTTAATTGATTTTGATGAGAACAAGGTTAGTGCTGATGTTAATTGTGTAAGAGAAAATAATCATTTGAGAAGGCTTTATGCTCCCCATTTAGGTGAATATCCTATTTATGAGAAACGTGTTGTGTGTTCAAAATGCAAATATGTTGAAGAGTTAACTGTGGTTGAAAAGCAGAAAGAAAATCCACAGAAAAGAAAAGATGTAAAGAAACAGAAAATACAAACAAGTGATGATGTTGTCAGATACCAATTAGAAAATGCTTCTGGTGTCAACTGCTATGGTAATGTCATTCTAAATGTTATATTTTATCTTGAAGATTTTTTTGGGAAATTATGGAAAGTCAGGAAAAAAATGTATGTTCTGCACTCTACATTTTATTTCAAGAATTGAGAACTGATAAAAGTAAGATTCATTCTGCTTCGGGTATTCGCCAACTGTTGGATACATGTACTGGATCTTTAACGTTCAGTGATAATATACAGCAAGACGCACAAGAATTTCTGATGGTTATGCTTGGAGTACTAGAAGATGAAGGAATTCAGATTGAGAGTTTATTTGGACTCAGTTACAAATGGGAACATAAATGTGAAGAGTGTTTGTTAACTTCAAGCACTATAGTTGACAGAGTACAATTTTTATATTTAACAATACCTGACTGCAAATCTGTACCATTTTCCAAATTAGTAAAAGAAGCTGATCATGAGATGATGTGTTCTCGTTGTAAATCAAGAATGTTATCTGCATTATGCCTACAAAGATATGGAAGATATTTGATGATAATGCTGCAACGCTGTAATGGAAGAAAAGTGGAAACCAAAATTAAAAATGTTGTTGCTAATCAAGTGTCTATTTCTGGAAGAACTTTTGCAACAGTTGCTATTGTTTTCCATGCTGGAAGTACTACTACAAGTGGACATTATACAGTGTATTTAAAGTGTAATAATGGTTGTAGTCACTGTAATGATACACACTTGGAAATGAAACCTAGATTGCCTTATGAATTACCCAACTCATACTTAATTTTTCTGAAACAAAGATTTTAGATGCACTATTCGGCTTTGATGGGATGGTGTATAGATCTTTAAGGAATTCATACTGGATGCTGTCATGGCAACATTTTCATACATTATCTGGCGTATTGGGAAAATGTGCAGAGAAACTACGTAAGATCTTAAAGAATTCATACTGGATGCTTTCAAAACGAAATTTTTGAAACATTATCTGGCGTATTGGGTACATTTGCAGACAATCTATGAAGTAAAGGTAAGCTTTGAACATTTGAAGTACTATTGGATGTGTTATTTGTGTTGATTTTGTATTATATTTGAGAGAATTAGTTTTTTTTTTTTAACAATCTAGTTGATTGGGTTTTCTTTCCTTGCTGTTTATGATGAAACTACTCTGGCATCACTGTGAATAGTGAAGTTAAGTAGTAGCTGATGACAGCAAAAAAAGGGAGAAAAATTGTAAGGGTGTGCGGAATTTGCGAAATTGACTTTCGCAAATTATCGCGAAATTGCACAAAATCTCCGCGAGCATGCGAAACTTTCACGAAGATGCGGAGATTGCTTTTCCCGCCTGTTCGCGATGTGTTTTTGCGTGCTCGTGGGGAAATATTTCTCCAACTTGCCCACGCGTTAATGGGCGTGGCCATCTTGCTCGCAATGCTTATTTCCTGTTCGTGATCGCAATGACGTGCTCGCGATGACAAACTCTCACAGGATAGCGCAACCAGCTACCAACAGTCCAGCTTCTTGTGGCGCGCACGAACGGATAGGAAAACTCATTGGCGAACGCAGGGACCCGGTAAGTCACGACCGCGCGCACGAGAATGCATTTTTAAAGCGGGAACAAGAAAAATACTTCCGTTTCGCGGCAGGATGCGAATGTTTTGCAATTTCTCGCTCTCCGCAGAACGCGAAAATGTCAAAATATCGCAAATTCCCCGAACGGAACAAAATTTACCGCCCATGTCCTTATCTAATCTCTCTGCCAAAACATAAGCACTTATACACTCACTCTGCTCTCAACTACCAGCACTCTATCTATCCAGTCACTGTACACAATCTATGCAGGCCCATAACTCCCTGTAGACTACTGATTCAGTCCTGCAATACTACAGATATTAGTCATGCAGTGCCCCAATCACACTGTCACTCTCTGTCCACTCTTGCAATCATCCTAACAGAACTATGTCCCTATGTAATCTCTGTGCCAAAGCATAAGCATTTATAAACTAACTCTGCTCTCAACTAGCAGCACTCTATCTATCCAGTCACTTGGTATGCACTTGTAGAATGACTCTGGCATTAAGAGATAGAGTGCTACAGACAAATGTGCACAATGTATGCTGGCCCATAACACCCTGTAGACTACTCATTCAGTCCTGCAATACTCCAGATAGTACTCATGCAGTGCCTCAATCACACTGTCACTCTCTGTCCACTCTTGCAATGATCCTGACAGAACCATGTCCCTATTTAATCTCTGTGCCAAAACACAAGCACTTATAAACTCACACTGCTCTCAAATACCAGCACTTTATCTACCCCGTCACTTTTCATGCACTTATGCAATGAGTTAGACATTAAGAGATACTTTGCTGCAGTCACATGTGCACAATCTATGCGGGCCCCTAACCCACTGTAGACTACTGATTCAGTCCTGCTATAATCCTGATAGTACTAATGTAGTGTCCCAATCACACTGTCACTCTCTGTCCACTCTTGCAATCATCATTACAGGACCATGTCCTTATCTAATTTCTGTGCCAAAACACAGTCACTGTGTATGCACTTGTAGAATGAATCTGGCATTAAGAGATATAGTGCTACATTCAAATGTGCACAATATATGCAGTCCCCTAACTCCCTGCTGACTACTGATGCAGTCCTGCAATACTCCAGATAGTACTCATGCAGTGCCCCAATCACACTGACACTCTCTGTCCACTCTTGAAATCATCCTTACAGAACCATGTCCTTATCTAATCTCTCTGCCAAAACACAAGCACTTATAAACTGATCCTGCTTTCAACTAGCAGTACTCTATCTACCCAGTCACTATGTATGCACTTGTAGAATGACTCTGGCATTAAGAGATAGAGTGCTACAGACAAATGTGCACAATATATGCTGGCCCATAACACCCTATAGACTACTCATACAGTCCTGCAATACCCCAGATAGTACTTATGCAGTGCCTCAATCACACTGTCACTCTCTGTCCACTCTTGCAATCATCCTGACAGAACCATGTCTTTATGTAATCTCTGTGCCAAAACACAAGCACTTATAAACTCACCCTGCTCTCAAATACCAACACTCTATCTACCCAGTCACTTTTCATGCACTTGTAGAATGAGTTAGGCATTAAGAGATGCATTGCTATAGTCATATGTGCACAATCTACGCAGGACCCTAACCAACTGTAGACCACTGATTCAGTCCTGCTATCATCCTGATAGTACTAATGTAGTGTCCCAATCACACTGTCACGCTATGTCTACTCTTGTAATCATCCTTACAGAACCATGTCCTTATCTAATCTCTCTGCCGAAACACAAGCACTTATAAACTCACCCTGCTTTCAACTAGCAGCATTCTATCTACATAGTCACTGTGTATGCACTTGTAGAATGAGTCTGGCATTAAGAGATATAGTGCTACATTCAAATGTGCACAATCTATGCAGTCCCCTAACTCCCTGCTGACTACGGATTCAGTCCTGCAATACTCCAGATAGTACTTATGCAGTGCCCCAATCACACTGACACTCTCTGTCGACTCTTGCAATCATCCTGACAGAACCATGTCCTTATCTAATCTCTCTGCCAAAACACAAGCACTTATAAACTGATCCTGCTTTCAACTAGCAGTACTCTATCTACCCAGTTACTGTGTATGCACTTGTAGAATGACTCTGGCATTAAGAGATACAGTGCTACAGTCAAATGTGCACAATCTATGCAGGCCCATAACCCTCTACAGACTACTGATTGAGTCCTGCAATACTCCAGATAGTACTCATGCAGTGCCTCAATCACACTGTCACTCTCTGTCCACCCTTGCAATCATCCTGACAGAACCATGTCCTTATCTAATCTCTCTGCCGAAACACAAGCACTTATAACCTCACCCTGCTTTCAACTAGCAGCACTCTATCTACGCAGTCACAATGTATGCACTTGTAGAATGAGTCTGGCATTAAGAGATATACAGGCACATGCATCAAAGCTTTTTGAGATCGCAAACGGAGCGAATCGCAAAAATCGGCCGTTTGCGATCGCAAAAATAGCTTTTGCGATGCATGACACAACTTGCCATTCGCAATTTAAGAAATCGAAAATTTTTTTGATTTCTTAAATTGCGATTGCATTTAAGGAATCGCAAATTGCGATTCCTTAACTGCAATGCAAGATGCCTTTAAAAATAGCAATTTCGCTATTTGGACCCGCTATTTACCGTGGAATCATACCACATGGTAAATAGCGAAAAATTTGAAAAATGCACTGAAGTGCATTTTCACATGTCCTTTGGACCTGTGTGTGTGCAACATTTGTGCACAGATCGAATTTCAGGGGTGCAACGTGGTGTCGTCTTGACACCCTTGCACCCTTGAAAATGCATTCTCAATTTGCGATTCTCTAATTGAGAATCGCAAATTGAGAATGTCTTCCCATTGATTCCTATGGGCCTCTTGGCCCATAGGAATGAATGGGGAGGTATTCCATAATTGCGACTCGCAATTTGGGAGTCACAATTAAGGAATGTTTAGAAATCGCTATTTTTCCAGCGATTTCTACATGCATAGGCTTTTGCGATTCCTTAATTGCGATTCCTTAAAAATCGCAATTAAGGAATCGCAACAGCCAATATTGATGCATGTGCCTGATTGTGCTACATTCAAAAGTGCACAATATATGCAGTCGCCTAACTCCATGCTGACTACTGATGCAGTCCTGCAATACTCCAGATAGTACCCATGCAGTGCCCCAATCACACTGGTACTCTCTGTCCACTCTTGAAATCATCTTGACAGAACCATGTCCTTATCTAATCTCTCTGCCAAAACACAAGCACTTATAAACGGATCCTGCTTTCAACTAGCAGCTCTCTATCTACCCAGTCACTGTGTATGCACATGTAGAATGACTCTGGCATTAAGAGAAACAGTGCTACAGTCAAATGTGCACAATCTATGCAGGCCCAAAACCCCCTGCTGACTACTGATTCAGTCCTGCAATAATCCAGATAGTACTCATGCAGTGCCCCAATCACACTGTCACTCTCTGTCCACTCTTGAAATCATCCTGACAGAACCATGTCCTTATCTAATCTCTCTGCCAAAACACAAACACTTATAAACTCGCCCTGCTTTCAACTAGCAGCATTCTATCTATGCAGTCACTGTGTATGCACTTGTAGAACGACTCTGGCATTAAGAGATAGAGTGCTACAGACAAATGTGCACAATGTATGCTGGCCCATAACACCCTGTAGACTACTCATTCAGTCTTGCAATACTCCAGAAAGTACTCATGCAGTGCCTCAATCACACTGTCACTCTCTGTCCACTCTTGCAATCATCCTGACAGAACCATGTCCTTATGAAATCTCTCTGCCAAAACACAAGCACTTATTAACTCACCCTGCTCTCAAATACCAGCACTCTATCTACCCAGTCACTTTTCATGCACGTGTAGAATGAGTTAGGCATTAAGAGATACATTGCTACAGTCACATGTGCACAATCTATGCAGGCCCCTAACCCACTGTAGAATACTGATTCAGTCCTGCTATCATCCTGATAGTACTAATGTAGTGTCCCAATCACACTGTCACTCTCTGTCCACTCTTGCAATCATCCTTACAGAACCATTTCTTTATCTAATCTCTCTGCCGAAACACAAGCTATTATAAACTCACCCTGCTTTCAACTAGCAGCACTCTATCGACACAGTCACTGTGTATGCACTTGTAGAATGATTCTGGCATTTAGAGATATAGTGCTACATTCAAATGTGCACAATCAATGCAGTGCCCTAACTCCCTTCTGACTACTGATTTAGTCCTGCAATACTCCAGATAGTACTCATGCAGTGCCCCAATCACACTGACACTCTCTGTCCACTCTTGAAATCATCCTGACAGAACCATGTCCTTATCTAATCTCCTTGCCAAAACACAAGCACTTATAAACTGATCCTGCTTTCAACTAGTAGTACTCTATCTACCCAGTCACTGTGTATGCACTTGTAGAATGACTTGGACATTAAGAGACACAGTGCTACAGTCAAATGTGCACAATCTATGCAGGCCCATAACCCTCTGCAGACTACTGATTCAGTCCTGCAATACTCCAGATAGTACTCATGCAGTGCCTCAATCACACTGTCACTCTCTGTCCACTCTTGCAATCATCCTGACAGAACCATGTTCTTATCTAATCTCTGTGCCAAAACACAAGCACTTCTAAACTCACCCTGCTTTCAACTACCAGCACTCTATCTACCCAGTCACTGTGTATTCACTTGTAGAATAACTTAGGCATTAAGAGATATAGTGCTACAGAAAATTTGCACAATCTATGCAGGCCCATAACTCCCTGTAGACTACTGATTCAGTCCTGCAATACTACAGATAGTAGTCATGCAGTGCTTCAATCACACTGTCACTCTCTGTCCACTCTTGCAATCATCCTGACAGAACCATGTCCTTATGTAATCTTGGTACCAAAACAGAAGGACTTATAAACTCACCCTGCTCTCAAATACCAGCACTCTATCTAACCAGTCACTGTCTATGCACGTGTAGATTGACGCTGGCATTAAGAGACACAGTGCTACAGTCAAATGTGCACAGTCTATGCAGGCCCTTAACCCCCTATACACTACTGATTCACTCATGTAATAATCTAGGTAGTACTCTTGGAGTGCCCCAATCACACTGTCACTCTCTGTCCACTCTTGCAATCATCCTGACAAAACCATGTCCTTATCTAATCTATGTTGCAAAGCACAAGCACTTATAAACTCACCCTACTGTCAACTACCAGCACTCTATCTACCAAGTCACTGCCTATGCACTTGTAGAATGACTTTGGCATTAAGAGATACAGTGTTACAGTCAAATGTGCACAATCTATGCAGGCCCCTAAACACTGTAGACTACTGATTCAGTCCTGTTATAATCCTGATAGTACTCATGGAGTGCCCTAATCACACTGTCACTCTCTGTCCACTCTTGTAATCATATTGACAGAACCATGTCCTTATCTAATCTCTGTGCTGAAACACAAGCACTTATAACCTCACCCTGCTTTCAAATACCAGCACTCTTTCTACCCAGTTACTGTCTACGCACTTGTAGAATGACTCAGGCATTAAGAGATACATTGCTTCAGTCAAATTTGCACAATCTATGCAGTCCCCTAACCCCCTGCTGACTACTGATTCAGTCCTGCAATACTCCAGATAGTACTCATGCAGTGCCCTAATCACACGGTCACTCTCTGTCCACTCTTGCAATCATCCTGACAGAACCATGTCCTCATGTAATCTCTGTGCCGAAACATATGCACTTCTAAACTCACCCTGCTCTCAAGTACTAGCACTCTATCTAGCCAGTCATTGTCCATGCAGTTGTAGAATCATTGAGTCAGGCAGTAAGAGATACAGTACTACAGTTAAATGTGCACACTCTATGTAGGCCCGAAACCCCATATAGACTACTGATTCACTTCTATGCTAATCTAGATAGTACTCATGCAGTGCCCTAATCACACTGTCACTCTCTGTTCACTGTTGCAATCATCCTTACAGAACCAAATCCTTATATAATCTCTCTGCCGAAATACAAGAACTTCTAACGTCACCCTACTGTCAACTATCAGCACTCTATCTACCCAGTCACTGTCTATGCAATTGTAGAATGACTCAGGCATTAACTTACGCAGTGCTATGGTCAAATGTGCACAATTTATGCAGGGCCCTATCCCACTGTAGACTACTGATTCAGTCCTGCTCTAATCCTGATAGTACTCATGCACTGCCCCAATCACACTGTCACTCTCTGTCCAGTCTTGAAATCATCCTCACAGAACCATGTTCTTATCTAATCTGTCTGCCAAAAGAGAGGCACTTATAACCTCACCCTGTTATCAAATACCAGCACTCTATCTACCCAGTCACTATATATGCACTTGGAGAATGACTCAGGCATTAACACATGCAGTCCTACAGTCAAATTTTCACAATCTAGCAAGTTCCCTAATCCCATTCAGAGTACGGATTCACTTCTGCAATTACCGAAGTAGTAGCCATTTACAATGTTATATACTACGTGTTTATTTAGTAATACAATAGTATATTTTATAAATTTATTTTAATAATGTCATATATACATTTTTTAGTTTACAGATATTGTTCATCGTCATTAAAAAAACTTACCATGACTAGAATAACACAAAAGAAGAAACAACTAAAAAAGGAGTATTATTTGAAGAAAACAGAACAGCAAAAATTAGATGAACTACAACATGTGGGAAAAAAGAAAAAGACTTCTGGTAAGAGAACAAAACAATTTGTTAAAAAACTTTCAAAGGCTAAAAACAGTGTGCACAATTTGGAACGTATAAAGAATGCCCCTATAACAAAGAAATAGAAAAAGAAAAAAGGAGAAGTTAATAGAAAAATGCATTCTGAAGAATCAGTGTATAGTAAAAGGAGAAAGAATCAGTTTGAAGAAATTAGAAAGAGAATGTTTTCCAATAGCGTTGTTTTTAATTTGTTGAAAGATGTGAAGAAATATAAAAGAAGTTCAGCATTTTATAAAAAGAAGAAACAGATTCAAACTATTGTTGACAAGGCTTTTGAATTAAAAAGGAAATTATTTATCTTAGTTTTAAACAGAATTCGATCACTTGATAAGCCAATACATTTTATGAAGGCTAAAAGTAAGAAGAAGAAACTTATTAATAGAAGAAACTTTTGTGATATTTTTTTGGGTGAATAGAAACACAGTTCAAGTTCAGAGCCTTTCTTTAATGAAGAGAGTTATTTTCAAACCAATTCATTGTTGCTTGCAGTTGATACCAGTGGTCGAGCTTATGAGGTTAAAAATGGTTGTCCAACTGAGAAAGAGAAGATGGTTCCTAGAGATGTAGAAGAAGTGGTAGCTGATGAAGTTCTAGGGAGAAGTCCTAAAGCTCCTGTGTATACTAGGGATTGTAGTAGTGTTTGTAGTATACGACAGGAATCTATTGAAATTTTACGCAATTTTCTACGAGACTATAGTAAAAAAAGTGTAAAACAAAAGATTAAGATGTTGCAAGGACTAGATCCTTGCAGAGATAGAAAAAATACTGGTTTGCAAGGTCATTCTCTGGCTTGTCTTTCAAGAAAAGTATGTCAATGTGTTTTTCATCATTTTAGAATGTTAGCAGTACATCATTCTCAAATGCGGAAGTTTGTGAGAAGATTGTATTATGCTAAAAGTCCAGCACTAATTTTAAATGACTTAAACAGTGCTCTTTTGCATGGAACAATATCAGATGTTACAAAAGTTTTTGATGAAATAGAGTTTCGTTACTTTGGTCCTGAAGAAGAGAGTGGACAAAGTGAGACATTGATAGAAGTAGATGTTAAAGAAAATGTGGAAAATAGTAGTACAGAGAAGTTTGAAGAACAAATTACAAAGTTTAAGGTAATTTCATGTGAAAGGCCACATTACACTTGTATTTGTTGCCGACGAACTCACTATAGAAATCAGATGAGGACTGTTGATCTATATTTAACCCCTTGGCTGCGGCAGGAATTCCGCCACAGCACTGGGGGGTTTGGGGGCAGCGCGGTGGCGCTGTGCTCATGACGGAGCCACTCCGTCATGAGTCACGGTTGAGCTGTGCTCATGACGGAGTGGTTCCGTCACGACTCCGCCCACTGCGCTAATCGCCCGCACAGGTGGGGAATTAGCACCGCGTGGGAGGAGCGGCCGCCAACGGCCGCGGCATGACGGAACCACTCCGTCATGAGCACACGGCACCCGTGGCTCATGACGGAGTGGTTCCGTCATGAGCAGGGAAGGGGTTAAAAAGTGAAAGAGAAAATAATGATAAATGGAAGGACTTTGTAACTTATTTGTTGGTAGAGGATTGCTTTGATTTGGGTACAGATCAGCGTATTTGTAAATATTGTTAAAACAAATTAGGCGATAATAAAATGCCACCTAGAGCTGTCCATAATAATCTAGAGTTAGTAACTATTCCTCCAGAACTGATAGATTTAAACACGTATGAGTCTATTCTGATTCAATGTGTGCACCCATTCCAGGCTCTTGTTTGCATGGAGACTAAAACAGGTAAATTGCCTCCTACAGATTTACAGCGAGGATTAAAAGGTAGAGTTGTATATTCACCTCCAGATTTAAAGAAAAATATTGAAACTATTGGTGTAGAAAATGTAGAAAGTGAACCACTAGTTATTCTAGTTAATGGTGTTCCTACTTGGGTTTAGATTCGGATCCGGGTCGGACAGCTCTTCGAGAGCTGTTCGTAGCCTTACCATGCGACCGACACGTACCCGTAGCCGGTCCGTCCTGTAGATGAAGTACGATGTGCATAACTACCTAAAACACGACCGACACGTAGGCTGTGATTCAAGCTCCATTCTCCGTCCGAGCCGTAACGCCGAACCGAGTCGCCCGGAAGCAGTATTCATAGCAGTTTCTGCCCTGACAAGTACGATGCGTACTTTCTACGCGACGGGTCGCCACGTACGGCACATCACAGCATCCGGAAAACAAGCATATCAGCTACGATTCGCGCCACAACTCAATCCATGGCTACGAGACGGACCAGCTTGCAGCGGGTATAAGACGGAGCAACAAGCAGCGTGTACGACACGAACACATCATGAATCCCATCGCGCAGGTCATACCAGTACTCTACATCTATGACCGGATCAGGAACCGACGCCGACGAGCAGACAGTAAGTCAGACACGTACCACACAAACAAACGACACATACCCACAAAATGGTACACACACACAGGGGATCCACATCCTGGCCACTAACAACAGGCCACCATAGGGGTTGCATGGCCAGCACCACTACCACCCCCACCCATAGGGCTTATGTTGCCCATCACTCCTGCCACCCCCACCCATAGGGGACCTGTTGCCCATCACCCCTGCCACCCCCACCCATAGGGCTTATGTTCCACATCACCCCTGGCACCCCCACTCATAGGGCTTATGTTGCACATCACCCCTGCCACCCCCACCCATAGGGGACCTGTTGCCAATCACCCCTACCACCCCCACCCATAGGGGACTTGTTGCCCAGCACCCCTGCCACCCCCACTCATAGGGCATATGTTGCCCATCACCCCTGGCACCCCCACTCATAGGGCTTATGTTGCCCGGCACCCCTGCCACCCCTACTCATAGGGCATATGTTGCCCATCACCCCTGGCACCCCCACTCAGGGCTTATGTTGCTCATCACCCCTGCCACCCCCACCCAATGGGGACCTGTTGCCCATCACCCATGCCACCCCTGCCCATAGGGCTTATGCTGCACATCACTCCTGGCACCCCCACTCATAGGGGACCTGTTGCCCAGCACCACTTCCACCCCCACTCATAGGGCATATTTGCCCATCACCCCTGGCACCCCCACTCATAGGGCTTATGTTGCACATCACCCCTGGCACCCCCACTCATAGGGCTTATGTTGCCCATCACCCCTGCAACCCCCACTCATAGGGGACCTGTTGCCCATCACCCCTGCCACCCCCACCCATAGGGGACCTGTTGCCCAGCACCCCTGCCACCCCCACTCATAGGGTATATGTTGCCCATCACCCCTGGCACCCCCACTAATAGGGCTTATGTTGCACATCACCCTTGGCACCCCCACTCATAGGGCTTATGTTGCCCATCACCCCTGCCACCCCTACTCATAGGGGACCTGTTGACCATCAACCCTGCCATCCCCACCCATTGGGGACCTGTTGCCCAGCACCCCTGCCACCCCCACTCGCAGGACATATGTTGCCCATCACCCCTGCCACCCCCACTCATAGGACGGTTGATGCGCCACACATCCATCATACTCCAACAATACGTATGTCAGCAAAATACATCCCCCCTAACATCATGACAACAGTGTGTAGTCTGTGACGAATGCCCACAACAGTGATTATGACTTTGAACATTCAATGTAACTAACAGGACATGTGTGACCAACAAATGAGTGTGCCCTACACAAGGCAAGCATCACTATAGCACTGTGTGAATGTAAAAAGAACACCCCCTCACTGTGCAGAACAAAAGTTAAGTGTGGGCTTCCAAACTGCAGCAAATGTCGAGCATTGTGGTGATGGGGTCTAAACCCCCCCTCATCACAGTGACCAAAAGGTAAGTGTCATCATGGTCAAAGCTGCAATTGCAAAAAAGCATATATGATTCCCGGTCCCAACACATCAAACACTCCTGGGGAAAAGTAGTGATTGTGTCCCATACCCACAGAGATGTGGTGAGGCTAACAGTGCTGTGAAAACATAACACACTCTCGGCCATGTGCAGACAAGCACCACCCATGGGGGCTGACAATGCATACAGTGTACAATGACACAAAAGCAGAAGTGACCATCACAAAGCATACACACATCTCGAAAATAGACACACTAATCAAAACAACCTGTGGAGACTGTAGGTGTCAGGTCACAAACTCCCATTCCATGCCAGCAATGGCACCTAACAACCAGGATGAACGTGCACAATGATGTGATATGACACACAGAGACAGCAGGGCCAATCACAGAAACAGCATCCAGACAATGGCCCACAACAGCAATACCAATGCACTGATGCAGATGCACAAACACAAACAGGCAACCTCACACTGCACATCTGACACAACATGTGTGTGTATGTGTGTGTCAGTATCCCCAGGCAACTACACAACACATGAGGGGGGCTGAACCACAGTGACACAGATGTGGACACAGTGCCATACAAAAGTAAACCATCATTGGGACACCCTTAGTGGGCAATCAGGCATTGTGAGATGAGAGGGATCACAACAGACACATGTGACACAAGCTGGAATGAACACCAACTAACACAGCAAGAGACTGACACACAACAGCACTACCCCCAGGGACCAGACATTGGGGTGACAGAAGCATGCATGACACCTCCACTGAGATGACAAAGGTAGATGTCGTACAAACTTGGAAACCCAGACATGTGTCCTGTTCCACAAACGTACATCACACATACACAAACACAAATCACTCAGCATGGCCTCTCATCCATGGACAAACGGGAGCTAGGGGCCCATCCATGCAAACATTTACATCAGTCCACCCTCTACACCACACACCCTGAACTCAAACAATGTGCATCTGTGAAGCACACATGGACAGGTGACATTGCACATGCACCCATGACAAACACAGGAATGTTGGGAGGAACTAAGGTTCACAGACTCATCACACAAGAACAGTTCACAACCCTGGTGAATGACAGACTTACTGCACAGTATGCGGTACATGCCCATGACGTCAAAGCTCACGTAACCTTCAGAATACCTGCCACAGTCCCAGGGCAATGCAGAACCCAAGGAGAACCACAAGGCACACATGCTAACACCTGCAAATATTGCAACCATGAACCCGACAAGTGGGAGCAGTCACACACACATACACATGTTTCAATAACTAAAAGGTACCACCTAGGGACAACTACATGATATTGCGAACAAGCAAGTGCCTTGGGGACCCCTGACTGTGTCCCATCTGCGTCTGACAACATCATCACCACTCAGAACTTACAAATCCCAATGATGAAACACCAATTAACAGTAGTGTGTCATGCACCCACACATCTGGTAGCCTATGGCAAAGTTGTGGGATGAACACAGTACCACTCAGCAAGCATCAACAACAGGAACATATCAAGGGAACACTGCCTGTGTATGAAAACGGATGTGGACACACATACACATGCTCATACAACACACACCATGGGCCCAGGCTATGTCACGGGACAACACACTTACTTGAGGGGACCCAACTCCTGTGGAAGCCCAGCTGTGCCAAACATAGCCACAGCACGTCTCAGTCATGTCAGCAGAACACTTGGTCAGTCAGCCATCAGTTACCACACAATGGAGGCTCTGGTCACAACAGCCTGGGTATGGGAGTCTCCCCTAAGTCATCTGCACATACTCAAAACATATGTACAGCAAGTTGCACAGAGGACCCAGTTGCTCCTATACCAATGATGCCCACACCTGTAGGTCCAGTGGTGATGCGCACAAAGTCAGGGAAATAGACACATTTGACATTGGGAAGCACATCATATGTGCATGGGTGCAAGCCAGAGATGTGAACATGCAAATGAAATGTTCACAGAGATGCCCAAGAATAGTTGATCATGACACACCCAGGTAGCTGCTAAGGATGACATGGGTACCGACCACAATAGGATACATATCTCATGGACCACATGGAGTACCTCACATCAACATCTCAGTATTCAACATTGGAAACCAAGGATTACAGGTGAAAGGGCATGTTAAACATCATCAACCTAATGTACAGCTAAATCAAGTTCACAGGGATAAAGAAAAAGCTTTATTCAGCATATTAAAAGTTAAACGACCGTTCAAACAAACGGCCAATGGCCAGTCCATTATCAAATGCCAAGGAGTGAACCAGAGTGACAACTGTCACACGTTGCTTGCCTGCACTGCTAAAGACAGGGGACATCCCCTTCGAGTGGCATACATGGGGGCAGGCCAGGCACCGCAGGGACAGGATCAGGGCGCAGCAGAAGGAGGCAGTGAAGAGGTGGTGGATGCAGGCGAGACACTTGCAACTGCAGTGGAGCTGACTGAAGTGGTGGGTGCAGTCACAACTGTGGGGCACAAGTCAGATGGGGTGGGTGCCGGCACAACTTCAGTGGGCAGGTCAGATGGAGTGGATTGGGTCCCCACTGCAGTGCCCAAGTCAGACGGGGCGGTCGTGGACTCCACTGCAGTGCCTAAATCCATGTGAGCGGAACGGGGTGCAGGTGAGGTCGGCAGGACAGAGGGGGTGGACACGATCCTCAGATCCGTGGCACTAACCGTCTGACCAGGTGGGGAGGAGCAAGTGGTAGGGGGGAGGGCCTCAGCCTTTTGGGGATAGTGTATCTGTGGGTGGGGGAACCCGGGGCAGGGAGTGGCAGGTGAACCTCTGGAGTGGTGGCCTGGGGGATGGAGGACGGAGACTTTGCCTTGGAGCTGTGTGGCAGCGGTGGGGTCTTGCTCTTCCGGCTCCGGGGGGACTTGCGGGTGGGGGTCTAGTCTGACTGAGCCTGGGGGAGGGTGCCTGGATGTGAGGGGCACTCCCCTCTGTGTGTGGAGACTTCCTCTTCCCCATGTAATCTGAATCTGCTGGGTTGGTGGGGAAGAGGCCAAGGTCACAGAGGAAGAGCTTCTGTGGAGATGGGGTTGCAGGTGAGGCAAGGGAAGGGGGCTGGGAGGGAGAGGTTTCGTGAGGACTGCGGAGTGGTTGTGGATGACTGTGTGTGTGTCTGCAAACCATCCCCTGTGAGTGTGGTATCAGTCCCCTGCACTTGCTTGTGTGCACGTCTTGACCTTGGTTTGGGTGTTTGTGTGCTGCCCGTGTCTGTGGCTTTGTGAGAATGTGCAGGTGTGTGTGTGCTTGGGACAGGTAGGCTGCTAGGAATTGTGGGTGGTGCAGGGGTAGGAGAGGTGCAGGACTGTTGGAGGAGGGACACTGCTGTTGTCAGGGAGGAGGCCACGGACTGATTGGTCCTCTGTAGGGCAGACATGCCCGAGGAAATGCCCTCATGAACGACACTAGTTGTGTCAACAGACTTGTGTGTGCATGGAGGACCTTCAGCATCGACGCCTGCCCTACTTGGATCTGTCTAAGTAAGTCCACAGACTCCTCACTCAGGGCAGCAGGGGACACAGGGACAGGGGGTGCGGTGCCTGGCACAAAGGAGACATGCTCCCGAACATGGGAGCCTCCAGGGACCTCTGGGATGAGAGCCGATGGGAGGGTGGGGGTGGTGGTGGTGGGGGCGGTGGTGGGGACAGCCGCACTAGCTGGGGTTTGGTGGCTGCTGACACCCGCCTCCACAAGGGAGTCATACTCAGAGCTGCTGTGGCCCTCAGCTGAGGGGATGGTGCTGACGACTCCTCTGTGTGGATCCACTCGCCCTCCGTGCCACTGGGTCCCCCCGACTCCTCTCCTTCTGTCCCTGTCAGGCTCTGTGGCTCCTCCTGGTCCGTGAAGCTGTCCCCTCCTGTGGCCGTGGATGTATCTGGATAGGAATAGGAAGTAAGAGAACAACATCAGTCACCTGCACTGACCACACACACCACAGTGAGTACATCACATCACAGGGCAAGCCCTGGCATCATCAGCTGAACACTGTTTAGAATAAGCCAATTGTCATTCTCAACATCAACCATGGCACACATATTCCTCCTTGACTTGCACACACATGTCTGTTGCATGTTGGAGGCTATTACCCCAATGGCCCGACATGCACCACCCACACATTAGTTGGACATGCTAGTGAACATGTACATACACACAGCACATCTCTTGCTACTGACTCAGTACAGGTCTCCGGATGAAGGGTTAGGCAGAGACTCATTTCACATGCTTGTGGTGCATGCCAGCAACACACACTATGATGTTATCATGTCCTGATGGGCAATGCCACTATGGGGTGCATGGTGCACACTTGAACACTATGCAGGATCACTCATAGCAAGTTAAATGCCAAGGCATGCCTGAAAGTCAGTCCACACTGTCTCCTGTCACTGGGGCAGGGCGTCCAGACAACAACAGTATGCACTGTCTCACAATCATAGCTCAGGGGTAAAGCTAACTCTGCAGATGACAGGTGCACTTGCCCATCCCCTGCAAACAACATATCCAGGACCCAGAAGACCCCACATCATGCAAATCAGACATATGAGTCTCTGCAAACACAACTCCCTGTACATTAACACATCACAGTCTGCCATGCATGTAATGTAACCCATGTAATGTAACCCAGCTGCCTGAAGGACACAGTTGCATACACCATTGTGCGCTGTCAGATGATCACACACCTATATGTCACAAAGGTCTTGTCTCTCACAGTAACATCACAGATGTCCTGCTGACCCTCAAAATCGTGGACACCCCAGTTGTACGTAACAACAAGCCCCACCATAATGACACAGAGGCAGACACCTGAAGGCACATGTCACTAAGCACAACCTGTAATTTGATACACAGGAGTGGGATTACAGAGTGTTTCTAAATGCCCTTGAGGAGGCATGATTGCCCAGGTTTACGTGAAACAGTGTTTGGCCCTGGACAGTAGTCAGGTGGCTAAGCAAGTGTGACATACTTGATATACATACTCCTGAGGCCCCAAAATTGGAGTCCCCTGCTGCATGGGTTTGTTTGGAAAACCCCAGCCACATGTGACATGTCAGACCAGCAATTGGAACACATCTCAAGGGCACACACAGATCACATGTCAGATCTCAGGCATTGGGCAAACAATTGAACCACCCATGAAACACACAACAGAGTCACGGGAACAGATGCTGTCCGCTAGCTGAAGCATAGCTGACTGCAGGGACACAGTGCCCCAGTGACACAAGCAACAGACTGTAGAGGCCACACATGTGGAACAGATGAGTAGGGTGCATCACACAATTGAGGGACCTGAGAATTGGACTACAAGACCTACGTAATGTGGAAGTGTGACCAGGCCAAAAGACTGCAATTAGCATGTCAGACATAGTACACAGATTAGGCTTGGACTTACCCCCTTCCTGCTGCTGTCTGACCTTCAGCTGCCTAGCCAGGTCCGGGAAGACCACCGCCAGGATCTGGAAATGTGGGAGGTCAGGGTCCGGTGTCCGCCCCTCCTGCGTGGAGGTGACAGCTTCAGCTCAGCTGGACTCTAGCTATCCTCCGGGTACAGCCCCGAAGGTCCTGCCACCTCTTCTGGCAGTTGCGGATCCGGCGCTTTTAGACCCCCACCAAACAAACTGCCTGGGCGATGGTCAGCCATATCTCCTGCTTCTGGAGGGCATCAACCTGTGAGGATGATAAAGTTAAAAATACATTAACCCCTTCGCTGCAAGGCCTTTTCCCCCCGTGCTAAGCCTTTTTTGGGCTATTTGGGGTAGTGCGCGCTTAGGTCCCTGTAACTTTTTGACCACATAAGGTATCCATGCCAAATTTGCGTCCTTTTCTTCCAACATCATGGGGATTCTAAAGGTACCCAGGGTTTGTAGATTCCCTTGGAAGGGTCCCAGAAATTAGCCAAAATACAGCAAAACGGGCTGCAAATGAAAGAGTCTTGGTTTTTCTCTGCAAATGGTATCAAAAAAGGGTTTGTGGGGCTGAAATCACCATTTTCCCAGCTTTTAGAGAATGACAGACTTTTGTCAGAAAACCAACATTTTTTACACAGTTTTGGAATTTTTCTGGGACATAGCCTATTTTTGCTATTTTTTGTGCTTTCAACCTCCTTCCAGTTAATGGTAGGAATGGGTGTGAAAGCAATAATGGATCCTGGAAAACTATACATTTGTGACAAGTAGACAAAATTCTGAATTCAGGAAGGGGTCATTTGTGTAGATCCATCAAGGTTTCTTTATAGAAACTAACAGTTAAATATAGGAAAAATTGAAAATTAGTTGAAAAACCAGCCCTTTGTGTCAACGTTTTCACTTGTAACTTCTTCTAATTATGACAGCTCTTTGAAAGCAATATACCGTTACATCCGCTGGACCTTCCTGGTTGTGGGGATATATAGGACTTGTAGGTTCACCAAGAACTCGACAAACCCAGAGTCAAAAACTGAGCAGCAATTTGCAATGGTTTTTTATTATGTTCCGGGTATATAGCAATTATTGTGGGAAAATGTATACATGGAAAAATCGGTATGAAAGACACCTATGTATTTCTGAAATGGGAACAAATTATAGAGTTTAGAAACAGTACATATTTGCACATTTTCGAAATTGGGAATACTCATACTAGCATGAGAATTATCGGTCATTTTTCAAAATGACTTTTTTTGCACACAATGTCTTTCATTTGGAAGGCAGAAATGCATCAAAAATCGATAGGTAATAACAGTTGCTTTACAAATCTGAATTACCCCAAGTCTCCCGATAAAAATGGTACCTCACTTGTGTGGGTAGGCATAGTGACCACGACAGGAAATGGCTCAAAACCCAACGTGAACACACCACATTTCCACAATGAAAATGTACCCTTTTTTTGCGAAGTGTCTAGCTGCAGTTTTTGAACACCAGCTCTGCCGGAGCCTAGGGAAACCTAGCAAACCTATACATTTTCTGAAACTAGACACCCAGGGGATTCCAGGATGGGGTGACTTGACTGCCTCCCACCAGGTTCTGTTACCTAGATTCCTTGAAAAGTAAAAAATTGTAAAAAAAACAACATTTTCCCAACATTTCTGTGGTGGAAAGTTCTGCAATCTGCGTGGATCCACAATTTTCCACCCACCCCGTGTTCCCCAAAGTCTTCTGAGAAAATGGTACCTCACTTGTGTGGGTCGGCCTAGTGCCCGCGTCAGGAAACGGCGCAAAACGCAACGTGGTCACACCTCAATTTCGCAGTGAAAAATGACCCTTTTTTGGCAAAGTGCCTAGCTGTAGTTTGTGAACCCTAGCTCTGCCGGCACCTAGGGAAACCTAGCAAACCTATACATTATTTAAAAGTAGACACCCAGGGGAATCCAGGATGGGGTGACTTGACTGCCTCCCACCAGGGTCTGTTACCCAGAATCCCTTGTAAACCTAAAGAATTGTAAAAAAAAAAACACATTTTCCCCACATTTCTGTGGTGGAAAGTTCTGGAATCTGCGTGGATCCACAAATTTCCACCCACCCTGCATTCCCCAAAGTCTTCTGAGAAAAATGGTACCTCACTTGTGTGGGTCGGCCTAGTCCCCACGACAGGAAACGGCGCAAAACGCAACATGGTCACACCTCAATTTCGCAGTGAAAAATGAACCTTTTTTGGCAAAGTGCCTAGCTGTCGTTTTTGAACCCTAGCTCTGCCGGCACCTAGGGAAATCTAGCAAACCTATACATTTTTGAAAACTAGACACCCAGGGGAATCCAGGATCGGATGACTTGACTGCCTCCCACCAGGTTCTGTCACCCAGAATCCCTTGCAAACCTATAAAAGTGACAAAAAAAACACATTTGCCCCACATTTCTGTGGTGGAAAGTTCTGGAATCTGCGTGGATCCACAAATTTCCACCCACCCCGCATTCCCCAAAGTCTTACGAGAAAAATGGTACCTCACTTGTGTGGGTCGGCATTGAACCCACGACAGGAAATGGTGCAAAACGCAACGTGCTCACACCTCCATTTCGCAGTGAAAAATGACCCTTTATTGGCAAAGTGCCTAGCTCTAGTTTTTGAACCATAGGTCTGTCGGCACCTAGGCAAACCTAAAAAACCTATACATTTTTGAAAACTAGACACCCAGGGGAATCCAGGATGGGGTGACTTGACTGCCTCCCACCAGGGTCTGTTACCCAGAATCCCTTGCAAACCTAAAGAATTGTCAAAAAAAACACATTTTCCCCACATTTCTGTGGTGGAAAGTTCTGGAATCTGCGTGGATCCACAAATTTCAACCCACCTCGCATTTCCCAAAGTCTTCTGAGAAAAATGGTACCTCACTTGTATGGGTCGGCCTAGTGCCCGCGACAGGAACCGGCCCAAAACGCAACATGGTCACAACTCAATTTCGCAGTGAAAAATGACCCTTTTTAGGCAAAGTGCCTAGCTGTAGTTTGTGAACCCTAGCACTGCCAGCACCTAGGGAAACCTACCAAACGCACACATTTCTGAAAACTAGACACCCGGGGGCTTCCAGGGAGGTATGGCTTGCATTGATCCCCCAACGTTTCCTTACCCAGAATCCCCTGCAAACTTCAATTTTAGCTGAAAAAATCACTTTTTTCACACATTTTTGTGTGGGAAAGTTGTGGCATCACTGGGCTCACACAAATTTCCCACCACCCAGCATTCCCCCAGGTCTCCCGATAAAATGGTGCCTCACTTGTGTGGGAGGCCCAAGTACCCGCGACAGGCAAGGGCCCAAAATGTAGTGAGGCGACATCAAAATTGCCTATCTCAAAACCACCTGATTTTGCAAGGGGGGTTACCTGGGTTTTTGGCCCCGTGCTCGGCGGCCATCTAGGGAAACCTACCAAACCCACACATTTCTGAAATCTAGATACGCGGGGGCTTCCAGGGAGGTATGGCTTGTGTGGATCCCCCAACGTTTCCTTACCCAGAATCCCCTGCAAACCTCAAGTTTAGCTGAAAAAATCACTTTTTTTTATACATTTTTGTGTGGGAAAGTTGAGGCATCACCGGGCTCACATAAATTTCTCACCACCCAGCGTTCCCCCAGGTCTCCCGATAAAAATGGTGCCTCACTTCTGTGGTTGGCCCAAGTACCCGCGACAGGCAAGGGCCCAAAACGTAGTGGGGGCAGAAAGTCCACTAGACGCCAAGGAGTTTTTGGGCAAAATTTAATTAGGGTCGGACCCGCGTTGGACGTCATTGCAGTCAATGGCAAAGCATACGCACGGCTCGGTCATGAACCGTGCAATGTGTACGCATTGTCACCCGCGTCGGACCTCATTGCAGTCAATGGCAAAGCATATGCACGGCTCGGTCATGAACCGTGCATGCGTACGCATTGTCACCCGCGTCGAAGCTCATTGGTGTGACTATTCGACGGATTCAACACACAATTACTTTCCAGGGACACCTGTGCACACCTACCACACTACAGCATTGCCCACACAGTGTCCCATGGCATGTAAGGCTGCATTCCCTGTGTGTTGGGGGGCATATTTGGTTTGTTGGGGGGCACTTTTATTCAGCCACTCCCAGGCTGTGCACGTGTACATGGGGCAGAATCCTTTGTGCGTCGTCCACATTACCACTGTGATGTGCAAATGTACAGTAATGGGCATGAGTCACGGACACAGTTTCATGTTGGATCTGTTTAGGGTATGTCACATACACCCTGAGTCCTGGGGGTGATGGCATGTATGTCACAGTGAGACCTGTAGCCACAATTCTGATGTGCACCCACAGTCTGTGTGCATGTTGTGTCTCTGATGTGGCTGTTCACATGTGCCCAATGGGAGACAGTCTCCACATCCATGTGGTATATGCATCTACCTTGATGGTGTGTGTGTGTGTCTGAGAGACATACATGTAGGGCCTGTGGGACTCACACTTGCCTTGTGGTGTGTACGTGATACGCCATGTCCATGGCATTGTCGATGTGGCAATACAGGGACCCTGGGTATCTGCATGGCAAAGATGCCTGGGAGACATCAGGCCTCACTTGTCACTGCGGTGTGTGTTTGGAACATCACAGCAGTACATAGGTCGGGTAACACAGCCAGATGATTGGCCATTGCACTACATGGGTACATGGGACTCATGTGGACATGTGGAATTGAGATGTGAGGTGATGGTCATGTAGGTGACATATGTGTCCATGCCCAACAGCACACAACTCAGTACATTGTGTAATGTCATGATCTATCATGTGATATTGAGCCTGGTCATGGCCACATGGGTGGATGAACTGACAATCTTCCTTTGTTCATCTCTGTTCTGCAGGGCACCAGCTGTCCATCGACTGCTCCCAGATCTTGCAACCATGCAGGAACGCGACTGCATCCAACGGTACCACTTCACCAGACCACTGATTGAGGAGTTGGCGGAGTAGTTGGTGTCACATCTGCTACCTGGCCGGACATACCCTACAGCAATGACCCCAGAGGTGAAGGTGATGGCAGCCCTGCACTTCTTTGCTACTAGTACCTTCCAGTACACTGTGGCTACTGCTGGTGGTATGTCGCAAACTATGTTTCGGTGCTACGCGATGTCTTGGAGGGGATGTTGCATTTCCTAGACCTGTACATCAAGTTTCCGAGCCCAGCTGAACTCCCTGAAATAAAGGATGCCGAACGTCATTGAATCTATTGATGGGACACATGTGGCCCTGATACCACCACAGGCAAATGAGCAGGCATACCGGAACAGGAAACATTTCCACTCGATCAATGCTCTGGTGGTATGTCTTGCAGACATGTCTATCACACATGTGTGTGCACGGTTCCCTGGTTCTGCGCATGATGCCTACATATTGAAACCGGTCCTAGGATGCTTGTTTCCGGTCCAGGGAAGACCTGGCTTGGCAGTTCGGGCTGGACTGTTCCCATGAGGCACAGGGTCAAGACTGATTTGCATATATCCAGGTCTAAGCTGGGGTGGCATGGTGAGCAAAAGAATGATGGATTTAACCCAGATCTCTTGACTGGGGGTGAATGTTTTGATTTGTTCTGCATTCCGTCCATCAATTGTGTGTCTTTTACATAATGAGGAGTAGTCGCATTGCAACGCTGATGTCACAGATCCCAGCTCAGCATGCATGGCTTGTCAGTGTGTACTGACTTTTTATCATTGTGTGTGTTTGTCAATGTTGTATTCCGCACTCCTACAAAACCCAGCTACTTGTTCATTTTTGTGTGTGTAGGTGATTCCGGATACCCCAACATGCCGTGGTTGCTGACACCCCTCAGGAACCCTGTGACACCAGCCGAGATGCGCTACAATGAGGCACATGGTCGGAGCAGGAGGGTGATTGAGTGGACATTCGGCCTCCTGAAAAGCCGCTTTCGCTGCCTGGACAAGACCGGAGGGGCCCTCCCATATGAACCTGCAAAGGTGTGCAAAATAATCCTTGTATGCTGCATGCTACACAACACAGCAGTGCGGAAGAAGGTGCCTCTCATCCAGGATGACGATGACGATGACCAACCTCCGGCACCTGTGGAGGATCCCGGCCTGGGCCAAGATGCCAGTGATGATGGGATGAGGGTGACGTCCGCTCACAGCTCATCAACATCTTCTTCACCTGAAAGTGAGTTTCCAGGGTTGTTATGTCAATGCATGGAGTTAGCCTGGAATGTGTTATGGCTGCTCTGTTGCTGTCTGAGTGTATCTGCGTGCCACTTGACTGGATGTATGCAGTGATGTGCCATTCAGGTGGTGTGTACTCCACAATAGGGTAGTACTGCTAACTTGTTTTTGTGTAGGTTTATTGTGACATGTTTGGTGGATGTGTATTGCATTTCTCTCCTGTTTTGCTGTGCTTTTGACTGTGTCTTGTGTCTGTCCTTCACAGGGTAATTTGCCTGTTGTTTGTTCAACACTGACCCCCAACACCCAGAATCCGACACCAGGGTGGGAGTAGTCAATCAAGTGATGGGCCATACACCCCTGGACTACAATTCTCAGACAACGTAACATACAATTGCCTTGCAACTATTGTGGATAAACATGTTGCTGATGTGTAATGAACCTGTGCTATGCTTTGTTAGGTGCGTTGTCTGCCTTCCCACATCTGAGTGACATTTGCTTACCTCACCTGTGGACTTGTTACCACTGACTGTGGATAGGTGTTGTGGTTGTGCATACCTATGTGTTTCAGGTCACCATCATTGTGTGTGATGAGTAACATGGCCACGGTGAGTATATGTTGTGTTGCCATTGTGGTGTGTCTCCCTCACATGTGTCACATCACCATGACTTACCTAACGTTGGTCACATGGTTGCAGTATTTGGTATGCACTGCGTTGTGTAGCAGATCGACATCTCCATGACATATGACAATTTGGAATCACAACAGAGGCAAGTATGGTGTACTGGTGAGTTTATTTTTGAACATGTGTGAGGAAAGTGCACAGGATGGTGGGTGCTGTACATTGGTTTGGAATCCAAAGTTCACATTAGAGTTGGAAGTGCTGGTAGATGAAATGTCCAGAGTAAAGTCCACAGTCATCTGCTACATTGGCCCAACATGAACCCTCCATGTCATGTGGGCGAGTTGAGTGTGATTGAACAAGGTGAAAGGGTTGCGCACAAAGAACATTGTCCAGAACAGGTTTAGAGGCCCTGGGGGATGTGCTGGGACATCTGCCTCTCACATGTCCTTCTTCGGATGACCCTTCTTCTTCCGGGGGGGGGGGGGTCCTCAGGTGAAAGGCCTCTGCGGTGCAGAGAACTCTCCGCCAGGGTCCTCCTCCCTCCCTGGGGCGCTGGCAGATGGTGTTGCAACAGATGTTGTGGCCACACAGAGAGGTGTGGACAGGTTTGTGTTGATCTGGCGGAGGCATTGGAGTATGTCCCAATGCACCGCAGTAAGGGCATCCCACTTGGCCTCCATGCGGGCATGGTGGGCAGCCTGCTCCTGTTGTGTGTCCTTGAGGATCCCCATTACCTGGCCAAATCCTCCAGTGCTATCCTGGTACGTATCTATTATGCGTGCCAGTTGGGGGTCATCATGCAGTCCAGACCCCTCTGCAAGGCGCGCCCTCTGCCTCCCACCCCTCCCAGCACCCCTATCCACATGGACAGGACCAGCGGCGGGATGCACAGGTGACACTGGGACCCATTGGGTGGTGTTGCTGGTGGTGTTTGCTGTAGCTTCCGGGGGGTCCTGTGTCCCTGTGCTGTGGGTGTTCAGTGGCCTTGGTCTGTCCGTGTTGGCAGGGGTGCCCTGTCGGTTTCCAGATGCTGGAGACATGGGTACAGGGGGTGCAGATGTTGATGCTGCTGGTGCTGCATGATGACTCACACCGGAGGGGTCAGGTTGGTCGTGGTCATCCGAAGAGGACGGAGACAGAGTCAAACCAGAGAGCTCAGTGTCCACCAGAGTCTGGGCCTGGGAATCCTCTTTATTTGGTGCTGGGTCCCCAGCACCACCTGTGTTTGGAAGAGACATGCAATGTGAGTTATGTTTCTATATGCATCGATGGTTCACAAACATGACATTTTCTACTGTACAAACAGATGCCTGCCTGTACACTGCTTTTTCCCAGCTTGTCACAGACAGAGTTTGATATTGTTGTTGCCCATGTCCCAACATGGCCTTGTGCTCCCCACAACAGAGGCCAGTGTCAGACATCCTGTCAGTCCCTTCCCACTCCCTCTGGGGCGAGTATGGTTCAGTTGGAACTTGCTGGGCCATGTGGGAGGGTGTGGATTGTCTTTGACTGTGACTCCCATCATACTCTTAGCTACACCCCCTTCCCAGCATGCCCATACTTCCTCCCTCTTGACTCTGCTTCCCTGTGAGGGGGTGTGACAGCAATGGCAAGATGGCTGACTGTGAAGTCCTGGTGTTTGTTGTAGCCCAGTTCCCAGCAGGGCCTTGTGCTCCCCACAACAGAGCCAAGTGTCAGACATCTTGTCAGTCCCTTCCCACTCCCTGTGAGGCGAGCATGGTTCAGTGTATGCTTGCTGGGCCATGTGGGTGGGTGTAGATTGTCTGTGACTGCGACTCCCATCATACTCTTGGTTACACCCCCCTTCCCAGCATGCCCATACTTCCGCCCTCTTGACTCTCCTTTCCTGTGAGGGGGGGTGACAGCAATGGCAAGATGGCTGACTGTGAAGTCCTGGTGTTTGTTGTAGCCCAGTTCCCAGCAGGTCCTTGTGCTCCCCACAACAGAGCCCAGTATCAGACATCTTGTCAGTTCCTTCCCACTCCCTGTGAGGCGAGCATGGTTCAGTGTATGCTTGCTGGGCCATGTGGGTGGGTGTAGATTGTCTGTGACTGTGACTCCCATCATTCTCTTGGCTACACTCCCTTCCCAGCATGCCCATACTTCCTCCCTCTTGACTCTGCTTCCCTGTGAGGGGATGTGACAGCAATGGCAAGATGGCTGACTGTGAAGTCCTGGTATTTGTTGTAGCCCAGTTCCCAGCAGGGCCTTGTGCTCCCCACAACAGAGCCCAGTGTCAGACATCTTGTCAGTCTCTTCCCACTCCGTGTGAGGCGAGCATGGTTAAGTATATGCTTGCTGGGCCATGTGGGTGGGTGTAGATTGTCTGTGACTGCAACTCCCATCATACTCTTGGCTACACCCCCCTTCCCAGCATGCCCATACTTCCTCCCTCTTGACTCTGCTTCCCTGTGAGGGGGTGTGACAGCAATGGCAAGATGGCTGACTGTGAAGTCCTGGTGTTTGTTGTAGCCCAGTTCCCAGCAGGTCCTTGTGCTCCCCACAACAGAGCACATTGTCAGACATCTTGTCAGTCCCTTCCCACTCCCTGTGAGGCGAGCATGGTTCAGTATATGCTTGCTGGGCCATGTGGATGGGTGTAGATTGTCTGTGACTGCAACTCCCATCATACTCTTGGCTACACCCCCCTTCCCAGCATGCCCATACTTCCTCCCTCTTGACTCTGCTTCCCTGTGAGGGGGTGTGACAGCAATGGCAAGATGGCTGACTGTGAAGTCCTGGTGTTTGTTGTAGCCCAGTTCCCAGCAGGTCCTTGTGCTCCCCACAACAGAGCCCATTGTCAGACATCTTGTCAGTCCCTTCCCACTCCCTGTGAGGCGAGCATGGTTCAGTATATGCTTGCTGGGCCATGTGGGTGGGTGTAGATTGTCTGTGACTGTGACTCCCATCATACTCTTGGCTACACCCCCCTTCCCAGCATGCCCATACCTCCTCCCTCTTGACTCTGCTTCCCTGTGAGGGTGTGTGACAGCAATGTCAAGATGGCTGACTGGGAAATCCTGGTGTTTGTTTGGCTACAAGTCCAAAGAGAGCCTTCTGTGCTTCACACAGCTGCACCCAGTATGGGGGGTCTTTTGATGATGTTTCACAGAGGTGTGGGTCAATGCATTCTACCCGGTGAGTTGTGTGGAGTTTGTGTTGAGGGGTGTGTGTGTCCACATGTTGGTAAGTATCGTCAGAGCTGTCAGCCCTCCTTCCCACCCAGCCAGACATCCCACCATGAAACGTGCTTCCATTGGAGGGCGTGCAAGTTGTCTTTCAGGATGTCAGTCAGTGGTGTCCTGCTTCTGATTTGCGCACATGCCCTAGCAGGGCCTTGTGCTCCCCACAGCAGGACCCAGTGTCAGCCATCTTGTCAGTCATTTTCCACTCCCTGTGATGTGGGCATGTTTCAGAGAGGTCTTGATGGGCCAATATTGAGGGGGAGCATTATCTGTGACTTCAAACCCCATCATGCTTTTGGATACACTCACTTCACCTGCATCCCCACAATTCCTTCCTGTCAGTCAGCTGCACTATGAGGTAGTGTGTTTGTGGTGGCAAACTGTCTGGCAGTGTCTATTTAGCATTGTGCCACTGCCTTGCTCTATTTGTTTGTAGGTTGGTGCATGTCATGACACAGTTCCAAGTCACTATGAGATGGCAAGTATTGTGTTTGTCTGACTGGCATGCACATCTTGGGTTGATTATCTATTGGTTGCTGTAGCTTTGCTTGCGGTGCATGATTTCACTGTCCCCTTGCCACACAATATTGGGTATGTTGTTTGTTTACTCACCAGGCTCTGGTATGTCTGTTAGCCCATGGACGCTCTCTGGTGGTAAGATGTCCCGCACCTTCTCCTCCCAGGTCCTGAAGTGACTGGTTTGGCAGGAGGGCCACCGCCTGTGCACTGACTCAGGGCGTGATCTTTTTCGATGAGTTTCTTGACCCTCCTGTGCACGTCATACCACCTGTTCTGGATGTGCGCCTTGCTGGTGCTTGGGCATTCACCTTGTCCACAATCCTCACGCACATCTTTGTTTTCTGTGACATGGGTGTCCTTTGGACCAATGTACCAAACAAATGTGGCTCTACTCTGATGATCTCGTCTACCAGCACTTCTAACTCACTATCTGTGAACTTTGGATTCTTCTTTGGGGGCATGGTGATGGGTGGTGTTGGTAGGGATGTGTGTGTGAGGGTGCAAGTGAGGGTGGGTTGGTGTTGGTTTTTCTGGCTGTATGTGTGTGTGATGTTGGATGAGGTGCTGATGGTGTGTGAGTTGTGTTGAGTGAGTTGTGAGTGTGTCTGTGGTTGCTGTGTAATGGTGTTTGCTGCTGGCTGTGTCTCCTGTTTGCAAGGGATGATGGTAGTGATAGTAGTCCTTTAAATATTTGGAGTTGTGGGTGTGTCTTTGTCCCAGGTTTTTTTACTTGGTATTTATTGGCTTTGTCATTGCTTGTTTGGTCCTTTTTTTGTCTTTTTTCCTTTGGGTTTTGTAGGCATGAAGGAGACGTTCATCTGACAGATACGGATGCTGATGTTGTCTCATGCGGGCTTCTCCGCCTCGTTCATGCTGCCTATCTTCTGTGTTTCATATGCGTCAGTCACGAAGGTCTCTATTGCTTGTGGGCCCGGTTTTCTGTGTGTGTTGGTCGTGCGTCTTGGTCTCTGTGCGAGTCGGTCTGAGTTTCCACGCATTGCATCGTACTGCGCGGATCGGACCTCGCGGGTACGGGTCAGTCGGGTTCTTTCTGGGTTTGTGTCGATCGGTGAAATTCGCGTCGGTTTTCCGGCCGGATCACTATTTTCCCTACGGCTCGGTCATACAGCTTGTATTCCGTACGTGTCGGTTGTAATTCACATGCGTTTCATCGTACTGCGCGGGTAGTACGGCGCTGGTCCGTGTTGGTTGGTATCCAGTCCGGGTCCGTGTCGGTCGGTTCGTTTTGCAGCCGGAATCAGAATCGGCCCCTTGGAGTAAGAAAACTTGGCAGGAATTAGTTGATGTTAGGAAAGTGCAAAAGGCAACATTATATCTTATAAAAAACAATGATTACTACAAAAATGTTTATGTAGAGAAGAAGAAATAGTTTTAGGAGATGATAGTTAAACGTCAAGTGGTCAATTTGAAAAAGTTGACATGTCCAAAAGTGAAGACATTAATGAACATTATAGTGTACATCCACTTCATTCAAAAGAAGTGATGGGGAATAGTATTGAATTTTTCCAAATGAAGGAAGCGAAGGGGACTCCCATGAGTCTATGGGAAAAAAGTTTGGAAGCTAGTTGTTTTCCCCAGCTGTTCCCAACTGGAAAAAGTGGACGCTATGACGAATGATCAGTACAGATTCCTGCATCAGAATATCAGACAACAAGGTTGTATGCAGAAGATCCAAGATTTCGACAATATATCCCATATATATTTCATCTTTTGTTTGAGAGTGACTTGTCTGGACTTTCATATGCAGTCAACCACATCTTAAAAACAGGAGAACATCTTTAAAAATGTTTCTGCAAAGGAATTCATGGATAAAGTACATCAGAGAGACGATCATTTAGAATCTCAACTGATTAATTTGATGGCATGTCAGCGCGGTACTCATGAGTATTGGTATCGTCGTCATCGAGAACTTAAATGCAAGCTAAGAAACTTAGGAACTCCTACGTGGTTTGTTACACTAAGCTGTGCTGAATACACTTGGGATGATTTACTTGAATTTCTTCGAGAGGCAAATTCAAATATTAACAATATTGAACACAAGACATATGGAGAATTGTGCTCTTTGGATCCTGTAAATGTATGCAGATACTTCAACCATAGGTTTGAAGCTATGATGTCTTTTATCTGCAATAAAAATAATCCTCCTCTTGGAGAAGTTATTGATTTCTTTTGGAGAAAGGAGTATCAAGCTAGAGGTGCTCCTCATAAACATATGCTTTTATGGATCAAGAATGCACCCAAATTTGGAACTGATTCGGGTGACACTGTTTTATCTTTTATTGAAGATTATGTCACATGTGCTATACCAAAAAGAACAGAAGAAAACACCTTAAGGCAACAAGTGTTACGATTCCAAAGTCATCGATGTGGCAAATACGGTCGACGGGAATACAAGTCGGCAGTGAGACATACCCTCACTAGAAAATCTCCGAAAAATACGTACAATTTGAGAAGAAGTGAAGAATCAAAGTATATCAATGATTATAATCCAGTTATTCTCTCAATGTGGAATGCTAATATGGATATCCAGGATGTTGGGGACAATTCCATTGCTGTTGCTCGGTATGTAACATCATACATAACAAAATCAGAAACGACGGAGTTGAAAGAAATGTGGGAAGAAATTTCCCACAAGAAGAGTCTTAGTAAGAAATTGTACAGTTTTAGTTTGAAGATGTTATCCTATCGGGAGATTGTAGCGTACAAATGCTTGGATCGGTTGTCGTCTGCAAGTTTATATTCAAAGTCAAGAGGGATCATTTCGGTGAGTCTAGGTCTTGCTGCAACGCGAAATAGAGTACTTAAAACTATACAAGAAATTGAATATTTAGCAGTAAATGAACCGGGAAGTACAGATATTGTCAAAACAAACATGTTGGATACATACTATCCAAATAGAAGTCGTCATCTTGAGAACATATGTCTCTATGAAGTGCTGCAATTTTACAGTTTTCAGAAAAATACTACAGAAAACATAAATGAAGGAAAATATGCAGTGATTGGTTCAGAAGGATGTTTGGTGAAACTTACTAAAGGAAATCTAATTAATCACAGGAAACTGAGTTGTGATGCTGCTGATAAAAGAGAATTTTACTATTTAGCACTTTTACAACTGTTCAAGCCTTGGCATACGGAATTGGAATTACTTGGAGATTTTCAGTGCTATGAAGATTGTTTCAATGCATGTAAAGATAGCATTGAATGCCCAGTTTTTGCTAATTTTCTGAAAATGTTGAATGAAGAAATTGATCAAAAAGCTACTATTGTTGCTCAGATTGCTAGAGACAGTTCTCAAGACAATCAAGGTTCTGGACCTCTGAGTCAAAATCCACTAGGACAACCAATTCTTGAAAATGAAGCAGCAATCGCCATGAATGAAGTGGAAACAACAATGCATCAAGCTCTAGAAGATATTATGGACTTAGAAAACTTGAAAGAACAACTAAATGTTGAACAGAAAGAAATATATCAGCAAGTTAGACAACAGATCAACCATGGTTTTCTTCATGAAAAGAAAGAATGCACATGCACATCATTTCAACCTATCCGAATGTATGTCAGTGGTCAAGCTGGTACAGGAAACAGTTTATTGATTAAAGTTTTGACCACTTATTTACGGAAAATAACTGACTCACATTTGTCTTGTGTTGTAACTTCTCCAACTGGATTGGCAGCACACAACATTAAAGGAATTACATTACATCATTTACTAATGCTACCTGTGGAACATGAAAATAAATTGGAATATCACAAGCTATCTGGAGAAGCTTGTTATGAAGTTTCAAGAGTGCTAAAGAAAATGAAACTTCTGATTATTGATGAGGTGAGCATAGTCTCAAACTTAATGCTGCCTTTGTGCATTTAAGAATGCAGCAAATTGTAAAAACAGAATACGATATCTTATTTCGAGGAAAACATGTGATCGTTTTTGGTGATCTACTGCAACTTACTCCTGTAAAGGGCAACCAGAATTTAAAACACTTGTGCATGAAGATACCAGAAAGTCTTTGGGAAGTGTTGGAAACGTTAACATATGGTCATATTTCGAGTACAAAGAACTTGTTAAAAATATGCGACAAGCAAATGATGAAGTTTTCGGAACCATTCTTCAAAATATAAGAATTGGAGTATTGACAGAACAAGGCAAAGAAGCTTTGCAAAGTCGGATACTTACAAAACCTGCAAAAATATACAAAAAAATTGCAGAAAAGAAATCTATAATATGCCTCATGCCATACTACGAGAGTGTTGTAAATTTAATGAAGAACTTTTACAGCTGGAAAATGAACAAATAATACAAATGGAAGCCATTGCTAAAATAGAGCATGAAGGAATTACTATTATTTTGACAGAAAAACTGAAAACAAAATTGGATTGTTTGGAAAAATCTATATCTAAAACTGCTGGTTTAGAAAAGAATTTATATGTATGTGTAAACTGTCGGGTTATTTTGCGGCGTAATTTGAATGTAGAAAAAAGTTTAGTAAATGGAGCAATGGGAAAAGTTGTTGATTATGTTAGTTATCAAAAAAAGATGGAATTGAATATTTGAAAATCAAATTTGATGAGATTGAAGAAGTAAAACAAATTGCTCATTGTTCTGCTCGTTTTTTGCTTGTTAAAGATTTGTATGTTCGTAGAAAACAGTTTCCTCTTTCTTTGGCATATGCAGTGACTATTCATAAATCTCAAGGTTTAAGTGTAGACAGTGATTTGGTAAATATTTGAAGTACTGTATTTAAAGAGGGTATGGCATATATTGCTTTGTCCCGAGTCAGAACGTTATCTGGATTGTATTTGATTGATTTTCATGAGAGAAAGATTAGTGCAGATGTAAATTGCGTAAGAGAGTATTATCGGTTAAGGAGACTGTATGCTCCCAATTTAGGTGAATATTCCAGTATATGAAAAGTGTGCAGTAGGTCGAAAAAGAAGGTATGAGAATATTTGTAGTGTTGATAAAGAAAAGAAAAAAAAAACAGGATAATGTTGAAAATCCAAGCAAAAAGAAAAAGGACACTATTGAAGAGATTGTCAGATATCAGTTAGAAAATAGTTCAGGTATCAACTGCTATGCTAATGTAGTGGTAAATGTTGTATTTTCTCTCGAAAATCTGCTACAGCAAATTATAGAAAATCGAGAAAAAAGATTTGGTTCCTTGTTGTATTCTATTTTTGAAAAATTGATAACTGATAAAAGTAAAATCCAAATTGTTTCTGATATTAGGAAGCTTTTGGATATATGTTCTGGTTCTACGCAATTTACACAGAATGTGCAACAAGAGGCTCAGGAATTTCTAATGTATATGCTTGCAGTATTAGAAGAAGAAGGAATACAAATGGAAAATCTATTTGGACTTTGTTATAAATGGGAACATGAAAGTGAAAATTGTACGTTTACTTCTACCACTAACATAGACTCTGAGAGATTTATATATTTAACAATACCAGACTGTAAAACATGTCTTTCAACAAATTAGTTAAAGCAGCAAATCAAAACATGGAGTGTAGCCAATGCAAATCAGAAATGCTATCAACACTATTTATACAAAAATGTGGACAATATATAATTTTAATGATACAACGTTGTACAGCTGATGGAAGAAAATTGGAAACTTTAATAAAAAATGTTGTAGCAAGTCAACTATCAATATCAGGAAGAACGTTTGTAGCGGTAGCAATTATTTTCCACGATGGACCTTCTACAACATCTGGAATTTACACTGTCTATTTAAAATGCAATAAAGGATGGACATATTGTAATGATGCCCATTTCGTTTTTAGATATCGCTTGCCGAACTAATTACCAAATGCATACCTAATATTTTTAAAGCCAAAGTTCTAAGAACATAATTCGGCCTATTGGGAATATGTTAAAGTGTACTAATAGGGTTACATTGGACAATTTCAGTAGAAAGGATTTCAGGAATATCATTTGGGTTAGAGGAAAGATATTAATATGAACTAAGCACTTTTTCTGGGATATTATTATTCTGGCAACATACATTATAAAGAACATAATTTAGAGTATAAGGAAATTATAAAGAATTGTTGATTGAATTATTATTTAGTTCTTTCTTATTGTAGTAACAATATTCTCTTGCAAAGAAGCATTTTATATATGTGTGATTTGTATTATATCATATAATACAAATCACACATATATGCTATGTTATTGAGGATGTTATTTTTACGTAATGTGCATAGATAGTTCACTATGTTGAAAATATTTTTGACACAGATTTTTTTTTCAAACAATCTTATGATTGGTTTTTTTTGCCCACTGTTATGTGATGAGTAACATTGAAATCCCTATTTATAGTGAAATTCAATATATTCTGAGAACAGCAAAAAAGGCAAACAAAATAATTTGTATTATGCTTAAATTATGTTGTATTTATACAATGATAATATTATATATTATAACTGTAATTTTTCTTCTCTCTTAAAGATCCTAATTCTAAAGTTAAAAAGTTTTTAAACTTTAAAATATAACAAACAACTGCAAAAAATGTTTACAATATTTTGATATCTACTACTGTAAAGGGAAGTTTAAGTAATCCAAACACTATCCATCCACTACTACACTCATCCAGGCACTATTCATACACACCTTTAAACACCTACTCACTGCTTATTAATTTCTAAAATACCTCAGGTACTAACCATACAGTCCACCAATCACTATTTTACTGGTAATGTAGTTTTTAATTCATTTACTTCTAGCATGTACTAATTCAATACCTCTGTCAGTACTCAAGCAGTTATGCATTTTCTCAGATGATCTCCTTGCAATACTCTATAAATTCAGTAGAACTATGTCCTTATCTAATCACTGTACCAAAACACAAGCACTTATAAACTCACCCTGCTGTCAACTACCAGCACTCTACCTACTCAGTCACTGTCTGTGCACTTGTACAATGATTCAGGCATGAAGAGAGACAGTGCTACAGTCAAATGTGCACAATCTATGCAGGCCCCTAACCCCCTATAGACTACTGATTCACTCCTGCAATAATCTAAGTAGTACTCATGCAGTGCCCCAATCACACTGTCACTCTCTCACCACTCTTGCAATCATCTTGACAGAACCATGTCCTTATCTAATCTCTGTGCCGAAATACAAGCATGTATAAACTCACTCTGCTGTCAACTACCATCACTCTACCTACTCAGTCACTATCTATGCACTTGTACAATGACTAAGGCATGAAGAGACACCGTGCTACAGTCAGATGTGCACAATCTATGCAGGACCCTAACCCCATGTAGACTACTGATTCACTCCTGTAATAATCTAAGACATGGAGTGCTACAGTCAAATGTGCACCATCTATGCAGGCCCGTAACTCCCTGCAAACTACTGATTCACTCCTGCAATAATCCAGATAGTACCCATGCAGTGCCCCAATCACACTGTCACTCTCTGTCCACTCCTGCAATCATCCTGACAGAACCATGTCCTTATCTAATCTCTGTGTTGAAACACAAGCACTTCTAAACTCACCCTGCTGTCAACTACCAGCACTCTACCTACTCAGTCACTGTTTATGCACTTGTACAATGATTCAGGCATGAAGAGACACAGTGCTACAGTCCAGTATATGAAAAGCGTGCAGTAGGTCGAAAAAGAAGGTATGAGAATATTTGTAGTGAAGATAAAGAAAAGAAAAAAAAACAGGATAATGTTGAAAATCCAAGCAAAAAGAAAAAGGACACTATTGAAGAGATTGTCGGATATCAGTTAGAAAATAGTTCAGGTATCAACTGCTATGCTAATATAGTGGTAAATGTTGTATTTTCTCTCGAAAATCTGCTACAGCAAATTATAGAAAATCGAGAAAAAAGATTTGGTTCCTTGTTGTATTCTATTTTTGAAAAATTGATAACTGATAAAAGTAAAATCCAAATTGTTTCTGATATTAGGAAGCTTTTGGATATATGTTCTGGTTCTACGCAATTTACACAGAATGTGCAACAAGATGCTCAGGAATTTCTAATGTATATGCTTGCAGTATTAGAAGAAGAAGGAATACAAATTGAAAATCTATTTGGACTTTGTTTTAAATGGGAACATGAAAGTGAAAATTGTACGTTTACTTCTACCACTAACATAGACTCTGAGAGATTTATATATTTAACAATACCAGACTGTAAAACATGTCTTTCAACAAATTAGTTAAAGCAGCAAATCAAAACATGGAGTGTAGCCAATGCAAATCAGAAATGCTATCAACACTATTTATACAAAAATGTGGACAATATATAATTTTAATGATACACGTTGTACAGCTGATGGAAGAAAATTGGAAACTTTAATAAAAAATGTTGTAGCAAGTCAACTATCAATATCAGGAAGAACGTTTGTAGCGGTAGCAATAATTTTCCACGATGGACCTTCTACAAGATCTGGAATTTACACTGTCTATTTAAAATGCAATAAAGGATGGACATATTGTAATGATGCCCATTTAGTTTTTAGATATCGCTTGCCGAACTAATTACCAAATTCATACCTAATATTTTTAAAGCCAAAGTTCTAAGAACATAATTCGGCCTATTGGGAATATGTTAAAGTGTACTAATATGGTTACATTGGACAATTTCAGTAGAAAGGATTTCAGGAATATCATTTGGGTTAGAGGAAAGATATTAATATGAACTAATCACTTTTTCTGGGATATTCTGGCAGGGGAACAACCTTTACAACGCAACTTTTACAACGCACTACCTTTACAACGCATTTTTTACAACGCATAATCCATTACAACGCATGACATTACAACGCATGACACTACAACGCATTTTTAAAAACTACCTTTACAACGCATTCCATTACAACGCATACTACCATTACAACGCATACCATTACAACGCATAATATTACACTACACTATCCAACACTTACCCTACTGTTGCACCCCCTGGAGTTAGAATAGTAATTTTTACCCCTATACTATCCAACACTTACACTACTGTTGCACCCCCTGGAGTTAGAATAGTAATTTTTACCCCTATACTATCCAACACTTACCCTACTGTTGCACCCCCTGGAGTTAGAATAGTAATTTTTACCCCTATACTATCCAACACTTACCCTACTGTTGCACCCCCTGGAGTTAGAATAGTAATTTTTACCCCTATACTATCCAACACTTACCCTACTGTTCCCCCCCATGGAGTTAGAATAGTAATTTTTACCCCTATACTATCCAACACTTACCCTACTGTTGCACCCCCTGGAGTTAGAATAGTAATTTTTACCCCTATACTATCCAACACTTACCCTACTGTTGCACCCCCTGGAGTTAGAATAGTAATTTTTACCCCTATACTATCCAACACTTACCCTACTGTTGCACCCCCTGGAGTTAGAATAGTAATTTTTACCCCTATACTATCCAACACTTACCCTACTGTTGCACCCCCTGGAGTTAGAATAGTAATTTTTACCCCTATACTATCCAACACTTACCCTACTGTTGCACCCCCTGGAGTTAGAATAGTAATTTTTACCCCTATACTATCCAACACTTACCCCACTGTTGCACCCCCTGGAGTTAGAATAGTAATTTTTACCCCTATACTATCCAACACTTACCCTACTGTTGCACCCCCTGGAGTTAGAAAAGTAACTTTTACCCCTATACTATCCAATACTTACCTTAAATGTAATTTAATATTATGCGTTGTAATGGTATGGGTTGTAAAGGTATGGGTTGTAAAGGTAGTATGCGTTGTAATGGAAATGCGTTGTAAAGGTATTTTTTAAAAATGCGTTGTAGTGTCATGCGTTGTAATGTCATGCGTTGTAATGGATTATGCGTTGTAAAAAATGCGTTGTAAGTGCATGCGTTGTAAAAGTGTGCGTTGTAACGTCATACATCCATTCTGGCAACATACATTATAAAGAACATAATTTAGAGTATAAGGAAATTATAAAGAATTGTTGATTGAATTATTATTTAGTTCTTTCTTATTGTAGTAACAATATTCTCTTGCAAAGAAGCATTTTATATATGTGTGATTTGTATTATATCATATATTACAAATCACACATATATGCTATGTTATTGAGGATGTTATTTTTACGTAATGTGCATAGATAGTTCACTATGTTGAAAATATTTTTGACACAGATTCTTTTTTTCAAACAATCTTATGATTGGTTTTTTTTGCCCACTGTTATGTGATGAGTAACATTGAAATCCCTATTTATAGTGAAATTCAATATATTCTGAGAACAGCAAAAAAGGCAAACAAAATAATTTGTATTATGCTTAAATTATGTTGTATTTATAAAATGATAATATTATATATTATAACTGTAATTTTTCTTCTCTTTTAAAGATCCTAATTCTAAAGTTAAAAAGTTTTTAAACTTTAAAATATAACAAACAACTGCAAAAAATGTTTACAATATTTTGATATCTACTACTGTAAAGGGAAGTGTAAGTAATCCAAACACTATCCATCCACTACTACACTCATCCAGGCACTATTCATACACACCTTTAAACACCTACTCACTGCTTATTAATTTCTAAAATACCTCAGGTACTAACCATACAGTCCACCAATCACTATTTTACTGGTAATGTAGTTTTTAATTCATTTACTTCTAGCATGTACTAATTCAATACCTCTGTCAGTACCCAAGCAGTTATGCATTTTCTCAGATGATCTCCTTGCAATACTCTATAAATTCAGTAGAACTATGTCCTTATCTAATCACTGTACCAAAACACAAGCACTTATAAACTCACCCTACTGTCAACTATCATCACTCTACCTACTCAGTCACTGTCTGTGCACTTGTACAATGATCCAGGCATGAAGAGATACAGTGCTACAGTCAAATGTGCACAATCTTTGCAGGCCCCTAACCCCCTATAGATTACTGATTCACTCCTGCAATAATCTAAGTAGTACTCATGCAGTGCCCCAATCACACTGTCACTCTCTCACCACTCTTGCAATCATCTTGACAGAACCATGTCCTTATCTAATCTCTGTGCCGAAATACAAGCATGTATAAACTCACTCTGCTGTCAACTACCATAACTCTACCTACTCAGTCACTATCTATGCACTTGTACAATGACTCAGGCATGAAGAGACACCGTGCTACAGTCAGATGTGCACAATCTATGCAGGATCCTAACCCCATGTAGACTACTGATTCACTCCTGTAATAATCTAAAACATGGAGTGCTACAGTCAAATGTGCACAATCTATGCAGGCCCGTAACTCCCTGCAAACTACTGATTCACTCCTGCAATAATCCAGATAGTACCCATGCAGTGCCCCAATCACACTGTCACTCTCTGTCCACTCTTGCAATCATCCTGACAGAACCATGTCCTTATCTAATCTCTGTGTTGAAACACAAGCACTTCTAAACTCACCCTGCTGTCAACTACCAGCACTCTACCTACTCAGTCACTGTCTATGCACTTGTACAATGATTCAGGCATGAAGAGACACCGTGCTACAGTCAAATGTGCACAATCTATGCAGGCCGCTAACCCCCTGTAGACTACTGATTCACTACTGCAATAATCCAGATAGTACTCATGCAGTGCCCCAATCACACTGTCACTCTCTGTCCACTCTTGCAATCATCCTAACAGAACCATGTCCTTATGTCATCTCTGTGCCAAAACCCAAGCACTTCTAAACTCACCCTGCTGTCAACTACCAGCACTCTACCTACCCAGTCACTGTCCATGCACTTGTAGAATGAGTCAGGTATTAGCACACGCACTGCTATAGTCAAATGTGCACAATCTATGCAGGCCCGTAAACCCCTGCAGTCTCTAGATTCACTGCTGCATAACTCCAGGGAGTAGCCATGCAGATCACCAGAGTGTCACTCTCTATCCATTCCTCCTATCATTGTGACAGAACCATGTCCTCATCTAATCTCTATGCAGAAACACAAGCACTTATAAACTCACCCTGCTGTCAACTACCAGCACTCTACCTACCCAGTCACTGTCCATGCACTTGTAGAATGACTCAGGCATGAAGAGACACCGTGATACAGTCAAATGTGCACAATCTATTCAGGCCCCTAACCCCCTGTAGACTACTTATTCAGTCCTGTAATTATCTAGGTAGTACTTATGCAGTGCCCCAATCACACTGTCACTCTCTGTCCACTTTTGCAAACATCCTGACAGAACCATGTCCTTATCTAATCTCTGTGTTAAAACACAAGCACTTATAATCTCACCCTACTGTCAACTACCACCAATCTAACTATGCAGTCTGGGTATCCTCCTGTCTATCCCATGCACTTCTCCAATCACTTATCAACCACTATCTACTTACCCTATGCAAATACCAGCACTATCTTCTTATCCTATCACTCCGCCAAAACGTAAGCACTCATAAATTGACCATGTACTGTATTTGCAGCACTGTAATCATTCCAATTACTAGTAATGTACTTATGGAGTGGTGTAGCCACTTACACAAGTATACCTCCAATATTCTGTTCAGTATGCATGCAGACCTCAAACCAGGTATATTCTATTCATACAATCATGCAAATTCCTACTTACCACCCATGCAGCCTAGCAATCCTCCTGTTACTCCGATGCACTTCCTCAGTCACCCATCCAGCACTATCTTCTTATCCTATCAATCCACCAATAGGTAAGCACTTATACATTGACCAGGCACTCTCTTTACAGTACTGTGATCATTCCAATTACTACTCATGTACTTATGGAGTGGCCTAGCCACTAACACAGGTACACCTACAATATTATCCACACAATGCATGCAGACCTCTAACCAGATTCATACTATTGGTATACTCTTCTAAATACTAAGGTACTACCCAGGCACTCTGGGATTCCTCCTGTCACTCCCATGCACTTCCTCAATCACCCATCCAGCACTATCTTCTTAACCTATCATTCCACAAATACCTAAGCACTCATAAATTCACCATGCATCTGTTTGCAGCACAGTAATCATCCCAATTACTAGTGATGTACTTATGGAGTGGCCTTGCGAGTAACACAAGTACAACTACAATATTCTCTGCACAATACATGCAGACCTCTAACCAGATACATACTATTGGTACACTCCACTAAATATCCACGTAGTACCCATGCAGCCTAGGACTCCTCCTGTCAGTCCTATGCAGTTCTCCAATCACCCATCCGGTACTATCTACTTATCCTATCAGTCCGCCAATACCTGGCCTATTATAAATTCACCAGAACTGTCATCATAGTAGTTACTAGACATACTTATGGAGTGGCCTAGTCACTAGCACAAGTACACTTACAATATTCTATGCACAATGCATGCAGACCTGTAACCAGATACATACTATTGGTACACACTTCTAAATACTAAGGTACTACCCATGCAGCATAGGATTCCTCCTGTCGCTCCCATGCACTTCCTCAACCACCCACCCAGCACTATCTACTTATCCTATCACTCTGCCAATACCTAAGCCCAGGCACTAACACAACTACACCTACAATATTCTGTACACAATCCCTACAAACATCTAATCACATACATACTATTGGTACACTCCAGTAAATACTAAAGTAGTACTCATACAGCCTAGGATTCTTCCTGTCAGTCTCATGCACTTCCTCAATCACCCATCCAGTGCTATGTTCTTATCGTATCATTCCGTTAATACCTAAGCACTTATGGGGCAGATTTACAAGCTCCCTGCGCCACCAGTACATCACTTTTTGTGATGTAGTGGTGGCACTGGGAGCACCTCCATATTTACAAGGATAGGAAAAGCCACTGTGCATGGCTTTTCCTCTCCTTGAAAATACGGCCCCTTCACACATAGCACTTTGTGTTGAAGGTGCGTTCCATGGGTGTTGCTATGTATGTTCCCATACAACACCCATGGAACTAGATACATCTCAAGATTTACAAGAATTCGTAAATCTAGAGATGCGTGTGAATGCTGCACCACCATAGAGGTGGTGTAGCAAGACGCAACAAGGAGAAATGTTTTAATGTCTCCTCATTTTTTCCTCTTTCAATGCATGCTGCATTCCACAGCATGCATTGAATGAGGAAAATGCCTTTAGTGATTGTTTTTGTACAGGAAGGTGTCCCTTCCTGCACAAAAACAATCTCAGCACAACGCAGACATCCTTGCACCATGGTGCAAGGGTGCCTGCGCCAGCGCATGGCTACAGTTTGTGCACCACTGCAGAGGGAAGCATAGAGATGCGACATATTCATGAAAATATGTCGCATCCCTGTGCTTCGGAAGTGTCGCAGCGCGGTACAGCCAAAGGGCTTGCAGTGCCACGCTGCAACACTTCCTCATAGATCTGCCCCAATAAATTCGCCATACACTACTAATGCATTCTTTCAGTCAATCATGCTCTACACATATATTCAACCAAACTTTCAGCCATTACCATGCAATTATAGTTCTTTTTTTAAACCAGCTAAGATAGATCTGACAAGAACTTTTTTTTCTTCTTTTTTTGTTTTGTATTTTTTTGTAGTTTTTGAAGAATTTTGTAGTTTTTTTGGTGTTTTTCTATGAACAAAAAATGGAACAAAGTAAACAGGTAGGTTTTTGAATTACACATCATTCCAAAACCAAAAAAAATAAAAATAATTAGCATTTATGGTTGCGCTGTGCTGCGCAAACAGCATTTACTGATTGTTCACCGTAGCAGATGACGGCTTTGCACTTAGTGCAGTGCTGCTGGAGAAATGCAAATTCCGGATGAATGTCTATCGGAGCTGTTGATGTGGACACTCCGGAGGTGCTAGCAATGCTTGGTGGTGGATTTTTTGCTACACATGTCTTCTCGTGCCAGATTCCGGGGGTGAATGGTACGTAAATGCTTGTACATACTCGCAGTTCCACACAAGTATTTTTTTTCACTGCCTCGCGATAGGACCCTGTCACACAGCGAGCATGTGACTTTTGTAGCATTTAACTTTTTTTGTCCAGCCGGAAAGGTAAAACATTTCCAGACCACTGACTTAGGCCTCTGCTTGGGTGGATCTTCTTCCAAGATATCTTCATCTGAAAAATGATGAGGAGGTTGTGAACCAGATGCCATTGTTCAAATGGAATATTTGAACAAACACCAAAAGAATTGCAAAACCAGCTCTTGATGGAGAAGAGATATCTCTCATCAATGGCTCCAAACTCAATTGCTAAAATGGGTGGGGTCCTTCAACTGTTGCAATGGGAAATGTTATAAACCAATCAAATCCCTTTTAGGTCAAATGGGATTAGCGCACCCTGTGCTCATGATACACGCGCCCGACGCGACTTCGCGAAAATATATTAAACAATATAAGTTTATTACAGGTGCAAATATATTATTTTTATGAATACCTTAGATAATCTCTTGCCCTAATAATCTCTTACCCTAATATGTAGATTAAAAACACATACATATTATTTTAGAATATAAAAACTTTTACGGGAGTCGCGCACCCAGCGTTCCCCAGCATGTATATGACATCACGCGGGGCCCGCCACTGCACAAGCGTCGCGCACCTTAATGCACATGTGTTGCGAATACGCGGGAAAAAGAGTTGCGCATCATTCGCATACCTATCGTGCACATCACGTGATATTATACGTATATGACGTAACTGGAAGCCACGCCCCCTTCGCACACCCTACGCGGATCCTTCATGACTTTTCCAAAATGGCGGCTAAAATACGTGCACCCGCAATGTAAGGTGCGTTTTGGGTGCGCGACTACCAGAAAAGAAATAGAAAAAAATATATAATTTTTAGAAAAGGAGATTATATAATTAAATTAAAATAAATTAAAAAATATATAATTATACATTATAACACTTGTATACATGTTTTTAAAAAAGAATTGCAATTTTCAGAAAAGCATATAATATTGTTTAATAAATATAAATATTAGAGGTAGTTTTAACTTCTTCCTCTTTTAGCGCATGTCCTACCTCTGTAGGCATAGTTAGAAATTAGCATTTAAAAAACCTTTGAAATTCACTGAAAAAAACACAGGTTTCAGCCATTTTATAGTTAGAAATTAGCATTTAAAAAACCTTTGAAATTCACTGAAAAACACATAGGTTTTAGGCATGTTATAGTTAGAAATGAGTATTTAAAAAACCTTAGAAATTCACTGAAAAAACCATAGGTTTCAAGGGCGTTATAGTTAGTTGGACTCATACAAAACCAGAGAAATTCCCCCGTTATAGTTAGTTCAGCTAACTGTAACTCGCGCCCCCCCGCAATGCACTGCTGATGACATCACATATTACATCATTCATGACATGATCAGTGACATCACTGATGACATCACTTATGACATCATCCACTGATAATTTCATGCATCTTCTCACACTCAAATATAACTTTTCATACACTCTAAATCACAGACTGCCATTCTCAAAACCATAGACACTCCAACAACAATAACTACATATCCACTCACTGATTATTAGGTTTACACACACATCCACTCACTCACCCGTACAGTCACTCATATTTACGGTCACTCAGTACAGAACAATCATATACACTCATACACCTATATAGACACTCACACACCGCTACTCATCCATAGAGATACTCACACACTTAGTCAGCCATGTAAATAATTAATCACACTCCCATTCACTCACCTATACAGTTAAACACACATCAGCTCATTTACTCATACTCATACTGATACAAGCACACCATCATCCATACAGTTACTCTCATAATCACACACTCTCACTTATAGCCATTTATATACTCTAACACACATATATACTGCCTTTCACATGTGTAGTTACTTACACATGTGCTACTGAGATACACATTCACTCACTGCTTACTGGAAAGCACATGCATTATGGGTAAAATATGTGGCAGTCCATCACTGGTTTTTCTTCCTGCCTGCCCTATAATTAAGGTGCCGGAGGCACTGAAACGCGTCAGGGACTTTCACCAATTGGGTCTGTGCAACCGTTCTTTGTAATTAAAAGTTCAGTGAACTAATCCATTGCGGAGTGCGTCTCTAAAGCTTGGAGGCTTTTTGGAATATATATATATATATTTACATACATATATATATTCACTAAAAAAAACATATTTTTCAGGGGCGTTATAGTTAGCTGGACTTTTCACTCGTACAAAACCATTGAAATTCCCTTGTTATAGTTAGTTCAGCTAACTATAACTCGCGCGCCCGCAATGCACTGCTGATGACGTCACATATTACATCACTCATGACATGATCAGTGACATCACTCATGACATCACTGATGACATCTCAAATGACATCACTGATGACACCATCCAGTGAATGTGTGTTTTTTGTTTTTCTGAAAATTACATATGTTTTATATATGTATATCTCAAGGTCGATGGAAGAATACATGGGTATATAAGTGTCTAAATGGATGATTTGTTTTTTAAAAATTGATTGTATAACTGACTGATTAAGTGTATCTTAGTGAATACATGGCTTAGTGAGTAATTTTTAAATATGTAAATATATATAACAGTCTCTCACTTTGTGTATAAGTGGCTGCATGGGTTGGTGAGTAGCTACATGAGTGTCTATATTGGTTATTAGTTGGTTTTTTGAGTATCAGTATGAGTGTCTGAGTGTCTGTATGGTTCGGTGGTGGGTATTACGTAGTGCATAGGTGCATTAATGAGTGACTCACTGTTTGTATGTGTTGAAGACAGCATGTGTGCAGGACTGTATGGGTGGATGAGTGTGTGCATGGGAGTGTTAGTGAGTGAATGACTGTCTCAATAGTGTCTTTATGAGTAACTACATATGTTTTAAACTAGTATATGTGACTATTGGTGTATATAAGTGAGTATATGTGAGAGTGAGAGATTGAAAGAGTTCCTGTATGAATAAGTAGGTGTTTCTATAAGTGATTGTTTAAAGACTAAGTATGTGTAAGTTTCTGTAGAAGTAAGTGTGGTGGTGTGTGTATAACTGTATATGCAAGTAAATGGATGTTTGATTCTTTATTAGCATGAGTGACTATGTGTGTGAGTAACTCTATGGATGAGTGGCGTTGTGTAACAGGATGTATAGGTGTATGAGTACATATGATGAGTGAGTACATGTATGAGTGACTGTATAGGACTGTTGGTGAATGAGTGGATGTGTATGTGGATCTTAGAATTACTGAATAGGTGGTTGTAACTGATATTGGTATGTCCATTGTTTTGAAAATGTTAGTTTCTATTTTTGAATGTGTGTATCAAAGGTTATATTAGGGGGAGAGGAGGTCGGCCACTCTATCAAAAGGATGATGTCATCAGTGATGTCATTTGAGATGTCATGAGTGATGTCATGAGTGATGTCACTGATCATGTCATGAGTGATGTAATATGTGATGTCATCAGCAGTGCATTGTGGGCGTGCGAGTTATAGTTAGCTGAACTAACTATAACGGGGGAATTTCAATGGGTTTGTACGAGTGAAAAGTCCCGCTAACTATAACGCCCCTGAAACCTATGTTTTTTTTTAGTGAATTTCAAAGGTTTTTTAAATGCTAATTTCTAACTATGCCTACAGAGATAGGACATGTGAAGAAAGGAGAAAAAACGCACAGAAAGAAAAAAAAGAAATGCAGAAAGAAGCAACAGAAGTCCTCAAAGACGAAGAAAAGTGCAGGAAGAAGGATAACGTGCAGAAAGAACAAACAGAAGAGCAGAAAGAAGCCTTGTGGCAAAATCATCCTGTACCCTTAACTTTTTCAGACGGATACTGGTGGTAACTGAGTCTGACTAACTAGTCCTAGAGCCAGTGCTATGTTAAAAGACACTCAGAATACAGTGAAAACACCTAGATACACTAGGGAACACTGTGCGTTGGGGTCCCCATGTGATCAGCATGACCTCCTCTGTAAGCCCCTAGTATATAATAGGGCAGTGGATTAAAACTACCTCTTAAAACGCGCCACAGGGTGTGTTTGCACACGTCACCTCAGGCCCCGTCCCCTCACTTCCCCACTGTGTAAACACACCCTGTGTCCGTTTTAAGTTGGGAGATTAAGTCCTCTTGAATCCTGAGGGAGGGTCCCTAGGGTCCAACTAGACCACTAGGTACCTCCAGTAAGCGCAACAGAGCTACGTTGCAGAGAGATGTAAAAAGGGGCACGGCCTAGACCACCTCTCTGCAACGCAGTGCAGTGGCGCTTACTGGAAGCACCTGGTGGGCTAGTTAGCCCCCAGGGGCCCTCAGGATTGAAGGGGAATTATTTCCCCAACTTAAAATGTGCCACAGGGCGTGTTTGCACACGTCACCTCAGGCCCCGTCCCCTCCCTTCCCCACTGTGTAAACACGCCCTGTGGCCGTTTTTAGTTGGGAAATAAAGTTCATTTGAATCCTGAGGGTCCCTAGGGTCCAACTAGCCCACTAGGTACCTCCAGTAAGCGCCACAGAGCTGCGTTGCAGAGTGGTGTAAAAAGTGGCACGGCCTGGACCACCTCTCTGCAACGCAGCTCAGTGGCGCTTACTGGAAGCACCTGGTGGGCTAGTTAGCCCCCAGGGGCCCTCAGGATTGAAGGGGAATTATTTCCCCAACTTAAAATGTGCCACAGGGCGTGTTTGCACACGTCACCTCAGGCCCCGTCCCCTCCCTTCCCCACTGTGTAAACACGCCCTGTGGCCGTTTTTTAAGTTGGGAGATTAAGTCCCATTGAATCCTGAGGATCCCTAGGGGCAAAATAGCCCACTAGGTACATCCAGTAAGCGCCATTGCAGAGAGGTGTAAAAAGGGGCACGGCCTGCACCACCTCTCTGCAAAGCAGAGCAGCGGCGCTTACTGGAAGCACCTGGTGGGCTAGTTGGCCCCCAGGGTCCCTCAGGATTGAAAGGGAATTATTTCCCCAACTTAAAACGCGCCACAGGGCGTGTTTGCACACGTCACCTCAGGCCCCATCCCCTCCCTTTACCACTGTGTAAATGTGCCCTGTGGCCGTTCTATGTTGAGAGATTAAGTCCCCTTGAATCCTGAGGGTCGCTAGGGTCAGACTAGCCCACTAGGTACCTCCAGTAAGTGCCACAGAGCTGCTTTGCATAGAGGAGTAAAAACGGGCGTGGCCTCAGAACACCTGTCTGCAACGCAGCTCCCTGGTGCATACTGGAGATACCTGTTGGGCTAGTTGGCCCTCAGGGACCCTCAGTATTGAAGGGGAATTAATTCCCCAACTTACAACTGGCCAGGGGGCGCGTTTGCAGAGTGCTGCAAGGAGGGGGCGTGGCCTCCGGCGCGATGCCGGTCTTTTATTTATTTTATATTTTTAAGAAGGAGGGCTGTGTGACCCCCCTTCTTTTTTTAATTTACTGGCCCTGGGGACCCCACCCCTCAAGGCCTGCACCCTAATTTTTTTTGTTGAAAAAAATAAATTTGGCCCTCTCAAGGCCTTAATCGGCCCCGGGGACCCCATCCCCCGGGTCATGACCTTTTTTTAAAAAAATTCTTTAGGAGGGGGCTGCGTTGCCCCCCTCCTCAGGCCACTTATGGCCCCGGGGACCCCATCCCCCGGGCCGGCCTTTGTTTTTTATTATTTAAAAAATATATATATTTATAGAAACACCTAGGAGATGCTGGACAAACCGTATGTACCCATCACCATGACGATTTGCGTGATATTCATTAAAAGGCGACTATGCATAGAATGAATCCACATGGAATGCATTTACACCTCTAGTGAAGCTCTGACGTGTCTGACGTCCTACTGTGCCTAATCTCGGCACCCCCGCCGGTGGGTACTCTCCAAGTAGACACCCTTGTCGTTTATTTATACAAACATGGGTAGCTATTGACAGGCACATTTAATATACACGCACACCAAGCCATTCAAAGGGGAATCGACAAAAATTCGACCAAACTATGCAAGAAATCCCCCTCACGGTTAATAAAACACACAGAGACGAACCTCACTTGAGAGTCACAGCGTGCTCCTGGCTGAGCCCAATGCTATGTTACACCCACCAGCGCCCGCCGAGTGCCTCACACCTCTGTGTTGTATTCCACCAGCTAGTGCATATGCTATGACACTCTCTAGCCCATGTGCACTGTAACACCACCCCGTGAATATGTCATGCCGCATGGGTTATATTGCCCCATCTAACGTGCCTTCCTCGATGCCTATGTTATAACGCACAGCGCTATGCCATTCATATTACAATCTGGGATCCATATCTTTGTCACAGTGCATATGCAACGTTACACTCCCCAGCACATATTTTATATTACAACTTTAGAGACTAGTTAGGTTACACAACACTGCCCTGTGCATATTACACTCCAAGGTGCATATCGCATAGCACGCGCTAGTGCCTGTGCTATCCCGCGGTCTCCAATGAATCTGTCATTGCGCACAATGTATTGCATATTATATTTCACGCCCCGGTTCATCTTATATCACACTTTTTGGTGCATAGTTTATACCATATACTATATCTAGTTTTCATTTTCAATCGTGCTCTCAGGACTATGATCTATATAACACTGCGTCCACCTACCCTTTTAACGGGCATTACATTTTGCGATGGGGGGTGGAGGGTCAGGGGGTGTTTCTGCCAAGTGAGCCCGGAGTCACAGTCTCAAACGTCCTCTTCTTCCTGAATAAAAGTGAGATTATGCTGTATACTTGTTCATATTTTAAGTAGTTTGCACAGACACACATTTTAAAAACAATAAAGTTCCTAATACCCACCTTCTCTGAACAGTTAGCTTGCTGCCCCATCCACCTCCTCCCTATCCTCTGTTGTCTGATTCCATGGACTAGCCTCCTCCCTCCTGCCATGCATGGTCTGATGGGCTGCTGCTGGTGCGGGTTATGCATCTGCATGGCCTAATTAATGACGTGAACTAAATTTCGTACACATATTAATGATAGATAATTAGAACATTGCATGATATATGTCGCTTTGGTGATGAAATTGTGATTCGTGCTTTATTTAGTAAGTATAAACCGCATTGAGTGTTGCTTTTGGCTAGATAAATACACACACATATGGGTATTAGCGAGGGGAATAACATTTAATTAGTCATTTCTATGTATTAATTACGTTTTTGTGTTTCTTTGCTTAAGTTGACTATTCTGGCCTATCAAATGATGGCTGCTTTTGGTGCCTAACCCAACTGCCGACGCTGAACCAGGCTTGGGTGAAGTGTGCCTGCGCTAAAAGATGAGCAACAATGGCCCTGTCTTGACCCCAGGCAAGCTGTACTTATCAAGGCCACTGGGAAAGGTGCCAGCGCTACAGACAAAAGGCTTTATTAAAGAACAGGAACCAGCAAGTATGCTGACAACATGGATAAAACCTTATGGGAACGGAGAGGTTGACCCCTGATCAGCCAATCAGAACAGTTTAAAACTCAATATTGTTACATTTTGCTATTGAAATTATTATAAAACCCATAGAATAGAGAGGTTGGAGGGTCGCTCCTTCGATTTCCTGATGATATGCTGACGAAGAGGACGGTGACACTGCAGGACAGCTGTTAGCCTGAATCTTTGACGGACTGAATTAATGCCCAAAATCCTGATGAACTTAACCTGCTAAATTGATGGGCATAGATGTGCGAGATTGCCAGATTTGACATAAAGGACGACTTTATCCAGAATAGGTAAATATGAATGGCAACTTGATCAAATGAATGATTTAATCTGCAATATTAATATAAATTTGGATTTGAACATCTACAGAAATGAGTTGGGTTGTTTATTCATTGAAATGTGTTAATGAAAAGGTTAATTAGAGTATTAGAAATTAACTTAAATCTACAACTAACAGATCCATCCCGTTCATGAGGGGAATACCAAATGTAGAATCTAGGGCCTAATGAGTATAAGAAGGGCTTGGAGGTTTGTTGCTCATTAGGGTAAAGTGGTATCTTCCTCCCTCATTATGCAGCACTTGGAAGGATAATCGCCTCTCGTACGGACTGATGGTGAGTGTGTGTTGGTGTTATGGGCCCCACCATCGAATGTATGGATAGTGTGCGTGTGTGAGATCTTTTGGTCCGCAAAGGTAGGGAGGGATTTTGCACTCCGCGCTGGAGCACTGCCACTGCCCTCCATTTAGCATGATGTACCAGTCCACTCCTCCTGCCCTCCATTGCCCAATTATATGGCCCATCATTGACTTCCTGATTAGCCTCTGTGCTTAGCTTGCTGCCCCTATTCTCCTTCCCCCTGCCCTCCGATGTCTTTGTGCATGCCCCTGCTCCATCCTTTTTGCCCACCATGTTCCATGGACCTGCCACTCCTATCTACTCTGAGTGTTCTGTTGAGCTGCCACTCCCCTCCCACCTGCCTAGCATTGTCAGATGACTGTAACCTGTCCCTGCCACCTCCACCCTGCCTGTCCACATGCCATGCCCCTATCCCCTTCCGCCTGTCCTCCATGGTCCATTTTACTGCCACACCCTTCTGCCCTCCCTGATCTGTTGTGCTGCAACTGCTCCTCCTGCCTGCCCGCGCGGTCTGTTGTGAGGCCCCTTCCCCTGAACTCTCTTGTTTGTGCCCAGGTCCTGACCCTCCCTTCTATCCTCCATGGTCCTTTGTGCATGCCCCTGCACCCTCCTTCTTGCCCATCATAGCCATTGTGCTGCCACTAACCCTCCCGCTTGCCATGCATGGTCTTCTATGCTGCCATGGCTGCTCCCACCTTCCCTGCGTGGTCAGCTAGCTGCCCCTGACCCCCTCCCACCTTCCCTCCATGGTCTGTGTGTATGCCATCATAGTCTCATTGTTGCTCTCCATGGTGTGTTTTGTTTCTAGTGCCCAACCTGCCTGACCTCCATGGTCATCTTGCTGCTCCTGCCTTGCCCCCTTGCCCCAAGACCTCTGTTTCCATGTGCAGACCCCTATTCCCTCCCTCCTGGCTTGTCTGTTCCATTGTAATGCCCCTGATCCGTCCCTCCTGCCCTTTATGGTCTGTTATGCTGCAGCTTTCTCTCCTGTCTGCCCATTATGGTCAGCTAGCTACCATTGCCTCTTTCCCCTCTGTTCTCTGTTGTCCATGTGCATGGTCCTGTCCCCTCCCTATTGCTTTCTATGGATTGTTGTGCTGCACTCCTGTCCCGCATGCGCTGTGTGGTGTATTGTGCTGCTGCAAACCCTGATGCCTGCCCTGTAGGGTCAGTTTGGTGCACCTCTCCATGTCCCTCCTGTCCTCTGTTATCCGAGTCCATGTCCCTACGCCAATTCCTCCTGCCTACCATGATCCAATGTACCATACTTGCGAACATTTTTAACTTGGTAAGAGGGAGATTTTGAAAAAAAACTGGGGTATTGAATTTCCCCTTTGAGTTACATTGAAAAAGAGGAGATTGTAGACAGGAGAGAGATCAAATAAAGCCCATTTGAGCTTAAAAACATTGGACGTTTCCTGGCTGAAACGGGTCTGTTGGCATGTATGGTTGTACTACCACTGCCTTTTCCTTCTGCCCACAACGGTGTATTATATTGCCACAGCCTCTCTTGCCAGTCCTGTATTGTTGGTTTGTTGCCCCTGCCCCCCTTTCCACTGCCCTCCATAGTCTGTTGTGCTGCCACTGCCCTTCCTGCCTGCCCAGTGTGGTCAAATTGTTGCATCTGCACTCTCCTACCTGCCTTCAATTTTCAGAGTCCGTGCCCCTGGCCTCTGCCTCTCAACAGTATCCCAATGAACAACTAGATTGCTAACATTCTATATTTATTACAAAAGTGTGGAACGCCTGACGTCATCTTGATGTAATCAAAACTGTAATACCTAGAGTATTTCCTTTAGAAATTACATATATGAGAGGGTCTTATTTGCATCAAAATTATGGTTAGTGCTCTAAAAAACTAAAATGAGGACATATTTTCTGAGTTTTCAAATAGCGACAAAGAACTTTTACATTATTTGTATTCTTTATGTTTTTTTATCCAGTTGACGACTTGATTAAATGTTGCACCTAGGGGAGAGGATGTGGTGTTACTTCCAGAGCTGCAGACTTTGCAACTGGGGAACCAGGTTGGAGTCTCTGCTTCAGCTCAACATTCTGTGATTCTGGTCAAATCACTTAATCTCCCCATGTCTACAACCAAAATGAATTTTGGTCTTGTGTGATGTAACCAATGCTCATGTAAAGCACTCCAATACCTGACAAGTCTGCACTATATAAAACTGCAAACACTGTCATTGGGCTACATGTGGGCTACATCTGGGTGATATGTGTGCTGCATTTGGGCTCTTTTGTCTCTGGTGGCCATCTTGGGAGATTTATTTGTTATGATGTTTCCTAATTTCCTCATTTACTGCAGTCTCCTCAGTAGGAAATGCTTTCAGTTTTTTACTTTGATTCCATCAAGAAGGTATTCAGATATGTCACACATTTGCCATAAATTCTGAATGTTAGCACTCTAGTTGCTCATTAGATCACTGTAGTAAAGCTACTGCTAACCACAGAAGTCTGCTGCTGGTATTAAAAGTGCATGTTTCAGTCTGCATTTCAGAAGTTTTTAATGAAATAGAAGAGGATTTGAGAAGTCACTCAAAATGTGCCCTAATTTTTCTTTCTTCAGCACTAATCATAATTTCTATGGCAAAATGAACCCCCTCATTGTGTTCCTTTTTAAATTAAATGTTTTAAGTGTTACCAGTTTTTTCCAATCAAGATGGCTTCAGGTGTGCCATACTTTTGTCATAAGCAAGACAGTAAGCGCTCTAGTTGTTCTTAAGAACACTCTGGGACATTCTGTCTTTGGGCTATACTTGGGCTACATCTGGGTGATATTTGGGCTACATTTGGGCTCTTTTGTCTCTGGTGGCCATCTTGGGAGATTTATTTGTTATGCAGTTTCCTAATTTCCTCATTTACTGCAGTCTCCTCAGTGGGAATACTTTCAGTTTTTTATTTTGGTTCAATCAAGAAGGCATTCAGATGTGTCACACATATGCCATAAATTCTGAATGTTAGCACTCTAGTTGCTCTTTAGATCACTGTAGTAAAACTACTGCTCACCAGGGAAGTCTGCTGCTGGTATTCAAAGTGCATGTTTCAGTCTGCATGTCAGAATTTTTTTATGAAATAGAAGAGGATTTGAGAAGTCAAAATGTGCCCTAATTTTTCTTTCTGCAGAACTAATCATACTTTCTATGGCAAAATGAACCCCCTCATTTTGTTCCTTTGTAAAAAAATGTTTTAAGTGTTACCACTTTATTCCAATCAAGATGGCTTCAGGTGTGCCATACTTTTGTCATAAGTAAGACTGTTAGCGCTCTAGTTGTTCGTTAGAACACTCTGGGACATTCTGTCATTCGGCTACACTTGGGCTACATCTGGGTGATATTTGGGCTACATTTGGGCTCTTTTGTCTCTGGTGGCCATCTTGGGAGATTTATTTGTTATAAAGTTTCCTAATTTCCTGCAGTCTCCTCAGTAGGAAATACCTTCAGTTTTTTACTTTGGTTCCATCAAGAAGGCATTCAGATGTGTCACACATTTGCTATAAATTCTGAATGTTAGCACTCTAGTTGCTCATTAGATCACTGTAGTAAAGCTACTGCTCACCAGGGAAGTCTGCTGCTGGTATTCAAAGTGCATGTTTCAGTCTGCATGTCAGAATTTTTTTATGAAATAAAAGAGGATTTGAGAAGTCAAAATGTTGCCTAATTTTTCTTTCTACAGCACTAATCATAATTGCTATGGCAAAATGAAGCCCCTCATTTTGTTCCTTTGTAAATTAAATATTTTAAGTGTTACCACTTTATTCCAATCAAGATGGCTTCAGGTGTACCATACTTTTGTCATAAGTACGACTGTTAGCGCTCTAGTTGTTCGTTAGAACACTCTGGGACATTCTGTCATTGGGCTATACTTGGGCTACATCTGGGTGATATTTGGGCTACATTTGGGCTCTTTTGTCTCTGGTGGCCATTTTGGGAGACTTATTTGTTATGATGTTTCCTAATTTCCTCATTTACTACAGTCTCCTCAGTAGGAAATACTTTCAGTTTTTTACTTTGATTCCATCAAGAAGGCATTCAGATGTGTCACACATTTGCCATAAATTCAGAATGTTAGCACTCTAGTTGCTTATTAGATCACTGTAGTAAAGCTACTGCTCACCAGGGAAGTCTGCTGCTGGTATTGAAAGTGCATGTTTCAGTCTGCATGTCAGAATTTTTTTATGAAATAGAAGAGGATTTGAGAAGTCACTCAAAATGTGCCCTAATTTTTATTTCTGCAGCACTAATCATACTTTCTATGGCAAAATGAACCCCCTCATTTTGTTCCTTTTTTAATTAAATGTTTTAAGAGTTACCACTTTATGCCAAACAAGATGGCTTCAGGTGTGCTATACGTTTGTCATAAGTAGGACTGTTAGCGCTCTAGTTGTTCTTTAGAACACTCTGGGAAGCTGCAGTAGAACACAAAGGAATCAACTGACAGTCTCTGCCCTTGTTGGATGTACATGTTTTACTGAGAATGTCAGACTTCATTCTCACATGACTGAGAAAGATAATGTGAATTTACAGAAAATATGCTCTCAGTTTAGCTTATAGATCACCTTCCAAACCTCTGTGGGAAAAGCATGAGAAAATAGTTTTCTCTCAAACATGATTCATGATATCACAGCAGAAGGCTTTTTCACATGGTAAAATCACCTTAGAACACACCACAATTCCTAAAATGAGTATGGTACCATCAACAAATGATTTATAATGTTACTAAAGTCTTCAAACCTTCTATTAACTGCAATGCTCTTTAATGAGGTGCTATCATGAATATTGGTCCCAAGATGGCTGCCAACACTTCTTGGATGAAGTGCTGACAGCCAATCAGATCTCACGATGAGATGTGTGGTTAGGCTCCGCCCAGATATATATGTGATTTTACTTTTGATTTTCTCAGGAACTACTGAACGGATTTACACCATATATGCAAAAGGCACATGCCTGACCTGAGGACTACCTCTTTGCCAAATTTCAAGTAATTCTGTTCAGCCGTTCGGGCTGTACCTTCGACTAAAGGTCCTATGGGAAAATGCATGGGGAAAACGCGTTTTTGGACCCCCCTTTTTTCTCGGCCCCCGCTTGACGAATCACCCGAGACTTTCAGGGTAGGAGCTGAGCGGAGCATCCCATTAGTTTTGAAAATTTCACGAAGATAAGTCAACCGGTGCCAAAGTTATTCAAAATAGAATTTTCAGATTTCCTATGCGAACTCGGTCCTAACTATAACTATCTACTGGCGACCGCCAGTAGATAATATATATATATATTGGAAGAGAATATTCCTCTAATCCCCGCATCCATAAATCTGTCACAGTGACTCCAGCGGGAAACAAAGGCAGGCGGCACGTGGGTTGTCTGTCACCAGAAATCTTTTTTAATTTCTTAACATTTATATAAGGTGAAAGAAAAAAGCAATTGACTTATGTGTTTCGGCATTATCCCTCCACAGGGTCATATATATATTACCTAGTGGCAGTCTCTACTAGGTACTTATTGTAGGTCTAATTCTGCTTAGAAAGAGTGTTTTTGGTTTGCTAATAACTTTGGCCCTGTTTCACGAATCTTCACAAAACCTTCCAAATAAAAATTCCATCCAACTTAGTTTATTTCTTGATTCCTGAACCGGGGGCTGAGAAACCGGGGGGGGGGGGTCCAAAAATGTGTTTTTCCTATGCAGTTTTCTGCAGCAAAACTGAACAGTGCTACCGCAAAAATGGCAGAACTGAATTGCACCAAATTTTGCAGTAAGCTGGTAGTTGGTCCATAAAGCATGTAAATCTGTTCAGTAGTTTTACAGAAATAAAAATTGAAAAAAATTGTATATTTCATGCTCAAATGATTCACAGATTTGACAGACCTACATATAAGATTTGATTAGCTGCCACACATCAAATAAATACTTGACTGCAGGCAATTTAGTTCACGGAAAAAATATAAGGGGGCTGGTTAATGGTACCCTGGCCTCCTAAGCCTGGGGGTATCTCAGAGCGATCCTCCACCATCGGGCAAAAGATTAATTTTTTTGACAGGATGGCGGATCCATTGAGTATTTGCGGATTCACTGTCCTGCTTAAAAAAAGCATGGCCTTTCATGCATTTCAAATATGGGCCACCCATGACGGCCAGGGCCCGGGGGTTAGGAGCAAGTTATTTTGTAGGCAGGGGGGTGAGCAGCCTGCCTTCCTGAGGCTTCTGGAGGCCCTGGGGACACATTCCCCGAGGGCATGCAGCCACCCTCCCAGAGGCTCAAGAATATTTTGGGGACCCATCCCCCTGGCCTATTATAATTTAATGAAATGAGGGTATGTGCCCCCATTCCTGGACCATCCACCCTGAGTCTTAAGAAGGACCCGGGTACCCATACCCAGGAGCCAATCAAGTTTTTTAGGGTGAGTGTCAGGTCCCTTTCACTAAGCTCCTCATAGGCACTGGGGACAGCATCCAATGAGGTAGACATTTACATTTTGGGTTGGGGTTATTTGGGTCACTGCTGTGTGCCATTCACATGCCCCAAGAAGCCCATTCTCCAGGGCTTGATGAGTGGTGCAGGGTACGGGAACCCCATTCCACAGGATATTGCTGTGTTCCTTCCCTAGTAGAGTGCTGGCAGGGAAAATAAATTGTATTCCTTGCTCACCTTCTCCCATGCAGGAAACAAAATTTTGCATTCACCTGGGCAGGAGGGCAGAATTAGGCTGCTCCTGTCTCGGATGAAGCAAAGAAACTAAATTGTCTCCCAGTGCACCTGAAATGGCTGCTGGCTGAGGAGCCATCAAGGGCTCCCTCCCAGCCTCCAACAATTGTGCAGGTTGTTGGTACCCCGGGTGGCCATTGGTGCACCCACAAAAATATGAAAAACGAATAAATGAGTGACATTAGCTGCTCATTTATTATTCACTGCTCTCTGCAGGGAGTTCAACATAATGCCCTAGGTCTTTTCAAATTGTATCATTTCATCATAGTGGTGCCCCTAGAAGGGAAGGGCACCATCAACCTGTTTCATAAAATAAATTGGGGGGAACTGCAGGGAAGTGTGACAGCCCGTCAGAAACATTAAATAAAACACGGTAAGTCTCCGGGGTATTTGAATCCATGACCCCAGGAGAGCATTCCATGTTTTTTAAAGCACTCTGAGCCGGAGCTGTATGCTCTTCATCAGGAGTATAGTGTCTCCATGTGGGGGGTACTAGGGTTGCATTTTGTGGTCTGAAAATGTTTTAAAAAGATTTAAAGGAATGTGGATTACTTTTTTAGTACGGCTTTATTAAAAATATTTTATGACAATCACTATTATTAAACATTGCAATGTTGGAATTTATTAAATAAACATTTGATTATGGTCATGGGCTGCTAGACATGTCCTGCACCCAACATCAAACAATGCATGGGCATCCAGGCTCTGCCCCAGCCTCATGCTCTGCATGGACGAACGCTGTGTGCTACAGGGTGTTCGGGCACCAGTCAGAGATATAGGTTTATATATTCACTGTAAACTCCTAAGGTTACAGTGACACAATGCACTTTGCAAAGGTTAAAGTAATATTATAGTAAACATTTCAATGACAATGTAACAAGTTAAACTAAAAAACAACTCTGACATTTACCAGATATAGTTATCTTAATTAACTGTTACACATGACCTAAAGCAACTATAAATTATGCACTTGCCATGCACTGCTAATTACCCCACATATTAAATCACTCATGACATGATCTATGACATCATTGATAACATGTATGCAACATCTGAAAAGACATCATTGATGACAAGACTGTGCATGGTGAGGACAAGAGTTATATTTACTTGAAGGCACAAGTTGTAATTACTTAATATAAGTGTAACTGGTGAAGTTCAGTTTTCTTTTTTACTTTAAATGGTATGTTTTAACTGACATTTTCACCTAACTATTATGTTGCTTTAACCTTTCGTTTTCATCCCGAAAACACAAAATGTGTATTATAAAAAGAGGAACATTACAATAAAATTGCAAAAATATAAAGGAATAATAGTAAAACCATGGACATAAAACAGTCAAAAATATTTTTGTTGAAAAATAAAAAGGCACCTGAAAACAAAATACCTTTCATATAATGGATAATGTTACCTGTAACAAAAAAAAAATCTCTACCACAAAATAAACAATGACCAAATATGAAAATACAAAAAACAACACTTTCTTCATTACATAACTAGAATAATCTTTAATACAATCATGTAAAAACCCAATACACAACAGATTAGGCCCTAATATACATACTAAACACAGTATGATAATAGCCTGACTGCAGAACCACCTGATCTAGTTTTAATAGTTCAGAAGAAAGACAAGGCATGCCCTTACCTGAAACAGAGCCACATCCCGGGAACCACTGTCCTTGTTAACCACTTCCACATACTGAAGAAACAAAAAGAGTGTAGACTTGAGTTAAAGTTAAAAAGAAAGTGCAGTGTAAATGGAGATTTTAAATTAAGTGTTAGTTACATTGAAATGAATGTAAATATCATACTAATAATTGCTAACAAATTACAAAATATGCTGTAAGCAATACATTTAGACATTTTAAATATAACAAACATTTTTTACAACATTAGCTACATAGTTTTCTATTAAATAATGTTTAATAAATGTTGGAACAATGTATTCACAATATGTTTCTTGTAGCATTATTGTATTGTATTTAAAAAAACAAGTGATGTATTTCCACGGCTGCAAGCCCTGACACAGTTCAGCTGACAATCCTTTGTTTTGGGTCAAGGAGGCAGTCATAACGTAACAATTACAGATGCTCAAGCTGCAATAAACAACAAGATAGGACTCTCTTAGGAGGTCTTATGGCCATATTATGAGGCAGCCATCTTTGAATGTTCAATATAAACATCATTCCATTACATTTTCTTTGTAGCACTGTTAACATATCTTGTTCAACAGAAACAGAGAATCATCATGTGATACCATTGAACATGATTACATTTAAATGTATGTGAAGCAATTGATAAATTCCTAATAATTGACAAGGTTGCTTATGCATATTACCCTTTATCTTTATCAAATAAAATATCTGGCCACTTGTATAATATATCTGGTCATACAGGTAAGATATGACTTATGTCCATTGCATAACAATTTGCATGATTTATAGCTGTAGTATGTGTGTTGGACACAGAATTGATACCTAATGCTAATTAATTCATTAATCCTACCCCAGTGGGCCTATCCCTTTTGACTTAACTGTTGATATTGTGTACAGAAACAACAGTTTTCTAGTCAACTGTTAGATTCCTTGAATCACAAACCATCTGCATCGTGCCACTACTACAATCATTAGTTTACCAAACTTAATACAGCTTGGGGCCAGATGTACAACCCCTTCTTGCATACACAAACGGGTTTGCGACCCATTTGCGCATGCAAAAACCTACAGGGCCATGTACAAAACCTATTTAGCGGGTCACAATTTATTTGGGACTCGCTAAATAAGTTTTGTGACTCGCTATTAGGAAGGGGTGTTCCCTTCCCAATAGCAAACGCAAAGCCATGTACCAATGTTTTGCAAGCACAATTGCTGTTGCAAAACACTCGCAAATTACCATGTCGTCGCAAATGGGAAGGGGTCTCCGCAGGACCCCTTCCCCTTAGTGACTGGCTCTGAAAATATTTTTTAAGGGCAGGCAGTGGTCACAGGGACCACTACCTGCCCTTGAAAAAGGAAACAAAACGTTTCATTTTTAAATTTTTAAATGCATCCAGTTTTCCTTCAAGGAAAACAGGCTGCATTTATAAGAAAAAACTGCTTTTTTGAAAAGCAGTCCCAGACATGGAGGTCTGCTGAGCCCAGCAGGCCTTCATCCTTGGGAGGGCCAGCCATTCCTAATGGGGTCGCAAATTGCGAGTGCCTCATTAATATTTATGAGCCTTGCATTTTGTGACCCTATTTGAAATCGCCATCAGTGTCTCTGGCACTGTTGTACATACCATTTCGCAAGTCGCAAATTGTGAGTCGCAATTGCGATGCAATTTGCGACTTGCAAAATGCTTGGTTGTACATCTGGCCCCAATCTATCTATAACTATCAACAAAACTTTCAGTCGTAGATGAGAAAAGGCCTACTCCCTTGTCTGCAATGTGATAATTCAGAGGGCACCTGTGTGGATATAAACATATTAAAACCAACTAAAATCTGTTACCATCAGGGAACTGTTTGTAGAAATCTTACGGGCTTTCCCCGTCTGAATACATACCACCGTCAAAAGATACCAGGTCATTTGACTGGGGTTTGATTTTATATATATATATATATATATATATATATATATATATATATATATATATATATATATATACACATATATATATATCAATCCGCTGAAGAGTTACCCCTTAACGAAGAGCCACAGTAGGTAGGTGAATAACTTCTTTATTGTTCACGAAGGCTGCACACAGAGGATTAGAGATGTCATCAAAAATGAAGCGCCAAACTGCCAGACACGTTTCGAGTTGCTGAAACTCTTCTTCAATGGCAACGGCTACAATGTATCACAGGCCTAGTTCAGTGCAACTTCTTTTAATTAGCTCCCACCGCCCCAGTGGGCGTGGCCACTTCACAGGCCTTCTGGTCTATGTAGTTGCACTCAATGTTCTCCAGTGAGTCTGTCTTGTGATGCAAATTAAAGTAAAATTAAACCACATTGGGATGATGTGCACCTACGAATCATTCTGCTGCATACTCGATCCTTTGTGAGAAACACTACCTCCCTCGTCGGCGACATCAGAAATGGCTTCGACTTGGGAACGCTGCACTCGCAGCGGGGCTCTTCTGCGACCGAGGCAGGCGGCTAAACATCAAACCGCTGAAGAGTTACCACTTAAGGAAGAGCCACAGTAGGTAGGTGAATAACTTCTTTATTGTTCACGAAGGCTGCACACAGAGGATTAGAGATGTCATCAAAAATGAAGCGCCAAACTGCCAGACGCGTTCTGAGTTGCTGAAACTCTTCTTCAATGGCAACGGCTACAATGTATCACAGGACTAGTTCAGTGCAACTTCTTTTAATTAGCTCCCACCGCCCCAGTGGGCCTGGCCACTTCACAGGCCTTCTGGTCTATGCAGTTGCACTCAATGTTCTTCAGTGAGTCTGTCTTGTGATGCAAATTAAAGTAAAATTAAACCACAGTGGGATGATGTGCACCTACGAATCATTCTGCTGCATACTCGATCCTTTGTGAGAAACACTACCTCCCTCGTCGGCGACATCAGAAATGGCTTCGTCTTGGGAACGATGCACTCCCAGCCGGGCTCTTCCGCGACTGAGGCAGGCTGCGAAACATCAAACCACTGAAGAGTTACCCCTTAAGGAAGAGCCACCGTAGGTAGGTGAATAACTTCTTTATTGTTCTTTAGTGTTTGGATTTTAGCGGCGACGCCTTAGCCGCGAGGATGACCCGCTGCACAGCTGTGCGGACATGCTGTCTCAGGAGGACCTGGCGCAGCTTGAAAGGACTGAGAATGCTCTAGAGTGAGTGATTTTATTGACAGCAGACTGTATTTTTGCAGCGTGCCCACTTGGGATTGTGAATTAACTAATTTTAGAGGCTGGCAACAACACCCACATGGGGATGCTGTGCTGTGCGAACTGCAAATACCACAATGCTCTCTGTGGCACACGCCCGCAAGGCGGGAGATTACGCCCATTTGGACTGGACTCTTTTATTAATGGCAGGTGTTGCATGCAAAAGTTTGCTGTCTAACCTTTGTTTTGGGCTCATGAACAATAAAGGATTTTCGAAACGCGTTGAGCCAAGGAGAAATAAAGCTGTATATACAATGAAGCTGTAATCTTCACTTTTTAAAGAGGCAAGTTCTTGGAGGGAAATCCTCATGTGGGGCAAAAGTGTTTGTATATATATATATATATATATATATATATATAAATATTCACTGAAAAAACCATAGGTTTCACACATGTTATAGTTAGCTGGACATTTTACTGATAAAAAACCAATGAAATTCCCCCGTTATAGTTAATGCAGGCAACTATAAATCACGTGACCGTAATCCTCTGCTGATGCTAATACTGTATTTAGACACTTATTTGTCTTCTTCCATTAAATTTTAGCTATACATATATTACAAATATTTTTTTTTCATAAAGACACATATGTCACCAGCAGAGGATTACGGTCACGTGAGTTATAGTTGCCTGCACTAACTATAACGGGGGAATTTCATTGGTTTTTTATCAGTAAAATGTCCAGCTAACTATAACATGTGTGAAACCTATGGTTTTTTCAGTGAATTTGCAAGGTTTTTTAAATGCTAATTCCTAACTATAACGTGTGTGAAACCTATGGTTTTTTCAGTGAATTTGTACGGTTTTTTAAATGCTAAGTTACTTTACGCCATTCGTGGCGTGCGCGCCCACTTAACGTAGTTCATTCCGTGCGCGCACGGTGCGGTTCGTGCACCGTGCGCACACAGTGAGCACGCGGTGCGCTTCGCGCACCGCGCGCCCACTTTACGCAGTTAGTGGCGTGCACGCACGGTGGGCACGCGGTGCGCGACGCGCACCGCGTGCCCATGTTACGCTGGATGGGCCATGTACGCACGATGCGCTTCGCGCACCGTGCGCACATGGAGGACATATTATGCGCTTCGTGGTGAAAGGTGAGCTTTGACATTTTATTTTTGGTAATGCTATTTGGTATATGCCATGCACAAATGATGCCCTACGGAAACCATTTGCACACGGGGTGGGGAGATTGTGGCACCACGCGCCCACTTTACGCAGTTAGTGGCGTGCACGCACGGTGGGCACGCGGTGCGCTACGCGCACCACGTGCCCACGTTACGCTTGATGGGCCATGTACGCACGATGCGCTTCTCGCACCGTGCGCACATGGAGGACATATTATGCGCTTCGTGGTGAAAGGTGAGCATTGACATTTTATTTTATGTATTGCTATATAATATATGCCATGCACAAGTGGGACCCCCATTTTTTCTCAGCCCCCGCTTGACGAATCCTGCCGAGACTTTCAGGGAAGGAGCGGAGCGTAGCGCCCCACCTAGTTTGAAAATTTCGTGAGGATTCGTCGACCGGCGCAAAAGTTATTCCAAATAGAATGTTGCGGATTTCCTATGGAAACGTGGTCCTAACTATAACTACCTACTGGCGACCGCCAGTAGGTAATATATATATATATATATATATATATATATATATATCACCAACACTCGCCCACAATCCGTATATTTTCTTGGAAAGACGAGGCGAACCCAGATTCTGTGATTTCAAAGATTTATTCCGTGCCCTGCACCGCCGCCATTACGCGTTTCAGCTCCCAAAGAGCCTTGGTCACATGATACACCACATGATTGACGTTACACCATTTAAAGTGACACTGCGCGGGAAGGGAACGACAAGCTCTGCCGTGTCAAAATCATAGACATAGACAACATACCAGCTTAATGCTTCCAAATTCCCTTTCCACTGTATAAGTTCAAGTTTGTAATAAACAAATCAATATTATTAGCATTGTAACAATACTAAATGTGCAAAATAATGCTATGTACAAACAGATGCAAGTGTTATGGTCTGAATACCAAACGAACCTCATGGTCAATACATATATGAATAAATATATAAATATATAAATATATTCATTAAAAACAATCATATATGGTTAAAAAGGGATTTTAAAAAAAAAACAGGGTTTAAATAACCACTCACATTTAATAAAATCCTAATACATAATGTAACTTTGGTTTAAATCCATCTATGTATAACCTTATTGACACATGAATAAAATTTGCTCATATTTGTTGAATAACTACCACAATGGGTAATTGTACATAGCAAAAACTAATAGCACGCTGAGTCAGTAATCTACCCGGTGTAATTTTCAAATGGTGTTAAAAAACCTAATGTGCAAAATTGTGCTATAAATAACAAAAATCATAAAATTGTGTGTGTACAAAAAAATAAAAATCTTATACTTTCATAGGTTTAAAAAGAGAGAATGCGCTAGTGATATAAATGTTCAAAAGACAGCAGGATTGGATATCAGTTAAATCAATATATCATAAGTGAGTAAAAAAGTCCTCACTAGAATTCAATCCATTGGGGATCTTGCTATCTAACTCAATTATATATCTTGTTTCTAGTTTTCTAAGTAGGGAATCACGATTCCCGCCTCTCCTTAGGGGAGGAACTGAGTCGATCAAAAAATATTGTAGTTCACTAGATCTCCTAGAGCATGGGTACTCACAAACTTTCTCTCGGGGACCAAATTTACAGTGTGGTTTCTGGCCGAGGGCCGCACTGGTGGGGGCAGGGTCATTGGGGGCGGGGTCAGTAGGGGCAGGGTCAGTGGGGCAGGGCTATAGGGGGGGAAAATATCACTGCCATTTCAAAACATTACTAGACAATGCTGTATTTCCAAAGCAGATGTATCTACATGGAGCACATGTTTATAATGTTTTTTTATTAGCAGACAATAGCAATCTTAAGTGGGATTGCATAGCAATTTGCAGTAACCGGATATTCAGCACATGCCCAGTGCAGCACAGGCTTCAGAGTCCCAAAAATAGATATGTTAAAGACAAACACTACAAACTTATTTTACATTTCATGTCACCGATTAGTTTTCTTCCACCCATCCACCCTTTCAGTCATCCATCCATCCTCCCTTTCTCTCTCGATCAACCCTTTCACTTAGCCATCCTTCCTTCCACTCACCCATCTACTCATCCACTCATGAATCCATCCATTGACCCTATCACTCATCCATCCTTTCTCTCATCCATTTATCTTTTCACTCCTTCACTCGTCTATTCATCCTTTTGTCCACCTACCCTTTCACTCACTCATCCATCCTTACATCCACCCTTTCACTCATCCGTCCATCCATTCACCCTTGCACTTATCAATTCATCAATCCATCCATCATTTCACTCATCCACCCATTCACTCATCCACCTTTTCACTCATCCATCCTTTCACTCATCCATCCACCCTTTTACCCATCCAGCTACCCATCCACCCATTCATCCAGCTATTTACCTTTCCTCTCAACCATCCTTCCACTCACTCATCAATCCATCCATCCTCTCATTATCCATCTATTCAATCGTTCATTCATCCATTCACCCTTTCACTAATTCATCCAGCCATCCACCCATCCCTTCACTTACTCAATCGCTCAACTTTTCATATTAATTTTGAGCTGAGCCTTTTGAGAAGAGGCCCATCAAGAACTTCACCCTCGATGCAGGAGCCATTCTAGGACTGGGACAGAAGCCACCCAGGGCGGAGACAGGATCCACAACAGGGGGGACAGGAGCCATCACAGGCGGGGGTGGGGTTACAGGAGCCACCACATGGGGGGGGCAGGAGCCATCACTGGGGGGCGGAAGAGCAGGAGCCATCACAGGAGGGGGAACAGGATCCACCAGGGTGGGCATGCAGTATTCTAGTATCTTGGTCTCTTCCAGGGTGGGGTAGGGCTCCTCACCCACTCCTGGACAAAACAACGAGAAGACAGGCTCTCTTTCAAAAATGTTAGTTTTGCCATCCCCCACTGTGATGTACAATACTTAAAGGAGATACTTCAAGAGAACTGATTTAACTGATTGTCCGCCATACTTCGTTAATCAGGGTGGGTGTGATTGTGCCATTTCTTTTTTTAAATTACATTATAGACTGCATGTTTGAAGAACCTAGGTTTGCTTACAATTTAGTGACAGTAATTAAGCTCTGTGAAGATAAACACGTGCTGCCTCGGGGTAATCCGGCCCTGCTCTAGGATGTTTGGGGCCCTGGGCAGAAAAGGAATGTGGGAGGCCCCTCTAAATTGCAGACACATTACGCATTCAGGGCTGAATAGATGTCCTTTCTCCTGAAGCGTCAGCCCCTCCCGCTCAGTCACCTTCAAGCACCTCTTAACAGCTCATCAAGGGCGGAAGGTGCGAGGGCTGCCATCCCGCTGTGCCTCTCCAATGCTGCTGGGGATCTGAGCTTTGGCACTGCATGGAGTCTGTTACTCCCGACCTCAACAGCATCGGAGTCAAGCAGGGAGGTGGGTGGAAGCTGTGCCGGCGCGATCGGTGCCCGGTTAAAATTACGGACAAATGGCTTCTAGTAAAGAATCCTTCAAGGACAACGGACCGCGGGCCGCCAACGAAGGCCGGGCGGGCCGCCAGCGGCCCGCGGGCCGTACTATGAGTACCCGTGTCCTAGAGTGTGTTTCCTCAAAGTGGCGGGCTACTGGATAACTAGGGTCACCATGATTGATAGCTCGAATGTGCTGCAAAATTCTTTTATGTGCCTGTTGTTTTGTACTGCCCACGTAGCGTAAGCCACATGGACATTCCAGTACATAAATAAAAAAATTCTGTTTTGCAAGTGAGTTTTTTATCAATTTTGGTCATCCTGTCACTCCATGGAGTAGTATATTCTGTTTTGTTTATTCCATGTTTACATGCTTTACAACTTGCACACTTTATGAAACCTTTGCTAGTGGACAACCACGTGGAGTTATCAATCAGCTCAGGACTGCTTTTGACCAGTTGATCCCTCATAGAGCGTGCCTTTCTGAAGGTCAAGTTGGGTGATCGACACAAAGTGTCTCCCAAAACTAAGTCACTTTTGACCAACGCCCAGTTCCTAGAGACAATTCTTCTTATGATATGCTGTTGTCGACTATATGTCAGGATTAATCTAGGTTATTCTGAGGTACCTGGGTCAGTGGTAAGACCACTAGATGATTTCTTAGCTAGTGCCTGGGTCCTACCCCGATCATTGGCTTTAGATATAGCTGTGTCTATCATTTTCGTGGTATATCCCCGAGTCAGAAACCGTTCTCGGCATTCTGTTTGCGCCTTAAAGCAGTCTAAGTCAGTAGTACATATTCTTCTGATGCGCAGCATCTCCCCAAAGGGGATACTGTGAATCAGGTGTGCAGGATGGTGGCTAGTAGCATGTAGGAGAGAGTTTCCAGCAGTCGCCTTTCTATGGAGTCTAGAGTGTAGGTGGTTATTAAGGATAAACAATTCAACATCAAGGAAACAAATACTGTGACAACTAATTTGACCTGAAAATCTGAGATTCAAACTATTGTTGTTGATGTCGTCAATGAATTGGAGAGCCCCAATCTCCGGGCCCTTCCAAATAATCAGAAGATCGTCGATGTACCTGTACCAACGAACTATGTGGTTACTAATGACCTCTTGAAAGGATGCCATGAGGACCTGTTCCTCCCAAAGTCCCATATGCAAACAGGCATAACTTGGGGAGAAACAGGCCCCCATCGCCACGCCTCTAATTTGTTGGTAAACAATTTTCTGAAATAAAAAGAAATTGTTCTCTAGGCACATGGAAATGATTGACATCAGCAATTTGTTGTGTTCAGTAAAACAAATAGGGCGTTTGTTCAAGTAAAACTCTACAGCTTTAAGGCCGTCTCTATGATTGATGCTATTATATAGCGAAGAAACATCAAGAGAGATAAGCAAATAATTATCATGCCAAACAACATTTTCCAATTTGCGCAAGAGATCACCAGTATCTAGGATAAATGAGGGTAACTGTCTCATAAAGTCTTGTAGAAAAAAATCTACATATTTACTTGCATTCTCTAAGATACTGTTGCGGGCTGATATGATTGGCCTCCCAGGTGGTACAAGGGCATTTTTATGAACCTTTGGTATAAAGTACAGTACCGGCATGACAGGGTTATCGTTCTTGAGGAAATGGAATTCATCCAATGTTAGTAACCCTTTGCTCTTCCATGCCAGTAGGTTAGAGTAAAACACTTTCCAAAAGGCTTTGACCGTAATCATATCACTCCTTCTGTAACAATCAGTCTCATTGAGTTGGCTGAGAGCTTCTGCCATGTACATACTGCGTGGCCAAAGAACGATGTTGCCACCCTTGTCGGATTGTCGGATGATTATGTCCTTATTATCCTGTAGTTTTTTTATCAAGCAATAGTATTGATTGTCCTGTGCAGTGTACGTCCTTTTGACGGCCCCCTGTTTCTTATACAGGGATTTCAGTTCCTGTACAACCTTGTCATGAAATAGGTCGATGTTGTCCTTGATCATGATAGGGCAAAAAGTTGATTAGGGTTTGAATGTTGTTAATGCCCCAACATCTCGTCGCGCTAATTCTTGGCTGAACGTTGATGTGCTCTCGCCAGACTCTTGTTGTAGGTCATGTAAATCCCACATCAAACCCATGTCACCCACCGTTAAGGCCTGCGTGATATTATCGGTAGCCTCAACTTGTTTGTTTCTGGCGGGTTGTAATAGATTAAACTTACGCAGTTTCAATTTGCGTATGAATTTGAACATGTCGATGCGGCATTCTGTATAGTTGAAGTCACTTTTAGGACTAAAGGACAAACCTAAGGACAATGTAGATCTCTCATTTTCAGTTAAAAGAATGTTGGAAAGGTTAATGATAGTTTGGTCATCCTTGTTTGCATTTACTTGTGCACCCACTGCTTCTTTGCTTTCTTGTTGTAGTGTTTATTGCCTGCGTTGTTTACATTTCTTTCGTCTTTCCCCTCTTTTGAAGTTGCGTCCGAGACGTCCTTGGCATTTTGGACACGTGGACGTAGGGTTTGTCTTCTGTCTTGACGTAGACAATCCAACTCCTGCCCCAGAGAGAATTTCTGAAACCCCGCCCTCTGAGCCCTCAAAAGTTCATTATCGGACTCACTGTCGATGGCAGAACTCAAATCAGAGATTGATGTTGAGGGAACCAGGTCATTGGATGCGCCACTAGGAACTGGTATTGGTAACGCTATTCTTTTGTTCTTTGCCTTCACGCTGTCGTATTTTTTAGAGAACGTGAACACCTGCCCATTTTCATAGTCTAATTTGTCCCTCTGGAATTTGTATGTTTTTCTTTTCTTTATGATCTCTTCCTCTCGTGCAAGTCTGCCCATCATATCCTCTCTATACTTAGTGATAAGGGCTGTCTCCTCAATTTTGTTAATTTCCATATTGAGTAAGTCATTCTCTTTCTGGATTCTTTCACGGTCACTCTCTGCATATTTCACGAGGAGAACAACCAATCTGCGTGAGGATTCTAGATTGCATTCGGCCCACTCCGAGAGCATTTTGGGGTCAGGATTCTCATAACTAGGGGCAAGCATTATACGAAGCCCCCTCGGTATGCGCCCAACTTCAAGATATCTACTGAGGGATTTATGCTCCCACCATTTAGATTGTTCTGATTTCATCAGTTTTTCCAATTTCTATATATATATATATATTATCTACTGGCGGTCGCCAGTAGATAGTTATAGTTACAACCCAGTTTCCATAGGAAATCTCAAAATTCTATTTTGAATAACTTTGGCGCAGGTTGAGGAATCCTCGCGAAGTTTTCAAAACTATTGGGGCGCTCCGTTCAGCTCCTACCCTGAAAGTCTCGGAGTGATTCGTCAAACGGGGGCCGAGAAAGAGGGGGGTCCCAAAACGCGTTTTCCCTATGCATTTTTCCATAGGAGCTTTAGTTGCAGCTACAGCCCGAACGGCTGAACAGAATTACGTTTAATTTGGCAGAGAGGTAGCCATAAGGTCAAGGAAGTGCCTTTTGCAGGCCTGGTGTAAATCTGTTCAGTATTTCCTGAGAAAATAGCAGTTAAAAGCATATCAATATCTATACGCGCGCACCGTGCGCGCCCTGTGCACGCACCCTGCCGTACGCGAGCACAATTCTGATTGGTTGTTAGATGTCAGTAAACATTCGAATCGGTTGAAACCAGGAAGTGTCGGCCGCCATTTTGTCTCTCGCAGTCTGAGGGGGTGAAAAACAAAGGTGGAGAACGTGAAAAGGGGCAGGGTGGAGAGTTCCTGACCCCCTAGCCTTTGTCAGGGGGTCCCAGAAGGACCCCCAAGGGCAAAAAAAAGATTGTATTTTTTTTTTGAAAAATCACGGAGTGCGCGCACGCTGAAAAAACACGTAAAAAATGTTTTAAAAATTTTTTACGGAAAATTAAGCGAGGTTCGCGCACCGTGCGCGCACGCTAAAAATCCCATAAAATAAATAAAAAATACGTACATAAATTAGCATTTAAAAAACCTTTGAAATTCACTGAAAAAACCATAGGATTCACACACGTTATAGTTACGAATTAGCATTTAAAAAACCTTGCAAATTCACTTAAAAAACCATAGGTTTCACACATGTTATAGTTAGCTGGACATTTCACTCGTAAAAAATTCCCCCGTTATAGTTAGTGCAGGCAACTATAACTCACGCGACCGCAATCCTCTGCTGATGACGTCAGATATTACATCACTGATGACATATGTGTCTTTCTGAAAAATAAATATTTGTAATATATGTATAGCTAAAGTTTAATGGAAGAAGACATGGGTAAATAAGTGTCTAAATACAGTGATGTAATATATGACGTCATCAGCAGAGGATTGCGGTCGCGTGAGTTATAGTTGCCTGCACTAACTATAACGGGGGAATTTCATTGGTTTTTTACGAGTGAAATGTCCAGCTAGCTATAACATGTGTGAAACCTATGGTTTTTTAAGTGAATATATATATATATATATATATTCGCTGAACAAATCCTAAGCTTGGATTAACATTATAGTTAGGTGAAATGTTCACTAACAATGTCACGTTTTAACCTGCACAAGTTTCTCATTAATGATTTCACTGCAAATGTTGAAGTGATTTTATCAATAATGTCTTAGAAGATACCATGAGTGATATAATATTTGGGATAATTAGGAGAACATGGGTAGGATGTGAGTTATAGGTACCTGCCAAGTTTCCAAGCTTACTACTGTCGATGATAGTGAATGTAGTAAATTTGCACCCATTCATGGAGGACTTCTATGGGTATAGATTTACTACTTTTTCTGGTAAACTTGACTATATATATATATTTAAGAGCCTGACCCAAAACATGAACAAGTTAAAATCTCCTAGTACAATGAGAATGAGGTGGAGAACAGACACAGGCATTGCAGACTCAACTCTGGGGCCACAGACATAACTACCAAAACCTAAAATGCATTTGAAGGGATTCACATCTCAAACACCTCCACTGGAGCTGAGCCCCTGTCGTCCCACCTGCGCTTGGTAGTTCTGTTTACAGTGACATACAATACAATGGCCTGGGGTCCCTGCCACATATTTAAAATGCATTTCCTCTACGTGCCCTCTTCTTCTTCTCCGCTGCAAGAAGCCTTGATGGTCAAGTTGTCAAACAGGTGCATGGTAACAGAGTTCCATGTTTCTGGTCCTCGTCTTTTTCAAAATATTTTATAAAGTGTCTATCCCTTGTACTGAGCAGGCAAAGTAATAGGGTGGCCCAATCCAGAACCAAGCCATGAGTCTTGCTTGGCTCTAAGAACCTGTGTATGAGCCGAGACACGACAATGTTTGGCATGTATATCGTGCAACAAACATAATGTAAAAATATGATCCAATCTGATCAAATTTCCCAAAAGTGTACTTCTTTAACATGCAGAAGCGTTTCGTATTAGTACATCAAAAATATCTTTGAATCAACAGACATTTATTAGAAACATTCATGGCTCGCCCCAATGACAATAACATAGAGCAAGTCAGTAGTCATGCGAACCCTAAACGTGTCCTAGGCTCTCATTATAGATGGCACAACATTACAGTCTATCAAATCAAATATGAGGTACTTCAACATTGCACATCCTGTCCTCAAGTATTTTAAAGTGTGCTGATATGTGAGAATGATAATGATAGAGGAAAAAAAGGTTCTCTGAGAAATAAAATATGTGCCTAGGATCACACCATTTGGATGCTTAGGGAGGCATATCATGATTCTAGGTTATATGGTTTCATGTTATGCAATTCAGCCACCTGGTGGCTATCACTGTCTTTGTTTCTCTGCCTCTCTCTCGCTCTATCTCTCTCCTGTTTACATCAAATGCCACTATCTTGTATTTTATTATTGGACACACATTAGAACCGACTCAGAGATAGTAGACCTGACTCAGGGCCTCCAGACCCAACTACCAAGTCACCAATGCCCCACACATCGTATTGAAACTACGCCCCTGTGAATAATACATAAATGCAAACATCCTGCATTTATTGTCAGCATTTCAAAAGGGGAAGATGCATTATATATTCAGTATAGTGGGATAACAACAATACCAAGCTAACAGAAGTTCTGCCAGATATTCTCTAGTGGGGTTTACCACATTACATTATGCTTTCTTCATTGTATTGGCCTGGATTTGTAGGTTACCAAGGGATTCGCACTGCACAGGGTGAAAATAGCTCACCATTAACTTCACTGGGAATATATGCCCTTCGAGGCGTTGAGACTCGCAGAAGTAGCAAAATGGGGCCAGGTGGCATCATCTTTTAAAGCCGCTGAGATTTCAGTGATATGATTACACTCTAAAATATGCACATATATTAAACCTGCAACAAAAAAGTCAACTGATTTTATTGGCTAGAAATTTTGCATATTACAGACAACAATGAAGGCAATGCTAACGAATTCACAATGAGCACGCATTACTTTCAAGAGTATTTTTGTGTTTTTAAAGGATACCCTGTTGTTTCTGTACTTGAAAATTTCTATTTACATCGCGGTTTAAGGGACCAGCAAGACGTAGGCACATTTCTATAACCTCCAGTATTGTGTTTTATTATTGTAATTCTGGTATTATTTCCAAAGATGATGGCAATATACACAAAACGTAATGCAAACAAGTTTTCGATTTCTGCAGACAAAGAAACTAAAGTTTCAACTGTACATTTAACACAAACGCCAGAAACACAACTCCAAAGTGTGCAAGCGCCCTGAAAATAAAAGTAACGAAATCTAGAATGTTAATGTGAAACGCCATGCTCCCTCCCCTGGCCATCATTACCTTAAGTTTCCATCCAGTATTCCTTCAGTTCATTGCAGAATAAACCTTCAAGCGACGAGAATGGCATAGAAAGGGTTTTCAAAAACAGTTTAGGCTGTTCAGGCCGGAAGATAAAGATATATTTCAAAAGAGGAGATTGACCCATGTATCATATTTGATATGTTGCAGGAGTTGCCAGGCAATACATCATCAGAAATCTAAAGGCTCGCGTGCACCTGCACCTACTGTCAGCACGAAGACTGAATCCAATCGCTCTGAAACAAAATGTCATTCCCCGTAGACGCTTTATCCTTATCAAGAGGTGAGAATAGAGGATGTCTTTTTTGTCCTGAGCAGTACCATAGCACGCTCTAACTTGGAACATTGTTGCAATGTATGTATTTCTATTTTCCTCTTTTCTGTACCCCGGTGCGTCACATTTTCTGAGATAATTTGGTGATAATGTGAAATATGAATATGAATACACGTACGGGAAGCAATCTATACACAGTGTGGAAATGCTTAAGATTGCTTCTTGCTGTTTGCCAATACACTGCTGAGAGCTGAATGTCAGAAACGCTTTTATGGCCACGGACATCTTAGGTGCGTTCATGGAGGGTAATTTCTTATCAGCTTCTCTTTTCAGACTTGAGCTTTATTTGGCTCATAGATTGTTTCTAGACTGAAAGTATTTTTCTATGTGTAAGAGTAACTGCAGTGATTTTAAGAAGTCGGTAACTACTCAGCACACCAGGGTTCCAAATATTGAATTACAGGTACATTTGCGCCTATTGTCTTCCAACAATAGAGAGCAATCATTTCTTGGAGCTGTTTGACTTGATTCTTGCCAAGCTCTAATGACCCTACCACAAAACCACAGCCAACATAAGCCCTGAACAAACATGTTTTGCAGCAGTGTTTGAAAGAGCAAGCACACATCAAAGTTACATTGGATGACTTACAAATGGAGAAATAAACAATGGCAATACAATTTTGTATGGATTGATGGTGTTCTTGGTACTAATATAACATACATTTAAATAAACAGTATTGTTTTCAAGTACCGCCTGAACGGTGTGATTCAGGGATTCCACATTTTTAAATATCTGATATCAATGTAATAAAATGTACTACTGCATTTAAATATGTTAATGCATTATTACAGATCTATTGGAGTATGCAAATCCACACAGACTTACACCTCACACGCTTTTAAATTGATTTCCATTGTTTTCTCGATTTACAAAGAATGGCTGGTGTACTATTGAAAATCTAGTAATTGATTTCCAGGAGTACCAAGGCAGAAGCTTGGAAAATAATCCTAGTAAATATGCTTTTTTTTCTTTTATCCATACACTAGTATTTATCCTGTAGAAAATCCCTATCTTCGAAACTCATGCAAAGGACATGTGCTGCCATAGATTTGTTTTTACCTGGAGCAAATCTTACTCCTGTCTTTGACAGTACTAGTTCTACTTTTGTTAGTGAGGTGAGAAACATCTTGCAAGGTGTTTGGGAATGCCAAGAAAACTATGAGTTTGGGGTGGTTAGTAGCCCTTTGGTGCACCTTTTAATCACTTCTAATCCAACATTTTAAATAGTGGAAAAACACATTTCTACCATCGTAAATGGACCTTATGATCTAGAAATGTCACTATTGAAAATTCTGTGAATGGGTTTTTGATACTGTGGATCACAAAGTGTTTTTCTTGAGCAGCCAGGATAAAGTTAAAACATAAATGACATTTCATAGTCATTGTTTTTAAAAACAACAAGTGACTCAAGAAATAAGAATTTTTGACAATTATGTTTACTTTGGGCCATATTATAATTAATACATGTTTTGGTATACTGAGCCATTAAATAAAGAGACCAGAAATAGGTAAATGAGTCTTGGTCCTCCTCCCATTGAAACATTTCTGCTCAAAGAAATAGTCCAGATCCCCTTCAGGTGGTAACAAAGGCAATACCAGATCAGTATAAGGGCCCAATTATGAGTTTGATGGTGTGGTGCCATGCAAATGCCCCACTCCCACAATGCCAAACAGGGCTGCTGGCCGGCCGCACAGATTGCAAGTTTCCTCGTAGTCTGGCAGGCGGTCCTTTGGCATTGCAGTTTCTTTCAAAAAGGCATTGCAATGAGAAAGTCACAGCTTGTTCCTGCATGGACCGAAATGCACAATGATGTACATTTTGTTCTGTGCAGGAACTGGGGATGTACATATACAGGGGGGCAGAACATGTGCCCCCCTGCATGCATCCCCCTTGCATAGAGGTACACTTTCACAGTGGGGAAACTTCTAATATGCTAAGCGGTGCAGCAGCACCAACAAGCATATTGCGGCCTCACACCGCCGCACCACGATCCCTGGCTTGTTGCTGACATCCCATCGCGGTTTGACCATTGCACTTGTAATACAACAGTTGAACCACTGGTTTGGCAGGACCCGACTGCCACTGCACCTTCACCACTGGTTTGTCAGTCCGAGGGACCGCCAAACTCGTAATTGGGCCCTAAGTCTGTTTAGGCCTCATCAGTGAGGTGCTGCTTAAGTTCTATACCATAGGCACGATTTACCTAGAACAACTGTATTATCTTAAACAAATTAGGGGTTCATAAAATAAATGGAAAGGACCAATACCAGTGCACAACCCCCACCCCCTAAAGAGCAAAAGTAATAAGCATGACCCATCACCTTCAAGAGAAGGTGAAATTCATAACCCATTACCTCCAAGAGAAAGTTGGTTTCCTTTTAGAAATTAACCCCTTGAGACCTCTTGACCGAGCGGTTCTGTCATGAGCCATGGTGGGCGTGTACTCATGACGGAAACACTCTGTCATGGCACCCACCCATGTGGGTAGCTCTGGCGCTCCCCCCATGGGCAGCCCATCTAGCACCCACAAAGGGGGATGGCAGCAGAAGAGTTTCCGCTGCCACGCCGACCCCCTAGGCAATTCCATGACATCAGCGCACACAGCGCGCACCGACGTCATCAGGAAGCCCTGGATGCGCTCGAAGCCATTTGCTTCCAGGCGTCCAGAAGGAGCGAGGTACGTTTTCTTGCTCTGGTGGGGCGGGGGGAATTTGGGATGTATTGAGGCATTGGGGGAGAGGAAAGAGGATTTCATCTCCCCTGATGTGTTAATGCAGGGCATTCCTGCTGCACGATCGTGCACAGTGTCGCGATCGTGCAGCATGAATGCCCCCACTAGGCACTAGGGATGTCTTTTGTTTGTAAAAGAAGTTACCCCTTGGGCAAGGGTCGCTTCCTCAAGGAGCAAATATTTTTAAGACTTTTCTGCCCCCCCCTCCCCCCCCAGGGAAAAATCTTCTGTTTTTTGGGGGCATTTCTGGCCCCAGGGGGACAGAAAAGACCACTAGAGCCAGGGATATTTAAAAAAATAAAATGGAAGCGACCACTCGGGCAAGGGTTGCTTCCAGGGGCCATATTTTTTGGGCTGTTTATTTGGCCTTTCAGCCCCCGAGGGGGGGGCAGAAAATCTCACTAGACACAAGAGAGTTTTTTAAAATGTAAATGGAAGCGACCCCTTTGGCAGGGGTTGATACCGGGGGCATATTTTTTCAATGTGTATTATACCCCCTCAGGGGGCAGAACGGCCCATTTTTGGCCTTTCTGCCCGGGGGGGGGGGGCAGAAAACCCCACTAGACACCAGGGAGTTCTTTAAAATAGAAGCAACCCCTTGGGCAAGGGTCTTCTTTAAAATGTAAATGGAATCGACCCCGTGGGCAAGGGTCGCTTCCAGGGGGCAGTTTTTTTTATATCTGTTTTCTCCCCCCCCCCCCTCTGTGGGGGCAGATCGGCCCTTGTTTTTGGCCTTTCTGCAGCCGGGGGGGGGGGGGGGCAGAAAACCCTACTAGACACCAGGGACTTCTTTAAAATTAGAATGGAAGCGACCCCTTGAGCATGGGTCGCTTCCAGGGGGCAGATTTTTTTTAAATGTGTATTCTGGCCCCCCGGTGGCAGATCGGCCCACTAGGCACCAGGGATTTTGTTTTGTATGTAATGGAAGCGACTTGGTTGCTTCCAAGAGGCTAAAATTTGGTTAATGTGTTTTCTGCCCCTCCTGTTGACAGATCTGCCCCTTTTTTGGCCTTTCTGCCCTAGGTGGGAGGGGGAGGCAAAAAAACCCTACTAGGCACCAGGGATTTATTTATTTTGCAAGGGGGGGCACATTTCTGTCTGCTGTTTTCTGCCCCACCTGAGAGACAGATCAGCCTGGAAGACAACCTCACCCAATCCTTTGAGCAAGATCACCCCCCATTTTTCTCAGTCCTATTTGAGGGCCCATCTGGCAGATTGACCGGTGGGTAGTGACATAGCGTGTTATAATGTTAATTGTTTTATTTCTTGTGAATTGCAAATCTAATGCTTTATTTCTCCCTTTTTTTCCTAGTTCAAGGCATTTGCTCTTTAGACTGTTCCAGGTTGCGGTTTCGTTACTGGTGGTTCTGCTGTTTGTGTAGTTTCATGTGTTTGGTAAGAGACTTTTTTTGTACAATGTAAATGAGTTTCATTTCTCTGCATGAATGTGTTTTTTGCAAATGGTGTAATAATAGCAGTATGTTTGCCTTCTGCTTTTTGAGTGTCAAAAACGTTTAGCATTTGTGCTCGGTGTATTTTTTTGTCTTGTGAGTAATTGTTTTAGTTTTTTCTTTCTAGTGGGAAATTGTTGGTTTTTGCTGTGTCTCTGCAGAGTAGGTGCTGGTGAGTGTAGCTGTCTCTTGCAAGTGAATCGTATAGTTTTTGAGTATATAGATCTTTGTGATAAAGGCACACATTTCTTTACTTACTTATTTTGCACTTATTTTCTTGACTCGTTAGTGCAGTCTCATTTCTCAGCAGGTTGTTGGTATGCTTCTTGAGTCTTCCTCTGACCATGGTTCAGAGACTGACTCTGGATCTGAGGCAGAGGACGGAGTGGAAGATTCAGGCAGTGAGCTTTCTCCCCATATGGAATCATCGGATGATGAAGCTACTCTCAGTTGCGGATGAAGCTACTCTTAGTGTGGATGAAGTGCCTGTTTTGGAGGAGGACATTGATGTGCCGATAGTGCAGCAAGAGGCATCTGGGCTGCAGCCTGGGGCTGCAAGGCTTCTCGTTGGAAGTGATGACCTCTGGGTTGCCCCAGGGAGAGTGCAGTCGGCATTGTCAGACTTTACTGGTGTTCCAGGGTGTAGAGTGAATACTGAAAACCTTTTGCCGATACATTTTATTTAGTTGTTTATGGACGATGTATTTTTGGCAGAGATTGTTGAGCAGACTAATTTGTATGGCAAACAGTTTTTGAGGGACAACAGTCAGTGCCAGCCTTATGCCCCACTCTAGAGCTACCCGGTGGACTCCCACAAATCTGGAAGAGATGAAGAAGTTCTTGGGTTTAACTTTTTTGATGGGCTTGCTAAGGAAGCCATCAATGTCTTCACATTGGTCTACTAGTCCCTTGATGGCAACGTCTCTATTTCCGGCAGTCATGAGTCGTGATAGGTATTTGCTTCTGCTTCAGATGTTGCATGTTATCGATGATGGTTTAGCGATGCCTCGAGATCACCCTGATTGTGACCGTCTTTTTTAAGATTCCTCCTGTCCTTGATCACTGTGTAGATCGATTTTCTGAGATCTATGCTCCAGGGACAGAAATGCAAAAACTAAAGTTGATGGACAGAATGCAGAACAATGTCATACATTCACCCCAGTACAGAGATCTGGGCCTAAATCCATCGTTTTTTTGCTCACCATGCCATTCCAGTTTGAACCCAGCCATATGCAAATCAGTCTTGACCCTGTGCCTCATGGGAACAGTCCAGCCCAAACTGCCAAGCCAGGTCCTCCCTGGGTCTCTTGCTCACTGAGCCACTGGATTCAAGCTAGCCTGGCTGAAGAAGGGTGACATACCCTGAAACCGGTCCCAGGATGCTTGTTTCAGGTCCAGGGAGGACCTGACCTGGCAGTTCGGTCTGGACTGTTTGCATGGGGCACAGGGTCAAGACTGATTTACATATGGCTTGGTCCAAACTGTGGTGGCGTAGTGGGCAAAAGAACAATGGATTTAACCCAGATCTTTTGACTGGGGGAGAATGTTTGCATTGTCAGCATTCCGTCCATCATTTGTTTGCTGTAACACCAGGGACAGAAATAGCAGTGGATGAGTCTTTGATCTTGTTCAAGGGCCGCTTGGTTTTTAGGCAATACATTCCTAGTGAGAGGGCATGCTATGGAATTAAGCTGTATATGCTGTGTGACAGTAGGACTGGATATGTCTCTAATTTCAGGGTGTACACGGGTAAGGAATCCAGGATTAACCCCCCCTGGTTGTCCGTCCACTTTCGGAGTAACTGTGAAAATTGTGTGGAACTTGGTAGAGGACTTTTTAACAAAGGTCACCATTTATATGTAGATTACTTCTACACTGGTTTGCGGTTGTTCAGGGAATTGGCCGAAGCAGCCACTGTTGCTTGTGGCACAATCTGCTCTAACCGTAAAGGTTTCCCAAAAGAACTTGTTTGTCCAAAGGTTGTGCGGGAACAGTTCAGTGTGTTGCGTTGTGAGTAACTTCTAGCTGTGAAGTTTTCAGACAGGAGAGATGTCTAAATGCTGACTACCATCCATGATGAAAGCACTTCATCTGTGTCAGTTTGGGGTCAGGTTGCTGAAGTGCACAAACCTGTGTGCATTTTAGACTATATTAGGCACATGGGTGGTGTTGATAGAGTAGATCAGAGTTTGGAACCTTACGCTGCTCTTCGTAAGGCTTACATTTGGTATAAGAAGTGGGCTATCCATCTTTTCCACTTAGTAACCTTTAATGCTTTTGTTGTATTCAAGTATTGTTGTCCTGAGTCAAAGATGACTTTTGCAAAGTTTCAGGAGTCTGTAGGCAAACACAAGGAGATGATGGACGGAGTGCTGAACATTGCAAACTCTCACCCCCACTCACAGATCTGGGTTGAATCCATCATCGTTCTTTAGGTCACTTTGTCACCCCAGTTCAGACACAGCTATATTCAAATCAGTCTTGACCCTGGGCATCATGGGAACAGTCCAGACCGAACTGCCAAACCATGTCTTCTATGGACCAGAAACAAGCATCATGGGACCGGTGGCAGGCTACCAGCCCTCATAGGCCAGGTTAGCTTGAATCCAGTGGCAAAGTGAGCAAGCCACCCACGTCTGGGCATACCCTGCCAACTTAGTGCGAACAAAGCAAACACAAGGAGATGATGGACGGAGTGCTGAACATTGCAAACACTCACCCCCTGTCACAGATCTGGGTTGAATCCATCACTGTTCTTTATCTCACTTTGCCACCCCAGTTCAGACACAGCTATATGCAAATCAGTCTTGACCCTGTGCCTCATGGGAACAGTCCAGACCAAACTGCCAAGCCATGTCTTCCCTGGACCGGAAACAAGCACCCTGGGACCAGTTTCAGGCTAACAGCCCTCATCAGCCAGGCTAGCCTGAATCCAGTGGCAAAGTGAGCAAGGGACCCACACCTGGGCATACCCTGCCAGCTTAGGGCAAACAAAGCAAACCCAAGGAGAGGATGGACAAAGTGCTGAACATTGCAAACACTCACCCCCAGTCACAGATCCGGGTTGAATCCATCATTAATCTTTAGCTCACTTTGCCACCCCAGTTTGACACAGCTGTATGCAAATAAGTCTTGACCCTGTGCCTCATGGGAACAGTCCAGACCGAACTGCCAATCCATGTCTTCCCTTGACCGGAAAAAAGCATCCTGGGACCGGTTTCGGGCTAACAGCCCTCATCAGCCAGGTTAGCTTGAATCTAGTTGCAAAGTGAGCAAGGGACCCACGTCTGGGCACACCCTGCCAAATTAGGGCGAACAAAGCAAACACAAAGAGATGATGGATGGAGCGCTGAACATTGCAAACACTCACCCCCAGTCACAGATCTGGGTTGAATCCATCATCGTTCTTTAGCTCACTTTGTCACCCCAGGTCAGACACAGCTATATACAAATCAGTCTTGACCCTGTGCCTCATGGGAACAGTCGAGACCCAACTGCCAAGCCATGTCTTCCCTGGACCAGAAACAAGCATCCTGGGGCCGGTTTCGAGCTAACAGCTGTCATCAGCCAGGCTAGCTTGGATACAGCTAGATGAGGATGGTTTCCCTAGATGGCCGCCGAGCCCAGAGCCAAAAACCCATGGGACCCCCCTTGCAAAACCAGATTGGTTTGTGATAGGTAATTTTGATGTGCCTCAATTGGTTTTGGGCCCCTGCCTGTCACTGGTCCTTGACTCACCCAAGCGAGTGAGGTATCATTTTTATTCGGAGACCTGGTGGAACACTGTGTGTGAGGAAATGTGTGGATCCACGCAGATTCCAGAACTTTCCCACACAGAAATTTGAGAAAATAGTGATTTTGTCTGCTAAATTCGAGGTTTGCAGGGGATTCTGGGTGGGAGAATGATGAGGGACCCATTCAAGCTTACCTCACTGGACTCCCCCGGGTGTCTAGCTTTCAAAAATGTGGGGTTTGGTAGGTTTCCCTAGATGGCCGCCGAGCCCAGGGCCAAAAACAAATGGGACCCCCATGCAAAACCATGTTGGTTTGCAATAGGTAATTTCGATGTCGCCTCAATAGGTTATTGGGCCCTTGCCTGTCGCAGGTACTTGACCCACCTGCGCAAGTGAGGTACTATTTTTCTCGGAAGACTTTGGGGAAAGCCGGGTGGGTGGAATTTTGTGGATCCACACAGATTCCAGAACTTTCCACCACAGAAATGTGAGGAACATTTGTTTTTTAACACAATTTGAGGTTTGCAAGGTCTTCTGGGTAACAGAACCCGGTAACATACAGGCAAGTCACCCCATCCTAGATTCCCCTGGGTTTCTAGTTTTCAAAAATGTATAGGTTTGCTAGGTTTTCCTAGTTGCTGGCAGAGCTAGGGTTCACATTCTACAGCTAGGCACTTTGCAAAAAAAGGATCCGTTTTCACTGTGAAAATGTGGTGTGTCCACGTTGCGTTTTGGGCGGTTTCCTGTCACAGGCACTAGGCCTACCCACACAAGTGAGGTACCATTATTCTTGGAAGGCTTTGGTTAATGGAAGGTGGGTGTAATTTTGTGGATCCATGCAGATTCCAGAACTTTCCACCCAGAAATGTGAGGAAAAATGTGGGTTTTTTACAAATTTTTAGGTTTGCAAGGGATTCTGGGTAACAGAACCTGGTGACAGCCAGTCAAGTCACCCCATCCTAGATTTCCCTGGGTGTCTAGTTTTCAAAAATGTATAAGTTTGCTAGGTTTCTTTAGGTGCCAGCAGAGCTAGGGTTAAAAAATAACAGCTAAGCACTTTGCAAAAAACGGGTCAGTTTTCACAGTAAAAATAAATTGTGTCCACGTTGCGTTTGGAGCCGTTTCCTGTCGTGGGCACTAGGCCTACCCACACAAGTGAGGTACCATTTTTATCGGGAGACTTAGGGTAACATAGAATTGTAGAACAACTGTTATTATCTATTGACTTTCGATGCATTTCTGCCTTCCAAATGAAAGACAATATGTAAATAAATAAGTCATATTGAAAAATGACCCATAATTCTCATTCTAGTATGGTTACTCCCAAATTCGGAAATGTGCAAATATCTACTGTTTCTAAATTTCTATAATTTGTTCCAATTTCAGAGACACATAGGTGTTTTTCATACCGATTTTTCCATGTATATATTTTCCCAAATTAATTGCTATATACCCGGTACATAATAAAAAACCATTGCAAGACGCTGATCAGTTATTGGCTCTGGGTTCGTCGGGTTCTTGGTGAACCTACATGTCCTATATATGCCCACAACTAGAAGCGTCCAGCGGATGTAGCGGTATATTGCTTTCAAACAGCTGTCATAATTAGAAGAAGTTACAGGTGAAAACGTTGACACAAATGGCTGTTTTTTTTAACTCGTTCTCACATTTTTCCTATATTCCACTGTTAGTTTTTATAAAGAAACCTTGAAGGATCTACACAAATGACCCCTTGCGGAATTCAGAATTTTGTCTACTTTTCTAAAATATATAGCTTTCCAGGATCCATTATTGCTTTCATACCCATTTCTACCATTAACTGGAAGGTGATTGAAAGCACAAAAAATAGCAAAAATAGGCTATGTCCCAGAAAAATGCCAAACTGTGTAAAAAATGTTGGTTTTCTGAGAAAATTTTGCTTGTCCCTGAAATCTTGGAAGATGGTGTTTTCAGCACCACCAACCCTTTGTTGATACCATTTGCAGGGAAAAAAAACAGACGCTTTCAACTGTAGCCCCTTTTCCCCCAAAACTCCCAACATCTAGCTGTATTTTGGCTAATTTCTGGGTCCCCTCCAGGGGAATCCACAAACCCTGGGTACCTGTAGAATCCTTCTGATGTTGGAAGAAAAGGAGGCAAATTTGGCATGTATACCTTATGTGGGCAAAATGTTACAGGGGCCTAAGTGCAAACTACCCCAAATAGACAAAAAAAGGCTTAGCACGGGGGGCGAAGGGGTTAAGAGGGATTCAACTCCAAGAAAACAATAAGTTGTATTAAAAAAAAGGAAACCAACCTGAACTGCCCTTTATTTAGAATATCACTAAACAAAGTGGAGAGCTCTGACTAAGGAGCTGAGACCAGGGACCCCACTGATCTTGTGGTGGCGGCTCACCAAAAGGTAGATTACCCCCACGACCCAAAGTACCAAACTATTTTATTATTTGACTAATGGATTTATGCAACACAAATGACTAAACTATAATTTAAACAATTGGATTTAAGGGCAGAAGTTAAATTACCCCAGTTTGCTGGTAAAATAAACATTTTAAGGGCTTTCAATCTTTTTTTTTTAAATTAACAAGGTTTGGCAACAAGTTCAGTCCTTGCAGTCCCATCTATAACCCGCTGTAGGCAGAGAAAAAGGCTGTTGAAACACCTGTGTCGTATATTTGATTTGTAAAATCGATAACATATTACAAATAGCATATGTTGAGTACTAAAGCAAGGTGCATGGAATGTAGCATTTTAAACAATGATCATATTCTTTCATCAATGTGGTTAACATTTATTTAGCACCGGACAACCCCAATCCTCTTCATGCAAAACGTACAAGATTATGAACAAGTTGAAATCCTCATAGTTATTTGAAGAAATAGGAAAGTTCAAACCTCATTCTGGCAGGTGCCTTAAATACTGGAGTAAAACGTTGAACAGGAAATTAGTAAGGATACTTTGAAAAAAGAGTGGGTTGGCAACTTTCTATACGAAGGCTTAGTGTTTTTTACAAAGATGGAAAATGACCTGTTCAACCACATACTCATACAGCACTCTTCTCAGATCAATTCTGACTAATTGTGGGTAGAGGCAGGTAAAATCATTAAATAATTTCTTAGTGAAATTTCATTTCATTTCGAGAAATATGTGCATTTCAACAAATGTTATGGGCTATTTTAGGGATGCAGCGAATTTTCCTGGATCACCTTTCAAAAAGTGCACCCAGTGCTATCGTGGAAAATGCACCATATTTTGATGAATGCGCTACCCCCAGGCCAGCCTCAAACCCGAGCATTCCAGGCCGCTGCTTTTTCATTTGAAAACAGAGTGGCTGCTTTTAAGCTGCTCTATGTTATCACAGTGCAAGAGGCAACCCGCATGCACTTTTGAAGGGGATTAGAACTTTCCTTGCAGGCAGGTGAAGTAAGTGACTACACCTGCCTGCACAGGGATATCTGGGGATCCCCTTGCCCCACCAGAGGGCTGCTATCAGGGGGCTCACTGACAATGCAGCACCTTTTAGGTGGCACACTGCCAGTGATCCTCCTAAGAGCTTCTTTGCTTCTGTGCCAGCATCTGCAATACGGCGCAGAGGCAAAGGGATTTCCTCATTTGCATGGGGCCATGCTCCAATGCAAATGACGAAACACCCTCTTGAGGAAGCGCTGGCGCTGTGTGTGCACCAGCACTATTTGTATTACAAAAAGAGCCCCACCAGCGGCTGCAGCCCCTTCTGTAATACAAAGAGCCCCAAGGGCCCGCAGAGCAGGTGCAAACGCCTGTTGCGCCCCCATAGAACTTTCTAATAGGGCTCCAGGTTCTCACATCAAAAGAGAACATGAGGTGCATACCTCACTTACAATAGTAATGTGAAATCTGATCAAGAAACTATTTTCAGGGGAAAATGACTATGGTTTTAATGTTCTAGCAAGACATTTTCTACTTAAACCAGTATCATACGGGGAGCAGTTATGCAAAATTGTATGGCAGCAATAGACCAAGAAATGTTTTGAAATTTACGCAATCTAAGATTTGCTAATCTCTTATGATAATGTAGGCATAGGAAAAAATCCCCATGCCTAATCATTGCCAGTGAAAGAAGCCTCCAATTAGCTATCTTTTGTTAAACCAGGCAGTGACCACATAATCAATGTCTTTGAAACTATAAGAGGCTAGAAAGAGATCACAGCACTTTAACTGTAACATGGAATCATCAAACAAGATATGTGTTTAATAAACAAAGACCACCTTCGGAACACATACCTCCAACAATGTTGGCTCGAGTAAGATTTTTTTTTAATACTGCTACACTGCAGTATTGAAAGGATGATGCCAAATTAGCCATATGGAACCCAAATCATGAACACCATAAGTGAAGTGGAGAGCTCCGGATCTTCAGTGGATACTGTCCAAATTGCAAAACTGGCTTAAATTAAATGCCACATTTATCAGTTGTAGTAATAAGCAATTGAATGTCTAGAAATGAATACTTGGATTGGAAAATATGCAATTGAAATCAGGGTTTGTACAGAATGCCACAAAACAAATTAAAGAAAGAATGACATCAATGAGAGATGCTTACAATCCTTCATAGAAAGAGTACATGTGTAAAATACAAAAGGATTCTGGGCCCTAATAAGAAATGCCTTGATACTTTTCAAAGACTCACCATAGAGCAAAGGTAATCTGCCAGTTCCTTTTTAGAATATTGCTCAACAAACAGAAGAAGAGCATGGGAAGGTAAAGATTTACTTACCATTAAATAGTGATATAAATCTTTTTGGTAAAAATTGTTCTTTGTACATAACACAGCTGAAACTAGCTGAAACTAAATTGTAACTATCAAGGAGCTGGGATTCTCTACCAGTTGGCCTGCTCTCAAATGATTCCTTAAGACCTTCTTAGAAGTCAATTTATTTCAGTGATCTCCTTCATACCATTCAACATCTGCTTGGCAATGATTTGTAATCATTTCAAAACATAATGTAGCTGTCTTGCATGAGGAGATACTGGCTTCAGGAAGGGTCACTCATTTACTGATATATCTCAAAAAGACCTGACATACTAGGAACAGTGTATTATAATGTGGTAACATTACAGAGAATACACATTATAATAGAAAACGTGCCATGTGTAAATAAAAACAGAGAGTCTAAATACCTCTCAAATGGAGCTCAATAGAGCCCTCTCCAGATATGTATGTAAATGTGTTAAGTAAAATTACCGCGTGGATGCTGTAGTCCTTCGTACCTGCACACCACCACCAGGGGCTCTGTGCCAAAAGGTCACAGTCCCACTCGTAACTGCTTATGTCAGTCACACCTAGGATCATAACAAGCCACATATTAAAGTTCTTATCCTCCTGTAGGCAATTTACCCTTCAACTGCAGTGCACTCATGTACCTGCACCAATTTCATTGAAACATTCTGCATGGATATATGATTATTTACACTATTCTCACAGGGTCAACCTCACTGCAATTATTCTTTTAGACAAGACCCTCGTTTGCCTCACCAGTCAACACCCATATCGCGTCTACCGTGCTAAGCCGGTAATATTCAAACAAGCTGTTTTTTTAGCTGGTGTAGCCACAAATTTGGAGGAGGTGCCACATGACTCCGCATACCCTGCTCCCTTCTCAAAACTCATAATTCCAAGAAACTACCAACAGTATTTATTTGCCGATATGGATATAGGATAATATCTAAGGATGGCTTTTGGAACTTAAAACATTGTTAAAACCGCAATAGTAGGCCTAAAATAATTTGAAAGATGTCTTACGCCCAATTTCCCAATGAATCATGACACGGTTGTTGCTAAAGAATATTTTGCGTGGCGTTAAAAAGCAATGTGGTCTATTGTAATCAACACACTATTTTCAACTTGTGCATGTCAAGGCTAATTCCTTCTTCTTCTCATTGGGGTTGACTCAACCTCTAGCACTAAGTCAAGGGTGTTATTAAAAACCCAGACAAAGGGAAAATGGAGGCGAGGAGAGAGAGAGCAAGAGAGATGAACACTCCTGAAGGCTGGTATTCGGAAAACACAGACTGAATTCCAGGGGCACAGTGTCTCAAGGCGAAACAATGAACATCAAGTTCTCCACTTACAGGTGCAAGAATATGAATTACTAAATGTTGGATACAATAGGGAATACATTTGATGTATAGGTAACAGGGTTCAAGGCTTAACCAGTGCGAACAAAGGGAGTGATGTAATGAGCTTATGGCATACAATGAGTTCCAATCAGGAGCCGGAAATGAAATGTAAGTGGAGCACTGAGAGCTAGGCAGCCTGGAAAAGGAGACAAACTGACAAGAAGGTTACAAAGTAAGTAATAAAAACAGCAGCTAAGGAATTTAGAGGAACGGAGGGAACTAAGCATTGGAGAAACTAATAAAGATGAAGGGATGTGACAAGCTGAGTGTGTACTTTAGCTAATAGAGAAGAGTCAAAACAACCGAGGCCGACACAAGGAAACTTTATAACATGCAGTCTAAATATCTGGTTTGCCACTGTTGACCCAAAAGTGCCTTATTGTGCTAGTCCTCCTCTTGTGGCTGGGGTTTTCGTGAGAGTCTTGAAAAGTTAGTTTTATGGATACAAGTGTGTATTTTCCACTGTGTTTTTTGCATCTCTTCCTCATTCCCAGCCCTAATATGTCTTGTGACTTATCACCTATAAATTGATGGCAGGAAATCATGGAGAAGTCCAGTTAATTGTAACATCAAAAGACACGCATCAGCAAAGTTTGAATTTAGTAGGTAGCTGCTGGTCAGATTTAGGAAAGCCATGTTTTGCTTGCTCTTAGGAAGAGCACGTGACGAATATATTTGATAATCTGCACCCAATAGAAATCTCTCAGTCCCAACTGCCTATAAAAGTAGCCTTTAAACCTAGCACACGGAAATTGGAAGATAATAAACCATGCACCTATCTAAAGATAAATTGTGCTTTTGAAATGTATTCGATAGAAGGGAATCTTAAGCTTTAATAGAAGAGGTCAAAGGTGACAAGCAATATTTACATTATCTGAGGAAACAAATCTCTCTTCTTCAGAAACATTGGATAATGTAAGTTAAAGTGTATCTCCCATGCATTATCATGGTCTTCCCTACCTACAAGTCTATCAGACCAAGGCCCTGTAGCAAACAATGGGAGAAACTGGAATTAGGTTATGCATTGAAATTATATTATTTCTCTTGGGAGATCAGAGCCATTAGGTTACTCCTAAAAAAGTGGGCTTTTTAAAGGCGTAAGGAAAGTGAGAGACCTTTACTATTTAGAAGAATAGCTTGTATAGTGTCCTACATGCTTGGGATTGAAAACTCTCATCTAATTTTAAAAGAATACCCTAGCAGGGGCTTTTGACAAATGTGCACTTTGAAGTTTTCTTTGCACTCTTTTTAGCTATTGAATTCTGTAAAACAAAAAGTGGGTTATTAATTAGGGAGTGGGTGAGCTAGCTATTAAGTAACTTAATTCATGGAATCTGTTTAAGCCAAAACATTGCTCTTAAAGAATTTCTACCTCACACCTGGAAGCCTTAAGGCTGTGGCCAGTGAGTGTCCTGTGAAGTCAGATACGTCTTTGTTAAGGTATTGCCGGAGGAGCTGGTTTTGGCATAAAAAAACTCAAGTAGTATATATCTAGCTAAATTAGCACCTGAGAGTGTTTCATGGTTTGAATGGATTTTCTTGTCTCACCCCGGTGCAGACTTTTAACTTGTGACTTAGGGCCTCATTACGATGCCGGTTGAACTAACTGCTGTGACTGTGGTCTTATTCCGTTCACCAAGACAGTGAAGTTACCGTGAAGTATTATAATGCATGCAGACTGAACTGCCAACCGCTGTGGTCTGAGTGTTCCATGCATGGGTCACTGCAGTCAGAAAGTTTGCAGATAAGTACTCTGATGCCATCAGGGCTGTGATACCACCACTGAACAGATTATTAGGAAAGCGTTGCACTGGCGGTCCCTCATCTGCAGTTTCCAAATGGCGCTAGACTGCAGTGCTATGGTTGACGTTAAGCACTACAACAATGCCCATTGGATGCAGTAAAAATCCACACAGCTGATGCCAATTGTTAAAGTGAACACACCTACAAATCTCACTATAAAACACACCCCATCCCAAACCATGATCCTTTGACACTACACTGCAGCACAGCGAGATAGACAGCATTGTGAGGGAGAGAAGGCAATCATTTTCACACAATCCCATCACAAACATCCCACACACATGTTTTCCACTATTTTCATCATCATTCCTTGGTGTAAAGGCATTCTCCGTTTTCTTCAGTGTCACCTGCAAAAAATCCACATTTCTCTGACAGTGAGTTGTCAGTGATGGTGGATGAAAACATTACACTAGCAAAAAGAACAGATGATGGACAAAATGCTAAATCAATTGACCATTCACCACCAGTCACAGATCTGGGTTAAATTCATTGTTTTTTTGCGCACCACACCATTCCAGTTCAGACCCAGTCGTATGCAAATCAGTCTCGGCCCTGTTCCCCATGGGAACAGCCCAGCCTGAACTGCCAGGCCACGTCATCCCTGAACCAGAAACAAGCATCCTAGGACTGGTTTTGGGGTTTCACTCCTCCTCAGCCAAGATAGCTTGAATCTGGTGGCGTAGCAAGCACCGGACCCACGTCAGGGCATACCCTTCCCCCTTAGGGTGACAAATGCAAAATGAACAGATAATGGTCGAAATGCTGATTCAGTCGAACATTCACCCCCAGTTACAGATCTGGGTTAAATCCATAATTTATTTGTACATCAAGCCATTCCAGTTTAGACCCAGCCATATGCAAATCATGGGAACAGTCCAGCCTAAACTGCCAGGCTAGGTCCTACTCGACCAGGAACAAGCATTCTATGACCAGTTTCATGGTTTCACCACTCATCAGCCAGGATAGCTTGAATCTGGTGGTGTAGCGAGCACGGAACCCATGTCTGGGCATACCATTCCCACTTAGGGCTACAAATGAATCAATTGAACACTAACCCCCAGTCACAGATCTTGGTTAATTACATTTTTGTTGCTTGCCATTCCATTCCAATGTAGACCCAGCCATATTCAAATCAGTCTTGACCCTGTTCCCCTTGGGAATAGGCCAGTCTGAACTCCCAGGCCAGGTTCTTCCTGGACCGGAACACAAGCATCCTTGGACTGGTTTGGGGGTTTCACCCCTCATCATCCAGGCTAACTTGACTCCAGTAGCATTGAGGGATGGGAACCACTTCTGGGCATTCCTGTTCCAGTTGGGGTGACAAATGCAAAAACATCAATTGATAGACAGAATGCTGATCAATGTCAAACATTCACCCCCGTACAGTGATCTGGGCCTAAATCCATCGTTTTTTTGCTCCCCATGCCATTCCAGTTTAAACCCAGTGTTAGAAATGGGGGTCTCTAGTTGGCAGAGGTAGGTACCTTTGTCCAAATATGGACCCTTGCTTCTAGTCAGGATACACTTCTAAGATAACCCCTGCTCACCCCCTTGGTAGCTTGGCACGAGCAGACAGGCTTATTGCAGAGGCAGTGTGTAAAGCATTTGTGAACACATATAGTAATACAGTGAAAGCAGTACAAATGGACACAACAGCAGTTTAGAAAAATAAGTAATCTCTATCTAAACCAAAACAAGTCCAAATGACAAAAATCCACAATACAGTAATAAAAATATGAATTTCAGACGGTAGAAATAATTCAGTTCAAAGCAAATTGCAGATGTAACACTTTTCACACACAGTACATGCAATGAGTCAAGCAAACAAACAAAATTGGTCGCAGAGAAGGTGATGCGTTGGTTCCTTACACTCAGAGAAGGTGATGCGTCAGTTCCTTGATCCGGGGGAGGTGATGCGTCGGTTCCTTACTGCTGCTCGGGGGAGGTGATGCATCGGTTCCTTACCGGAGAGGTGGTGATGCGTCGGTTTCTTACTGCGTGGGGAGGTGGTGCATCGGTTTCTTACTGCGTCCCCCAACAATGCGACAAATTTGGCACCTCGATGCGATGCGATGATCCAAAACGATGCGTGGATTCTTTCAGCTCCCAGTGGAAAAGAGTTTGTAGAGGTCCAAAACACTAGCAGGCACCTCTTGGCAGGTCAAAACTCCCAGCAAGGAAGTTCAGGGGAGCTGGTGGTGAAGTGTTTGTGTCCCTGAGATTTCAGAACAGGAGGCAAGCTCAGTTTCAAGCCCTTGGAGATCTTCCTCAAGCAGGGGACACAGCAAACAGCAATGTTCTTTTCTCCTTTCCTTGGCTGCAAATATCCACTGCAGGCCAACCCCAGACAGCAAACAGCACAGGGGCAGTATTCCTCTTCAGCTTCTCCAGCTCTTCTCCTTAGCAAAGGTTCCTCTTGATTTCCCAGAAGTGATCTAAAAGTCTGGGGTCTGGGCCCCCCTTTTTTTAATCCCCAAAAGCCTTTGTTCTCTGAAGGCAGAGAGTTTTTGTACCTAGCCAAAACGAGTTCTGTGGGGCACTTTACACGTGCACAACAACCTCCATTGTCAGTGTGAGCCCTGGCTCCAGAAACACCACAGGGGGATGGACCCATCATTGTGGAAGGCAGGCACAGCCCCATTCAGGTGCAGGTGCTACTCCCCCACCACTCCAAATGCAGAAAAGGCTTATTTACTCCAGCCCTGACTCATCAGGCTCTCTGGAGCCACTGCTCCTTCCCATCCCCAGACACTCCAAAGCCAGACATGCAAAACAAAAACCTAGCAGAGGCACACTGCTAGGAAGAAAATACCTACTTTCTAAAAGTGGTATTTTCAAACACAGAATGTAAAAATCACTCTCACTAAAAGATGCATTGTAACATTCTGAGTCCAAGCATATCAAATTGTATTTTCCTACCTTGTTTCCAGGGCTAGATATGTTTTAAAGATGTTATAAACCAACTCCCATTCTGTCCTAAGGGAACAGGTTAACCTTGCAATAGTGAAAAATGTAATTGGCAGTAATTCACTATCAGGTCATGCCACACACACCAGGGCATGTCCTACCTTTCACATACAACTGCACCCTGCCCACAGGGGTGCCTTGGGCCTACCTTAGGGGTGACTGATATGTAAGAAAAGGGAAGGTTATGGCCAGGCAAGTGGGTGCACTTGCCAAGTCGACATGCCAGTACTAGACTGCACACAGGCTCTGCAATGGCAGACCAGAATTACATTTTACAGGCTGCTTCTATGTGGCACAGTCAGTGCTGAAGCCCACTAGCAGCATTTGATTTACTGGCCCTGGGCACATACAGTGCACTGTACTAGGGTATGACTAGTAAATAAAATATGCCAATCATGGAAACACAAATTCATAACAACAATTTACAGGGAGAGCATATGCACTTTAGCACTGATCAGCAGTGGTTAAGTACCCTGAGTCATAAAACCACCAACAACAGGTCAGAAAAAATACACGAGGAAGGCAAAAAGTTCTGGGATGACCCTGCAAAAAGGGCCAAGTCCAACACCAAGCCATATGCAAATCAGTCTTGAAACTGTTCCCCATGGGAACAGCCCAGCCGGAATTGCCATGCCAGCTCCTCCCTGGACCAGATACAAGTATCTAGGGCTGGATATGGAGGTACATCCCTCATCAGCCAGGATAGCTTGAATCTAATGGTGTCCGGTGCACAAGGCCCGCATCTGGGCATACCGTTCCCACTTACAGCAACAAATGCAAAAGGAACAGATAATGGATGGAATGCTAAATCAATTGAATATTCACTCCCAATCACAGATCTGGGTAAAATTCATTGTTTTGTTGCATGCCAAGCCATTCGAGTTTAGACCCAGTCATATGCAAATCAGTCTTGACCCTGTTCCCCATGGGAACAGTCCAGCCCAATCTGCCAGGCCAGGCCGTTCCTGGAACTGAAACAAGCCTCCTAGGACCGGTTTCGGGGTTTCATCCGTCATGAGCCAGGAGAGCTTGAATCTGGTGGTGTAGTGAGCATGAACTCACGTCTAGGCATACCCGTCCCACTTAGGGCGACAAATGCAAAAACAACAGATGATGTACAGAATGCTGAATCAATCAAACATTCACCCCCAGTCACAGATCTCGGGGTAATCCATCATTTCTTAGCACACCACACCATTCCAGTTTAGACCCAGCCATGTGCAAATCATTCATCACCCTGTTCCCCATGGGAACAGTCCAGCACAAATTGCCAGGGCAGGTCCTCCCTGGACCAGAAACAACCATTCAAGGACCGGTTTCAGGGTTTCACCCCTCATCAGTCAGGATAGGTAATCTGGTGGTGTAGTGAGCACTAACTCACATCTGGGCATACCCTTCCCACTTAGTGTGAGAAATGCAAAAATAACAGATGATGTACAGAATGCTGAATCAATCAAACATTCACCTCCAGTCACAGATCTGGGTTAAATCCATCATTTTCTAGCACGCCATACCATTCCAGTTTAGACCCATCCATGTGCAAATCAGTCATGACCCTTTTCCCCATGGGAACAGTCCAGCACAAATTGCCAGGCCAGGTCCTCCCTGGACCAGAAACAAGCATTCGAGGACCGGTTTCGGGGTTTCACCCCTCATCAGCCAGGAAAGCTTGAATCTGGTGGCATAGCAAGCACGAGACCTAGGTGTTGGCATACCCTTCCAACTTAGGGCTACAAATGCAAAAAGAACAGATGATGGACGGAATGCAGAATCAATCGAACATTCACCCCCAGTCACAGATCTTGGTTAAATCCATTATTTTTTACACGCCACTCCATTCTAGTTTTAGACCCAGCCATATGCAAATCAGGCTTGACCCCGTTCCCCATGGGAACAGGCCAGTCTGAACTGCCAGGCCAGGTTCTCCCTGGACCGGAAACTAGCATCCTAGGACTGGTTTTGGGGTTTCACCCCTCATCAGCCAGGATAGCTTGAATCTGTTGGCATGGTGGGACGGGACCCAAGTCTGGGCATACCCATCCCAGTCGGGGTGAGAAATGCAAAACCAACAATTAATGGACAGAAAGATGATCAATGTCAAACATTGACCCCAGTACTGTGATCTGGGCATAAATCCATTGTTTTGTTGCTCTCCATGCCATTCCAGTTTAAACCAAGCCAGATGCAGATTAGTCTTGACCCCGTTCCTCATGGGAACAGTCCGGTCCGAACTGCCATTCCAGGTCCGCCCTGGACCAGAAACAAGCATTCTAGGACTAATTTTGGGGGTTCACCCCTCATCAGCCAGGATAGCTTGAATCGGATGGTGTAGAAGCCCTGGGCCCGGATGTGGGCATACCCTTCCCTCTTATGGCAATAAATGCAAAAGGAACAGATAATGGACGGATTGCTAAATGAATCGAACATTCACCCCCAGTCACAGATCTGGGTTAAATCCATTGTTTTTTTGCATGCCAAGCCATTCCAGTTTGGACCCAGCCAAATGCAAATCAGTTGTGACCCTGTTGCCCAAGGGAACAGTACAGCCTGAACTGCCAGGTCAGGTCCTCCCTAGACCAGAATCAAGCATCGTAGGACCAGTTTCAGGGTTTCACCCCTCATCTTGCATGATAGCTTGAATTTGGTGGCGTAGCAAGCACAGGAACAAGGTCTGGGCATACCCTTCCCACTTAAGGTGACAAATTAAAAAAGAACAGATGATGGATGGAATGCTGAATCAATCGAACATTCACCCACATTCACAGATCTGGGTTAGATTCATTGCTTTTTGCACCCCACGCATTTCCAGATGAGACCCAGCCATATGCAAATCAGTCTTGACCTAGCAGAACTGCCATTCCAGGTCCTCCCTGGACCAGAAACAAGCATCCTGGGAATGGTTTCATTTGTTAGCACGCCACACCATTCAAGGTTAAACGGAGCCATATGCAAATCAGTCTTGACCCTGTTCTCCATGGGAACAGTCCAGCACGAACTGCCAGGCCAGGTCCTTCCTGAATCAGAATCAAGCATCCTAGGACCGGTCTCGGAGTTTCACCCCTCATCAGCCATTATAGCTTGAATCTGGTGGCATAGAGAGCACATGACCCACGTCTAGGCATACCCTTCCCACTTAGGGCAACAAATGTTAAAAAAACAGATCATTAGAAACAGCCACAATTGTTTGGAGGCCAAGTCCAACAAACTCCACTCAGTAGGGAGAACAAAATATGGCACAGGAAAGTCAACAAAGTAAATGCTGTAGGTACCAGCCTGTGCACAAAGGATACTATCAGGAAGAGTTGGCACAACCTGAGGATGAGGGTGAAGAACCCAGCCTCAGGGCACCACCTGGTGGCCCTGAAGATTGGCAGTGGTCTTCTCTGCCCACCATTAGAACTCATACCCTGGGAGAAGAAGGTGCATCACATCCTGCATTCTGAGGGTTTTATAGGAATACCTGGGAAAATGGTCCTTTTGTACACATCTCAGCTCTAGCTATAGTGTTGGTCATCTGCTTTTACAATATGCAGCAGCCAAAAATTTAGGGATGTGTGATTGTCAGCTACAATCAGTAGCCCTGCACATAAGATCACACGTATCAATCTCCATTATATCCTACTTGTAGGAATGCTGTCTATAAGTGCATTACCATCCGATCATCATCCCAGGAATCCAGATATGTGCAAATGTCTAATACTATGACCCAGCACAACTGCATTTTGCAACATGTATGTAACAAAGACCAGTTTTGCTAGTGTTGGCAAGACAAAATTGAAACTACTGCAACTACCGTGAGGCGCTTGAACACATAACAAGAAGCACCAATGTTGTTTGTCCTTACTCACTTGTCAACCATGTGACTACTGATGTTCACCTCACATGCAGTTTAGCCATTGGTCAAATGTCTGGTGTGAGAGATTGAAATTACTACATTTACCATGAGGCCCTGTTACTTGAACCCTTAACAAAAGGCTCCACTGTTGTTGGTCAATATTCACGTGTTAGTCATGTCACAACTGATCCCCGGATTATAGGGACTCAACACTCTACACACAGTACTCATACACATCGGCCTACTCAGCCTGAACGTGCACTGGTCTCCATAACTGAATGGAATGAGGCCATGAGTGACACCATACCAATTGTGTATCTGAAATATCAGTAACACATGAAGGTAACCCAGCTGATTTGAATTTTCTGGTGACCCATTGACACTGCCCAACACACATAATTTTCTATGCCAATCTACTACCAAGTTGTGTGAATGCCTGTATTGTACACATATAGGACTTGGAATATACAAATACACCTGTAACTTCTACACTGTGTTGAGTTCAAGTTATTTGAAGATGGCATGTTCAACCCTAATTTTGAAATGAAGAATATCAGCACAGCAAATGATCAAGTCAATACCACTTCATCTAATGGGTGTCTCCAAATGTCCTGAAAACGTGCCAAACACAACGGGAATGGATCACAATGTTAACCTCTACCCCTTTTGTACCTCCCAGGTCTGAACTCACTGTGTTTCAAATTAAGAGGATGGAAATACCACACTTACAACAATAACAATGTACTCTATGTCTGAACAGGTTGATCAGGCACAACATCTGGCCAGAGTCAGAGCACCACCCATACTCCAGCTCCAGGGATATAGAATCTCCTGGACACATGACATGGAGGACCTACCTGGCACATCTGGTCAGCCTGGACAGACAGCAACAGTGAGTCTCACTGTGCCCATGACAACACCACCCACCCCAGCTGCAACATCTCTGCTGACCTCTGCCCCAACATCTGGTAGACCTAGCAAAGGCAGAAACCTTGCCTGACCCCAGTCCCACTTCCGGAGGTGTGTCTTGACAACACTTTCACTGAGGATAGAGGAGGCAGTGGGGGTCGCAGGCTGGTCCAAGGGCACAGGCCTGTGGGGGAGGGGTGGTAGAAGGGTAACTGTGGGCCCACAGTGTGGGGTCACTGGCGCCACTGATGCTCAGGCCACCATCCACCAAGTCCTGTGAGCCTATGAGGGCTTCCAAGGAGTGATGAGACAGGTACCTGAGGAACACAGGTAGACAAAGCAGCTGCAGAAGTCCACAGACTAGTGGCTGTACACTCACAATGACAACATGGACCAGGGGTGCTCAGGGACATTAACACCACACTTTGCAGAGCTTTTCCCCACCACCTACCATATCCTGTGGTCCACCTACATCTGGCCCTTCTACATCTGTGGCAGCCACTGGTAGGGAGAGCCTGCAAGAGGAAGACTCCTCAGACACCCCTGACCCTTCAGCAGCAGATACCCTCCCATCATGGGCCGGGATGTTCATGAAAAAATCCAGGAGGTTCGGTTGGCAAGGCATCCACCACCTCCAGAAAGAAACATCACACTTGATGTCCTCCTTTGTGTCCAACACGTTCACTTTGTTGATTGCTCCTTTACACTTTTCCATTTCTGATGGGAGAAGTATGTTGGACTTTGGACTTCAGATATTGTGGCTCCAACAACAATGGTTTCATTCACCAATGCTGCCTACTCCACTCCTCTGTTGTCAGTATTTGTCTTCATGTTGTTCTTTATTTTCCCATTATGCGCTGCTATAAATTCACTTGTCACAACATCATTAGCTCCTGTATTATCATTTATATCTAGCAAGTTTTAAGTTATCCCCATGTGAATTGTCAGTAGAAGCTATTTGTGTAAGCATGGACATGTGGGACGTCAACAATGTGCAAATTATTATTTTTTAGTTTGTTTTTTTATTCAGAGCAAGAGGTACAAGGAAAAAAGAGAAAAGACATTGCGAAGTACAATTGACATTCACATCATTAATAATATAGCTTTGAAATGTAGAAGTACAAAGAAAAATACTAGGAAAAAGTGCAATGTGCCTAGTGCAAAGCAGCAAAAGTACGTATACAAGATAACCATTAAAGTGCGAGTGCGAGTGCAAAGCGTGAATAGTTGCAATAACATTGCAACAAAGAACATTCGTTGGCATATAAGGAGCAATACAAAAAACATTGATTAAAACCATTCACCATTTCAGTAATATAAAATTTAAAAGTGCAGAATAAATTCTTAATGAAAACCAATCAAGACAAAGCTACACTTCCAATCGAAAGTGCGATGTGCCATGTACAAACTGCAAAAATACGAACATCCAATAAAGTGCAAGTGCAAAACATAGCTATTTACGAAAATGTTGGGATCAAAGGAATTCAATAGCATAAAAGCATCAATTGAAACCAGTTTCAGAAGCGATTCACCCCTTCCAGTATTTAAAATACAACTACTAAAAAAAAAAAAAAAAAAAAATCATTCTTGGCAGGCAATAGGAAAGTGAGATTCGCTTTCATATGGAGAAGAATATAGAAAGACTAGTTGTGGATCACCTCCTAAATTGTATTTGCCTATTAATTCTTCTCCAAAGTTTCAAAGAACCTCCAATTTCGCTCGTATTTTTTTATAGTTCCTACCCTCATGGCATAAGCCTCCTCAAATTTTTTAATTCTTTTCATTTTATTAATCCATTTCTGGTGAGAAGGGGCTTCATTAGATCTCCAATTTTGCAAGATTAAGGAGCGTGCTACCGCACATGCAATAAAAATGAAAACTCTTTCTGGATTAGACAATTGTAGGCCTCCCTTACAGTATCCGAATAGGACAATCTCTGCTGCTATCGGAATTTTATTTCCGATTGCACGCTCGATGTCTAGAAAAACGGCTTCCCAGAAAGACCTCAGGCCGGGGCATACGTAGAAAATATGGTGCCAACCACCTTCCCCGGATTTGGAACACCGAAAGCACTTATCTTCTACATCTGGGAATCTTTTACTAAGAGTAGAGGGTGTTAAATAAGCCAGCCACCTTGAGAGAAAGGCCATCCTCTTAAAGTTGGCAGCACGCAGTGCTCTGCCACCTGAGTGGCTGATCCACTCCCATTCCTTTCCGGAAAAACTGCAGTCGGTCTCCCGATTTATTTTTTCCAGATGTTCAGGATCAGAGGAAGAGGTTTTATTTAAGGGTGGGCGTAGTTCGCGAAGTAGCACTTCGCGAAGCTACGCAAAGTGAAGTTCGCACTACGCGAGCTACGCGTAGCACTTCGCGAACTGCGAAGTAACATGTTCGCACTGTGCAAGATGTTGTTTTCAATGATTGCACAGTGCGGACAAGCAACCAGCACTGTGCAATCATTGAAAATGGCATCTTGCACAGTGCGAGCTGTAGTTTTCTGCTGCTCGAGTAGATTTTTACTCGAGCTGCAGCTTTCTCAACGCGAACTGGTAGTTTCTCATCGCGAGCGGTCGCGAGCATACGCGACCCCTCGCAATGAGAAACCTGACCTTCTCGCGTTGGGAATCTCGCCGGGAGGTTTATTTTCCATGCTCGCGATCGCGAACAAGGAAAAAGTCTCGCCAGGATGTCATTTTGCTTGCTCGCGGTCGCCAACTTGACGTTGAGGACCGCGAGCAAGCAAAAAATGACCGCAGCACTACGCAACACTACGCTACGCGTGTTCGCACTGTGCTACGTGCAGTTCGCGTAGCGCGAAGTAGCGCGAACTTCGCAAACTACGCGAGCGTAGCGTAGTGCTTCGCCCAGGCCTAGTTTTATTTTATGTAGCAACTTGTACCAATTGCCTATTCCTCGTAATTTGGCACCAAAAAGGGCAGCTGTCGACTGGTTGGGAGATTCGGTTATATTTCCGTTACTTCTCAACCAAGAGACTAGCCGCAGATATTCAAAAAAGGCCGGTTTCCGGTAGGTCCCTGACCTGGCTAATATTTCCTGCCAGGAGATCAGTCTATTCTGGACTATGAAGTGTCTCAGTTCGGTTAATCCCGCACCCTCCCATGCCTTAATATGGCTAGCTTGTATCTGGAAACCGAGACTGGCACATTCTCTTATATTAAGATATTGAAAGCCCATCAAATTCATGTCCCTGGAGGTAGCCTGGAGTCTAAAGAGGAAGTCCCTTAAAGTTTTATACCGAGTTTTCTTTGGAAGCTTAGCGGTTTTTAGAAACACTGGAGTGGATGAACCAATTTCTAACAACATTCTATCGAAAAAAAAAGTATCTCTACAAAGTGAAGATCCTAACAGCCCAGACACTAAATCGAGAAGGGCAGCTTCATAATATGATCTTACGTGTGGGAGCGCAAGCCCCCCTTGGTCTATTGGTAGTTGTAAGATGTTCAATTTAACTCTGGGGGCTTTTTTCTCCCAAATAAATTGTCTAAAAAGAGTATCGATCTCCCTAAAAAATACCTGATTAATTTTAATAGGGACATTAGAAAATAGGAAGATCAATAAAGGTAATATAGACATTTTAATTAAAGATACTCGTCCTACTATAGATAATGGAAGCAGTGACCATTGGTCCAGTAATTTGGTTATTTTTATCTTCATCCTTAGGTAATTTAGATCAAATAATTGAGAGAACTGTACGGAAACATAAACCCCAAGGTATCTTATGGGATCAGTTCTGGATGCCTGTGATTTTAGAGAACAGGGAAAGGCATCTATATCTGCATTCATGGCGAGAACTTCTGTTTTGTTTGCGTTAATTTTATAACCGCCTATTCTTTCAAATTGAGAAAATTCTCCCAAAACCTCCTCGAAATTGATCTTATTGGGGGCCAAGTATAAGATGATATCATCGGCGAATAGTTTAAGTTTGGGCATATCAAGAATTGGGGAGTGAATAGCAGTATTATTTCGGATTCTTAAAACCAAGGGTTCTATAAAAAAAAGTAAAAAGTAAAGGAGAGAGTGGACAGCCTTGTCTCGTTCCACGTTTTATTTGTAATGTTCCTGCGAAGGCGGCATTTATTACAAGCTTAGCTGTTGCACCCTGGTAAATATTATTTAGCATTTCTACCACAATTGTTGGGAAACCAAATTTATCCAATGTGATAAATAAGGTTTTCCAGTTTACAAGGTCGAAAGCTTTTTCTGCATCGACCATTATAATGCCTGCAGGGATACGATTTATATTTATGTAGTCTAAAGCTTGTATTAAAAACTGGGTATTGGCGGCCATAGATCTGCCCGCTATAAAACCCGTTTGATCTCTATGAATGAGTTCCTGAGCTGCAGGTAACAAACGCGCGGCCCAAACCTTCATTAGTAGTTTATAGTCAGAATTTAAAAGACTTATGGGCCGATACGAATTCATATCGTCGGGATTTTTATCTTTTTTAACAAATGAGACGATAATCGCTTCTTTGAATTCGGACGGGGCCTGGCCTCCTTCTCTTATAAAATTAAACAAGTTCCTCAGTGGAGCAGTTAATTCTTTTGAAAAAACTTTAAAAAACTCAATTGGAAACCCGTCTTGCCCACAAGCTTTAGATCCCGCAGTTGATTTAATGGCTGCTAAAATTTCACCAGCCTCGATTTGACTTCCTAAATTGAGGGCCCGCTCCGGGGATAGTTGAGGGAGATCTAAGGTTGAGAAATACTCTTCAATTAAGTTGTCCTCTATTTCATATTGAGTGGAGTATAACCGGGCATAATGATCGAAAAAGAGTTGGGCAATTCTGGAGCTGTCAACTACTTCCGAACCTGTATCGGGATCTAATATTTTTATTATTGAGGCTGATTCCTGTTTCTTTCTGGTAGAATTCGCCAGGAGTCTGCCAATCAATTGGGTCTCCTCATAGACCCTCTGTTGGAATAGTTGTGAGTTGCGAAGCTCTTCAATGGCAAAAAAATCTTTCAATGCTATTTTAGCCTGGTCATATTCATTAGGCAGAGACTGCAATTGAAGGGCATACTCCCGTTCAAGTTCGAGCTGTAATTGAGCTATCTTTTCCCTTCGATCCTTCTGTTGGGCGGTTGTAAACGCTATTATAAGACCCCGAGCTGTCGTTTTGAACCCACCCCAAACAGAAAAGGGGGAAGCAGTATTTACATTAATACGGAAATATTCCCCAATCCAGACTCTGAAATCCTTTACCCATTCCTCGTTCTGCAATAGGAGACGATCGAGCTGCCACCGGGGTCGTTCCCTATTCTTACCAGTGATTTCAATCTCCAGATTAATATAGGCATGATCGGAAAAGGGGTTACATCCTATACCTGCCTCGAAAATCTGGAGGGACCTGGAGCTAAGAAAGAAATCAATTCTGGATGCAGTTTGAAAATGATGCGAATAAAAAGTAAAAAATTCTCTCTCCGCATTCCTTTCCCTCCAGCCATCAACCAATTGGAAACCCTCAATAATAGCCTGGATAACTTTTTTTGTATTCGGTTTCAGTTGTCTCCTCTGTTTATTTGACGTATCTTTTTTTGGATCCATTATAAAGTTAAAATCTCCTCCAATTATCATCTGTCCCCGGGCATCCGATAATAAAGTATATATTTGGGTCAATGGAGCCTCCTCATCACCAATCGGGCCGTAGTAATTAATTAAATTAAGCCTCTTCCCATATAGCTTTACTACGACCAATATCCATCTCCCCTGCCGATCTCTATGAACTTCAACAACCTCCCAAGGAAATTTGTTGGAGAGATAAATTGCCACACCCCTTGCTGCTAGACCAGAGGATGCGAAGAATACGTTCGAGAATATTCTAGGTATAAACAGCTTAGGGGAGTTGGACTTTAAATGGGTTTCTTGAAGGAAAAGTATTTGGGGGCCCAATGAGGTTAGCCACCTTATTAAAGCTCCATACTTTTTTTTATTCAATATGCCGTTTACATAGGCTGATAGAATCTTACACTTATTCAATTCCCTAATGATCTGTCCGTTTATTCATAGCCAAATTTTTGCCTTGCCTTTCCATATACATTCTAGTCATAACCATATTCCAAACACCTCTTGCCCTTTTTTTTCCCCCCCTTGCCATTAGTGAACACTCAACGCCCCCTACCCCACCCCAGCCACCCCTAACAAACCCCTCCCTAGAATGTGGGAAATCCCCTACCGGCCCCGCTAACCACATTACTGCCCACCCTGCTACACCCTGGGTGGCTTGACCTTACACCCTAGTGCCCTACATCCACCCCCCCTGCCTTGTGAATTTAACTTATAACTTAGAACCTAGAAAAAAAAGAAGTTATATCAAGCAGCTTTATCATTTGAATTTAGTCTCCCTTTGAGATTTCCTTTAATAAAGCCTGTGCTTCATCTGGGTCCGAAAACAAAAAGAACTTGCCCTTCACAAGCACTTTTAATTTGGACTGTTGGGCGATTGAGGCTTGAGCACCATGAGTTTTGAAGAGTTGCAGGAGCTTGACAAACTCTTTTCTTTTACGAGCAGCTGAAGCACTCATGTCAGAAAATATACGACATTTGGTGGTGGCATTTAAAGAGAACTGTCTCTGCTGAATTGCTCTTGTTATTATTCTTTCTTTTATTCGGAAGTCTATGAAATTGACCAGAATTGTTCGTGGCATCGAAGAGTTTGGAAAAGGTTGTGCCGGAACGCGGTGTGCCCTTGCGATTGTGAGGTCTCCTTCAAATTCCGGAAGGACTGTCTGTTTAATAAAGGATTCCACCCATTGCAGTGGCTGTGACTTTTCGATTCCCTCTGGAACTCCGACTATCCGTAGATTTGATCTTCGTGAGTGATTTTCAAGGTCCTCAATCTTACTTTTCAGAATGTGCAAATGAGTATCACAATCATGTCACTCCAACACAGAAATATAGGTGTAAAGTCTCATGACATCTTTATTCCATAGTTCCAAGCTTAGACTGGGATAATGTCAAAAACAGATCAAAATTATATATCACTGACATTTTATGTGTCAGTGACCACAAATGAGATGTACAGACCTCAACAACATGCTTGGAGGTGAAACATCTGATTATGCCAAATAGATTAGGCAAATTACAATAAGTTCATGTCATAAGCTGGAGTCATATTGGCTATCTCATGAAAGGAATCCCTTATCTTTAAAAACAAGAAACAAAAACATGGCAGCACAACAATTTCTAAACGCAGGTTCATTCCAATCCAGTGTTGCTGCATCTAGTGGAATGTCATAAACAAATGTCAGTGGTGTGCCACAAGCACTGTGACATACAATTATGAGACACATTAACAGCTACATCCAGTACATACACATTGAGGACTTAGCCAATGTGAAGGAAGACATGCATGATTTGGTCCTACAACACCATTGTTTTGGAGCACATGATGGCACATATATTGCAATAGGACCACCACATTACAGGGAACAAGTCCAATGAATGAATTGCTACTTTCAGCCTATTGCTGTGCAAGTTGGCTTGGTACTGGAGTTGTACACGCAAAGTCTGTGGTAGATATTCCCTAAAAACAATCCATTTCCACTTCGTACTTCAAAACATCATTATATACCTGCTGATGTCACAACTTGGAAATAACCAAATGAATATCACACGATGAAGGTATCTATAATAAACCAATACAAAGAGATTAGACAGGGAGCCTTACATATTTTTTCAGGGGAGTTTTATATAGCACAAACTTGACTCAAAGGTATCAGAGCACTTTAGAAGAGCACTGGTTGCATTTCAGATGGACACATTCATTTTTTTAATTAGAAAAGGTGAGATTAAGTGATTTGCCCAGACTCACAGGATTTTGAGCATCCCTGCCGAGACTCAAACACGGTTCCCTAGCTTGGAGGTTGACCGCTCTACACATTAGGCCACATCCTCTCCCCATGTGACACCAATCACAGTCACCTTCTGGAGTACACAGTAAACTGGAACATTTCACCTGCACAAAACAACATTAACAACCTGTTCATGTGTCAAGACCTTCCTCCAAAAACAGCTGTGTACAAAGTTTGTCACAGCTGTATATACCTAACATGTATCCATGAACGTCCCCCTCACAGCATCACAACAACAGTCACTGTAACCATCAAAGTCATAACATCTCACAACATACGCTCATGAGAATAAGTTGCTGATGAGCTCTTGACACATGTCAAGTCCTTCCTCTTCACTACTATCATTATCATTTGCCATATCAAGATCCTAAAACTGGGGCTCCTGCTGGTTTCCTTCTTCTTCTGCGATGAGAGAGATGTTCCGTCGCAGTTCGAGGTTGTGGCGCATGCATCAGGCAATGGTGATCTGACACACTTTCCTGGGTGAGTAGAGGAGGGCTCCCACAGTTTTGTCCAAGATGTCTCAATCTGGGCTTCAGGAGCCCAAAATCCTGCTCCACTGGATGATGTTTTCTTCCATGAGCTTTATTGAAGTTGACTTCCCCTGGCAATGTCATATTCCTCAGAGCAGTGCCAACAACCATGGGCAGTTGGGACACACTGATTCTCCTAGATAGAAGACAAACATATGTGTAATAATGAGCCACACACTTCAGATGACACAACCTGACATCACACACACAAGGTTTGGACACATCATATTCACCAACAAGCCAGGAGGAAGTAGTTGTGACATCAGCTGTGGTATGGTGCTGTTCTGCGGTACGAAAGAGTCATTTGCAGATCCTGGGAATCTGGCACAGGTGTGTGAGATATATACATCTGGTAAACACACCACCTACACATTGATAGAATGGAAGTGTTTCCTGGTCCTATAAACCTCTTCGCTGGCTTGCCGAGGTACTAAGGCAATATGTGTGCCATCAATAGCTTCAACCACATGTGGGATGCGACTAAATCCATTAAAGTCACCCTTCACATTGGCCAAATCTTCAAATCTTGGCAACTGGATATAGCTGTCAATGTGTCTCATAATCGCTTAACACACATCATGTATTACACCACTGAACATAGGTTGTGACATTTCAATAGATATAGCCACAGTGTAGTGAAAGGAACCTGTGGCTAGGAAATGCAGTGCTGCCATGAGTCTCACCATTGGTGGCAGAAATGTGGTATCATTTCTTGAAGAATGTAAATGGGGCTCCAACTGTTGACATTATGATGCAACTTCTTGATGGCTTCTCTTTCTGCCATTGTGGCAAGGTCTGGCAATGTGCGGTACACTGGAGGCCGTCGTCTCCTCCCTCTGCTGGGGTACCTATGTGTGGAGTGTACACACACATGATTATTGGTCACAATGTCCACACTAACACATACCAAGACACAGCCAAAGTTCATGTGATCAAACATTCATGCATATGTTAGCAGTAGACATCAAATAATATCAGAAATGTATGGTATACAATTGCATACATTTCAACATTTTGGATGAGGAAAGTGAAAGAGATGCCGGAAAATTATCTGGAGGAGGCATTTCCCCAACTGATCACTGTTGTAAGGAGGGGCAATTCCAGTTGTGAGACAGCTCTAAGAAAGACTTTGAGTTTCCTGATAATAAGGGAGTCACCCAGATTAATCGGATCGATTGCCATTACTGCAAATTCCACCAAACATCCCCAATTTGGATTCCATAGGTGTCTTTGACAGCACTGTGCACATCATACAAACTTAAATTGTGTGATTGACAACCTTATTTTGTGTATTCTGCATTGCACACAATATTACCACCACCGCTGGTGTGCAATGCATCACAGTAATCATGTGTTCATGCTCCGTAATGCACAACACTGATGTTTGAGTATTGTTTTAGGCAGAGGAATGGTGTCATACATCAGGTAACAAGTTCCAACATATTTGCAGTGGAGGAGACGCCCTTAGTAGATCACTTGTCTATGTTGTTTTAAGCACAAGCCTGGTGCATGCCAGACCTACTAATGGGAGATGCAGAATTGCCCACTGCTGGTCTAAGTCAACCGCGTGGTAGGCAGCTTCATCCACGGTGGTCACAGCCATAGGCTAACATTGGATAATGTGACCTTGACAATCCTATGGCTTTGTCTGTCTACACCGTTGACTGCCTATGTAGAATTTGCTATTCAGTTCATGGCAGATGTGCTTTGAAATGTATAGCCCTTAAACCATAAGTTGTGTATGTTTTCTAAAAGTTGCTTGTGAGGACGATGAGAGATATGTGTACAATTCCACATATCACTCAGCACACACAAGGTCTTGCCAAACTGTTGTCTGGAAGATACCAACACCTCACAGACCCCTTCAGAGTCACCCACAATGGTCATGTCATGTAGAGGATGGCCATAAGATGTACTGTTAAGTCTGGAAACTGATGGCATGTGGTGGTCATGTGGGAGCAGTATGCTCAGCCTGCAGAGAGCAAACCCTGACAATGAATTATTCTCAGAATGTTCCATGGCCCAGACTGAAGCAGAGTTATTGTGGCTATGGAACTGATGCACAGAGCACTCTCCCTGTAGATCTGTTGATCCTCAGATGTGACCTAAGTTGGCCTAAATGCACTTTGTATTACTACATTTGGAATGGTGCATGATGAGACCCTCAGACCACAGACTAGTGTCGATGGACCCATACTGTCACTGTGTGTTATTGCCAAAGTACAGGTGCCTTAGTCCCACATACCTGGGATTTCACTGTCATATAAGTGATGCTAGCATTGTACAGGAACATTGCTAATGTGAAACATATAAACTGTAGATAGTTGGTTACATCTGCAGCCCACTTCAAAAGTGCAATGGTATGTTAATCGTGTCCTATATACACTGCCACATATGGCATAAGCTGTGTCACTTGATCCTAGGACTTCCCACATAAACACATTCAGATGTATTATGCTGTCCAATTGAGTAAATCGCATGTCCACTGATCCCAGAGTGGTAGTTCTCAGTGACAGACATGCCAGACCTTTCATTGTGACACAATTTGTTGTTATGTAGTCAATGCAATGGTTGCAGTGATGTCTTAGACAGTATGAAGCAAGACATTTGTTCAGACTATTCGGGTGTCTGTCAATTGATGAATTAGCACCGTACCCTTCAGGAGGAAACAATAGTGTATTGTGTTGCATGGTATTTCATTTCAGAGCACACGTGGTGTTTCCCAGGGCTAGCTGATGTCAGTGGGCCTACTTAGTCAGAACAGGCATGATCAGGATTGAGCGTAGTCCTCAGATGACTTCAAAAGCATGTAGTAATATTTTTGTAGTGCTTAGCATGTGCTCATTGCACATGTAGTGTGTGCACTCTTGAATGATGGTTCTGCAAGCTGTTTACAACCTCTGTGTCACACTAGCAGATACCCTATATCTTGCTTGTCTCCTCAATCTCTTCATCTATTGCATCCATACAGGTCAATGCCCATCAGAAGGTGTCCTTGTTGAAAGCCATCACCCAGAAGGTGCAGACCCTGGGGGTCACTCGGCACAGTGTTCACTGCTGGAAAATGTAGGAGGACATGAGATGCTGGACCTGGAAGGCCATAGAGATCCAGATGGGGATGCCCCCCCAAAGCACGAGGGCCACACGCCGAACTCTGACCCCCAAATGGCCTACATACTGGCAATGGCAGTTGAAACCCCAAGCAGCTAGGAGGGGGTACGTATTAGCCTTTGTGAAACATTCTGAATGGCAATCTATCTTTTGTTACAGGTAGCTATTTCCCTATCAACCTTGAAAGTGACTCATGTCCCACCCAATCAGAGAGTTGTTGCATGTGTAGGTCCGGTAGTAGGTTTATGGTGCCAAATGTAGACTATTGTCCATATGACCAGGAACTGAGCAGTCAAATGTCAGTTTTCAGAGTTGAAAAGACATATGGCAGCCTGATGTCACAGAAAACCTACATTATCTATGGATGTTATGTGTGACAGTGTTCCCAAACAGGCCATTTTGTCATCCTTGTGTCTAGAGTGATGCTCCCTCACTACTGTGTCTGATGTGATTGTGGACCACTTACTTGTGGCATGGTATACAATGCACTCTGGATGTAGACATTGAACACTACTTCCCCTTGGTAAGTGGAGAATATACAGTATCATGATTTGGCTAACACCACTGGTGCCATCTGTATTGATACCTACGTGCTAGCATGTGTACCTTTACATGTTGTACTGTCATATGTATAACTGTTCCATACATGATCCGAGGGTGTGCAAGGTTTTCATTCCAATTCCATCACTTTTGTATGTGTTGGCAAATGTGTACATGACAATAGTACTCCATGATGGGTGCATGGAATAGGTGTACCCACACACAGGGGTGTGTAGACATGGGTCGGGGAGTCACACATACCCAATGAAAGTGATGAATGTTATCCAGGTAAAATTGTTAAGGCAATGACACACATGTTAGGAATACTTTCAGTGCTATCTGGCAATGTGAGTTTGCATGCCATTGAGAAGGGTATATTAATTTAGGTGTGATGCACATATGCATTTGTGGAGGGTCATTCACTGGCTAGTGACGCATCAGGGAGTGGCATGCTGACATGTTGGAGTCATATGTGTGTGTCAACACTCGGTACTACATTGGTATTTGTGTTTGCGAGACAAGGATGGTACCATATGCGAGTAGAAAGATGTGAAAGTGTCACTTAGGAAGTGTGAACAGCGTGGAATGAGCACTTCCATGTCACCTCATTCTTGGTAATCACATATGGCTGCAAAATAGCTCTAGCATATGCTCAGCAGTTCTACATGTTGTGGGTTAGGGACACCTGACCATTTGCTGATTGTAGGGCCTTGTGTGGATAGGAAGTAATGCATCCCATGTGGACATCCCATTTGATGACATCAGGTAACTAAGGTTTGCTACAAGGGCCTAGGTTGATAGGGTGATGATAGCTCCTGCTCCACACATGAGTGTGGATATGGGACAAGGTCAAACATGCAGTTGGAGCAGACTGTGGTTATGCCACTATTATGTGTGATTGTGCACAGGTCATGTAGCATTAATGCATGTGCTCATGCCAATGTTGGAGCCAATGCAATCATCCTTCTACATCTTGTAATCTGTGCAATTGTGTAATGGGCTATTCTAGGAATTGTTTGCCCAGTGTGTTCATGCAATTGCAATGACTCTATTTCTACTATTATTTCAGTATCAATCCAGGGCAGTGGAATAGAAAGGGCCGAGACTGTTGGGGAAGCAGCTGGCCACAGTGGTTCCCATCATGGCAGTGAAACAAATGGAACCAGTGGTCCTGAGGGTGTGGGGAGTGCCATGGCGGAGCCAGAAAACAAATAACCATCATCAGAGTCGACCTCCAGCATCCACTTCCTGGTGCTGGTGGAACCCCCTGGGCCTGCTTCCACAACATCCACCACCCCGTTCCATCTCCACCCTCATTGCTACTCCCCATCCAGATGTTCGGGTCCACTCCCCTAAGAGGGGAGGTGTCTCATTTGCACCAGGCATCACACCCACTGTCCCTATCTCCTCTGATGCCCTGAGTTTGGAGGCTATTTACATCCTGAGACAGATCTTTGTGAGTCAGACTGCAGTGATGAATGCCATCCAGCTACCAAGCCTGCAGCTAACAGAGAAGGTGTCATACCTGGAAGGCGTTCACAGTGACATGTTTGCCCTATAGAGATCGTTTCAGGCACTGGCTTCCACACTTATGGCTGCCTACCACCAATTCTTCCTTTCCACCCCACTTCCTGCCTCTTACCCATCCACAATCAGTATTCCCATAACTGTTCAAAGCAAACACACACAGCAGCACGTATCCATCTTAACATTCACATGCAGCACACGCAAACAGAATCATATCGGAAAAAAAGATGCTACCACTTACCAGGCACTCACCAACCTCACCACCACATCCAGTGGGATTCATCCAGACACCACAACCACAGCACCACAGACATCCACTACACACATACATTCAGACACCACACCACAAGACACAGCCACTACACACATACATCCAGATACAGCCACTACAGGGTTCATACCCCAGACAACGTACCACCAGAACCTGGCACTACCCTCATCACACATTCAGAAACCACATACACATCACAGATTGTCATAAAACAAAAATAGTCAACAACCAAACAAACATCAGACACACAGAGACATGCACAAACAGCATGCACAGCCGCACATCACACTTCACACCCCTTTATCTCCTAAACCCAAACCCTTGTCTTACCTCCTCCTCAGTCTCCTAAGAACTTTGTCCGATTGCCCCTGACCTCATCCATGCCACTGCTGCACGCCCCCCTCCCGAATCCAGAAGGTCTTCTTTCCCACCCCTACCCATCCCTTTCACTTCAAAACCTCCACAAAAACACCTGCCCCCTCCTTAACCCATCACTACCCCTGCCAAGACACAAGGCCGTCTGCAAAAAAGAGGCAAATGTGCCATAACGACCCACCCTCTCCCACAACCCAAAGGACCTCTCCCCCACCCCAACCCAGATTTTCAAAGTTGAAAAACACCCTACAACATCTGTTCCCCCCTCCCTAAACCCCACACTACCCTTCATGGTTACAAGATCCAATGCATGGTCACACTGAATCTTCCCAATCCCGAGACCAGCCCTCCCACAGACAAACCCAACTGTCCCAATCCCAAACTCAGCCCTTTCAAGGACAAACCCAGCCCTCCCCATCCTCACTCCAGCCTACCTGAGTAACATAAGTGAGGTGTCTGGACTGCCCATTAGATGCCTGAGGAGGTTCCACTGGCAGTGTTCTGGAAGGCAAGTTTGGTGGCACTGCAGTGTGGTGGCCCACAGACTGATACCTGAACTTGCCTTTGGCCTTTGTTTTGGGAAACCAATTTGTTCTCTATAATAAAATCTTGGTTTTGAACACGTTTCTCCTGCCATTGCTACTGATGTATATTGTTGTTATGGGATTATTTGGGATGTGTGACCTACAGCTGTGTTTGCTTCATCATGATAGCTGATCCATTTGGAATGGTAAGAACGAATAGTCAGACCTTGGGACAAGTTATGGAGTTACAGAGGACGAGGGTCAATGTTCAATGTGGGATGAGCTCCAAATGGGGCTGTCACTGCATTGGGTGGTATCTGCTATGGAGATAATGCAACTTGCCTTGGCCAATATCCACGTCTTTTGGCTTGCAGTACTACCTGAGATGTAGAGAGATTTGTTTTTCCACATATGGGGGTGTTGTATTGTCATACCATTTAGTACTTTGGATACACAAGTAACCATTTTCATGTGTGTTCTTTCCACATACTTGTGATAGATGGCAGGCAACTGCTGTTGCTGCTGTGGTTTTTTTTTAGACTTGCACTTACACATTTGCCACATGTGCATGCCACTTTGTGACAATACTGGTTGTTCCCTATATGCCTCATGCAACAGGTCCTTTCCATATGGCGACTTTGAGGTAGGTGTAATATGGACGGTGGTGTTGGCACCGTAGCCTTCAAGGTGTCCCCCTGGTTTGGGTAATCCAAATATGCAGGGAGTCTTTACATTTGTGGCTTTTGAACGTTTCGCATTGTTTTGTTTAGGAATAACCTTTACCTGAATTCCCTTTTTACATTTGGGTGATGTGTGAAGGCACATTAAAGTGCTTTCACAGTGAAGGTGTGTTTTCTTTTCCTGACATATCCATACTGATGTTTGCTCAATATCACAACAGGACATTGCTTATGAGCAATGTGAGGGTGTCACAGAAGTTGATTGCTATGTTTTTAATGAGGAGGTGCCTTTTTTATGACACTGTTTATTGCACACATCAGTACACCAGCTTCTATGTTGTGGTGGACTTGAACAATGCTATGAAATGTGTGTTACATTGCATTTTTGTGCCCTCCACAACAGGACTTTGAGTGGACTGGGAGGGTTTTTAACAGGGGCATGGCTGATGTACATGAGGGCATGACCATCAAGCACAAAAGCTGCACATCTGTGATTGGCATAGTGTCCTGCATGAATGATATCTTACTGCCTCTGTCATTGCACAACATCCAGATATCTGATACAACGAGTTACGTTGCACCTACAAGAAGTTCAGCGCATCAAAATAGGGAACAGAGAACAGAACAGGTGCCCCAAACCAGGACCAAAACAAGGAGGGGAGAAAGAGGGGCACAAGGGGTAGACCACCAGGGAATGAGGACAAGATCCTGGAACCAAAGGAAGTAGGGGAGGTCAATGACCTAAATTTGTCGAATAAGTGCTTGTCTGATAATGATATATCTCTGCTAACCAAAGGTTTGGGCTTATGCCCCAGTAGCAATGGAGCTATATGTGATGTGAAAATTGACCTATATAAATTTGTGAGACGAGTTAAAATAAAGAAACATTTTCATATGCTGAATGTCGAAAATAAAAGACTTGACAAACAGTTTGGAGCTCCTGAATCTAGTGAACTGTCTATTCTGGACATGCTAAACACTAGGCTGTTGATGTCACTGACTGAGTGTGAGGATGAATTAGTAAGTACAGACATTATTATGAGAGATCTGAATGTTGGGAGTGACTGCAATATTTTTAGAGGTTTAAAAGAGAAGTCCAGATGGACACCCACCCTGCACACTGGGAACAACATAGACATCTTTCACAGACTAGTCCTACAAGTTCTTGACAAACACATGGATAAGAAAAAAACATCCTCGTATAGGGTTTGATAACTTAACCCATGGTGAAAGACAGGCCTTGAAAAACCTTAGGACTGATGACAAAATTACCATAAGAAAAGCGGACAAAGGTGGGAACATAGTAGTCATGGAGAGCATTTTTAATGAGAAAGAGATACTTTCCCAAATCAGTGATAGTGAGTGCTACAAACTACTTCCCCAGAACCCTATATTGACACCAACTGACTACATCATCAGAAACCTCAGGCAATTACATGGGATGGGATTACTATATGATGATGAGATTACATATCTAAGGGTTGATCGTCCGAAATATTAATGCATTTACACGCTCCCTAAAATTCACAAAAACCTACCATTTCCACCAGGGAAGCCTATTATATCAGGCAATGAAGGTCCAATAGAAATAATTTCTGAATATGTCGATATCTTCCTGAAACCCCTAGTCAGCAATTTATCATTGTATATTAGGGATACTAAGCACATTTTATGAATTTTAACAGACTTAACGTGGGAAGAGAATATGGTCATGGTGATATTAGATGTTACTGCATTGTACACGAGCATCCAAAAAGATATAGGGCCAAGAGCCACTTGGAGCACTTTGGGTACCAGATCAGCGAGCACTTGGGACTATACGGAGATGCTTATGGACATGATTCAACTAATTTTGGACAACAATGTCTTCTTGTTCAAAGACAAATGGTATAGACAAAAACAGGGAGTTGCCATGGGCTCCAGGTTCTCTCCCTCCTATGCCAACCTTTTCATGGGTTGGTTCGAGGAGGCATGGATCTGGAGCTCCAGGGGCTCCACATGGAATGACTCAATTTTATTCTGGGGCAGATACATTGATGACTGCCTCATTTTTTTTGTTGTAAATATATTTATTCATTTTATAAAGAAACATATATCGAACATATACAGCATATATGGTCCCTTGACTATAGATGTAGCCTTGGGTAATATCATAGGTTCCAATAGTTCAACCAGTCCAGGATCAAAGTGGTAGGTATCGGGTCAGCCACTGGTATGGGACTGTGCATAAGTACCCCAATATGAAAACTGGTCTATATGATCAGCCCTAATGTGCTATAGATCTCAGCAAAGGTAAATGTGGAACATATATGGAAAATCAAAAAACCCCAATCAAATGGAACCCGCACCACCCTCAAATAATTCCCCCTTCCCTTCCCCCCTCTTCCGGACGTGGCACATAAGGCTGAAAAATCTAGTAGTATCTGGGCACTTCATATCGAACTATTGCAACACATATGTAGATTCATATGTATGGCAGTAAGACCCACAGCAAGCGATAAATGACAACAAGTGATCTCTAGCCGCTTCATGTATATATTACTCAGTCAGGTATCAGGCAATGTCATTGATCCACTAGTGGTGGAATCCGCCTCTGTGTGTGTCTCTGACATTTTTAACGATTAATGACTGCCTCATGATATGGACGGGAAGCATAGCGAAACTAGAGCGCTTTTTTTGAACACCTGAATAGCAATGATTACAACATTAGGTTCACGTCACATTACAGAAAGTAGAAAATTACTTTTCTAGACACTGAGATCTATATCAGGGAGAACAAGATCTACAGCCGACTGTATCGCAAGACTACAGTATGTAGTGCAGTCTTGCACACCATTAGTGCACATCTTACACATCAAATCAGGACAATCCCCTTTGGAGAACTCATCAGGGCTAGACGCAATTGCAGCTTTAATCCAGAATTTGAGGAATGTATGAGTGGGATGATGGACCGTTTCAGCAGAAGAGGTTATAAGAAACACACACTCGAGAAAGCCAGACAAAGGATACAATTTATTGACAGACAGGACACTTTGAAAGACAGGACAATAACACACAATAAGAATGACAAGATACATATGGTTACAAATTATAATGCATTATCCAGGGTACCTACGCCTTAGCTTGAATATACATTGGCACATCCTGAAAGGTGATACATCACTTGTAGGATCTATTAGTGCACGACCAGATATTACATAAAGCAGAAGTGTCTGCTTAAGAAATCTGCTTAGCCCCAGTTACCCTAGAACCAAGGGACCTACGACATGGCTTACACAGCATACCATTGGCTTTTACATCTGTGGACACTGTGTTACCTGCAAATGGGCTTGCAACAAGAAAACTGCATTTAGCGGTCCAGACAAGAGAACATATAAGATCCTGTCTAATATAAACTGCAACACTAAATTTGTAGTGTAGGTGATTGAATGTAGATTTGGTAAAAAATATGTGGGCAGCACAATCAGGTTCCCTAAGAGAGAGAATTGGTGAACATATGCGGGCGGTTAAATAGGGGGGGGGTGAGATATCCCATTGCCGCACACATTGTTGAGTGTATATCCCAGAAGAGAACAATGGACTTTGTCTTTTATGGGATTGACCAAACCATGAGACACCCAAGGGAAGCAAATAGAGAATTGATGCTAAGAAGAAGTGAGGCACATGGATACTGAGACTACGAAGTACAGAGATAGGTCTCAATGTTGATCACGAACTGCATTACTTTTTGGGGAGATAACAACAGACAAACAAAGAAAAAGGATGATAAAGTTTTTGCTGTGGATCCTGGTATTATATTTCCCAAAAACATATGGGGGTGAATGTATGAGGATGCTGGCTCCCTAACTTAGAATTTCTAATTTTTCGTTTTTAATCTGAACGAACAAACATTCCCCGTAAAACTAAGGACATGTGTTACTGCTGTCAATGCTCTTTTGAAATTTGATTGTACATGTACCAAGTTGATGCTCTGAGACTGGGGCATGATATGTGTTATAATACAGAGTTAGTTTTTCTTAACTGAAATACATTTTGTACCCCCCTCTACTGCTTGTTGGAAAACGTGATGTCTTTTGGATATCTAATCTCTGCTTGAAATTAAGACTGACCAGTAGTCTAACTAGCATGTCACTGAGAATGAGTGTCACATGGTTTTTGATCAATGATGAGCTACACAATATCCGAGAAATAATGGTATGGAAGTGTTTGCCAGGTTGTATGCGTTGTAATTCTAAAACACTTTTGGAGTGCTTTCGTCGAGGTCTTTAACTATTTTTTACACCAAAATCTAATAAGACACCATATTTGTATATCGATTTAATTGCAATGGATGTCCTTTTCCGGACTATATAAGTCAAGATGTCGCAATGATCAATCCTTTTTTCAATAATCATTCATCAATGCCTGTTACCTTGAGAGACTAAATAAATAGAGGCCAAAATAGATATTTAGGAACATTCACGAGAATTGAGGTATTCACCACTCCAAGATGGCGCTTATGTCAGACTGATACGCGTCAGGTCGAGTTGTTTATGCCCGGTGCTTTTCGCGTGCTTTTCACTTTGACGGCTACATAACCGCAAGAAAAAAGATGCTTTCTCTCGTACTCGAGGACACATGAGGATATACGTACAGGAGATCACCGATGATACATACGGTAAGGTGCTTTGGGATAGGGCTTTGTTGAGGTCTGTACGGAGATTTGTGCTAGTCTGGGAATAATGATTATATAGGCAGAACGCTACCTTAGTTTAATATCCTATTTATGCTTTTAAATTCCGAGCATCTAATTACTGAATATTTTAGTTATCGGTGTGCCTAGGACAGCAGGGACCTCTGCTAATTACGGATTGTAGGTCCTTTTGACCATAAATCAGAATTCGTTTGTATGTAATACGCTCCTGGATTTCCCAAACATGACTTTCAGGGATAAAAACTAGGCACACCACTACCCAACTATCAATTGAGGTGGTAACATACCATTATGTGTGCAGAAGGACTGATAAACCTATTACTTACTTGCTTTAAATTTTGCTGCCCTTCACTTATTTAGGAGCCAAACATTCTAGCCCTCCATATTTGTTTAAAATTCACGAACTGGGAACTGTGAATTAGCTGTTATTCATCCTTTAACTTTACAGGCTACAGACAAAGATACCAAATCTGGTCGATGGACACACATAGAGACTACTTTACCTACAGACCGTGTGGGTTGGAATTATCACCACACTTGAAGTAGGTACATTGATACTTCGTTGATTTTCAAGTTATTTGCACGCTGCGAGATCTGTAAAATGATAAGCATTTGGAACTAATTAAAACAATCCTTGCTCCCCATTTCCAATAGAAAGAAACCGAATACAGGAGACAGGAGGTTGGTTGTTTTGCACATATACGTGATGATTGCGCAAGGAATTTAGTCACGGGAGCCATTCACGTTTGATTGCACCACATGTGAGGTTTGGTTAAGAGAAAGATGGGATCCGAAATTAAATTAATGACATCACATATTCTTCACTTGCACACACACCCTTGTTTGCCACAACATTGATAGTGTCACTCTACTGGCTGTCCTTCTTGTTTATTCTCTATAAGCATTTGCATGTTTATCCACTATTTTTGCAGTAATTGGCTTTATTTGTGCACTTTGACTGACAGGTGATCCGTGTTCTGGGAATAACTGATGTATTGATGTTCATTGAACCAACGTGTATGTTGATTGTAAACTCTGTATTTTATTTAGCCTTGAAAAAGTCGCAGGGTAATCTCCTTGCTGGCGACGACACACGTATTGGCATTTAACCTGTATTAACATACTGAAAAACAAGGAGAAAAGAGAAGAATAAAGAACACTGGAAACTTATGTTCCATTTTTGTGATACTTAATTGACTTACTGTGGCTACTGCTGTCATGACAAAATACTAATTGGATGTGTGCTTAGGTTTTTTTTGTACTGCACCTACAAGAAGCCAGGACTATTGGATTTGCCATTGGTTGTTAGTTGCAATAGATATTGAAGCATCAACTGTGGCTTCATTGCATATGATTATGATAATGCTTCAGTTCTGACATGACGAGACTGTGAATGGACTAATATGAGTCAGTTTGCAGTTAAAGCTGCGGCAACAGATGGTGGTACTGCTGCAGAGTTGAATTTTTGTCTCACACTTCGTTGTAAGGGCAAAAATGGAGAGTCCGATGAGACCCGACTCAGCACCTGCTTTTTGGACTAGCTGGTGCTAAGCACCAGCAGGACTTGGACCAATTCAAGACCTGCTTCACAAATCACACTACTTTGCACTGCTCCTTCAGGCCCCCTCATATCCTGCTTCTCATGATGTGTGTATTGGCAAAATGTCTCAGAATGATTCTTTCAAAACAGGTTGCTCACCATCTCACTCATAATGACCAAGCCATACCCTGCTTTACCATGATAGCAGCAAATGATGGACAGAATGCTGAATAAATCAAACATTCACCCCAGTCAAGAGAACTCAGTTAAATCCATCATTCTTTTGCTCACTAGGCCACCCCAATTTGGACCCAGCCACATGCAAATAAGTCTTGATCCTGCTCATCATGGGAGCAGTCCAGCCCGAACCGCCAAGCAGGGTCCTCCCAGGACCAAAAACAAGCATCCTGGGACCAGTTTTTGGGGCTTCACCCCTCATCAGCCAGGCTAGCTTGAATCCAGTGGCACAGCAGGCAAGTGACCCATGTCTGGACATACCCATCCCACTCAGGGGGATAAGTGATACATCAACAATTGATAGACGGAATGCTGAGTAAATTGAACATTCACCCCCAATCTAGAGATCTGGGCTAAGCCGGGTCCTCCCTGGACCGAAAACAAGTATCCTGACCCTTACTCTTTTGGCCAATCGAAGGGGTGTACTGTACCCATGGCAGAGACGAGGAGTCTCTACCATTGTTATACTGATAGTCCTATCTCATATAAGTCTGATGTGTGGATCGTAAATATATAATCTGGTCTGTAGGGAAAATATGTCGCCACTGCGAAATAACTTTGGGAACACCGTCATATCAAATTGCACCCCTAGAGGTTCTTGAACACTATTACCACAGTACCCCAGCCTATACCAGATGAAATACTACAATATAAGGGGGGGTAACATTATCAATAAGGCAGGGCTTCTGGTTTTGTCAGCATTTCACTGCATTAGTAAAAGCAGAGACCATGTTATACTTCGATGGGGACAATTTAAAATTCCAATGCACACCATAACTGTAAGAAAATGGGTTGTTGGTTGACCGGGATGTGAACCGTGGTTAAGCAGCAACCACAATCCTTGTCAGGGTGTCAAGTCAAACCTAAATCAACCTGTGCTCAACAATCTGGTAACTTGGCACAGAGCAGCCAGGCTTAACTAAAATGGAATGTGAAAGTAGCTATGCAACACTTCAAACAGTAATAAAGTTGAAACACGACACAAAAAGGATCCCACACCAAAATGGAGAAATAGAGCTTTCTTTAATAAATAAAACATTACCAAAATGGTAAAAAATCCAATCAGTAGAACTGGAGATATTTAAGTTGAAAGATTTTAGTGAAAATAGCACTAAAACCACACAGTGCCAACAGTGGGTATGTGGTAATGCTAGACTAGGACAAAATGACAAGTTCAGGTCAACGACGAAGGATCGCAGGCCGGCTACAGTGGCTCAATTAGGCCCTTTGAAGAAAGTACCGTAAATCCTGGTTTGTGGAGACGTGCAAGGATTCACTTCGAAGATGAGTTGGGCTGCCGAAGCGATGCACCAGTTCCAAGATGCTGTGCAGCTGTAGTACAATGTCCTGTGTCATTGTCAAGGGTTCTATCAACGAGAGCTAGTGATGCTAAGTCAGGCGTTAAGGATGCATCGATCAGTTGAGGCCATGCTTTGGTTCCAAGGAGCTCTGAGGCATGTGTCTTCATCAAGGCTGCCATAGATGAAGGATGCGATAGCCTGCACTGCAGGTGCATTGTCCACAGTGGTTCCGATGGGCTGCAAAGTGATGCAGGTCTTGGGACAGGTTCAACCCAAGTAGCAACAGTGATGTGTTGGTTTTGCTCAGATGTGTGCTGCACGGTAGAAGAGAAGTGTATCTGCTGGATCCACAGAAGCTGGCAGTGTGCCCTAATGCCCATTTCCATGGGTCCAGGACTGGGGTGGCACCACTTGACAAGGTAGACTCACAGATGACAGAGTCCAAGTGCCGATTTATGGTCATTTGAGGCCTGTTGTGTCCTTGAGCCTTCAGATCAGGAGGCCAACTAGCCGTTGGAGTCACTCTTGAGTTATGGGTTCAAGAGATACAGGTCCAACCCTTCTCATCCAGGCAAGAGGGCAGCAGGTCACCGCAGCAGGGCAGCAGTCCTTCAGAGTAGCAATCCAGCAGTGTGGTGGTCCTTTCAGCAGCACAGCAGTGCTTCTTTCTGGCAGAGTATCCACAGGTCCAGAAGAGTAGTGAAGAGCTGGGGTCTGAGGTCCAGTATTTATGACCAGTTGGTTCTTTGAAGTGAGGAGAAGCTTCTAGAGGCAGAGATTTGAAGTGGACAGGTGTCTTGCCTTCCTCACCCAGGTTCTAGACTTACTACAGTGCGTATGCAGCCTCTGTGTGGAGGCAGATTACAGCCTATGCAAGTGTAAATGGGGATTGCTCAGCTTCTCCCTCCCATCCCGCCAGTATAAGCCCATCCAGCACACCTACGCTCGCTATTGTATTTGGCTGTCTATGAGGAATACACAAAGCCCAATTGTCAACAACACCCATTCATTTGACCCAGAGAAAAGCTTCAAGCATCAAATGCTAATGCAGGAAAATGTCAGTATTATAATAGTGGCATTTTCAAACAATCAATCAATCGAGTGAATTGATATTGTGCGGTTAATCACCCAAGAGGGTATAAAGGCAATTGAAGGTAATGATGGTTCAGGTGACTCAGTCAAATAGCCAGGACTTGAGTGCTCTCCAGAATTACAGTTCAGAGGTGGAGGTCCATATCTGCAGAGGGAGGACTTTCCAGGTTTTATCCACTAGGTAGAAGGAGCGTCCTCCACTGTTGCTTTGGTGGATGCTGGGGGTGTGGGTATGTGAGAGGGAGATAGAGCTTAATTGTCTGGTATGGTGGAGGAGGTTTAGGCGATAGTTGATGTAGGCTGGTCCTTGGCTGTACAGTGGTGCGCAGGCATGGATCTCCAGCCTGAATTGGCATTTCCTCTATTTGAGGACCCAGTGGAGTGTTCTGAGCTGGGGGGTGATATGGGTCTGACTGGGGAGGTCGAGGATGAGTCTGGCAGTGGAGTTTTGTATGGCCTAGAGTCTCTGCAGAGGGTGTGTAGTGAACCCAGCGCAGTGTGCTGCCTTAGTCTAATCAGCTGGTAAATAGGGCCTGAGTGACCATATGCCTGGTGTTCAGGGAAAACCAATCAAAGACTTTTTGTAACATGCAAAGTGTGTGAAAGCAAGCAGAGACAACTTTGTTGATCTGGGACCTCATGGTCAGTTTTATGTCCAGGATTGTTCCAAGGTTTCTGAGATGGTTTGGGTGATGGTCATGATTCCGATGGCCACCAGGAGTTGTTCTGAGGGGTGGTCTTGTTGCTAAAGATCAGCACTTCGGTTCTGTCCATGTTGAGCTTCAGGCAGTTGTATGTCATCAAGTTTGCGATGCTCGTCATGCACATGTGGTAGTTGGTTCTTGTGTTGGCGGGATCTTCAGAGAGTGAGAGGATGAGCTGGGTGATGTCTGCGTAGGATATGAGGTTTAGTTTGTGGGACCTGATGATGTTGGCCAAGGGGGTCATGTAGGTGTTGAGGAGGGTGGGGCTGAGGGAGGATCCTTAAGCAATACTGCAGATGATGTACTTGGGTTAGAGGGGAATGGAGTTGGTGGACCTTTTGCATTCTTGCAATGAGGAAGGGAGCTATCCACTTGAGGATGTTTCCTTGCATAACCATGTGATGCAGTCTTCTGGTCAGGGTGTGAGGAGATACAATATCAAAGACTGCTGAGCAGTTGAGGGGATCAGAACCACTTTTCCTCCCTGTTCAAAGAGGGCTCTGATGTCATCAGTTGCTGTAATCAAGGCAGTCTGGGTGCTGTGTTTGGCGCAGAATCCGGATTGGGAGGTGTCTAGGAGAAGGCTCTGCTCCAGATATTTCATAATTTGTTGGTTGATGGCTTTTATCAGGACTTTGGCAGGGAAAGGGAGAAAGGAGATGGGACAGTATTTTTTTAGATTGCTCGGGTCGGTGGATGGTTTCTTCCAGCCGCGGTCGGTAGTAGGAGTAACTGCAGGGCGGTGACGTGGGGAGGGGAGGGGCAGGGTGGGGGGTAGTAAACTATGGATTACGGAGGTTTACAGGTAAGTTAACATATAAATTAATAAAACAAATTTCGTTGCGTGCACTGCATCCATGCGATTCAGTGCACGCAACGAAATTCGTTTTATTAATTTACATGTTAACTTACCTGTAAACCTCTGTAATCCATAGTTTACTACCCCCCACGCTGCCCCTCCCCTCCCCACGTCACCGCCCTGCAGTTACTCCTTGCAGTTACTCCTACTACCGACGCGGCTGGTTTCTTGAGGAGTGGTTTGATTTCTGCATGCGTCATCCTCTTTCCAGTTGCTTGCAGTGGCATTTTGCTGTTCTCAATTAACTGGTGTACCATCTGGCCTGATTGTTGGATCTCCTGTGTCTGCTGGTCTTGATGAGAGTGATGATGTTGCTGCAGTTGGAGATCCAGGAGATAAAGTTTTGGACAGATTGCTCCAGGTTTGATGCAATATATTTTTATAGCCTTTATTTATGATTTTAATAAAGTTGCAGCAGTTACACATTTCAAAATGACATAAATAAGTGTTAGACCACAGCAAAATATGTATATATGAGCAGGACGTGTCACCCGTTGGCAGATCAGAGCATTGGGAAATTAAATGCATACCTCACCTCCCCCTCAGTTGTATCCTTCCTGGTATCTGATTCATGTGGGTCACTCACGTCCAGTTGAAAGTTTAAAAAGGCATTACACAGCTCCCTCCATTCCCTCAAGTCCTTATCCAGTCTCTAATCTCTACGGCTCAATTACATGTGAGCTTCTTCCTCCAACATCCACTCCTGCATGTCCCTGTACCACACATCCACTTCCAGGGTGCTCTGTCTCATCTATGTTATGGTGAGCCTATGTTTTGCCAACAGCAACTGTGAAAGCTTGTAAGCTATTTTGCACTTTCTTAATGTGTCCCAGCAAGCAGTGTAGTGGTGACTCCTGAACCCGAAGGCCTGAGCACCTCTGCACAATCCCCACCACCTGGGTCTAGAATTCATTCACTCAAGGGCACTCCCATACTAAGGGCAGGAAGACCGTCCCAGTCTCACTGCACCGTGTGCAAGCATCTGAATGGTCCGGGGAAATATAAGGTGTGGCTTCACTAGTGTCATGTTTGTATGACATAGGAAATTATAATGTTTCAGTTTGAAACATGCATTACAGGATACTTTCCAGTCCCATCTTTGTCTCTTAGTGGCTCTCTCGTGTCAGCATCCCATGCCACCCTTGCCGTAGGAGGGGGCCCCATAGAGTCAGCCCTTATTGCATTATATCAGAGAGAGATCATTCTGCACCCACAGACACAGGTAGCAGTATATCCAGTGGGTGAGTTGCCTGCGGAATAGCCAGGTTTGATGCAATATTAGGGTATGAAGTGCTAAGGGTGTTGGTCTATTGGCTTTCTGATACTTTGCCTCAAATACAATGGGAGCGTTAGGTGACTCAGCAGTGGAGGTGCAGGTGCTGGAGAAGTTGAAGTGTACGATGGAGTGGTTGATCCAGGTGGGATTTTGTGACGCTGCTGTACTTGACCCTGTGGCTGGAGGTGAAGTGGGGTCCAGCATGTGTCCTGCGTTGCGGGTGGGGTCAGTGACTAGTTGGGTGAGCCCAATGTTACTAATGCTGCCAAGTAGGCTGGCAGTGTTGGTGTCCTTGAGGTCATTGAGATGGAAATTCAGATCTCCAAAGAAATTGAAGTCTGTGGAGTCAAAGGTGAGAGGGGCGATAAAGTCAGGTATGGCCGTGCAGAAGCTGGGGCGTGGTCCATGTGGTCTGTTGGCAAAGGGGCCTCTGATGGTGTTTTTTCTGTCTGTTTGGAGTTTGAAGTGGAGGTGTTCCATGGTTTGGATGGTGTCTTCTGTCTCATTGGTGCAGTGGAAGTATTATTTGTTGATGATTGCGATCCCTCCTCCTGGTTAGTCTCATTGTGTGATCTTGTATCTGTTAATGTTGTGTGAGCCAGGTCTGGGTGAGGAAAACAAAGTCGGGGTGAGGGTGGTGAAGAGATCCTGGAAATTGGTGGAGTGTTTCCAAAGTGAGCGTGTGTTGAGCAGGAGTCCGGCACCTTGTTGTGAAGTAGGTGTATTGTGTTAACTGGTTCGTGTGGTGGTGGTTGGCATGTTGCTGAATGATCTGATGATTTAGGAGATGGAGAAGCGAATGCAGGAGAAAGGTCCTATCGTGGATTTTCAGGGAGGTGCAGAAGCAGCGGTTGTCATAGCATCTGTGGTCCAGGTCTTGGAGTTTGCCGTGGGGTAGCTGCAGGAGGTAGGAGAACCAGGGTTCCTGGCATTGGGCAGAGTGTAGCTAGGGAGGGGCGCAGACAAGCTTGCCTTTGGCATGTCTTTGGAACGTCAATGGTGTGGCATTTCTGTAGCCTCTATTAAGTAGGTATTTGGAGGAAGGAAGGCCACTGGGTGGCTGTAGGCAGGGCTGGCAGGAGGCGGGAAACAGGCAGCAGCAAAACAAGTGGGAGAAAAAAAGGAAGGAAAACGAGGCACAGACATGCACAAAAGGGAAAGGCACAAAGGCAAAGGAAAAAGGCACACAAAGCAAAGTCCAGAGGAAGGAAAACAAGGCCCAAAGCAGGGCAAGATTCCACCTGTTCAGGGGCCGAGAGAGAGAGAGAGTGGGAGCTGGGCCTTGGACTTCGGCATTTTCAAAATTACAATTTAAAATCCAATTTCACAATATGTTAGGATTATCCATTACAATTAGAAAAACACCAGACATGATCTTGTTTATCTGTTCCCAGTTGGCAATTACACTTATTAAATGTAATATGTAAAACTTAAAAGTACACATCCAACTTTTTAAATGAAGGGCACCCTGCCCTTTGGGCTGTCCGGGGCCTACGTTAGGGGCGTTTTATATGTATTAAAAAGAAATGTTTGGTCCTGGCAAGAGGTTTATTTTGCCAGGTCACCATGGCAGTTTAAAACTGCCCACACAGGCTTCCCTGAGACATGTTTAAAGTGCTACTTAAGTGGTTGGCACAATCAGCCATGCAGGCCCATTTATAACATTTAACCCCTTGCCTGCTCATGACGGAACCACTCCGTCATGAGCCATGGGCGCCGTGTGCTCATGACGGAGTGGTTCCGTCATGCTGCGGCCGTTGCGGCCGCTCTGACCACGCGGCGCTGATTCCCCGCCTGTGCGGGCGAATAATGCAAGTGGGCGGAGTCGTGACGGAATCACTCCGTCATGAGCACAGCGCGCCCGTGGCTCATGACGGAGTGGTTCCGTCACGAGCATGGCGGCGCCGCGCTCACCCCGAAACCCCCCAGCGCTGCGGCAAAATTCGTGCGAAGGGGTTAATGTGCAGGCCCTTTATTATGGGTTTACACGTAAATAAAATATGCCAATTGGGTATAAGCCAATTCTACTATGTTTTACAGAGAGAGCACAAGCACTGGTTTGCAGTGCGAAAGTGCACAGAGTTCTGAAGCCATAAAAAATGAGATCAGCAAACAGGAAGATTGAGGCAAAAAGATATGGAGTAAATCATACCAAGGATCCCAGGTGTAACAATATCTCACCATTGACATCAATAGTGGTAATGCCAACATTCAATAGTATTCATTATATTGTACAATCTTGCATATTTAACCATCAGCATTGACCAGAAAGCATTGTATTGAAAACCTTGTGTCCAAGAGTCTTTCTTTTACTTTTACTATGCTACTACTGCAGCTTTAGGGCTCACCAACACGGGTCCCCTGCTCTACCAAGCCCATGACCGAAAGTAAATGCTCTAAGAGTGCTAAGAAAATTGAAAACCAGTCATATGGTTACTAGGGAAGCATTGCTAAAGGGGGCAACTGAACTTCCTGCAGCCCCACAATGTGTCCAGAGGATTCTAGAGTGCTTCTTTCTAGGGTTACATGCATTTTCTATGAACAGCCTCCTACCACAATCCTTTTATGTTTCCTTGTTGCTGTAGCCTTGCTCCACAAGTGTTTCTGAGTTCGGGAGGTCCTGCTCCTCCATTGAGACACCTAATGGGTTTGGCTTTGTGGATGCATCAAGAACCCACTTCCATGTGACACGGTTGGCTCCCTTATGCTGACAGAGCTTTGGAGGAACTGTTGCAGGAGTCGGGTTTGCTCTTCTCTCCCACCCAAGTTCTTGATTTTAATAGCAATTTATAATTCCTCTCAGGAATCCCTCCTAATTCTAAACCCAGAATTAACAAAGCGGTCAATGCATCCAGAATTATTTGGGGTTTAAGATGGTGATTTCAATTGTTCTATGGAAGGACTTTCCCTGGGAGCCTCAGCCCCGCCCCTAGCTGACACAGCTGCCTGATACCTTTCCACCAACACTTCAAAGTGAAGCCCCTCCTGTGATTGGCTCCAGAGGTCTGGCCTTCATCCTTTGTTTCCCAGCCCAGATGCAGTGTGAGAAGACAATTACTAGATGTAGAATTCCTCCCCATCCCTTCCTTGCCCAGGGACTGAGCCAAGTACTTTACCAAGCCTGCTGGCCAGAAGAGTAATTAATCGGACCCAGACTGAGAATCTGATTATGGCTGAACTAGGGAAATAAGGTGGGTCAACATGATGAAAGAGTCTGTGGATCTACATTAAGACTAATACCTCACTGGACCCTGTAGAGTGAAACTGTACTTTGGTCAGATTTAACTTATGATGTACAATTCAGAAAGCAAAAAAGACTTTCAGTAAGCACTGCAGACCTACTTTATGAATTATTGCTCACATTATAAGCCTTTCCCCAGGTCAGCACAAATCTGTAAAGGGTCCCCCAGTGACAGACTACCTGTGGCTACACCAATAGGTTTTCTCCTGAGATCTTTGGAATGTCATGGAAGATTTGAGCTACAAATTATGTCCAGTCAGCTATTTTGCTGTGACACTGACAACCATGTCATGGTTTTGGGGACAGAAAATGTCCTGTGAGATTCTCATGACCATTAGATGAGTTTCATTGGACTTGGAAGAACACGCAAACTAATAAAATGGGACCGAGGAAATAGTGGTTGATTCAGGAATACTTTTAAATGGCAACCAAGCCTGTACTTATTATAGCTCCATGCTGAACAAAGGTTCCTGTTCACTTCTGGATAAATGTAAAAGATTTATGAAGCCTATGAATCATGGAAACTGAAATTAAAAAAATATTTCCAAATGCTCATCCATCAGTAAATGAAGGGTTAACAATCAACTAAAGATATTCAATATCTTTAAACTGTTGAGGTTGCTGTCATTTTGATTTCACTAGGAAGGTTGTTGCACATCTTTGTGCCTACTGTCTGATGAAATATGCCATCAATCACAAAGTTGTTGAAACCATCAACTCCCAATAGGGCTTTATCTGAAGACACTCAGTTTTGTTTTGGAGCACAATTTTAAAGTTGGCCTCTCCAGTGATCTTGGCTCTCCTCACAGATCTCTTTATACACCGCAGCCATAGCTTGGAACCTAACTTGCTTTCACAACAGATGAAAGTCAAGTCTCTCCAATGACTGTACCTTATTGTTCTTCAGCATCTTTTCAAAACCCAAAATACTTTTAAGGTCCTAAAACATAAGGCAATCCAGTTGTCAAGATGTGACTTTATAATTGTCTTGGGTATAGTTTTCCTCTCTTTTTTTCTTGAAGCTGCATTTTTTGTGTATGTCAAACTCAAATATTTTTTTGAGGAGGTTGATAGGCCCATCTATGGATAGGCTTTTTTTTATCACAAACGAATACCAAGCATTCAAACTACTTGTGTCAGTCTAATACTATTAAGAATCCCCCTGACTATCTCATTCTGCTCGCTACCCTCAATATAAGAACATTAGCTTGCTACCCTGCTAACACTACTTCTTTCTCATTAGCATTGAAGACTAACCTGCATTCTTTCCTGCAACCCCAGTTAAGGCAGAAAAAGAGCTAAGTCATGAGCAAGCCAACTGACCTGGCCAGTATGAGTGCTCTCCCCTTACAGCTCCACTACTAAGTGCCACTAAGTGCTGCCCCCTGGGCTCCGTTGCAGGGTTTTCGAGGCCCTACTCCACCCGCAGGCTTCTGCCTGCACCTCATCCCTGGTGGTCCAGTGGGAGAGCACTCTGCTCTTCTGCTGATCTGCCCCTGCCTCTCCTTTTGTGCCCCTTTTGCTCTCTCCTTTGTTTTTCACTCTTTTCCTCCTTTTCCTCTCTCCTTTGTTGTTCACTCTTTCCCTTGTTTTGCTCTTTCCTTAGTTTTACACTCTTTCCCTCTTTTTGCTCTTTCTTTCGTTTTTCACTCTTTCCTTTTTTTTGCTCTTTCCTTCGTTTTTCACTCTTTCCCTTTTGCTCTTTCCTTGTTTCCTCCCACTGCTGCTGCCCCTGTGGCCCCTCCCTCTCCATTGTGTCTTTCCCACTTCCACTTCCCTGATCCCTCCTTAATGTCAGCAGCTGTGCGGCCACGCAGCAGGTGTGCTGCTGGTGCACCGAAGGCTCACCAAAAGCAAGCCCGTTTGTGCCTGTCCACGACCGGACTGCGGCCAGCGCCAAGGACTCTGCTACAACTCCAGAATCCTTCACAATCACAACCCAGAACGCAACAAAAACTGCCAGCTCTCAACACCGACCAACACCCACGGCCACGGCCCTTTCTCCTGTCTACACTGCTGCCGTACCTTCACCCACCTCCATACCCCGGCAGCATCTCCCAGCCTACCGCACTTCATTGCTCACAAACCACTCAACTGCATTCTCCGCAACGTACATTCCCTACACAAGCAAGCAATTGAAATCTGGAACCTCCTTAAAATCTATTCGCCCGTTATCGCCTTCCTCAAGGAAACCTGGACCAACGCCAACTTGGCACGGAACATCGCCATTGCCATTCCCTGAGGATACAAGATCTTGCGTTAGGACTGTCTCATTCGTTTAGGAGGAGGCATTGCCGTTGTTTACAAAAGCACCCTCCGCATGACCACCCTCCAGGATGACACAACAAACTTCATGTAGCACCTACACAGCAACCCCAAAACTACTCTCTGCAGGACCCTCATATGCAGGCTGCCGAGCCCTGTGCTCTATTTACCGATGCCATCACTGACTTTATCGCCCCCGCGCTCTTGCACCCACAGACTACATCCTACTCGGAGACCTTATCTTCTACCTGGATAACTAAGATGACTCAAACACTGCTTCCCTCCTAGAGAACCTCGCCAACTTAGGCCTGAATCAACTGGTCACTGGCCCCATCCACACAGTGGGGCACACACTTGATCCTGTCTTCACTGGAGGACACAGCATCCCCTACAGCCACACCACAGAACTCCTCTGGACAGATCACCACTTCATCCACTTTTCCTTAAAAAAAAACACCGTACAGAAGCACAGCCACCGCTTTCCCACAGAAGCTGGAACAAAGTCCCCAAAGACCTGCTGCCCTTGTCAGCACCCTATCATGAGCATGTCAGATGCAAACACCGCTGTACAGACCCTCCATCACTGGATCACAAACTGGGCTAACATACTATCCCCCCTCAAGAAAGCCACAGGAAGAAACATCAAACAAAGCAACCTGGTTCACCCTTGCACTCCAAGAATCTCGGCAATCCTGCAGACTACTCGTAAAGACATGGAGGAACATCAAAACCCCGGAAACATGCGCCGTCTACAAAGCAGCCACCACTCTTGCACACCACCAACTCATCAAGTCCACAAGGAAGAAATCCCTCCAAGACCAAATCCTCACTAAAGCACACAACACCAAAGAGCTCTTCTTCATCATCAAGGAATGTGCCAAACCCTGCAGCAACACAACAGACATCCCACCCTCCGAAGACCTCTGCAACAAATTCAGCACATTCTTCCACCACAAGATTAAGATGATCTATGACAACTTCAACAACCAAGACCACCTCACCGCTCCAGTTCCTCCTCATGCAATGTCACCCAACAGACCCTGCTCAAATGGGTCCCGCTTACGACAGAAGACACCTCAATAACCATGAAAAGCATATATCCCGGAACACCATCAGACCCCTGCCCACACCACATCTTCCACAGAGCTACCTCTGCCATCGCACTGAACTACGTTGGACGATCAACTACTCCTTCAAGACTGACACCTTTCCTGACGACTGGGAATACGCGAAGTCAACCCCCTCCTGAAGAAATCCTCTGTGGACCTGAGGGATCTCAAGAACTTCAGGCCCATCTCCCTGCTTCTCTTTGCAGCCAAGATTATCAAAAAGGCCATCAACACCCACCTAGCAAACTTCATTGATGCTAACAACGTCCTGGACATCTCCCAATCTGGATTTCAAAGAAACCACAGCACTGAGACTGCCCTACTCGCTGCCACCAACAACATCTGCTCCCTCCTCGACCATGGCAAAACAGTAGCCCTCATCCTCCTGGACCTCTCGGCTGCATTCAACACTGCCTCCTACTGCACCCTGGCCACCAGACTCCGGGATGCCAGCATCTGTGGCAAGGCCTTCAACTGGATTCATTCCTTCTTAACTGGCAGAACTCAGCGGGTCAGACTCCCTCCCTACCTCTCAGAACCGACAGAGACCAACTGTGGAGTGCCCCAGGGCTCCTCCCTCAGCCTCATCCTGTACAACATCTACATGGCCCCCCTCGCAACCATTATCAGGAACCACGGGCTCAAGATCCTCTATTATGCCAATGATTCCCAGCTGATCCTCTCCCTCACCAACAAACCCAACATCACCAAACACAACTTCTAAAAAGAGATGAAAGCATTCGCCACCTGGATAAAGAACAGATGCCTGAAACTTAAATTTAAAAAAAACAGAAGTCCTTATCCTTGGCTCCACCCCCTCCAGATGGAGCAGCTCCTGGTGGCCCTCTGCCCTCAAAAATCCCCCATCCGGACGGACCACACACGAAACCTCAGCATAATACTGGACTTATCGCTCACAATGAACCACTAGATCAATGCTGTATCGTCGACCTGCTTCAACACCCTCTGCATGATCCAAAAGACTTTCAGATGAATCCCAACAGGATCCAGAAAAGGTGCCCGCACACACTCATCATCAGCAGACTCTATGCCGGAATCAATAGGAAAGTCTTTCACAAACTCCAGACTGTCCGAAACGGCGCAGCCAGTCTGACCCTTGACATCCCCCGTTGAAGTCGTATCACCCAATACCTGCATGATTGCCACTGGCTTCCAGTCAAAAGAAGAATGATCCTCAAACTCCTCACCCATGCATACAAGCCCTTCACAACACCGGACCTGCATACCTGAACAGTTACCTCTCCTTCCACGCACCCAAAAGACACCTCCAATTACCTCAGCTCTCTCTGGCAACCATCCCTCATATTAACAAGGCTAGAACTGGAGGAAAGTCCTTCTCCTACCTCGCCGTCAAAGCCTGGAACACCCTACCCATCCACCTCTGGTAATCTCCCACATTGCCCATGTTCAGGAAAGACCTCAAGACCTGGCTCTTCGGATGACCCCAGCACTCTACAGAGCCGCCCCCCTCCCAGGTACTTGAGAACCTCTTGAATGAGTAGTTGACTTCACCCACCCAGATTGATTGGTTGATGAGGGAAAGTCATCCTTTTTGCCCTGATCATTCCTATTTTGTTTACTGATACTGGAGGCTACTGACTCTGATTGTGCCCTGGGCCCTGCTAACAAGGCCCAGTGCCAGTGCTCTGTCTAAAAGGTATATGGTAACTAGGTGTAAATATAATTAGTATGACAACCCAACCTGTAAGCTCCCAGTATATGATAAGTCATGTAGGTTTAGAGACCCAGTAGATTTAATGCACCTAAGCATACACTGCTGTGTTGTCTGCTCTCATTTTAAAAGTCAGCCCTGCTTTGCAGGCTGCTTTTAAAATACACATATGTCCATATTCAACTTTGGAATTAAAAGTACTTCAAAAGTCTTAAACTACCTTATGTTTACCTATCGGTCACCCCTAAGGTCTACCCTAGGTGCTCCAAGGGCAGGATGCCATGTTAAAATAAGCATGGACATTAGAAAATATGTTTATATGCCCAGGTTAGGGGAAAAACCGCTAATTGTGTTTGTCCCCATTGTAGTGCATTAGCTCAATAGGCTAACATTAGAAAGCTTTATTTAACATTAACAAAGTCTAACTACTGACAGGAGTGAGCTAAAATAATAATTTTAAGTATTTAAAAAATGGTTAAACTAAATCCAACAACTTGCCAAGATTGGATTTATTATAACTAAGACAGAAACGAAGTTATAGAACTTCCTTTTTTGATGCACCTGAATCCTGCTCTGGGACAGACTCTCCTGACTTGCCAACCCTTGACAGGCTGAGCCAAACTGCTCTAATGAGATGTGAAGTGGCCTGAAAGGAAACAAAGATACATCTGGTTGGAGGGTTTCTGTAGCTACACAGCAAAAAGCAGGAAGTGGTCTGGGTCACCAAACTGGCTTTCAAAGGGAGCACCACAATAAGGACAGGAACCAGGCCCACCCCTCTTTTCTGCACCCTAAGCCAGATGGGAGCCCCTGTATTTGCATTAGCAGAGGAACTGGGAGGGGAGTGTTGGGGAATGCTAGCCACCCCCATAGGTTGGGTTAGCCAGACCTGAAGCTCCAGAAGAGATTTTCTCCATTTTGATTTTTGTGGAACGGTGCTTTCTGGGACAAGAAAATGCCACACTTTAGGGAAAGTGGTCATTAGTCAGGGGTTCCCCCTTATAGCATGCCCATAAGCCTGGATAAATATGGAAGAGCAGCCCAGCAACTCAGACCAATGCCTGAAAGAAACAAGAAGAAGAAGGACTGCCCTGCTGAACCACTGGTCTGCACCAAGAGGACTGCACTCTTAAGGACTTCACCTGCTGCACACTTTGAGCTTCACCAGACAAAGGACATAACCTTAATTTGGAAGATTAAGGAGTGGATTTTATGAAAGACACATGTTAAAAGAGTTCCAACTACATCATCTTCTCCAAGAAGAACCCAGCTCACCAGCTTCACCTGGACTTTGAAGGTTTGGGCCAGGTGCATTGTGGGTCTTGTGGGCCTAACTTCCCAAGGAGCAACTCAGAGCGTCTGGACTATTGTACTGGTGTTGTGGACACTTCAAAACCCCACATGGACCTTCTGGAAGAAGAGACAAAATTTGGAGACCATTTGGAGACTTTTTGGTAAAAAGCCCCCTAGGTTAACTGACCCGACGTCGAGAGTCAAGCCGGCGGCATTGAAGCGCAGCTTGGCCTATGATCCAGGTTTGCCCCGCTAAAAGCTTCAGAGCTTTTTGCCATCTACGAGACCTCCATGAGTTCACCAAGGCATCCCACTGAAGTAAGCCGCCATCATCAACTCGCAACCCAGCCTGCTGAGGAGCCTCGCTTGATGTCAAGAGAAAAAAGCTCAAAAAAAGTGACTAAGTCAAAATTTGAAGACTTTATTGGGTCCTACCACTCTTCATATCAAACCCGCACTCCATCTCAGTCAGCCTGAGACTTAGACTTGGTCCCAATCAATCACAATCAGATGTCCCAAGTTGGTACTTTTGACTTTTAAGCACTAGAAAGCATTTATTCTTTAAAAAATCATATCTTCTGTCAGATACATTGGATGTTTGTCATTTTGGTGTCATTTCATTCATAAAAATATTTCCTATGTTTATAAATTGAAGTTGGATTTTTATTGCATGTTGTGTCTTACTTATTTACTGCTATTGGTGTTTTTAAATCCTTTGAACACCTGTCTCCTAAATTAAGCCTGACTGCTTGTGAGCTAAGCTACCAAGGATTGAGCAAGAATTAGTTTATTGAGACTTGAGCGTACCTTATTTGTGCTTGTGGTGTTAATATTAGCTGTAGGTACCTACCTGCACCTACTAATAAAAGACCTTCCAACAGGTCAGATGTCTAGAGTTATTTTCAGGCATGTATTATTAAATATGACAGTGATATACAAACTGTTGGGCACCCACAAGGGTGAGGCTTGGAGGTGCATTTAAAGGTTGTTAGTCTTGCATAATATTTTTATTAGGCACTTGTTTTTGCTAGGACTGTTTTCTAGTAATATTATGGAGAAATTAATATTAGAAAAAATAGTTCTCTCCAACCTGCTATGCTATTGTAGAATAGCTGAGCAGTGGTGTATGTTGTAAGTTTGAGGAGTGGCAAACATTGTTACATATGTCTAGGAAGTGCTTAAACTTCTATCCTGAAGTTGAATTTTTCAGCTATCAGTTAGTGGTATTATATAAAAAAGTGGAGAAGTGTTCATGGAATGCTCGAATCGAAACAGTGCACAGCTGAATGTTAGAATGTTATAGTTATTGTTGGTAGATAGATAGTTGCATGCAGGGCTGGCTCTAGAGCTGTGCGGCCGGTGCCACCGCACCGGGTGCTGACTTGGGGTCGGGGTGCCATTTTTGCGAGTATATTCTCATTTTGAAAGCACCTGCTACTGTGTTCCTGGCCTCAAGCAATTTTCAGGCTTCAACTAAAATGTCAAGACAACTCCTGTAATTAATTATCATCCTGGAAAATGACCGAATGTTTGTCTTGTTGAAGTTTTGACTCATTCTAAGGTAGTGCAGAGTGTTAAAATGCCTGCTGCTAAGAACGTGTACAATGCAGATCACTAAGTGCATATAATGTAAATATGTCAGTGGGTACTGCTTCTGTAAGAAAGCTGCTTTTGTTACTTGTCTTTTATAAGTCAAAATCCTTATATAGAACATTGAGCTATTAACTGTCATCAAAGAACTGCACGCAAAGTGCAAGGTATATATTAGAGGTATATGATTTTTAGCCCAGTCTTTCATTATCCTAATCTTGCCAAAAGGGTTCATTTGGGTAGAAAACAATTTTAATTATTATAGAGAACCCCTAAAAATGATGTTACGCTTTAAATTAAGAATTTGTGCTTTTCAAGAATAAGGACTCAAACTACATTGCCTGCCAGTATCGCTGACATGCCACTCCTATAGTACACCTTGTAGTCCTGTCTGATGTAAAATTTCCTATACACTGATTACACACATATGATTGTCTCTGTTCAATGTGTGTGTGATGTAAAGCGCTCTGACCCTTCACACTGGTATGAGTGGTGCTATATAACTAAATGAATCTGAGAGACTTGAGGGGAACTGTCAAAGGTTGCTAGTGAGGGAATACGCGGCAGAGGGGGTGAATGGGGGAGGGGGCAACAGTGTCGCACAGGGTGCCACCAGTGTTAAAGCCGACCCTGATTGCATGTTGTTATTATTTTGCAAATCCTAATTGGGAGAGTGGGTTGCGGGCTGTTGAAAAGTCATATTTGTATACTATGGCTACCCTACCTTCTCTTCTCGCCTGTGTAATTCAAATGCTGCTGGCAGTTGGAGATACTATCCTCTTTGGGATAATAACAGATGGACCTTGCACCTGTGACTTGGAGAAATGAGGAATAATTTTAGGAATCTGAACTGGAAATACTGATTCCCCATGTAATTCCTTGTTGGGGCGATCAGGATGTCACACTTGATACTTGGTAATTCTTCTCCACAAAACTTACTTACACCAGGGTCACTGGTACCTCTAGGGGCAGAGTAATCAGGTTATACACTGGGCCCTCAATATGAGGTCATATGTATTGAAATGAGGAGGCAGACTAGTCTGTGAATCAGCTCTCTAGTACTAACATGAGATTAACATGGTTATCATTATGAGGTCATGTAGGCCGTGATGGAATGCCATGAACTGGAATATTAATTTGGAACAGTGTTACCCTGTTTAACTTCATTTTCATACCTTGGATAGATTCTCATTAGTTCTAAGAGATTTTTTTCTTAATCCTCGGGTAGCAATGACATAGGCACCAGTCAATTCCTCAAATGTAAATATAAAGTTGAATCAGTATCAAACAATGTTGGACTTAGGAGCAAAACTAATAACGGATCTGAATTATTAATGCTTGGATTTGAAAAATAAGGGGCGTTTTGACCAACAAATTAGATTTTCACAATATACTAGTCCCATTTTTGACATTCACCTTCTGCCACCCCAAAGAGGAGAGATTTCCTCTCTTTGGTGTGACTGTTGTGCTTTTGGTAAAGTTCATCTTCTGGATCCTACATTAAAGACTTTTTGTTATGCTCTTTTGCCTGTTATTGAATCTTACTTTTCATGCATGAGAAAACGATAATCTTATGATGCATAATATTGGATGGTGTAAGTTGACCGGATCTCTTTGAGCAATTTCTGACTGTGCCCCTGATAACATTTACGCTTCTCCCGTGTGTAAAGGGTTTTGTCTCTGATAGAATTTCTATGTTTTGAGCACAATTGATCTAGCTTACTGCAAATAATGGACCTTTTTTGTTATCAGAGGCGTGTGAGGGAACCCAAAAGCCCCTCCTTCCCTACTTCTGGCTTAGTGTAAATATAGCTGTCTTGCTTTGTTCGTCAGTGGATTGGTGCTGGCAGGCTGGACCTTCGTATGGGTGGTGTCGCAATACCCCCACTAACATTTTTGCTACCTTCTATATAGAAGAGGTGACTCTATCCAAAATCTAGCTTCTTATCCTCTCAATTTCAAGCAAGTGTTGTACTAAGTTCACATCTAAATGCTTCAGCATGTTCAGCATCCTTTCTTCACATGGTGGGCACATATCACATTGCTGTGCATACCGCTATGCTAGCATCATCTTTTTCAACCTCTCTCCCCCCGGAAAAAAAAATAGAGTTAGGGATGGGCATAACTCAGGTAATTCTGTATAGTGCAATCATGTGGAATTACCCAGAAGTTCAACAAGATTAGGTGGAAATATGCAAGAAGAGTAATTATTGATTTAAGATGATTTTCTTAGCGGAAAAATCCTCCCTCACATCCACACTTGACACCAGGACATATTTTGCACTACGAAATAGTGTTAAAAGCAAAAAAATATAAATAGTGAGAGCAATGAGAAAATAGAGCTATATGCCACACAACATAAACATCGGCGTGAGCAGCTGCTCACACACACTAATGTGCTCTTGAGGTAGGTATTTCCTCAGAATAACTCCTAATTATGGACGTGGGCATAATTGTGTTATTATTGGTAATTCTGCATCAAACAGTAATACATAATTCCTGAAATTACTCTGATTACTCTGGCGTTATTGAAATTTCACCCAAGCCTAATTAGAATAAGATACTTCTAATTAAGGAATGGTCTGAAAGGATGAACTATATTTGAAAAGTAAGGACCATATGTGCAAAGAAGTGGCGGGGTGAGACTTTAGCCGTCATGGCTTCACGCCTCACCCCGACCGTTGCACTATAGTGCAAGGGTGTCTGTGTGCAGGGGAAGATTGTTAATGTGTAAGAAGGTGTCCCTTCTTACACATTAAGTGGTTTAACGCTGCCTTGTAAATAAGGCAAAGCCCCTATCGCCACAGGAATGGCAAAAAAAGAAACGTTCCAGTGGCGATAGGGACTTGTACAAATGCCCCTCAGAGGCTTATTTAGAAGCCCCCTGCATCGCCTTTACATCACTTTTGCCCATATTAAAATTGACGCAACAGCGGCGCAAAGGGTTCGTAATTAAGCCCCTACTTTCCCTAGGCTCATATGTGTGATTAGAAAATTGTACAATAGGGTACAGTCTTCGAATGCCTTTAACAAGCACACCATTTTGGAAAATTGTATAAATAATAAACATTTACAGCAAATGTTATAACCATGCAGTAAAACAATCCACTGAAATGAACTATGTTTGTTGTGATTCATATTAATCTATTCACATTGTGTTTAATAGTGGTGCCACATCATTCAATGTGTGCAGTAATTAACTGTACTGTCTCCAGACTATTTACCCAAAGCCAGACGTCCCGACAATAATGCTAATAGGAATTTAAGATACACTGGTAGATTCTACTAATGAATGTTTGTGCGCTGTCTGATTGATTCGTAAAATGCATAAGTTGTTTTAGACAAAAAATAACTGATTATAAGAAACACGAAAATGAACGGCATTCATTCTCTTCATTGTGATTTCCTGTCATCCAAAGACAAGATCAATAGCGTATTGACGCCTCTGGAGTGTCATTCAGTGTTTGCCAGCGCGTTATGAGCTTGCACAATGCGGACTGAGAAAATAAACATTTCAACGAGTACCAGGCATTACAGCTACAGTGCCGGGGACTCGCTGCTGCTGGCGCCGGGAGAGATCAAAGAGTTGTTGGAGCAAGTAAAGACCGTGTCACTTATTAAAAATGAATCTGAAGGAAAGCCTTGAGTACACACCCACCACCTGCCATCTCTCCGGATGAGGCGCACTGGGAATACAGTTAGACAGACTGTGGGAGATTAACCTTCCTCTGTCGTGAAAAGCAGCGTTGGTAAAACGGGAGATGAAAGACGCTGACGACCAATTTAACACGTGCCCTCAGCGTCAAATATAAAATGAATTAATAGTAACATTTCGTCATCTTTTAGAGGTGCTGGTGGACCGTAAGGAGTGATATTTTTAAGAACAATTCTTCTTTGAAATGTGCAGTCTTAAAACACATGACCTCGTAATTGTGTATGTATTGGTGGAAACTGTAAACCACTTTTGGGGTAGTGAGCAGTGGAAGAGTTAAGTTAAGACACAGAGCCAGGTCACGAATATTTTTTTCTGGCTCTACTTCGTGTTCCTGGTTTTAGGTCAAGGCAGTGCTTGCTCCAAACACATTTTGCCACCGTATTATGAAAACAGGATTTTAGAGGTGGTAATTTGTGACAAGAACGTTTGTGCACATTTTCTGTGTGGACTTTTGTTGTGATGGCGTTCTGTTGTTTTTTTTGCACTGCATTATAGCAATGTGGTTTTGTTGTGCTGTACTTTGGTTGCTGTTGACATTCTGTTTTGACTATTGTGTTGTTTTTCTGTAATGTTTTAGTGCTGGTGTTACATTGCTTTGTGTATGTTTTTGTATTATGCTCTGTTGCTTATCTTAGATACTTCAAGAAATATTGCTACTTTTTCTGCAAAAAGAAGCACATGCCCAGGGTCAGACTGGAACAAAAAATAGGCCTGGGCAATAAATAAAAAGTGTCTGCCACGAGTGAACCAGATAGCTAAACAAGTGGCCCACATTAAAAAAATTAGTTTTGAACTTATAAAAATGTGCTGTATGATGTTTTGCAAATTATACGAGAGTGCATGCATTTGGGCTTACTGTAGGCAATATTTGTGGTAACACCAGGGAAATCAACAGTGAAAAACAATCCACCTAGCCATAAAACAGACCCACAAACTGCAACAAAAACCAGCTCACATTCTAATTTGCCATACCAGCCCAGCAGGCACTGCCTGATTGCCCTATTGGCCAGTCCCATCCTGCACATGCCTTTAATGTACCAGTGGCATGCAGCCATTACTCAGCACTTCACTAATTTAGACATAGCAGTTTGTTATATTAAAAGTTGATAATGCTGAACGCAATTAGTATATTTTCAGTAGCATAAGCCAGATGAATGTGATAATTCTCATCGAGTCAAACCTTTAACCTGTAGGTTGCTGATAAGTCTCATTAGGATATTAAACCAGTAAAATTAACTCTGTTACCAGTACCTGTTCATGGGTTCTGAGTTCTGACTGCCAGCATCTGGAAAATGTTAGTTTTTGACATCTACGTATTTTGATTCCAGTTTCCCACAGTGTAAATATTTATTATTATTTAAACTCAATTATTACTTTTGTGTTTGTAATATGTTTTTTTTAGAATATTTGAGAGTCATATTAGGTATGCTGCACATGGAAGATTATTTCAATGGCTGGATGGCATATATTAGTGCATCAGCCATGCTTCTCATCCCTCAAGCACTCTGCATGATAGGTTAGTTTACTCAGTAGTCTGCCCTAGGTGAAAGGAACAGCTGACAGCTAAAGTTTCAGCTGTATCCCTAAAATATGCAATATCCCCTCCGGTTCTTAAAAATGGGAGTTGGGTTTTGATGAGAAGGGTAAAATGAAATAGACACTATTGTGGACCACTTGAAACCTACTGCTAAAATGGAGGACTCTGCCAGTAGAAATATGAGGTAGTCTGACACATTGCATTTTTGGATATGTCAACTATCCATTGAATGCCAAGATTCTGATTAGCTGACATTTATATATGTTAGTTGTACATCACTTGTATAGTAGTTGTATGGAAATGTCATCATTATAACATCTCTAGCAAGCGTTCTCTGAAGAATATCAGAAATATTATGCACTTTATTACAAACATTGGGAGGAGAAGGCATTTATGTTTATTCATCAATTAGTTCGGCATAACTGTTATTTCTTTCTCTGAGTTACAATTGCAATATAATTTACCTGACTCATTTCTTCATGAGTACATTTTACTATCCACAGTTTTGCAATCCTACTTAACCTCTAACAATTTCCCTTCAGTTTCTCCCTCACTTATTCCATCCACACCATTATATAGTATTTCTCAGGACCATAGGCCCAAGACTGCTTATATTTATAAGAAGTTGATATCGCCTGTTACTGAACGACCTAAATTCCATACAGAATTAGTTTGGGAAACAGACTTATCTTTGTCGCTTCCTACTTCTGCTTGGGATAAATTATAGTCCAAGTTATTTAAAACTTCGATTGCCGCTCATATTACTCAATCCCTATATATTATTTATAATAGAGCTGTCATTACCCCTGTTTGTATATCCAAGTTTTCCCCTACTTCATCGTCCCTTCGTTGGTCCTGTGCTGAGTCCACCAGGACTTTAATTCACGAACTGTATGATTGTTCTAATGTATTGAAGTTTTGGCAATCTATTTGGTCTAAATGTATGAAAATATTTCAATGTAATATTCCGTTATCAGTGCAAAATGTTTTTCTAGGTTCATCCTCACCTGCTTTGGATGATTCTACTCCTATTTCTTTGTTGTTTCATCTATTTATTGCTCTAGCATATAAAGTGATTTTGTCCTGCTGGAAAGATAATTCTAAATTATCATCATTAACTTGGTGGACCTATATTTGTGATGAGCACAGAATTGCTAATGTTTCTTCTCTTACACTTTCTCAGAAAATTAAATCTGACCTTCTTTGGCTACCCTTCGCCTCCTATCTTTCTACATATGCACCTGCGTTTTAATTTCTAGCTTCTTGCTATTCTTCTATTTTCACATATCCTTAATTTATATATATATTTTTCTCCCCTCTCCCTCTTTTTCTTCTCTTTTCTTTCAAACTATTTGCTCATGTTTTTTCTTTTTTTCCCTTATATATTAATTGTTATACTTTATTCACAATGTGTTCATTTGCTTGATAAAGTTTTTCTCCTTCTGAAAACTCAATAAAAATAAACAAAAACAAGAAATATTATGCACACCACAGAGTAGTAATTTTGCCTGTAGTTAAAAAAGCATTCATGCCTTTTACGAGGTGCATTGTTAACATCTCTAATCTCATATATTTCACCCAAAAGAAATATGTCTAATATTGATTTTTGCAATAGCTTTAAAGAATAGGTATTGCTAGCTCTCACCCTCAGCCGGCAACTTCACCTGAGTATCAATAGTATCTTATAGGTACAGTCAGCATGCATGGTTGATTGTTGAAACCTTGGGAAATATGACCTTTGCCTACTTGAGACCTGTCAAATGTCAAGCTTCTTTATTTATTTTTTATTTTCTGTATTTATAAAGCGCCTGGTTACACCCACTGGTGTGTCCCCGCGCTATTTGTTTTAACTACCAACTCCGGGAATCAGTACATATGAGAACCAGGGACGACCATTCCCTATTGTTTAAAGAGCCATGTTTTTAATTTCTTGTGAAAGAGACTCTATGATGTTTCCTCACAAAGGGACAAGGGTAGGGCGTTCCAGCTTTTTGCTGCCAGGTAGCCAAAAGATCCCGCCCCCATTCTTGCTTTCCTTATCCTTGGGACTGTGGCTAGATGACTCCCAGTGGATCTAAGGTGCAGTTCTGTATTGTAGGGGTTCATAAGATTACGCAGGTATATAGGGCCTCTGCCCTGCAAGATATGGTGGCTGAAACATAGTGCCTTGAATGTGATTTGTTTCTGAATGGGCAGCCAGTGCAATGTATCCAGTGCATTCTTAGAGGATACCCATCTTAGCAATTTCGCGGGCTGCTGCATTCTGGATAGTTTGCAACTTCTGGAGTCCCTTTTTGGTTGCACCCAGGTACATCATATTTCCGTAATCTAGTCTGGGTGTGACGAGAGCATGGGTCAGGGTTTTCCTAGCTGCCATAGGTATAATGTCTAGGGTTTTCCTTAATATTTTAAGAATTCCGAAACACCTGCCTGTAACTCTCTTGATCTGAGTTTCAAAGGAAAGTATGGAATCTATCCATACTTCCAAGTTCTTTACCTCCGTCTTAGGGGTGGGGACCGGTCCTAAGATTGTTGGCCACCAGGCCGAAGAGCAAATGGACGGAGTGTTCCCTACTATTAGTATTTCCGTCTTGTTGCCATTCAGTCTCAGGCAATTATCTGCCATTCACCCGGTGAGATCTTTCAAACAGTCTGCAAAGCTGCTGGCTGGTGATGCCAAATTCGGAGCCAGGGTGAACACTAGATGCATGTCATCTGCGTATGACACTGTTATTGATTTCTGCATTTCCAAAGATATTTTTTCTTGGAAGGAGGACTCTACAAGGGTGACGCAGGTAGATAAAACTTAATTTAAATATAAGTATCTGCCTGCAGTGAAAGCGTGGCTCATCTCTAGCCAGCCAGTCACAAACTGGCAGCCCAAGAACTCCACCCCCGTAGGTGGAATGTGGAAAGCACTAGGCACAGTGCTCCACACTCCTCACGTGAAAGAGAGAACACGTAAGCTGTAAGTACAAAATGTTTCCATTCAGCTAAACAGCAAAACAAGGACTAGCTCATATGCTACCTCTTTTAGTTTGCAACCTGTCACCCCTCACTAGGTCAAAAATGTAATAAGTTATGATTCTTACAGGTTTACTTTGAAAGACTGCATTTAATCATTGGTGGATTGCTCTTGAAGTTCCATACAGACCTTTCTGATTGAGCTTTCTAAGATCACTGAAAAATTTGTCAACACTCAACTTGTCCATCACCTTTACACCAGTTATGTGTCAGGCAACATGCCATCAGATTTATGTTCACCCAATTGCTTCTGGACAGCCCTTCTGGGTGTTAGGGAACTGTAGTTTTGGCTGTTTGATGAGGGCTTGGGCTCCTTGTTTGTTTATTGAATTTATCTCCTGCCTATGGTGCAATGTACAAGAACATTTTGCTGAAGTATCTGATCAAGGTGGGGGGAGTTTCGAATTTCTTTGTTGGCTTGATTAAGTCTTTCTGGCTGACATAATATTACAAATCAAGTGAAGTGAGTTCCTATCCTTACGTCTCCTGTAAAGACCCTCATAACTCATTACATGTTCCTGCCCTCTTTAATACTTACAATGAGCCTTTAAATACACAGTTAACCCAACAACAAGCACATTGGTGGCTTCCAAATTCATGTGTGTGGCACCCAGCTATTCTTCTCCATTGCAAATGTGGAAACATAACTGAGGTTCCAGAATATTAAAGGGACCAAGATGTGAGCAATGTCACAATACATCTAAAACATCATGGAGTCATCATCAAATTAAGCAAAATTCTAGGATGCCTGCTGTTGATGATAGTGAGTGATACAGAATTGGGAAAATAAAATAAATAGGGGTGATTTTATTTCTGAACATTGGTTGGCCTCTTTAAACCATTTGATAGACTTCATTTAGGCCTGAATGAGGTACAACTTTTGTTAGCTGAACACTTCAAAATGGAGTTGATGATCATGGGTTCTAACAATGTCTTGAAGTGCCATTTCTGACCAAATAATTAGTTGTACTTTAGGGATGCCCCCATAACCCTGGCAAAGTGTTCATCACTTCTGATATCCAAATCGTGAGGAATACTTACATTTCCTAAGACTATCCATCATTTAAGAAAGCGTATCATGTTTCTTGAGGTTTAATCAAGGTCAGCCATCACAAGAATGGTTATTTGGTCTTGCATCTATTTATTCCACAATCTTTTCTGGCTGCCGTGACTTACTTTGATGGGAAGGCTCCAACAAAATACATCTAAAATGATGATGCTAGTGTTTTCATGGGTCTAGGGGAATTCAAATATTTCCCGGCCCCAAACCCTGCGCTTCCTTCACTAGATCTCCATGAGATACAGGAAAATACTACGGGGGTCTAGTTATAAGCATAACCCCCTACATTTAACTCAGAGCATTGGAAAAACTGTTATCATTTTATATGTGTTGCAAAGTCATCCTGTGTCCTGGGTACCACCCAAAATGTTTGCTGACTGGTACTGGTGGTAACTGACTGACCCTGGGCTCTGCCTTACCAGGCCCAGGGCCAGTGCTATGCTGAAAGAGACACTTTCAATACAATGAAAACACCTACATACACTAGGGTACACTATGGGTTGGGGGAATAAAACTACCTCTCATTCCTAGTATATGATAGGGCAGCTTAGAGGCCAGCAGTCATTTCTGCCCTTGCATCTGTGCACTGCTGAAGCCTGAGGTCAGTTTAAAAGTACTTCTGTGTTGCAGGACTTCTTTTAAAAAGTAAATTGTGCCCAAATTCGACTTTGGTGTTTGGGGCACTTAAAAATGGATAACCTACAATGTTTGGTCATATTGGGTACCCCCAGGGTCTCCACTAGGTGGCCGAGGGGTAGGGGGTCAGTTATTTATGAGGAGGACCATCATAAAATGACTTTTATATGCCTTGAGTTAAGTGAAATTGCACCTTTCACTCCCCCGCATTGTGATAACGTGCTGCAAAAACCCGACTTTGGGAGTAGGACTATTGTGGAGGGAGGATCTGCAGTGTTCTACATATTCAGAACCCCTAAGGTCTCGTCTCCCTTAGATGTTTCAGGGGTGGGGGTCCTGTAGATATAGGCAGAATACTTATAAAATATGTTTTTATAAGCCCTGGTGCTGGAAGAATGGCCCAAATAATTTTTACCTTTGCAAATGACCTGCCACATAGGTGAAGATGACAAGAAGCTATTAACTAATAAATCCTGATAGAAGAATGATAAAAATAGCATTCAAAGAATTCCCAGATTGGTATTTATACATCCAACCATATGATAGTGTTAAATTTCGCCTAAAATGAACAGGCCAGAATCATAAGACGTTCTTGTCTGTAAGCCCAGATTCAGCCTTCCAGTGGTCTGTCCTGATTGGCCAGAGTTAAGTGGATTAGCCAGGCTCCTTTAAACATGTGATAAAGAGCCCCAGGGAATAACCAGCTCTACTGGTAGGGCAGTGTTCTGTTACACAGGAATGCCAGAGCAGGGGGGAGTCATAAACAATGGACTTCAAGGGAAGGGGAAGACACCAGTGTCATTTACAACTCTACTCTTTTTAACCCAGCCAGATGCTAGGGTTAAGGAAGAAATAAGCACATGCGTGGGGGAACGACTATGGAGATTAGCCATCCTAGGGGTGTGTTTAGCCAGCTCTTCTCTCCCTGCGGGAAAATCAGCCATGATGAATTTGGAAGAATTGGTGCAGTCTAGAACAAAATAGTGCCTCACTTTGCAGGATGTGATCACACCTTTGGTTGGTACCATGCCTCCAATCAGACAGGAGTGTCCCCCTGCTTGACCTAGAGAACTTGGAATAAGTTCCTGAGAGGGGCAGAGCCTCTCAGATCTGCTGGTTGAAACCTAAGGAAGAAAGAAGAGCTATGCTGAGAATTTTGATGTACAATCACTAAGGACTGCACTCTAAGATTGGGCCTACTGCACCATCTGGAACTGCAGCCCTGTGGACTACCTTGCTGTAAAATGTCTAAATAGTGGACTCCCTACAAGCTACTGGTTAACAGAGCTCACCTGGGACATCACCACAAAGAATCCTCAACCTGAGCATTACCAATTGATTTGAAAGGGTTTTGTCCAAGTGGATTGCGGGAACAGAAGTCCTCAACTTTCAAGGACCATCCTGGAGCTTCTAGACCCCTGGAGGGAGTTTGCGACACTTTGGGACCCTTTGGGAAACTTCAAGAAGTAGTTTGAGAAGTTTGGAGAAATTCTGAGTAAAAGCTCCATAAGTGGACCTACTCAACCTGGCCAGCCAAGCCGCCTGCCTTCAACCAAGAGCTAGACTGCTGTCCAGGTTTGTCCCGCTGAAAAGCTCTGTAGGTCTGACTTCCAGAGTTTGACCAAGAGAAGGTGAAATCTGAGGCCGGCAACCCCTCACTGAATCCCGCCTGGTGAAGAGCATCGAGGGACCGCGCAAGAAAAAGCTCAGTAAATGTTTCTAAGTCCGAACGAAGAAAAGGTGACCGGGAGCAACTGCGAAAGCCAAGCCACCTGCCTTCAACCGTAAGTTGGCCTGGATCCTTGGTTCATCCCGCTGGAACGCTCCGGAAGTCGGACTTCCATAAGTTTGACTGGGAGCTCGTTGCAAGGCAATCAGTCAAACCCTCACCAAATCCGGACTGGATGAGCGCTTCGAGAGACCCTGGAAAGAAAAGCTCCAGAAAAGTTTCTAAGTCAGATGGTAAACAATTTGACCGGGACCATCTGCGGGGGCTAGCCGCCGAGGGCTTTATTGCGGTCAGCCTGACTCTTTGACTTTGACCCGGTCTATCGCAACCAGATGTCCTGATAAGGCGCTATAGGTTTCTATGTGTCATAAAGTGCTAAATCTTTAAAAATTAATCTCCGGTTCCTTACATTGGATTTTTGTCATTTTGTTTTGTCATTTTAAAGATAATAATAGTTCCTATATTTATAAATTGGCGTTAGATTTTTATTGTGCATTGTGTTTTAATTATTTACTGAAGTGGTGTTTAAATGCTTTATATACCTGTCTTTAAAGTTAAGCCTGTCTTTTCACAGGCAAGCTACCATGGATTGAGCATGGGAATGATTTTTTAAGACCTATTCTTAACCCTATACTGTGTTAGTGCCCTTATTGCCAGTGATAGATATACATTTGCCCCTACTAATAACCCACTTCCCAACAATATGCCGATACAAAATCAAAGATTAACGAACATAGATTTTTCCTACTGCAAATCTTTCAAAATCAAATGTTTCGGGGCAGCAAATCATTTCAATAATTTGGCAATATGTGGCAGAATGATCATCCACTTCCCTAGGAGTAACTTGAGACATAAAAGTCTATAACACAGAAGAGAAAAACAATCTCTTCTTTGAAGAATAGCATCTTTTGAAGCAGCAGTGTATAGCTATCTATTTTTTAGTCATTGTATATATAGATTTTATCTATGAATTTGTACTGATATTAAAATGAAATGATTATCCACATTCTTTGTAAATAGGGACATTTGGGTGTAGTATCTCATACACACTGTGCAAATGATGCCTGGGTGGTTCAGAATTAGGTAGAGAAGGTCTTACAATTTTGTGAAAGTACCCGCTGAACCTATATGTTTCGTGGGTGGCAAGAGAAAAGAAACCTTCATGAGTTTCCCATGTAAAGGAGAACCATAAACAACATGCTTTTGAATATTGAAAAATATATTTGCGACATCCTGACTCATGAACTATGAAAATTCCACAATGTGTTCAACATGCAGATGTAGGGTTAGTTAACACAGGAGTGTCATGGGGGTTGCAAAAATTACAACTTTGTCCGGAGTCTACAAGCAGCTTTTCCAATGGACTGTTATCTCTCAACATAGAAAGTATAACCCTACTTACACTGAGATTTGTGATTTATGTTAACTCCATAACGTCATATATCTGTGGCATAAAGTACTCTTGCTGCCTTTGATAGTGTCATTAACAGTATGCCTAGGTAATTGAATGCAGGAATTGCATCTTATTTAATTGAATCGAAGTGAAAGCTATACTAAACTCATCAAACCTAAATAATTTTTACTCTATTGCAAGCCTTTCATGCATCCCAAAAATAATGGAATAAATGGTCACTACTCAGATTTAAAAGAACTTAGAAACAAACAAGAATCTAGACAGCAATTGCAACTGGTATACTTGAAATCAAATTTCAATAAATTGCACAAAATAATTTGAATTTGTTAAATATCTTTGTGGTATGTCTTCCATCAAAGTTGAAGGTGAGGGCGTAGCTTTTGTTGAAAAATCATAAGGGTTAATGTCAGGAAATTGGTTAGAAGAGAAAATGTCTCCTTTGAGTTATTTGCTGCTTGAACCAGTTTACCAAGAAAACAAATAGTCAAACCTTTTCATGCGCAACCCTTTTTAAAAACAAAACGCTAAATTTGTACAATTAGAAATGACCTTCACCAGCCAGGTGGAGAGTAGCGGGAGGTCCGGCAAGGTGTCCTCCCCGACGGGGACTGATCTGGCCACAGCTGCCGCACCTCCATGCAGTCACAGGCTGCTCAGCAGAGACCTGAAACGGCATGCGGGTGGGACCGAGCGAGGACTTCCTGACAACCTGGTGAATCTTTGGTGGGCATTTATGAAGGTTACCGTCTCAATCAATCAAGCAATCAATCAAACATTTGTAGAGTGCACTAATCACCCGTAAGGGTCTCAAAGTGCTGAGTGGGGATGCAGCTACTGCTCGAACAGCCTGGTCTTGAGAAGTCTCCTGAAGGTCAGCAGGTCCTGGGTCTGTCTCAGCAGTGTGGGAGGGTGTTCCATGTCTTGGTGGTGAGGTAGGAGAAGGATCTGCCGCCGGTGGAGGTCCTGTGGATGCGTGGGACGGTGGCGAGGGTGAGGTCGGCTGAGCAAAGCTGGCAGTTTGGGTGTAGAAGGTGAGACATTTGGTAGAGATATGCTGGTCCAGTGTTGTGGAGTGCTTTGTGAGCGTGGGTGAGGAGCTTGAAGGTGATTTTCTTGTTGACTGGGAGCCAGTGCAGGTCTTTCAGGTGGGAGGTGATGTGGGTGTGGCGGGGTATGTCGAGGATGAGGCGTGTGGAGGCGTTCTCTATGTGTTGGATTCTTTTCTGGAATTTGGCTGTTGCCGTAGTCCAGTCTGCTGTTGACGAGGGCCTGGGTGACCGTCCTTCTGGTTCCGGTGGGGATCCATCTGTAGATCTTGTGGAGCATGCGGAGGGTGTTGAAGCAGGAGGGGTAGATGGCGTTGACTTGCTGGGTCATTGAGAGCAATGAATCCAGGATGGGTGTGGGTGCAGCTCCCAGGGTGGCTGGCCACCAAGAGTGGTCCCAGGCAGATGGGGTGGAGCCGAGAATTAGGACCTCTGTTTTGTCTGAGTTAAGTTCCAGGCGGCTGTTCTGCAACCAGTTGGCGACAGCCTTCATTCCTTCGTGGAGGTTGGTTTTGGCTGTGGCAGGGTTCTTGGTGAGTGAGAGGATCAGCTGCGTGTCATCGGCATAGGCGATGATGTCGAGGTTGTGCGAGCGGACGATGTTGGCGAGCGGTGCCATATAGATGTTGATAAGGGTAGGGCTGAGGGATGATCCTTGGGGCACGCCGCAGATGATCTTGGTGGCTTCAGAATGGAATGGGGAGAGGCGGACCCTCTGGGTTAGTCGGTGAGGAAGGAGGTGGTCCAGTCCAGGGCTTTGTCGCATATTCCTGCGTCGTGTAGGCATGTACGTAGGGTGTGGTGGCAAATGGTGTCGAAGGGGGCAGAGAGGTTCAGGAGGATGAGGGCCTCGGTTTTGCCATTGTCCAGAAGGGTCCTGATGTCATCTGTGGCAGCGATGAGGGCAGTTTCGGTGCTGTGATTGCTCTGGACTCCAGATTAGGAACGGGTCCAGGATGTTGTTCTCCTCGAGGAAGTGGGTCAGTTGGCTGTTGACAATCTTTTCGATGACATTTGCCGGGAACGGAAGCAGGGAGATGGGCCAGTAATTCTTGAGGTCCTTTGGGTCCGCTTTGAGCTTTTTGAGTAGGGCGTTGATCTTGGTGTGCTTCCAGCTTTCCGGGAAGGCGGCGGTCTCAAAGGAGCTGTTGATGATCTTCCGGAGTTGGGTTGCGATGATGCGGTTTGCTTTGTTGAAGATGTTGTGAGGGCAGGGGGCAGATGGTGAGCCGGAATGGATGGTGTTCATGGTCTTGATGGTGTTGTCGTCGTTGACGTGGGTCCAGGAGATCAGGCGGTTGGTGAGGCTCGGGGGTGGTGAGTCTGCGGTGTTCGTGGCTGTAGGGAGGGTCTGGGCGTTGAAGCTGTGGTCGATGTCTGCGATCTTGTGGTGAAAGAAGGTGGCTAAGGAGTCGCATTGGTCTTGCGACGGCGGGATGTAGTTGGAGCTGGAGCTGGGGTTGAAGAGTTCCTTCAGAATGTTGAAGAGCCCTTTGCTGTTGTGTGCATTCTTGTCGTTGCGTTCCTTGAAGGAGGTCCTTTTGGTGGCTTGGATGAGTTGGTGGTGCTTGCGGCTGGCCTTCTTCAGGGCTGCGTGGTTGTCCGGTGTCTGTTTGTGGTGCCACTTTTTCTCGAGTCTTCGGCAAGTCCGCTTGAATACCTGGAGGTCGGTGGTGAACAAACTGGCCTTTCTGTTGGTGCATCTGTTTGAGGGTTTTTTGATCAGGGCAAGACTGTTGGCGCAGTCGTCGATCCATTGCCTGAGGTTGCGGGCGGCTGTGTCAGTGTCAGTGGTGTCTGTTGGTGGGTCTCAGGTGAGGGTGCTGATGAGCTGGTCTTGGGTGACCTTGTTCCAGCTGCGGTAGGGGATCTGTTGTGGGTGGTGAGGCGAGGTGGGTTTCTTGGAGGTGAAGTGGACGCAGCGATGGCCGGTCCAGTGGAGTTCGGTGGTGTGGCTGAAGGAGACGTGGTTGCTGGTGGAGAGGATGGGGTCAAGCGTGTTTCCGGCGGTGTGTGTGGGGGTCGTGACGAGCTGTTTGAGTCTGAGGTTGGCGAGGTTATTGAGCAGAGCGACGGAGTTGCTGTTGTTGGCGTACTCGAGGTGGAAGTTCAGGTCTCCAAGGAGGATGTAGTCTGTGGAAGCAAGAGCGTGCGTGCTGACGATGTTGGAGATGGCGTCGATGAACTGTGGCCGGGATCCGGGGGGTCTGTAGAAGAGTGTTCCTCTGAGGGGGGTGTTGGGGTCCGTGTGGATCTGGAAGTGCAGGTGTTCAGCGGTGCTGGAGGTGTCTGCTGTGCAGGTCGAGACTCTGAGGGTGTTTCTGTAGACGATGGCGATTCCTCCTCCTGGTCTGTTGGTGCGGTCCCTTTTGGTGATCTTGTAGCCATTAGGGATGGCTATGGCAATGAACAGTGCCGAGGAGGGGTTCATACAGGTCTCTGTTAGGAAGGCGACGTCCAGGGAGGCTGAGTTGAGTAGGTCCCAGAGTTCAATGGCGTGCTTGTGGACAGAGCGGGTGTTGAGTAGTATGAATCTGAGGTGGTTGCGTTCAGCTCTGATGGGTGGGGTAGGACGTGGAGGTGTTCGGCAGCTTGTGAAGCAGCAGCTTCGGCAGGTGAAGGGTCTGTGGGTGAGTATCCGGCTGGCCTGGAAGCAGTTTGATGAGCGGCCGGTGTTGAGTTTGCGGAGGGTGTTGGTGTCGTAGCGGTGTCGTGGCGTTCGTGGCGGCCAGGAGGTCTGGCATTGGGCGCTGTCCAGGCACGGACGGGCGCAGGCGGGCTTGCCTTAGGCGAACCCACTGCACGCATCCACTGCGCGACCGCACAGCGGTTGACATGATGTAGGGGAGGGGGGAGGAACGAGGTGCTGGGAGGCGGGAGCGGGGCGGTAGGGAGACGGGTCAGTGGTAGCAGGAGAATGGAGGGGAGACGAGGGGGGATACCAGCCCACAGCAAGGGCTGAAGGGGAACAGAAACGGAATGAATATCCACCAAAATAACATTACCAATACAGAGGGAATTACACCTTTAAGAAAACACAATCCAATATAGAGAGAATTATACAATTAAGAAAACACAATCACAGTCACCATGCGCGTGATGAAAGCTAGACCAGGGTAGTCTTGAGCCCTGCTGAGGAGAGAGGCTGGCTGCAAGGCGAAGCACAGCACCACGGAGCTTCGGAGGGGAGTGTGAGCCTTGGACCGAAGTCTGAGGACTCACACCCGCTCCCCCACAGCGGCCGCCATGATCTAGGGGAGGGGGGCAGTAGGGGAGGGGTCAGTGGTGGCGGGAAAATGGAGGGGAGACGAGTGGGGACACCAGCCCACAGCAAGGGCTGAAGGGGACAGAAACGGGACGAAAATCAATCAAAATAACACTACCAATACAGAGGGAATTACACCTGTAAGAAAACACAATCCAATAAAGAGGGAATTACACCATTAAATAGAGACACAATCATAGTCACCATGTGCGTGATGGAAGCTGGATGAGGGTAGTCTTGAACCCTGCCGAGGAGAGGGGCTGGCTGCTAGGCGAAGCACAGCACCGTGGAGCTACCGAGGGGAGCGTGTGCCTTGGACCTAAGTCTGGGGACTACAAGCTGCACCGCACGTTTGTGGGCCACTGTCCTTTAATAAGTTTGCATATTCGGACGGCCGAGTAGGGTCTCCCACCGTCCCCGCTGTATGGGTGCAGAATGTTGTTTGTTACCTTGGAGTGTTGCATGTGCATCTGCAAACTGTTCTTTTGATGACGACATTGTAATGTTGTGATTATTGTCGAGGTGCCAAGTGAATTGTGACCTGTGCACCTTATTAGTATTTACCTAAAAGTGACCTATGACCTATACTAAGAGCACTTATGCCAATGCACCCTATGTTATGTTGATGACAATTGCCTAGTTGGCAAAGAGATGATTGCCTTATGCGAGTTATGATCTATGAGTCGTCATGACAAGCACCTAGTGGCACAGTGATTGATGTGACTGTGGTTTAATGTGTTTTTATGTACATTGCAAAGGATATTTTTTATATAAACTTGTGTAGGGGTCTCTTTTTTTGTGGTGTGCCTAGTGTGTCACTGATGTGTGTGTGTTGTGCAAATGCTTTAAATATTGCCTCTGGGATAAGCCTGATTGCTCTGCCAAGCTACCAAGTTGGTTGAGCAGGGTTTAGCTTGGGTGTGTAACTCCCTTACCTTGACTAGAGTGGTGGGTTCTGCCCTGCTTAGGTGCATACCCTAGCCTACCAGACACCCCATTTCTAACAGTAAACATTCCTTCATGTGCAAATGCTATACTCAAGAACATTTGCTAATTTTATCACAACAATAATTTTCCTTCCTGTACAACCACAACGTCTTATGCAGATGTTCTCTCCCCTTTTGCACCCAAAATGACAGGAGTAAAGCTTCCCCCATATGCCGAGTAGGAATATGCCTGACAAAGATTTGTGAATGCCTAAGTACGGGATGCTCACCTACTTAGGCAGGCATCGACACACTGGAATGCTCACAACCTGCCTCTGGGAGTAGATTTAGTGAGACAGAAAATTCTGCCTTACAAGAACGATTTTAAGGATGAGTAAAATCAATTTACGTGTGCAATTTTGCATTTTGTGAATCACTCATACATGCTATTATATGTATTTATAAGTATGGGTTAGCTATTCAAATTTCTTTAGAAATCTGGCCCACTTTGATTTATGAGCTGGCACAAATATACTTATATGTGGTCACTCTGCGAATTGCACGCTTAACTAAAGCATAAGAGTTTCTTAAAAAGCTGCAAAACGGCTAGACCAATTCTTTGCTAGAAGCCTGCAAAGATTACCTGGAAAATATGTTCCTGCAGCCAGACATCAGCATAACATTACCCATAAATAGTGCACGGAGAGATGTTCCGGATTACAAGTACAATAATGCATTTTATTGTTATCCCATTTAACAGATCGTGCACCTAGAAACAAAGAACAATAGCGAAAAAGAGCATAAATTACTTCGCCTACTTTTTTTAATTAGCACAAGACAAACTATGCGACTGGTATTATGGTGTTTTTGTTTTTTAATTGCAAGGCAAAGGTGTTTTAACAGCTTGGAAACAGCATAAGTACGTGAAGAAACAGTATCTCTGATAACAAAGCTTATTTTTGTTAGTAACATCATTAAAGGTGTGGAAACCCACATATATTTGCAGGGCATAGGAAACAGTTGCCCTTGGATAACAGTGATTGTAGGGCCATGTGTTTCACCATTTGCTAATTCGTTTTCATGCATATGCATAAAAAAAGTGTAAACTGTTGGTTGATGCTGATGAAAAAAGAGACACTGGGTTAAGAAAAAGCTAAGCGAATCTGCTAAGTATTTTAGTTGTTTTTATTTGCAGACCAAATTGGGTAAATATTTTAATCAATGATATGCCTAGTCCATACAAACTAACTATAAAGAAAATAATAATTGTCATCGGCTCTGTCGAAATCGATAAATGCACCTATTATCGCAATAATTCAATGTAGCCATTTAAAGATGTGGGCAGTGGTGCATTGTCCTCAAGGCATTGTGGGTTGATGACACGCCTGAGGCATCATTTCTACCTATGAGTAAGAGTTAAAAGGGGCATGACCGGTATCTACAACAATTGTAGTAATATTGGTAATTGTTCATGTCCAATTGTGTGTAATTGGTTAACACGGGAAAAACTGGGGGTAAAAAGGGAGTATTTAAATTCTTTCCCACAGTGCAACACAGCAAGCCACCTTGCTTTGTAGTATAAAAAGGGAAAAGGCAGGAATGCAACATATTTAAAATTATACAGTGTATTCCTGTCATTTTCTAGTGCTGGCACGCTTTTGGCTGCCTAGTGCCAATGGAGGCAACCTTGTGCCATGTTGCAAGAGTGCCTGTGCTGTAGGCAGGTTTGGTTTTGTGCAGGAAGGAACACCTTCCTGTACAAAATCACTACTGAGAAGCATTTCCCTCTTTCTATCTGCACTGCAGAATGTGTAGAAAGAGGTAAAAAACAAGGGGAAATAAAAATATTTCTCCTTGTTACACCTTAACTGGGGAGTGATAGCATTTTGAAGCATTCTCAGGTCTGCCACTAATGGTAAATCTGGGAATGCACTCAAATCCTTGAGTGGATGCCTGGGAACACCCACGCTCCACTCATGGAATTCTGCCCCAACACAGAATATCGTAAGCAGCAATTTGAGCTTCCTTATGTTATTCTAGATTTATCAAGCTATGCAAGGGTGACACAAAACCCTGATAAATATTCCCCAAACTGTTTACCTGTTGCCCATAATTTACCTCTGAGTTAATGATTAGAAGCCAAAACACACCAGGGGCCAGATTTATCAAAGTTTTGCTTTGCCCATAAGTGAAATTTACAATTCTAAGCAGAGCCACCTTGTAGGCCTGGGCTAAAATTCCGTTCCGCTTGCGGAAATTGCGATAGTTTGACATTTTCGTGTTCCGCGGAGAGCGCGAAAATGTCAAAATTTCCGCAATCCGCATCTTACCGGAAATTTTTTGCTTGCTCGCGCAGTAAAATAATACATTCTCGCGTGCGCGCGATCGCCTTACCTGAATCCCCGCGTTCGCCGACAATTTTTCCTGATCCGGTCGCGTTCTTCACGAAATGTTGGATTGTTGGTAGCCATTAGCGCAGTCTCGCGACAGTTCGCGCCCGCAGTAACGTCATTCGTCACGCGATCACATCTTTCTTCTCGCGATCATGCACCACGAGACAAGTGAAAACAAGATGGCCGGGCCCGCGAGCAACCGCATGGGTAAGTTGGCGAGCCGCGACCACGCAGAAAATATAGCGAACGGGCGGGAAAAAAACGTATGCATCTTTGCGATATTTCCGCGTGTTTCTGGAGATTTTCAACATTTTCGCGATAATTTACGAAAGTGAATTTCGCAAATTCCGCCCACCCCTACCACCTTGCAAGCCTCTGTGTAGTAATAGTAAATCTGGAGAAACGTAAGGCAGCACAAGTCATTTCCTTGTGTTGCACTGCCCTGGGAAGGCATTTAATGGGTGTTCCTTCGCATCCCGTGCATCCACCCCTGGTACTCTAGTAAACATGGGAATGTATCAAAATGTTACACCTTCCCAGCGGAGGTGTAAGGAGGACAAACATGTTTATCCTCATTTTTTACCTCTTTCTACGTGACATGCATTCTACAGTACACATAGAAAGAGGAAAACGCCTTAGAGGATTGATTTAGTAGAGTAAGGTGCAAAATCAATTCCTGCTGAAGCACAAGGTGTAAGTAAGGGTGCCTGCATTGGCGTTTTGCAACTATAAGTGCACCAGCACAGAGGGAGGACAGGAATGCGCCATAACTTAGTAGATATGGTGCAATCTTGCTCTCTCCATTTGATGCAGCGCAGCAAGCTGTCTTGCTGCGCTGCGCCTAATATTAGTAAGTCTGCCCCCTGACATCAGATGCTAATATTTGCAACAGTTTTTCTGCTCGTTACAAACTAATGGGTCTAAATGATGCTGCAGGCCTTCCTATTTAGCAAAAAGAAAGCCTACAGTTCCTTCGGTGCTGCTAACACTGCTGCACTGAGTAGATTATTAAAACCACTGGTTTGTGTTTGTGCATTGCCATTCACAATTATTTTCTACTCATCATGTATTAAGCGCTCTTTGTTTGTTGCATTATCAATTGGTCTTTTCATGCTTTCAGTACAGATTCTTTTACACTTAACTTGTTACATTTTTATTCAGACGGAATACCAGATATTTCAAAGGTGGCAATTCGTGGCTCTTCCTCCTGGGACATTAAATTGAAGAAAGTGAATCTCATTCCACTAGCAAGATAGGGAGAATGGATTAGAGTAGGGTGCTCCAAAGCCAGTCCTGGAGGGCCGGATCTCATGCCTGATTTGTAAGATAACTACATTTATCTAAATGGGGATATGCTAAAAAAAATGGGGGCAGATTTACGACTTCTGGCGCATCTCTGCTAATCAGCAGAGATGTGCCAGAAGAGTTGCGATGCATCTGCCCACCTGTGCGCCACCACTGATGCGCCGCATTTACAATGAGGCGCACCGTGGCGCTCGGATGGGCAGATGCGTGACGCATCCCCCGTCGGAAAGGTGGCGCATTCCTGGAGTTGCGTCGCAAGCGTGACGCAGCTCCAGCAAGTCTTGGGGTGCTACTATCCCTAACATGCTGCGTCAATCCTTACGCCTGCTTCAAGCAGGCGCAGGGTTTTGACGCAGCATGGCCGGAAAAGTGACTGAGTGAAATCTTTTCGATTTCACTCAGCCACTTTTCGGAGGCGTTCCTGCGCCAGAACGCCCCCCCCCCCCCCTGTGCAGGTATGCCCACATGTGGCGCAGGCTTTACAACATGACGCATCTCCCTAGATGCGTCACGTTGTAAATGGCCTGCAGCATGGCGCTGGCTTTGCGCCGCCGCTGCGTCACAAAAGTGACGCAACAGTGGCGCAAATCTGGCATAAGGGGCTTGTAAATTTGCCCCATGGTATGGGTCCGTCCCTCCAAGACCGACTTTGTAAAACCCTAAATTAGAGAGCTGTTGCACATATTATGTTACAATACCAATACTAAGGCCACCAAATGGATGTTCGGAATCTGTAGCATTCATTAACAATTCAAATATAGCAATTTTAGGAGGTTTTTCGGGTCTTCCATTTAAATCATGTCATTATAGGTTTGCAGATAGGAGTATACACGTCGATCCTAATACCAGGACTATACTGCATATGCCATCCTCCCTTTCAAGACATTGTGACAAGTGACTGACTCATATGATACCTCTCGATCACCCCCCATTCTGCTGGCCCTGGTTCAATCTGCCAGGGGACCCTGAGATTGCCTAAAACCTGCAGATGGATAAGTTTATTATTCATGCCTGCAACTTGTTCATTAAAGTAAGTAGCAATGTAAAAGACAACATAGATAAAGCTAACCCATATGAAATGTTGCAAAAAAAGCAGTATCTGTGCAAGTCAGTGTGTAAATCAGTGTACGTGGCTTCTGCTCTAACTGTAAATCTTGATTAGCAGTCCCCAGGGCAGAGAGGAGTCTGACAAAAAAATCTGGGGTTCTTTCAAGTTCACCTAATTATGAAATCCATTTCAACAACTCACTCCCTCACCGTCAACCTGATGCCCGAAAAAAACGAAGAGGGCCATGCACTCATAAATGTACATCTATAGGCAAAGCCACAAGGTCGGTCTTTAATGTACCAAGAAATCTAAACATACACATATAGATATGCTGTTTGCATGCATTGCATGCACAAATGTTGTTTATTAAAACCTGTCCTAATGGCTTTGCCAATGCTGGGAAAAAGAAGCAAATATATTGTGTCATACCTAAAATGCAAATAGGAAAAAAAGAAACGTAACTAACAGCATAGTAGAGTTTATTTTTCAGATTTTTAACATTCCCTCGCGCACTCTAACAACAGAACTTCCTTGAAAGAGGAATAATACATACCCAGCTGAGATGAGAGGATTCAAGTGAAGTCCAATCTGTGCATATTTTAAAGAATTTGTAAAACATATGTCCTCTAGGCAGCTGCCATATTAAGCCAAAACCAAAAAGGAAAGTTTAGCTAATTCAGATCATTAATATTATAAACAATTTAGAATAGTCCTGCGCTAATATTTGGTGTATTGTGTCTTTCACTGACACACTGCTTTAGAGGTCATTTAAAGTATGTGTGGAGATGTAAAAAAAACAGGTGAAATATGTGGAAAGTGGCATTCAGTGTATTTAATGGTGTTTGTGCATTAAGAGAAAATTACTGCATTCCATGCCTATAGTAAGAGAGCACAACTAAATAGGAGTGCAATGCTTGCACATGTGTCTCTAGATCTGTAGTAATGTAATAAGAAGTGGTTGTGCTAATGGTATTCTGAATTGTGCTATACCAGAAAAACATAGGACATTCTGTAAATAATTCCATTTGTAGAGAGGTGCTTGTATGTCCCAAATGATGATGCAGAACAGCTCCAACATACATAAACAGCAGAACATAGAGGTCCATTAGGAGGGAGGGCAGATGTCCTCCGCCGGGCGGGCGGTAGTAACCGCCGGATCGGCGGCGGACATCCACCCGCCATCGAAGCCCTGAACACCGCCGGTCTGATTAGCATTGTGGTCGTGACCGCAGTGGTGTGATTTCCCGCCCGCCACTTTTCCGCCGGTTGCAGTCCGCCCGCTTGCCTGGCATGCGGAGCTGGACCGCTACAATTGTGGCGGATCAGGGCCAAGCACCGCCAGCACGATTATGATGCCGGCAGTAGCCAGCTTTCTGCGGCAGTTGAACCGCCATGGAAAGGCATGCGGAGAATGTCTCCGGGGGTCCGTTGCGGACCCCCAATATGTTGGGGGGGTGTGGCCGCACTGGGACCCCCCTACATGTCCTTGTGCCAGGTGGCGGGCACTGTGCAGTGCCTGTAACACAGCGCAGGGACATGCAGGACATGCTTGTTTGGACATAGCGGCGGTGCTGCTGGCAGCAGCGCCCGCCACAATGTTAACCGCCGGTATCCGACCGCCGAGGTCAGATTTCCACTGCGGAGCATAATAATTGGACTGGCAGTTTTCCCGTGGTCCTGGCGGGTGGTGTTTTCCCACTACCATGGCGGTCAGGGTGCTTTTCCGCCCGCCATCCTAATGGACCTCATAGTCTTGGAAGTGCTTCTACTGATGCACTAAAAACGTTCGTCTTTAGAGAGGTAAACTATTTCATGTTCCTAAATGCCATGAAAGGCCTCATAACAATGTCCTTGATATCACTCAGCTATCCCTCCCCAGCGTTTCTGATACAAGGGGCATTGATAGCTGCAGTGAGGGAGGTGTCAATAGAAATAACAGGAATCACAAGTTGGACCCTGATGGTTGCCTCAGAAATGAGGGATTACCTGGGGAATTTGCCGCTCCCTGATTGAGTGTTAAGGGATCGCATAGAGTTTGTAGGGTTCTGGACAGGGTAGCATTAATGAGTGCTAAGGGGCTTAGTAATATGTAGGTTTCAAGTAAGGGTAGCATTACAGGGTAGTAGGAGCTTTGAGGGTTCTGCAAACGGAAGCAGGGATAGTAAGGTTTTTAGTATTTAGGAATAAGTAAAATAAGGAAGAGTAAGGGGTTTGTAGGCTCAAAGAAGGTTAGCTTTAATTTGTAGGGCTCAGGGGAGGGTATTGCTATGCGGTAGTAAGGGGCTTTCCGGTTGAGGGAAGGGTAGTGTTAAAGGGTGTGAAGGTATTATGCAACCAACTGATTCCACAAGACTTTTATGATGACTATAGGGTCCACCTCCAAGCACCTCTAAATCTGAATGCCCTTCGTGGTGCAGATTATTGGAACGGTCAGCTACGAGAAACAGTTTTGAGGGTAAGAACAGTAGGAACTGAGATATATAAGGGAAATAGATGGTTATTTGCTAATGACTCTACACTGACTCCTCTATCTCGCCTAGATCTTAATTTTACTCCTGCTACCACAATGATTTCTGAGCAGATAATGCTTGGAATCCTCTGGGTTCTGTTCAGTTTTATTTTACAATTATCAGGAAGTTTAGCTAGTCTTTTGATGCAGAAGGGGAATTAAATTTGGATACTTTAACCATCTAGTTTTTTAGAACATTTTACATACCAAGCACTGAACATTTTTGTGTTGACATTAACTCCCTCGCATGATTTAAACATTGGTTGAAGCACCCTGCTTATAATAATTATTACTACCTTAAAAGAAGTGTGTTTCCACACTGGGATCCTTTATCATTTATGGAAGTCTCAACAGTTTGTCAAAGTTTGCCTTGGCAAAGCACAAATCAGATTTTCTAAAAATGTGATCTTTTTTATTTTGTGAAAACCAAATGTCAAGAAAGGGCTTTGAGTCTTGCAAACTTTAAGTACTTTTCTGCTCTATTCCCCTAGTGTGACTTAGTCAAAGGTTATTATTAATCCTTGAGCCTTAATGGGGGTCCTGACTGGGAAGAAATAGTTAAATGCTGTCTGTGGCTGCTCATAAACAAAAGGCACAGTGGCACTCTTACTGATGAGATTAGTCTAGCTAATAATCCACTGAATATCCCTCACTCGGATCTCAAATCTCATTCTCTTCTTTAGCTCTTAGTGAGCCAAAGATACTGGAATGAGCATATCCCTCTGGGCAGGGCTCCTGATATACTAGCCAACCGTGACTGCTGGGAATGGAAGTCATATATGGAGCACCTGCAAATAAATATAAGCCCCTAAAGAGTACAATGACCCATAATTGTTATGGAACATTACAATAGTCACCTATGATACTAAGACCTAAGTGTCATCTTTGTGATGTCCTAGATTACTGACACTCTGACAACTAAGCCATCGCATACCTACAGAATACTTCCATTGAAATTTGCCGCAAACCAATCGGTGTCTCTGTGCTGTCTTTGCCAGCGTGGCTCTAGAGGCACCAAGATCTTAACAGAAGGGGCTTTAGGGTTCCTGGAAGGCTAGTGTTGAAGGGTAAATTAGGAGTTTTAAGGGTTCAGGGAAGGATAACATCATTAAGAAGTAGCAAGGTTTTTTTTTTGAGGATTCAGGGATCAGTAGTGTTTAGGGTGGTAAAGGGTTTTAAGGATCAGGGTAGGGCAGCATCAAGGGGGTAGAATGTGTTTTTAGGGTTCAGACTAAGGTAGTGTTAATGGGAATTATTGGGTTTTAGGGTTCAGGAAAGATTACCATTAAAGTGTAGTTAGGGTTCAAGGGGGGCAGCATTGAGGAAGAGTAAGGAATAGTCACATTACTCTTCCCTACTTCCTGTAGGGTGCAGGGAAGGGCAGTGTTAAGGGTTTTTTGGGTTAAGGAAAGGGTTGCATCAGTGGGTTTTAAGGGGATTTTGCGATGCAAGGAGTAAGGTGTTTTTATGATTCAGGGAAAGTTAGTGTTAAGGATTAGTAAGGGGTTTTAGAGTTCAGAGATAGGTTACATTAAAGGGTAGTAAGGTTTTCTGGTTCAAAGAAGCGTAGTGATAAGTGGGAGTATGGTTTTTAGCGTTCAGGGAAGTGGTGCCATTAGGAGTCATACATTTTTTCTGGTCTAGCGATTAGTAGTCTTAAGGGATCAAGGTATTTCTTAGGTTCAAGGGAAGAGTAACATTAAGTGGGTGGGAATAGGTTTTTAGCGGTCAGTGATGGTTAACTGTAAGGGGTTGATGATATGTAGTGTTAAGGGGTGGAAAGGTGTATTTAGGTTTCAAGGAATGGTAGTTTTATGAGGTAGTTAGAGTTTTCAAGGTTCAGTGATGGGGTATTAAGGGTTTTCAGGGTTCAGGGATTGGTATCATTAAGGAGTAGTAAGGGGTTTTTAGGGTTCAAGGAAGGTAAGCACTAAATGGTAGTTATGGTTTTCAGGAATGGGTAGCAATTGGGGATGGTTATGGGTTTGTAGGGTTCAAGGAAGGGTAGCATTAATGGGTAGTAAGGGGTTTTTAGGGTTCAGGTATGGATAATGATAAAGGGTAGAAAGGAGTTTGTAGGGGTCAGAAAATGGCGTTGAGGCACTAATGGTTTTAACTAAAAATAGTGGGGCATATTCACAGAACTAATGTGTGATAAAATCCTAAACTTACTACTTTCAGTATTCACACAAGGCATTTAGAAGTAGTAAAGTTAGGACTACTAACTTTACTACTACTAAATGCCTTCTGTGAATACCAAAAGTAGTACATTTAGGATTTTATCTCAGTTTAGTAGTAGTAAAGTTAGGAGTCCTAACCTTACTACTACTAAATGCCTTCTGTGAATACCAAAAGCAGTAAGTTTAAGATTTTATCTCGGATTAGTTCTGTGAATCGGCCCCGATGTAACTATATTTATTGACATTAGTTACCTTAGGTTTTACACTAAAAAAGGTGAAAAAATATAGGGAAAAAATATTTTTATTTTTGTTTATCTTCTTAACATTAAAATACACTTTTTCACATATTTGACTATTTTAAATGTTTTATTTAATATATTATTATTTTCTAAGGGGTTTAGTTTGTCGCTCTCTGCATTATTTTCAATGCATGAATGTTGCAGTACTAGTGATTGGCCATGTGTGATGCTGGGCTTTCTTCCGCTATGAGATGGGGACATTTATCACTGGTTTGGATACATTTTTTGCTTTATTACCAAAGAAGTGCAGCTTGTGAATTGAAATAAGGTTGCTTTTTTGTGGATGGGTGCAGTGGTGCCACTAGGGTTGGTGTCACCCGGTGCGGGTAACTCATGGTGTCAACCCCTCACGACTTACTGCATGGACCTCCTCCGCCCGAGTCCACCAGTGGACACAGTTGGCAAATAACGGGACCATACAGAATCCTTAGTAACGTTTGTAAATGTAGGTCCTATATTTACAAAATGTGCCTGTTAACAACAGAGTGATAATGATTCATTAATCAGGTTGTACAGTGGGCTACCTGCTAGTCAACAGTTTATTGGAATTTATAATATCATAGGTATGGTACTTTTGACTGGTGTGGTGTTCCCACTATCCAGCAACACGATATATCAGTGGTCGAAGTGGGGGAAAAAAAAGTAGGGGAACTGTGGGCGGAGAATCAGAGGGCGGGAATAACCCAAGGATTGGATCAGTGGGCAGAGCCAGAGGCGTGGCCAGAATGCGCAAACATCCCAATTTTTTGTATTTGTTTGGTTTCACTGCCCAGTTTTATCAACCAATGGATACACATGATTATTTAAGGTTATAATGAGTTATTGACAGTAAAATGTGTTCACAAAGTGGGATATGCTTCTAATCACAGAATGTCCCCAAATACGATAAAATGTGGACGCACAAGCCATTTGTCTCCGAGCCATGGAGGTTCTGTCATCAGCACTTCTCCCTTTTCCAAAACAGCAGTTCAAACATGAATGGCTAAAAATCCTAGTTTGCAAATGTTTTCTAAATAATAATGGCTCTGCCATATTTACCTCATAATGCAAGATCTGCAGCATGATCTGACCATTGAAACTAATAAATTGTTTGTAGCCCAAACGTATCAAAAGTTAATAAAAAATGTGACTTGTGTTGCGGCGGAGTAGATGACAGTTAATAGCTCACTGTTCTATGTTAGGATTTTAACTTATAAACTGCAAGTAACAAAAGGATCTCTCTGACAAAAGCAGTAGCCCACTGGCCTATTTACATTATGTGCACTTTGTGATCTGCATGGTACATGTTCTTTGCAGCAGGTACATTAACCCTCTGAGCTACCTTTCCATGAGTCAAATCTTCCATTAGACAAAATTCCGATCTCTCTCTAGGAAGAACATAAATCACCAGAGTCATCATGACATTTTTATTGTTACCGAATATTACTGGAGGCCAGAAAGGAGGCAGCAAGCGCTTTTAAAACCATAATATACTTGCAAAAATGATGCCTCCACCTAAAGTGAGCACCTGGTGCGGTCACACCGGTTGCACCGCCCTAGAGCTGGCCCTTCTCAAGGGTCCTGTGATCTCAGTGACAGGGTCACTGTTCTAGGGTGTACTGCTTCATAGGCCTGCCCGCAAGACTGGAGGTGAACTTCAGTATGAATAGTGGTGGACAAGCCTTGAAGGTTAACCTACACTTGTCATGCTAGGGTCCACCTGCTGGTGCTACGACACCGGGGCTTCTAATGTCTTGCGAATCCTTCTAAAGTCTAGCATGAGATAGTGCTCTCTCAGGAGAGTGGTCTGACGGACTGGTTATTAAGGTTGAACCTAGTTCCCCAGTTCCAAATTCAGCAGCTCTGGCCATAGTGCCACATCCTCTCCCCCACTGAACACCATCCTGCCCCACTGAGGAAAAACTCAGACTGCCTTCCACTACAACCCAATTGTTGCCAGCTATAAACAACTGGATGCGGCTCAATTTAAATTACGCACTGGGCAAGAGCAATATGTGGCCTACAAAAAAAAGTGACAGCATCCTGGAAAAAGCAAACAATCATAGGGAATGCAAAATTTTCCAAACCATGTGAAATGTAAGCAGGAACAACATGGTTACCTGTACGCTTTTACACTCACTGTTCAGAAATCAGTGAGTGCTTTTGCCTGAAAAGTTAAGGACATGACAACAGGGCCCTAAAAGGACCCATTTCAATGGCCATTGCTTATATCCTTATAAAACGTAAGCAGTATGGTAAAAAATGACAACATCCCTAGATACAGAGCAGCAGTACAAATTTTGTTTTTCAATCCTCACACTGCAGTACCTCCAGTTTTGGTGCACTAGTTCCAAGCCCAGGGAAAACAAAGCCAAGACAACAAAAATAGCGCTTCACTGGCAAACTCTGTAAAAGTGGCACTAATGTGTTTGGGTGTGAATAAAATCAATCTGGACAGTTTGCTACCACTCTGTCTTACTTTATTTAGTTATTTATTTTTCATATTTTTAAACATTTATTCCCGATGCTGCATTTTGGAATTAAATGTCAGAAAAATACAACATTGATTTCCAGCAAAAGTGATTTTCTTTTTTGGATCCATTTCACAGGGAAGCAAATAAAAGAAAGGAGAGGAGACAGTGCGCACTGCGCACAGGCACCTTCTCCTCCTAAAAGGTTAGGTTGCTCTGCGCACACCGGCCCTGCTGGTGTCACCCCATGTGAGGGTGTCACTCGGTGCGGTCCGCACCCCCTGCACCCCCATAGTGACGCCGCTGGATGGGTGTCCCTCTAAAATGTTCCCTAACATCCCCAAAAAGTCCTACTTACGCCTACAGTGTTATAAGTACATCCTATTTTCAGCTCCTCTCTCTATCCCTACCACATTTACTACTAAGGGGCCGATTACGATGTCGTTCTGAAACTCTTCTGACCAAATCGGTTTCGGAATCGTTTCCGACCGATGTGGGTTCTGCGAGTACGACCAACCGATTACGATGTTTCTGACTCGCATTGACGTCAATGGGAGCCTGTGTTCCGAACGAGAACACAAGCTCCCATTGAAAAAAGGGGTGGTTGGGGAAAGCCATGCACCCTGTGATGCAATACGTTTTAACAAATGCCTCTCGGACCATAGATTCTGAAATCTTTAACTTTGCTGGTCTCCTATTAGTACCTATGAGTATATTCACTTAATGAACTGTAGTTACTTCAGTACCTTTTAAACAGCATACATTTGTTTCTCCATTTTTGAATGAAAAAGTACAGCTAATGAATATTATATAAAAATAATTTTTACTTCAATCTTTTTTCATTATATTTATCCTTTAGATCAAGCATTCAAGCTAGAACAGCTACAATGACTTAAATGGATTCTGCACATTAATCTTTATATAGAATAAATACAAGGTTACAATTGGTGATAATTAAGAAAACATAAAAAAACACAAAAAATACAAATATGGGCAAGTAGGGATCTAAACTGTCCTACTATATTTGGATGTATCGGGACCATTTGTCTATGACTCCTTGATACTTATTTCATGTTAAGTCCAATAGGGAGAGGTCAGAGAACACCTGTGTTAGTCCATAGCTAAGCCCGCTAGATCAGGCTTAGACTTTCTACCCATAGACATTTGGTTGTTCTAAACAAGGATACTCTTGGCCTCAGTGTAGGGTGGGTCGTCCTGCTAAATCTCCTGGTATGCCACAAGACATCTTAACATGTCTGCACTACTGCAAACAGAAAGAGACAATTATGGTAGCCATACAAGGCTTTAAAGCCACAGACTTTGGGAGTTCTAAGGTATGTTTGTACCAGGACCCTTTTCCATTAACCATAAAATGTCTTCATCTGCTGAGGCCTATCACAGAATTTCTACACGAGAAAGGAATCTGCTACCGTTGGGGGCAGTCATTCCACCTCACCTTTGTGTGAAACAACGAGACGGAAAGTGTTAGTGTATTGGAGTAAGCTAAGGCTGTGCTAGCAATGGACAAACTGCAAGAGACCTAGATGACTCTCTTCCCTCCGTGAAATCCATCGCAGTCCTCAGCGGGCTCAAGACACTCTGCACAAACAAAGACGAAAAGATCAGCCAAGCCCACTGAGGTGGAAAGCCGTCAAGAGAGAGCAGCCCTCATTAGACTATCCATTAACAGTAGATGAAGCCCGGGAAGCTCTAACGTCACTGGCGTCCGGGAAAAGCTCTGGACCAAACTGGCTCCCAACTGAATTTTTTAAGACATATGCGGAAACCCTGGTGCCCCGACTGCATGACTTACATACCTCGGCAATTGGCAACATGACCCTACCGCCATCAATGTGCACAGCTAATGTCGTCTCATTACTGAAGCTGGGAAAGGACCCGTCATCCCCTGGATTGTATAGAGCGATTTTAAATACAGATTATAAAATATTAACGAAGATCCTAGCAAACTGGTTGGTGCTGTGCATCCCCGCCCTAGTGAATCCGGCTCAGGATGGGGTTGTTCCCGCCCGTAACTCTGCCCTCAATATCTGCCATTATTTTAGGGTGGCAGAGTACGCCCCATTGAATTGGCCTCGCTTGGGTTGCCTGCTGCTTGACCTTCAGAGAGCTTTTGATTCCCTGGAGTGAGAGTAACCTAGATTTGGCATAGAGCCTTACTTTATGAACATGGTTCGGCTACTATACAAACGCCTGATGATCCGAGTCAAGAAGGGGCCTTATATCTCAGATGCTATAAAAGTGGGGCGAGGGACAAGACAGGGCTACCCATCGTCCCCTCTTCTCTTCTCGCTTGCAGTGGAGCCACTGGCGGTTTACATCCGGGCCCACGATGACATAGGTATCCCCCAAAGGGACCGCATGTATACAATCTCGCTATATACAGATGACTTGCTGCTGTAAGAGAGAAATATCCATGCTATCCCACCATCACTAGACTTGGTACTAAGAATGTTCGCTAAAGCCTTAGGACTGCACGTAAAAGCCGCCACATACATTCTCTCTCCTTTCTTGAGGGCAACAGCAGCCCCGGGTTACACCCTCGGAGAGGTCTCCGTGCCATGGCGCACTGGAGCTTTTAGATATCTGGGGTTCGTTTGTACTGTGACAGGGAAGTCCTCTCTGTGGTAAACATTATTAGAGCAACCACTGCCATTCAGTTACAAATGGGCTTCTGGAAGACCCTCCCGTTAGACCTCCTTGTAAAACAAAGCTGAAAATCCTGAAGTTTGGGCTTTATGCACCAAGATCTTGCCATCCACTACCACCACCACTGGCACATGATGACCAGCAATGCAAATCTCCAATGATGCTTGCTCTTTGTGCCAACAGTGACCGCCCACAGCAACTGACAACATAAGAGCAGTACTTCACTCTACAGCGACAGCTCACTGCGACTGCCAACACAATGACTGACCCAACTGGCTTGAAGCAGTACATTGATGACCTTTTGCTTCCCATGACTTGCTATTGGTTAAACAGCGACAACCATCTGTAACGCTTGAACTACGCGTTGCGACCTCCTTCTACATGAACAGAACTCTTTGTGCCATATTTGAGAAGGTTACTCTTCAGCTGGACTAACCTGGTCTCTGTATCCAACCCATGCTCCATCCCAGTTAACTTGAACTTGTCTAGCATGATGAGATGACCTTGAGTGGTGCTTTGTGGTTTTAAACCCTTTTTTCACTAACAATTTTAAAATTGAATTTCTCCAGAGCTATTGATTGGATTTTAGTCATTCTGATTTCATTTTAGTTATTTTGGTTTGGGATTTTTCTCATGTAATGTTTGAACGTTATTACTATTTGTACTGTGTGTGCTGCATAAATAATTTACACATTGCCTTTAACTTAAGATGAGTGCTTTTGTGCTAAGCTACCAATGGGTTAAGCACTGGTTAATTTAGTAGCTTTTGAGGTTCACCCTGCGAACGATTGTGGTTGTTGCCTGATTGGGGCTTCCACCCCTCTCGTCCAATAACCAAATTTCTTACAAGGACCCTAACAGTTTTCTACTACTACTGCCTGCTCCCCTGAGAACCAACCTCTCTGTCCTTGACCGGGAACAAACATAATGGGCAGAGGCCTTTGCAGCTGCATGATTTTCATGGAAATGGAAGCAACAACTAGCATGCAAAGCACCAAGACCACATCAAAGAATTCACATTGGGAGGTGGGTAGGAGTTTATTTTCTCTAAAAGAAAACTAATGGTCCTAATGCTCATCAGAGATTGTCTGATTGGGGACATTCTGCTTTTTCTCTGCCTTAGACCACCATGCACCACCTGACGGACATGGGCAGACAAAATGAGTGTTAATTATCCTGCCCTCAAAAGGGTTTGGTGACCGTTACTGTGCCTATAAGGCCCCCAAATGGACAGCCACTATGTCAGACGTATACATTGCTGGAGCTAGTGTAAGCTCTGTTGATGTGAATTGTTTGCTTTTTCTGAATCTCGGTAGAGCATGGGGGCAACAAATTTAGTATGCTGTGAGCAACTCTGGTACTTGGGGGTGCTCCTGTCTCTGCCAAACTCTAAATGAGGCCTTAAATGTAAAAGTAAAACTTGGTTCCAGTGCTAAGTGGCAAATTACTTCAATAATTACACAACCTAGGTGGTCAGTGATTTTTCATCAAAAACCAAGGTTTCAGCGAGAGCTAGACAACAATGCATCTGACTTGGAGGAACATTAGCTACCTTTTGTATCCTTCTGAAGGATTTTGGAATCAGAAAATTAATAAAGACACAAGTTAAAAAATGTGAATGGTATGAATAGTAGGGCTTACTTGACCCTGCTACTTAGTGCTTGGCCTGGAATCATAGCTAAGTCCCATTTTACAGGAAACAGACTTTCAATGGTGTTTTGCTGTTTTTCTCAGCTTTTTGTTTTAAGAATATATATTCTTTTTTTCATCATTTTTATGTCTTTTGCTTCTTCATTATTTTTTAAGAATTTAGTTTTGCTGTATTGTTTCATCTTGTTTGAATTTACCTCGGACTACTACTGGGAAATGTCTGACGCTTCTACCAAAGCTACTTGTGTTCAGCAAAAATTCACTTTGAACTTTATATATATATATATATATATATATATATATATATATATATATATATATATATATATATATATATATATATATATATATATATATATTTTTTTTTAATATCTCTTTATTCAATTTTCGCAGACAAAAACAAACAGTATAACATACCCCCCCAACTGTTGAGCACATGTGAGCAAAACATACATCAATTATTACATAGGTCTGGGCCAGAAAATGACAACAACACAGCACATAGAGTCTTATTTATTTCATTGGTCGCATCAACATAAAAACTTTGAACTATATTGTGATCAAACCAGGTTGTGTTTATTAGGTGGTAGGGGTTACCCCTCTAAAAATGTTAAGCTGCTTCCAATTAACTAACAGGATTCCCTAAGGTTATCATCCAACTTGGTGCAAATTAGAGCTAAGTCCTAGAGCAGCTAGCAAAACGGTAAGATGTCCTGCAACTATAAAGGATTTGTAAGTCTTCTCTGGGGAAATGTGCTGGTTTGCGAAGTCATGGATATCACTCATCTCCCCATCACTGTAGGTGCTGCCAGTAGCAATATTAGACTTTTCTTCCAAGGTCTTTATCACTATATTTCTTTCTTTGCTTATGGCACATAATATTCCTTCATACATGAGGTGAGATTACTTCCATCCATTTAAATTATGTGGTTTAGATGAACACTCTGAGCCTCTCCGTGTTTTGGTGATCCTCTCCAATTCTATGAAGAAACAAGCCCAATATTAGAATTTCACTTTCATATTGCTAAAAGAACTAACAGCAACACTTTGCACCACTCTAATGCTGATTATCAATATGAGAGGTAATAATGTTGAAGGGTACAGTGGTGGATTGTCTAGAGAATTCAGTTTGCTTTTGATGAGCTCTGGTGCTCCTTCATTGAATAATATACATTGCTTCATGAATAGTACATACCCACTCAATTTTATTGCAAGTGGTGTAGCAAGGGTTCTCTAGGCCCTGGTTAAGGAAAGGAACCTGGCACCCATCCCTGGTTTTACAGTGAAAATTAGCCATATCCTGATAAAAAGCCAAAAGGGTACAGGGTGAGACTATAGATCTGTTAGGCTCTTTTTGGGGTACAATTGATTTTGAAGGAAGAATTATTCCTGGAAAGGTATATGCTTCTATGAAGGGTGACTCGCTAATTAGATGGTTCCAGCAACGTGATTTACATGTATTTCTGGATCCCAATGAGAGGCCTTCTGTTTGTCTAAAAGAGATGTCACCAGTCAGATCTGTGACTGGAGGGAGTGAAATTTGGATCAGAGAATTCCCTGAGGTGTTTGTCAACAAATTGGGCTGTCTTAAGAACTATATACACCTTATAACACTTAAACCCTGTGTTGCACCCAATGTGGCCAAGGTTAGAAATGTACCACTATTGGTGAAGGAAAGCATGAGAGTGCAGTTAAATAAACTGATGGAGAACAGAATTCTACAGGACGTTGAGGCCACAGAGTGGTTATCTCCGGTTGTTATGGCTCAGAAAGCCAATGGGGAGGCTAAGCTCTGTGTTGACTCAAGAGAACTCAACAACGTTGTGGTGGTAGACCATTATCCACATAAACAAAATGTTATGTTCTCTTAAGGGGCGAAGCACTTCTCGTCGCTAGATTTAACTTCAGCCTACTCTCAAGTTAAGTTACATTCTTTGTCTCAGAATCTCACAGCCTTTGTCATATCCCTTGTCACGTTCAAATTCTTAAAAATACACTTCGGTCTCAACACAGCTGGCTCTTTGTTCCAGAGGGCGATGGAGCACATTCTGGGGGGATTTGAAGGTGTCAGTGTATTAGGATGATGTACTAATCTTTGGTGCTGATCTTCAGGAACATGATGGTAGGGTGAGGAAAGTCCTTAAAAAAATGTGTGAAGCATTCCTAACACTCAGGGTGGATAAATGCAAGTTTGATGTTCAAGAGATCGAATACTTGGAACATTTGATATCTGTGTCTGGAATTAAACCTAAAGCTTCCCTGGTTGACACCATTCATATTCACCCCCCCCCCCCCCAAACAAAGAAGAACTGGTGAAATTTCTGGGGAGTTCTACAATAAATTTGGCCCAAATATTTGAGAAAAAGCCTGCTGCATGAGAGATCTACTCAAAAAAGGGAGAGAATTTGTATGGTCTCAGGATTGTTGTGTGTTAAGAGGTATTTAAGTGAGGCACTCAATTTAGGAAGTTTAGATCCAAGAAAGAAGTCATACATTATGATGGATGCCAGATCAAAAGGGTTAGGGGTTGTGCTAATGCAGAAAGTTGATGGGGAGGGGAAGACAATTTATTTATTTCCAGGCCCTTGAGACATGCGGAGTGTAGCTATTCGGCTGTAGAGAATGAAGCCCAGGGCATTTTCTGGGCAGTGCGCAATTTTGAGAAAGTTCCTTGGGGAAAGAGGTTTGAAGTTTTGACAGTTCATAATCCTTTGAAGAAATGTTCCCCAGGAAGGGTATAGACTTTGTTTCACACCGGATACGGAAATTGGTGGTTGCATTAAAGGAATTTGATTTTGTTGTTTCCTTCTTGCCTGGGTCAGTAACATTTTAGCCAACATTTCTATCAATATTAGGGTATGTTGAAAGTAAACTGTCTGAGAAAGGAAAGTGGTTTGGTGGTGAGGAATTTGACAAAAAGATCAATGTGTATTTGATTACCGAAGGGTTGATTTCTGAGGGAGACAGAAGAGAAAGTTTGGTAAATGATGAAGTTTTGCAAAAGGTTATGGCAATGACTTCAGGTAGCTGGTGTGACAAGAAAGATTGTGAAGATGAACTGAAAGATTATTGGCAGATTAGAGAAGACTTAGCTGGGTGGGTGATCTCCTGATGAGGGGCAGCAAATTGGTTCCCCCATATAAACTAAGAAACACGTTGTTGAGCAAAGCCAGTCATATGGGTATTGCCAAGACAAAGGAGCAAATTAAGGAACCTTATTGGTGGGCGGCTATGAATCTGTATATAACAGGAGAAGTTTGTAATTCTACAGTATGCTCATGTAGCAACAGAATTTTAAAGTGCAGTTCAAAGCCAAAGTTAATGAGGAAACAAGACAGTGGTCTGTGGTCGGACATTACTGTTGACATTTTAGCCCCAGTGAGATTGAAGTCTCAGGACCATTATGTATTGGTGTGTCTTGACATGCTTTCATGATGGCTGGAAATCAAGGTGGCAAATTCTGTTGAATCAGGTGTAAT